>NC_059114.1:90220170-91589963 GCF_020740685.1 Jaculus jaculus
AAGAACTCATCTGTGCCCTTCTTTACCTGCTGTCTGCAGACAGCTTCCTCATTACTGCTCACCTGTGGCAGGCAAGTCCGTACACGGTCCTCCTTCAAGACCCTGCAGCCTAGTGGTGAGGGACTCAGAGAATAAAACACCCCATAGTGCCGTTTATTGTGTTCTGCTTTCAGTTACAATAACATATCACCACCCTTGGGGAAAATAAATTAATTAATGATATGCTGTGAGCACACACACACATGCTGATATTCTAGGCACTCTCTTCACTTTACATCTGACGTTCCCAGGTCCTCTATAGTTCTGTTTGTGTTTGATTAACATGATTAGACCATAAATCTCCATATTTTATCCATCTTTGAAGTAACTATTTACTTGTAATTAGCACTGTTCAGGTATTTTCTTCCAAGGAGACATAAGGTTACATGTTTTGGTTCAAGTGCATTAAATATCACTATAGTTAATATTAGAACACTTTTTTCATCTACAAAAAAATTGTACATTTTGGACATCTTCTTCTCTCCTTACATTCTTTGATAAGCCTTCCAGACTTCAGCAAACCCCAGCCAACTTTGGGTCTCTGAATTGCTCTGTATTCTGTATGGCACATTTTAATGTGCGTTCTTTGTAAAAATATTTGTTTCCAAGGAAATATAGAGATAAATAATGAGAATGGATATGTCAAGGCCTCTAGCTGCTGCAAATGAACTCCAGAAGCATGTACCACCTTGTGCATCTGGCTTTATGTGGGTACTAGGGACTCAAACCCTGGTCATTAAGTTTTGCAGGCAAGTGTCTTAGCCGCTGAGCCATCTTCCCAGCCCTGTATGCTATTTTCTTTAGCTGTCCATCACTTGATTACATTAAGGTTGTTCCCACGCATGATCAGGCAGGAAAAATCAGCTGGAAGCATTCAGAAGCAATGTGTTTTGTTGGGACATATCTTTTGTAGGTCTCATGTCACCATATGGTGAGGATGAACTTGAAGTCCAACACAGAGCCGGGTACTAGCTCTGTGCTTCTCACCTTTCAAACTGGCAACAACATTCCACATGCCAAAGAGAAGATAAGGATTTCAAACCTCTGTATCCTTGCCCACCAGCCATCTGTCTGTCAGTTCTTCATTGCTGGGATGAGCACCCAAACCACCCAAGGTTTGTGGGAGGAAAGGGATTTGCTTCCAACTTACAGATCCAGGGGGGTCGCCCGTGGTGGAAGAAGCTGCTGACTCCCACAGGTCCAAGCACGGAGAAAAGCTGCAGAGGCAAACAAACACCAGCTCCAGCAAGCAGGCACCCACCACCAGAGCGCAGCCGGCTCTCTCACACCTTCTGGGTGATAAGTTCAGATTTGCCCCCATTGACACCTTGTTTCTAGACCCCAGGATCTGCCCCTAGTGATAAGTTCTCTAACCAGATGACTAGGAATCCAAGTTACAAGCTTCACTTTAACACCTGAGTCAATGGGTGGCATACAATCAAACTACCTCACCAGCCCAAAGAACAGAAGTGACATCTCCCTGGGTGGTTTCACTTGCACTTTGTTCAATGATGTCCAGCCTCCTTAAATGTCCTTTTGGCCACCTATTGATGTTCTGTTGTGCAAAGCTGTCAATTAACATATTTTGTATACAGTTATCACAGGGTTGTAATTTTAATAATGGGTTTTTTCAGTGTATATAATCTATATACAAGCCCCTTATTTATGTGAATTTTTTTCTCCCATTCTATGATGGTCTCATTTTTTTAATGTTTCCAACTTTGGTGAGTGTAATTTTTATGTCAATTATTATTTTTCCTTGGGTTGTACTATTTAAAGCCTATCTAAAATTATTTGCCAAATCAAAGGTTTGAAATTAATTTTGAGGTGTTTTTAGTTTATCAATTATATAAAGATTTTTATGTATTTTGAGTTAATCATTCTTTAAGGTATGAATGGAGAGTCTATACAGTTTTACCAACACCATAATTTGAAAATATTAGTTTCCTATTGTTTCTTAATGGCATTTTTCCCAAGAAGACAATAACACTAACTATGTGTTTAATTTTTCAGCTCTGGGTTATTTTAATTTTTTATGTGTGTATCTTGGGACCGATATCAGAATCTTGATGTACAGTTCTCCTTAGGTAAGCTTAAAATCTCAAAAACTGCCAACTTTTAAATTTTAAGATAGTTTCAGCTATACTGGACCTGCTACAGTTCTTTGAATTATTTTTAAAAACTACTGCAAATTTCTACAAAAAATATTACTGAAATTCTGTTGACATTACCTTAAATGTTTAGCTCAACTTGGGAATGTTATATCTGAACAAAACTATTCAAAACCATTAACATAAGGTGATTTCTGGTTATTTATATTTTTAACTTCTTTCAGTATTTTAAACTCTTAAGAATCTAACTTTCATCCTACTTTTCTTCACTTTATGACTAAGAGCTTTGTTTTTGATGTCATCAAGAATGGATTTTTAATATATTAATATCTCTTTTCTGTTTATTTTACTGACTGTGCAGAAGAAATGTTGCTTTTTATAATGTTCAGCTTGTGAGCTTAAATTTTGATTAGATTCATTTATCAGTGCATATATTGTTTTTGCATTGTTTATCATTTTATTTTTTATGAGAGACAGAGTGAGAGAGAATGAAAGAAAGAGGGAGAGATAGAGAATTGGTGCACCAGGGCTGCTTATCATTTTCTATGTATAAATCTTCTTGATCTGCATATTTATCCTACTCACAATTGAAGTAGAGTACTAAAACTTTCAACTACCAGTTCTGAGTTGTCAGCTTCTCTCATGTATCCCTGTTTCATGTAGGTTGCTTCCTGTCCTTAAATTGACTTATGCTTAATATCTGGAAATATTGGTACATTATCATCATATAACAGTTATATTAGTAATAAGGTTCTTGACTTAAACCTAATTTGTCTAATATAAGTACAGCCATTCCAGCATATTTTCATAGTTTGTGTTTTTGACTTCCTATAGTTGTAATTGCTTTATTCTGTTATCACTTTTATATAGAATAAATGTGTATGTGTGTGTGTGTGTGTGTGTGTGTGTGTAATGATCTCTATCATTTGACTGGATTTTGTTTGTCTCCAACATATTTTATGCATTATTTGGTCTTCTATTGTTCCTCTCTTCTCCTATCTTTTTCACTGAGTGTCTATATTCTAACTTTTTTCCCCCAATTTCTTTAAAGATATATTCACACATGTGCTCCTAGTGCATCTGGCTTGTGTGCATCCTGGGAAATTGAACCCAGGTCCTTAGGCTTCAGAGGCAAAATGCTGTAACCACTAAGCAATTTCCAAAGTTTGTAATACCTTTTAATCTTTTGTTATTAATAGCATACTTCATATGGATACATCATGTGTTGGTACCCTCTTTTCCCTCCCCCCGCCTCCACTTGGCAGGGAGCACTCCCCGTTAGGGATGCGCAGAGACATTTCCTCCTACCCATAACTGAAGGCTAACCCCACAATGCATGACTCATATACCCCAACAAAAAGCATCACTATGGAAGGGGAAGCACAGGGAGGAGACTAACAATGGTACCAACTTGACTGTATTGACCGAGTACAAAAATAATTTAAAAAGTCAAAAAAAGAATATTCTTAAGATGATAAAGTTTGGTCCATTTTAGGAGTCATAATAAGATTATAAAAAGACAATTTTGCATTCTTCATCCATTAAAATTCATGTAATATATGGTTCAATATTATTTTTTAAAGAATATGCATAAACAAAATGTTACTTAAATGTAGAAAAAAATGAGTGAACGCACAGAAGTTTTGTGTAAATTTTGCAAGTAATTTGAACTCAAGTCCAAGTTCAACTACAATCAGCTACCTAGAATGACATTAAAAAGATGAGCAGTAGAATTTCCTTTTTTTTTTTTTTTTTTTTTAGGTAGGGTCTCACTCTGGCCCAGGCTGACCTGGAATTAACTATGTAGTCTCAGGGTGGCCTCAAACTCACAGCGATCCTCCTACCTCTGCCTCCCAAGTAATATTAAAGGCATGCGCCAACACGCCCAGCTAGAATTTCCCTTTTTATGGGTCATGGATTAGTGAAAACACTGAAGCTTCTTGCATGGTACATGCTGTGAACTTATCAGCTAGCTAAAGGTTTTGCATATTGTTGATAATCACTCAGTCATAATGT
The DNA here is from genome assembly GCF_020740685.1 of Jaculus jaculus. Taxonomy (NCBI): domain Eukaryota; kingdom Metazoa; phylum Chordata; class Mammalia; order Rodentia; family Dipodidae; genus Jaculus; species Jaculus jaculus. Next base: position 90,224,337 of record NC_059114.1, read on the forward strand.
TCATATCTGCTATACATCATATCATCCCTGAAGCTTCTAATGGATGGGAAGAAAAACATTATTCAAGAAGGAAATTCAGCATTGGGGTTTCTTGGGGGGAAAGAAGAATCACTTGCAACTTGAAAATTATGAGCTTGGGGAGATTTGTTGTCCTTTTCCTTCAGTGTCCTAGGGAAGGGTCTTGCACAGGTCCCACGACTGAATGGCACAAAGTGAGTGATTGAACGGAGTGAGATTAAGCATGTTTGACTGTCTGCTGTGGCCGTCCAGGTAATAACACTCATGCTCTGCATGTTGAAGAGAAAGTGGAGAAAATAATCTTCCCTTTAGCCTAGGGGACAGGAGCCTGGATATGAAATTCAATTTCCATTGTTCATACATAAAACTTTATTGAACATTAGAGAAGAACTGGTTGAATCTCAAATGATGGAAAATTAATACAAAAGACAACAAGGCTAGGGATAGTTTTTGCAACATTGACTCAGTTAATATAAAAGCCAGTAACAATTCCATTGTATAATAAAATGATGTGTGAATATACCATAAAGGTGGTGTATAAATATCTGTAATGTCAATTAGCAATGAAAAATTATTGTTTCATAATAAGATGGTACTTGACTGAAGAAAGAAAGAAAGAAAGAAAGGGTAAAACTCATTCAACAAATGGGGCACTATAGAGAATGGCTGCACCCATCTAAATGTCTCTCAGTCAGCTATGCTTATTGCCCTTAATCCATGCAAAATGTCTGAGGAATTGAGATAAAACCCATTTGGAAGAAATACCCATTACTTGATGTCTGATATATACTGAATGTCAGTGTGCCCCTAGACCGTTAATATGGTAAACACCTCAAAGCCTACTTATGCCATAATGGGGACATGAGAGCTTCCTGTCCTTTATTAGGGATGATCTCAATGAAAAAACAGTCATCTCTAGATAAGGATCTTATCAGAAAGCAGGTGCACCTGTACCTTGAATATGGATTAGTCTCTGGAACTGAGAAAAAAAAATTGTTTCTTGTCTAAACCACCCAGCCTCTCATGATTAGTTATAGTGACACAAATGGCAAAGAAAAGCCAATAAGAGGTTATATTTGACATGTACCTGAATCATTCCGTATATAAAAATTATGTCAAGCTCTCTTTGGGGATTTTCTGCAGAAGACTAAATATTCCTAACAAAATACTTCGTTTTATGCTTCCAAATGGAAATTTTCAATTATGTCTCAAGAACTGAAAAGTCTAGTAGGCTTCAGAAACAGGGGCATTCTTCCATAGGCAGAAGATAGTACATACAACATTTTTTTTTTCACTTTAGAACTCAATTATAGTAAAACTTGATATTTAAAAAATGCAACAATGGGGCTGGAGAGAAGCCTGAGCAGTTAATGTTTTTTGCCTGTAAGCCTAAGGATCCAGGTTTGACTCCCTCCCCAGAACCCACGCAAGACTAACGTGCACAAGGTCATACACGCACACAAGGTGGCACACTTGTCTGGAGTTTGGTAGCAGTGGCTATGCCCCTGGTGTGCCAATTCTCTCGCTCCTTTTCTCTTCCACTCTCTCCCTTGCCTTCATAAAAATTTCAACCATGAAGGAGAGAAGAAAAGAGAGAATGGGCAGCTGGAGAGATGGTTTAGCAGATAAAGAACTTGCCTGCAAAGCCAAAGGACCCAGTTTCAATTTCCCAGGACCCACATAAGCCAGATGCACAAGGTGGTGCATTCATCTGGAGTTCCTTTGCAATGGCTGGAGGCCCTGGGGTGCCCATTCTTTCTCGCTCTCTCTTTCTCTCTTTTTCTCATTCCCTGCTTCTCTCTGTCTCAAATAAATAAAAAATAAAATATTTTCAAAACAACAGAGGTTGGAGATTCTATTTCTAAAATAATTAGTCATAATTAAGTGTAATTAATGGTAATCACTTATTATAATTATAAAATCCATAATTAAATTATAATTAGATGGTATATATTATAAGATCCTGTTAAAATGGTTTTTCCTTATAATTTTAACACTTTCAAGTAGCCCAACAACTTATATTTAACTGTATTTCCTATTTTTTTAATTTTGTTGTTTATTTCTTTATTCATTTATTTATTTATTTGAAAGTGACAGAGAAAGAGACAGATAGAGAGAGAGAGAGAGAGAGTGGGTACACCAAGGCCTCCAGCCACTGCAAACGAACTCCAGATGTGTCACCCCCTTGTGCATCTGGCTAACATAGGTCCTGGGGAATCAAGCCTCAAACCAGGGTCCTTTGGCTTCATGGGCAAGCGCTTAACCACTAAGCCATCTTTCCAGCCCTATTTCCTACTTTTTGAAATTTGAAGCATTTTAGTCTTTCTCACAGGTCTTTAAATTTTCATGACTACATTTTCTTTTCTTTTCTTTTTTTCTTTTTTTTCAATGTAGGGTCTCACCCTAGCTCAGGCTGACGTGGAATTCACAATGTCGTCTCAGGGTAGCCTTGAACTCAAAGTGACCCTCCTACCTCTGCTTCCTGCATACTGGGATTAAGGCATGCACCATGCCTCTGGGTTCATGACTACATTTTCAAATCATACTTTTGCTCATGACACATCTTTATAACAGATGTTAACCTTTTCCTATTATTATCTAACTATGCAACATAAGTAGAATGATGAAAACAGCCTTTATGAAGAATTAACATGGGTAAGAAATATCTAAACATGATGAATGAAAGACGGACTCCTAGTTTTATGCATTATTCATGTCCTGACCCATCTTTGTGCTGACATCACATTAAATATAACAAATTTTAATAATGTTATGATTGCCATTAAAATAATAAATGTTTGACAGAATGTGTTTTGTGCACTATATAAATAACATGCTACAGATGAAATAAGTTTCATTTAATGTGGTCATGATTTAACAATGAAAAACAGTTCTGTATCAGTTAAAAGGAATTAACAAGAAATTTTACAAATCTGTAAACTAATATAGTCAGAGCTAGCAGTGTAAACCAATGAATCCTTAGATGATAATCATTGGCTGGTAACAATGAAGATAGAGCTATACAATATACACGGATAGATAAAAATAACCGTTATAGACGTGTTCTCTGTGTGTTAGTGAACACACATATATGTCCAAGTTCTATGCATTGCAAGGCATAACAGCAAGATGAAGAGTCACTTCTGGAGGCTGGCCCCTAGGTGGAGACCGCAGCGGCAAGTGTGCATCCCACAATTATGTGAAAGGTTAACAGTATGGGAAGCGGCAAGTGTGCATCTCACAATTATGTGAAAGGTTAACAGTATGGGAAGCTGGGCGGTAGATTGTTAGCAAAAAGAGGATCTTTAGTACTGTTATACAATTTTATTTGTTTGTTTACTTATTTATTTATTTAGGGGGGAGGTTTGAGGTAGAGTCTTGCTGTAGCACAGGCTAACATGGAGTCTCAGGCTAGCCTCAAACTCTATCCTCCCACCTTTACCTCCTGAGAGCTGGGATTAAAGGCGTGCACCACCATGCCCAGCTTTTTATGTCATTTTAGATAAATACATGATTACCTCCAAATTCCAACAATTTCAAAAGCATTCCAAGCACATTTGGTACAAATTAATATACTCCTATTTTTAGTACTAGCATATATAACGTGGCTATAAAGAGTCTTTTTTGAGGCTGAGTCCCACTAGTATTTGCATATGTGCTCTGCCAATATCCTCAAATGGTTTAATGAATTTTATATTTCTCTATGCATGAAATCTAAGTGAGAAATAAGTGGATTTCCTGAGGTGTTCTCTCTCAGGGTGAACGTCCATGTCACCTGACAGCTGCTTCTGGTTCCTTAGCCCCTCCTTTTGACATCACGCTGTTGTACTTCTACTTCCAAAGACAGGTTTAAGCAATTCAATGCAGGGGCCATCAGGGAAGTTGAATTATACGATCGCATTTTCAGCTATCATTCATAAATATTCATTTTAAAGAGTTGGAGTGATGAACTCAGACAATAACTTACTTAAATACAAGGCACATTTGAATGAATTCTCATGGGCAAGACCAGGCCAGATGAGTTTCAGGTGCCGATTCACTACAGCTGTGGAAGGCATGAGCTTGGTGTGATTCATCTGCTTACAGGCTTGAGAAGAATTTTGGATGCATTTTTCTATTGTGGTCCTGTTTGTTATCATTAGAGAATGTTAAAGTTCATTTTAATTTCATTTGATAAACAGGTCAGCATTCATTTTGAGAAGCCATGGCTTATCACAAGGTACACAGTTAATAAGTAATGGAGTCTACACTTTAATGAAGGTCATCAAGCCCCAAATATAGTCTATATAACTTAGTTATGAGCCAGAACAACTTAAAAGTATAGCAAAGTAAGATTAATGTTGTGAACATTTAAAGCAATATTATTAAGGTTCCTCAAAAATGAGAACCACACTTCTGTTAATTGAATTGGAGTTGTGCCCTTGAAAAATAAATGCTCTTGGAGCTATATTTGCCTAGCAGTAAAGACCACATGAGAAAGGTAATATTTCTAAAATATATTATCCCAAAATAGAGTGATGGCCTTCAGCAGATCTAAATTTTGAAGAGCAGTAAGTGTGTGAACTGCTCTTGGGAGAAATTAAGGCTTCTCTCCAATATTTTGCTCAGAAGTGACTAGAATGCTAACATGATAATTTTTAGAACTTAAGTATTGAAATTAACTATCTGTGGAAAGAAAAGCTTCAGACAGTTGTGAAGCCACAAATTGTGTGAAAACTACTGGAACTCATGTTGTATGCTAGGCATGCTTTGAACCTTGGATCCTCCTGCCTCAGATTCCTAAGGAGCTGTGATTACAGGTGCCTTTTGTAACCAACTTTAGGCATTCTTTTTATTTTTTTTCTCTTTTCTTTATATTTACTTTTTTTTTTTTTAGTTATGTACACAGAGTGTATACAGTCATGTTGATATGATCCTTAATCTTCTCCCTGTCCTCCCTCTCTGCAGGGACCCTCCTCATTGGGGAATGTGGGTCATGCATTGTGGGGTAGCCATCAGTTATGGGGAAGAGGCAATGTCTCTGTGAATAATGACCCAACATGTGGCTCTAACATTCTTTCCACCCCCTCTTCTGCAAATTTCCCTGAGCCATGCTAGGTTCATTTTAGGTCTGCTTCAGTGATGAGGTCTTGGGAGTCCCTGTGTCTTTGGATATATGGTTTGATAGGCATTGAGTGTTCTTTGTGTGTATCTCCTTCACCCTTGTGCTGGTACCAGGTTCACCAAGAAAGAAGCATTCTTGCTCATTTTCTCCATTACTCTTAGTTTTATCTGGGACCCTATTGAGGTGTGATAGGATGGTTCTCTCCTTAGGAACTGCGTCCATCTGAAAAAGAGAAGCAAATTCTCCATCAGAGAGTGAAGTTAGCACCAGATAAATGGAATAACCATTATTATTTCAGGGAGAATTTAGTAGGTGTAGATCCTCTTGTAGCCCTCGATTGGTGGGAACTTGACAGTGTAGAGTGGGCTTGTTTTTGGATATGGTTCTGACTTGTTTTCCAGATCTAGCTAATGGTTCTGTTCCACTGAGTAGACCAATTAGCCAGATAAAGAGCATGTGGTTTCCCACCAAGGCTGTATGCACTATTGCACTTGTGTGAGCATCACATCAGGTTGTTTGCTGCTGAGTAGCTTAGGCCATGAGTTGCTTAGACAGATGTTTGTCATTTTCCCCCAGTCACTCATGTAACATCATCTGAAACTAGATGAGCTGTCTGAACAGTCTGGGGACTCCCTCTCTTCCAGATTCCAGCCAGGGCACTCTATGTTCAGTACCAACAGCATATGGTGTCTTCAGCAGTATGGTCTTACCACTAACCTTTGGTGGGCCATCAAGTACTCTGACAGAAACCTGTCTTCTTTGGGAAACCTTGTAGGTCCCTCTAGTCAACATCTCCCTTTGGATGCTATAGGCATTCTTTTGTTGAAACAGTGGTCTTTCCTTTCATGAAAATCCCTTCACTTTATGTGTCTTCTTTCATCAAAGCCTGGAGTTGGCTCACCATCCCTTACATTTCTTTCCTTCCACAAACTGATATAAACTTTCTATGCATGGACTTAGAAGAGCCTTTCAAGAAGCTGTTCTCATTGGAACAAAATAGTTCTATTTTACCAGCTCAGGGTTGGGTGGCTGTCCACCTCCAGTCGTTTGTTCATACAGTGAATTCCAAATTATATTACTTTATTAATTGAAAGAATAAACCTATGTTAGAAGACCACACCATGTATGTTAAAAATACCCTGCATCGGAGCACAGGATGTGACTTCAGACCTCTAAACCTCACTACTGTTTCAGTTACAAGACATTATCTCATATATACTAAACAATGGTTGTATTAACCCATTCTGATTAAGAAACAAGTTAGGGGAGTATTGTTCTCACTTGTAAAGAAACAAATCTTGCCCTTTCAGATTTAATCAGTAAATAGTTCCCTTTGGGTCAATAAGTTCATTGCTGTGATTAGACATTGCATTTTGTTCCTATATGGAGGCCACAAAGCAAGCTATGTTCACTATCAAACTGCAAGAAAAAATAAACACATTCAAACTTGAAGCAACAAGAGCAATGTAAAATAAAATTTTCATGGTATAGTGGTAAAATACAACCCTCTGGACAACAATGAGCTAAAAGTGAATAAAAATTATTCCATTACAAATGCTGGTTAAATGTATATCCTCTTAATAGAGGTGAGCCAATTCCTTCGCTTGAAAATTCCCAGAAAGGATGTGAAAATGATTGGTTTCCTGACCCATGTCAAGTCTTACTCCTGGTGAAGAAGTATGTCTATTAAAAATCATGGAAACTTAATGATTTCACCTGTGAGTTTTCTCATTAGAAAGGTGAAAGCTACTGGGGTCATGATAGTGAGCACTCAGAAATATAAATTTCACATGTTCTTTTTGGTAAAAACAAACAAAATACCCAATTTGTATCATTTTGCTAAAGCTTAAATATGCAATTATCATGAGCCAAAGTCTTTCAGTACATAGATAGGGTAGGAAGGTATTACAGTCAGGTTCGCATTGTTGGTAGAAATCACCCAAACAAGAGCAGCTCATGGGGAAAAGAGGTTTATTTTGGCTTATAGGCTTGAAAGGAAAGCTATATGATGGCAGGGAAAATGATGGCATGAGCAAAGGATGGATATCACCCCCTGGCCAACATAAGGTAGACAACAGCAACAGGAGATTATGCCAATCCCTGGCATAGGGAAACTAGCTATACACTCATAATCCCACCCCCAACAAAACTCCACCTCCAGGAGGCTTTAGTTTGCAATTGCCATCAGCTGGGGAACCTACCATCCAGAGCACCTAAGTTTATGGGGACACATGAATCAAACCACCACAGAAGGAAATTGAATGGTTATATAAACTTATTTAATACAAATGAAGGCTTTTATGTAAATGAATAGGTATCTAATGATTACCTGAGGCTAACCAAAAGATGCCCAAAATTGTTACTGTGACTGCATATGAGACTATGATTCACAATAAATAGTTATTTACTTAGAATACATATATTAAAAGAGCAATTATATTTGAACATTTTTTTAGTTCCATAAACTAAGCTAGCTATTTAAAACACCTTTCATGAAATGTTTTTTGTAATCTATTCTTGAAAATATCTTTATACAACAAAATAATTATAATATCAAATTTCTGTACCTTTTTAAATTAGTACTTCTAATTCTTCTATGCTTCTCCTGTTTTGAACATTAATCAAATAATTTAAATACTATAGACGAGAAATCCCTGGCCTGGGCCATAAGTAATACCATGCCACCAATACTATCATTAAAAAAGTAATAATAATAAACACTATTTTTGCTGAAGACTTCACATGGGTGGGCAGCAATCTGGTGCTGAGCTAAAAACATTCTCCCTGTAGATCAGCCAACTGAAAGCTAGTAAAAGCTGCACTGCATGCAGCCCGATGGGAGACAGAAGTCATCAGCAGTGAGAACAGTGGATACTGAGAGCCTCAAGTTTGACCAGACAGGCCAAATCAGTGCAATAGTGGCATGTCTGCTCTGAGTGAAACCAGATGCTCTCTAGTTGGACTGGAGGCCAGGTCTATGAAAGGGAATACATGCCTAGTACTGAAAACCTAATCAAAAGCTTATGGAAGGGGAGTTCATGAGCCTTAGGGGTTACAAAGCCTGCTCTTGTCTGGATAAATACTGTGGTGGTTTGAATAGATGGCCCCCAATATATTCAGTTTTTTATTGTTTTTAGTTTACATCTGCAGCCACCTGGATGGAGGCAGTGTCACTGGGTGGATCTTAAGGTGTGGTGGTGGGTTTCAGGTTTCAATCTAAAGGTATGCAAAGTGTGCCTAGCTGGAGTTCCTGAAGTGTGCTGTGTGGCTATTGTGTTTTGGCTTGTGCTTCTCTCTCTCTGCTTGGTCCTGTGAAGGCAGGCCAGTTTCTCCTGCCATTATGGAAATTCCTCTGGATCTGTAAGCTTCAATAAATATCCCTTCCTCCATAACTGTGTCTGGTCTGAAAATTCATCTCAGTTAACCTGAAGCTGTCTGCTACAAATGCATATATTATTTTCACCAAACTTCCCTATAAGCATGACACTTAATGATCATATTCATATAATAATGCTACTCTCGGGCTGGAGAGATGGCTTAGCGGTTAAGCGCTTGCTGTGAAGCCTAAGGACCCTGGTTCAAGGCTCGGTTCCCCAGGTCCCACATTAACCAGATGCACAAGAGGGCGCAAGTGTCTGGAGTTCGTTTGCAGAGGCTGGAAGCCCTGGCGCACCCATTCTCTCTCTCTCCCTCTATCTGTCTTTCTCTCTCTGTCTGTTGCTCTCAAATAAATAAATAAATAAAATTAAAAAAAAATAATGCTACTCTCTCCTCTCACTTTTGGTTAGAGAAGCTTCCCTTTCCATATGGTGGTGACCAAAAGGCAATATTGTGCTGAGTAGCAGTGACGGAGGAGTGTCCAGCCCTGAAACTTCTCCATCACACCCTCCAAAGCTCAGGGTCCATTGCAGAAGAGGTTATGAAAAGAATGTAAGAGCCAAAAGAAGGGTACCACTCCTTAAAATGCAACTTCCCAGACAGGAATTGGCCTCGATATTCATGACCTTGCAGTGACTAGCAATAGCTTCACAAGACCCCCATAATAGGAGAAAAAGGCAATCACATCAACATAAAAAAGAGACTAATGGAAACAGGGAGGGTATATGATGGAGAACAGAGCTGTGAAGGGAAAAGTGGAGGAGGGGAATGAAATACGGATTTTTGTCTATAATTATAGAGGATGTGAATAAAAAATTAAAATGCAGGGTTTTGTGCAATGAGAAGGAAATCCATGTCAGAGTGCTTTCCATGCAAGTACAAGGAGCTGAGCTTTTGTCTCTAACACTCACATAAAAATCAGGCATAACAGTGCATACCTGCAGCCACAGTGCTGAGCAGAGAGAAGAGGATCTCTGGGGCTTGCTGGAGAGTTACGCTGGCCCAATCGGAGAGCTTCATATTCAGAGGGAGACCTTTTCTCAAAAATATAAGGTAGATCGTGACTGAAAAGGGTATTGGACACTTACCTCTATCCTTCACCACACACACACACACACACACACACATGAACTTGCACATATGTACACATACAAACATGTACATACATCATGTGCAAAGAAGTTTAATTTATTTTTGCTATTGTACATAAAGTTATACTGTGCATCTTTTCTTTTTGATTATTCATTTTTGCACAGTTTTAAAAGCCCTCCATGCAGCCAGATGCACATCTGTAATGAGCACTCAGGATGCTGAAGCAGCAGGATCACCAGGTCAGGGCTGCACTGGGACGCATCATGAAAGCCTCTATCAGGCAAAACCAAAAACCTCACAGCAAGCAGCAAAAGGCCTGCCGATGTCTCAGTATTCAGCAATTTGAGAGAATTCCATTAATTTTCCTGAGTAGAATACTGGGTCTTTTTACACATTTGAAGGAGAACTGGGGAAAAAAAGAAGAAGAAAAGAAAGAATGAGATGTTGCTCGGCAGTGGGCCGGGATCCTTCCACCTGTCCCCACTCAGCCCTGGGGTTGCAGACATGTGTGCTCATGCTGTGCTTTTTACAGGGGCTCTACAAACTGAGCTCAGCTCCTTGTGCTTGCCCAGCCAATACTTTTCCCACCAACCCATCCGTCAGCTGTCTTTAAAATATCCCTTTATCAAGATTTTTTTTTGTCATCTAAACTGTGTGTTATGGGCTGGAGAGATGGCTTAGTGGTTAAGCACTTGCCTGTGATGCCTAAGGACCCCGGTTCGAGGCTCGACTCCCCAGGACCCACGTTAGCCAGATGCACAAGGGGGCGCACACATCTGAAATTCATTTGAAGTGGCTGGAGGCCCTGGCGCCCCCATTCTCTCTCCTCTCTATCTGCCTCTTTGTCTGTCACTCTCAAATAAATAAATAAAAATACCAAAAAATAAATAAATATATATATATATATATATAAAAAATAAATAAATAAATAAATAAATAAATAAAATATGTGTTGTTAATATTCAGCCTGCCTGGGATGCATGATGTACAGCATACGGTGCAATTCAGGAGAGGATTTTGTAGACACAGTCTGAAATCCACATGTTTTCTACTTGGGAAAATAAAAATATCTAATATGGTATATCTATATTTTTATATATTACATATTCCTATATATCATATATTTATATTGTTTATATATTTATATATAATATATGCTATATGTATATATATATTTATATATGTATATTTTATATTGTTTCGATATAAAATGCTCCTTCTAGCCTCTCCTCTGAAAGTACAAAAGTTGGGCTTATACATTCATATATCTGTATATTTGCTACCTTTTTCTTACAAAACAAAAAAGCACAGGTGATCTGATCTGCATATATTTTGCAAGACAGGATGAGCAATAGAAAAATAAGCATATGAGAAGTTGCCTTGGGAAATGCAAAATAAAATCATAGTGCAATATGGCCACATATATGAATTTGGCTATAATTTGAAATGTAATAATGGGGGCTGTAGCGATGGCTAACCAGTTTAGGACTTTGCTTGGAAGCCTAAGGACCCAGGCTTGATTACCCAATACCTACAAAAGCCCAATGCACAGGTGGTACATGCATCTGAAGTTCATTTGCAACAGCTAAAGACCCTGGCATGACCAACCTTTCTCCCTCTATCAGCCTTTTTCTCTCAAACAAACAAATAAATAAATCTTGATAATGCCAATAGTGGCAAGGATGAGACAGAGTGCAACATTCATATACTTAGTACATGCATATAAGATGATATGCCTCCTCATGAGAATATTTTGGTAGTTTCTTGAGGAAGTCATCCTGAAATGACAATATATCTAATTTCTGGATCAAATTTGTTAGTATTTTATCAAAAACAAAAACAACCACTTAGCTTCACAGAAAATGCCTTACATGAATGTTTGTAGCAGCATAATCTGCCACAGCCTGTCTTTCAGCATGCTTGTTGTTCCAATGTGAAGATGTGTATAACGTGGTAAATACTAAATCACCAAAATGGAGCATGCCCTGAACAAGTATTTGTAGAAGTCTGCCCAGCGAAAGCAGTCAGTCTCAGAAGGCATGACAACCTGATTCATGAAAACATAGTGCTCACGATGACAGAATTTACCAAGAACACAATGGGCTGATGGTCAGGTAGGACAAAGCCATGCTTATAGATATTATAGCATGCACGAGGGATCCTTATGGTGACAGAAATATTCTGCTAACCCTAACAACTGAGATGCCTCAGTGGGTAAAGCACCTGCTGCATAAGTGTGAGGAATTCAGTTTGGATCTCCAGAATCCACATGAAAAGGCAGATGTAATTGCAGCAGAGCTCCAGTGTGATGCAAAGGCTGAGACTGGGGAATCCTTGGAGGCTCCCAGGCCTGCTGGCCTGGAGGCTATAGCAGGCGAGAATGAAACCATGCCTCAAATAAGATGTAAAGGAAGGAACAGCACTCTGTGTGGTCCTCTGACTTCCACACACGTGCCCTGGCATACACATGCTTTCAGTCATATGCACACATCATATACATAGAAATTATATTTTATATAAATTCCTCCTTTAACCAAATATACATCTCCCCAGCACTAAAATATGATCTTGATACCACCAAAAGAGATGTTCCCTTGACTTTCCCAATCTGACGTGATAAGTATTTTCAATTGCTCTAATAAAATCTTATGTAGACATATACATGGCCCGCAAGTCCCCACATCTCTTATGTGTGCTTCATATGTATGAAGCGATGTAGATATCACCTCCATATTCAATTGAGAGTTAGGAATATTTTTTTCTTTTTTTCCCTTTATTAGTTATGTACATACTCACTGTGTAAAGAGCCATGTTGGTCCCATCGTTAGGCTCTCCCTGTCCTCCCTCCTCTGAAGGGGTCCTACTCACTGGGAATTGTGGATCATACATTGTGAGAGTGGCCATCAGTTATAGGGAAGAGGCAACATCTCTGTGCATAATGACCCAACTTGCGGCTGTAACGATCTTTCTGGCCCCTCTTCTGAAAATTTGCCTCAGCCATGTTGGGTTAGCTTTGGGACTACTTCACTGATGAGGTCTTGGGAGCCTCTGTGTCTGTGGATCTCTGGTTCTCTGGATCTCTGGTTTTGTAGAAGTTGCATGTTCTCTGTTTCTACCTATTTCACCCTTGTGGTGATACCAGGTTCACCAAGAAAGCAGCTCTTGCCCATTTCCCCAATTCCTCTATGGATTCAGCTGGGGCCCTGGTGAGGTGTGATGGTCTGATTCCTTGGGTTCTGTGTCCATCTGAAAAAGATAAGCACATTCTCTAATGGAGAGTGAAGTCAGCACCAAATAAATTGGATAACCATTATTAATTTAGAGATAATTAAATAGGTGTGAGCCCTCTTGTCACCCAAGATTGATGTGGGCTTCATATTGGAGAGAGAACTCATTTTTTAGATATGGTTCTGACTTGTTTCCCTGTTCTAGTTATGGGTTCCATTCCACTTAGCAGATCTGTCACCAAGTCAAGAGCAGTTGGTTACCTACCATGGCTGTGTACCACTATGGCACTTATGTGAGCATCACGTCACATTGTTTACTGCTGAGTACCTTAGACCATGAGTTGCTTGGCCAGATGTTGGCCATTTTCCCCCAGTCATTCTTGTAGCACCTTCTGGCATTAGACGAGCTAACTGTATAGTGTCTGACACTCTTCCAGATTCCAGCCAGGTCTCACCATGTTCTGTACCTATAGCATATGGTGTCCTCAGCAGTAAGGTCTCACCATTAGCCTTTGGTGGGTAATCAAGTGCTCTGACAGAAATATGTCTTCTTTTTTTTAATATCTATTTTATTTATTTATTTGAGACAGAGAGAGGGAGAGAGAAAGAGATAGAAAGAGAGAGAGAATGGGCTCGCCAGGGCCTCCAGCCACTACAAACGAACTCCAGACGTATGTACCACCTTATGTATCTGGTTTACATAGGACCTAGAGAATTGAACCTGAGTCCTTAGGCTTCATAGACATGTGCCTGAACCCCAAAGCCATCTCTTCAGCCCAAAATCTGTCTTCTTTTGAGAAAGTTTGTAGGTCTCTCTGATCAACAGCTCATTGTGGATGTTAACCACATACTGGTATTAGAAGTTATTGGTCGGCACCAAGGGAAAAGAAAGAAGAAAAAGATAGGTAATAGACAAGAGAAAAAGAGAAGAAAGATGGAGAGGGAGAGTAAAAGAATGAGAAACAGGAGAAGATTAAGGTTAGTCTACAACGTACCATCTCCAGGGCCTTTGATTCAGGTTTTCCCTCTACAAAACTTTTTTTTTTTTTTTAAACTTATTGAAATTTTGGATCCATGAGCTGTTTCTTCTATTTTGTCTTCCAATTCTGAGTTTCTATTCTCCACATGGCTGATTCTATTCTTGAGAGCTTCTATAGAGTTTTGAACTTGTTCAATTTGGTTCATATTTTCTACTGCCATTTTATGTATAGTTTCTTTCCCTCTGTCAACTTCCCTTCTCATGTTGTTTTCTGATTTTCTTAATGCTTCTTGGAATTTATCCTTGCATTTATTTATGTGTTAATTGAGCTTAGCCAGCTAATTAGTACCTGATTACTGAGGTCCTCTTTTTTCTGCTCTTCTTCAGATAATTTAACTGTCTTCAGTACCCTTCCTGGTTCTTTTCTACTAGGTCTAATCTAGCGAGGACAGCATTCATACAATTATTGGACCTTTGTTGATTTTCTGCAAGTTCTGCTAATTGTTTGGCCAGGGTTGCATAGTTGTATCTTCATTTTGGGATTCTGATCCTATTGTCTTTTCTATATTTTCATTAGAGATGTCCATTGTGGGAGTGGACAACCTTGTTGGATTTACTTGCATTTGATTTTTCATGTTATTCCTTTTGTACTGTGGGCTGCCCATCACAGTGTAGGAGTCTGATTTAATTTAGGAGGAAGTTGTGGTTTGTCCTTGAAGTGTCTTCCGTGATTATTCCCTTTTATGTTTGTTTCCTCTAGACATGATGGCAACGGGGCCTGTCTGCTAAGAGGGAAGGGCCCACGAGGCTCTGGTGCGGGCCCAAGGACCTGATGAATAGGTTTGTTGGTCTGGGGTATGGGACTGCGTGGTCAGGTGACTAGAGGAGACAGGGTAGAGGATAATGGGAGAGGATGGGAGGTAATGGGGGAGGAAGTACAGAGGACCTGGTCTGCATGTGGCGAGCAGAGGGTAGGATGGTGATCATGTGGAGGTCCCCAGTGGTGGGAAAACTGAGGGCAAGAGAACGTTAGCCGGCTGACCTGGGTCTGCTTAGACTGCAGGTCGTGCAGGAGGATCCAGTGGCTGAGATTGGGACAGCTGCTTGAGGGGCTTGGGGGACTGGTGGGCTACCTGAGAGTGTGGGAATCAGCAGACTCCCTACTTCGCTCCTCTGCACCTTCCCACTAGCGTTCTACTAGGATCTGCAAATCCCTACAGACCCAAAGAACCCCAAAGATCTTGCCTTTCCTTCCCTGAGAGGTGAGGCATGATTAGGCTGATGCCATCTTGACTGAGAGTCTGAGAATATATTTCTTGATATATTAAAATAATAATATTTTGTGGGGTACTAATTCATGTTTACAAATTATGTTCATAAACTATCTTTAATTTTCCCAAGTACAGTCATGAAATTTAGTTCACTTTTTTTTCTTTTTTTGTGGGGGTTACAAGGTAGGGTCTCACTCTAGCTCTAGCTGACCTGGAATTCACTATGTAGTCTCAAGGTGAACTCAAACTCACAGCAATCCTCCTACCACTACCTCCCAAGTGCTGGGATTAAATGCATGGTGCATCGTGCCCAGCTTAGTCCATTCTTAAGATGCAATAACCTGTGTATTTTGCATTATACCATATGAAAAATTCCTATGCATTTATTCTTGATTCTAATTATTCCATGACTGCATTGGAATATGTGTCAAAATATGTAATAATGTATATTTTCATTAGTTATATGTAATTATGTTTATACTTAATACAAATATAATGTGAACACTAAACTCTTATTTGGAGTGTTTCTAATGTTCTCTAAGATTAGTTTGTTTTAATAAAAATTTTAATTTTCAAGGCTGAGTTCTATGGGAACACTAGTCAGTTTCCAATTCATGTAACAAATTACCTGAGAAAATCAAATTTTAAGGAATAACATTGTTACTTTGACTTATGACTTCAGAATTTTCAGTTCATGGTTGGTTAGCCTAGTTTTTTCTTCTCTTGTGGGATCCTAGGCCAGACAATGTGGTAGAGAAAGTCTATAGTCTCACAGGAAATGTGGTGCTTTGGATATAAATGTCTCCATAGATTTGGATGTTTGTCATTGAGCTTCTTGGTTGCTCCCCAGCAGGTAAGCCCTGCTGGAGGAAGTGTGTCAATGGGAGTGGACCTTGTGTTTAACCTACTGTGTGTTCAGAGTCAGCTTGAGCTCTGGTTGCTGCTTTAGATCTAGTATGGTGTGTGATGAAGTGATACAGCTTCCTTTGCCATGAGAAAGCTTCCCTTTAAAATTGGGAGCCTGAAATAAACCCTGTCTTCTTATAAGCTGCTTCCTGTTAGGCAACAAGAATTAAGTAAAACAAGAGACTAGGAATTTAAACCGCTAAATTGGGGCAGAGTATTAATATCTCCTTCAAGGGCATACCCCATTGTGCTACCTTCCTTTCAATACACCCCACCCTTGAAAGGTTCCACCATTTCTCAAAAGCACCACAGGTTTGGAAAACAAGCCATCGACACGTGAGCATTTGAGCACTACACACAGCCTACATTATATGCACGAGCTAGCTTGTTAAACAGATGCTATAGACATGCACTGGGCTGAAACGTACTTCAATCAACTATTGTTTTTGCCTGTAAATATTGCAGCATTAATCTCCTCTGAATATCTTGCCTTCAGCCATGTCACATAGAATGTAAAACTGAGTTAGCTTTTCTAAGCCACCAACTGTGTTATCACCCCCAGATATCTATGTACCTGTCAATAAATGCCTTCACATATAATACAATTCTGATATTGTATAGTCAGTATAATAAGGAGAGTGGAATTCAACTTTAAGCCATCACTAGGACATAGATGGAAATAGTATCATTGAGATCATTTCATTATGATAAATATGTTCGTGTTGGTTGACAAGGAAAAGGGAATTCCCATGTCTGCACAAAGCACAGGTGTCATTTCAACTACTTTTACTAATACAAACCAGAAGGCAAAGTAAAGCATTTACAACAAGAATTCTACAGCGCACATGTTGGAAAGTGGTCAATGCTTCCTGGGTTCTGATGACACAAAATGACTGAATGGGGAAAAGTAGCCCTTATTCTTTAATTTCAGTTAGTTACAAGTGCTTATGCAATGATTTAAATGAAAAATATAACTCCTGTGGTGGTTTGATTCAGGTGTCTCCCATAAACTGAGATGTCCTGAATGCTAGATTCCAGCAGATGGAGATTTGGGAATTAACACCTCCTGGAGGCAGTGTATTTTGGGGGGTGGGCTTATGGGTGTTACAGCCAGTTTCCCCATGCCAGTGTCTGGCACACTCTCCTGTTGCTATTGTTCTTCTTATGTTGGCCAGGGGTGTTGTCCAACCTCGGTTCATGTCATTGTTTTCCCTGCCATCGTGGAGCTTCCCCTTGAGTCTGGGCTAGTTGATCTACACTATAGCAACAGGAAGAATGTAAACTCTTTTGAAGGGGACTCAGTGCTCAAGGAGTGTCCTGTTCTTCAAAGTCTGCTTTATTAACCTCTTGATTAACAAATCGGAACCCTACCTGGTATTGTAGAGTATAGGAAATGCAGGAAAGAGAGGGTCATTGAGTTTGCAACATGGGGTCTTATGTTTTGAAAATGGCCATGGGCAGTGTGAAGCAGGTTTGCTGGTCGCCTGCATGGAGACCCCATGGGGCCATGAGAATGAACCATTGCAGTGGAGGTGCCGGGACCATGTGATGGCTGCCACAGAGAGCTGCTGGCCCCAGAGGAAGTTTTCCAGGACTGAGAGTAGCCTACCTGGACGGGCAGAGTTGGAAGTCCAGAGGCTTGTTGCTGGTTAGAATTATTGGACTTGGAGACTTGGCACTAACTAGAGTTGTTGGACTTGGGGCTACAGAGTTTGGTATTTGCCCTGTTAAAATCATGTATTGCTTGATTACTTTTTTGCTATGCTCAATGCCATCTTTTGCAGTGTGAATGTCTATTCTGTGCCATTATAGGTTTTGGGTGGATTTTTTTGGTATTATGGCCCAGTTAAAGACTTTGGATTATTGGGATATATGAATATCACTGGAATTGATTAAAAAAAAAAACTATAGTGGCTTTTAAAGTTGGATTGGATGCATTGTATTTTGCATTATGGATATCAGTTTATGGGGGTCAGGGGCAGAATGTGGTGGTTTGATTTAGGCATCCCCCATAAACTTAATTGTTCTGAATGCAAGATTCCCCGCTGATGGAGATTTGGGAATTAACACCTCCTGGAGGCAGTGTATTGTTGGGGGCTGGCTTATGGGTGTTATAGCCAGTTTCTCCATGCCAGTATTTGGCACACTCTCCAATTGCTATGTCCATCTTATGAGGGGGTGATGTCCGCCCCACTTCTCACGTCATCATTTTCCCTGCCCTTGTGGAGCTTCCCTTCAAGCCTGTAAGGGAAAATAAGCCTCTTTTCCCAGAAGCTGCTCTCGGTTGGGTGGTTTCTATCAGCAATGCGAACCTGACTGCAACACCTCCCATAGCCTCAAGTGTTCCTAATTAAGTTTGTACTTAGTAGCCAGCCACTGGAGCCTTTGGGATGGGCAGCTTCACTGAAGGAATGGGGGCCAACCTTGGTCTAGTGACCATAGCCCACTAGATATTGAGGCAGCTCACTCTTACTGTGTGATGCAGTGAGCCAGCTTCTTCTGCATTATGGAAGCTTCCTCTTGAGATGATGAGCCTGATGTAAATCCATTCCTCCCATAAGCAGGAAACTGAATTCAAAGGCAGACATGTGTTGGTGGCACATTGCCATCTATGAGGTGGATCAGGTGAGAAAGTATTTCCATAGGCTAACCATCAAAGAGACCCCACCAATCTCCATTATCAATGAAAACCTACAGGCATTCCATAATACATACCAGGTGTCTCTTGGTGTTTGCACTAAATGTTAAGTAGAATAAACAGTCTATTGTGTGATCAGTTACTGACTTGTTCATTGTCTACAAAGTTGCAAATGGTGCTGGGCGATGGCTCAGTGGATACATTGCTTGCCCCACAAGCATGACAATCAGAGTTTGGATTCCAAGTGCCCTTGTAAAAGACAAAGCTGCAGTGTTGGCAATGGGAGAATCAAAGGGGCATAAAAGGTGGCATCCCTGGATAAAGTGATCAGCTCTTAGTTCAATGAGAGTCCCTGTCTCAAAAACTAAGTCGGGGGGCAGTTGAAGAAGACACTGGACATTTATATATGGCCTCCACTCACATGCATGCACATATTTGCATGTACCTACATACAAAATTGCATCTCTGTGTTTACACACATGAACATATTCACACCACACACACACACACACACACACACACACACACACACACACACACAGTTCAATGCCTTTTTTAGCACAGTTATTGACAAGTATCTGAACACCATGCGCCAAGAATGTGAGCATGTGAAGGCAAGTGGAGCAGATGCACTGACAAGCTTTTTGTTCATGGCTTGGGAGTTGTCCACATTAAGCTCTGAATTACTACAGCCCCTGTCATTCCTTGGGGTTATCCCCCAAGCTTGATTTTTCTGTCTCTTTGCCATCTATGAATGGGAGCTCAGTGTTGAGACATTATCTCAGTCCTGATGAAGGTTTTCATTCTTCATATTCAGCTGTCCTATCTACTGTCAGTGAACTAGCCAAAACATCTGACAAATGCCTGCAATTCTCAATCTCAGCATACCTCAGTAGAAATGCCTTACCAATTTTGATGGATGATTTCATTTTCTAGGAGCCCTTTATGATAGTTGTTTTCAATTTGGCTGCACTGTGGAACCATTTGGGGAACTCTTGGTGCCCAGCTGCACCTATTCCCAGCCCAATTGATTGCATTGAAATTAAATCGACTTTGGATCTTTCTGGAATTTTAATGTGAAGGAGTTTTATAAAACATTATTTTAAAAAATTCTCAAAATTTTCCTACATTTCTTCTCATCAATCCATAAATATGTATGCAAGTCTACTGTGAACTGAGGGTTAAGTTAGAAATTGGATTTCCAGTAACTATCAGGACAACTAAAGTTTCTGCATTCCACAGAGACAATTAGTTAGTAGACACACATTGCAAAAGCAAGTACATTAATAACTACGAAGCCTGAAGACAACAGAGATCAGAGATAGTAAAGAATTGGTGTGGTATATTAAGAAGAATAACATGATGGCTTTACAGGTTAATAGATAAAACTATGGATCATTATTTTAAGCAAAAATAGCCAGGCACAGGACAAAAGCTCCGTGCTTCCTTTCAGAGGTGGACTCTAGATTATGTGAGTGTGTGTGTGTATGTGTCTGTGTGTGTATGTATTTGTGTGCATGTGCGTGTATGCATGGGTATACGTATGTATGTGTGTGCGCTTTTATGTATGTGTGTGCATGTGTATGTGTGTGCAGATGTGTATGTGTGCACATGTGTGTGTGTGTGTGTGTGTGTGTGTTGTGTGGTTGTAATGTGTGTAGAAGAGGGACTATTTGAGGAAAGGAAGAGGACTGGTGAAAGAGTAGAAAAGGAAAAAAAAAAAAAAAAAACCAGCTAGTGAGTAAGGCTGCAAGCTAAATCCATGATCTTCATGGATGAAAATATCATCATTAAATGCATCATTTTTGCATGCTAACTAAATGATGATGTACTTAGGGGGAAACACATGAGGTTGTAATGTATATGTGGGGATTAGTACAATATTCTGTAATAGAAATCTCCACATAACAGTGGCTTTATTTGAGGGAAAACATGAAAGACAGATAACAAATGAATCAATAGGCAGATGGAAAGAGCTGAGAAGTAGATAGATGAATGAAATACATACAGAAATATGTAAGCACTCATGTGTGTATCAGTTTAAATCATCTACTGGTCACATGTGTGTATGCATGTTTGTGCATGTTTATCTGGTGTGGCTTTCTGAGAGAGAGAAAGTGAGCGCACCAGGTCCTCCAGCCATAGCAAATGAACTGCAGAGACATGGGCCACCATGTGCATCTGGCTTACTTGTGTTCTAGGGATTCGAACCTGGGTCCTTATGCTTTGCAGGCAAGCACCTTAACTGCTGAGCCATCTCTCCAGACCCCAAGTCCTTTCATATTGTGCTTCCATCTCTCAGGCACTCTTCCCAACCTATTTTCCTAATTCCAAACTGAATATAAAAGGGAAGAACTTGGGCTGGAGAGATGGGGTAGCGGTTAAGCGCTTGCCTGTGAAGCCTAAAGACCCCGGTTCGAGGCTCGGTTCCCCAGGTCCCACGTTAGCCAGATGCACAAGGGGGCACACGCGTCTGGAGTTCGTTTGCAGAGGCTGGAAGCCCTGGCGCGCCCATTCTCTCTCTCTCCCTCTATCTGTCTTTCTCTCTGTGTCTGTTGCTCTCAAATAAATAAATAAATAAAATTTAAAAAAAACCGAAAAAAAAAGGGAAGAACTTGCCCAGATATCACCAACACCTTTTCTCTTCGATCTCATTAGGTCAAACTCAACCCAAGGCTACACCTAGATGCACAGCATGTAAAATGTAAAACCGTAAGTGTGGCTGTCTTTTGTGTCTATTCAGTTCATGGATGCTATACGCATGCTCAAAATAACAAGAGAGAAGAGAAAGTCAGTCTCTGGGTCATGCCACATGATTCCCATTTACTGAAATGGAGGAAAAGAATGGAAATTTGATCCAAGAAGGATCGCAAGGCTTCTCATAGGATGTGAATCTAAATTTTATGGTGTTTCCCAATGCTCAAATCTGAACTAGGACATGGGATGTGAAAAATTAGATTTTCAAAGAAAAGTCTTGAGTAAGAGTAGAAAGTAAGATATATTAGCAAATCCAGGTTAATTAATGCCCGAGGAAAGGAATGTCCCGGTGGGTGCAGACAAACGCTCAGGGAGCAGAGAGTTCCAGGAACACAATATCTAAAGACAAGGAAAGAGGACTGGGGAGCTCAGGAACTCCAGAGAGAGAGAATTGATCTTACTTGTTTTAGTTATTGTAGTATAATGATTAACTGTTTGTAAATTATATATAAAGAACTACACACATTTAATGTTTATATTTAGTTATTTATGTGCTTAGACTTTTGGAAATAGCTATTACCATACCACAATCAAGGTAATGACGTAGACAACGCCTCCTTATTTCCTGTCCCTGTATTTGATATATAACACTTTAGAATTACTAAGCATGAGCCAAATTTGGTGGCGCACACCTACAGTCCCAAACAGAGGAGAAGTTGCAGGGCAGCTACTTAAAACCAACACTTTGAGACCTGCCTGGGCAGCATGAGGAGATCATGTCTCAAGATCATAATAAGGATAGTTAATAAAAATTAATAATATAACTGAAAAAATTGCTAAAATAATATTAAGCCTGTAATCTTAAATTTCAAGGGTATAATAACATGCTTTAAGTATACACAATTTTTGTACAATTGATCTCTAGAATATTTTCATATTTTTATTTATTTATATGCACACAGAGAGAGAGAAGAAGGTAGAGAGAATAGGCACATTCCAAGACCTCCTGACAGACATGTATGTTACTTTGTACATCTAGCTTAAATGGGTACCAGGGAATCAAACTCAGGCCATCAGGCTTTGCAAGCAAGCACCTTCAACTACTGAGAAATATCTCCTGCTTGAACATTGTTTTTTTTTATAACTTCAACTTCACACCTATTAAAATATTACTGGGGCTGGAGAGATGGCTTAGCGGTTAAGGCACTTGCCTGTGAAGCCTAAGGACCCAGGCTCGAGTCTCCATGTTGCATGTTAGCCAGATGCACATCATGGCTCTTGCATCTGGAATTTGTTTGCAGTGGCTCTGATTCACTCATTCTCTCTCTCCATCTCTTTGTCTCAAATAAATAAAATTTATATATATATAATACCATATCTATATCTATATCTATATCTATCTATCTATCTATCTATCTATCTATCTATCTATCTATCTATACACACACACACACACACACACACACATATATATATATATATTACTGTGCATTTCCCCTTCCCCCTTCCTACCAGTTTCTGAAACCACTATTCTATTTGCTAAGCCTATAAATTTGACTGTTCCACACACCTCAATAAGTGTGGTAAAATTATACAATATTTGTCTTTTCCTGCTAGTCATATGCATGTATGATAATGTCTTCCGGTAATCTTATATTGTTGCCAGTAGCAATAGTGCCATTATTAAGGCTGAATAATATTTCACTGAAGATTATTCAAAATAACCAAGATATGATACCAAGCCTAAAATTCATCAATTGAAGAATAAATTATGAAAATATGACACACATATATATTAATTATCCATATGTTTTAACTCTGTGCTTCATAATGGTTGAAGTTGTGTCTTTAATTTCAACAGCCTACAGCATGTCTGATGCAACTTTAAACAACAAAGGGAAAAAGGTTGGACTTTCCTATTTACACCATTTATACTTCTATTTATATAGTTTAGTTTACAGTTTGTAGAAAAGTTTACATATGCATAAACAACCTGCAGACACAATTAATATTTTATAATTTTGTATAAAATTCAATGCTTAAGACTGTCAAAATTATTCAATCATGACATAAGAGCAGATTAGTGATGGAAATGTGTAGGCAGAAATGTTATCTTTAGTCTAAGGCTCACCAACATGTACTACATTAAGTAGAAAGCATTTATTCTGCAGAATCAAACTAATCTGCATATTTTGTGGATACCTACGAAACCTAGTGGAGTGTCTCATCCTTAGAAAAATTATTGAGAATTTTAAGATATAAGTATGTTGCAAATTGATCTTACTCCCGTTGGGTTATATTCTTACATTCCCTCTTTCTAACCCCCTTTCTTTGAGTATGGTCATCGGAAATCACTACAGGATTATGAATGTACCAGTCAGGCCATGTTTTGGGGGCAATGCTGGAGTCTCATTCTAATCTTCTCATTCTTAAGAAGATGAGTAGGGGCAATGGCAATTGACAGGAAACCTGTTTGGTGATTCTTGGATGAATTTTAAAAATCAGAATGGGGTAAATGTAGGAAATGCCATTTACACAAATTAAATGGCAAAATTATATCTCTAGCTCTAACTGTTTCATATCTATAAAGAATTTTCACTGATATGTTACGATATATGGTATTCTTGTTATGAACTCTACTCCTTTTTCTATTTTTCCCTGCAGTAATTCAGAGGTTCAATTTGGAACTGGCCAGCTATGGAGAAAGCACATGCTTCTGTGGTGGGATTGTGCCATCTTTGAAATTGCCTTTTAATCAAGAGATCAAGGAGTGAGCACTGCCAATATCATTCAGGGGGCATTGATCTTTTACAGCTTGAAAATAATACTTATATTTGTGTTTTTCATGTCATGTGTTGCTGTGTTATTTATGGATGAAAACTCTGACTTCATGACATTTCTTTCTGCTGGAGTATTTGGTGGTCCTCTAAGTAGACTGTGGAAGTCTATGAGTTTTGTAATATGATCACATTCTTATAGATGATATTCCACATCTTCTTTCCCTTTGTGGATAAAATATCCATACCTATCTAGCTGGTACCCATTCATGAAGACATTTGTAATATAAAATATCCTTATGTGGCTTATATTGTAGAGTTGAAAGATATCCTTTCTTAGTTACTTTTGTTCATCAGACATTTTTATTAATTACTTATTTATATGAAAGATATTCACTGAAATTATTTGCATAAAAATTGATCACTATCATTCCATGTAAATTTAGCAAGCTCATTAGATAAAAGCAATTACATGATGATCAAATATGTCTTTATGTAAGCCAATTATATCATTCCTTCCTTTCATCATGATTTTTAAATCAATGTCCTCACTCTATAATCTCCAAAAGACCTTTCATAAGTGACTACAGTTTGATATAACAAAATATTATCAATTGAATAAAAACTCTTTAGACATTGCCCAATGCTGTAATAGTTGCCACATTATTACATATCAAAAATAACCATAACTAAAATAATTTGGCACATACCATTGTCACAACAGTAGTTATATCATGGCTTACATATGTCATGCCTCAGTTTCTTCACCCTCCATAGGAATTTTTCCAAAGTATTTTTCTTCCTCCTCTGAGAGATCTAAAAACCTAAAGCATGTTCTTTTAAATGTGTATGTGGGCTGGAGAGATGGCTTAGCACTGAAGGTACATGCCTGGGAAGTTTTGCAGAGCCTAGAGGCCCTGGAATGCCCATTTTCTCTCTCTCTCTGTCTCTCTCTCTCTCTCTCTCTCTCTCCCCCCCCCTCTCTCTCTGTTTCTCTCTCTCTTTCTCTCTCTCCTCCCTGTCCTTTTTTCTCCCTTTCAATAAATAAATAAATAAATAAATAAATAAATAAATAAATATGTTCCTATTACATAGTGTTATATATGGTGACATTAAATTTGGTAAACAGAGTTACTCAAGGTACTATCAAAAAAGTTATGCTCCAACCATCTTGAATATCATAATGTTATCAAGCATTTTCAGTGTACCAAAGCAAAATAGAACACTTACAATGACTCTTAGTATAGAAATGTCACCACATTGGCTAAACAGAAGCATGTCTACACACTGTCCTTATGTTGTACTTTACTAATCTAGTTATGTACCGTGATAGTTAGGTTAGAGACATTGAAGGCAAGTTTGGACCAATATGGAGAGACTGAGGCAGCAGGAAGATGAAACGGGTTTCCACAGAGCTAGAGAGAACTGGCTAAAACCCACAAGAGCTATTGGGACCATTCTAATCATTCCTACATAGCCTTGATCTCTGTGGAAATTTCTTATCTTTTTGCCATGGTTGTTGTGTTCTTTGGTTATTCAGAAAACAAGAAAATGAGAGCTTAGGTTTCTTGTAGTGACAGAACAATAAAAATATTTCTCTATAAATGTCTTGGTCTGATAGTTAAAAGAAAAAACTTCCTGTGAGAAGAAAAAGTAGTTGCCCACTATCTGATTTGGCCTGTAAAGAGCCTCTGCTTGTCTCACATATCTCTGTTCCCCCTAGGCATCCCATCCATTACAATGGTTTTAATGACCCAATTAAGGTGGATCCCCCAGAAAGTTATGCATTAGTCAAGCCACTTATTTGAATTTTAAATGTTACATGACAATCTGAATATCCACTCTTTTATTATTCTGTATTAAAATGCTTCCTAAAACAGTTCTATCTTAACCTTTATAGTAACACAAAATACAGTAACGTAAACTAGAGCATATATACTGATAACATTGGGTATAGCTTGTATTAATGTACTATAAAATGTATAAATTCTATACTTCCCTGTTAATATTAATGAAAAGTCATTTATCAAGCAATACTATTGAATATTCTATATTACTGAATAAAAACAAAAACTTACCAAATTATCTCTATTTCTTTAATTATTTCTACAATTCTTGGTGACACTTTTCCAGACTTCCATCTTTAAATGCCAAGCTCCCATCACCATTTCCCTGTCTGTATTTCACTCCCACTCTTTACAATCAGTTTGACACATGTAATAAGAAAAAAAAAATCCCTAAAATTAAATATGTAGATATAACTACTTTTTCTGTGATTTGGGGGGATTAAATTCCCTCACAGCTCCAAAGTCTTCCATCATCTATGTTTCCAGTTATTTACTTTAAATCATCTTTGTTTCAAATAAGTGAAGTGGGTTGCATTGCAGCTAGCAGCCATCTGATTGTCTAGCATGTTAAAGTTGCCAACTTTTCAAATTCACAAAAGTATACAAATAAAGTGGTTGGTATTTTTGTCACCAGCAAACCTAATTTGCATGAAATAATGATTTAATATTTATTAGTGTCTACCATATATCTGATGTAGAATATTTTTATAGTTAGCAATATAATATTATGCATTGGAAAGTATAGTAAGTAAATAGGTTTCATATTGTGTTCTTATCACTACAAACACACATGCACACATACACACACACATACATACAGCAAGAGGAAATTTTTGGATATGAAATGTGTGTTCACTGGTTATGATGCTTGTAGCATAAGTGCACACATTAGCCAAACGCATCAACATACTGGCAGAAAGGTGCTGTTTCAGACCTGTTAAAGCTCCAAAGTAAAGTAACAAGAGAATTGGGGCAATTATGCTACAAAACAATAATTTTTATTACATCTTAAGGTACTTTCGTTATAAAAAAATGGGCTGCATTGTGGCCTTTATGAAGATTAATCATCTACTTTGATTATATTCACTCAATCATTAGCCTTTCTTGTCCCCAATCTCAGTCTCTCTCTCACACACACACACACAGCAAGCTAGCTGTTCCTCTTCTTTCCAAATAGGACCACTTATAATTTCATGTGTTATACAGTCTTTTAAAGTCTACTTTCTTCATGTGAGAGAAAATGTATAATATTTTTTTCTTGCTGTTAATCTGGCTATTCTTTTGCTTAATATAACGATCTAAATAAGTGAATGTTTTAAGTGTTCTGGGGTAAGAAATGGCAATAGTCTTAAAAATTACAATCCCTGCCATAAATGTTAATATCATTTTGAAGTTCCCTTAGATACACTTAACATGTTACACTGCAAGTGCTGAGGCAGCTCCTGAAACCTGGGTAAGATTCCCCATCTCCCACATAAAGCCGAATGCACAAGGTGGTGCATATATCTGGAGTACGTTAGCAGTGGCTAGAGGCCCTGGCAACTATTATATCTCTCTCTCCTTGCAAATAAACAAAAAATATTTTTAAAATATTTAATATTATTTATTCATATGAGAGAGATAGAAAGAGGAAGGAAGGAAGGAAGGAAGGAAGGAAGGAAGGAAGGAAGGAAGGAAGGAAGGAAGGAAGGAGGGAGGGAAGCAAGGAAGGAAGCAAGGAAGGAAAGGGAGACAGCAGCCTTTATAGGCAAGGGAAGACCAGTTGGTGTGTGGATTTGAAGAGTGGACCCCAGAGCCACTCCACATGGTCCAGCCCACCTGCGCCACACTATACAGGTAGCCAGCTACTCTGTGAGCAGTAGGGGCACTGTAGATCAGTTACCATCACACACAAGTTCCATTTCTGCCAAGAATTTTGTTCCTGTGCCAGGGTGATGTGGCATGTGGGGTGGTATCTCCTGGTCCTCTCTGGATTTCAATCTTTAACTGAAACCAACTAAAAAGAAGCTAGCTTTCTCGATCTTCTTTGGTAAACCTCTCTCACAGCAAGTCTTGAGTGACATTAACCACCTCGGTGCTGTAGGGCAGGGTGAGCAGCAACGTGGGTGAGCATGTGTGGTTATGTGTAGCTACATGTTCTAATCTCATCCTTTCCTGCTTTTACAAAGAGCAGTAAGTTTCATTTGACTTTTTAGCTTTTTTTTAAATTTATATTTTGAGAGAGAGAAAGAGAGGGAGAGAGGAATAGAAAAGCAAAGAGAGAGAGAGAGAGAATGGGCTCATGAGAAACGTTGCAATGCTGTGAATGAACTCCAGAAGCATGCGCCCCCTTGTGCATGTGTGTGACATTGTGTGCTTGTGTCACTGTGCATACGACTATGTTGGACCTGGAGATTCGAACATGAGTTCTTAGGCTTTGCAGGCAAGCACTTTAACTGCTAAGCCATCTCTCCAGCCCCCTTTTAAAAACATTTTAGTGTCTCCTTTGGAAATGAATTTTTTTCACCAGAAATATTTGTCTTACAAGAAAATTCTCATATTTTAATTTACATTTTCATACAATTGAACAAATAAAACAAACTTTAAAATTTCAAGAATATTTGCTAAAGAAGATATTGTGGGAGCCAGACTCAGTAAGAGATCATACCTTGAAGACATTCCTTTTTTGTCCCACATTCCGAGACTGTCAGGATAATTGAATATGTCAACCAGATACTATAAGGAAACATCTTACTTCTTTTACATCCCTTACCTTAAGGCATTCTACACAATTCCAATTCTATTCCTGATTCCTTGAGCCCAAAAGGAGAGAGAAAGAAAGAGAAAAAAAAAAAAAAAAGGCCTTATAATGTATGACCTGGTCACCTGTAGATCTGATTTCCTTGGAGCCAGCATGCCCCTGGCTAGAGAAACTTCTCATGACTGGTTCCCCATTCGACTCTGTACTTGTTCAAGGAAGGAAACCTGAAATAGTTTCTTTCTTTGAAGCCTTGAAAATTTACTTTCATTGTATGATACTTTAGAATGTTACATCAAAACACGCCTTTAAGGCTGGAGAGATGGCTTACTGGTTAAGACACCTGCTTGTGGAGCCTAAGAATCCTGGTTCAATTCGCCAGTACCCATGTAAGCCAGATGCACAAAGTAGGCTGCTGTCTTCCTTTCCTTCCTTGCTTCCTTCCTTGCTTCCTTGCTTCCTTCCTTCCTTCCTTCCTTCCTTCCTTCCTTCCTTCCTTCCTTCCTCTTTCTCGCTATCTCTCTCATATGAATAAATTATCTGGAGATAATTTGCAGTGCCTTGAGGCCCTGGTGTGCCCATCCAGTCTCTCCCTGTCTGCCCCTGTCTCTCTCTCTGACTCTTTCTCAAATAAATAAATGAAAATAAAAACATGCCTTTATTAAGATTAAACATTTCCCTATATACATGACTCTCAGAGTTGTTTTTTTTTTTTTTCAGGCATCTGAGCATCTTTATTGAAACATCATTGCTGTTTTCCAAACAGAAGGCCAGATCATAGAACAGAGGAACAGACCCAAAGGGATGGGCCCCTTGGCTGGGGACACACCCCCAACCTGGAGGACCAACCTGGCATCCTCTGCCCTTCCTGGACCCCTGGGACTTTGGCACAACGCTGATGGGAGGGGGCTGCAGGCAATGAAGGCCCTCTATTCACGAGTTAGGGAAGAGCTGGGGCCAGTGGAGGAGGAAGAGCAGGGAAGGAGGAGCAGAACAGTGGAGGACGTCAGGAGCTGCGGACATGCTGTCTACGTTTTGTTTTCTGCAAAGAAACCCCACAGAAGCCTGGGGGTGGTGGCAGTGGCTGGGGACAGGCCACACGCTTACGTCTTTCTCATCACCCGCCTTGGGGGCGGTTTCCAGCAATGGGTCCCCAGGGCCCGCCTCCTCCCCCTCCTTGGCCTCGTTGGACTTGGCGTTGGGGACCCCGGGACCAGAGGCGGTGCAGCATTGCATGTGGTACTTTGCGTCAGTGGGATCCATCTTGCTGATAGCACCTTGGAGCATCTGTGCATCCTTCCCGTCAGAGCACTTCTGGGGCGCCTCGGGAAGGGGCTCGTAGACCTCCACAGGGTCCAAGCCGCCGGGACCCAGCCGCTTCTGGCGCACCTCCCCATACTCCCTCATGGCCTTCTCAGCGCTCCGTAAAGGCTTCCAGTTCATACTTAAAGCCCTCCATATACTGGCGGTCAGCAGTCTTAATCTTAGTGAAGAACTGGCAGAAGCATGCCTGGGGTCCACCTTCAGGCTCTTGGCTAGCTCCAGGATGAACTGCGTGACCATGGTCTGGTGGGCCACCTGCTCCGTGAGTGTGCACTTTTCTTCTACTTCTAGGTCGATGTACCAGATAACCAGGTAGTTGGCTGTCTCCTCACATACGAGAGGGACATTGTCGGACAGGTACTGCTGGCTGTCATCCCAGCGGTGGAGCATGCCAAAATGCTTGATCTGCTTCTCATACTTCTCCACACATGTTTTGTGTTTCTGCTTTGTGTGTGTTTGTGTGTGTGTGTGTGTGTGTGTGTGTGTGTGTGTGTGTGTGTGTGTGTTTCTTCAGAGTCCTTCTCCACTTCTTCAGGCGTGGTTTTGACCATACGCTTTGCTGAGTGTGTCCACGTTCCAGGGCACATTCTTCTCTTTCTTGCGCATCTCCTCTAGCTTCTGCAACCAGCTCCACTCTTCCTTGCGCAGCTGCTGAGCCTCAGCCTGCAGCCGCTCCAGCTCCTTAGCTTCCGCTGACACCTGGCCACCTTGCGCTTGCACTCCAGACAGCCTCAGTCCAGCTCCTCCTTCTCCTTCTGGAATTGTTCCATGCCCTCCACCCGGGCCGGGCGCCGCCAGCGGAAGAGGCTGGTGATGTCGATGTTGGGGTGCTTCTTGTCTTCATCATCCGACACTTCGATGTGGTCCCACACGCTGTGGTCCACCATCTTGCCTAGGCGGCCCAGACCGCTCCGGCTAGGGGTAGCAGGGGCCGCCTCTTCCAGAGTTTTAAGTGGATGCTGCTTGTTTTTCATTCTGCAAGAGGAAAGAATGGCTGAATATCGCTTCCCGGCCAGTCTCATGATAAGAACAGTTTCTTCAATAATTCTTCAGTGAAGGAGCTTGGAAGATGGCCTAGCATTCAAAGGTGCTTACATAAAAAGCCTAGTGGCCTGGGCTCAATTCCCCAGCCACCAATGGAAAGCCAACATGTGTTTGTCTGCAGCCAGAGATCCTTGTGTCTCCATACTCGCATGTGGACACACACACATAAATAAAAGTTAAAAAAAAAAAAAGGAAACATGAAACCAACATTCTCAACATGCATCACTCTCATTTTCTGGACCCATGAGCATTCTTCATTCAGTGAAGAAGTGGAAATTTGCTCATACATAGTGATCCTAATGTTTGTTCCCCAAGGCTAGTCCATTCACCCTGCTACAGAAAAAGACTCTTTCATTGTGTGGTGTTTGCTGTATGGCAGCAGTCTCGAGGGTTGTTGCTAATCCTTTTCTTTTGGGGGTATTGAAGATTGAACTCAAGTCCTGGCACATGCTAGCTGGAAGAGTAAAGACAAATTTAAATTCTTGAAAACAAGTCAGAACTCATGAAAATTTGAGGGGGCACACGTTGTTGGGATAGGACTCTAATTCTAATTCCAGGGAGCCATCCAGGAAATTCAAGTCTTCTTAGCCTCCGTTTGGTGACGACTGTCTCTCAGACTTTAGTTGGTCTGATGTCTTAACAACTCAAAAGGTAATGTTCAGGGGCTAAGCAAATGTTCCGCCACGAGTTCCTATTGTTTGCGCTATAAGTAGCCAGAGGTCATAGGGATTTGTTACCAAGAGATCTCATTTTAATGGAAACAAGTCTTCCTCCCTTGGGATTAAAAGAACTAGGCAAGCACATGATGTCCTCTGCGTATTCCAGTCTGAGGAATGTTATCTGAATACAATACAAGGTCAGCGTCACTTTATCATAAAATAACCCTTTCCTCACAAAGGACACACAACTTGATATTAACCAGGCATCAAAGAACTAATGTGAAATTAAATTCCATTTTTCAGTTCACACTTTAAAGAAAGTGCCATAGAAATGATACAAGACTTGTATCTAAAGGAAGTGTAATGAGCATATATTTTCAAGCCACTGAGTCATCTAAAAGCCTTTGATTATTAAATTGCATATAAGACAACTCTCTGTATTTTGATTATTAGTTTCATTCATAAAAGAAATTATGGTTGCTCTGAGGAGCATTTGAGTGGGGTACAATAGTAAATACTCCTATGTATTAGTATTAGAACATTCCACGAATATGAAGTTTCACATGATATGTGTACATATACATATGCAATATATTTCCTTACATTCCTCATCTGTATGAACAGTTAAAGGATGATA
The DNA here is from genome assembly GCF_020740685.1 of Jaculus jaculus. Classification (NCBI taxonomy): domain Eukaryota; kingdom Metazoa; phylum Chordata; class Mammalia; order Rodentia; family Dipodidae; genus Jaculus; species Jaculus jaculus. The sequence goes on from NC_059114.1 coordinate 90,256,671, forward strand.
AGTAATGTTTCAACTGGACTTAAGATCTTTTTTAAGGTTTTATAATTAAAATCGGGCCTATTGTATAACCCAATAGATATTTAACAACATTTTTTATTTATTTTTATTTTTTTTTAATTTTTATTTATTTATTTGAGAGCGACAGACACAAAGAGAAAGACAGATAGAGGGAGAGAGAGAGAACGGGCACGCCAGGGCTTCCAGCCTCTGCAAACGAACTCCAGACGCGTGCGCCCCCTTGTGCATCTGGCTAACGTGGGACCTGGGGAACCGAGCCTCAAACCGGGGTCCTTAGGCTTCACAGGCAAGCGCTTAACCGCTAAGCCATCTCTCCAGCCCAACAACATTTTTTAAACCATGCTTTTTGTAGAATTTTACTGCATGGTTTTCTGAATAGCATCCATCTTCTAGTCATAAAAGCTAGCATATTATTAGGTGTTGAATGTCTCATGACCAAAAGGTATGTTAAATTCCCAAGCTCTGGGATCTCAAAATGTAACCTTACTTGGAAAAGTCCTCCAAAAGATATTAACTCATATTTTGACCATTAAAATGAGCCCTACTCCACTATGACTTTTGTCCTTCAGAACTGAGAATCTGAGCAGAGACAGACCCAGGATTAGAATGATGAGAAAACACACAGAGATAAGAGATCATATGGTTGCAATGTTCCCTCCACAAGCCAGAGTATGGTAAGTGACATCTGAACGTTAAAAAAAGACTAGGAAGGATTTTCACTGGACCATCTAGATAGAACACGGCCCTGCTAATCCTTTGACTTCAGACTTTCAGCCTCCTGAACTTAAAGGCAATAAATTCTTCGTGTTTTAAGCCATGTAGCACATAGTTGGTACTGTCATATGAGGTATAACCTTCTGCATATTCATAAAAGATTGTGAAATAATTTTCTGTATGAATATATAATTTCCAAAATATTTTTTCTTCTAATCATGATTTTAAAGACTATCAAGATGCAAATAGTAACTCAAAACTCAAAGCAATCTGCAGCAGCCCTTTGGCAGTCAGCTATGAAAATCTGCTTTAGAGAGATTAAAATTAACACTTCAACATTAAATTTTCAGTATTTGTGCATTAATATGAGAAAGTCCTAAATATTCATAGTAAATGAGAGAAATTAAAAGTCACAGTATATATTTATTCCATCATGTTGTTTAAGAACCATTTAAAGTGTAGATGTTTAAAACTCATTTTGTATGGAAATAATAAAATTAATTTTAAGGCAAATAAACATTAATACACAGTCCAGAAAAAATATAGTTTGAAAAATCTGAAAAAAATTTCTTCAGTTTTGTGAAGACCTATAATTTTAGCTAATTGAATGATTATAAAATGAAATAATACACACACTCATATATATACATACATATATATATATGTATATATATATTCTTGTAATTTCATAATATCACAAAATTTTATGGTGCCCATAAAACAGCCAGTAATAAATAATATTGCAAATTTACTATTAAAAAGCTCCTCATAATATTTTATTTTATGGAGATATTTTAGAGTACATACCTCATAATTCTTTCATTTATTAGTCACCATGTTTTAGCACCTGTGTGCACCAGTACCTATGTCTTCCAGGAGCTAGAAACGCACGGGTAAAGGAAGGCAGATCATAAAAGAAACAATAGTAGAGTGGTTTGAGCAAGGTGCCACCTCAACAATTTTGTGTAATACAGAATTGTGTAGGGTCCAAAAGATACTTGTGTCATCATAGTTACCACAAAACTGTCAGAATTTCAGGAAATAAATGGATAAATCACATGTAGTCCAGTTACACTGTGGAATGCTGTTCAGTCACCAAAGGGGTGCAGTCCTGTCATTAGCAGGAAGGAGGAGTCAGAGCACATTGTGCTGAGTGAGACAAGGCAGAGAAACATGTCCCACACGCTTTCATTTATTGACACCAGTTAAGTCAACCTCGTAGGAGCATAAAAAGGCATGGGAGTGACTGGAGGCAATGAAGCATAGGGGCACTACAGAAGGAAATGACAAAAATAATTAGAGACTAGGAAAAACACCAATGGAAGAAAATGGAGTGTAACAAACATAAAAGAAGCGGGATGTACATGACGTAAAAATGATGTGTCCATATATTGAAACTAACAGTGAATTCCATTAGTTTAAGCAATAAATATGTGTAAATTACAACTATAATTTCAACTTATTTGCTTATGTAAAAAGATTGCATACATAGCCTCCTTTCCCCCCAATTCTGCTGAGGGTCTTCAGAAGGGTTATTGGTATTCATTTAGGGGACCAAGAGGCCACAGTCAGTTCAGTGTCTGCCGAGATGGGGAAACATGGTGTCTTGGGCTATTCCCATCTACACTGGGGCTCTTACAACCTTGCCACTCCCTCCTCTCTTGGAACTTCTACAGCCTTTGCAGGCAAAGTACAAAACTGATTTATCACCTCTTTCTCTGTAGACTCTGAATCTCTGCTTTAATGAGGTTGAAATAATCACAGTGTCTATTGCCATTTCTCTGGAACTGGTTTTCAGGCTACCTGTGAGAGCAGTATTGGTGTCATTGCTATCCCTGTGAAGGAATTATTTTGTGAGTAACTCTATGCAATAAGTGTAGAAATAGTTGCAATTATGTTTCTTACTTACTTATTCATTTATTTTTAAATCAAGAATCTTAATACCTACTCACCAAATTGCACTTCCATTTCTTTCAGCATTTCCTTATTTAAAAATTCCATTTGAAATCAGATTCTGCACCACACACCTGTACTTTCAGCTATATGACAGGCAGGGGCAGGATGAGTGCTTCAGCCCAGGGGCTCAAAACTAGGCTGGACCACAGAGTAAGATCCCGAATAAAAAAATGTGAAAGGATTGTCAATACAGAAGAGTGTTAGAGAGCTACTGTAGTTACCTTCCCATTGCTAAGACAAAACACACAGCCAAAGCAACCCATGACAAGAAAGGGTAGGTTGTGGTTTACAGTCTCATCAAACTACTAGGCATCTCTTGAGATCCTTGAGTATCAGGCTGGAGATATGGCTTAGTGGTTAAGGCATTTGCCTGCAAAGCCAAAGGATCCAGTTTTGATTCCCCAGGACCCATGTTAGCCACATGCACAAGGTGGCTCATGGGTCTGGAGTTTGTTTGCAGTGGCTGGAGGCCCTGGTGAGTGTCTCTCTCTCTCTCTCTCTCTCTCTCTCTCTCTCTCTCTCTCTCTCTCTCTCACACACACACACACACACACACACACACACACACAAATAAATAAATAGATAAACAAATAAATATTTTAGTAACATGGGACGTCCTGGTGTAGGTGATATAAGTCTAGAATATATAGTAAGCAAGACAGAGGTAATAAGGCTCCAGGGTGATCTCTACTGTCATTAAACCGATACAGACCAGAGTGACCAATGCTGTACTCCTTTTAAAATCTATAGTGACTTTTTTGAATCAAGGTCATACTGCTTTATCTGAGGCAACAAGCTGTGTCATTTGTCCAGAGAGGAGAAGCCACGGTCTGAGACCATTGAAGAAATGGGCATTGTGCCCTGAACAACTTACCTTTATAAATCCTCCAAGAAGAGAAGTTTATTCAGATCCTGGGAAGACTTTCCCAGAGCCATACGGGAACATTGGATCTGATTAGCTCAACAGGAGGCCAGAGATTGACATGGTGTTACACTAACTAGAAACATTTGAGAAATAGGGTGCCATTTCATCAGTTGCTGTAAGAGGCACTCACTGCTCAATATCAACCATGTGTCTTTCTTCAACTGAAACAGCCTTGACAAGATAGAACAGTTTGACTCAAAGCCATACGTTTTTGCACGTGAAGTGTATACCCATGGCTGATGAATGCTAGCTTATAACAGCCTAGGAATGAGGGAAATCCTGGAGAATTCTTTCCAGAATGATTCCAGGTTCAGCTAAGCACATCATAGGTGCTGCATCCAAGCCAAGACTCCCCTGTGCTCTGCTTGGCTCCCTTCCACAAGTTCTGCCCAAGATAATTTCCCAAAATCGTGCACTCATGAGTCTTTAATCCAAAGCTGTTCCCTGGAAAACTGCAACATGGATCATTTTAATTAACATTTCTTTCATTCTATCTGTTGTCATTCCTGAAATTACTCTGCAGTTACTCTAGATCAGAGTCTCCCTCCTTGCAACAATAGCCATCACTTTTCTTCCATGGTTTTCTGACTGACGCCAGTCCACAATCTCCATTTCTACATGTAAATAAAGAGAAAAAGCATAACAAAATTTAAAAACTTCAGAATTAACAGTTAAAATGGCACAAGCTTAAAAGTAGCATAAATAAAGATTTCTATTCTGGGTTTGGCATTAGAGGACATAATGCTGGACAAATGGAAAAGTTATTCAACATTCCAAGCCAATGTTGTTACATGTTTAAGAAGAGAAAATTAATTTAGTCCTCTTGCACATCTGCAAGGACTGAGTGATTATAGAAAATAATCGCATTTTTGTGCACGTAATGAGACCTGTAGATTTGCAGCTATATGACGGCAGTGTGGGAGCTGGCACTACATAGCAGCCATTCTAGAGTGAGGCTTGAAATCCCAGTTTGGGCATTCTCCTAATGGCCTAGGGCAGTCACGTAAACTGGCAATTAGTCATATTACCTAAGAATTACAATGATTTATAAGGAAACATTCAGCAGTTTAAAGAGAATAGCTTGTGTGAAGAAAAAAAAAAACAACTTATAATCTAGTATATCATCTACTCTTGAAAGAACAGGGTTTCAAACATTTTTGTTTCAATTTCAACTCTGTGCCTACAGAGATAGTAGATTCACTTAGGAGGATGTAAAATGGTAACAGTGAGTTAAGGGTTTTCAAATATCCCGTTCTAATTATCTTAGGATAGACCCAAGGTGAGCTAGTGGGTACATTTCCTCTTCCGTTCTGAGTCATAAGGAAGACAGTTCTAGGTTTGGCACGTGTATTTCCAAATTATTTCAATAATCTGTGAATGTAGATTAGAAGCCAATGTAGATATTGGCATAGTGTGATTATTCCTTAGGAAAAATAAGAGGTGAAATTAATAGTACCATTAGTTCATCAGGTAGTAAAACTGGGAAAGATATGGGGGCAGGCAGACTCAGGAAATGAAGGATGGGGTACTCTAAACAAATTTCTGCACTGTAATTATTTGGGGGGGGATGGTGTTTCAAATCATGGTCTCACTCAACACTGGGCTGATCTGGAACTCACTCTGCAGCTCCAGACTGGCCTCAAACTTCTGGTGATCCTCTTGCCTCAGGCTTCTGAATGTTGAGATTAGAGTTGTAGGGCATGATCTCAGGGCTATAGTGATCTTTTATTTTCTATTACAAAGAATAACTTGGAAAAAAAAAACACTCTAATGCTTTTACATCTTAAATTCTAGTATATAAATTACACACCCCAATTTAACCACATTGTAAATCATCTATCTGGACTTGATTTATCCAGTGAGCTTGTTTCCTACAGAGGCAAAAGCACTTGCTAATTCATGCTTGCCATTCATGACAGGAGTAAATAATTGAGCATAGAGTAACCACAGCATTAATTTCTGGAACTCACACAATTTAAGAACAAATTAATTATGCTGCAAAATCTGAGTACAAATCTTGTCATTTCAAGTTGAAGAGGATCATTACAAAATCAAACAGTTTAACTTCACTTTTATCTGAAGAGCAATTCTAGTGAGTTGTGAGGGTCATAAATAAGCATATTTGAATTACAAGGAAAAATCTTTACAATCCAGAGAAAGGAATACTAATCTCATTTAATTTATATTTATATAAATATTCTCCCATTAAAAGACATGAAGGCCAGTTAAGAAATAAAGCACATTTGAAGTACGGCACAGAGTTACCCTGAACAGTATCTGTTCAGATATGCATGCTTATTTAGTATAATACATGATGAAGAAAATAAGCAGTGAAATATATTTTACTAACTCTTTAGATTTGAAGAAAAGTATGTTTACAAGAGAAATAAAAATCTTTCTTAATTTGGATAGAGACATGTATTAATGGTGAAAGTACTTGCTAGCAAAGCTTGATGGACCAAGTTCAATTCCCAGCAGCCACATAAAGCCAGACGCAAGTCAGATGCATAAAGTCGGGCATGTGTCTAGAGTTCATTTCTAGTGGCAGGAGGTCCTGGCGGGCATATTCTCTCTATTTCTCTCTCTCCTTCTTCTCACTCTTTCTCAAACAAATAAAATTATTTGTTAAATCCTTATATATTCAAACATAGACCTGACTTGGATAATGAAGAAAAGGCTCAACTATCTGAGTATGTTCCCTAAAATTCATTTGTCATATAATTAATTCCCAAAGCTACAATGATGAGGAAAGGGTTTCTTGGTAGGTGACTGGGCAGTGAGGGGCTCAGTGAGTGAAGGCATTTGCTATGAAGGTTGAGTTCATTATTAATTTTGCAAAGTTACTTTAGAAAATAAAATATCTTACTCTCCCTCTCTCTCTCTCTCTCTCTCTCTTCCCCTCTATATTCTCTCCCCTCCCATCTCTCCTGTGTCCCCTCTCCACCACAGGATGGCATGATGTGGCACTCAGCAAACATTCTGTGCCTTGCCCATGCCCATAGAACTATAAAAGAATTCTCTGTTCTTTGCAAACTAGTTTGCCTTGGTTTTATGTTCTTCTCACACTGCAGTACAGATTGAGAAATTCTGCAGGATATGGTAAACATGTGAATTTTTAATATTTAGCTAAAATATAATTTTATTGTTTTCTGCTTCCTATGCTACATGGAATAAGCCATGTGGTCTAGAAAATTATCCTCTGAAGAAATAATAACTTAGAGCAGTCCTGTGAGCTTAGTGAGACAAGCAGGGCAGTGTTCTATGTGATGCTTCAGAAACTTTGTGTTCAAAACTCATTTAAATACTTAGCAGCTTTTCCAATAATCTTAGTTTCAATTCAATGCTCAAGTTGAGTCTTAATAAATAAATGACTGAAAACTTAAAGTTCCCCACATGATCACAGTGATTTTGTATTCTGAAAGTGCATTTAACGATGTAAAACCACAAACATACAAACCATGAGAGGGTCTGGAGTATAAAAGCAGGCTTGCTGGGTGGAGGTGAAAAGCATTTCAGAGGAGACACCGGCTGCGTGCACAGCACTGCTTGTGGTTAGCCTCCTGTATCCCTCCCTCGCGCTTGAAAGTGATGTGAGCACTCTCATTATACGCAATGTTGTATATGTAAAATTTGAATAAACCTAGAGACCTTATGTAATTTCAAATAAATGATCAGTAATTTATTAGATTCTCCCAATTTGTTCACAAAACCCAGAATTAAAACCTATGACCTTGGGACCATCCATAAATACTTATTAAATGAATAAAATGGAGAGAAGACCAGCCCAGTTCCCTAACTCCAAGAATACAGTGAAGTATTTTGCAATCCAAGGAGGGTTTGTAATAAGAAATCATGATTGGGGCACATTATGGAGGGCCCAGGTTTACACCACCATGTTGAGCAGAGCATAATGAAATCAGTTTGAAATCAGTTCACTGGTGTTCTAAAAGTAAAATTATACTTTTCAGAAATGGCGTCTTTGTAGTTCACTATACATATTCCTTACAGAAGCTGCATGTGTTTTGTAGAGAATTAATCTACCTCCGTCTAGTTGCTTTTAAAGTATGTAGATCACCAGGTGTGTGCCCTGGAGAAGCTGACCTTAGAACATAACTCTCAGGTTGAACAAGAGCCAATCATAGGTGGCCTGTAGCAACTGTGGCTATCAGTCCCTTATTTAAAGCTTAATCAATTTGTGGATAAGCTTTACCTCATTGAATATGTGCAATTTATATAGCCCAAACTTTATCATCTACAGTAGTAAATGAAATGTCTCTCTCAACAAAGAGAATTATCACCACATGTTGTGGGTGAAGTTTTTATTTTCTAAATACTGCATAGACTGCATTTCTGCATAGTGATACTCATCCCACTGCATAGCAGAACGAAACTGCCCTCCCTTTGAATCTGTGGGTCACATAAGCACAGTGGAATTCCAACATTAAGAGACACTATGTGACTTCTGCAGATGTTCATAGATTAGTGTGGCTTTGTATTAGCTTATTAGGGAGGTTAAAACTTAAAACCAAGTCACCATATTTCCAGGAAGACCAAGCAGCAGACCACAGTGATGCTTACAAGGAGAAGCTCTCTTGTTAAAGACATAAATACAGAAGCCCCATCCTTTAATCTATCTGCTTGTGTCAGATCAACACTGTGGTCAACCCTGCCATCTTGGAATTGGTTCCTTCCTTTCTGCTAGGCATACCAGGGCCAGTGAAGTGCTAATCACATCCAAGACACTGCTCTGAATCTTGTCAAAATGGAAGAATCGTTGAAGAATTATTATTATTATTATTATTGCTTTTAGAAGAACCTAATACTTCAAACATCTATGCTTGCCATTGGCATTTTGGTGGGCAGCAATCTACAACTAGATCCCAGAGCCATGGATACATATCTATGACTGTTATATAGATGATGATAGAAAAAGTCCACAAATGGCATGAATTTTTGGAAGCATAAATATTGTTAGTTATATAAAAATGCCACTTTCTTTTCACTTTTACTGAACATTCATTGCTGTCTTCAAACAGTTTAATATTCCAAGACTATTATATAGATGAAAAGTTTTAATTTGTTATTAAATTCAAATAGGTCATGCTGAGTAGGGGCTGAAATGAGCAGAATCAAAATCAGAATGATATGAACTGTACTTTCAACTCTTCCTCAAATGTACTGGGCAGACTTTCACTGGAATTTGTATCATCACATCTTATTTCATTCATCTATGAAATGGGCAAAAACATTAAGTGAGAAGTCTACCTCCAACACATGGCATGATGCTGCCCTCACCTTCAGTCACAAGTCATTTTGGCAGTGGGCAGAGAATAATGCAAAGATATGTAGCTGGAAAAAGTATACTCCTCCCACATCAATGGTTACTCAGGGAGGGAGCCAAGCTCTTCAGTGGTTTAGCCACTAGTCAGTTTCCCATACTACCATAATTATTCTCCACCTACAACCCTCATTTAACTCAAGAGGGTCACCAGAAAGGATATGAAAGCAGGAAGTAAATTATCTTGAAAGAAGAAGTTTAGTAGGATTAGAAGGGAATAAAAGAGGACAGTCAGGGCTGGAGAGATGACTTAGCACTTAAGGCGCTTGCTGCAAAGCCTAAGGACCCAGGTTCGACTCCCCAGTACCACATAAGCCAGATGCATATGGTGGTGCATGCATCTGGAGTTCCTTTCCAGTGGCTAGAGGCCTTGATGCTCACTCTCTTGCTCGCTTGCTCTCTCTGTCTCTCTCTCTTCTCTCAAAAATAAACAAATAAGAAAATATTTAAAGTAAAAGGGAAAATGAGGGGTGAATATGTCAAAATACATTATATACAAGTATTAAAATGTGAAAAAGAATAAAAAATAGAACATCATTTATAAATTAACACAATCCTTAAATAGATAGTTCACAGCAGAGGATCACTTGACTGCTATATTTTCCATTTTCCCCCAGTGGCCCTCAAAGTCACCAACACAATCTCTGGCAGGATCCTAAGGGCCCTTCAATGTCACAATACCTATATGTGGATATTTTGATTTCAGAAACACCCCCTTAAATATAAATGTAAGAATACAAAGATTATGTGGGAATCAAATTAGATAAAAATGGCATTGTTGGTCTTCTCAGAAACAGATTGCTAACGGTTAGAAATCATTCATGTCATGAAAAAAAAAAAAACGCTTGTTGTATTTCCAAAGGAAACATCACAGTGTCACTAAAGTATGGAAAAGTTTCCGTTAATAGCTTGTGAAAACAAGTTTCTTTATGACTATGAAACTTTTATCCTCCATTTTAAAAAAAAGTTGGTGTCTAGAGAGGATAAAGAGTAGGTGAGTTTAATTAAAACAAAGAAGAGGGCTGGAGAGATGGCTTAATGGTTAAGGTACTTGTCTGTGAAGCCTAAGGACCCATATTTGACTCTCCAGGTGCCAATTCCTTCCCTCCCTCCCTCTCTCCCTCTCTCTCTCTCTCTCTCTCTCTCTCTCTCTCTCTCTCTCTTTCTGTCTGTCATAAAACAATAAAAATAAAAACAAAGAAGAAAGCAAATGTAATATCTCTGTGCTTATATTAACTTTCATCCTATGGGAATCTCACTTTATTTCACTTTGGCTTCATTTCCTAATTTCCCTTGTGTTCTCATAAAAATAACAAGTTTCTTCAAGAACTTCATCACATATACCACAGTTAAAAATCTGGATTCTTCCTGAATGTGTCTGAGTCTGCATAGCTCATCTGACGCAGCTGCTACACTGCGTGACCCTCACTACAGGATGGTGGTGCTCCCCAGATTTCCCTCCGAGTACTTGGTGACCCACCAAAGGTTAGTGCAAAGACCCTATTGCTGAAGACACCTTATGTGGTCGACACGTAGGATGGAATGGCATGGCTGGAAGCTGGAAGAGAGTCAGTCCCCAGGTAAGATGGGGAAACATTTTCTGTTGCTGCATCTGTGCAGAAGCTGTCTTATTTGATGGTTCTTGGTTGATCCTTAGCACCCGGGGTCAGTGTCCATGATTTTATGAGGATGGGGTGGGGGAAGGGCCGTGCGAAGCGCCAGGCTTGAGGAGCACGAGTGAAGAAGCCCCGGGTAAGTGGGAAAGGGCCTGTTCTCATGCATTGACTTACACCAGCTGCGGGACTTCCTTGCATCCTGGCATCAGTGGAACCCCATGGCCAGAGGGCGCCAGATGAGTTTCTCCATTTGAATCACACTAGGCCACAAGAAAATGTCTGAAATAATGGAATAGGTATTTCAGTTGTTGTTTTGTTACTATTTTTCTTAGACCTCTGTAATACCTGATCACTGAAAACGTTTTATAAAATGTATATAAACAAAACAGTAGTAACAAGAACACGTGATCCTCCCACTCAGAATTCATACAAGCTACCCTTCGAGGACACATCTTTTCTCATATTTTAGTGAGCATACAATGCAAAATGAGACCAAAGTAATCAGCCTCTCTCATCTGCTTTTTAATATGGCCATTCATGATACTCATCTTACAGGACATATCTTCTGAAGAAATATCCCTACATATAAACAGTATTTGTTGCTATATTGTATTCCTTTGAAAGTATATACTTTAAAATAGTGTTGCTTTCTGAACGTAATCTTGAGGTGCTTTTAAGACTTTGTACTGAATGGTAGGTCTATACAAATTAATTAATCTAGGGCTATATATATACTATGGCCGTGAACAAGCACTATACAAGTATTATAGGAGATACAAATGGTCTCTAATATGCACAACTTATGTAAAGAAAATTGTGCCCAATTTTGTCCTTCCAAAACACCTACAGACACTTGACCATCCCTTGTTTTTGTTTTTTGTTTAATTTTTTTTAAATTTATTTATTAGACAGATAAAGGGAGAAAGAGAGAATGGGCACACCAGGGCCTCCAGGCACTGCAAAAGAACTCCAGACACGTGTGCCCCCTTGTACATCTGGCTAACGTGGGTCCTGGAGAATCGAACCTGGGTCCTTTGGCTTTGCAGGCAAATGTCTTAGCCACTAAGCTATCCCTCCAGCCCCATCCCCTTGTTTTTGTATGGCTGTCAGTCACTACTACTAGATGTGGTCTGTCTTATTACTTAGGTTTTACTGTGATGATTCATGGAAAACTTTGCTACAATGACCTTTTATCAGTTGCTTTCCCATGTCTGGGACAAAATACCAGATCAGAAGCAGCTTAAGAAAGGAAATGGTTACTTTCAGTGTACAGTTTTGAGAAGTTCATTATATTGGAGAAAGGACGGCAGGAAAAGGAAGTCAGCTCACATCATCACAACAGCAGAGAGGGAGTAGAAAGACAGAGTGCTGCATGCTGGAGCTCCGCCTGGTTTTCCCTTTGCATTCAGTCCACCACTCTAGCCGTTGGAATAGTACAGTCCACAGTCCCTCAAAAGACATTTTTCAAAATTCTAAATCCTGCGAAGCTAATAACATATTACTTATAAAAACAGCACATAAGATCCACATTGTTAAGAAAGGCTACAAAGCCTTTGGAAGGCGGAGTCTAGCTGGACAAAGTCTGTCTCTGGGGCGGATCGTGGCACGCCATAGCCAGTCCCACTTCACCCGCTCAGTTACGTGTTGCTGCTGCAGCCTGTGAAGGACGACGCACAGGTGCGCACGCCCTGCCGTGCTCTCCCGCCTGCTACGTGAAGCTTTCTCTTGAAACCGGAAGCTCAGAATAAATCTTTTCTTTCCGTGCATTGCTTCTTGCTGGGTGTTTTGTCTCAGAGATGAGAAGTAACTGCTACAAATATAAAACCAAAAGCACAGTAATTTTTAAAAATTCCATTTGTTGAATTTATTAGCCAGCCCTCAGATTATACATCAAAAGAAGCTAAGTGTTCCTTACAGTCTAAGTAATTTATGTTAAATATTCTAACAGTAGTATAAATTATATGGTTAATTTAGGTCATTTCATTAGTTAGATACATATTTATTAATCTTATATTTGTAAAGAAATTAATTATTAAAATTTTGAAAAATTATTTTTACAGTCAGATAAGATGGGTAGCAGTCCATAGGACAATGAAAGATCTTTAATATAGACTTGGCTCTTCAATTTAATGAAACTGCTGGTATAGTTTTTATTTTGCGGGATGCTAGCTATTTAAAGAACTTTTTGTTTTTCCATATCTTAGCTTGAAATCATATGATTTTACTCTCTGAAGCCCAGATGTATGGTGTTTGAAGAAGAAAACATACACATATCCTAGACTATTTAAAGCACCGGTCTAGCTAAACTTTATTTTTTTTTTAACTATGATTCGCCAGAGCTTTTCCAAGTGAAAATGAGATTTTGCTGCAAATCTACTCCCACATGGAAAATAGGAATGACTCCTCCTTACTTAGTTGGTCAGAGTGAGGTATTCACTTTCTTTAAATTTACCCAGAGATTCTCAACTTCCCGATCCAGCCAGAAGGTTAGAACCCATCCATTTGGAACCATCATGAATAAGTGGATACTGCCCTTATGAGAAGAAAGGCAAGAGCTTTCTTTGTTTACACTACATCCTTCAAAATGATTAAAGTAACCTTGAGTAAATATTCCATCATTGAATTTTTTCTTTTATTTGCAATTAGATGCCAAAACTTATAGTACTTCTTTTTTATATTTTATTTATTTATTTACTTATTTGACAGAGAGAAAGAGAGGGAGAGAGGGAGAGAGAGAGAGAGAGAGAGAGAGAGAGAGAGAGAGAGAGAGAGAGAGAGAATGGGCACGCCAGGGCTCCAGCCACTGCAAACAAACTCCAGATGCATGTGCCCTTCTTCATATGGCTTACATGATGGGTTCTGGGGAATCAAACCTGGTTCCTTTTGCTTTGCAGACAAATGCCTTAATTACTAAGCCATCCCTCCAGCCCCAAAGCTTATAGTACTTCTTATTCACAGCTAGGAGGTTGGTTTACACATACCTTATCTTGATTGTTAGGACAACTCATTTATATGTGAAGTCTGTGGGGTTCTGATATAGGGTTTGTGCAGGTTGAATAAAATCTAGGAAGAGAACAAAGAACAATTAGAAAATGAAACTTATTCAGTATATATTTAGTTATTATTTAACCATACTATTAATTATTATTAAAGAAGTTGTCCATGTATAATGAACCTAACTAATCAATACAGGTTAAATTAAACTAATAATTGGTTATATTTGACTGTCTCATGATGAATAACTATGACAATGAAAATATGGGTATATTAAATTTGAGCAGGTGATGCATGGGGCACTTCAGGAAACTTCAGATGGGCTCATCAGCCTAGGGAGCAGATTTTGCCCAAAAAACAGCATATAAAGAAGATTGTCTTCTCTTCCGTTCAGAATGTAGGGACTTTTCCTAGAAGACAATTGGAAGTCAATTGTTACTAGGGTTAGCAAGAATCATTTCCTAATTAATGAAGTATATTTTTTAACTAAGCAAATTAAATAAAACAAAATACCTTAAAATTCTGAAGAAATGTGCCAAAATGAGGTGTGAGTTATATTTATTTACTTCATTGGAGAATGTGTAAACCCAGTGGATTAGAGAACACTGCAAAAGCAGAATAAGCTGTAAGATGAAGGGTGGCATCCAGCAGAGACATCTCAGAAATGTGGGGGTGATGTTCATCCAGCAACTTGCAGGAGTTCAATGATGGAGGGTGAGCGTCAGCTGCCAGAATAGATTCTACTGAGTGACACAAGAACCTCAAGGGGCTTTGTGCAGAACTAGCTACTGTCCTTGAAATAGCAGCATCCGGAGCATGGTTTGTACATGTGGGAAAGTTGAAGTGAGCATTGACCAACAATAGGAGGTGTAGGTGAGAACAGACTTGTATCCAGCAAGTGCGTGTTAATCAGTAACCATGTCTAAGCCTTTGCCAGAGAACAGAAGCTAACAAAAGCCATATGGTGTTACTTGTGGGAGCTGTGATTGCACTGTTTGGAGACAGATACTGACCACCTAAGCATGTGCAGACATAATGTACAATATGATTGTGAGTTAATTATATTCATAATTAAAATGAAAGGATTTGGGGGTTATTTTAGAGGCTTGTCAAGGAAGTACATTCTTCTGAAGCCGATCTGAACAGAAACTTCCATGAAACAACCTGACTTCTAGTGAATGAGCACACCCACAGGTTCTTCCAGTGGCTCCTACTTTGACTAAAGGAAGGTGACAACAATATTATCATGTATCCTCAGTTTAAAGACTGGCTGCTTTGAGGATATTTCTTGGGGTTTTGTTGTTGTTATTTGAAGCATATGCTCATTAAAAGCCCAGTCTGACCTGGAACTCACACTGTAGCCCAAGCTAACCTTGAGTTCATGGTGATACTCTTAGCTCAGTCTCCTGAATGCTAGAATTAAAGGCTTAGGTCACCACACCTGGCTCACGTATACTGAATGAGACTAACAGTTGAACCTGTAGATAAGTAAACTAGATTGGGCCAAAGAAAGAAGCTGGATACTCTTCTTTTGCTTTACTCAATATCTGAAACTTTTCGTTCTTCTTTAAACTTGTGTATACATCCTAATGTACAGCATCATAAACTTCCAGTTTCCATCCAGTTACAATATTTTCCAATCATATAAGGTTTTTATGGTGAACATAAATGGATCTCCTTTAACTTCCATGAATTACAATAAAGCCATTACTGCCCTTTGAACTGTGTTTTTATTGTCTAGAATAATTTTTTTTTGTTTTTTGTTTTGTTTTGTTTTGTTTTTTTCGAGGTAGGGTCTCACTCTGGCTCAGGCTGACCTGGAATTCACTGTGTAGTCTCAGGGTGGCCTTGAACTCTTGGCGATCCTCCTACCTCTGCCTCCCAAGTGCTGGGATTAAAGGCGTGTGCCACCACGCTCGGCTAGAATAAATTTAATATAATTTCTTCACAGGTCATTACTAACTAGGGCTTTCTAAATTGTGCTATCAAAGCTAAAATTACCTAGAATTTCAGTGTTTTTTTAGTCACAAAACTGGGAAATAGAATCAACATAGATGTATATCAACTGATGACTGGGTAATGAAAAAGTCATACATGGATGCAGCGGAGCTTTGCTCAGGTATAAGGTTAAAAGACATTATGAAATGTATTGGAGAGAGAGAGAGAGAGAGAGAGAGAGAGAGAGAGAGAGAGGGCATGCCAGGGCCTCTTGCAACTGCAAATGAATTCCAAATGCATGTGCCACTTTATGCATCTAGCTTTATCCGGGTACTAGGAAATTGAAACCAGCCTATCAGGTTTTGCAAGCTAGAACCTTTAACTGCCGAGTCATCTCTCCAGCCCCATCATGTGTGTGTGTGTGTGTGTGTGTGTGTGTGTGTGTGTGTGTGTGTGTTTTACCTCGTCTGCTATAAAGTTTCATGTTTTTTCCCTAAATTCCCTTGCAGGGGAACTTCACACTTGCAGTTCCCCATTCCCATCATTTTCCTTTCACATGCTGGCTGCACTGTTCACTTGCATAAGCAACAAAAGTTTGAATGCTATAAGACACTCTTATGTCACACTTTTTTATGTTTATTTTATCTAGACAAAAGACTTCAGCTTTAGTCACCCAACTGTTTAAGTTCCATCTCCCTGTTTTCTGAGGCTGCCCTAACTTGAACTGTGTGCCAACGAAAGCCCAAAGTCAAGGCAACCATAACTGATGTCACTCTGAGTCTCTAAGCCACTGTCAGGACAATATTCCTGGTTCACAAGTCTGACCAGTCTATTCTCACACTGCTCATCACTTCTCTATACTTAAGGCTTTTGCTGTCAAGAAATGGCACAGATTTTCCGGGAAACTCTGTATATTTCTATAACCTGGTTTCACTACAGACCTCTGAGAGCCCCGCCTTCTGGATAGAATCAAGCACCTCTCTCTAGGAGCATCAAACAATAGGCTGATGGTATGATTCACTTACACTATCTACCTGAAGATGTCTATGACTATGCTTAATTTTTAAGGTATTATATCTACCATTATCACCCAATTAAGTGTGCTCTCTTTCCTGGGACCTAAGCACACTCCTGGCAAGGAGACATCCATTGCTGGAACAGTTGCAAGCTTCCTGCACTTCATTCTCATGACTGACTATCTGTGACTTCAAATACCAAATTGCTTTTATTCTAATCACTGGTGCTACATTGGGAAGGGCTAGAATTCCCAGGCGAATTTTGCCCAGAATGTAAACCTACAGTAAGTAGCAGAGCATCTTGCAAACACTCAAATATTTATTTGTTGAGGAGATGAATAGTGCAGAGAGTGCATAAAAAGTTCAGGGAACTACACCAGTGGTTTCACAAATGAATTAACCATCAAAGAGTGGACTACCCTGTGGACATGCTTTCAAAAAATAGTAGTCAGCTGTAGTTTATAGATTATTGAAATTGATAAGATTAGTTAATAACTGGTAAAGCCTATTTCTAGTCCAAATTATTAAGATAACTTTTTAATTGTGATATATAAAATATGTAACTCCAAAGATACAAAATGACATAATCAAAACTGAAGTTGTTTTTTAATCATCTCCCAGGGCCCCCTGAACTTTCAAAGGGCTATCCATTCTACCATTTCCACGTGTTTTTCTGCAGTCCACCCATATGCAAGCTTAGCTACCTGTCTCAATTTAGCTTTTTATAGCTATTAGCATACTTAAGTCACTCTACAAGACCTAGTTTTTTTCTTTCGTTTTCACTCATATACCAATTGTTTATGATTTTTATTTTTTTTTTGCTAGTTTTGTACTCGGTGTATACAGTCAAGTTGGAACCATCGTTGGCCTCCTCCAAGTCCTCCCCCCTCTGCAGGGACCCTCCACATTGAAGAATATGGGTCGTTTATTGTGAGGTTAGCCATCAATTATGGGTAGGAGGAAATGTCTCTGCATGTCATGACCCAACATGTGGCTCTGACATTCTTTCCATGTCTCTTCTGCAAATTTCCCAGATCCATGTAGGTTCATTTTAGGTCTGCTTCAGTGATACGGTCTTGGGAGCCTCTGTGTCTCTGGATATCTAATTTGATAGGAGTAGAGTGTTCTCTGTGTCGATCTCCTTCACCCTTGTGCTGGTACCAGGTTCACCAAGAAGGCAGCACTCTTACTCATTTCCGCAATTATTCTTAGTTTCAGCTGGGGCCCTTTTGAGGTGTGATGAGCTGGTTCTCTCCTAAGACTATGCATCCATCTGAAAAAGAGAAGCAAATTCTCCAACAGAGAGTGAAGGAACTGCCAGGTAAATGGGATAACCTTTGTTTTTAGAGAGAATTTAATAGATATAGGCCCTCTTGTAGCCCATGTTTGGTTGGAGCTTGGTAATGGAGAGAGGGCTCATTTTGTATTATTTTTAGTGATTATACCACAGCGTTGCTATACATGACTGACCCATGTGATGTTCATACTGTGATGACATGCTCATATGTGTGGGGAGACATACGTGTGTGCTGGTATATATGCACATGTGTATGTCTGCATGGAGACCAGAGGATTCCTCATAGAATATATATGAATGTATGTAGGACTTCCTCAATAGCTCTCCACTTTTGCTTTCATTTGCTAGGATCTCTCACTCAATCTTACTGAAATATCATGAATGCATCTGACTAAAAGGAATGTAAGTAATTTCCCCCTAAGAGCCTGGGAATGGCCAAGCTGAGTACTAACAAGACTGTAACCAGGGTGTTAGCCAAACCTGGGAAATATCTGACTGATCAAAGAGGAAAGTATCTTATTCTAACATCATTCAGGATACTAGAAGACTTTATTATTTGGAGCTAAGAAGTAAAAACCTCACTCTTTTATAGGCTATTGGATGAAGGTTACCCTCAGACCAAATCCAAGTCTTTACAATGTGGACCTACACTGTGTTCCCCATTTTCCTCAAACCTTCCAACAAAAGAATATCTCAGCAGAAGAGAAGATGCACCCCGTAGAGTGTGCTCACTGCAGGGACACAAGCAGGTCACATAGCCATTCATCTTGCATAGACTGTAGCTATAAGGTCACTCCTGCTGGATGTATAGAGGACCTGGCTATGCAGAAAAAAAGGACCATAGAATATACATCAGTGTGCCTGTCTATGGTAACAGGCTGGCTTAAAATCCTGCCAAATATGGGCAAGGATTTGATATGCAACCTGTCACCAAGCTATGGCAGAAATCTGAAGCTAATAGTCTGATGATTGAGAGCAGACAGGATCTTGTTAAGTTTTTGTCTGCATTTCTCTTATAATGTTTATAGTTTGTTTTTACATATTAGTCATCCCTCACATTGTTTCTTCACACAAGATTATTTACTATGTCTTTATTAATTTCTTTTTTTTTAATATTTTATTTATTTATTTGAGAGTGACAGAGACAGAGAGAAAGACAGAGGGAGAGAGAGAGAATGGGCGCGCCAGGGCTTCCAGCCTCTGCAAACGAACTCCAGACGTGTGTGCCCCCTTGTGCATCTGGCTAACGTGGGACCTGGGGAACCGAGCCTCGAACCGGGGTCCTTAGGCTTCACAGGCGAGCGCTTAACCGCTAAGCCATCTCTCCAGCCCTATTAATTTCTTTTGCACATCTTTTTGTATTAATGTGAGTAATCCTCAAAATGGCTTAAGAAATCTAATTGAGCAGAGGGGAAAAAAAACCTCAATTAATAAGTGTTTGTCATGCATATATGAGGACCCGAGTTCAATAACTAGAATCCACATAGTGGCACACACTTATCACCCAAGATCTGCGAAGGTTGAGACAGGTGCATCTCTGGTCCTAGCTAGATAGTTAATCTCACCTAATTTGTGAGTTCATACCAATGAAAGATCATGTCTCCATAAATAAAACAAAAATGTGGACGAGAGTCCTGCTGACATCAAAGGGTATTCTCTTTCCTCTATATGTGCATTTGTACACATTCACCCTCAAACATATACACATATTAAACAATCAAAAGTTCTAAATTTCCAATAAAATTTCCAATATTAATTATTGTGAATATTGATTTTATTTCACCAATTGGTTTTAGCCACTGAAAAGATTCTTTCCTATTCAAAATTATTATTTCCCATTCTCTTGGGGGTAGTTTAGAAAGCTACATGGCTTGAATTCCGGTTCCTCTACATAGAAGTAATTCCAAATGAATAGCTATGTTAATTTAAATAAAACACCTAGTGTTGAGGCTAGCACAAGGCAAAAGCCATAACTTATAATGTATTAGGACGAACTTCAAAGAGTTCTGTATTAAGTGAGGCATAGAACATCACTTATGTGGCATGAGAGACATTCCCTGGGGAGGGGAGAAGCCCCCGCAGAGGTCAGTGATTAGGGTTCTCAAGGAGAGATCCAGCTTCATTTTCCCAGATAGGATCTTCACAAGACAGGAGGATGCTATACATGGCTGTTCTTAACCCTGCTGCTACACATGAGGGAAAAGGACTGAATTCAGTAATCCTGCTCTTGGACATACTCTCTATCATTTCAACTAAATCTTAGGCCCTTTAAATCTCACTTTACTTCATTTCTCTCCTCAGTGCTTTTACTATCTAACATATGACATGTGCATTTAAATCCCCTTTTCATCTTGCATCTCCACAACATGTAAAATGCATGACAGCCAGGATCATGTGTGCTTACGTCCCCAGTGATCTGCCCAAATCTGGCACTGTGCCACCCAGGAAGCACAGAGAGAACCCACCAAACAAAGAACAGGCACACTTCTTGAAGTGTGCCATGGACCGTGAGTGAGTGTGTGAGACCCACAGGGAAGGGAGCGTCTCCGCCAAGAGAAAAAAAAAATATACCAAATTTACTTGAAAGATATGTAAGATGAATGAGAACTGTAAAGGACAGAACATAGAGTTAAAAAGGAATTTTAACTAACAATATATTTAAATTACTTTGAATTCATTTGACAGGCCTCCCAAGGGATTCTACCAGCCAGGAGGAGTTCCCTGCTGGCATTAACAGACATGTGGAACTTGACGCGCTCCACTGGGCAGCTCCGTTCCTGCCTGAGCGAAAAAGATAAATGTTCCCTTTGCATTTGGCTCTCTTCTGCTTGCCTTAACCATCTTCTCTTTTCTTTTCTTTTTATTTAGTAGAAACTATATGGACAAACCCATGTGTTCGTACCATTCCCCTCCTCCCTGCTACCATTTATTCTCCTGAAGGGTCTCATCAGTGGGATTGCTCGTAGTGCCCACGGGGTTTGGGGCTATGAGCTGTGAAAGCAGCAGTCAGTTATTGTGGGAGGGGGCAGTGCCTCTGGATGTTCCCGCCCGCCCCCAGGCCCTTACATTCTTTCCACTTCCTCTTCCGCAATGTTTTCTGAGCCTTGGCGGGTGTATTATGTGTCTTCTTTAGCGTTAAGATCTGGGCAACTCCTGGATTTCTGGTTTGATACGTTTGAGTGTCCCTGGTGTTTATTACCATCACCCTGGCGCGGCTTTCCAGCCTCACAGTGAGAGCAGCAATCTGGAGTAATTTGCCAATTCCGCTGTGGTTTCACCTAGGCCCGGGCTGTCGTGCGAGAGGTTGCCCGTCTCATGGTAGGGAGTCAACTACCTTTCCTTGTCGTGTTGGTAGATATTAGTTGTCCCTGGGTTTTGCTGCATTCTGTAAAAGAAAAAAAACAAAAACAGTTTCTCCTACGGAGAGTGAGAAAAGCATGTGTTAAAGGGAGCAAGCGTAGTTAATTAAGAGAGATTTTTTTTTTAATTTAATTTATTAGTTTTCTTTTCAGTAAATACAGGCAGTTTGGTACCATTATTTAGGCTCATCTGTGATCTACCCCCTCCCATTAGACCCTCCTTGTTATTGAAAATGGGTCGTGCATTGTGGAGTTAGCCCCCAGTTATTAGTATGATAAATGTCTCTGAAAATCATGACCCAACATGTAACTCTGACATTCTTTCCGCCCCCTCTTCCGCAAGATTTCCCCAGACCAAAACTGAACCCAACATGAATTAAGAGAGATTTTGATGGGCGTAGCTCCTCTTTCAGTAAAGACTGAAGCCCATGATTCCCCACTGGATTCTGAATTGGTTCCCAGCAGCAGCTATGAATTCCTTTCCACTGAGTGGGCCTCTTAGCCAGTCAGAGAGCCGTGAGATGCCTGCATAGGCTGGGTGTCACTGTTGCACAGATGTGTACATCTTGGCTGGCTTGCTGCTGGTCAGCGGCTTGTGCCATCTTCAGCAATGGGGTCTTATCTTTTACCTCAGGCAAGTAGTCCAGTGACTATAACTTAAGCACTTCCAGATTAGGAACCACAGATGAGGGAGAGCATTTGCTCTCTCTGCTCATGTGAGCTCTGTTGGTATGAAATCTCTTCCAAGTCCAACCTCATTACTACAAGTTCCAATGTGGCATATTTCCTTCAGGCAGAGTAGAATCCATTGTGTATAGGTACCACATATTCATTATCCATTATTCAGACAATGTGCATCTGGGTTAATTCCAATTCTTGGGTATTGTGACTAGAGCAGCTATAAACAAGGTTGAGCAAATATCTCTGAAGTGAAGAGTGGATCCTTTAGGGTAGATACCCAGAAGAGGAATAACTGGGTCAGATGGTAGGTCTATTTTCATCTTGTTCAGAAGTCCCCACTACAAAATCGCTTGCATGGCTCTCCCCATTGTACCCTCCAGCAGTACAAGCTGTGGAGGTGGCACTGGAACTGCCCTGGCAGACATGTGTCAGCACTCCTGCACCCACACCCAGCCACTGGTCCCCAGTGGGGGACATAAGGACCTTTGGAGCTCAGGTGGTCTGCCTGCTCATGTGCTAAGAGAATGGACTACTTGCCAGTGAGAACCAGTAGGAGCACTAGCCTGGGGGCGAATCCGAGTTCCCACCCTGCACAGTGTGTCAGGCACGTTTACCTCAACACTCACCACCAGCTCAGTTGGGTCCATCCTCTGTCTAAGAGAGGACAGGGTGGAACAAGGCTGATCACCAACCCACCATGCTCAGCCCCAGCTGGCCTGAGTGAGGATTAGGCAAGCGCCAGCCCACCCCATCTTGGGAGACAGGTAGGACACCTGCTTTAGCACCCTAACTAACTATGCCTCAGCTTGTGTCAGAATTGCAGATTCCTGACTATGCCTCCATGTACCCACCTGGTGGGGGTCTGCTTGGTGCCTTATAGTAAAGGAGCCCACAAAATCTTGCCTTATTTCACCCCTGGAGTTCTAGCATGATTTCAAATCCACCATCTTGACTGGAACTTATTTTCTGTAGGAAATTTCATATGAAATATCCAAAGTGGCCAAAGTGAGAGATTTTCATTGGGTATTCTATATTTTGTTGTTCTTAATTTTATTCATTGATTTCATCTTGAAGAAATTAGAAGCCTTGTGATCGAATTCTCAAAAAGTCTTCTATTAACTTTTATTTGGGGCAGGGAAATGGCTCAGCCATTAAGAGATGCTTGCTTGAAAAGGCTGCCTGCCCAAGTTCAATTCAGTACAAGTATTTCAGGAGAGAGAAAGCAAGGATGACTTACACTAATACCCAAATAAAACCAATACATCAAGTAGGGCATCTAGAATTTTTCACAGTGGGGAGAGACCCTGGCACACCCTTACTTCCTCTCTCTCTCTCTCTCTCTCTCTCTCTCTCTCTCTCTTATACATACACATGCACACATAAGTTATATAAATTAAAAATTATATTTAAAAATTAAAAACTAAATTAATACATTTGCTTTTGTAACACATTTTATAACTATTTTAAACTGGTATTATGGTTCCATTATTTTAAACATAGACAACCACGTGTAATATGAAAAACATAAAATGAATAAAATAAAATATTTAAAAGTAAAACTACAACAATCAAGTCTTTCCAAGTTCATGAGTAGCAAGGGAACAATGCCCTTGAACGTGGAGCTTAATTGAAAAAGTCACCAGAATAAGTGGAAATTTCCCAGCTCAATACAAGTACTTCCAGAGAGAGAAAGCAAGGATGACTTACACTGCTGTTGTACTCAATAAAGGCAATATAGCCTCAAGATTGATGGCATCGCCAAGCACTAAGAAATCACAGCAGTTGTAAGTTTGTGGTTCCCTGCACTTTCCAACACATATAAATTGACCTCAGTTACACTGGAAATCATGAAGGTTTCCTGACTAACCGGCTAGAAGACAGCACAGAGCTCGTACGCCAAAGTACGAGCACTAGCATAAATCAGAACCCAGTAAAGTTCATCACACGTTAACACTGGAGGCCATGTGTTAATACTTTCATTGCTGCTATCTTAGAGCATAAAAGACGGTTCTCATAAAATTAATGGTGATTATGTCTGGTGATAGGTTGAAGGGAAAAATAATTTTCTTTGGGTAGAAGATGGGGATTTTCACATCACCATTTTAATATTGCAAAACATAACTTGTTTACGACAACATAATTTTGACGTTGAACTCCATTCTATTTGATAACAAAAAAATGATCTTTTTAGTTCCAGGGAATTTGAAAACTCAAACTTGCCCCACTGGCAATTAAAACTCTCTTGCTTAATGTATAAAGCCACTCCTAGAAACATTTGCCTGATTTAATTTTCAACCAGCCATTTAACAGTTTCCCATTTGGAGCCACCAATAAAATTTTTGACTGTTTGGAGAGAAGTCACACAGCAAGCCTTTACCATGCCAGATACTAAACCAGAAGGCACTAAAGCACACTTAAATTGGACAACACTTCTATTTACCTTTTTCTTTTCTTTTTAACTTTACTGTAAAAAGGCCTACTATATAATATATTGATATGAAATTGTATATGTAATCTATAATTATATACCATATTTATTGCAAGGATTGACAAAATTGAACAAGATGAAGTATGGCACACACTTGTGCTCTATGTCGACACTTATGCGTCACCTCATGCAGAGAAACAGTGGAGTTTTTGCAAAAATTAAAACATTTTCTCAAGCAAAGGAAATACTTTTTATCAAAGAACCTTGTTTTCCTGTGAATTTTAATAACCTATTTTGTAACTAAAAGACTAGAATTTATTTTTTTTGTTATCTCTGTGTTCTACCAAACTGATTAACAGCCTTTGTGTAAACCATTGTATCATTTTAGCTTGGAAAATAATTATTTTGGAAATATTACCCATAATGCATATTGTATGCTATTTCAGCTGAAGGAGCAAATGTTCACACTATTTATAATTTTAGAAAAATCTGCTCATATTACAGAATTCAAAGAATAGTACAATAAACACTAACCTTGATATAAACACAGTTTTGTTCTATTTCAATCACTTTCTGAAGAAGTACTATGTAATCATCAAGTATTTCAAAATGTATGTCAAATGAGACACTCTCTTACATAACAAAACATAGTATCACATGATGTAAAATTAACATTGTATACAGTTATCTAATATGCGGCTTATATACAAACTGCCCTAATTTTCCAAAAATTGTGGTTAATAACTGTTTTGTGTCACATCAGGATTTAATTATCACCTTCACCATACATTTAATCTTTAGATAATGATGCAGTCAGGTTCGCATTGCTGGTAGAAATCACGAAACCGAGAGCAGCTTGTGGGGAAAAAGTGGTTTATTTTGGCTTACAGGCTCAAGGGGAAGCTCCACAATGGCACAGGAAAACGATGGCATGAGCAGAGGGTGGGCATCACCCCCTGGCCCACATAAGGTGGGCAACAGGAACGGGAGAATGTGCCAAACACTGGCAAGGAGAAGCTGGCTATAACACTCACAAGCCCGCCCCCAACAATACAGTCCCTCTAGGAGGCATTAATTCCCAAATCTCCATCAGCTGGGAATCTAGCATTTAGAACACCTAAGTGTATGGGGGACACCAAATCAAACCACCACAGATACCATTTGTTCAATTCTATTATAATAACATCCTTTTAATTCAAGATCATTATTTATATAAGTATAGCAAAAAGCAAAACAAGCACTAATTTGTTTCTGATACATACTAACTGTGTACATTAAACCAATGGTGAAAACATCCAGGCTGTTCTACATGCCATGTTGAGATTAGACTATATCCCACTGAGAGTGTAAGATCAGCATGAAAACGGAATGCTGCATGCCAAGTTTTCTTTTTCCCCTTATTTTCTCTTGTTATGGTTAATTTTGAATGTCAGCTGGACTGGGGTAAAAGAAGCCTGGGTAACTGCTCAAACATTATCTGGGGGTATGTTTATGAGGGTGTCTCCAGAAAAAATGTATTTGAATCATTAGACCCTAAGGAACTTTCTTTGACTCTTGGGTGCATCACATTCTGTGGAGGGTTAAGGGAACTCAAAGGCAAAATGTAGGTCTCTCCTGTTCTCTCCCTCTTTCCTTCGTCTTCTCCCTCCCCACGCCTCTGTGTGAGCTGGGCTGCCCTCTCCCTGCTCTGGGAGAGCTGAGCATCCAGTATCCAGTTGTTGGTCGCTTTCTCTCAGACTGAGGCTGTGTCTTCAACTTTTCCCACTCTTAAGTGCTTGAGACACCAACACACAGGTGGCAGTCCATGGATTCCTCAACATCCACATTCACGTGAGCCACTTTCACAAAGAAATCACCCTTTCTACACATGTCTCTCTGTAGCTTATTCTTGCTGTGTCTCCAGAGGATTCTGACTCATGTGCTTTTTATCTTGGTCGATTTGATATGGAACTAAACGGTGACCAAGGAAACCTTCCCAGACCGCTCCAAGTGAGTAACCTTCACAGAGGTTTCTTCTTGCCCCTGGCTTCTGACCTCCCTTTTCTTAAGGTATTTAACTTAGCAGTCCTTTTCACCAGTTCTTTATCTGCACCTTAGAAATGTAAATCTTCTGGAGCCAAGTTTCAGAGCCCTGAAACTTTGAAATAGAAGCATCAAGCAAATAGGGCCACATCTCCCAGTTCAATGGAAGGACAATTTGCACTAAGATGGAAAGTGACCTTCTTTACAAGGATGAGAAACAGTTACCTGTCTTTTCACACAACAAAGCATGTAAATCCACAGGGACTAAGGTTTTCCAAAACCCAGCCTGGTGGATCTCAGTACCCAGGCAATCACACACCGAATAGAGCAGCGTAGAGCACCCACTTGTTTCAATTCTGACTTTGTCACATTGCCAAGCATTTAGGCAAACATTGCGCAGTACAGAGGCCTTACTCTTACAGATATAGCACATCATTACACGCATATGCTATGGCATATGCTACTGCATGTGCGTGACCTTTTTAATATTTGCAATTAGCAATAACGACATAGTGAGCAATATTTTGTCCTTTTTCTCTCATTATTAAGCTGTAGCTTTTACCTCCGTGTTATTTCTCAGAAATGAAGTTGTTCTAAACTGACAATGCAGTTTTAATAGATGCAGCAAAATTCCTCTTTATGGGGGGCACCATCTGCCACCACTTCCAGCAACGAGAAAGCTGGTGTCTGCAGGGGGATGCAGCTCTTGTCTCAGTAAGAAATAAGCAATAGTATTTTAATATATTTCAACATGCATTTTATTTATAACAAAGGACAACAGGCATTTATCTACACAGGTCATTTATATGTGTTTTAAACTGCCTCAACATATGTCCTTTTGTCCCTGATTTTCAATTTGTTCTTTTATTTTCCTCCCTTCAATATTTTCTTATTTTGGGATGCTATCATTTTCCAGAAGTACCGATTAGAATGCTAATAATCATATAGAATGAGAATGTTTATTTGCCTTAGAGTTGTAAATATTAGACCTTAGGGACTGGGAATATAGCTCAGTGAGTCAGTTAGTGCCCTGTGTTTGTAAGAACATGGTATTGGTTACTGACACCAAGGAAAAAGCAAGCAAGTTCCCACTCCTTTCAGCAAGGCAGGCACACAGCAGACCTCCCAGAACCTGCAAGGCTGAGGCACAAGGATCTCGAGCTGGCTTGAGATCGGGCCAACTTACCTATATAATGAGGCTTCCAGGAATCCAGGGATACATTGTGAGGCTCTATCCCTTTATTA
This sequence comes from Jaculus jaculus, assembly GCF_020740685.1. NCBI lineage: Eukaryota > Metazoa > Chordata > Mammalia > Rodentia > Dipodidae > Jaculus > Jaculus jaculus. The sequence goes on from NC_059114.1 coordinate 90,284,218, forward strand.
ACACCCTGTCCCTTTATTTTATTTGCAAGTCCCTTGTATTAAAGGCAGCATGTATCTTTCTGCATTATATTTACTGTTTTCATATCAGTGCAATGTTTAATTATTTTTTTAAAAAATGCAATTTTATTACTTTTAATACAACTAACACTTGATCTTGGCTAACCAATCCATCATGTCTCAGCTATCTGGTGTTGTGATCTGAGGAAAAAGGTGAAGTTTATATTTGAACTGTGTTGATAGGGGGGAGGGATTACTTAAGCAAATAGTAGAGTGATGTAGAATTCTACAAAATTAAACTTATTGTCACACATCATAGAATCATTCTTTCATGCATTAGTGACTGTTCAAATGGTAAATTTTACATGAAAACAAAAATTATTATTTTTTTAAAAACATGTTTCTCCTCACATTACATGTGATGGAACAACTTAGGCAATGGGTTGTCCTGAGATTTAAGAACCTCAAAACACAGAGACTTCCAGTCAAGATGGTGTCCACCCTACCATGCCTCACCTCCCGTGGAAGGAATGATGGAAGCAGGGCCTGAAGAGAGAATCAGCCCATCGAACCTCACCAGGGCCCCAGCTGAAACCACAGAGTAACTGGGGAGATGAGCAAGAGTGCTGCTTTCTTAGTGAACCTGGTATCAGCACGAGGGTGAAAGAGATAGACACTGAGGACTCTCAATACCTACCAAACCAGAGATCCAGAGACACAGAGGCTCCCAAGACCTCATCACTAAAGTAAATCTAAAATGAACCCATCATGGCTCAGGGAAATTTGCAGAAGAGGGGACAGAAAGAATGTAAGAGCTGAATGTGGGGACATTATGTACAGGACATTGCCTCCTCCCCATAAATGATGGCTAACTCCAATATGCATGACCCACATTCCCCAAAGAGGAGGGTCTCTTCAGAGGGGGGAGGATGGGGAGGAGGCTAATGATGGTACCAACATGGCTGTATACACACTGTGTGCATAACTAATTAAAAACAAAGAATCTCAAAACTCTCTGAATTTTTGTTTTTATTTTGAATGGTTACTGGATATTTGTTTCTAATTCCATTATGATTTTGTTTTCATTTCAGTTAAATCACATTTTATAAATTATATTTTATGTGAAATTATTGATGTATTTTTCACTTTATCTTCAGACAGGTTTTTGAAATATTTTTTTAAATCCTGAAAATTTATTTTATTTTATATTTATTCATTTATTTTAGAATGACAGACAGAGAGAGAGAGAGAGGGAGAGAGAGAGAGAGAGAGAGAGAGAGAGAGAGAGAGAGAGAGAGAGAGAGGGAGAGAGAGAGGGAGGGAGAGAATGGGTGCGCCAGGGCCTCCAGCCACTGCAATCGAACTCCAGACTCATGCGCCCCCTTGTGCATCTGGCTAATGTGGGGAATCAAGCCTCGAACCGGGGTCCTTAGGCTTTATAGGCAAGCACTCACCCACTAAGCCATCTCTCCAGCCCCATTATTTTAAATGATGATTTGACCCCACTCATTTTTCTTACAATGATTTTTGTTTGTTTCTTTGTTTTTCGAGGTAGGGTCTCATTCTAGTTGAGGCTGACCTGGAATTCACTATGTAGTCTCAGGTTGGCCTTGAACTCACGGCAGTCCACCTACCTCTGTCTCCCAAGTGCTGGGATTAAAGGCATGCACCACCACACCCCGCATGATTATTATTATTTTTTTTAACTAATCTTTAGTGAGTGGACTTTAATGAGTAGCTTAATTTCTATTTTGCTATATTTAAGTATTAAAAATTACACATTTATCCTAGCCTGTTTATATTTGAAATTCATATTTCTGATTATAGAAGTTCTTGTTTTACTTTAAAATAAATCACACAATTGGATATATAATGCCATTTGAAGAATGTGCAAAAAATAATTTTTATACTTATATTCTTCAAAAGTTTCTAGGTTTTCAGCATTCCAGGTGGAATGATAATGTGGATTTTCTTATAACTTGTAGCATTGCATCCTTACTTAGTAAGATCCTTATTTTATAGCATTAATGCATGTGTAGATTCCATGTGAACTATTCCATGGCAATGTCACTCCTTTTTACTTTATAAGTTATCAGTAACCAAATATAACATATATATGTACTGATGTATTTGATAACTTTTAGTCTATATGCCAAATTGTCAGTAATTCTGGACTGGTTGCTATGCTAATAACATATGTTCACTATAAAGCCCATTTGATTATTGCCTCTGCATATATCCCCTTGGTTGCTTTGTAGTCTGAATTCTGAATTTTTATGACATGAATATGCTTTGTAATTAGTCGTTGTCATTCTTTTAGGGCAATTCACTCTGCAATCTATTGCCATAACCAGTTTCTCTTCCTCATAGTTAACTTTTGAGATCTGTTTAGTTCTGGAGCACACGCTGAGAGCGCTTTTATTCTAAGGCTGCTGAGCTCCGAGGTTAAAGGCATTTGCTTGCAAAGACAGATGACCTGGGTTTGATTCCCCAGTACCAACATAAAGCTACATGTACTAAGTGGCGCATGCATCTGGAGTTTGTTTGCAGTGGCAGAAAGCACAAGTGTGTCCATGTTCACTCTCTGTCTGCCTCTTTCTCTGTGTCTCTCTTAAATAAATAATAAATAATTATTTTTTTTTAAATTCTATTCTATGATTTGTGTTTATGAAACATTTTATTATTGGCATATTTTCTTTCTATTGTATTTGTGTGTGTGTATATATATATATATATATATATATATATATATATATATATATAATATTTTCCATTTGTTTTGAAACAATGTTTTCTTGGTTCTGATTCTGCGTACTGATAAGGTGCAGTTGAGAGGTGAACTTGCCAGCCTATGACCACTGACAAGACACATTGAATGTGGTCTTTGTTCTTAATTATTGAAAAGCATCTTGTGATTTAAACAAAGCATACTCTGCAGTGTATTCCACACAAGATAATACATATATCTCAGCTGGCTTACCATGGATGCTATAGAGCCCACAGTAGAACACATGGTCAAATGAAGTTGTTCACAAAAGGGCTACAAAATATCAACTCAAAGTTTTGAGCTCCACCCACATTCATCACAAAGAGATTCCTTGGTTGTAAGGCATGGTTTCAAGTTGTCCTTCCATTTTCTTGGTCTCTTATTACAGCCGCCAAGTTGTCAGTTAATTCTCATACTTAGTAGTTTTTAGATGTAGATACAATTAGAGCAGTTAGTATGCTCAGTTATCTTGACTAAACACACTCAGGTGGCAAGTTTGAAAAGAGGTAAACTAAGAATGATGTGCATCCAGGATGTGGATTTGATCCAAGATCAGAGTTACAATTTCTCTAGAATAACCTACAGCTCTATAATCTAATTATAATAGTAGAGGCAGTGGGTGTAAATTCAACTGAAATGTCAAATTATTTGTGGTTTTACCCTTAACAGCCCACCTGAGTGTACTGAGAAGCACCTAGAAGGCAAGTAAATCGTGTTCTAAAAGTGTCTGTGAGAATGTATACAGTGAATATTAACTAAGGAAAGGCCCATCCTTCACGAAGAAAGCACCAACTCATAGGCTGAGGGACTGGATGGATGAAAAGGGTAATAGAGGGTGGGGGATGCCTGTCACTCTGTCATTCTGTTTTCTGTCTAACATGATCTGTTCTTGAAACAGGCAGCTTCATGTCTAGACTGCTCTGTAGGACCATGCCTTCCCACCTATAATGGACTGAAACTTCTAAAACTGTGAGCAAATCTATGCTTCCTCTCTGATGTGCTTTTTCATGGGGACTCAAATTCTGAGCAATATAGCATAGAATATTAATTATAACAAAATATTATCCCTCAACCCCTATTTCCCTCTCTATTTGATTACAATGTTTAAAATGGGACATATCATTAATTGCTTAATTTTAATGGAAAGAAGCTTATTGGTAGATCTGACATTTTGTAATAATCTTGGGTATGTAATACCATCACTTTCTATTTTCTATGGTTTTTAAGACTGTCTGATTAGAACAAGTTTCCCTCCAGAATCTTAATTTGTCAAAAAACTTTTCAATGTTTCCCTCTGATTAGAGAAAGACTCTAATACAACATCTGAACATCTAGAAAACTTAAGTCATTTTCATCAATATTGAAGGCAGGTATTTTCATCTGTCATGTCTACAGTTGAATCCTAACCCCCCAGAGATGGGACCGGGGCACAGATTTGCATACTTTTATAAGGTTGAGTGTGAATGCAGATCTTCATTTATTCCTCCTCTACATTTTATTCAATGTACTTTGACCTGAATGGTAGCTATAGATAATTTCTGGCTTCACTGGATAGCTGCTTAGCTTTGTCATATTCTTAGGCCATAGCTGGAAGGAAGATCAACACCATGGCAGCATATCTTGAGAAAGAACCTGAAAGCAAACTTAACTAGATTAGACAATACCTATGAAAGACTTCATCTGTGAATTTAGCAATCTTGGGTCTGCAAAATTAAGATAAGTTTGAAAAAAAATATGAATGTAAATATGGACAAAAATACATATTATAAAGTAAATAGCATTGCCATTTACTAAAAGCTATGTGATAAATACAGAAGCACCATTCAGGTGAGAAAGGGCTTGAGTCCAACAAGAAAGGAAAAGAAATCTAAATGCCATCTGAAGAAATTTTCATGAGGAGGAAGCTACTCGGAATTGAAAAATACATAAGAAGGAAAATGAAATCCTGTGACCTTACTTAGAACATGTATGGCTAAAATTAGTGTGTTGCTGAAAATGCCAGGAGACCAAGCCACCTTTTATGAGATTGTCCCCGGGGGGAGGAAAATAATAACTGCAACCCAGCATGTCATGTTCTGTGGTCTTAGGTATGGCTTTGGACGATTTCCACTCGGTGACACAAAGCACTTAGATATTTCAAAAGCCAAGAAAACTGATAGTTCCTGAGAAAGATTATCTCAGCCAAGAAATTCATTCTTCTTTCACAGCGAGTAAAAAAAAAAAGTCACAAGCAGGATTTCAATCTTGTAATGCCCTTTTGTGAATTGTCACATTTATGAGAGTGGCTTTTGTTACACCAAATATACTTCTCATGCAGAACAGAACTATGGAGAATCTCCTGCTAAGCTGGAGGTTAGGAAATGATCTGCATTGTAAATGTGATATTTTTTATCTAGAGAATAATTTATTAGTTTCTGTAATCAAACCTATGTTGATAAAATTTAATAATAAACTATTTTTCACTTTGTAGACTGCTTGATAATTATCAAATATTGAAAGATACTTTTAATTTCTAAATACACAAGAACTATCTGTTCAGTGGGCAGGTTACCAAGTAATTAAAATTAGTGTATACAATTCATAATATGTACATCTCATTGATTTCATTTCTGGTGTTTGTCACTTTCATTTCCTAAAATACTTTTGTCACTCAGAAACTTTCAACACATGTAAGCTTACCTTTTAAAAACCACACATCTCTACATATTTATCATCTATTGATACACCTATCTTTCTAAGTATCATTTTACTCAAATACCAATTCACTTTTTCCACTCAAATTACTTGACTTATATAAGAGTTCAAAGATGAAGACCAGCTTCTTTGGTACAATTTGTTTGCACCTTGTAAATGATGTGCACACCAACTTTAAATCTGAGTGATAAAATGAATTTTTCAGCACTTAATCATTAAAGGCCACAATATATCCTATTGCAGAACATTTTCCAAACAACAAAAAAAGAGACCCATTTCATACTAATTTGCTTTGTAACAAGTGGAAAATACCATTGGTTCCCTGGGACGGGCTGTGAAATGTAGCTTCTAGACCTATGTGCCGATTTCAAGGAAAAGGATGACCTGCTTAAACTGGAAGTGCTTTACCAGAACCTCTGTATGAACTTGGTCAAGTCACAGCTATGTGTAGTGATTGACCTTCAAGAAGGGTTGGGCATTGATAGAATACTATGCCACCATCACCTCAGGTCTGGAGGCAGGTGAACAGGAAAAGTATTTTTGAGGTGCTGAAGAGAAGGCTCAGTGAATTATAACACTTCCCATGCATTGAGAGCCTGGGCGGACGGTCTTTGACGGCCTGAGTGCAGCTCACCAGCAGCCATATGAACATTTGGTGTGGCCATGCACTTCTGTAATCAATGTCCTGTGGGGGATCAAAGACCAAAGAACTACTGGAGCTCCAAAATTGTGCACACTTCACAAACACACACACACACACACACACACACACACACACGCACGCACACACTCACACAGAAAACAATTCTGAAAGAGTTAGAGCCAGCTGTGCAGAGACAAAATAACTGCAAATCCCATAAACCAGCATATGTACAAAGCTCATAAAATTTATTGTTATAAAGAAATAGGGTTGGAGAGATGGCTTAGCAGGTAAGGTATTCACCTGTGAAGCCTAAGGACTCAGGTTCTAGTCCCCAGGACCCATGTAAGCCAGATGCACAATGTGGCACAACTGTCTGGAATTCATTTGCAGTGGCTAGAGGTGCTAGTGGGCCCCTTCTCTCTCTCTCTCTCTCTTTCTCTCAGTCTATCTATATCTATCTCTGCCTCTCTCTTTCTCATAAATGAAAAATGTAAATTTTTTAAAAGTACAGAGAAAAATATAGCAAACAGTTTCCAATCAAATTGTCTGTAGAAAATATAACACCTGAAATCTGAAATTTTATCATTTTCAGTGGTAGAAATTAGAAAGAATAGCTTTGCCATAGCAGCCAAAACATATCACCAAAATGCATCATTAAGTTTTCCATTTCCTCCAGTTTCTTACTTCACAGCTCTGCTTGCAGAGTCCTCGGCTAGCTGAAGAGCCCCGTCTAAAAGCATGTAGGTTCTCATATTCACAGGGAGCCCATATATTTTTGACAAAACAAAGTCCTAATGCTAATACTAGCAGGGGCATGTTAGATGAATGACAGGGCACTGAAAAGCATAAATAATTGTAAATGTATATATATATATATATATATATATATATATATATATATATATATATATATATATATATATATTTTGATTCATAGTGTGCAGAATGCCAAATTTGCATTGCCTAGTATTATAACTGCACGGAGAAGAAAAAATGTCAAAGGATTACCATTACGCAGTCTTGATCAGTTGGAGTTTTTGTGTTTTGATGCTTTAATACATACATACACATATTACTATTTGAGCATGTGTGCCCATATTACCCAGGCACTTGCCTACTCAATTCCAATACTTCTCATCTCCTCCCCCTGGCTGCTCCACTGAAGAAAATGGCTCTCCCTTTCCCCACAGGTCAGCATAACATTCGCTCATCAGGGAGGGTGGGGCCTCTCAAGCCCCTCCACCTCCCTCTGCATAACAGAATGAGGGCTAGCGTCATCATGTGACGGTCTTGTCCACTTGACCACAACTGCTGTGAGTACAACGGCTTTGCCATGTCTGGATGACAAAGTTCCACAGCAACTCCTCCCCCAGCCTCCAGATCCAGGTTCTCTCCATCTCCTCAGTGTTCCAGAGACCCGGCGCTCTCGTCCATCCCTTACTTTCAGTATTGGACCACTTATGGTTCTTTGCATTGACCGCAATTCTGAGAAATTTTTGGCTCACGATTAAATGATTAGGATCACTTATGTGTCCATTTCTTGGATGTGTTTTTTAACTACAGTTTGTTTGGAACTGAGGATGGAGAGGACAATGGTATCTTTTCTCTAACTATTGGATATGTTTGATCAATATGAGCAATATTTATCCAATTTATATGAAGATTTCTCAACTTTCTTTTTTTATCAAGTCAGTAGAATTTTTCCACATATTTGAAAAAGGAAATGATCGCAATGTGTCACTTTTAGCTGTAACCAAGGAGAAGACAATATGAACAGTTAAAACCAAGTACAGTGTGTACAAGCCATGACAATCTCCATTCACAATCATAAACTCTCCCTGCAGACTCAGGTGTAAACAGTGACCAAAGTGCCAGTAAAAACTAGGAATGCCTGAAAACCTCTAAATATACGCATATGGAACCTGCCACCATTGAGGGTGTCTAAGAGGTCCAGTGTTCTGCATGCTTACACTAAACTGCTCTGCTCAATAATCTGTCTTAACCAAAAGATACATTTTTCTTGACAACAAAGTGGATAAAATGATTAATCATGTCAGGTGGTACTAAGAGTGTAGAAAAATAACTGCTTCCTTAGATATGTTGGCATGGGGACTCTTGGACAACCAGAAAAGATGAATCACCTTTACCATGTCTGCCAGTTCCCGAGAGACACAAAAGAGGAAGTGTCCTCCCTTCTAGCCCAAAAACCTCACCCAGCGACATGAGGTGGTGGTAGATACAGAGAGGACTCAAAACTCATCGGCTTCCACCGGAAAGTCGCGCTCACCTCCACATACACACCCTGGACTGTGCGCAGCCATACCCACACACAAACACACACACACAGCAAAACTTTATAGAAATAAAACATAAATAAAGTTTGAATGGATTAATGACTGTCAAAATTCTATACTACTGTACTTAAAATAATACGTAGTTTAAAAATCATAGGAATCCTTCTCATGTCCTGAGGTTTCACAAACATAAGATATGCTGTAGTGTGTATTGATTTCATGCTGGGAAGTGGCTGTTCTTACAGGCACCCCTGTAAGACACATCTAAAGCTCAGCTAAGTATAGTCATTTTTAACCACTGAAATTTTGTTTAATGAATGAATTTAAGTTCTTTTTTTCATTTTTCTTTTTGGTTTGTCAAGGTCAGTTTTGCTCTAGCCCAGGCTGTCCTGGAATTCGCTGTGTAGTTCTTTGTGACCCCATGGTGTGAACCATTCACCTTGCCATCAGTGTGGAATGCAGTTATTTAAGTGCACCTGCTTCCTCACTCCACGCGCTCCATGCAGTGTTACCCGTCCGTGGAAGGAAGAAGCCCGTCCAGTTCCTCCAAGTGGACCTGAAAGTGAAGAGGAGGGACTATGTCCATAAGCAACTGCTTCTGTCCAGAAATCAAAACTCCTGCAGTGTTATGAAGTGACAGCAAGGAAAATGCTTTGGTTTATTTATTATATGTGCAGTGGCTGTTATTTTGAAAGAAACTGTATATTTGCAGTTGTCGTATTTTATTTTTCCAGTAGTTAATATTCTGTTAGATGCCAGCCTCCCTTGAAAGAAAAATACATAACATAGTCACAAAATTACTAAAATAAAATCTAATATACAAAGATTTGTACTTAGTTATAAAAATAAACTACAACTTATTTAATTTAAAATTACACTAATGCAAGACTGATAAATATAATTAGTCTAGAAATACATTTCATAGAATTTGTTATAAATTAAAACACACCTAGAGAAAATATAAAAGATCACACATACTCAATTAAGAATACTAATTTTCTAAATTAAATTAAGTAAATATTGCAAATTATGCATGGAGTAAATAATTTTAAAATAGTAAGCTGACATAATTTTGTACAATCTCACTACAGATATAATTTTATGTACTCTTAGAAATCTGTATTAAAAATGGAAAATTGCAAAGATAAAGGTAATTAAAGAATATGAACAAATTATTAACCAAAAGAAAAAGAAGTGGCCAATATGTACTTGATACTTACAAATCAATTCAAATACAAACAACAACAAAATATTTTCACATTCTAATTGGTCATCAAATAAGAGAAAGCAGACAATATATTTCTATTAATAAAAACCAACACTCAACTTGAAATATATAACAATGCATAAAATATGCATAAAATTCAACTCAGCCATTGCAGGTCAATTCATTTTCCCTGAGGTCACAATGTAGATGTTTGTGTTAACACACACACAGATGTATATAGAATATTTGTATGCACAAGGACTGCCATTGTCTCTCATGTCTCTTGGATTGCAAATAAATAAATAAACAAAAGATAAATAACGCATTCCCAACAAACTGAAGTATATCAATCACTTGTAACATTTCTTCATCAAAGACTGAAATATCTATCTGTACTGACTGTGTCTCATCCTGAGGGGTCTATCACAGACATTCTTTAAAGTTAAAGGTTCCATTTTAACATCAGAACAACTACTGAGGAAAATACAGGAATCATCCCTGTGATTAGAATAATAAAGCCCAGTTAAGTATTAAAATCCAAGGATATTAAAAATCCAAATAATATGATTCTTATTCTTATAGTTATTTGTCAAAGAAAAACACATATTTTCATAGAGAACTGTGCGTCCTGAGCCTCATTCTTGTTCTTAAGCAGTCTCCATAGTGTCTGAGTGACAGTTTGCTCCTACAAATACAGCCTGGCTACCTTCCACCTTAGCCTAGCCTATGCAGATGGGTTCTTTGTCGTCTCAGAAGTTTTGCTAGATCTCTGCCATATCATATATATATATTTTTTAAATAAATTAAAGTGTCTAAGTCAAGTTTAGCATGATTAATATTGAAATTTAAAGCACATATCCAAACCCAACACTGACAAACACTCAGGAAAATTAAAATGGCTGAAGCTATAACATTAGAAGTGGTCATAGCCAAGACTGGACACTGCTGGAGAGGCATGACTCACGTGTGAAGAGCTGGAGGAGCTTCTAAAACTCTTTGATACTGCCGTCATCAGGCTGATTTGGAAAATGCCCCTTTGTCTTTGGAATGCTCAAAAAGTATTTTCCTTTTATTTCACTCAGCCCACATGGACAGACACTTATCAGGTTTTGCTGATTGTTTCTAAGAACCTGACTTTGTTTGCAGCATATTTGGTCAAACTATATTTTCTGTGGCCCATTTTATACAGTTCCAACTCAATCATTTCATAATTTCTCCCTCTTTGAGAATGTTTTTTTTCTCTCCCAGTTTCTTGACAAAACCTATCTTACTGATTTAACACATTTTCTCTACTTTGAATATTTTCTGCAATGGATATCTTTCTAAACATTACTTCAGTGGCATCCCACAAATTTTGATCATTTTTTAATATATTTCAATTCAAGGTATTTTCTGAGCTTTGTTTGATAATTTCAAATGCATGAGGGATTTTTTTTTCTTATTTCCCTTTACTGTTGATTTCTATTGTAATTTCACTGCAATCAGAATAAACACAATGTATTATTTCAATGAGTTTAGTTCATTCAGACTTGCCTTATGGTTCAGAACATAAGTTTTTTTGGTAAATTATCCATGTGGTCTTGAGAATAATACTCATCTATTGCTGTTGTACAGATGACATTGAGGTTGACCAATTTACAGTGTTCACCCTTCTTAGTCTCTTATGAACCTGTTTACAATTTTAGGATTACTAGAAAGTGTAGTGTTGTAACAATCAAATATAATTATAGATTATTCCACTTGCCTTTGCAGTTTCAGACCAATACATTTTGAGGTTGCTTTCTTCATCTCTATATAGCACAGCTCTGTGTATTCCTGGGAAAACAGCCCATAATAGCATGGAGCATTATATGGCTTCAGTGGCATTCCCTGCTCTGAGATAGCAAGTCTCTGAAAGTTTCTTTGGATTAGAAGTTCTTTAATTCTTGTTGTCTTTATATTTAAAGCAGATTTTTTTCCATGTAGCTGGCTTTTATCCAATCTAGTAATTCTTATCTATTTACAGATTTTTTAAATTACACATTTATGCAACTATAGATAAAGTTCGATTTACATAATCTTTGTTACTAGTTAAAGTTGGGTTTATATATTCCATCTTACTAGTTAAGGTGGAGAATACTTGTTCTATCTTAGAATTAAGATTGGTTAGGGATATACACCATACTAGATATTTTCCATTAGTCAGTGCCATTACACTTCTTCCATTTCTGCATTTGTTTTTGATAGTTCTGATGTCTAAATGTTGATGTTTGTTAATCTCTTTTATATCCTTATTTAGGTTGCTAGTTTTCCAAGTTTTTACTTTTAATTGATGTAGTTCTTTTTTTTTTGTTTGTTTTGTTTTGTTTTGTTTTTCAAGGTAGGGTCTCACTCTAGTCCAGGCTGACCTGGAACTCACTATGTACTCTCAGGGTGGCCTTGAACTCACAGCAATCCATCTACCTCTGCCTCCTAAGTGCTGGGATTAAAGGCGTGCACCACCATGCCCGGCCTGAATTGATGTAGTTTTGATAACTATATGGATACTAATGAAGTCTATCTTTAAAAAATATTGAGGGGCTGGAGAAATGACTTAGCAATTAAGGCACTTGCTTGTGAAGCCTAAGGAATCAGGTTCAATTCCCCATCAACCATGTAAACCAGATGCATCTGGAGTTCTTTTGCGGTGAATAGAAGCTCTGGAATACCCAATCTCTCTCTCTCTCTCTTTCAAATAAATATCTTTTTAAAAATGAAACACATATTAAAACACTTTACATGCATACTGTCAAAGCAAAACACACAAAACACTGAAGCAATGCACCCAAAATTTTAAAATGTTTATTATTTATAATAGCTCTTTTTTTTTCAAGGTAGGTTTCACTGTAGCCCAGGCTGACCTGGAGTTCAATCTGTAGTCTCAGGCTGGCCTCCAACTTGCAGCAAACCTCCTACCTCTGCCTCTTCAGTGCTAAGATTACAGGTGTTGCCACCATGCACAGCTTCTTCACATTTCTATATGAAGATTAAAGTTTTCTCCCTTGATATTTGCTGCTTAAAAAAAAAATAATTTCTCACAGTACTATTGACAATGATTATCTTGCTTTTCAAGAAAGATGTTTTCCTTTGACTTGACTTTTGAAATATTTTCATTTTTTATTGAAGTATTTCATTGGCAATCTTTTCTCTGGGGTATCACAACACATTTCCAAAGGATGACGATAGCAAAACAATTCTGGTGAACTGATGAGTATATTGGAATTACTATAGAACAGGGTAAAGGGTTGCATATAGTATCAATGGGTATCTGAAAAGCTGTCATGGCACAAAAAAGTGACACCCCATCCTAGATGATTCATCCCCAGAGCAGCTGTATCAGCAGAAACCCACCCAAGAATAGGTGCCATGGAGCACATTACACCATTGCAGGCAGCTCAGTGGAAAGGGGTTGTCTCATGGTTTTCCCTTTACATAGCCTTCAGGTGGGTTTGGCAACCCTTTCCAGACTTGATGACTTCCTGAGTCTCTGTAACTTCCTCCCTACCACGAAGGAAAGTTACAGTTTCTAATTAATATAACCTTGGGGAGTGGTTGTGTGACCTTTAAGTTTCAGGTCTCTCAGACTTGACACTCTGAATCAGAATCTCCTTCCTGTCTTCAGGAGAGACTGTTTCAATTCATCATAACCTGCCATGCAACACACTATATACCTGGGTTGTTTTTTTTTTTTTTTTTCCGTTTGGAAACATTTTTGTTTTTTTGATTTTGAAAATGTTCAGTAAAATTTCTGTTGTTGTTTTCATTTGTTCTTTTTCAAAAAAAAATCTATGTTTTTTTTTTCTTATTGTATTTGAAGTTTTTTTTCTCATGTTTTCAAGCTTGATTAAAATAAATATACATTTGGCTTTTGAATTCTATTCCTATTCTTTTTAAAATATTTATTTATTCGTTTGAGTGAGAGAGAGAGAGAAGTAGAAAGAGAGAGAGACAGAGAGAGAGAGAGAATGGGCATACCAGGACCTCCAGCCACTGCAAACAAAGTCCAGATATGTGTGCCGCCTTGTGCATCTAGCTTCATTGTGTCCTGGGGAAATGAACCAGGGTCCTCTGGCTTTGCAGGCAAGTGCCTTAACTGCTATGCCATCTCTCCAGTCCCAATTCCTATTCTTATTTTCTTATATCTTTATGTCTTCACTGTATTTGGAAAATCATTAGCTATTGCTTTTCAAAAGTATTTACCCTGACCTGACTCTTTTCTCCTTTCAAGATTCCAAGTGAATGCACTTGTCATTATTTCATTGTATCCCACAGTTTAAGAAGAGTCTATTTTTAAATTGTCTTTAACTATTTGTCTTAAACTTGCTATTTTCTATTGATATATCTACAAGTTCACAGATTATTCTTTTATTCATATGTACATATTTTGTGTGTGTTGTGCATGTAGATGTGTATGAATGTTCTTACATATGTTGGTGCGCATGTGTGTGCAAGTGTGTGCACATGTGCAGATGTGCATGTGGAGACCAAGAGATAATATTGTATGCCAACATGAAACATGGAAAGACAGCTTTTTAAGATTTTAGTTATATTTTAAATTGGTGAAGACTTAATCTTAACAGGGCAAGAACCAGGGGTTTAAATTTAAACTCAATTTTTTTCTTTGGTGGCTTGTAATGAAAAGAATGTGGAGGGCTGGAGAGATGGCTTAGCGGTTAAGCACTTGCCTGTGAAGCCTAAGAACCACCGTTTTAGGCTCGATTCCCCAGGATCCACGTTAGCCAGATGCACAAGGGGGCGCACGCGTCTGGAGATCATTTGCAGTGGCTGGAGGCCCTGCTGCACCCATTCTCTCTCTCTCTGCCTTTCTCTCTGTGTCTGTTGCTCTCAAATGAATATTTTTTTAAAAAAATGAACAAAAAGAAAAGAATGCGGGAAGGAAAGAGAAATAAAAAAAAAAAAAACCTAGAAGCTGTATAGTGATTTTAACTTTTAGCAAGGAGAGAAAAATTAGATGTCCATATGTAGAACAAGTTAAGGTAAAGACAGGAGAGTCTTTAAGAGGGCAGAGTTTGTACTTGGCTTAGTGAGAGGGCTTGAATGTGGTGTGAGAGGGAGAGATCCTGAAAAGTTCTAGGCAGATGGCAGAACTCTGTGTGAGAGGTAGGGTTTTAGAAGGGGCAGGATTTTAGAGGGCTTTGGTGACAGAGGAGAACTTGGTAGTTAGAGCAAGAAGTACCAACGGGAAGGGCAGGAATGGAGGACAAAGAAGCCCTGAAGGTACGAACCTCGGACCACTCGCCATGTCTGCTGAGGAAGTTATCAAGATCAGTAAGGATATGAAAATCAAAAGCACCAAATTTAGGCCGCTGGTGGCTATTATCTAAGGAATATTGCAGCCAATTTTGAAAAGAGAGCCAAGTAATTTAGTAGGCAGGATCACAGGAAGTTTGAGTTCCTTTAAACTACCCTTGATTCATGCCAATGGAGTGTCTTTTGGCACAGATAATTTAGAGCCCATTTTGGAGGACAAGGACACGAGTGGCCTATCCCACCACCAGGGATGTCTCCCAGGTTTAGGGAGGGCAAACAAAACCACGGATTAGGAGGGAGTGTCCCTGTGCTCGGAATGCTTGAGGTGTCTGATGGAATGACCCATGGGAGAGCACTGGACCTTCTAAGGTCTGGGGTGGGGCGCCTTTGCCACAGATGGAGAATGAATAGCACATCCTGATGGAATGTGATGAGGGTGTGGATGCAGTGGATGACATGGTGAGAGGCCTGCAGTCTGAAGTTCAATAGTCCAATGGGAGAGGGTGAAAAGAAGAAAAGGAAGAAGACCCCGGGTATTAAGTAGGAAAGACTAGAGGTTTCAAGTTGCAGCTATACAGTGAGTTTTTATACTTCTGAGGGGGTAAAACATTGGCAGGGAGTCAGAGAGAAGGAGAGGAAAGGAAGGAGAGGGCATGCACCGCACAAGCCCTTCAGGGCTCCAATCTGAGCCAAGACAACAAACAGTAAGGAAAGTATAAGAAAAAAGCAAAAAAGCACACCAGACTTGATCTCTGCAGACAGACTGTTTATTGAGAGAAACAGCCAGGAATAGCAGGCCTTCTCGTGGGCTCAAGCCTGAAGCACTGGGCTAGGCTGGTGTGCAAGCTTATAAGGAAGATCGTCAGAAAAACAGACTATACCAGCTGCAGGTCCAATAAAGTAGATAAGAAACTATAGTTATTTGTGTCTTTATTTAGAATAAGCTTTTTGAGCCAAATTGTCTAGGGAGGATATCCCATTACATAGCTTTTATTTTCTCAAGGTATTTTTGAGTTAAGGAAAATTTATCAATTGGGAGTAAGTAGACAGGCCTGCCAAGGCCACATGTTTCTGAGGTTTCTTTATTGCCTGCTGGTGCTAGGGATAGTTATTAACTCTTTAGTTCCCTCTAGTTTTCAAGGAAGGCTATTAATCCTTCAGTATATTTCCTCAATTGTTCTCAACCTTACTTGTTGAGTCTTTCATTGAACGCACAGTTCACAAGTTTAAGTAGTGGAGTATAGCTAGCTGTCTTACCTTATGATCCATAGGTGTCTCCCCAAATGTTGTGATTACAGGTGCATGCTTCTATGCCTGACATTTCCCTGGGGCTTGCAGAACTGAACTCACATCCTTGTGCTTGAATGGCAAGCACTTTCACTGACTGAACTATATTGTCCAAGTTCAGATTCTTAACAATCTAATTATGTAATTTTTTAAAAATAAGTATGTAATGTTTTTCATATGTTATCTCTTTGACCACTCCCACTTGGCATTTAACATTTGCATTTATGTACTGAAATTGCTCATCTCTTTAGACATGTTGTCCAGCTTTTCTACTATTCAGGATATAGTTACTTTTTATCTGGTAATTCCAACCTGTGAATCTGTTTTCGCAGCTATTGCTCCTCAGCAAGTTTTATTTTTTACCACTGCCTTTTTGAGTTTCATGTTTCCAATAATTAATTTTTAATATTTATTTATTTGCAAGGTGAGAGAGAGAATGATACACCAGGGCCTCTTGCTACTGCAAATGAACTGCAGATGCATGTGTCATTTTGTGTATCTGGTGGGTTTACATGGGTGCTGGAAAAATCAAACCTGGTCCATCAGGTTTTTCTAGCAAGTGCTTTTAAATACTGAGCCATCTCTCCTCCCCCAATAAGTTTTTCTTTCAACTGTATTTTCTAACTAAAGCAACATTGACTACAGAATTCTGATAAAAACCCTTGTATTTTCACTTGTGTTTGTACCAAGAGTTCTTCATATACAAGCCAAAGCAACTCACATAAAAAAAAAGCTCAGTCACACAAAAGTCCTGGACACCCTGAAGTATTTCCCTATTACATACTCGAGTTTTTGATCTTTGCAAAAGGCCCATGTGCCCTATCTTCTGTGTTTAAACATTGTGCATGAGGCTAGTAAAGCAGTTCTTGGCTGAATAAAATAAATGTTTCATTTGATGGCGTTATCACACAGACATCATTCACCACACAAAAAGTCTTGCTTGGATATTTGGGATAAAATCAGAATATACAAACGAGCTCCATGACTGTTCAGGAAAGTGCTTCTCCATTTCCTCTAAAAAAAAAAAAAAAAAAAAACCACGTTTCTGAGCTGGGCATGGCGCCACACGCCTTTCATCCCAGCACTCGGGAGTCAGAGGCGGAAGGATTGCTGTGAGCTCAAGGCCACAAGGCTACATAACTACGTAGTGAATTCAGGTCAGCCTGGGCTAGAGTGAAAACCTATCTTGGAAAAAAAAAAAAAAAAAAAGACATTTCTGAACACTGTCTTTTCTGAGTTTCTCCAAGTGAGGACAAACTTTTGTGATGAAAGTGACTCCTGTATTGTCCCTATCTTCTTGTTTGCTTGTGTGTGGACAAAGGAAGTGAAATGGGGTGAGCTCTTGACCAAGTTCCTTTCTCGTCCATGGATCCTCTCAGCTGGAGAATTGGCTAGGTAGCAAATCAAGGGCAGATGTCAACCCGCTTTCAGATAATGCCATTGCCCCACATACTGTCTTCAAAGGATGATCTGTGGTTCTTTCTGCCTTGCTATTTTCCTCGGGACACTGAAACTTTGCTGAATATATATATATGGTATACGTACAGACAGGTAACACGTGATTTTTCCATTTTATTCACAATTAGTTATTGTAGTTTCAACATAAAAAAATACAGCTCTAAGCGAAAAAGGAGTAAAAGATAGTTTATCTGAAGCCAAACATTTACATGACCATAGACTAGGATCACAGATTCATGTTATCCCAACCACCACGTTCCTATATGGGAACAGTTTCATGAAGATTTTATACTAACAGAGCAAAGAGAGTTATCAATAAAGGCATTTTTCAAATGCATTGTTAAGATGTGTTAAGTTGGAAAAAGCATAGTGGGGAAGTGTCTGTTAAGAGGCTTCAGATAAAATGTGATAAGAGATGCCATGACACATATTAAATGCCATTCTGCCTTGAAAATTCCTCCACTCAAAAGTGCATGAGGGTGAGGAAGTCATGGCAAGGGCAGGAAGCCAGCGTCATTTCATTTAACCTGCAGCAATTGAGAAGTGAGGGAAGAAGAGCAGGTAGGGCTACCTGTAACCCCTCAACTAGCATCCCAGGGACAACCGTCCCTGAGCAAGACTCCACCCTGTAAGGTTTCCACATCCTTACGGAACAGCGCCACCAGCTGGTGATTAATTATTTAAACAAGCCTATGGGGAGAATTTTACATCCATGCATTTCACATTTAACATCATGACCATTTTCTGTAAAATGAAGAAAAAGGAGTATAGATAATAAGAAGTTAGTGACACAAACGCCTTTTAGTATTCTGAAACATGGATTCTTAATTGGCTTTAATTAAACAGTTTTTGAGGATCTTTTTATGTTAAAATAAGTTAATCACAAAATATTTTCTGTAGAACTAAACACAGAGGTAAAATATTTCATGAAAGCATACATGCCTGCAAGCTGACAATAGCTGTAAAACTCAAATATAATTATTTGAAGTGTGTAATTATGTATAGTATAAAATCCAGAGACAAGCAGATCACTCCCATAGTTGTAAATAATTTATAACATGTTTGGCAGAGACTCTCAGTGTGATAGTGAAACAATCCAGAAGATTCCATCAACCATTGACTTGTATGTTTATGGAGGCAGTGATCACCAAGATTATTACAATGGATACTGCATTTAGTCTGAGTCCTGCCTTTAACCTTTGATATCTTCCAAAGATACTAATATTATATGACTCATAGGGTTATGTGGCTCATAGCTGATATTTAATGCCTTGTAGGAGATAATTAGATAATATATCCCATTCTATTCATCTGGAAATAAATACTTATCCATGTTATTCTTTTTTTCATGTAATTCTTGTTCTAAATATTATAACAACCATTAACTCACCATAACTATGCATTTACCATTCAGCTCTGAAATGCAAAACCAGTTGTTGGTTGCAGTTCTTAAATTAGTCCCAGATAGCTAAGAGTAAAAGAGGCTTTTCATTTTTCTTGAGAACAAGACAGATTATCCCTGGGAACATTTAAAACAGAAAGCATATAGAATTGTTTTTTGTTTTATTCTGTTTTGTTTGGACTGAGTAGTCATATTGACAAATGAGAGCTTTGACAATCCCAAGAATGATTTGCTTCTGAACAGAAAATTATAGTGGGGGAGGTCACAGAACTGGGCCAAAATAAGCTAAGTATTAGCTTACATGCTTAAATTATAACAATGTAGGGTTTAGGAAAACAGGAAGTTCCCCCCAAGCTTATGAACACAAATGTTGGGTCCTGTTCTATTTTTAGCAAAGAACTGATAAAAATGCACTCAAGAAGGATAAATTATGAATTATTAAGTTTATTTAGGAAGAAATTACAAATTGTGGGTATTATTTGAGGGAAATTGGGACCCAGGAAGCAGGCGAGAGTAGAGCCGTAAGCACGTGAGAAGCGGGAGACAAGCACCCAGGTGGGAAACACGCAAAGTTCATGAGGGTCATTGAACAGAAACTGAAGCTCTGACGGAGAGACTGGGGGGCAGCCACAAGCACGCGGAGGCTGGAGCTTGCGTGTATATAGAAGGAAATTTAGAAGAAACAACATAGCATCCACCTTGTGCTCGCCTATGGAAGGAATTTAAAGAGGGCAAATGATGGGAGTTAAGGAAGAATAGCAGAGGGAAAATATCCAAGCAGAGAGCAAAAAATTCATGTGAGAAATGAGTAATAAAGAGATTTACACCCATGGCTATCCCAAGTTTAGAAAAGTTACACAGGTACCAGGCCCAGGCCTGTAAGAGAAAACATCCATGCGTGGGTCTGCGGTGTAAGGAAAACGCGCAAGTTGTAGATTCAGAGACCAGAGGAAAATCATACATGTGATTAAAGCAAGAAGTTAATGCCAAACTATGAAGCAGAGGCAAACAGAAAAGTTCCCCAAATCCAAGAAAAGTTCCCCAAATCCAAGAAACACAATTTTGCTCTCCCTTCCACCCACCCAGGCCATGTGGGAGGAGAGACCAGACTCAGATGTATCCCTGTGGCCAGAGCAGAGAGAGCTACAGGAAGAAGGCAGCAAAGTTTATAGTATAGGAAACGTATTCTTTTGTCAGATTCTGGTTGTGCAAGGGCAAGACTTGATTGGTTTGTGTATTTGGAAGGCCCTCCCCAGAGCCAGTCCACCTAGTTGGTATGCTAGACTGTAAGCAAGGGAGGCGCTGTAGCCAGTGTAGATGATTCTTGTAGATGAATCTTGATCAGCAAGAGTTCCATTCCTGCCAAGGAGAGTTGGCATGTGGAATGGCATCTCCTGGTTCTCTCTGGGCCTCAATTTCTAACTGAAACTGCCTAAAGAAGCTCGTTTTCTCCTGTTTCTTCTTCAATGGTTTATATAAGAAAGTAGTGTTAGGTTGGAGCATTACACAGAATCAATGATAATGATACAGATGTTAAGGTTACATGTAATACATATGTAACTTACACATTCATATTAGTGACTTCTCTTTCTCTCTTTCATACAATCAGTTAAAGGCTGTAAAAGTAACAACTAAAGTTTACAGTTGAAGAAAGATTTCTGACTCCAGATTTTAGTACTAAAATCCAAACTGTGTCCCCAACCTTCAGATTAAGTCCCACAGTTCACACAACCATATGAATTCTTGAAACCTCTGAAGAGAGACATGGCAGTTTACTGGTTCTGACCCCTCAGAGAAAGTTCACTAATGCAGAATACCTTGTTCTCTTTCACAGTCATATTATAAAACAATGATAATTGGTAATCAAAATGATCACAAAAATCCTTTTTCTAATTCGTTTAGGAAATTACATTCGCATATGCGTGAAGATTTAAAAGAGTCAAAATGATTTGAATTTGAAATTCATTTAATCATTTATCTAAAATTATTCAGTTTGTCAAGTGACCAGGCGACTATCTTATGACTGTTGTAATTGTATTTTATTTATTTGAGAGAGAGAGTCAGCTAGAGAAAGACAATGAGTATGCAAGCGCCTTTGGCCACTGCAAGTGAACTCGAGATGCAGGTGCCACCTTGTACACTTGGCACCATGTTATCATAAATCACTCAAGAAATAAAATCTCACAGATAATTTGATACACTGAAGAGAATGAAGAGCTGTCATCATAAACACAGGAGAGTTTGACATATCACAGAATTTATCAGTCAGATGGGTGTTAGGTGCTTAATATTTCAGTTTGTTAATCCTATCCTGCCATACATGTGAGATTTTTCTGATTCAGAGACTAACATTTATCCACTTTAATAAGTGACCACTCATGACCAAACATTGCCTTTTTATACTAGGTCAACATAATTAAAGACAGGCTAAATGTCTTCTACATACAAAATTTTATGTCTGTTTTCCTGACAAGGAATAGGAAGGGAGAAAATGTTCTCTGCTTAGGAACTGAAAAAAGGTAGTGGGGCCAACACTTTCTCTTGGAAAATAGAATGGCAACTCTACTCCAGTTGTTTCACATACAAATAAGTCCCTTTGAATCAGTTCCCTTCTCGTTGCTTTAATAAAAATGCCTGAGCAGAAGCACCTCAAGGAAGATTATTTTTGGCTTTATTGACGTGAAGTTTCAGGGCCAGAAGAGCCAACTTCTCACCTGGTACAGAGTCCTTTCACAGAAGGTAAGCAGGAAGTGTGTCTGTCAAGGCCTAACTACAGTGACCCACTTCCTCCACCAACACTCCAACTCTCGAGCTTTCCACAACCTTTCCAAACAGCACCTACAGCTGAGGCTGTTAAACACAGAGATATGGGTGATATTTTACGTCCAAACCACAACAACTCCCTGCCAGGATCACTTAAGTCATAAGTCCCCAGAGTGAGAAATTCCAAGAGACCAGAACCAGTCCTCCTTGAAATGTGGTAGTACGTAAACGTTTAGTTTCACTTCATATGGAGCATTTCATTTTGAACTAGGACCTGCTTCTACAGAATTAGCTGAGAAATTAGTAACTGTAACAAACTTAAAGATATTTTCTTCAGGATCTTACAAGAGTTAAGAAACCTAATTATGAATTATAGTAAAAACTGTTGAGAAATAATTGAAGTGCTGGGAAATCAAAGGGGTAGAATTTTTTGAAATGGCCAAAATCAACATCTTTGAGCAGGTAAATATTAAACTAATTTGTGCATACAAAAATATTATACCAGGTCTGGAGGTATTGCTCAGTTGTTAAGGTCCTATGCCTGCTAAACCAAAGTTTGCAGGTTCATTTCCTCAGTACCCATGTAAAGCCAGATGCACAAGGTGGTGCATGTGTCTAGCGTTCATTTGCAGTGGCTGGAGGCCCTGGCGGTGGCCCATCCTCTCCCTTCCTCTCTCCCAAATAAATAAATTAATAAATAAAATATTTTTAATTTAAAAAAGAAATATGCTGCTACATAAGGACAAATTGTGGCTCACACAATAATAAATGGTAGAATTAGTGAGTTTGAATAAAGTAACATAATGATATCAGGACTAAAGCAAGTCGTTTCGGGTTAAGGGAAAACATACCATGTAGTTGATCAGCCATCATTCTGCAGGGCTGACTGTGTGTGTGTGAGTGTGTGTGTGTGTGTGTGTGTGTGTGTGTGTGTGTGTGTGTGAAGGTCAGAGGACTGCAGCTAGGTGTTACTTTTCCTTCCACCTTGACTGAAATAGGCTTTCTCTTCTTTCACTCCTGGGAAGGTCAGAGTGACTGGAATGTGGGCTGCAGGATGTCCCCTTGCCATAGGCCTGTCGGGATTACATGCATAGATGCCACTTACGAGTACAGCTTTTCAATGGGGCTAAGAAGTTGAAATCAGGTGAGCAGGCTTGTGCAGCAAAAGCTTTTAACCAAGAGCCACCTCGCTAAGTCCCATCAGACTGTGTGTTATACGTCTCAAGCATTAACAATGTGTTATATATTATCTTATGTACAATATGTGAAAATTTAACCTTTATATATTGGTCTAAAGTTTACAATTTCTTTCTCAAGTAGGTCAGCAACTTCTTTTTTCTATGGCATAGTTAATTAAACACAAATCTGAAGTTTTTGATATATTCACATCATTCCCAGATTACTTTTTACTTTTTTTTTTAAGCATCTAAGGAATTGAGTTAAGTGATTTTTCTCCAGGTATTTTACAATAGATCATCACCCAGATTACTTTTATGTTTGCATCGTATCTGTTTACATTTATATCATTCCCTCCATGTCCTTTAATATATTCTTATTTATTTATGTATTTGTAAGCAAAGAGAGATAGAAGAGAGACAAGAGTATCCATACCTGAGCTTCCAGCCACCATAAATGTACTCCAGATGCATTTGCCATTTTGTGCATCTGACTTAGGTGGGTAGTGGAGAATCACTTTAACTGCTGAGCCATCTCTCCAACACTATTTTCACATATTGGAGTTAATTTATATACATACATATATATATATATATATATATATATATATATATATATATATATATATATATTGCAAAATGGTGGTATAATTTTCTCCATGTCACTAAATTAATAAGTTCATTTATTCTTAAGTGTTGCACATTTCCACCAAATAGCAGAGTCTCTCACTATTTCTGTAGGCTCTGCTAAGATTAACCCATTTCCTTATTTTAACATTCCCAGGCTGGAGAGATGGCTTAGCAGTTAAGAGCTTGCCTGTGAAGCCTAAGGACCCCGGCTCAAGGCTCGATTCCCTAGGACCCACGTTAGCCAGATGCACAACGTCTGGACTTTGTTTGCAGTTACTGGAGGCCCTGGTGCACCCATTCTCTCTCTCTCTCTCTCTCTCTCTCTCTCTCTCTCTCTCTTTCTCTTTGTGTCCATCGCTTTCAAATAAATAAATAAAAATTTAAAAAAACAAAAACTTTCCATGCAAGTACAACACTATTGTCAGGTTTATGACTTTCTAATGTGTATTAATATCTGGTAAGGCAATGTTCTTTCTGAGGGAGTATTAGGATCTTTTTATGAGAGTACATATCGATAATTAGTCAAATATTATTTTATGCCCTCATTGTAAGGATTTCTTGTTGACTCAAATCTCATTTCGCTCTCTTTCTTCATAACTGTCATTTCTTGGGTAGACACATTTCTTCACTAGGAGTGCTGGTGAGCACACGCTGCAGGTGGACAGAGGGCACACGCTGCCCTACTTTGACTCCCCTTAGAGGAGAGTATGACATTATGGTCTCGAGGGCCAGCAGCCACCCACAGCACCATGTGGGGAATTCAGTATGTTGGCAGTTATGAGAAATGGTCTTGATATCCTCTCCCAATTTCCATTCTAATGATTTTTTATTTTTTCTTTCTCTTTTTATTCCATTCTATTACTCAAATATTAATTAAATTTATGATATCATATTTATAGATTTCAGCTGTTTCTTTTAGCCTTTGAGTATCCTCTATATTTTGTTTTATGATTTTCAAAGTTTCTGTTTCTCTCATTCATATTTCAGATTGAATAGATGTTTATCTATTTCATTATTTTTCCTTTTCCTTAATATCCATTTATTTGGTTCCTACACAATCTCTCATAACTTTTATTGTTTACTCATTACAATTAACCTCAATAGGCATTAACAAAGTTCTACCATCATTTTTGAAATATATTTTATTTATTTATTTATTTGAGAAAGACAGAGAGAAAGAGAGAGAGCGAATGGACTCACCAGGGCCTCTAGCCACTGCAAAGGAACTCCAGATGCATACACCACCCTGAGTATCTGCCTTACATGGGTCCTGGGGAATCAAACCAGGATCCTTTGGCTTTGTAGGCAAATGCCTTAACTGTTAAGCCATCTTCTCCAGCCTCCACCATCCTTTTAAACACCATCCTTTTTTAAAAAATTATTTTATGGTTTTTTATAAGTAGAAAACATTATTTACTCTGACGTTTTATTAGTTGCCTCAGTTACTTTTGGTCACTGTAAAAAAAAAAAAAGGCTGAGATAATCAACTAAAAAGACACCACATATATTTTATCAGTTGAGTAAGGCAGACACAGGAAACCTGAACCCCCTGATCTCATGAGGGGAGCTTAGGAGGGCACAGGCCGGTAAGGACTGAGTCGAGGAGTCTGCAGACACAGGGGAACAACTGACTACAGGGGCAGAAAGCCATAAAAACAGAAGCTAGGAAAGGAAGAGGAAAAAGAAAGTTTAAAAGGCCAGCAGTTTTAGATGTCTTGGGAGTTAAGGACTACTAGGAAGAGCTAAACTTCAACCTGTCATTACCATGGCAGGAGGGGGATCAGGGAAACAAAACAAAGCAAAAGAAAATCCTACAACAGCCCCCCTAGAGCCCATTCCCAGGGACTTCTACTCTCTTCCCTCCTCCTTCCTGAAGGGGTTAAAATTAGGGTTTACCATTTCTGCTTTCCCTGTATTTCTAAGTCTTCCTTTCTGAAGCTTCAAACTTTTTGCTAGCTTTGAGAAAGGATCCTTGGACCCTGACCATCGTTGCCTGAGGTGGTGGAAGGGTCATTCATTTCTCCTGCAACACTCACTCCTTCCTAGGTGGAGTCTACAAAAGTCACCATAAGGCACTTGAAAGTAGGATGGTGGTGTCCAGAGGCTGGGGAGAGCAAGAGGCAGGGACCAGCGAGGATCAGCTGATCAATAGGTGATTAATGGCTGTCAGTTGACCAAGAGAGAGTGAGTAGTGAGAACGCCCTTGCACCTGTGCACAGTAGGGTGACTACAGACAACTGTGACACATGTTACACCTCAGAGAGCCAGAAGAAAGTATTCCATTTTCACCATAAATACAAGATACATGGATGAGTTGTATTCAATCTGATTTTAATATTACAAAATATATGTATGCATGAAAGCATATTATCCCCATTTGTATGTAAAGTTTCATGTTTTATATACTATGTAAAAGATAATTTAAAAAATCAAAAATGTCTGGAGAACATACTCACTTCATACTACACTGCATTGAGTAAAATAGATAAATACAGATGTTAAGCCATCTGGTATAACCAAAAATGTCCTTTCAAAACTGTGATTGAAGGGATCATTAATAAAAGAATAAGATGGAAATGGACTCATTACTATTAATTTATGTTTAACTTCACATGAAAAATTGGCAGATTTCAGATCTCATTAATATCACTGACACTGCTTTAAAAGAAAAGAAAACTAGTTTCTCATGAAATATTAGAAGACAGGAATCATTCAATAAAGACACAGGCTAGATTAATGAGTTCAATAAATTGATTCAAACACCCAATCTGCCACATTAGTTCTGAAGTTGGGCAAACCTGGGATTTTCTGCATCTGCACGCTAAAGGTTCCCTCTCTTGAAACGGCAGTGCTTAGGAGAATATCCCTTTCTGCCTCCACGACAAAGCCCCGCTCCTACACGGTATTCATGTGTTGGATGTACATCTCTGAGCATTCAGTGTTCTTAGTAATTAAAGTTTACACATTTGGAAAGGAAGAAACTTCAGGACTTTATAGGTAATTACTAATTAATGGCTATATCAGTTTCTTTGTCATTGCCACAAACAAATGCCCAACCAGAAGCAACTTAGGGGAGGAAAAATGTTTCCTAGTACTGTGGGCTTGAGAGCTTAGAGTTCCTCATTGCGGGGAGGGCATGCAAAGCCAGAACAGGAGCAGGTGGTTTCCCTTTCTTTCACAATTAGCAACAGGGAGCAGCAAACAGCACATGGGCTCAGCCATAAAAGCCACAAGCATTCAAGTGATTCAAGTGAAAACTATACCTCAGAGACAGTGACAAGGAAAGTACTTATGATAAGATGAAAATTACTTTTGTGCTACATTTGCCAAAGATCACACTTTCAAAATCTATAAACTAATAGAAACTGAAAGCCTCCAAAATTTAAAAACCAGGACAGTAATTCTTAGTTATAATCTGAATCCTATTTTATCTACAATAAGCCTAATGTTTATTGAATTAGTGGGCTTATTGAAATGCAGAAAATCTTTTACTCAGTGTAAGATCATAAGAGCATATCATATAAAACTATATGTATTTTTAATAAACAACTCATAATACTAGATGTACAAATAAAATATGTTTCAGATAAAAAATTACATATACTTGGTGGCACTAAAATTTTATTTTGAGAACAAATCTAATAACCCCATAGGAAGAAATCCTATAACAAGAATACCAGTCATGAAAAAAAAAATCTTAAGCCAAAATAAATAGGAGCATCCCCAATAAAATTTTAAAACATGATGTGACAGGGCTGAAGAGATTGCTCAGTGGTTAAGGTGCTTGATTGGAAAGCCTACTGACCTGGGCTTGAGTGCTCAGTGCCCGCGTAAAGCCAGACGCACAGGTGGCTCATGCACCTGGGGTATTCTGTCGGTGGTTAGAAGCCCGGGTGTGCTGCTTCTCCTCCTCCTCTTCCTCCTCCCCCTTTTCTCTTTCTCTCTCTCTTTCTTGCAAGTAAATTAATAAAAAAATTATGTAAAAAATTATTTGAGAACAAAAAGAGACTATATGGAATATTTTAGAAATATATTTAAAAGTGATTAAGATCAGTAAATTGTTCAATCAGTAATTTTACTATTTTAGTGCTCCAAACTGATGATATTGTGCGTGTGTGTGTGCGCGTGTGTGTGTGTGTGTGTGTGTGTGTACATACATACATACTTAGCCTGGGACCACACATTTCAGCATTAGACTGTTAGGTTCTGCTGTCAACCTGGTCATATTAACAACCAAATAAGAAGCACATCTCTTGGGCAGGGCTTCGAGAGGGTTTCTGGTAAGTATGGAAGGAGGGTGGGAGACCTTCTTCCAGAGTAGAGACCTTTTGGAGATGGAGTATATAAAAGGAAGCTTGACTGAAAAGAAAAGCCTTTGCCTGCACGCCCATACTATTTGGTGGTTCAGTACCTACGCTGTTGCTGTGGTCCTTCTCAGCTGTTGGAACCATCTACACCAGTCTGCCAGCGTGGACTGAAGAGAGGCCGATCTCTAGGTTCCCTGACTCTCCAGGCTGCATTCAGCTGTTGTTGCATTGCACAGACTATGCTGTAAGCCAATCTAATAAATTCCTTTCATAATATATACTCATTATATCGGTTCTGTCTCCTCTAGGGAACCTGGACTAATACTGCTATGAATCAGTAGCAAGGTAGCTAGTGAGCCCGGGACTGGTCCGCTGAAACCCGGAAGCCACCTTACCTGCCCCGGCAGGACTAGATCTCCTGCCTAATTCAGGCTCCTGTACGAACTACTGAAGAACTACAACTGAAAAACTGACCATTGCGTCCTTAATGTCACAGGCTTGGCCACCAACAGTTGAACCTGCTTAAGTCAATGTTCCTCTGGGGCCAATCAGCCAATCAGATACTTCCCTAAGCACCTAAGCCAGGTGATGAGGCTCATTCTAATTGGGTGTCTGAGTCATGTAAACATTTATTCCTTTTTCCTTTCCCTTCCCCAGTGGCTTCCTCACAAGAGAGAGACTTTTTTCTTTGTGAAGGAGATATTTTTCTTCTTTTATTTATTTATTTATTTATTATGTTTCTTCTCCCCAGGCCGGGCTCCCTGGGAAAAAGAACGTCCTTTGGCTTGGGCACTTTCTTGCTTTTCTTTCCCTCATATCTTAACCCTCCCTAAAATAAATCTCATAATTTATGCTTTTGAATTCATGTTTTCAATTCTTTGCAAACATGGTTAAGAACTCCATACTTGCGAGCTGTTTGTGTGGAAGATATAACTCCACTCAGAGATCTCTCCCACATCAACACAAAAGTATCTACAAGTATAATGTATAATTTCAGCTCCATCAACAACAAAACCTAAATTATTGAGTTTTACACATACTTCTCATGGCAAGAAAAGGTTTTATGCTTATTGATCCAGAGCTGTTTATTTTACCATAGTAATCAGTAAAATTATACATTATGGTGGGCATTAAAGATAATGTCTTATTTATCGTACCAATAACTGTGGGCTAACTCCACAATACACGACCCATATACCTCAATAAGAGGAGCCAATAGGGTGGGGGTAGGTCATGGATGAGCCTAATAATGGTACCAAACTGCCTGTACTTGCGGAATAGAAAACTAATAAAAAATAAATGAATAAATAAAAAGATAATGTCTTTAAAATATTTGCATATTATATAAACATTAAAATTGGTAGGTATAAATAGAATCATAATTATTATAGGTAGATATTAATTACAAAGTCAGTCTTCAATGTTCCCTAGGACAAATGTAATAGCCTAAAAATCTTTTATTGAAATGTTCAAAAAAATACAGGGGTGCAAAAGAGAGGCAGCAAAACCAACACAGAAAATAAAAATAAAATGGTTTTAATCAAGATTAAAACTGTAATTAGAAAATAGAATATTCCATGTTTGAAACAAGGTGTAAGTATGGACAATATACCCAAATCCACAATATCCAGCTGAAAAGTTTATCCGGGGTAGCACAGGGGTCCATGTGGTTTGAATGTGTCCCCCAAAGTCCATGCGCTGACCATTATTCCCCAGTGCATCGGTGCCAGGAGGTGCTGATTGGTCTCTATCAGAAGTTAACGTCGTCAGTGGCATGCAAACCCTCATTCTGACTAGAATTCTCTGGATATAACCATAGATTGAGGTGCAGGGGACACAGTCTGGACAGGAGGTGGACACAGCTTAACCTGACCACCACAGACTCGGGTTGGGAAAACCAGGGCTCATTATTAGAGTGAGCTGTTTGTTGGCTAGGGAGACCCCCAAGATCCCCAAAACAATGTATGCAGTTGTCAAGACACTTGATTGCCAGCCAGAGCTAAAAGGCACCCCTGCTGCTGAAGATGCCACAAGCTGCAGCCATGGGACATCAGAATGCCATGCTGAAATCAAAAGGGAAAGTTTCTCCTTCCTGGCTAGCCCTCATATTGCTGGCGAGCCCTGCGGGAGCTGCTGGGGGATAATGCTCACCAATGGCATTAATAAGCAGGAGAGTGCCCACTATAAATTCAGCCAGCCAGACAAGAAATACACACCTGTGCAATGGCAGCATGTAGCTTCCACAGGTAACCAGCTGTTTTTTGACTGGACTTGAGGCCTGTTCAGTGGTACACAACTCATAACGAGTACTGGGAATCAAGTCAGAATCCCATGATCAGGAAAGAGTGCGCTGACATGCCCAAACTCTCCTAAACAACTTTCCATACCCCCTTTAGCCCAAATTGCTCTTAGACTTGGTTGGAGAGTCTGCTTTATTTCATAGATGGCAGTGGGAAGAGAGGAGAGCCTAGATCCATTGATAGGAAGGTATCTGACTGCTTACCCTGAGACTTTCCACCTCTACCACATCTGCCAGGCAGGGTACAGGAGAAATTGCAGAGGAAGACCCATCATGAATACTGCTCTTACTGCTAGCCTGACAACCAGTCCCAGGTGGATGGAGACAGACACTTAGAATGATCAAAATCTAGGAACATAGAAATCCAGAGACTACAAATAACTCAACACTAAATCAGCTTGCCAACTGGCCTGTCATGGCTCAGGGAATATTGTAAAGAAGGGTTGTAAGAGCCACAGAGCAGGTAGGAATACTGTGAGGCATGGCCCCCTGATGTCCCATAGAGACTGACTGAGGTCTTCATGTCCTCACTGTGATCACCGTAATTTCACTGAGGAGGGTCCTCAGGGTAATGCGAGTTGGGGTGAGTGGATAATAGTATATAACCTGTATATATGTATAATGAAATTTGAAAACAAAAGGATAACAAAAAATAGATCAAATGAATAGAATAACTGGAGAAAACGAAGTTGTCTCCTCATCCAAATGCTTTTGTCACCTCTTCATAGGATGGTTATAAAAGTGAACTTGGTTCTCAACCCTCTCTCATATATGCTCTCTCTATCTTCCTCTCACTTTCTCTTGCCCTTGTCTCTCCCCTTCTTCCCCTCATCCACCCTCTCTCACATTCTGGATTTCCTTATATGATAGCTCAACAAGCAGGTCCCATCCAGGGTCTGGGGAGCTAGCTCCATGGGGAATAGCATGTGATTTGCAGACATTAGCATGATCACCTGAGTCTGACACCCAAGGCCAACATGAAGAGCCAGGTGTGGCTGTGTGTGTTGGTAACCCCTGCTCTTACTGGGGTACAGACAGGAGTAACCATGATCAGCTAGCATAACTTAAAAATGGGAAGCTCCAGGTTCAGTTAAAGACTGTCTCAAGGAAATAAGATAGAAGGAACCTCAGAGAAGCCTGGTTTCCAAAGCATTTGCATGGGGAAACATACATACACACACACACATGCATGCACCCACACACCATGCACACACAATAAACCAGGCCCTGTCAACATGCTCACACTTTTAATTTTAACTTCCTGGAGTACAGAATTGCAAAAAATAAATTTATCTTCCTTTTGTATATACTCCTTTTTCTGTTGTAGCAACACACACAGAGAGACAAAAGATGAGCATCTTGTGATCAGTACATAAAGGAAGAAAGACCAAGGCAAGGTAACAGATCTATCCCTTCCGCAAACAGGAGTGCCCATCAGAAGCACAGACATCTGCAAGCACTCGGGAGTGCTGGAGAGCACAGCAAACAGTGTCAGTCCGCAGAGCTGCTTTCTTCTGCCAGTCAGAAACACTCTACCCGATCTCACGCTGTCCAGCTGCCGGCCTGTGATCTAGTCGCTGACAGGACCTTTTGCAGGCCTGAGAAGTTCTGTTTGCATGCACACATGGGGAGTGTGAGGCACTGCAAAGTGCGGGAGCAACAGGCTGCTTCCTGCTGTGATGAGGACAGTCCTGAGCATCTGTGTAGCTCTGCCAGACAGGACGAGCTTCTTTGGCGTCCCTCACTTTCCTCTCCTCTTTCAGAACTTCCCTGCCAGATTCCCTTGCTTACATTTTTGATAATTTCCCCTTGGGAATCCATGCCAAAACAACTAGTTTCAGAGGAGTTGAAAGAGACGTGAAATTTCATGAGCTCTAAGGAGGTGGTGATTGAAAGTAGGCATCCGGTAAAAAGTGTTCTTTGGAGATGTGGTGCTGACAGGAAGGGGGCGGGTGGAAGAAGTCAGAAGTCTTAGAGAGACGGTAGACTGATAAATCTTCTCTTCTCTTTCCCACGTAACACAAAACATTACGAAGAACAATGCTGCACTCTGAGTGTCATAGGCAGCTAAAGGCTAGTACCAGCCTCTCTGGTTGCCCCAGTATAGAACATTGCTTCACCAATCTTGGCATTCCTTTCTAAAGTGTCTCAGACACAGACTTGTTAAGGTAAGAGGTTAAACATCTGGCATCAGTTTCAAACTCTCACAACTCTGCAAGATCACTGAAGTCCCACATCTTCTCTTGAGGACAGGCTAACTATGTCCTGATCCCATTCTACAGCCGACTGTCTGTCACTCACGGCTGCCTTCCTCTCCTGTCCCCACAGGTGGTAACCTTAGAGTCTCTGCTAATAAACACCCTGCAAGTTTAGCTGAACTCTAAAGATGGTTTGAGGTAATTACTCATGACAAAAGAAAAGAACTCATGGACTGGAAAGATGGCTTAGTAGTTAAGGAACTTGCCTGCAAAGCCAAAGGACCCAGGCTGGATTTCCCCAGGACCCACATAAAGCCAGACGCATATGGTGGCACATGCGTCTGGAGTTTGTTTACAGCAGCTAAAGGCACTGGCATGCCCATTCTCTCTCTCTCCCTCTCACTCTATCATTTTCTGTTTCTTTCTTTCTCTTATTCTCAAAAAATAAACTAAAAATAAAAACAAATAAGAGTCAAAACATAAATCTACTAAAAAAAAAAAAAAACCTCATCCAACTCCCCCTCGTCCACTGACCACTTATTTCTGACAGATAATCATTAATGCCAAAGCCACTCTGCATAACACGTACGTAATACAATACTGAATAAATTTAGTGAACATTTTAACATTTGAGAGAACCGTAGTGACGACTGTGGGAGAAGTATGCTATAAATGTGGAGTGTTAAAGGAGAGAAGGAATCTTGTGTTGCTAAATTAACTGTGAAAAGATCAAAAGGGGCTTAAAAATGTTTAGTAGTTTTCCCCCAGAGCAGCCCACAGAAATGACCTGTGAGTTAGCACAGCCCAGGTGCCAATGCCCTCAGGCAGAGCTCAAAGCTGGAACAGCCTTACCATTTCTCACTGAAGAAGGGAGTCCCGAAGACCAGGGAGCTCCAGCCCGCTGCTTTCCCTGGAATGCTCCGCAAGGCCTGAAAGTTACAAAACATATGCAGAACTGTCTGCTGCTTGCTTGGGGCCCCTGCTGTTTTTGCTGCTGGTTTCTGAGTTTACCTGTGATGCTGGCTGGTGATGGTTTCTCTCTGCTTGAGTCTAGGAGAGACAGCCAGTCTCTTTTGCCATCATAGAACTTGCCCTGAATCTGTCAGCCTGATGTAATTCCTGTTGCTCCCATAAAGTGTGCCTGGTTGGGATGTTCATCCCAGCAACGCGAAGCCGACTACAACACTCATGCTTCAGTACTTTGTTGAGAAGAGTCATTAAGTCTAGAGCTTATCTATGTATCTGTATCTACCTATCCATCAATCCAGAAAGATAAAAACAAAACTTGAATAATGTAAGTAGCTGTCATGATCAGACTTCATTTTTGTACATGCTTGAAATTTTCCAATTGACACGTTAGGTAAAATAATACAAATCTGAGTTATATGACCACATTCATCAATACATTAAATCCAAATAGAAACTAGAATGTAATATGTACAAATTTTCCAAAATAATATTTGAACAAATTTCAGATTTGTTAGAGTGGAAAAAAAATGTTAGGACAAATAGTTTGTAATTTCACAGAAATGATCCTTAAATGTGATGAATTTATTTAAGAGTTCACTCTTAAGAAATCACAAGCTAAAAGGAACAGAGGCAATTATCAGTACTTTTTTATTAAGTTGTTGGAAAACACAGGGTTATATGAAAAGCTTATCTCCCAGCCTAGAAAATCAACTTGTACAATACATTAAGGACTGTTTTCTTTAGATTGGGGCAGAACTGAAATGTAGATGGGATGTGGCAGGGGCAGCCCTGGGGACTCTGTTTTCCTGTCCTGCCTGCACCATCACCATGGCAACCCCGATTATGTGCACTTGTCAGCTAATTGGTATTCCATTGGGCTTTAACTTTTTCTTCATGTTCTTCCCCCAGAACATCGCAAACTACTTTCACTCTTAAGTGAGCAGTGCCCTAGAAATCCTGGACTCCAGGCCTGCCTCAATTCAGACTGACATTTCTGGCTGCTTACAATCTTGGCTGTGCTGGGCCAATCCTGATGGTTCAGCAGTTAAATGATACAACTTGCTTCAAATTCTGCTGCTTGCGTAAAGAATAAAGTAGATATTCCTTTAAAAGTGCTCCGAGTCAAATATAATTATGTGTGCTATGCTTAAACATCTATCTTCTTCCATTATCAGAAATGAAAAGGGACAGAAATTACTACTCAGGTGGCATATTCTTTATGGTAGATCATATTTTAAACTACAATATACTGAAATATTTTAATTCAATTTCATACTATTACTACTTTTAATGTGAACTATGCAGCAACATTTTCATTCATTGAAATATTAGTAATTATTAAATAAAGTCTATCACTTGATATAAATGATCTTTTACCCTATGTAGCTTTGCTGGGCTATCTTGGAATTCTTTCCAGAAAGCTAGGAGACCTGGAGGCATCTGTGGAAGAGGGCTTTTCCAATTCTCAGTACTACAGAAATGGCCAAAATTCTCACTGGACTGTAAACCCCATGAGATGAGTGGCCTTATCTTCCTCAGTCATGCAGAAAAGTCCAGCTGATGCCAAGCTCTTTGGGTGATGAACTGTGGAGGCTGGATAGCACAGCTCCAGATGTCCATGCCCTGCTCCCAGAAACTCCCAACATGTGACCATAGTGGTAAATTAAAATGAAAAGTGGAAAGTCTGGCTGCATTAGGGATTTGGGGAAAAATTATCCTGCATTGAGGTTTTCTAAGAGGGAGACAGTGCACTGCAAGCTAGACACTTGAGAATGTTGCGTGGCGGGCTCTGAAGACAGTCGATAACGGGCTTTCGAGGAGTGCAGAAGGACTCTCAAATCTGGAAAGCAAGGGGCTTGCCCTTGAGTCTCCAGAAGAAACTGGTACTTGCTACCATATTAATGAAATAATTTGTAGAGCCATTAGAATCATGTGTGTGTTTTCATGTCACCTGCTAAGACAGTTTTACATCTTCCTTGGCATTTCATATGCATTATTTCTTTTTAGTTCAAGAATAAAGTGTTTTTTCTGTTCATTTGACCACCTGTGGTAGAAATCATTAATGAATCCATTTCAATCTAAAGTTCCTCTGTAGCAGATTGTTACAATAAATTTCTGTTTAAAAATTCATAAAGGTTATTTCGTACTTTCAGTCTCTACAGTTGCACTTTTGATATTTTTTGTGTTCTTAAGACTGTGTCTATTTTAACTAAATCCTCTTATTTGTTGTGAATTGTTTGTATGAGTGTTTTCTTCCTTTAAACTTATCAAGGTTTGTCTCATGAGCTTGGATACACTGTACTGATACCGCATTTACAGTCATAATTTTAAGTTCCTACTAATAGATCCATATTTTATCACTGTCAAATATTCCTCTTAATCTTTGGTTAATATGGTTTTAATGATGATATACCCTTTAAAATTATGTCTCCACCAAAATGATATCAAAAATATTAGCCTTTGGCAGTAACTAATTCATAAATATTCCAGAGACTGGATGAGTAGATTTTATAGCAGATTTAAAAGTTAAAATAAGGACTCAGAAAATAGCTTAGTGGTCAAAGTGCTTTCCTGCAAAGCTAAAGGATCCATGTTCAATTCGCTGGTACCCATGTCAATAAAGATTGATGCAGTGGGGCATGTATATGGAATGGCCCATCCCATTCCCTCTCTTCCTCTCCCCACTTATAAGTAACTTTTAAAAAATAAAATTAAAAAGTTAAAAGAAGGGCTGGAAAAATGCCTGCAAAGCCTAACAAGCCAGGTTCAATTCCCCAGTACCCACGTAAAGTCAGAAGCACAAAGGGGCACTTACATCTGGAGCGGCTGGAGGCCCTGGTACACCCATTATCTCTGTTCTCTATATCTTTCTGCTTGCACATAAATAAAAAAAATTAAAAGTTAAATGCTCTACTGTATATATCTATTTTCTTTAGGAGATTTCCTACTTAATAAGTAAAAGCTAATTCATTTTTACATCTTGAGGATATTTATCATGTGCCTAAATATTCTTTACTCCAAAGTTTCAGCCTATGTACCATCTTGAAGTTGATTTCATATTTGTGTCTTTTCACTTGATAATCCATCCTAAATTCCAGATTTTCCTTATTTTAGGAAAAATTGAGTGATATATATATATATATATATATATATATATATATATATATATATATATATATATATATGTTTCAATAGGAAATATGCATTAAGTAGAGGGCAACCTTCAAGCTAACTTATTATATATACTATCTTTGAGGAACTTCACAGCTTTGTAAATTACAAATTACTTACAAAACTGAAATTAAGCTGTCCTGGTAAAGGTTAAAGTGACTTCTTTCCCTGTTTTGTGTGGAAAATAGTCTGTCCATGTTTGAACATTAATTCAATCTTTAAAACATCTTTTTAACTAGTTACAATATCAGTCTTGTTGGATATATTCATAGACTAAATTCTGATATGTCTTTTTTTCCTGTTTGGTTCTTAGTGGTAGGATCTTGTTCTAGCCCAGGCTGACCTAGAATTCACTATGAATTCTCAGGGTGACCTCAAACTCCTAGATTCCCCTATCTCTGCCTTCTGGGGATTAAAGGTATGCACCATTATGCCCAGTTACAAGTCTTCCTTTATCTTTGTAAACCTCACAATTTTACTTTTGAACATACGTTTTGAAAGTATCTTAGATATAATTATTATTTTATAAATATATGTAGGAACTCTGAGATCTATTTTGGTTTTCTCTAAATAAGATTGTTTTAAGCAGGCAATTTCCTTAGTTAACTACCCAGTGGAACTTGTTTTGTGGACAGCAGTTCCAAATCCAAGACGGATGTGTGGCTCTTTGTTTCCGCAGCAGTCATGCGAGGTTCAAGCACCAGGCAAAGATGTGGTCGCGCTGAAAACTGATAACCCGTCTCTGGCCTGTTCAGAGGAACCACAAAACACAATTCAAAAGGCTGTCTCAGCTGTCATGACCTGAATTCAATGTCGTTGTATTACACTGATTCTGGAAGTAGCTCCTGAGATGAGAAAGACTATTCTTTCTGCTGCTCCTTGCCCCCTGCATCCACGGCCACTGGCTGCTGCTGTCCCTCTTGTAGGAAATGCAGAACGCACAAGGAACAGCCTTCCACAGAGAAGACACACCCTGCCTGCTTGTCTTCAATTGGTGCTTTGAGACAGTTCTATGAGATGCAAATTTTATCACAGTATTCTGAGGTAGTATCAGTCCACATGAGTCTTAACTACTATGAATTTATTCTAAATACACATAGGTGTTGAGAGATAAAACTACAAGTTCTTTTTTTTAATTTTTTATTTATTTATTTGAGAGTGACAGATACAGAGAGAAAGACAGGTAGAGGGAGAGAGAGAGAATGGGCGCACCAGGGCCTCCAGCCTCTGCAAACGAACTCCAGACGCGTGCACCCCCTTGTGCATCTGGCTAACGTGGGACCTGGGGAACTGAGCCTCGAACCGGGGTCCTTAGGCTTCACAGGCAAGCGCTTAACCACTAATCCATCTCTACAGCCCAAGTTTTTTTTTTTTTTTTAAATGAAAAGGAACACTCACATTTGATTCTGATATTCTTCAAAATAATGTAACCTACATACAGTTATTTGGGGACTATACTATACAATCAATATGTGACATAGCTCACATGATAGATGAAATCAATTGATAAAAGCCTAATCTTTATAAAACATGAAACTAAAAATAAAACGTACTACATATTTCTTTAAATTTACAATGGTATAAAATAAAGTGTCTCAGGAAATCAAACAGGCAAAATTCGAACTTTTTTTCTGGAAGCTTCTTTCTGTTGTTTCTTATTAAAACAGAAAGAAAAATTAAGTCAGTCATACCAGTTGGTTAATATTGGTTGCAAACAAAAAAACTCACTTATCAAAAATTCACTCAAATTTTCAAAACTGATTATATGTTGTCATATGCTTTTGTGACTATCCTTTCAAAAGTGTCCACTTTTACCTGTGGTCACACGTTGCACTGCCCTTCCCTAATGGCTTTGCATTTTTCCCCAACGGGATGCTCATCAACTACATGCTTCAGCTTTCCATGATGTAACAAAACACAGCCTGTTGCTATGGCAATGATCAGCATCTTGCTGCATGAGCCACTGTGATTACAGGTCTCTGATACTAGGGTCTTTTTATTTCCATCAATTTTCAGAGACCTTTTCCTTTGTTTACACACTGTAAACTCAGCAATTAATGTGCTTTGATAAACATTCTAACTGTTAGCCAGTGCACTGATGGGTTAAAGGGCAGTGTATCAATCTACACTTTATGCATATTTCAGTGTATGTGTCTATTTCTCTGAGTCAAAAATGAGCTGCACAACCCTGATTTTTTTTTTTTAAGAAAAGAACACAATTCCATCTGCGCTTGTGAACTGAATTTCAACAGCTAAGTTTTATCTAGATAAGATGCTTATTATTGCATGAAGACATGTCCTTGAATTGTTGCATTCTGTTTTTTTATTAGTTATGTATATAGTATGTATACAGCCATGCTGGTACCATCAATAGCCTTCTCCCTGTCATCCCCCCTGCAGATTGTGGGTGTTGCATTGTAGGGGTGGTCTTCACTTGTAGGGGACAGGCAATGTCTCTGTGCATAATGATCCAACTTACAGCTCTAACAATCTTTCTGTCACCTCTTTAGTGAATTTCCCTGAGCCATGTTGGGTTAATTTTAGGTCTATTTCAGAAATAAGAGGTCTTGGGAGCCTCTGTGTCTCTGGTTTTCTATTTGGTAGGAGTTGAGTGTTCTCTGTGTCTGCCTCCTTCACCCTTGTGCTGGTACCAGGTTCAGCAAGAAAGCAGCTCTTGCTAATTACCCCACTAACTCTATGGCTTCAGCTGGTGCCCATGTGGGGTGTGATGAATGATTCTCTCAGGTTCTGCATCCATCTGAAAAAGAGAAGCAAATTCTCCAACAGAGAGTGAGGTCAGTGCAAGATACATGGACACCCATTTTTATTTTAGAGAAAATTTAATAGGTGTAAGCCCTTTTGTAGCCCACTTTGGGTGGGAGCTTGATATTGGAGAGTGGGCTGGTTTTTGGATATGCTTCTGACTTGTGTCCCTGTTCCAGGTATGGGTTCTGTTCCACTGAGCCAAACTGAGAGCAGTTGGTAACCCACCATGGCTGTGTGTCACTGTTGCACTTGTGTGAGCATCACATCTGGTTGATTGCTGCTGAGTATCTTAGACCACGACTTGCTTAGGCAGATGTTGGTCATTTTCCCCCAGTTGCTTATGTAGCACCTTCTGGCACTAGACAAGCTAACTGTCTGGGGACTGATTCTCTTCCAGATTCCAGCCAGGTCACTCTATGTTCCATCCCAACAACATATGGTATCTTTGGCAATAAGGTCTTACCACTAACCTTTGGTGGGTTATCAAGTACTCTGACAGAATTCTATCTTCTTTTTGGGAAACCTTGTAGGTCTCTCTGATCAACAGCTCATTGTGGATGTTACCCACATGCTGGTGCTGGGAGTTACAGATCAGTGCCAAGGGAAAAGAAAAATGTAGGTAATATAAAAGAGGAGAGAAAAGAGAGAGGGAGAAGCAGGAGAAGATCTGTACTACTGCCCCATTCTCATTAGTTGCCCTATTTTAAACTATTGCCTCAAAGAAATGATTTGCCAAACTAACATAACTCCCAAAATTAATAATAAACAATCTTGATATATATTATTTATTCATTATAAAAGTCTCGTCTTGCTTACCATAAAAGAGTTTCTGACAATACATAGAACAGAATGTGAGGGTGGTTAGGGGCCTAGCAACCTTTGAACATTTTATTTTTATTTATTTATTTATTTGAAGAAGAGGCTGTCTATGCAGATCTTGACTCCCATTAAGGAAAATTCTGTAACTGGCGTTCCCCAGTCCAGAAGTGCAAGGACAGCACTGCACAAAACAGTGCTCACACTACAAAAGTTTCCCATTACGAACCAGTCAAATGCTGGTGCCATGCTTTTCTGGGGTCCTTCCTGGCAGTTTACTGTGTATGCATATAAAAATAAAAACTGGGTGAGGTCGTACACGCCTTTAATCCCAGCACTTGGGAGGCAGAGGTAGAAGGATCACCATGAATTCAAGGTTATCCTGAGACTACATAGTGAATTCCAGGTCAGCCTGGGCTACAGTGAGACCCTGCATCAAAAACAAACAAAAATTAATTCATTAAATAAAAATATATTTCAGAACAAGGGGCATATATATCAATGAAAAATATCTAACAGTAATATGGATGAAATAATGTTAGACAATAAGAATAAGACCTAGAGTGAAACGCCTCCCTTCAGCTAGAACTTTTTCTTGGTGAAATCATTCTGTATCTATATATTGAGTCTCCCTGTTCAATTGGAAGATAGTCCAGGAAGGTGGAATTTTTTTCTAATTAGTTTTTTTTTTCAGTTACCATACAAGGTAATGATATTTATTATAGCATTTTTAGACATACTTACAAATCCTCCTCCACAACTGTTGTCTTCCTCCTCCCCTCCTTCCACCACCAACAGCCCAGTTCTATGCTCACGTTGCGTGTATTTTACAACCTTATTTATAGTCTCTTCTTTCTTCCCTCTTCATGATCTTCTTTCCCAGTCATTATCCAGTTTCCTGTTTCATGGGTTTCACACACACACACACACAAACACACACACACACACACACACACACGTTCACGTGCAGGGGGCATGGGATTTACATCTAGGTTCTGTGTCAGAGAGGAAATGTACTGTATCTATCTCAGAACGGCTTATTTTACTTAACATAATGCTTTCTACTTACCGCCATGTGCCTACTGTTGTCACCAATTTATTTTTATTTATGGCCAATCATATTTATCTTTTTTTTTTTTTTTTTGGTTTGGCTTTTTGAGGTAGGGTTTCACAGTAGCCCAGGCTGACCTGGAATTCACTATAGAGTCTCAGGATATTTACCTTTTTAAAGAACAAACTGATTGCATATATTGTTTATGACTCTCCATTACATTAATTT
This sequence comes from Jaculus jaculus, assembly GCF_020740685.1. NCBI lineage: Eukaryota > Metazoa > Chordata > Mammalia > Rodentia > Dipodidae > Jaculus > Jaculus jaculus. The sequence continues at coordinate 90,325,629 of NC_059114.1, forward strand.
GTGCCCTAATTTTTATTGTTTCTTGCATCTGTTTTGCTTTTTAGTGGTTTCCTAAAATACAGAAGTGCAACATTAGTCTACTTATTTGAGATCTGGATTTTTAATGGAAACATTTACCTTTCTTTTTGCAGCTGCATTAGATGTATCCCAGAGTTTCCAGTAAATTGTGTTAGCATTTTCATTTGTTTATAGGTTTTTTTTTAATTCTGTCTGACTTTTCTATAATTTAAAAATTAATTCAAAATATATTATTCAGTCTCCAAGAAATTATGTAGCTTCTATTGATTACCTTGTGTTGATTTCTAGTTTAATTCCATTGTGTTCTGGTTAAGATACAAGGACTTATTTAAATTATTTTATATTTGCTAAGACCTGCTGGGTGGACTTAGTGAGATCAGTTTGGGAGAAAGTTTAAGGGCTGCTGAGAAAAATATGTATTACCTGTCTGATGGGCAGCATATTCTGTAGGTAAAAGTAATTAAAGTTTTCTTAGTGTTGTAAGTAGTAAGAGAGACATTTTTCCTAAATGTGGGCAATAACATATAATATGTATATCAACATCTCTCTCATATGCATATACATACACACATGTATACATGAAATATTCAGTCATGTGATTGCATGGTAATTTATTTTTATATAAGAAGAAGAGGATGAGTATAAAGAACAACAATTTAGTGATAAAACCTCCCTTTTAGTAATCCACAACATAAATATCTGGCTGGCCTGAATTAAAAAGTAATCAGTTTTTTTTAGGTCTCTTAAAAGAAAGTGAGACAACCACAAAATAAAATATGTGGAACTCAACACAAACATAAGAATTTTCATAAATGTCGGGCTGCAGAGATGGCTTAGTGATTAAGATGTTTGTCTGCAAAGCCAAAGGACCTAGGCTCAATTCTCCAGTACTCACCTATGCAGATGCCCAGGGAGGCACAAGGGCAGCAGCTGGAGGCCCGGGCATGCCCATTCTCTCTCCCTCTCTCTTTCTCTCATAAATAAATAAAAATAAAGAATTTTCATGAATATAAACGGATAATTGCTCTAAAAACTCCACTGTATGTGATGGTGTCTATGATGTTTAAGCTCTGGCTGTCAATAGGATTTAGAATCACAATGGAAACAAATCTTTTGGCATGTCTATTAGGAATCTTCTAGGTTAGATTAATTGAGTTGGAAAGATGCACCCTAATTGTGGGTGGTGTCCTTTCACAGGCAAGGGTCCTGAGTTGAACAAAAAGCAGCCAGCCAGCCAAGCATCAGCCTCCATTGTGCCACACGGCCACCACAAAAGTGCTTCCCGCTTGCGACATGCTTCCCGCCTTAACGGGGTTTCTCTCAAAATCGTAAACCAAAATTAAACTCTTTCCTTGCTTAAGCTGCTTCTGTTCCAGAATTGTGTCCCTGAAACGAGAATGTAAAATACTTATCGTATTGTAAAGTCAAGAGAGACGTACATCTCTTGAGCAGAAGTGAACAATACACAGCACATTTGATAGAAATTCCATGTGATGGTCAAACAATATGACAGGGACCTTCACACGTTCCTCTGCATATTTATGGAGACAATGAACATCACGATTCTGTCAATAGATCTTGCATTGAGTTCTCCCTTCAATATACTTAACTTTAACCTTCCACAGTCTCCCAAGAACAATAACATTACATAGTTTATAGGGTTATTATGATCAGTAAGGAATATATCCCATTCCATTTACATGGAAATTTATAAATTTTAATGGAGTCTCTGAAAAAATGTATACATACAAGTTCTCTAAAAAGAATCATTGTATTGGGGCTGAAGAAATGGCATAGCTGTTAAGGTATTTGCCTCTGAAGCCTAAGGACCCTGGTTCAATTCCCCAGGACCCACATAAGCCAGATGCACAAGGGGACACATGCATCTGGAGTTCATTTGCAGTGGCTAGAGGCCCTTGCATGCCCATTCTCTCTTTCTCTCTATCTGAGCCTCTTCTCTCTTTCTCAAATAAATTACATATATATATATATATATATATATATATATATATATATATATGAATCATGAATCATTGCATTTATTCACTAGCTATGACTGTGTGCTTACCCATGTCCATGTGGTACCACACTGCTGAGATGCAAAGTTAAATGTTGGCTGCTGTCCTCAAATTAGTCAGAGTCAAACTGAAGTGGCAACAAACTTCTAACAATAAAGGTGATTACTCTCTATTCCGAAAAGCAAAGCAGAGGACCCTTGGGGACTTTTAGAACATAAAGCCTCAAGTATTATTGATTTGTCTTTTTCTCCTTCTGATTGTAAAGCTCATGTTGACAAATAAGAACTGTGAATATCACAAGAAAGAAAATTTCTCTTTTACCTGACAATTATAATAATTATAGTAAGAAAAGGGGTGGCTTAGTGGTTAAGGATTTGCCTGCAAAGCCAAAGGACCCAGGTTCTATTCTTCAGGTCCCATGCTAGCCAGATGCACAAGGGAGTGCATGTGTCTGGAGTTTGTTTGCAGTGGCTTGAAGCTCTGGCATGCCCATTCTCTCTCTGTCTCTGTCCCTTGTTCTCTGGCAAATAAATAAATAAAAATAAAATATTTTAAAAAAATAAAAGCAAAGGCCGGGCATGGTGGTGCACGCCCTTAATCCCAGCACTTGGGAGGCAGAGGAAGGAGGATCACCATGAGTTCAAGGCCACCCTGAGACTACATAGAGAACTTCAGGTGAGCCTGTGCAAGAGTGAAACCCTACCTCAAAGAACCATTAATTAATTAATTAATTAAAAAGAAAAGAAAAGAAAAGACAAAGGACCTAGAGCTGGTTCTAAATATGAAGGCATGATAAATATCAATTCATATATGTCAATCATAGCTTATGTAAGTAATGTTAAGACATGGCATTATGAATGATAAATGATTTAGGTATAGATGCTGTACCTATGTGTGGTAGTTTCAACAGGTGTTCTTTTTAAATTCATGGGTTCTCACTGCTTGATCCATAAATGAAGGCAATTTGTGAGTTGTCCTTGCTAGAGAAGGTATTTCACCCGAGGTGAATCTTGAGGTTAATTAACCCATAGTTTGCCAATGTTAGTCGCCTCACTTTCATGCTGCAATGCTCCTCCTGCTGCTGCCACAGAGGTGATTTCCAGCCTCCTGCCCTCATGGAACTCCCCTCAGGTCTGAAAGCCAAAATAAACCACTTTCCTACCGCAAGCTGTTATTGGTTGGGTGTTTGTCCCAGCAATGCAAAGGTAATCGCAACAATGTGATAATTACAACATATATATATAATTATAATTACTTAATATTAAATATTAATATTAAAGAGATTTGACCCCTCCCATGTAAGCCATGAAGTTGTGTGAAATCCTTTGTATTTAGTTACTTTCTTTTTTAAATTCTTATTAGATATGGACATATTTATATGTAAACATCACATGTTGGTACCATCCTTTCCCTCCTCCCTGCCCCTTTTCTGAAGATGCCTTCCTCCTTGGAGATGCAGGTCAACCCCATGGGGATTGTGGTCATGCATTATGGGAGCATCAGTCAGTTATGGTGGAGATGCAACTTTTTGTTTATGCTGCAACAAGCGTCTGATAAAACAACTTCAGGGAAGGATTGTTTTGGTTGACAGTTCCAGGAGATACAGTCCATCAAGACAGGGGAGGCAAAACCGGCCGTAGTGGCTCACACCTTTAATCCCAGCACTCTGGAGGCAGAGGTAGGAGGACCGCCATGAGTTCGAGACCACCCTGAGACTACATAGTGAATTCCAGGTCTGCCTGGGCTAGAGAGAGACCCTACCTCAAAAAACCGAAAAAAAAAAAAAAAAACACGGGGAGGCATGCAGACAGGGGAACCTGAAGCAGTTAGTTATCCTCAGTCCACGCCGGGAGCAGAGGCGTGAATGCTGGTGCTCCTGGGACTCTCTCCTTTGCACCCAGCCCGCAGAGTGCTGCTCCCAGGAGCTAGGCTGGTCCCAGGGCAACAGGCCTGCTTGCCGGGGAGCCGGGTGGTGTTCCAGCTGGTTCTCCACGAGGTCCTTGTGCATTTGGCCTCGAACTGTTTCCGCTCTGCCTTTCCTCTCTGCATCGCCTCCCGTGTCTACATCATCGCTGGCCTTTCAGCCTTTTCCGTCCTATCAACAGAGACACGAGGAATCTTCTCCTGCAAGGGTCACGAAGGCGGCTTCTCACCCGCCACCTTGCTTGGAAGTCCAGGGGGAACTTCAAGATGAAGCGAGCAACGAGTGCAGACACATGCATGTGAACACGCAAAGCCGACTTCAAACAGCCCAGCTGAGGGCCACGGGGAAGGGGAGCTGGAGAACGTAATGAGCCAACAACTCTACCACACTGAAAGAAACTGACAAATCTCTCTCTAACCTTTCTGCTTGAATACCAGGTGAACCAGTTTAGAGTTTAGAAAACATTTGGGGGAGAATAGCTAAACACACGTAGTAATCTATTACTTAATAACAAATAGTAGATGGTTAAATTAAAAATTACTTCCAATTTAAGTGTTTTACTTGTGATTTGTTGTATCATATTTGTGTTTTTAAACCTAAGTATCATTAACAAAGTTTTGGAAAACATATTTATACTTCTCACAATTGGATTTGACATACTTCCTAAGTGAATGCATATTTATACAATATAAGATTATGATGGCTTATTAAAAACACACAAAAAATAAATACTAATTACTTATTTAAGAGGGGTTTAAAGTTTGCTGCAATTACACATAAAATTTTGATATGGCTGTTTTCTCTTTATTATTGTCAAAGCCACTGGGTAAACATTGTTTGGGAACATATTATTTCATTTCACTCCACTCCCAATCACCTGTGACTTTAATATATCTAGTTATACCAATATTTTTGTTATTGACGTATGCAAAAATCAAGGTTAAAGAATCATTACACAGTGCAGTAGGGTAAAGAAATAAGTATTAGAATTTCTGCTAATGGATATCTCATCCCTCAGATATCTTAAGTGCTGTTTTTATAGAAATGTGAATACATTATTAAAATTATGCTTTACTAGAAAAGTATGCATATATGTGTGTGTGTATTGTAAATCATTAGCAATTTTAGCAATTCTTCCTTGTAGCACATATAATGGCAATTGAATATAATGAGAAAAATAACAAAACTTCTATAGATAATGTTGGAAAAATTGGAAACATTTTTTGGGTATGTGTGTATATAAGTTCATATGGGTGTGGGTGCGTGTACACGTGTGAATGCAGAGGACAGAGTCCATGTTAAGTGTCTGTCTCAAACACTCGTCACCTTAGTTTTTGCAACAGTCACTCACTGAGCCTGGATGTCATTGATTCAGCTTGATTTGCTAACCTGAAACCGCCAGGAATCCCTTTTCTCTGCATGTGGAGCATTGAGATTTCAAGCAGGTGCCTCCATGCCCAGCTTTTACCTGGATGCTAGGAATCTAAAGTCAGGTCAGCATGTTTGTGATAAGATCTTCACAGACTTGAGCCATCTCCCTAACCCCTTTGAAATCATCTTTCTATTTTTCCTTAAAACTAACCCTAAAAACTAAATGGGTGAGCATATATCACTTGAGAATATAAAAGGTTATACAGGCTTGTGTTATTTAAAATAAAATAATTAAGTGGCTGTATGAATTACTTTGTTAAATTTCTGGTTAAAACAGGAAATATGTCTTCTGGTGCCTTTTAAAACAAATTGCAGTTAGTGGGCAAAGCTTATGACTATATGAGCAAAAGACATGAAAGTCATAAATATGACATTACTTGGTTTATGCAGTTTCTAGTCTAATAGCATCAAAACCAAAATTATAACCTATTTTCAGAAAGGATTATTTTATCAGAACTTGTAATTATTTATTTTCTGTCAGTTTGTATTCACGGTATTAATACCAAATCACGTGCTACACAAACAAGAATTTTTTTTTTTACTTATCATTCAACTCTAGCTGATGTTGCCTTCAAGTAATGACATTTAATTTGATCTTCATAAAGCAGCTTTTCCCTTTGAGATTGGGAATTGTGTCTTTTATAACTCATTTTTGCAATGTGTCACTGAAGAGATGCTGCCTCATATCCTAATTTTCCTCACATGGCTGTGACATTTCCTGTTGGTCAGAACATGCTTGCAGATGTTGGAAGTCATGCGGCTCTGACTGATCAAAATGAAAGCCTTCCTTTCCTTGGCCAAACTGATTAGTTCTAATATTGATCATTCAGAGGATTAATTGGTAAACTCCATTATATATTTTTTCTCAAAAGTACTATGGGCAAAATGACAAAGAAGTTCACAGCTGAGTTTTATCTCTCTGTCTCTCAGATATAAAAACTTGCATTGTATTTCTGTACATATTATGGCATTCAAATGTAGCACTGCTCAAGTATAAGGTCTCATAAAATAGTTCATTTGAATCATTGCTATCCGGTTGATTCAGAGTCATACTTATGACCTCAGAAATATAGCCACAAGGGACTTAGACAATTAGTAGGAAAAAGTGTACCAGTTGAAATCACACCAACAAATGTAAATAGAACTTTGGATAAATTTATAGTAACATATAACGAGGCAACATATTTTATTAAATCAATTATGTATCAATAATTATCAAAGAAAAAAAGTTTCTAGTCTTACAATATTATTAAGATTTTTATCATGGTGTGCAAAATGTCTAAATCAATTTGAAAATTATTTTGGGTCATAGCGTTAGAGATTTCTGGCCACAAATAAATCCATTGTCGTAGAGCGATCAAGGGGAAGCAACACACAGCAGGGAGACAAGCGGCAATGTGGCTGAGCATCCCATGGGGGAAACCAGAGGCCAAGGCCCCCGTTCAACATGTTACCCTCGGTGGCCTACTCTTTTTCTGCTACGCTCCATCTCCTGAAAGATTTATTAGTCCACAGTGTCACCACAAACAGGAAGACAAACCTTCAACTCATGCATCTTGGTGAACATTTAAGAACCTAAACACGGGCTGCAGAGATGGCTTAGCTGTTAAGTGCCTGTGAAGACTAAAGATCCCGGTTTGAGGTTCCATTCCCCAGAACCCCCATTAGCCAGATGCACAAAGGGGCACATGCATCTGGAGTTTGTTTGCAGTGGCTGCAGGCCCTGGCGCATCCATATTCTTTCTCTCTCTCTCTCTCTCTCTCTCTCTCTCTCTCTCTCTCTCTCTCTCTCTCCCCCTCGTTCTGTCTCTGTCTGTAGCTCTTAAATAAACAAATAAATAAAATGACAGTATATTTGTGTATAAAAAAAGAGCCTAAACACAACACTGCTCATTATTTCATTGTAAAAATTCAGTATATGAGTGTGTAATTATATCATACCATGAAGTTTTTTGGTATATAACCAAATAACTAGAAATATCAATATTTATAAATTATTTCTTCATTATCTCTAGCTTTCTTACATATCAGAATAACTGATGAGTTCAAAACATTGTCACAATTCTCAAACTATATGTAGTATAAGTGACTACCATGATGTAAACTTTATATGACAAACCTAGGTATATGTTTAGAGAAGCACATCAAATGTAGATGATAGGTCAATTTCCCTCACTTGGTCCCAAATAACATTTTTTATAATCAAATTCAGTGCAATTATTTAAAAAATAATTGCTAAGTATCACAATAATAAACATGATAGAAATGACATTATACCAATTCCATTGAGTCATAGAACAAATTTTGAAGAAGTTTAATTTCATATGGAAATTGAATTGCCCAGAAGCAAGTTGTCAACTTTCTCAAAAGAAATGATGTTCCCAACTGTTTTCTTTTCTCAATTTTTATTAACATTCCATGATTATAAAAAATATCCCATGTTAATACCCTCCCTCCCCCCACTTCCCCTTTGAAATTCCATTCTCCATCATATCCGCTCCCCATCTCAATCAGTCTCTCTTTTATTTTGATGCCATGATCTTTTCCTCCTCTTATGATGGTCTTAGCATAAAACAGCAAAGCATGTTTCACTTTGCTGACTTGAGCAAACACTGAGTTGAAACATAGCCCACAAACTTGACAGTAGTCTTCATGTCTTCGACTGAGATAAAAGCCACGAGTGAAGGAGGCGAGGGAAGACGCTCTTGAGGAGGACAGACGGGCACCGCCAGCGCCAAGCGCGAGCAGTCAGCCGCTGTGAATTAACAGGTGCAACGGCGTTGCTCGTGTTGCTGTGAGTGACGTAGTTAATGAGCAGACGAGCGTCTGAAAATGGGGCGTCAGCACACTCCAGCGCCCCGCATTCCCTTTAAAGACATTATGAATAGCACATAGTTGTTGCTTGAAAATAAACCTGTCTTCCTTTTCTTCTACATTGAGAAGTAATTGTTAGATTTTTTTTTCTCTTTCTCTAGAAATAATGGCAGCAAGGGAAATTAAAGATACATTTTGTTTATTTTTCACACACTTTTTACTATCTTTGTTTAAACTGTACTCTATTGTAAATGTACAACTACTTATCTTTCTTTTTTAATTTTTATTTATTTATTTATTTATTTGTGAGCGACAGACACAGAGAGAAAGACAGATAGAGGGAGAGAGAGAGAATGGGCGCTCCAGGGCTTCCAGCCTCTGCAAACGAACTCCAGACGTGTGTGCCCCCTTGTGCATCTGGCTAACGTGGGACCTGGGGAACCAAGCCTTGAACCCGGGTCCTTAGGCTTCACAGGCAAGCGCTTAACCGCTAAGCCATCTCTCCAGCCCATACAACTACTTATCTTGAGTGCTCTTACTGTCTATCTCCGGAGAATAACAGTTTTGAGAACATGGGAGTTATTCTTTCAAATGTTATGGAGGGTCAGGTTAAGAGTTGTGACAGACTGGACTTCATTATGTTGCTCACAGAGAGTGACAATCTCATCCAAAGAGCAATTTCCCTCAGCTTTAATCATTTACAAACATGTGGAGATAAAAATACAATGATTTATTTATTGAGTTTTCCAGAGTGGTGTTCACACATAATCTACAGGTTTTAAAATATTCATGTTGAAGTCAAACATTTGAAAATACTGTGATTGCCTAACATGATGTCAACTTGTGGATGATGTGAACTCATTCTAAGGTCACAGAGAATATATTGCTTTCCCAATAAGGCACCCTGAGCTAATCCCTGGCTCCTACTGAACCAGCAGATGCACAGGTTAGAGACTCGTGACTCAAATAGGACATTCTGATGAGAATCACTTGAAATATCAGAGATCTGAAATACTCAAAATCTCAAACACACAGACTTTTTGGAGACAAATGGTCTTGTAAGATAGCAGCAGAAAGAGCTAAAGTTTGAGGAGATGCACTGAGTTTTTGCCACTTTTGAATTGGCAAGATGATTAGTCACTCTACCCAGTGCTCCTGAAAGTGACCATAATTAAATGGGTTGACTTGATAAGAGAAACGTGACTGCACCTGTCATCTGTGCCCTATTTGGGGTGAGGAGATGCACTCCTGTTTTATTATCAGCATCTACAATCAAACAGAGCAAAAATAACTTTGATCAAGCCTGGGAATCAGACGTTAGATTTTCATCTAATTCCTTTTCTTTACTGAAGTAGTTTTAAGCAAGGACATATGCAACTGAGGGTATGTGGATGAGGGTGCAATATTTTGGTTGCCATATTAATGGTTGAGGGGGCAGGTAAAACTGGTACTTAGTGTTTCAGGAGTGCAGTTTACAATGATGTGTTGCCTGGCAATATCCTACCATGAGAATTAGTTTTAGAAATTAAGACAAAAAAAAAATTGTCATTGTTTCTGAATGATTCCAATAATAGGACCATCATATACCCAAAATTAATACTCCATTATTTTTCAAGCCAAACTGTTGATATGAGTCAAGTTCTATGATATGATCAGAGGAGAAATTGGATCTCCCACAGTGGGTCTCCAAACCTTTCTGAGGACATTGTCTCGCTCCCTCTCTCCTTTCCTTCTTTCTCTCTTCTACATTTGTAGCTCCTTCTTGCATTCTCTACTCTTGTAGGATATATATAATAAAGCATATTAAATGACTTGGATATATCAGAAAATAGTATAATCTGAAGAATCTTAAATTCAGAGGTTTTACTTCATTTATGACTTATTTTTCTGCCAGCTACTACAGAATAAAATCTTCCATTTCATTTGCCATTTTTGTGTTATCAGTATAGCAAAACCTGGAAAATTCATTGCTTTTCACTACAATTTATTTTTGGATTCTCATAAGTTTTCTAAATGATTACCACTGGTTATTGAAGAGAATTTTCACCACTCTTAAAAGTTCATTAGGGGCTGGAGAGATGGCTTAGCGGTTAAGGCATTTGCCTGTGAAGCCTAAGGATCCAAGTTCAATTCTCCATTTCCCACCTAAGCCAGATGCACAAGGTGGCTCATGCATCTCGATTGCTGTGGCTAGGGGCCTTGGCATGCCCATTCTCTCTCTTTCCCTCTTTCTCTCTGTCTCTAATAAATAAAGAAAAAATTTTTAAAGTTCATTAGGAAAAAGACATACATACATGATTATACACATATAATATGTATATAATTATAGTATGTAAACTATACATTTGCATATGTAGAGAAAGCAAGAAACAAATAAGTGCATCTCGCCTCCCCACACAAAACCTGTGTGTAGCGAAAACTTCCTGGGAGCCTTGAGGATTGTTCAAGGGTTTTAAAAAGTATGTTGCGGACATCAGTTACTTTTCACTATATGAGCTAACTACTTAATAATACAGAATCAAGCATTAATTGTCTGGATTTTCCTTACATCATCTGCCATGCCTTTCATTTTCATTCAAATCTATTTATTTTCTTTTCTATTTTTCTTCCCACAGGCTTTATTTGCTCCTCCGGCCGCTCCCCTCCTGCCCTGCAGATGTGGCTCTGCCGCGCTTTCGTGCACACAGGAAGGGGCTCCTCAGACTGGGACCACCCCCCTCCCCAGCCCCTCACCCAGGACCAAAGCAGCTGCTGGGAGGTGGAGTCTTGGGGGAGTCCCAAATTCAGGGAGCTGTGTAGGATTGCGGGGAGTGGGTAGAATAGCTCGGAAATCCAAAGCTGAGGTGGGTGTGGCTCTGGGGAGAGCGCTGAAGACAGCTGGCCAGTGACAAGCCCGCACGTTCCTGTGCAGCCCCCCACTGACACCCCACGCTGCCCTGGGGTGGGGGGCTCTCACACAGGAGATTTCTCTCCTCTGAGGCTCCCTTAAAACAAGCCTGAGTTTTCTGATTTACCCAGGTCTCAAGCCACTGAGCTTTGCCCCTCAACGCAGGGCAGAGAGCGGCAGCCATCTGCTCCCACTCACCCCCTGGGAGGGCACATCGGCTGGTACCTTCTCAGCAGCGCCCTCGCCACCAGCAATCCCCGCGCACACTCCCTGCGGCTGAAACGCTCACCGAGGTGCCCCGCGCACCCTCGGCCGGACCGATTGGGGATGCCCACCGGGTATTTTCTGCCCAAGCTGGACTCTGCCATCTTCGCCACTAGCCCCATCCTAGTAAGTACCCCTGGGCTGGTGATGTGGCTCAGCAGTTAAGGCGCTTGCCTGCGAAGCCTAAGGACCCATGTTGGACTCGCCAGGTCCCAGGTAAGCCAGATGCACATGATGATGAAAGCACGCAAGGCTGCACAGGCGCACAAGGTGGCAGACACGTCAAGAGCTCGAGTGTAGTGGCTGGAGGCCCTAGCAGGCCAATTCTCCCTGTCGTTAAAAAAAATAAAAAGTAGTAACCCTACCATCCACTTGTGGTCCAGCCCATGAAGTGAGGTCACCTGCGATACAGCGTCTTCCTCCCGCTGACACCAGCACCATCAACACATCCTGGCACTCATCCTGCATCCAACCCTGACCATCCCCTGGCCCCTGGGCCGCCACCACACCCCGGCAGCCTCTCCTGCCCTCTAAAGTCATTCTCCACTCCTGAGCTGCGGGGCTGCTCAAACAGGCACTGATTTCTCCCTACAGAGCCACCCAACAGTTTCCCACTGACCTGAGAATAAAACTCCAAACTCTAAGACCCACAGGGTCCTGCCTCGATTCAGCCTGGAAATGAGCAGGCTTCTGGTCCTTGCAATAAAACGGATTCCAGACTCCGGAGTCTACAAACCTTCAGAACGTTTCTTTTGCATTTGCAACAGGCATGAGGAACATAAGTCTTCAGCTCAATGCTGCATGCCAGAAAACACTTCTAGGTTGCAAGAGATCGTGCAAAGGTCATTAATGGGACTATTACATGATATCTGCAGAAGTGCGGAGAGTGTTTCTAACTGAGAATGGGCAAGAGGAACGTTTCAGTCAAGCATCTCCTGTGAATAATCCACAGGTCGCTTATCTCTGTTCGCTTTGCTGCAAGTACACTGTACCGCTTGTACACCTGCCCTAAGTACGCCTCTCAGTGCCCACTGTAGTCACTGCGTCCCGACCCTCATTCTCCATGTCTAAGCAAAAGCCTGCTTACAGGAGGCGCTTCCCTGATCCTCATAAATAATAGTATGAAAAGGAATTCTAAATAGTTGTTTCAATCAATTTTACTTTTGATGTACTATCTTTCAAAGATTTTCTATTTCATTTGGAGTATTTACATGTGCTGATACTGCCTAACAATTCCTCTATCATAAAGCTAGGAATTATCCTTAGATTATTCATTGTTTGATTGGATAATGGGAGTAGTTTTATATGAAGGCAAGCAGAAGTATTTTTTTTTAATTTTTTCTCATGTGTCTTTTATTTCTCCTCATTTTCTTTTCTCTCCTCAACTAGAGTAGATCATATCTGCTTAATTTTTACCATTTTTATTTTTCACGAAGGTTATAGAATTATATCCCTTCTTCCCTGGTTCCACATTCCCTAAGGGCTCTCCTCTATTCACCATGGGGTTTGAAGGCCTCAATCAGTCTCTGTGGGAGCAGGGCTGTGACTCGGGATATTTCTATCCACCCTGTGGCCCTTACATTCTTTCCACCCCTTCTTCAGCAATGATCACTCAAACTTGGCAGATCTGTTAGTCTGGTGGAACGTTGAGTTCTCTATAGCCTCTGGGATTCTGCTTTGATATATTTTGATGAACCACAGTATCTATGGCTGCATCCCTGAAGCTGGTTGTCAGGCTAGCAGTGGGAGTAATACTCATGTCACTGCATCCTCTGCAATTTCTTCTGAGCCCCAGTAGATGTGGTAGAAGTGGCACATCTTGTGGTAGGCAGTCAGCTATCTTTTCTTGTTGGGTTGATGGGTCTTGGTTCTTCCCAGTAATTCCTGTTATCCGTAAAATAAAACTCTCCAACGCAGAGTAAGAGCAGACTGGATTAAGGGGGTATTCAATAGTGACTTGAGACAGCTTTTGATGTATATGTTCATTCTACTTATCCAGACAGCAATGGAAGTTTCCCTCCGGAGTCTGTGAGCTTCCTGACCATGACATTCTTACCAGGTAAGACTTCTCTCCCATTGAGCCAGCCTCACATCCAATCAGAGGGCACTTGGCTACCAAGAAGGCTGTGTGCCAGTCCTGCACAGGTGTGCACTTCTTGCTTTGCAGAGTCCCTGCTTATTCATGATGTTGGTGATGCAGCATTACTGTCCAGCCCACTCCTCTTTACTGGGGAATATTTCCTGTATAATGTTATAGGGGGAGGGGGGGCGGTATTTCTATTTTATGGATTCATTTTGTCTTTAGATTTGTGTAGTTTTCTTCCTCCCTTCCCCTACTCCCACATAACCCTCCCCCTCAGATTCTCTCCTTCTACTAGTCTGCCAGGTGTCCCCTCTTCTTTCCTACCTCCCTTCTTCCTCTTGCTCTGAGTCTCATTGTAGCTCTATACCCGTATTCCTAATGTTTACTCCCATTTGTACTCAGCTCCAGCTGATCCAGGTTTATGAGAAAGAACATGTGGCATTTGCCTTTCTTAGCTTGTGTAACCTCATATAGAATGATTATTTTTCCAAATGCATCCATTTTCCTGTGAATGTCATTCCTTTTTATTATTTTATTTATTTGTTGATTAGTTATGTACACAATGAGTTTACAGTCATGTTGGTATCATCATTAGCCTCCTCCCCCCACCACAGGGACCCTCGTCGTTGGGGAATATGGGTCAGGCATTGTGGGGTCAGCCATCAGGTATGGGTAAAAGGAAATGTCTAGATACATTATGACCCAACTTGTGGCTCTAACCATCTATCTGCCTCCTCTTCTGCAAATTTCCTTGAGCCATGATGGGTTCATTTTAGGTCTACTTCAGTGATGATGTGTTGGGAGCCTCTGTGTCTCTGGATATCTGGTTTGGTAGGAGTTGAGTGTTCTCTGTGTCTATCTCCTGCATCCTTGTACCAGGTTAAGCAAGAAAGCAGCACTCTTGCTCATTTCTCCAATTACTCTTGGTTTCAGCTGGGGCCCTGGTCAGGTGGTGTGATGGGCTTATTTGCTCATCAGGATCTGTGTCCATTTGAAAATAGAAGAAAATTCTCCAAAAGAGAGTAAAGTCAGCATCAAATAGATGGGATAGCCATTATTATTTTAGAGAGAATTTAATAGTTGTAGGCCCTCTTGTAGCCCACAATTGGTGGGAGATTGGTAGTGGAGAGCAGGCTCATTTTTTGGATATATAGAGAGAAACAGAAGATTAAGGTTAGTCTTCATCATACCCTCTCCAGGGCCCTGTGATTCAGGTATCCCCTCTAAGGACCTGATGAAGGTTCAAGCATTTAGTCTGTTTTTTAGGATGTAGAATTTTTTTGTAACATTGCCACTTGGGTCCAGTTTTATGTCCCCCACCCAGCCCCTTAACCTCCTTCCTTGTTCCACCCTCCCCATTGTCTGGTCTTTGAGATGCTTATTAGGTCTGTCAGCATCTTGGGCCAGTTCAGGTTAGGAGCCACAGATGAGTGAGACCATGTGACATTAATCTTTCTGTGATTGGGTGAGTCTGCTGAGAATAACTTGTTCCCAGTTCAACCATTTTTCTTCAAATTTCATTGTGTCAGTTTTCCTTACTGCTGTATAGAAGTCTATCATGTAGATACACCACACCTTGGTCTTCCATTTGTTTAATGATGGACATCTATGTTGATTCCAGAGCTTAGCTATTATGAATTGAGCAGCTATTTGAGCAATCTCTCTGAACTGAGGCATGGAGCATTTAGGATAAATGCCCAGTAAGGGAATAACTGGGTCTGTTGATAATTCTATAGTCAACCTTATTAGGAGTTTCCATATTGCTTTCCAAAGTGGTTGTACCATCTTATATTCCCATGAACAGTGAATGAGGGTTCCTATTTCTCCACAACCTCACCAACATTTGTTTTCATTTGATTTTTTTAATGTTTTCTATCCTTAATGGGGTAAGGTAGAATCTCATAGTTGATTTAATTTGCATTTCCCTAATTATTAGGGATGTTGAACATAATCTTAAGTGTTTGTCATTTGTATTTCTTCCTCTTTGAACTGCCTGTACAGTTCTTTGCCTCATTTTGTAAATGGGTTGTTTGACTTTTTATTGTTTAGGTTTTTGAGTTCTTTGTAGACTCTAGAAATTAGGCCTCTGTGTGTTGTATAGTCAGCAAAAACTGTCTCCCATTCTGTGGGTAAGCTATTGGTTCTGATTATTGTATTTTTGTCTGTGAAGAAACTTGTCAGCTTCATGAGATCCCAATTATTCAGTGATTGTTTAAGGTTTAGAGCTACTGGGGCTTTGTTCAGGAAGACTTTTCCCATTCTTGTATCATGGAAAGCTTCTGCTGTTATTTCTTACAGTTCTAGCTGAATTTCTGGCCTTATATTGAGGTCTTTGATCAATTTGGACTTGAATTTTGTGCATGGCAAGATGTGTGGATTGAGTTTCATTTTCCTGCATATGGTGATCCAGTTTGTCCAGCCCCATTGGTTGAAGATGCTGTCTTTTTTCCAGTCTACATTATTAGGACCTTTGACAAATATCAAGTAGCTATAGTTACTTGACCCAAAGTCCAGGTCCTTCATTCTGTTCCATTAGTCTATAATCCTATTTTTATGTCAGTACCATGCTGTTTTCATTACTATGGCTTTGTAATATAGCTTTAGATCATGTATGGCGATGCCTCCAGAGGTGTTTATTTTGGTGAGGATATGCTTGGATATCCAAGGCCTTCTGTCATTCCATATGAATTTTGGGATCATTTTTTTCTATAATTGTGAAGAACAATATTGAAATTTTTATTGGTATTTCATTAAATCTGTATATTGCCTTTGGTAAGATTGTTATTTTCAGAATGTTAATTCTGCCTACACAGGAGCATGGGAGGTCTTTCCAATTTCCCAAGTCCTCCTCAATACCTTTCTTGAGTGTTTTTAGTTTTCATTGTATAGGTCTTTCACGTCCTTAGTTAATGTTATTCCAAGGTACATTTTTGTTGGTATTGAAAATGAGATGTCACTTATTTCTTTCTTTGTATCTTTGTCATTTGCATATAGAAAGGCTACTGATTTTTGTGCGTTGATTTTGTATCTTGCTACTTTTCTTAAGGAGTTTATCACCTTTAAGAGTTTTGAGATGGAGTTTCTTAGGTATGTTACATATAGAATCATATCATCTGTGAATAGGGTTAATTTCTTCATTTCTAAATTTTTTCCCTTTTATTTCTTTCTCCTGTCATATTGCTTGAGCTGGGAATTCCAGTACTATGTTGCAAAGCAGAGGTGAGTGTTGACACCCCTCTCTTGTTCCTGATCTCAATGGTAATTCCTTCAGACTCTCCCTATTAAGTATTATTTGGGCTTTAGGAGCTTTATATATAGCTTTTATTATGAGAAATAAACAATCAATGTCTATTCTCTCCAATGTTTTGAACATGAAGTAATGTTATATTTTGTCAAAGCCCTTTCCTGCATCTCTCAAAATGATCTTGTCATTTTTGTGTTTATTTATGTGGTGTATTACACTGACAGATTGCCATATGTTGAACCACCCTTGAGTTCGTGGGATGAAGCCTACTTGATCAAGGTGGATAATGCTTTTGATGTGTTGTTGAATTCAGTTTGCAAAGATTTTGTTCAGGATTTATGCATCTAAGTTCATCAGGGATATAGGCCTACAGTTTTCTTGTGGCATCTCTGCCTGGTTTTGGTATTAGGGTGACAGCAGCTTCATAGAAGGAGTTGGGGAGCTTTCCTTATTCTGTTATCGTGTGGCACAGTTTAAGAAATATTAGCTTCAGTTCTTTCATGATGGTCTGATAGAATTCAGTTGAGAGACCATCTGGTCCTGGACTCTTCTTTTGGGGGAGCTTTATGATTAACTTTTCAATCTTGATGGGTGTGATAGGTTTGTTTAAGAGATTAATCTGCTCTGAGTTTAGCTTTGGTATGTGGTATGTGTCCAGGTGACTTAAATGATTACTATGTTAGTCACTTCCTTTTTGCTGCCATCTAAATACCTGACCAGATCAATATAAAATGGGAAGCATTTATTTTCAGCTTACAATTTCAATGGGGAGTTTCATAGTGGAGGAAGGGATGGCAAATCTGGTTGGTTACATTGTCAGATGGGAAGCAATGACAATCCAGTAGTAGGGCCAGGCTATAAAGCCACAAGGCCCGGCCCCAGTGACTCACTTCCAGGAATGCTTCTCTACCTTCTAAAGTTCTACAACCTTCCCAAATAAAATCACCATCTGGGGACAAAGTGTTCAAATGCATTAGCATCTGGGGGCCGTTTATGTTCAAATCAACACAATTAATATGGATTCAATTGCTTTATCTGCTAAAAGAAGCTTAATATAGTTATTTTGTAAGAAATTTCAAAGGTCATAAGACTTTATTAAATGAGAATAATAATATTTATTGGAAAGCATTATCAGTGAGGCAGAATACATTCAAGCTTCTTAAAATTTCTATTCATTGCTGCTTCCATGCTGAACCTCATAATCAGTGCCAGGGTGTAGGAGACAGACACTGAGGATTCTCAACACTTACCAAAGGAGAGATCCAGAGGCTCCCAAGACCTTACAACTGAAACAGACTTAAAACTGGCCCACCACGTCTCAGGGAATTTTATGGAAGAGGAGGCAGAAAGGCTGTAAGACCCACAGGTTGAGAAATCACACCCAGAGGCATTTGCTCCCCCCATCACCAAAAAATAACTGACTACTGCTCCCACAATGCATGAACCACAACCCCATGAGGAATACCTGCAACCCCACTGAGGAATGTCCCCAATGGAATGGGGGCAGGGATGAGGGCAAAGAGGGTACCAGCACATGATGTATTCATACGAAATATGTTCTTAATAATAATAATAAACATAAAAATACCTACTCATATACAATTTTATAGAAACATTTCCAAATATAAAAATTATAATCCTGCTGAAGCCCATATTTCGGTTTTCCAAATGGAAGACCTGTCTTTGTTAAAAATAAGACCTTGAAACAAACAAACAAAAAAAGTAAGCAAAAATAAAACCTTGAGCCAGGCGTGGTGGCACACGCCTTTAATCCCAGCATTTGGGAGGCAGAGATAAGAGGATTGCTGTAAGTTCCAGGCCACCATGAGGCTCCATAGTGAATTCCAGGTCAACCTGGGCCAGAGTGAGACCCTACCTCAAAAAAAAAATACAGACCTTAATATAAGACCTTAAAGCCTTAATGAGAAATAAATAGATATGTAGGTAGGAATCCAGAGACTTGCCCATCTACTTGGATCTATTTTCACTTCTGACTTCACTCACAGAAGGCAGGTCTGCCTAACCTCTGGGAGCTTGAGCTGGATATTGGAAGAGTTCAAACACTTTTCAGAGAAAGATAAAGATCACCCTTTATACATAAAATAATAATTCAGTATTAACAAGTCCTAAGCATTCAAACTGAGTTGACATAAAATACTTTCTTACTTAAAATTCAACCACAGTCAATATTTTTAAATATACTATCCTGCATTTGTAGTTAAGTAGCTCTCTTATACAACTTTGATGAAAAAAAATAAAATGAACTTGTGCAAATAGTTTACAGTCCAAGGAAAAAAATAAGAAACTATGTGTAGTGTAATGCGAGACCATGTCCTTATCTAGTGGGGACAATTTACTATGCACAACTGTGTAGTCAGACCTAGGAATCCTTTCATAGCATTCGATACAGGATGTGAACAGTAACATTGCACATCCCAGATTAAAACAAGTTACAGCCGGGCGTGGCAGCACCTGCCTTTAAACCCATCAGTTGGGAGACAGAGGTAGAAGGATCAATGGAAGGTGGAGGCCAGTCTGTACCGGTACATTACTGTACCAATCTTCCAGTCTACCTCTGTGTTTCCTTGTTGCTCCTGAAATTCATTTTCATAAACCATAGTGACCATACTTCATGGCATGCTAATACTATGAGGATAAAAGGAAATATTATCAGCTTGGCTAAAGCCTTCCCTGACTACTTATCTCATCTCATTTCTTCATATCTGCTCTCTAAACTCCAGTTACATATTGCTACCTACATATTATTTCCTTAATACAAATTAATTCTCAAATATTGAATTTTTTATACATATTTCACATTAACAGACTATGGCTTTTTGCCTTTAAAAAAAATGATAGCCTATTGTAGTTTGTCTCATGCTTTTTCTTCAAAAATAGAGATGCTATTACATTTTTCCTTGGCTCTATCCAGACAATTAGTTAGCATTTTAGATTTACTAATATGTCCTTCAACTAATTCCTAGTATAGTCATGGTGTTTCTTTTTCAAATTAAACATGAAATACTTTTTCCTAGTATTTCCCCCAACATTTCTACATTGGTATTTATACATAAGGCTAGCCTGAAGAATTTATGGTTAGTGCAATCTTTATCAGTTTAAAGATCCAAGTTATTCTTGCCTCATAACTCAAATGTGGATATTCTGTGTCTTTGTCTATACTTGAGACAACTTGTGTTACAATAGGATAATCCAGTGTTTTGTTGACTTCTACAAAGTTATTGGAACAAAAATATCTATGATGAGTTTTCTAATGAACTCATCCTTCTGTGCAGGAGCTCCTTTATCTGTTTTGTTTCTATTTCTTTCTTTGTTTACACACAATGTATACTTTATTTCTCAAAGGTATTTTTCATGAATTTTGAGAGATCAATTAGAAGGTACTACTTGAAAGCTGTTGGTATTTTTATTTCCCTAGTTGGTACTTATACACATGGACAGA
The DNA here is from genome assembly GCF_020740685.1 of Jaculus jaculus. Classification (NCBI taxonomy): domain Eukaryota; kingdom Metazoa; phylum Chordata; class Mammalia; order Rodentia; family Dipodidae; genus Jaculus; species Jaculus jaculus. Next base: position 90,345,772 of record NC_059114.1, read on the forward strand.
TTTACAAAAACAAGGAAGTGTTTCCTCACTAGCCCTCTGGTAAATAGAACATTAAAACAGTATTCACCATTTTTTAAGGACAAATAAACAATTAAACTCCCCTCTTCCTTCATTCAGGGCCATGCAACTGATTCTTCTTCCTGTTATGAGCCAAGAATCTAAGCAATAATTTCCTGGGGCTGGAGAGATGGCTTATTGGTTAAGTGCTTGCCTGTGAAGCCTAAGGACCCCAGTTCAAGGCTCAATTTTCCAGGACCCACATTAGCCAGATGCTAAGTGGGTACACATGTCTGGAGTTCGTTTGCAGTGGCTGGAAGCCCTGGCATGCCCATTCTCTCTCTCTCTTGCTCTTTCTCTCAAATGCATAAGTAAAAATAAACAAAAAAAAAATGAAATAATCTCCTGCATTAGAATGTCTGGGAATTCTGCTTTGGCCCAATGACAGGCATCCATTTAAACAGTCATGTCACTGGAAAACCTGGGCCCAGGGCTCTATATCCTAGGTCAACCAACAAAAATACTTGCTCCAGCACTTTTTGCCAAAGGTTCTTAAAACCTAATTCTAAAATTAAAATAAATAAAATGAACTCTATTTGGTGTCACTCTATGGAGATCCAAGCTGAGCTTTATACTTCTAACAACAATTATGAGAAATAGGAAAAAATAAGACTACCTATTCTGCATCAGAAGAGAGGAGCGCAGAACATTCACTTGGTACAAAGCAATATGTAATCTCCTATGGAGTCTGAAGATAAACAACACATGACCACTGAAGACACTTACATGCTTCCTCTCCCATTCTGATCTATTTTATGAAGGGTGTGTTAAGATTTTGAACACTGACAGAGAGATTTAATTCTTCGCAAAGATTTTGAGCACTGACAAATACAGTTGATTCTCAGCAACAAAACTGTTCTTAAAAATCAATTTTCTGGCAAGTACCTTGTAGGCATTTACAAGTACATTTATGATGAATGCAATATACTTCTATTAAGTAAAAATATAGCTGAAACTAATTTGCATTATAACTATGATCTGGCTAAAAAGAATAATTTCCATTGCTTTGTTGGGATACTTCACAATATATTAACCCACTCAGACTACTGCATGAGAATGCTGTATGCGATGGGGTAGACTTCAGACACTTGTCACCATCCTCCCCAGGTCCTCAGAAGTCCAGCCTCCAAGTCCAGATGGTTTATGTTCCAAATTCCTTACTGACACCTGGCTCCCTTCGAACACTTTCTTCATATGCCAGATGAGAACACTGTCTCTATGCTTGCAGTTAACGACACCAGCACATCAAGAGAGCCTCACGCTCATTGTCTCCTCTAACCTAACGTTCTCACCAAAGTTCCATCTCCAAACAGCATCACATTCTGCATTACTACTTCAAGGTATGAATTTTCAGAGAGCATGGCCCGGCCTAAGGTGTCCTGTCTCATGTTTACAAACCTCATGTCTAGCTTCCTTGAAAAAATGAGCTTATTCCATCCTCAAAGCCTCAAAAGCTAGCTTAAATCAACATCAACTCTAGAGTTTAAGGTCGCCTATAAAGTCCATCTAAGTCAGATGTGAGACATCCTTTTGACATGACTCAAACTGAGGCAAAATTTCTCCCCAGCTTGGAACCAGAGAAGCCTGACAACTTACCCACTTTACACATCCAGTGATGAGACAGAGGTGGAAAAGAGTCTCCTTATTTTAAAAAAAAAAGGAGAAAAAGGCAAGACAGGAGTTATAATAGTCCCCAAGAAGTCTAAAGTGTGACAAGGTAATTCAGTGATCTTAAGGTTCAAGACCGAGGTTTGGAGAGACAGTTCAGTGGTTACAGCACTTCCTGTGCAAGCCAAGGACTTGGGGAGACCATTCAAGTTCAATCCCCAAGACCCACGTAAATAACTGAATGAAGCCACAGGAATCTGCGACCTTTCATATAGCAGAACTGAGGTCAGAAAATTCTTGGAGCTGAAATTCACTGAAAACACTGGCAAGCTCCAGTGCCCTAACTGGGGTCATAACCCTGAGTTTAGGGAACTTTCCTATCCAGAAGTGAGCAAACTGCTTCTAAGAGCAGAGAGTGAGAGGCGTGAGATTAACTCCTCAGCCATCCATCCCAGGAGTGGGCCATTTCTCTGTAGCTAGCAGCAGCCTGAGGAAAAAGGAAACCAAAGGGAAGTTTACTATAAACCATTAATGAGCTGGCTGCAGTGGCTGTTACCACCACTCCGATATTACTGTGGCCCTGGCTTCCCTCACACCTGTACACAGGTACTCACTGATCAAAATCTAGTCCTATGTGAACAAGTAATACAGCGCATGATCTTTAGAGTTTGGATAATCCTTCAACACCTGTGAAAGGAAAGGATGAAGGGAGGTGATGTGCTGGGCTCTGCTGATCCAGGACACACACACTCCGATCACAGAACAATCACAGTAAGGTCGCCTGTCGCCTTCACAGATATGTGGGCCCACGGTTACCAACCTCATTGTCTTCAACTCTATGGTCAGCAATGCTTACACAAGCATCTTTGCTCTGAGTGGACAGTCCAACCAGGCCTCTGAGGCAAAGGACATAGCTTAAGGTCAGTCAGCATCTATAAATATTGCAAGTAAATATTGGTCATACTTGCTGTTTAGGCCAAAGGTACACCAAGACAGAGGAAACCTAGTCACATAGGTCACATAATTGTGAGATTAACCTTAGAGTAAGCTACAAGTAAGGTGTTCAGCATTTCACAGCAATAATATCACAAGAGTTATTTGAAAGGTCCATAAAAATATTCCCATGGTTCATTCATTCTCAGTTCATTCCTACAGTTTGTTCTGTCCCTTCATCCATGGACTCCAGGATCTGTAAGTGACTCTGGCTCAAGGACAAAAAGACATAACAATGGAATGTTCTGATTAGGTCACTGTAAGAGAGGTCACAGTGTTACAGGGCACCACATGGACACATACACGTGTGCGCGCACACACACACACAAACACACACACACACACACCAATCCTCTTAAGTTCAGGGCTCTCTGTACCTGCTAGGGAAGGAGTCCAGCTCCCCAGCTCGTTGAATGTGGAACCATGCCCCAAAGGTCTGGCGGGCCCCACTCCAGGGCTTGGTACAGAGGCCCTCGGGTATGTTGAAACTGAGGCATTAGTTCCAATAAGCCCTGCGTTGTCTTCAGAGTCCTTTCTTTTTCCTGAAGAACAGTGTATTTCTCCCTTTGGTCCAAGAAGCTTATTAGCCAGCATTATTAGTTCACACAGCGCTCTCAGCAGCACTGTTCCATCTCAACCCCTAATTTTGTTAAAGTGGCAACTCAAATGGGCATCTTCTTCCGCTCGCAACACAGCTTGGAACACTCAGATAGGGGTGTGAAAGACAATCTCATTAAGACAGCTTTGTCCCAGGACTTATCTGTATTAGAAATATTTATATATTAGGATCCTTACCTATTTCTTCTGGTTTATTTTCCAAAATATTTTTGTAATTTCATCAGCACAATTTCATGACTACTATAGCTAACTTAATACCCACCCTCATCTTTCTTGTTCTTATACAGCAATTATACATAACATTAAAACATCACAGTATGTGCAGGGAGTTCTAATAAAAGCATGTTTGTCTTACAGCTTCCACACTTAGACTGTTTGATGACCAATTGATTTTTTTTTAATTTCTGATCATTATGGGGTTCTTACCCTAGAGCCAATTAATGTTTTTCATTCTTTATTAAACCAATCAGAGTTTAAGGTTCTATGTGTAAGTTCCTCCAGAGAAAGAAGATGAGTCACTTCATCAGGAAATATTTTACATTTACTATGTGGAAGAATCTCAGGAAACTCCTAACCAGGCAAGGAAATTTGGAGTGGTGGGCAGCTTCCATATGTCTTCTTCTTCCTTCTTTGCTATTCTTTGTGGGAGTTATTCTGTCAGCTAAACTAGGTCTTAACTCTGAGCTGCAATTTACCTCCCCAAAATACTGAAATATCTCTCATGCACTGATTTAACTATTTTGCATATCTACTTGGGGCTTTCTTATTTCTTCCAAAAAAGAAAAACAAAGAATGAAAAGTTGCACACTCACTCCACTTCCTATACAGGCATTGAAAGGAAGATTCATACCTTACACCTTGCTTATATTTTATCTCCTTTGCTGTGATTGAGAGACAATTCCATAATGACTACAAGTGGCAATTAATCTCAAAACTACCAAAAGATGGTTCACAGGAGTAAAAGGCTATATTTAAAAACAGGCCTGTATAGATGATTAGTTAACATACACTGTTAAATAAGAAAGAACGGTAACTTAGGAAAGCACAGTGGACTGAAGACCTTCTTTCTAGATGCAACGCATAGGAGAAAAATCCATGTAAGCAAGCAAAATCAGCACCAAAACAGACACAGTAAACAGTTTATGAATTTCATCTAAAAGAGGTCCACAAACATTATCAAAGAATATCTGAAGGAAAGATTCTCATTTCCACATGGAGACAAAAGTACTAGTTTTCAGTTAACTACCTCTCTGACCCATTTTATCTACATATGTCAATATTGCCTAGATGCCTTCAGATTAATAATACTAAACAAAACACATTCCAATTTCTTAGTATTTGCAATTGGTGGAGAGAACCAATTGGCCTTGAGCCTGGTTGGAAAACAAATATAAATTGTTGAAGTGCTCAGCAATGTTCCCAAAACAAACACAGCAGAGACTCAGCAGGGGAAAACTTCACTGAGATCCACCAGATTTTCACTAGACCGAAGACGCGGAGCTTGCGAGACAGCACTTCAAATGGATCTGGTGGGTGAGTTTCATGGAGGTAAGTTTAGTGGGACCTCAAAATTGTTCTATCAGAAAAAAAAACATATGACTTAGGAATAATTGGAAGTTTTATTTGCAAAAGTAGATTGTGAGGGATTCCATTTTAATTGGCCCAGTGACTCCTGAGTAGTAGATGCCCTTCTCTATAATTCCCATCATTTTATGGCAATGGAAAATTCTGATTAGACAATATGTCTCACTCAAAACCAGCTCTTAGCATTTACCATGTAACATAATCATAATGTACAACTTTAAGGGCTCCAAGTTATTCAGACCTTTGGAAATTGTGAGCTATGTCAGAATGCAAAGCCTTTAGAATGTGAGCTCATAGAGTCAAACTAGCTGAAGTAAAATAAAAAAAAAAACAATTTGCTTTATTGTTGTCTTACTTTTGAAAATACTTGATGCATAAATTTGTCTTCTAAAATAAAACATGTATGCTCTATTACTGAATCACAAGATAACATTTTTAATTATTTTAAATAATTTGGAATATTACCATTTAAGTCAGTATTTCATGCTTAAATGCCACTATCCCTAAAAATAATATATTGAGTGATATTGTATGTTTATCAAAGATCAGTTTTGCTTATGCCTAAATTAGTTCATGGAGGAACACTGACATGTATTGGCAAATAATTATCATTTATTGCTGTGTAAAAAAAATTCTTTTTCAATCATGATAAAAATATGGGATTTAAGGTGAATTAAAATGTTAATGGTTCCCAAAATAAAGTAAACATCATGGGTTCTCAGGAAAATTTAGGAAACATGTGTAGTGATAATATTTAAATTCTGGTGTCTATCCATGGAGATTTCTGCATTTGTATAGCATGCTTTCAAGTGGTCTCAAAATTTTACTACATGTAACTTTCATAGACACACACATTAAAAGAGGTATTAACTCTAATGTTAGATGGCTAAACTCTGTGCTTGAGCTTTGGCAAACTATCTTTCATTGACATCACCCACACCATCCATCGATGTGCACATGGTGCCTTTGCACTACAATGCCAAAAAAATAGTAGTCACATTGCAGACCTGAAGAAATAAAAAAGTATTCACTGTGTTGCATATACTGGGGAAAAAAACAGATCCCTGGTCTACATTAATACGAAATTAACCTAAAACTGGGGACTGAAGAAACGGCTTAGCTGTTAAGGCATTTGCCTGAAAAGCCAAAAGATCCAGGTTCAATTCCCCAGGACCCATGTTAGCCAGGTGCACAAGGGGATGCACATGTCTGGAGTTCATCTGCAGTGGCTGGAGGCCTTGGTGTGCCCATTCTATCACTCTCTTTCTCTTTCTCTCTCTCCCTATTTCTCTGTCAAATAAATAAATAAGCAAAATAATTCAAAAAATTAATTTAAAAACTGGCTTATTTCACATTGTAGCTTATTGGCATCATAAAGAAAATATCCTTAATTAGAATTAATTGATGTATATATAAGTTCATTTTAGTTTATATTCTGAGTACTAAACAATATTACTTTGTTATTGTGGTGGTTTGATTTAGGTGTCCCCATAAACTTAGGTGTTTGGAATGCTAGGTTCCCAGCTGATGGATATTTGGGAATTAATGCCTCCTGGAGGGAGTGTATTGTTGGGGGTGGGTTTATGGGCTTTATAGCCAGTTTCCCCATGTCAGTGTTTGGCACACCCTCCTGTTTCTGTAGTCCACCTTATGTTGGCCAGGGGGTGATGTCCACCCTCTGTGCATGCCATCGTTTTCCCCTGCCATCGTGGAGCTTCCCCTCGAGCCTGTAAGCCAAAATAAATCTCTTTTTTCCCAGAAGCTGCTCTTGGTTGGGTGATTTCTACCAGCAATGCAAACCGAACTGCAACAGTTATAGACTGATATTTACTATTTCAATGCATTATCTTTCTTGTTTAAAAATGAATTGTAGTTTTTAATATAGTATTTCAGTTATATGTGAAATATTTTCTAATTCCTAAAACTGATGTATACACTTATTACTACTATTTAGTAAGAAGCCTGAAAACTCACGGCATAACACAGTATGCAATGTCACTGCTCACAGTCTTTGACCAGAAGGCCACTTCTGCAGATGTACTAAGTCGGCTTGTGTCCAGTGAGCTTGATCATACACTGGGCACCAGGAGGCTGATGGCTCACCAGCAGGGTGTTTATGGAGGATGCCATCAGCTGGTGTGGATTCTCGTGACTATAGATGCACATCTTCTAGTCTTTTTTATGTTTGGCAGGACACTGAGAGGCAGCAGAAACAAGAAGATCCTCTAGAAACCTCAGTTCAGACCTGAAGGAGAATTGAACTGGAGGAAGTTTGCACCCATCTTCTACAGGTGCCAAAAATACAACCACAAGATTCTTTGGGATTTCTTTTGTGGAGTGGTTATATGAAAAGTAAATGGTTACAAACAATATTGTGAATTCAGATCATTTTCGAAAAATCAATCTGCTATATGGTCTATAAATTAAAACAGAATAACCATTTCTATCACACTTTGAAATAAAAAATATTCTTTTTAAAATATTTATTTATTAGAGAGAGAAAATGGGTGCACCAGGGCCTCCAGCCACTGCAAACGAACTCCAGATGCATGCACCATCTTGTGCCATCTGGCTTATGTGGGGCTTGGAGAATCAAACCTGGATCCTTAGGCTTCATAGGCAAGCACCTTAACCACTAAGCCATCTCTTTAGCCTGTAAAAATAGTCTTAGTTTTCCTTATTATTTAAATAAGGGGTTGGAAATGAAAAGAAGAAGAAGAAGAGAAAGAGGAGGAGAAGAAGAAGAAGAAGAAGAAGAAGAAGAAGAAGAAGAAGAAGAAGAAGAAGAAGAAGGAGAAGAAGAAGAAGAAAAAGAAAAGGCTTAAGAATGCTTTGAATTCCTAAGAATTGTATTCTTCTCTGATGTAAATTATGAAGATTTAGGTCTAAAATGAAGCTTCATTTTAATATTTTCTTTCATTTAAAATGTGGAAAATATTTACCACAGGCAGTTGTTTGAGTATAGATCAGCGTTTTGCTCCTGGGTGTGTTTAGTGACAGAAAACGTTGAAAATCTACAATTTATTGAATTCTACCTCTTGACATTTTGATTAATTAGACCTGAAATGTAATCTTGTGTTTGCCTAAGAACCATGACTCTAAAATATCTGATATGTTTGAGTACTTCATTTAATTTAAAACAAAACAATATTCAGAAAACATAAGACTCATTATTGAAAAAGTGGTATATTGTACTTTTCATCATAAACTATGTAACAAGAATGACAGGATCAATGAGTGAACAAAAATCTACCATAAGAATCCTGAAAGTCTATGGAAAATCACAGTAATTGATTTTGGATCACTGTCTCTCCAATTGCAAAGCATGGCTGACATGTCTCTAGCAATCAGAGCTTCCCCACGTGACATCACAGCGAGGAGAGCTTTCTGTTAGAGAATGCAGTGATTGCATGGATTTTTTTCCCTAAAAAAAAGCCAAGATAATGGATTATGATGGCATTAACAACTGAGAATTTAATAACAATTTATATTTCATAACTAGTTGTCGGCTCATTTGATGCTCAAAACCATACAGTGAGGTGCTGACATCTCATTCTCACATTACGTGTGGGGTCCCTGGCCAGCATGCTTCCAGATTGCCCGATGAGGTGACAAAGATGTGGACAGCAAGGTCCAGCAGGAGAGCTCTCCTTCTGCCAATCAGCGAGAAAAATGGTATTGCTTAGAGATGTACCGTCAGCGCATGTGCAGGTGAGGTCAGGGTCACTTGTTTGAGTGGAACAAGTATGGAACGACTCTGTGGGGCATCTCAGGAAGGAGCGCTTGTGGGGGTGCCCAGGAAACCTGAGTCCTTACTGACGATTTTGAAAAAGATGTTTTAAAGGAACTAAAGCTAATCTGCGATAAGATTCCACTGGCATTCATTTATTTTGTGTTGCTCTGCAAAATTTTTGGTCATAATAAGGAAAAGATATACATTGTAGCTCTCTTATTTGTAGGTCCCTTAGCACGGAACCAGTGTCTGCTCAGCTGCTGCTGAGGACCCACAGCAGATGGCTTCACTTGGTGGGAGCACACGAAGAGGACAGTAAATGTGCAACGGAAAGGGCACGACACCTGTGGTCACCTTGTTCTTAAATATGTGACTTCAATCTAATCCAACCCCAGAAGAGCCAATCCACTTCCGGAAGATTAAATCCAGCATCTTCATGAAGTCAATTTATTCATGAGGGTTACTTAATTATTTTTAAAGATTCTACTTCTCAACACTTACATTAGAATAAAATGTCAGCATGAGCTTTAGAGGGGACAAACCACATCTAAAATATAATGTCAAAAGATAAACAACAACATAATAATTATAAATATATTAAACATAATGACTCATTGTGATATCATAGTATATAATTAGTGATATAAATGGATAAATATCATGTGTAGCTATGTCATATGAATGAATTTAAATGTAGTTATTTAAATAAAACCATATATAAAAATGGATGTTTCAATCACTAACTCAAAGCAGCTATGTCTATCTACACAAAAGTGAACCCATCAACATATTATGGATGGGTAGGGGCTCATGGGAAAATATTGACAGTTAATAGTTTTCCTCAATGGTGTAACCACTGATAATTTGGCCAGGCTCCCTAGTAAATTACCCCCTTTATACTTAAGCAAGCATCCTATTTAAACTATGGTTCAAAAAAAAAATACAATATAGAAGTTGTGGTTCAATTCAGGCGTCCCCCTAATCTTAGGTGTTCTGAATGCCAGGTTCCCAGCTGATAGAGATTTGGGAATTAACACCTCCTGGAGGGAGTGTATTGTTGGGGGCAGGCTTGTGGGTGTTATAGCCAGTTTCCCCTTGCCAGTATTTGGCTCACTCTCCTGTTGCTATTGTCCATCTGATGTGGGCCAGGGAGTGATGTCTACCCCCTGTTCATGCCATTGAAGTTTTCTCTTTTCATCATGGAGCTTGCCCTTGAGTCTGAAAGCCAAAATAAACCCTTTTTTCCCCACAAGTTGGTCTTGATCAGGTATCTTTAGGCAGCAATGTGAGCCTGATTGAAACACAAGTAGAAGGGGTTTTAGCTGAGAAGTAGATGAGGTTCATTGTGGAGAATGGGGGTGGATATGATCAAAATACATTATTATATAGGGCTCAACATTATTATATTGGCTCAACAGTTAAGGTACTTGCCTGCAAAGCCTAATATTCCAGGTTTGATTCTCCGGTTTCCACGTAAAGCTGGATGCACAAAGTGGCACACACATCTGGCTAGAGGCCCTGATGTGACAATTCTCTCTTCTCTCTCCCTCTTTCTCTCCCTCCCTCTCTCTCCTTGGAAATAAATAAATGAAATCTTAGAAAATACATTATATACAGATCTAAAATGTCATTAAATTATTTAAAAAATCTAGAAAATTAAATGCAATGTTCTTTTCATTTTTAACAATCTGTTAGCATACTCTGTTATTTTGAAATATTTGCATCTCTAGAGATATGTTCTCTTTTACCATATCCTCCTTTACCTCTCTTGATACAGTTTCCTCTCTATGTGTTTTATTTTCCTAAACAAAACATTATAATGCAACAAATTAACCAAATATCTAAATCACTCAGAGCTATAATTACATTAAGTCCTTAAATTATGAAGTAGCATTTTCATTATCTAATCAATGTCACCTGTCTACAAAATCAAATAAATATGGAAGGGCAGTTTTTCAGAGCTCATTTCACTAAGTACATTATCATGGATTCATTAAATGGAAATTAGAAAGAGTTCTAGAAAAAGAGCGAATTGTATTTGAATTCTTAATATTTAAGCAAAAGTACACTTTCCTGTTATTTTTGACCCTAAGCTTTTATTAGAAATTGATGAATCAAAATTATAAGTGGTAATTTTTAATATAGTGTATTTATTATTTATTTATTTATTTGAGAGAAAGAGAGAATGGGTGCACCAGAGCCTTTAGCCACTGCAAACAAACTCCAGATGCATGCACTCCCCTGTGCCTCTGGCTTATGTGGGTCTTGGGGAATCAAACCAGGGTCCTTAGGCTTCGCAGGCAAATACCTTAACAGCTAAGCCACTTCACCAGCCATGAGTAGTAATTTTTATGATAAAAATTTCTGAGGAGAATACTTGCACACTATTCCTTTATGTTAATATAAGTAATATTCAAACACATTGAGAGAAACTCATGAGGTTTACAGAATATTTGATACACAAAATAGAATAAAATTAAACAATTTTTCTTCTGGGTCTTCTATGGAGTAAAAGAACCCTAAACACTACATATTAGGAATATATAATTGAAAATTCAACTAAAACTTCACTCTCTACATTTCACAAAGCGGCACATACGAAAGCTGTGGCTTCTGAGGCTCAGCTTCACCAAAGAGACTGCTATTTATTGCCATTATTCTTTTCCACACCCTGTTAAACATTTATTCCCCAGGTGAACTCTACCCATTCCAAATTAACTTGGAGAATGGTAGGATAAGTTGCTTTTTTTTTTTTTTTTTTTTTTTTTTTTTTTTTAGTTTACTGAATTGCCAGTGAGAGGTAACAGCTGAGTGCTAAGGTGCTAATTAGCTTATATTGTAATTCACAGGAGCAGCTGAGCTCCCTGGCAGCTTTCCAGAGACTTGCTGACATCTGTCACTTCAGCAGACCTGGGGACACCCTCCCCCAGTCTGATCCTCATCTCTTTCATCCTCTATGAGGATAGAGAGCTGTTTTGTTTTTCAAATGTTATCTTTTTATTCCTGTAATTATTAGGGTGTTTCATGCTACATTTCTCTGATGCTCACTCTACATAATTCAACATATAGGTTTTTATTAATTGCAATGAATTTATCAGTTTTTTTCTTGCTTGTACTCCATCAGTGCTTATTGTGTTTTATTCCCTTGTTTGTTACTAATAACTTTGCTTTGTCTTCCTTCCTTAGGTGATGAGTGAACATTTTCATGTCTGAGACAATGTTTAATGGTAAATTTTATCTGAAAAAATGTCTGTCTTCTCTTCTGAACAGTAATGTACAGGAAATAGAATTTTGGGTGTAGTTAAGTTTTTATAATTCACTACAGACAACTTTCCTTCCCGCCCTGTTTCCTTGGTGCTATTGAGAGTACATTTATCTAAAGATCGCCAGCTCTCCAACCTCACCCACACAGACTTCATCCACATGTTAAGGAATAAAATTTGATCCCTCTCACCCTCTACAAAAATCAATTCAAAATGGATCAAAGGCCTAAATGTAAGACCTGAAATTCGAAAATGGCTGGGCCGGGAGGGGGGGGCACTTCAATATATAGGCATTGGGCTTTCTGAAAGGGACTCCAAACACTTGGTAAATAATTACAAGAACTTTTAAATGAAATTAAAGATTCTGAACAGTGAAGGAAACATTGAGTACACTGAAGAGGCCACCTGCCACATAGAAGACTAACTTGGCAAACCACATCTCTGGAATTTATGTCCAGAATATACAAAGAACTCAAAATCTTCAACACTAAAACAGCAAATCATCAACAAGTGAGCAAATGGATAGGACAGAAAATTCTCAAAAACAGAAATGCAAAAGGCCAATGCTATATTAAAAATGTTCAATATCCTTGTCTATCAATGAAATGTAAACTGGTATTACTTTGAGATTCTGTTTCACCTTAGAATGGCCATATTAATAAAACAATTGCTGGCAAGGATGTGGGGGTGGAAGTACCCTTCTGTACTGGCTGGAGGGAAGTTATCCTGCTGCAGCCATCTTGAAATCAGGAAGGAGGTTCCTTAATGCACTGGAATGCGAGCTACCATATGATCCAAATAGACCACCCCAGGGTTTCACCTTGAGGAGTCAGTTCCACCACAGAGGTGCTTGGTCATCCATGCTCCACAGCAGCCAAACATGGAACCAACCTGGAGAGCCATCAACAGAAGAATGCATAAAGAAATGTTGTATACACAAACAATGTAGTATGATTCAGCCATAAAGAATAGTGGTTCACATCATACAAAGGAAAATAGAACTAGAAATCATCCTGGTGGTGGCTTGAATGTATGAACCCATGGACTTAAGTATTTTTTTTACTAACATTAAATAAACTTCCTACTTAATTCCCAACAGATCTTGCTGCACAGGGCATAGAAGCTCTTTAGTCTGTGCCACCAGGTGTGTGGAGAGCAGTTTGAGCTCTGACTATTCACACTTGCTGGCTGTTGGATTATTTCCCCCCCCCCTCCACATTATGGATCACTAGAAATGAACCAGCTTCTTCTGCCATGGTAGAGCTTCCCCTGGAATCTATCAGCCTAAAATAAAACCTTTCCCCCATAAGCTGCTTCTGGTCACATGTTTGTCCCAGCAACAAGAAGATAACTGCATCAACCTGTTAAGAAAATAAAGCCAGACTCAGAAGGATAATCACCACTTGTTTGCTCTCACATGTAAAATACATACATCCTCTGCACATACATTATGTGAGATTACAAAAGAAAGGGATCTATGTGAGAGAAGGAAGAGGTCGAAAGGGAAGGCCTAATAAGAGCGAATGATGGGAGAAAAATATAAATACTACATTTATTCTGAAGTGGAATCTAGAAGATGGTATATAGATGATAGAGGATAGATGATAGACAGATAGATGATAGATAGATAAATAGATGACAGATAGATATAGAGAGATAGATGACAGATAGATAGATAAATAGATGATAGATAAGATAGATGATAGATAGATAGATAGATAGATAGATAATAGATAGATAGACAGATATAGAGAGATAGATGGTAGATAATAGGCAAACATGCTAGCTGATGGGAGGAAAAGTACCAAGGTTAGTGAAAGTTGGATATACTAATTAAATTCAGTGACATGTATCTTTGGAATTGTCATAAAGAAAGCTCATTACTTTGTATACTTACTAAAAATAGCAAATGGAAAAGGTCTCTGCTTTGTTTTCTCCAGTTTTCTGAAGTGTATCATGTATGGAAAATTATTAAAATGTGTATCAATGTGAACATTCATCTTGCCATACCTACATGTACATGAATTGGAGAATGGACATTTCTATAAGGAGATGGCCAGCATGGGAGATGGGGAAGAGACTAGAAAGACTGGAACTTCACCAAGCCACAAACAAGGTGAAATGAAAATTTTAAGCTAGATGTCAAGACACATACCTTGAATCTCTGTTACTGGGGGCTGATACAGGAGGACCAGGAGTCCTAGGCCAGCCTGGGCTCTGTCGTGGGATATGAACTCTTGAACCAATACAGAACAAAGTAGAACACAGAAACAGAGAATTATCTACCAGACAGGGGAAGGAAGTGTTAGAGCGCACAACATGTTTGATGCTGCCCATATCCACAGGAGAAGCTGGGATTTCAGGATTCTTCTGTGAACGTGAACGAAAGCTGGAAAAAAGCAGATCACTGTCTAAAAGAGTAAGCCAATGACAGAGATCTTGGATAATGTGTTCCTTACAGTTAGCTTTGATGATCAGCTCCCTGAACTGAGAAATGGCTAGATAAGTAAGTCACATGCCTAGCTGTATCTGTGAGTGATGGACTAGCTGTGGCAGAGGGCCTGCAGTGCACGTGAACAGTGGCATCAGGCTGGAGGCCTGAATGGAATCAATGCAAGGGAAGGGTGCTCACTGTGGTGACATTAATGCTCTTACCTTCTAGGCCAGGATGTGAGTGCTCTGATTCTCATGCCTTCCCCATCATGGTGGACTGAAAACTCAGAGGCCATAACCTAAAACAAACCTTCCCTCCTTTTGTATTTCTCAGGTATTTTGTCCCAAAGATGCAAAGTCTAATACAGAAAACTGGTCTCCAGAGAATGGGGTCACTACTGCATCCACTCTCCACGAGGAAAGTTTTGGGGAGGCGGGCTAGAAGTGTGCTAGAAAGTAGTGAACCCAGCTTAATGGATGCTTGTGGTGGGTGTTCAGGGTGCCAGAATGCTGATAAGAATACCGGAGAAAGCAATGTGCCTGGATATTAAAGGTGATGGAATCACTAATTTACTAGAAGACATTTCAAGGCAGTCCACAAGTCAGGTTGGAGCATAAGGTTTTCGAAATGTTTTCTTCCAAGTTTATTGTGAGAATTGGGAGGATAGGAAGGTAGAGAACATGTTTGAAAGAGTTGCATGTTGCACGGAAGTGTATAAAGTTAAGTCTAAAAACCATCACAATGTTGAAAAAAATAGGACTTTTTTTTTAAGCCAAGTACTTTGTACAGTCATAGCAGGAAAGACTGTGAATTGTGAAAATCGGCTACATCCTATCCAGCCCGCCACAGACTCATGGTATGAGAAAACAAACCCATTTAAACGTTAACTTGAAAAGGCTTTGGGGTATCCTGCCGACACAAAGAAACCTAGGAATAAGTTTCCCTAGATTTCCTTTACCACATCCAGCCATCAGGAACTCAAATAGAGGAGGTCTACCCAAAAGAAGGTGTAGGGCTCCAGCGAACTGTGTCTCAAGGTCAGGGACCTACGGGACACCTGTGACAAAGTGATGTGTGTGAAACGATAAGCCAAGGCTGGAAAAGAGACTCCGGGGTGTAGAATATTCTAGAGCTGGGAAAGTCTGCCTAAGAAAGTCATAGTGAATAAATGGCACCAGCTCCAGAGAGGTTGTAAGGGGGAACTGAAGAGGAGGACCGCAGGAGCAAGACTTCCAAGCCGCTGGGGGCTTTCATCACCGCGTGTGCCCTCGATGTGGCTCGCGGATCTATGGGGCTTCGTGCTGACATTGCAGGCTGTGACCTTTCTTTGTTTCCTCTTGTGACCCAACCCTCTCTTTTAGAGTGGAGACACTTATTTTGTGTCATGAAGGTTAGGGGCATGTAGCCTGGGCTGCTGAGTGTGTAACCAGGTTCCCAGCCGCGGGTTTTCCCTGCGTCTCACAGGAGACTTTGAACTCGGGCTTTGGACAATATGGCCACTGTTAGGACTGGAAACTTGGGATGTGGGCTGGCTGGAACTGGAATGATTAGATGGGCGTGCGATCTGAAAAGGCAGAGATAGAAGGTTGTTGTGGAGCTTGAGAACATGTGTTGGACTGTTGAATTGACTAGGGGTGGACTTACAATGGTAAATTTTGACGTTCAGCTTCATTGCATCTAAAAGTGGCTAAAAGACCAGAAATCCCCCCTCTCTCTCTTTCTCTGTCGCTCTGTCTCTGTCTCTCTCCTCTCTCTCTCTGTCTCTCCTTCTGTTTGTGTGGGGGGGGGGGGGTTGTTTGAAGATGCTCCCAGAAATGACCGAGGAGGAAAACCAGCACAGGAAGTGGGTAATACCATCACAGAGGCTGAGAACCTGGACAAAATAAAATGGAAACCCAGAAAGCCCATGTCAGAGACATCCATTCACATTCCTGACAGACCACTCTTAGGTGTGGCGTTCCATCCCTCTCTCCCTGCATGATAGTCTGAAATTCCTGAAACCATATATTTACTCTGTTCAAATATCAAGTATTTTGTAGCAGTAACACAAAAGCTGATCAATAAAATGTTTCTTTTTTTTAATGTTTCTTATGATTAATTTACCAAGCCAAAGAAATACTACCAGTAGATTTTTGTGAATGAGAACAATGCAAAAATTGTCTAATCAGGGGCTGGAGAGGTGGCTTAGCACTTAAGCACTTGCCTGTGAAGCCTAAGGACCCCAGTTCGAGGCTCGATTCCCCAGGGCCCACGTAAGCCAGATGCACAAGGTGATGATGCAGGGATCTGGAGTTTGTTTGCAGTAGCTGGAGGCCCTGATGATTCCATTTTCTCTCTCTCTCTCTCTCTCTCTCTCAATCTCTCTCTCTGTGTCCCTATCAAATAAATAAAAATAAACAAAAAATTGAAAAAAATTGTCTAGTCACAGCTACCTGGTTCACTTTTCCTTAAATATATATTAAATTATGCTAATTATACAAATGTTATAAATGTATGTGTGTTGCTATTTTCAGAGTTAACTTATATAGTTCCTATAATGAAATATATTAGCAGAGATAATTCATAGTTAAGAAATAAAAACACATTAAAATGTTATGCATCAAATTAAATTTTAAAAGTGTTATTATTTGACTGTTTAAATCAGGTGTAATCAGTGCTCAAAATCAGGCATTGGCAAACAATAAAAGGTAGAAATGAAAAATCATGAACCTTAGTTGTCTTTATTTTCTCTTCTCCTTTCTTCCAAGGCAAAATGAAAAGCTCATTTCTGAAGTCAGCCAAGATGAGATATTTTACCAGACATGTAATATTGTAGGGACAATGCCTACATTTATTTTCGAGGCCGGCTTGCACAGCTTTGGAAGAAGGAACGTGATTCATAGCTAAGATGTCAGGATAATGTAATCAAAAATCCCTGTGGTACCATTCTTGACCTTTACAGCCAAAGCAAATTTGCAAAATGGGAAACTGAGCAGGAAGTCTGCTTTCAAACACTAACCTAGCAATGGTGGGTGTTTCACCAAGGCAGTGCTCCTTATCAATATTTTAGAGACTAATGGAGCAGGTGCCCTTTGAAATCACAGGTCATGCTAAGAGCGGGGAGAAGGGTTTGAAGCGAGTCACCTTCAGTAGTGCTAATCCCAGCCAGGAACGATCATAAGGGAGAGTCAGAAGATTTTAGAAGAGGACTTTCTTTTGGTAAAAGCAATTCAGAGCTTACAAAAGGTATGATTTTTTTTTCTTAATTGTAAGAACAGAACGGCATTCATGCTGAGGTATGCACAGCTCTTGTTATCATTAAAATGTAGGGCGATCTTATAAATGTCTCTGGACCTAGGACAACACATATCTAAGGCACATGGATGTGGAATCTGAGAGCTGGAAACAGATACCCTCTGTCATTTCTGCCTCTCATCTCAGTCACCTACTTGACTCCAAACACATGCTTGTTGATGAGTCATGTCATTTCTATTGACCAAGATCATTAGCAGGTCACACCATCCACTGAGCTTGTACGTTGGAAAGGCCTCTCCAGTTCAATATCTAGGTTCGGATGCAAAACGTGTCCCCTAGGCACATGTGTTTGAATACCTTGTCCCCAGGGAGTGGAGCTGCTTAGGAAAGTTATGTTGGAATTAGAAGTAGAGCATTGGGAGAGGAAGTGGATCACTGATGGTGGGTTTCCTACCAGGTGCCCACTTCCTTTTCATGTTCTCTTCCCTGACGCAGAAGAAATGTGACCAGCTCAGCTCATGAGTTCACTTTCTCTGCCATAATGGGATATACCCCTTCAAAGCTGCAAGCCTGAATAAAACCCTTTCATTCCTTTTATTGCTTCAAACCATGCGCTTGGTCATAGACAGTAAATACACGAGCCTAGGATCCACTGCCACGTAGAGTCTTTAGGTGAAAAACTCACCCCTGCTGGAATGTTCCAGCAGGTACAGGCTGCCACAAAACAAAAGCCATAACAAAAAAATATATTTTGCATTTTGTTGACTCCAGATTATTTTACAGTGGTATAGGAAAGGCACCCATTATTAGTGGCTTTGCCAAAATTAGTAAAGTGGGTTTTTAGCAGACAAATTATGAGGTCATAAGATGGAGCCCAATAAGTGAACTATTTCACTGCACAATAGGTGGTTTGCTGTGACTGCAATGTAAACACTTTAACTGTGAACATACACAGGAAAGGCGGTATTATGTTCCCTGTTTTGAAAGGATTCTCTAACAGCGGAAAAAATGACATCACTGACCAGATTTGAAACATCACTTTATTAATGATCTGATAGAAATTTCCAGGAAAGACATATGCCAATTATATCTCAACAAGTGACATTATGGTAAAAGTCTGACCTGGAGTATTCTTTCTTGTCCAGGCTGGCTTGAAAGTCCACATGTGACACAGGCCGGCTTTCCACTCGTGATCTTCTTGCCCCAGCCTGCTGCCAAGCGCTGCGATGGCAGCCATGTGTCTCCAGGCCTGCTTATCTCTTTCTTTATGATCCAACAGTAGGAGTAGACTCATGTAAAAATAATTTTTAAGCCCTAACGTTGAGGCACAGAATAAATTTAGTAATCCAATGAGAATGATGATGATCATAATTAAAAATAAAATGGAAAATTACCCTTTGTACCAGAGAACTCACAATCAAGAGATCACATCTCTTCTAACTCTAAAATTAGACTAAGTCTTGCATTTAGGAAAATGTGGCATTGGGAATATAGTAGATATGATGAGTGCTGGGTGGTACACTCAGACTGGCCTTCCAACAGACAGTTCCACTCTAAAATGCTGAGATCTACTCACACTTGAGTTTGGAAGCTCATTTACAATTTCATATTCATAGAAGCAATGCTACAAACAAGTGTTTGTCTCTGAAAAAAACTGAATCACAATACGCAGAATAAATTAATAGGCCTACAATGCCCTTTAACTAATGTCTAAACTCCTGATTCTAATGATATCTTACTATCTTTGGCTGACCATATGCTGTGACAAGCTGAAGCAACTCAAATCACAAGTCATTATGGCTGTATCGGACTGACTCCCCCCTTGACTGGGGAACAGTCATGGAATGCTGCACAGGTACTTATTCAAAATGTTTGCCATCAGAAGTGTTTCAGATTTTGGATTTCCAAGCTTTTCGATGAAATTTTAATGAGATATCACAGAGAGGGTACCTAAGTCTACACATTAAATGCGTTTATGTTTTACAAATATTTTGTACACATAGCCCCAAGGCAACTTGATATATGATTTTCAGTGCACCTTTATGCTGACCGAATCTAGCCACATGGGTTCCAAAGGGAACTTGTCCCTTGTGACATGACGTGAGTGATCGGAAAGACTTGGGTGTGTTTATATTTCAGATTCATGAGTTAAGGGTGTTTAACTTGTACTTGCTTTTTAACTGAAAGGAAAACAAGGGAGAAATGATCTGCTCTGTAGACTCCATTTCCAGAAGAAGAAAGCTCCAGCAGGAGAGGACTGGATGACAAGAGAAGCCATATCCTCTCATAAGGGTTTCTAGGAGTCCATGATCCACATGACCTTCGGAGTCTGGAAATCTTGCATTCACAGAATTCTTGCACATGTGTGCTTGGGCTTCTGGGTCTATTATTTTAGTCCCCAGTGACATTTTCCCTTCACTCTCAGTCTTATCTTGTTCTAACTGCTGGTTATATTGACTTATTGTTCATGTATATAGACATAAAATGTTCTCCGTGACCTGTTTTGGCAATCCCTTCCTTCTCCAAGAAAGACCTCTTACTCATCTCTCCAAAAGGGCACAAGCTCTCAGTCTATAAGAAACTTCAACCAGCCTCATGATAGGTTTCTGTGTTCCTTCACTCATGAATCCCTTACTGATTATTGAGATAAACCCTGGCATATCATTTCCTGGCACCTTTATTATCTTTCTGATAAACGGTTATTGATAGTAGATTATACTTCATCTTTATGTTCATAAAATACATTACTCTGCAATTACTTAAAAATAAATAGGGTAGAAAATAATAAATGTTTAAGATATTATCTGTTATTCAACTGCCAATAAGAATCAATACCAAAGAGAACTTAAGAATAATACTTTCGGGCTGGAGAGATGGCTTAGTGGTTAAGCACTTGCCTGTGAAGCCTAAGGACCCTGGTTCGAGGCTCAGTTCCCCAGGTCCCACGTTAGCCAGATGCACAAGGGGGCGCACGCATCTGGAGTTCGTTTGCAGAGGCTGGAGGCCCTGGCGCGCCCTTTCTCTCTCTCTCCCTCTATCTGTCTTTCTCTCTGTGTCTGTCGCTCTCAAATAAATAAATTAAAAATTAAAAAAAAAAGAATAATACTTTCATTGTTCTTAAAGAGCAATGACAATGATCTTTTTAAAACTAAATTTCTTCTCAATCTCAATCTTGTAAATTATTCTAATCACTTAAATAAATATAGAAATTAATATGAGTAGGGTTAATGTAAAATAACATTCCTGTTCTCCCATTGTTATACTATTTAATCTTACCCTTTGCCATGTGCCTTGGTAAGTACTCCCTTTGACTCTCGCACTGACACTGTGATTTGCCATAGCTTCAATGTGTGGGCTTATGTTACCTCTTTGAGCTCTGCTCACCATGAGGGGCAAACCTAAGCCTGCCTTCTGGGGCATGAGGGATCACATGAACATGTGTCAACTGAGTCACCTTAGCCAAGATCTTCCCAGAGCACCTAGATCCTACTCATCCCAACTTCTGGCCACAGATCAGTTCATGATGATGAGATGAGTTCAGACAGTAAAACACTAAATCCTCACAGAGATGAGTGAAATAACAACCTTTATTTTCCAAAGTTACTCAGTTTGGAGTGACTAATTATTCAAAAGTAGCTAGTTGACATAGAATTACACAGAAATTTTAGTAGGTTAACAAAACATTCACTTACCTCAGAGACCAGAGAATGCAAGAATCCTTAAGGTATAAATAGATTATATAGAAGATAACACTATAGATCAGTATATAAACTAGCTCAAAATTCAATTGACCATATGAAAGGTTATAAAGATCCATCATTATCTGTAGAGCTATCAACTTAAAGATTAATATTACTACTACAAAAACAGCACTGTCTGTAAATAAAAGTGTGGGTTTTTGTGTTTGTTTTATACATACATGTCAACATTTATCAAATGTTTTTCTGCATCATGCATTTATACCACAAACTAAAGAAATCACATTTATGTTGTACCATATGGCATCTTCAATACCAACCTCACAAGTTCCCAGCATGATTCATTTCACTTTCTAATTGAGTTATGATGTATATTTAATTATTCTTCCTAATGAGTCAAATTAAAAATTCAAGGATTTTATAAGGGTTTTCTTTATATAGCGTATATCTTATTTTATATGAATATACTTTGTGTGTATGACTATATTTTCCAAAGAAATTTTCAAATAAAAAATTAAACATTGTATTTTCTACAGTGTACCACTTTGTTTCTGTTTTTGTGTGTGTGTGTGTGTGTGTGTGAGCTACTGAGAATTACAGATGAAAATGTACCATGTAAGAAAAAATGGAAAATAACCATTAACCAAATCCATAGTCTATCTTAAAATACCTATAACTGACACTGATTTTCCATAGCCTCAATTTAACAAAAAAAAAAATGATTTCAAATTTACAGCTTTGCTTGGCTTGTGATGTGTTCCTTCTTTCATTATGAGAAAGTTATGCATCTAGCTTTTTTGTGATACTTCAGAGATAATAAAGGCCTTTTTTCTTTCATAGCCTAGGAAGCTCAGATAGAAAAAGTCTATATTTTAAGTGCTTCTTCTGTGTCTTATACAATGCTAATAGTGGCTTAATGCTTTACAAAGGCAATGATATAAGTCACAAATATCAGCATTATAGTTATTGTGCACAAGAGAAGTAGTCTTGGGGGCTCAGCTTGTCTAAAGTACCCCTGGAGGACAGGAGTAGGGTGCAGAATTGATCAAATCTGAAAACTACAATCACTGTAACTCTATCCATTTTGAGTGTTGTTGTAACATACCAGCTTTCCTTTTCCACTGCTCCTCTCTTGTGATTTCTCTAATTATACTGAGGAGGATATTGTACAAAATTTGGGTAGGAAAGAAACTAATTAGTTAGACAACCCTTCCAGGAGGGTATTTAAAGTTGAAGATAAGTTTTTGAAGTACAAATGACCCTAGACTGGTAGACACCATGGACTCCCCTTAGCTTGTAGATAAAGTTATATTCATTGGATTAGACTTGCCCCCATGTAACTCCACAAACGGAGAAGACTCTTTTTGAAGGGAGTTCTCCAAACTTTTAACCAGGTTATCAACTTGATAGAACATGGGTACAAGTGGTGCATTCTGTCCCTTCGCAGTGGACATCATGGACATTTCTCCAGTCCAGGCAAAGTCATTGAGGGGGAAAAGTATTTGAGTCATTGTTCAAGGAAACACAGCAAGAGCTCAGATAAGAGAAGAGAAAGTCACATAGCCATAAATGTCATAAATCATGACAAGGCACAAAGCAGGGTATGGCAAAAGATCCAACCCGAACAGTCAGCTGATTATAATTTGATAGTTCAGCCCTTAGCCTGGAGTTCCTCTGACTTCCATGACCTGAAATAGGACTTTCTCCAGTCTGAAGTCCTGATACAGCAATAGCGAGGATTCACCAACCCGCAGGAGAGGGATGTGAACCTAAGCCATATTCATCTGGCTGTCCTTCCCTCAACCTCCTTTATATAAACTTGGAAATTTGAAGAAGATCACCTCTAAGCTATCTTCCTACTTTGCACATCTCCAATTTTTATTTTAGTCTTTCAATCACTTTTTTTCTACATTATCTTTTCAAAGGCCATCACTTCCTCAGGTCATCCAAGCCACATGATTCTGAAAATTTATTCTCATTGAAATAGCAGAATTAGTCTACCATAAAGACAGACAAAGGTCAACACAGTGTCTGAGCCTAAAAGGAAAAGTGGAGGAGGCTGTGATGAGAAAATTATACCTGACCTCACTTTTCTATTCCTTTGGCTTTGGTTTTTATAGGATGCTATATTTCTGAAGAAGCCATTCGAATTGCTGCAGGTAAATGTCTGTATTCTGAATTTATTGAGACAGGCAGCAGAAGGTCAAGGCACAGGCCAAGGGTAACTAAAGCAGAGAAGCAAAACATTCTAGGGTAATATAGACAAATGTAAACTGTGAAGGTTAGGCATGCACTGTGGTGGGGATTAGAGATGCATTTGCAAAAAAAATATAACAGGCTGCCTTAAATAACTGAAATAAAGAGAACGATTTGTATCCTTGTATCTTTTTTAACTTTCCTTATTTTAAAGTTATCCTGCAGTCCTACAAGTAATTGTGAAGAAAATTTGTCCTTAGAACTAGAATGCATTATATACAGAAAGGATATTTTAGTTATTTGCTTAACTAATTTTAAATGGGATATAAGCTTTATATAATACAAATTTATTCTCCAGACTGGAAACATGCATGTAGGTGATCCATCTGATACTTTTTTATACCTAATGCTGATGATCAATCATAAATTCCACTTGAAAATATTCCAATGCCCTGAGAAAAATAAAAGATGAAATAAATGTGTCTAAGCTGAGCTCACTTTTATTAAGCCTTTTATAATAATAATATTATAATAATGCTCAGCAAAGATAGTTTAGGTGTACTTTCCTCCTTAGAAAACATAAAAGTGGTAAATGAGAATTCTTTGTTTAATTTAATCCTTCATAGAATGTGCAATTATATCTATAAGTGTCCAAGTTTTTCAGAACACTGGTGTGTAATAAAGTTTCCATTTGAAAGCCAAATGGCTTTTGAATATGAGTTTATAATTTAAATGAGATGGTCTTCTTCTGAATACATTACTATTCAACATGACTGTTAGCCCACTAAAAGAATACAGTTTGTGTGCACGTGTAAACTTGGGGCTACTGCCAAAGAAAAGAAAAACATCATTTTCTTCAGCAGTTTTTTATCTAGTTTTACATTTGCATGCAGTTATAAGTCACAATAAAAAAGAGTTCTTATGCCTGCTATACTCACAATGGTACCATTTCCAGTGATTTGTCTATAAAATATAACCATCATCCTGTCATTGACCCAATCCATAGAACTTATTTAAATTTTATTCTTATTTGTATGTGGGTGGGCTTTTTACTTTCCCATCACTGTCAAGGCAGATAGGACAGTTCCCTCAATAAAGATATCCCTCATTTCCCTTCATAAATAGAAAATCACTTTTATGCCCCCAAAATATTTTCAAAATGAAAATAAAGAAAAGAATATTTAAAGGAAATTACTAAAGGCAAGAAAAGCAAGATAATAAGTAATACATAAAAGAAGGTAATAAGAAACAAAAAAACAACCTTGAATGTCTTAGCCTAGTTGTTTCCTAGAACCCTCAGCTTGGGATAAGGGATCATTTATGACTCCTTTCAGTTAACAGAATTGTAATTTAGAAAAACTGAGATACAAAAGCTAGAAGACTAATGTAAATTTGGGACTTATCCTGGCACCACTGAGGGCAATTGGCCCCTGGTCCTGATGTGTTACTAGGACTAGCCATGGAGGATGCGTCATGGAATTTACCTGCAATGGAATGGAAAGGAGAGGCTCGTGCTCTGGCACACACCTTCATATGGGAAGATGGGATTCCAACCCAGTTCCTGCACACCTTCAGGATTCAGCATAATTAGGGTGCTTACACCTGGACACCTGGATGAAAAGCTGCAGAAGGCCCATTGTGGAGCCGAGTGACAGAGTTACCTATGCACAAAGCAAAAGTGAGATAACACACTCCAGATGTCTGGTGACCTGAGCTTTGCAGGTGAAACAAGAAATCCATTGTAAACTCCCTACAGATATGGTAGCCACCTGAACATCTGTTAAAATTTTTATGTCAGAAACCCTAAGAGAGAGAATATGTGCACACCAGAGCCACTAACCACCGCCAACAAACTCCAGAAGCATACGCCACCATGTACATCTGACTTACCTGGGTACTGGGAAATCAAACCTGGGTTCTTAGGCTTCACAGGCAAGTGTCTTAACCACTAAACCTTCTCTCCAGCCCACATTATCCTTCTTAAGGGACTGGTTAAGTAAATTTTACAGTAAGCATTTGTCAGTATTCTCCCTAAAAACAGAACAAAGAAAATGGAAATACGGATGGATAGGTAGAGGGAATGTGATAAGCATGTGATAGGTAGCTAGATAAATGATAGATTGATAGATTGAGGTGGTAGATGACAGATGATAGAGAGATGACACAGAGACAAGGACATAAACACACAGACAGATGAAAAGAATGACAGATAATAGAGATGATGATAAATAATATCTACATCTATGATAGATATATAGATAAGTCATAGATAGAATATATATATATAAAAGAATGATTATTGAGGCTGGAAAGTACAAACTCTAAGAGCCAACAGGATGATCTCAGGCTATGAGGCAGGAACATTATCTCTCACCTGATTGAGGCTCATACTTTGCTTTTGCTCAGACCTTTGGTGGTTAGGATAAAGGTCACCATCATGGCAGAGGCAAGACTGGCTTAGTAAATCTTACCAAAAACACCTTGATAGAAATATCTTAGAATAACTTTGGGCTAAATATCTGGAAGTCTTATAGTTCACAGATGATTTAACATGTAAAATTAATCACAACACTGTAAATTTTACTTTTGGAAGCTAATTTAGTAAAATATATAAATATTATAGCTAGGATGTCCCCTGTCATTCCAACATTAGGTGGCTGAAGCAAGAGAGGTGGCATGAGTTTAAAACAAGACTTGGCTGCATGCTAAATATAGGGACAGTCCTTGTTACAGAGTGAGAACTTTTATTTATTTATTTATTTATTTATTTATTTATTTGAGAGTGACAGACACA
This sequence comes from Jaculus jaculus, assembly GCF_020740685.1. Taxonomy (NCBI): domain Eukaryota; kingdom Metazoa; phylum Chordata; class Mammalia; order Rodentia; family Dipodidae; genus Jaculus; species Jaculus jaculus. Next base: position 90,371,984 of record NC_059114.1, read on the forward strand.
GAGAGAAAGACAGATAGAGGGAGAGAGAGAATGGGGCGCGCCAGAGCTTCCAGCCTCTGCAAACGAACTCCAGACGCGTGCGCCCCCTTGTGCATCTGGCTAACGTGGGACCTGGGGAACCGAGCCTCAAACCGGGGTCCTTAGGCTTCACAGGCAAGCGCTCAACCGCTAAGCCATCTCTCCAGCCCCAGAGTGAGAACTTTTGTCCAAAACTGAAAGAAATTAGTAAGTAAATGTTACAGCTGAAGATGAAGAGACCTAGAGAGATGGTTCAGTTGTTAAACTTTTTGTCACACAAACATGAGGACCGTAGTTCAGACGGCCAGCACCTGGCTAAAAGTCAGGCACGGATGGATAAACATGCATGGTCCTCTGTAGGAAAGTGGAAACAGGAGGATCCCCATAGTTTTTTTTTGGCCGAGTTGCCTAGCAGAATTGGTGAGCACTAGGTTCAGTCAGCGACTCTGTCTCAATAATTAAGCTGTAGAATGATGGAGGAAGACTGCTAACATCAAGTTTTGGCCTTTGCTCACATGTACACGTGCACCCTCACCCCACCCAAAACCCACACATGTCTCTGCGGGCATACTGGCAAACCTACTGTGCATAAAAACTGAACTAAACATGAGGTCTTATTTTGTTGAAGGAGATCAGTCAGAAATTTTAAAAATTGGTGTACCAAAGAGAAAAACAATAATGGAATACTAAACTGTCCATAAAAAATAGAATGTCTTCTATAATTGAAAACTTGAAACCACTCAGTTTTATGGTTTTACCTAAAAAGTAGCTGTTATGAAATGCAAATCACACAATTATCAAACCAAACAAAATAAAATTTAATATCATGAGTCACTAGGTTGAACGTGGACTTTCAGTTTTCCTAGAAAAATGTTACCTCACAGTACAAGCTAATGCTATGCTAAATGAAGTACTTCGGTTATGAGCGAGCAAAGTGGAGTCATTTGTACAAAGGAAAACCAGGACTTAGTGAGGGTTCAGAATGATATTGTTTCATAAAGAATTATACTCAACTTCTTGTGGACCTGGATGACAGATTACAAAGAATCCGAAGGTTCACAGTCACAGTGTGAAGAAATTGAAGGGTTCTGGATGAGAGTGCTGTCATACAAAAGTAGTCTTTGAGAAGTTCACTGTCTTGTGGGCATGGACATCTCCCCTTCCCACCTCGTATGAAGTAGGCTGTAAGTAAGGTGGTCACGTGTCTAGCGGCAAGCAGGGCATGGAATTAATCGTATAAACATCTCCGTCCTCCCACTGGAGACTTAAAAGTTTCCTACATAGGTGTGCTTCCCCACCAATACTTTCAACTAGCTAAATATGGTTCAACAGATGCTTAAAATGGCAAGTGAGCATGGAATTATACAAATAAAAATAGATGGCTCCATGCCAATTGACTGTGTCCCAGTGGTAGGTTGAACAATGTGTTCCACCAAAGGAGGGTATGTCCTAATCTCTGCAACCTGTGAGTACATTATATTGTATGGAAAAAAGAAAAAAAAAAACTCTACAGAGCTCAAGATAGAGAAATTACTCTGAATTGTCATGGAAGGAGAGTTGGCTCAGAGTGACCACACCAGCTCTGGGAAGAAGGAGGCAGGACTATGAGTCAGAGATGCGATATAATAACAGAAGAGACCATTAGATGACTTCATTGCCTCACTCTGGAATATAGGAAGGCCGAGGAAACAGGGTGGTCTCTAGTCCACACCCTCCCCAAGGAGTGCTACAGTATCTGCACTGCCTCTCTTTCCACGCTTGAAGGTGATCCATTGCTTTAATAGCCTTTTCTCTGAACACTGATACAGTCAAAAAAGTTTAAGAGTTGCACAAATGTGTGAATATGTTACCTAATGTAAACATCATAGAGGTTATCTCAGGATAAGTAGTTTACATAATGACTGTTGTGTTTTAGCTCTTTGTATATTATCAAACCCTAGTTTAAATTAAACCCTTCTTCAATGAGGGAAACTGAGGTCAGGAGGTGTTGTTAGGTTGTTTTCACTGAGCTTCCCTGAGGACTATTTTCCTCTTGGTTCTAAGGCTTTACTATAAAGTGGGAGAAAAAGAATGGGGCAGAGAAAAAGGGAGAGAAAAGAAAGGGAAATAGTATGCATGCAGAAGAAAGAAGGGGAGGGACAGAGAAAGAGAATTGGAGAAAAGGAGGGATGCATGCACCCAGAGAGAAAAAGAGCATTTTTTCATCTATGAAGAAGATGTGCCATGTTGGCAACCTGAGGTGTAATCCCCCTTGGAGGGGCTCCCCCAGGTACTGTACCTGTCTCCCCGTGATTAACTCAAGTCAGGAGCCAAAATAAACTTTTCTTTCTTTAACTTGCTTTCATTAGGTGTCTTGTCTCAGCAATGGGAAAAGTAAAACATGTGCAAATATATAAACGTGTGTGTGTGTGTGTGTGTGTGTGTGTGCAGTGTGGTGTGGTGTGTGAATTTGTCCCCAGCACCTTGGGTCAAGTTTCCTCAGATTGAAATCCTCCTGAATTACCAGACCTGTTATTGTCTTTGGAAGCTTCTAAACATCAGGCTGCCTAAGGCCATCACTGCTTAGACCAACTGCCGAGTCACCCCTTCACTGGACTCTGTCCACATTGTTGAGGCTGTGCCTTGGAAAGGGAGGCAGCGCACTGACCCTGGGCTCGATGCCTGGTGCAGTTTGGAGTTGTCATAGAGAGCTCAATGCCTGTTCTCAGCACCGTACTTGTCTACCTGAGCTCAATCCTGACAACTGGAGATCGTTTTCCTAAATCAGGACCTGGCGCCAGGATTAAAGATTCTAAAATCTATATTATCCCAGCTGAGAAAGGTGCCCCTAGACCTCAGCCTTGTACATGAAGGTTTTTCTAAATGAATGGAGATAATAATTGGCTCTATATTCTGCTATGTCGTCTTTTCTCTGTCACCGTGGGCATAGAAAGTTTCAGCTGCCCTGATGTGAGAAAGGCGAGGGTGGCAAGGCAGTATGCAAGTGGAGATTTATGAATATTTCAAGATAATTGGTTGAAATGTTCATATTATGGAATTTAGTAGCCTGAACAACATGAATGTCTTAAAACAAAAATGGTCCTAACCAATGTCATTGGAAGTATGCTTCCCTTATAACTTTTAAGAAAACTTTCAATGTGCAAGGCATAACATTCAATGACTATTTTTCATGAGGGCTCCTGTTTCCACAAAGTTGCACTCATAAACTTAAATGAGACAAAAATTTAAATAATATCTATTTGTCATTAAAACAAAATGAATCAATGACATTAAAAATCATCACTTGCTATTATCTTATATTTATGTATACTATTGCAATAATTTTCTTTTTAAAAATATTTTTATTTATTTATTTGAGAGAAAAAAAGGCAGAGAGAGAGAATGGGTGCACCAGGGCCTCTAGCCACTGTAAACTCCATATGTATGCACCACCCCCGTGCATGTGGCTTTCATGGGTCCTGGGGAATCAAACCTGGGTCATTTGGTTTAGCAAACAAGTGCCTTAACCACTAAGCCATCTCTCCAGCCCAGCAATTTTCATTAGTAGTCAAACTTTCATATTCCAAGGTCTGAGGAATAATTAAAACTTCAATCACATACCTTAGTATTTACAAAGTACTCAGAGATATATTGTTAAACTTGTACCAAAGAAATTGGCTGGAAACCTAAAGAGAACCATTTTAAAGTGCTAAATAATTTTATTAGTTTCAAAAATGCAGGATGTATCTAGGAGTACATTCTGATTTCCTACTTCTCACTGAAAGTTCTACTTTCTAGCAACTAGACACTTATTGAAAATTTCAAGGCTGAAATGATTTACCTTCACCTGGTAAGATTTATTTAACGTACTAGTATCAAATCTTGACTCACTTCCACTCTTGCGGGTAGAAGGCTGTGTTTTGATCTGTGAACTGTTTCAGCAGTCTCAGAGTACACATATTCCAGAGAACTGGTTATTGCATATAAAGTCTTCATTTCTGACCATTTCCTCTATGGCTGGTTTACAAGTAATTGCTTTTATTACAGTCAAATGTTTCTTATATCTCTACTTCTTAAATATGTTTGTAACATACCAGCATAAATACTTACTTTGTATTCTAAGAAGACATCCATTCTTCCCAGAGGTTGTTTCTAAGATTCCTCCTGCTTATCCTGCAACCATCCTCGGAATTTGAAAATTTTTTCGCAACTTTGACAACTCATCAGTGTAAGCCAAAGAAGACAGCTATGTTTTGAATCAACAAAGGTCAGAGAGAAAGAAAGAAGAAAAGACAGAATGCCTCTACATATCTGTTAAATTTATTTTGACAGCGTTTTTCTGTCAATCTAGAAGTATAAGTATATAAAAATATATTAGTTCAACAACTACAATAAATTTTTAACAGGGGTAGAGCTTGCCTACACAACATTTTCCATGCCAATATCAATAAAAGGGATTAATTAATATGCTTTTAAATAACCATATTTTATTCTTATAGTCATAAGCATATAGTTATTTTAAATATGTAATTTATTAGTTACTGTATAGTTATTTCTCTAAAATTTAAAAGTAGTTGATAATACAAAGTGAGCCATTGTAATTAGTTCACACGGTTATTTTTTTTTAAAAAATGAGCAAAGTGTAGAGAAAAGGAGACAAGAATGAAGGGAAAGAGGGAAAAACAAAGAAAGGGGAGAAAAAAAGGTTTTATTTCACATCCTTGTAATCTACCGTTTGTAATTGACCCTGAATTCTCTTACTGTTTAATGTTTCATTTTTTCTGTTTTGTGGTGTGGAGCATAAAGTTAGATTAGCTTCATTCACAGTCCTTATTCTCTGTCAGTTTGCACATAGAATATATGTATATTCTTGTTTTCGAGCGCTCTAGAGGGAGAAAAGTAAAGGGGGGAGCAAGAGGAAGGGACAGAGATAAACATTTGACCTCCATGCTGAATGCTCAACGAAGGGAGCCAGTAAAATGGGGGCCTTCTTTCATGTCTCAGGATGATGTGGCATGATAGCACACTGGAGGATTGCATCAGCGCTGGGGAGTTTGGCAGTACACAAAAATGGCCATTTCTGTTTATTGTCTGAAGATTGCATATCATCATTGTCATTTTCCGCAACCCACATACGTAAAGTAGCATGTATAAAGCACACACACTGGCATTGATCCTCATGGATTTTTAAACTTAACATTGTTGTGGGAAACATATGCACAACATAATCATATTTCCAAGAGCAATGTGGCACTTGACACAAGAAGTAAAGAAAGAGCGTACATGGTTGTCTGAGTTGGAAAGCGAATGAAGCATAGCGGTTGTTATGGGTGTGGTTTGCTGAGTTGCAGGGCATACTTCCTTGATATTGAACTTGCTCAATTTACATGCACTTGCAAAACGACCCAGAAAATATCAGATAAAGAATGACATGGCTGGCAAGGTGGAATCAGAAAAGTTTCTCCTGAGAATCTCCTCAGAAACAATAACCCCTCCTCAGCTCACAGAGGCATTACTTTCTACAAAACTGCTGTTGCATTCTGGTCTGGAGAGAAATTCACTGTGGTGTAACATCATATTTGATTGATTCAAAGAGGCATCTTTTGATTCAATTTGACCTTTTTCAATTGCTTTATAAGATTTGTGCATGGAGGTAGAGAGAAAGTCACTTGCTTGTAAAGCCCACTGGCCTCCATACAAATCCTAAGACACCCATATAAGCTGGGGACCAAAAGTGGTGCAAATGACTGATGTTTGTTTGCAGTGGCAAGAGTCTCTGGTGTGCATGCATACTGGTGTATACGTACATACAGTATATCTCATCACTCGTGTTATTTAAATTAGGTAACATACTTATGCTTTATATCTGTCTTTGATTCAGCTTTCAATTCTCAGGCTTTCCCCACACATCAAAGTTGCTAGGGCTAGATTTTGACTTTATAGTCTCAAAAAAGAAAAAACCTGTGAAAGACAGAGTTCTATAATGAACTACCTAGTCTTAGGCATTTTGCAGAGACAACTGGTCTACGGCACAGCCTGTGTGTGCCCTTCTTCAGTGATGCAAATCTGCGGGGTCACTACCTAACAAAAGTAGTCCCAGCATGCTCAAGGGGCTGACACTCATGTCCAAGGTTCCACGGCAGTGACCAGGCAGGACAAAAACAAGTGAAAATATCTTATAGCTCTGGGTCTCTATCCCAAATAACCGAGCAAAGAGATGACATTAACGTGTGCACAGAGGGCTGGATTGGGAGTGCAGGGGGACGGCAACAAAATGAGGACTGAGAGCCAGATGGCTGATAAAGTGCCTGGGTAGATTTTTATCACAGTAATTGTATCTTAAAGTCTAAATTTTTATAGTTAAACTTTAAGTATCTCATTTAAAAAAAATCTACATAACTTAAAATTATACATATATGGTCTATAATTTTAAAATATGTATAATTTTTGTTAATTCCAAACTGAAAAGGTTGTCCTGTATATGGGGGGGGGGCAAGCACACACGTGTGTGTTGTAATGTGGATATGGGTGCTCATGTGTGTTCCATATGGGGGAGCGTGTGTGAAGATTAAAGGTTAGATTTAGAAAACTGTCCTTGCCAGAAGCCTTGTTTGCGTGCAGGTGCCTCTCTTTGTTGATCACCCCTGCATCCTCCAGGCCTGTGAGCTTCCGGGAGAATCTCCTGTTGCTGCCTTTCTTCTTTGCTACAGTGTGCTGGGATCACAGATGGTAGCATGGCAGGGTCCAGCTTTGCTTGCATGCTAGGGATCCAAACTCGGATGCTGCAAATGGCTTATCTACTGAGCAAGCTTCCCAGCGCCAACATTGTCCTTAATTAGAATATTTGAACAATTTGTAATCATCCACCTCATTATAGGAAAATAAATTCATATCACTTTTACTCTTGCCTTTTGTTGTTTTTCTATCTCTTTTTCTTTCTTTGCTCTGGTGTGATTATTTTTTATTATATTTTTCTGTCCTATTAGCTTGGTAGATTCGTTTCAAGATTCTCACACTGTACTTCATAATAATCACTCACAAGTGATAACTCACATCTTTGAGTTCTAAAGCATAGAACTTTTCTGCTTCTCTTATTTGGCAGTGTCCTTTAAATGCTTTGATTTCTTTTGTCTTACTCGCAGCTTATATACCACCTCTGTTATATCATTTAATTATTTAATTCTCTTTATTTTAAGCGCACAAGTCATGGTCCACATGGGTGTAGCACTGTTTCTCTATATTCATTGACATATTTACCATTCCCCATGCTCTTTAAAATTCACATCTTCAAGCTGTCACTTCATGTCCTAGTCCTTCTTCCCCCAAAATGCAGGCCTTAAATGTTATTCTCTTACCCATGTTTTTTTTTTTCCAGAAACTTCTTTTGGATGATATTTTGATGGCTTTAGAGTTCTGAATTGACAGATCTTTGTATTTTATCCTTCAAAAATGTCATTCTCTGGTCATCTGTTTCCACTACTTAGGAGGGAGGTCTGAGGCAGGCTTCCTATTCTTTTTCTCTCAATTCTTTGAATATTTCATAAAGAAAATATTTTCTTCAAACTTGGGAATAGGTTTCCTAGTTAATAGTTGATTTAGGAAGAAGAAAGAGAAGGGGAAAACTGCTTGTCAGTGTGGCAAGTCTCTGTTACTGCTACGTGAGAGGCACTAGCCATCATGATATGTGACAAACAAGACAGGTTAGCTCAGAAGACTGGATCTCAGCAGCACTTCTCAGCTCGCTATTCTGAGCTCTGAGGAGAGGCTCTTCTCTCCTCCTTTGACTTACATAACAGAGCAGTTTATGTAGAATCTGGTGTTATTTATGTTAAAAACCATTACCTGCATTCCAGACTCATCTCAAAGAAAATGAGTTGGATGTTCCCTCAAAATCACTCAAAAAAAGTTTGGAGATTAAGTTGTATTTAGTTAGATTTTTAAACCATCAAAGTAAATAAAAATATTGCCTGACAAATGATTTTACTATGATAACCAAATTTATATTTGGCTTCCCTCAGTTTCCAGTTGAAAGCATCCACACACTGGTTTCATATATTTCACTTATCTATTTGTTTGTTTGTTTATTTGTTTATTTATTTTTAAACATTTTTATTGATAACTTCCATAATTATAGACAATAAACCATGATAATTCCCCCCCCCAACTTTCCCCTTCACAAATCCACTCTCTGTCATTTCCCCTCCCTGTCTCAATCAGTCTCATTTTTATTTTGATGTCATCATCTTTTCCTCCTATTATGATGGTCCCGTGCAGGTAGTGCCTGTCACTGCAGGATATCCAGGACATTTTGTGTCTTGAAGATGGCGTTGTAAGCAGTCCTACCCTTCCTTTGGCTGTTACATTCTTCCTGCCACCTTTTCTGCAATTGACCTTGCACCATAGATGTTGAGATAGAGATGTTTCAGTGCTGACAACTCCTCTTTTACTTCTTCTCCAAACTATGGTGCATTTTGAGTCATCTTAGAGGTCACTGACATCTGAAAAGAGACATTTCCTCTCAAAATGAGAGTCGTATTAATATATGATTATGAACATGAAGAGAAGTGCCTACTTGGCAGTTTAGTGAGCATAATATATCCATTTAGCCAGACACCAGCAGGCATTATAACCTTAGGGCTTCTCCCCCCCTCCCTTCATAGGTTATTAGTACCAGGCATATATGCCCTCCCCTGGAGTGAGCCTCCAGTCCAATTAGTGAGTAGTTGGTTTCTGCATAACGAAAATGCCACTATTGCACCCTTTGGCTCATTTGGCCTGGCTGGACAAATGTAAGTCTTGCAGTGTCCACTGCTGTTTATCTCCATTGATGACTTCTTTCTCCCATAGGGCTGCATGCAGTATAGCTTTTTCCAGCTTTCTGTCAACTGATCTACAAGGAAGAGGTTGGCAGCCAAAAAATGTGGAGTTTTCACCAATAGGGTCTTACATTTTTTCCTGGTCAGAAACCAAGAGTTTTGGCAATAGCCTGTAATTGTTTGGGGTCATCAGGGACCTCTCTGGCCAACAACTCACCAGAAGGTATCCCATCTCTGGTGTGTCATCCCCAGCACTGAAAATTTTCAAGTAGCAGTCTATGCCTTCTGGGTATGCAACTGTGCAAAAAAGTAGATCTCTATATGGCTTAATCATACCCTCTTAAATTTTGATTATCCTTACCCTTACCTTTTCTTTATGCAATCTCTTTTCCTAACTTCACTTAGGACATTCAACCCCAAGTAATATGTTCAGCTATTTACATATGTACAATGCTATCCCCTTCAGACCTCCTCTTTCCTCCCTCCCTTATGGCCACATTTTAGCTTACTGGTCTCTGCTACTAATTTTTACCCTAATGTACATAAAAGTCTAAACATTTGTAGCTATGATCCACATATGATAAAATTTATGTGGTGTTTGGCTTTTTGGACCTGGGTTCCCTGAAACTTTCAAAGTTTTATTTTTCTTTACCACTGAATATAACTCCATTGTGTAAATGTACCACATCTTTATTATCCATTCATTAGTAGAGGGAAATATAGGCTGGTTCCATTTCCTAGCTGTTGTAAACAGGGCAGCAATAAACATGGTTGAACAAATACCTCTAAGGTAGTGAGAAGAGTCCCTAGGATATATGCCTGTGGTATAGCTGGGTCATATGGTAAATCTATTTTTAGCCATCTCAGGAATCTCCACACTGATTTCCATAATGGCTGTACCAGGTTATATTCCAACCAACAGTGTAGAAGGGTTCCTTTTCTTCTGCATTCTTGCCAGTATTTATTGTCATTTCTTTTCTTGATAATAGCCATTCTGACAGGAGTAAGATAGAATCTCAAAGATGCTTTAATTTGCATTTCCCTAATGGCTAAGGATATAGAGCATTTTTTAGATATTTATAGCCCATTTGTATTTCTTGCTTTGAGAACTCTCTATTTAGTTGCATAGCCCATTTTTAATTTGGTTGTCTGAGATCTTATTATTTAGCTTTCTTTATATATCCTGGATATTAATCCTCTGTCAGCTGTATAGCTGGCAAAGACTGTCTCCTATTCTGCAAGTTGTCTCTTTGCTGTATTCTCAGTGTCATTTGCTGTACTAAAGCTTTGTAATTTCATGAGGCTCCAGTGGTTGATTAGTGGTTTTATGTCTTGAGCAACTGGAGTTATATTCAGAAAGTCATTGCCTATGCCAATATTTTGAAATTGGTCCCTTACTTTTTTCCTCTGGCAACTTTAGATTTTCAGGTCTGATATTAAAGTCCTCAATCCATTTGTAGTTGATTCTCGTGTATATAGAGAGAAAAGGATCTATTTTCATCCTTGTAAATATAGATATCCAGTTTTTCCATCACCATTTGTTAAAGAGGCGGTCTTTTCTCCAAAACACAATGGCTTTCTTAAATAACTATCTCTTCTGTCATTACTGTCACATTAGGACAACAAGCTAAATGCTATATTTTTCCAGTCTATTCTTTCTAGTTAATAATATATCATAATATTTTTCATGGATATATATTCTATAATTTGAATTAAAAACAAAAGTATTCTCTAATTTAGTGATGCAATGCTCAGCACAGAAAGGAATGAGGCCTTTGTGATGGCTTGAATAGTGTCTCTGTAAGCTGAAGTCTTGGTCTCTAATCCTTGGTACTACAGACAGGGGGTTAGATTCTTTAAGAAGTGGATCCTGAATGTAAATCTCTTAGATATATGCAGGTATATGCTTGAAAGAGACATGGAATTTTGCTCTCTCTTTTTCTCTTTGTTGCCTACCTATAAACTGAGGAGCCTGCTTTAACATGACCTTTCACAGTGATGTGCTATTCCTCCACAGGCACAAAAACAATGAGGCCAGGAGGAAGCATGTAAACCTGTAATCCAAAATGGGCATTTTTATTTCCTTCTTTGACCATCCCAGGGGATAAGTGTGTCAATGCAAAGCTCATTATCACAGCCTCAGAAAATGACAGAACTGAACTGTTCAAGGTCTTTATATCCAGCACTGTAAAATTGTTAACTATGAAGTTCTAACTTTTGTTTCCAAGATTGTTTACATGTCATGAAGTAGTCTTAGTCCAAAGGAATACATGCTACCTTTCCAGTGAAATTCCATTCATTGTTTATTTTATCTTAATTTATAATTATTTTATCTTATTGCACATGTATGTGTGTGAGTGGTACACATACCTGCATGTATGTGAGTTTGTGTTTGTGCCTTTGTGTGTGTACAGGCGTTAATGCATATGGGTTTATGTGTACATGGATGCCAATGTTGAATATCTCACTCAATTATTTTATACCTTATTCTTTGACACGGAGTCTTTTGCTAAATATAAACCCTACCAATTTGGGAGCCATGAACATCCTTTCTCCACATCCCCAGAGATGAGATTATAGTAATGTAGGAGCATGTCCAGCACTTTTACATCGATCTGGGGATCCATATTCAAGTCTTCACAATTACATGGCAAGTACTTTGCCAAGTGAGCCATCTCTCCAGCTCAATTTTCCCTATTTATTCTTGTTTTTTTTTAAATCTTATGTCATCGGCTCAATTAAATAATCAAGTTGTATCAATCTCAATAAATGTTTGGGATTAAAACATCAGGTTTGGAAATGGAAATTATTCAATTGAACTTAACTTCTAGGAACTTCCAGCAATATTTCAGAAAGGCAAAGAGCTTATTGGCATTCCTGCTTTTCAAAGACCAGAGCAATAGTGTTAATTAACATTAAACTCAGAGGAATGTGGGCACTTGAGTTATGTAGAAAAACATTGATCAGGATATGAATCAGAGTCAAAAACACAAGTGTGGTTGCAGTCAATTACTGAGCATCTCATGTAAATGTTAAGGACTTCTCTGTATAATGATCACAAATCCAGAAAGGTTACTGCAAACACTGGGGCTTCAAGCTGAGTTCCTTTAAGAGGAATAATGACATCACAGAGTTCATGGACACAGCTGTCTAACTGAGGCCTTTGTCTAGCAAAGGAAGCAGTATCATCCTCATCCTCTTCTAAATGGATGCTGTTTATGTGATTTCTCCACTTGTGACAGTCAGAGCACCTCTAAATACTGTTAAATATGCTGCAAAGGTCAATATTTCCCTGGCAATAGATGCATTGCTTCAGATAAAAGTAATGTTTGTATAATCCCCTAAATACACTAGAGTTTCATTTGTACAACTCATCAGTTAAGGTGTTTGGTCTTTCTTATATTCAGTGAGACACTAAGAATACCTTTTAGAATATAGCATTTCTCTGCTATAATGAGTATCTGAATGAAGTTTCTCAATTCTCCTGATAGGCTTTCCTATCAGCTCCAAAATTACTTTCCCAGTGGGAACAGAAGACCTCTGCTTGCCATCTCAAAGTACTGGCATTTTGTATCAACTTAATTGGATTAAAAGATGCTCAGATGTTGTGGAGATGTATTTTTGAGGTGTTTCAAAATGGATTAGTCTTAGAATGATGAGTGAAATAGATGGCCTTTCCTAAAGGCATAGAAAGAATGCATTCTCCATGGCTTGTTGGGTTGAGAGATCCATCTTGTCCTGCTCCCAGACATGACAAGGCTTAAGTTTTAGATTCCAGGATTGACGCCAAAAGGGCACCCTTTCTGCTTGACTTGTATTTTCCAGTTTGCAGGCAGTAGATTATGGAGAGCCCATAGAGTGAAGCAAGTGCTACATTTAATAAGTAAACAGGCATGGGTACAAGCAGACAAACATGGAGGACCCTTCACTAGGCAACAACCACAATCAGTATTCACTTATTGTGCACATTTCAGAAGATCTTATCCCTTGATGACAATTCATTACTAAACTTATTACAAAAGTCAAACCCGATACCAGTTGAGGCAATTCTGCAGCACTCAGAATGCTTTCTCCCCACCATGGACTCCCTTGAACCCGTTATTAAGAGTCACCAAACTGGGGTTGGTGAGAGTCATCAAAAAAGGCTAGAGAGATAGCTCAGTGTTTAAAGCACTGTCCTGCAAAACCTAATGACCAAGGTTTGATTCTCCAGTCCCACATAATGCTACATGAACAAAGTGGTACATGACTCTGAGTTCATTTGCAGCAGATGGAGGCCCTGGTATACCCAAACATTCTCTCTCTCTCTTCTCCCTCTCATTGTAAATAAATAAATAATAAAAATTAGAAAAAGAAACTAAGGACAATTTGTGAAACATGCAAGGGTGATGTTTTCCTGTGAACTGAATACCAGCACAAAGGGGAAGGAGACCAACACAGAGAAAAATCAACTCCTACCAAATCAGAGAGCCAGAGCCTCAGAGGCCCCCAACACCTCAGCACTGAAGCACACCAAAAATGAACCCAACATGGCTCAGGGAAATTTTGCAGAAGAGGGGGCGGAAAGAATGTCAGAGTCACATGTTGGGTCATGATTTGCAGATACATTTATCATTCCAACAACTGTGGGCTAACTCCACAATGCACGACACATTTACATCAACAAGGAGGGTCCAATGGGAGGGGGCAGATCATAGATGAGCCTAAACAATGGTACCAAACTGCCTGTATTTGCTGAAAAGAAAACTAATAAATTAAATTTAAAAAAAAAAAGAATTAACAAACTTTAAAACATGTGCTATAAGATATCAAGGGTGTTCCTATGGAGATAAAATTTGTTAGGTTGTAGCAATGGCCAGAGCTGCTGGTTATCACTATTTCAATGGGAACACAACATGCCCCCAGAGGTCCACTGTGACTTTCAGTCTCTGTGACTGCAATTTATATTCGCCTTAACTGTGTAATCCTGCTGAAATCGTAGACTTGGAAGTGATTGTCCTGGACACACACAAATTTTGACAAGTTTCTGCTAGAGCTGACAGTTCTGTTGCAGCCCTTAAGTACATAAATGCTCTTTTTAGTAGAAAAAAAAAAAATTTGGATCCATTGAGAACTTGAGAACTTACAATTTTCGACACTTAAATAATTTAATAATTTAAGGTTCACTTCCAATTACCATAACTTGTCACATACCTGGCACTTCACAGGAAATGAGTCCTGGTCACAGCATCACTCCTGTGTCTAGATGGCTGTGAGCCAGATCTCTGCAGGAATTTGTACATGGAGCCCTTCTAGGATGGGGTCTTCAATCAAGATGCAGCCAAGTCACTTCCCTCAGTCGGATAACCTAACAGTGCATAAACACACCCAGCGCCTTCTTGCATATTAAGTGCAAGGGCTTATCAGCCTGCTTGTGCTTCTTTCTAAGAAGATATTCAAGACTCTCATGCATTTCTTTTTTTTTGCTTGTTGTTGTTATTGTTTTTGTTGTTGATGATGATGTTTTGGGTAGTCCAAGATTCTTAAGCAGAAGAGAAAATATATTTACTTATAAATGCCTGTTTGTCAGATTCTTTTTTATGTAGTCAAAAATGTTGCTTTATTTAAAGACAGTTTTTGTAGCTACTATAGTTAACTTTATTATATAATTAAAGAAATTGAGAGAGAGGCTGAGCAAACTGACCAAGGTTATATCATTGTAAGTGATAGAGCCTAGATTAAAGCTTATATGGTCTGTCTCCACAGTCCTGCTGGTAGCCTAGGATAACCATCTCAGTGCAAATGGTACTGTAATGAGGACAGCATCAAATTCACTTCAGTTTTCTTAAAGCTAGGGGCATAAAGGAAATTTTATGAAAGAATAATAATTACCTGATCATTGAGTGACCTAAGTGTTTCAGGGGTGTTTTCCTGAGTGTATGGATATGAAGGAGAAAAATTACTTTCAAATTCTGTATAACATACAGTCAAGCTGTTTAAATATTTTTACATATTATGAGTTTCTAGCTATCATGGTAATTTCATTCCTAATCCTCATGAAACTCCAAGTATAAGACCTTACCTATCATCAATATTTAGAAATTTTAAATAGCCATTTGTTAAGGTTGAATTGTGTCCCAAACAAAAGACAGATTGAAGTGCTAACCATCAGGACCTCAGTCGATGACCTGGCTTGGAAATTGTATGTCTACAAATACTATCAGCCCAGATAAGGTAGCTTCCTAGCAGAAAGGCAGGGGCCCTTCATTCATTTAGGATGGGTGCCCTTCCATGACAGCTGTGTTGTTTGTCAACTTGATAAGGTCTAGAATCACCTTGGAGACAAATCTCTGAACATTGCTGAGGTATTTTCTAAATTAGAGTAATTGAAGTGGAAATACCAACCCCAAGTGCCAGCATGGATGGAGAGAAGAGTGTGGGGTGAGCACCACCATTCACCTCTCTGCATCCTGGCTGGGAGCAGAGTGTCACCAGCTGTTTCACTGCCAGCCACCATGCGTGCTCGGTCATGGAAGACTGTGACCTGAAATAAACTTATCTCTCCTTAAATTTCTCTTCTCTGTTATTTGCCACAAAAACATTTCCTTATAGTTTTACATGTTAATGCTAATTAGTACAGTAAATCATAAAAGTATTCACTGAAAATACACTAGAATACATCTACGAAAATTCATAGTATCTCAATAAATTCAAGAAATATGAAAGCCTTCAGTACCACAGGTGCAGAAACAATGCCATGACACCTGACTTTGGCATTAAAGGACCATGCTTGGAGAAGGAATGCATCAAATCAGAGTTCAAACCTGAAATTTATCAGTCTATCAAATTTCACAAAATCTAAGTTTTAGAATGCTTAAGGTCAGAATAAAAAGCAATTCTTTGTGAATATAGAACTCTTAGTAAGGAGTGAGGCCAGCTTGAACCCTCACCTTACCTATAACCATCTCCACTATGATATCTTGCAAGATAAGCTTCCTTGTCTGAGTTACTGATGACAGATTCTGCCCTGCCTATATCTAGACAACTTTGAGAAAAGATATTGTTGTCACCACTTAACAAAGAAATAAATGTTCATTTATTCGCCTAATGTCTCAAATGCTAAGTGGCCAAGCTAACCTTTTCTGACTTAACCCCTATTCTTATAATCAAGACCTGGCATTTTATCTACTAAAGGTATTTAGGGTACTTCAGATTTAGCTAAAGAGAATACACATTGTTGAAGAATAAAAACTTTAAAACACACTACAGCTATTAGCTTATCAATATTAAGAAGCTGTTGAGAGAGGCATGATCTTCTGAAAGCTGAGAAAATTAACCAAACCTTACTAAAGCACTCCAAATTTAGACAGGTGCATTCACTTACCTTACCAAGAATTTTTAAAATATAAAAATTTCATGCCATGTTTATTTATTATCATTCACTTTGCACCCTGCCTATTTCTTCATCACTTCTCTCCTACTTAGTCTTTCTCCTCCCAGTAAACATCCCATAAATGTTTCTGTGAGATACGGTTGGCAGAGGGATTACCTTATCAATTCCAAATCACTTTGCCCTATAATAAACCCAGAATGATAAAACTCGGCTCTGGATCATACTTACAAATAAGATTAACGCACAGGTATGTGTATGTGCTGAGGTCTGGGCACTGACGGTAAATCAAAATCACTTAATATAGAACGGGGCTGAATAACAAACACCAGGAAGAAATTCAAATGGCTGGGTGAATGACATTGTGCCCTGAATGAATGTCATCTTCACATTATTTTGTAAGGATATATAACCTTAACATTTACCAAATTATTTGCTTTCCAAAATTCACCATAGTTTATTTAATGTTGGTATCTTGAGAACACTTCTATGTTGGATTTTTACTTCCAAAGATCTTTATAAAGGTTTGAAAATGCGATCAATATAAATCTCTGTGGAATGGATCTCTATAATTTCTGAGCAAGCGAATTCTGCTCTAGGGTGGACAGTGCTACAGCCCAAGGTCCCAGAGAAGTTGAAGTACTGACCACGCTGAAACCTCTACTGATTGTCCTTAACGCCCAGGACCATGAAAGCGAAATCTTCATTGCTAATAAGAGAGACACAGAGAGAGACAGGAGGAGTAGGGAAAGCATGGCCGCATACATGTAAGATAATTCCTTTGTTGATTCACCATTCTTCCCTGAACTTTTAGGAAGCCTTAGCTTTATTTTTGGCAAGAATGGTATGCTTGGTGCCATTTTGGGAATCATGGAGTTATTAACATGAGGGACCCATATTACCCTCAAAGTTTCAATGTGAGCTCTATTGGCTCCAGTAACTATTAAGTTGGAAAGTATGAGAAAAGGGCAGGATCCTGTGGAGTGCTCAGACCTGATTCCATGTGAGAAGAGTCCTTGGTGACTCTCCTGTACAACAAAATATGCTTGGATTAGGACGTATACTTTTCCCTGTGTATTTAAGTTGTTTGTAAAAGAAAGGTTTGCTGTAGAGATTGCTCAGCTGCCCACTGAAAGCTGGATGGGCATTAGTTTCCAGTAGCAAGAGATTCGAGTTGTGTGCAAACACTCACACACAAATAATGTTTTGTTTGTTTTGGTTTTTCAAGGTAGGGTCTTGCTCTAGCCCAGGCTCAATTTCACAATGTAATCTCAGGGTGGCCTCAAACTCACAGGGGTCCTCCTACCTCTGCCTCCCCAGTGCTGGAATGAGAGGTGTGCACCACCACACAACTAATTTTTAAAGAGGCTTTTCTATGCTTTACAAATGAAAACAAACTTAATTAGCATACTGTTGCTATGGGAACTAATGCATCCTTTTATTTACAGACTGAAACTTTGAGAATGAGGATTTGTAATGAGGACAGGTAATTGTTCTCAGCTCCTGTCACTGTGATAACCCAGTTAATCTGTTCGTGGAATGTAGGAGGCCAGCAAGTCCTTGTACCAAGTTACAGGGACACTTTCTGGCAGCTCGGGGTGCCGCACACCCCATCGTATTGCAGTGATGTGAAATGAAATTAACACACTCGTCTGGTTTTGAGAATTTTTACATTTGATTTTGTTCTGTCACATTTGTAAAGGAGGTTCCATCTTACGTCATTTGCCCATCCAGATCCGTTTCCCTGCATCGCCACTCTGTCGGCACCATCTACTCCCTCCCCGCATCCTTCCTCATGATGACAGCACAAGACGTGATGACGCCTGTCCCTCCACAAGGGGCTCAGGACTAATCACTTTGTCTGTGTGCCTGCCACCAAACATTCACCCTAATCATTTTCTTGCTGTGCTGCATAAGTTTCTTTCTCGCTTCATCTAACGTTACTCACTGTTGTTTCAAGACATCTTTAAATATCAATGCCTAGCTCCTTCTTGCTTCGAAACGTGATGGATGTTCTTTCCCTGACAAGCCTGTTGCACGTCTAGCCTGGCCATTCCTGGCCACCATTGTCTCCATGAGAGCAACGTGCTGCTGTTACTGGAAGAGCTTTCAGTCCCTGCCCTGCTGCAGCAGCCACGCGCAGGACACGGCTTTCCCGGCCACGCGCAGCGCATGGGCTGCTGTCTTCGTGACGGTCACTTCCCTCGTGGCCTCTCCTGTCCTTCGTTCCATCCCGCCAGGCATTCCTTCTTTGTACCACGCTTCCCACTCATCTCAGAAAGTGATCTTATGCATATATAGTTGAGAAGAACACCTACACCCTTTCAACCCAAATAAACTCTTCCTTCTGGTTTTCTCATGGCCAGGGCCCTACCGTGGCGTTCTAGGCAGCGTCGGCACCAGTTTGAATCATTCCCCTTTTTCTTGATACACATTCAGTTGCTGGTGCATAAATATTATACATGGAAGATGCCTCATCTCTATTTCCACCTTTAACTATGTGCCCCCTGCCAAGGAACAGCGGTTTTCCTACTGATTGGCTCACAGGCCTCTTATCTCTATCCATTCAGTTAAAAATGTTCACAAATATTCTGGCACAAGAGCTGGGAAGATGAAGTAGTGAGTTAAAGTGCTTTTCTCACAATCATGATGACCTGCATTTATATCCTAAGAATCCATGTATGGTGGTTTGATTCAGGTGTCCCCCATAAACTTAGGTGTTCTGAGGGCCAGGTTCCAAGCTAATGGAGATTTAGGAATCCTGCTGAAGACAGTGTGTTTATTGTTGGGGGCGGGCTTATGGGTGTTATAGCCGGTGTCCCCTTGCCTCTGTTTGGTACACTCTCCAGTTGCTATTGTCCACCTTGTGTTGGCCAGGGGGTGATGTCCACCCTCTGCTCATGCCATCACTTTCCCTGCCATCATGGAGCTTCCCCACTCGAGTCTGTAAGCCAAAATAAACCTCTTTTTCCCACAAGCCGCTCTTGGTTGGGTGATTTCTACCAGCAATGTGAGCCTGACTGCAACACCATGTAATGACAAACATGTTAGCACATGGTAACCCCTGGGTGCCTATGACAAGGTGGAGGTAAAAACCTAGAAGTTCAAGGGGCTCACTTACCTGACATACACAGTGGTGGTCAACAAATAAAATCTGTCTCAGAATAAGGTAGAAGGTAAGGGCAAAGTTGTCCTCTGACCTCCACATGTGTACCACAACACACACGCATGCATGTGCACACATACACACGTAAGAGAGAGACATGCAGGCAATGACTCCACCTCACACTCACTGGTCAGCCAGTCTGACAAGAAAGCAATGGCAGCTTCAGGTTTAGGGAGATACTGCCTCTCTACCAAGCACAAACACAAATGATAGTGGCCACCCAGAGACCTCTGTTCTCCAAATTCATACATCCAAAGAATATACACATCTGTGCACAGATGCAAGCATCACACACACACACACACACACACACACACACACACACAAGCAAGCAAGAAAAGAAGCAAACATATTTTTGTCATCAAAACTATGTGTATAGCCAACACAATGTTCATTTTCCCCTTTAGCAATCTTAGTAGGGGTGTGTGTATGTGTGTGTGTGTGTGTGTGTGTGTGTGTTCATGCTTCACGCTGCAGCCATCATATCCTCCTCAACATGGTGCATCCTAATCAGTGCATCCCTTAAAATGTGAATTCCTCATTTCCAGTTCAAATAAGCATAGTCTGCGAGTAATTTTAACGAGAGTGAGACATGTAGTGTTTTGTCAAA
This sequence comes from Jaculus jaculus, assembly GCF_020740685.1. Classification (NCBI taxonomy): domain Eukaryota; kingdom Metazoa; phylum Chordata; class Mammalia; order Rodentia; family Dipodidae; genus Jaculus; species Jaculus jaculus. The sequence goes on from NC_059114.1 coordinate 90,391,942, forward strand.
GGGTTGTAAAGATGGAAGTGCTCAACTCTAGGAGGGTTCCATTGAATGAAAGCCCACCTCCCCTTTCTGAATCAGTCTGCCTTGAGACCAAAAGAGTCAACAATCCTTGACACCAGTGCTTCTATCTCTGCCTTTGATAAAAGGCCCTACATCTTCCTGTCCTTTAGGTGTCCCTAGAATCTGTGTCAGTTGTATATTTCGGCCAGCTGTGTTAAGACTTTGAGGTGGAGAAGACATGGGACACTCACATTAGGAGATGAGAGAGCCTGAAGACCTCCTGATGGCTGTGCTTGCTAGCCTCAATGCCTTTAAAAGTTGTTCATCCTTCTGCAGAAGAAAACATCGCCTTGCCGATGTACTTTGCTTGCCATGGTTATTGCCGGAACCTAGACTCACTGCTAACAATGCCACATATTTTGACTTTAGATCACAATTCTTACAACTCATAAAAGTGCCTCACACTCCTGACAAGGTCCTGAAGCTGGAGGCAGTGACACCCTTCTGAAGTATTCCCTCGGCAATCGTCTGTCTCTACATGAGAGCTCTCGGTTTTGATGTTCTAAGAAGGCTGAGCATTCGCCTCTTCCTGCCCTGGCCACCTTCTCTGTCTAATTCTGAACATTTCCTTCCTGTCCTTCAAGCACGGTCTCTGTACAGGAAAGCGTGCACTGATTGCTTCACTGGAGGGAGAGCATCCATTCTGCACCCAGAGCACTCCATCGTTCTCAAGACTTGGTTTTAGGCTGTATTTCCCACTCTCCAGGCAAACAGAACAGGTAGTGAAAGGTAAGGGAGTTGCAAAAGACAAAGACAGACCCAGGCAAGGATGGCTCCTCTCTCTCTTCTCTCTGAGATCTAGACAACTACTTCACTTGCATGTCAACTCTTTTCTTCATGCCTAAAATGTGGATAGCAAGGAACACAGCCCTGGGAAATGTTCTGAAAATTTTGATACCAAGTGTGTGCTCAGTGGAAGTCTCTTTTCTCTGCTCTGCTGGCTTATTGCCCTTCTGAACTACGGGCTTCCTGAGGACTTGGCCACTGGGCTAGGCTGACAGTGTAGTGTGCCGACCTTTGTCACGTAGCACTTCCAATGTAATAGATGATCCAGTCTCATCTGATTTATGCAAGGAAGTATGGATAAAACTTACATAAGTATACTTAAAATGTACCCCACCAAGTGTTCAGTGATATATAAGGCATATTTTGAAATGGAGACATCTCTTCTTTGAATCTTTAGGTTTTCTATCTTCAGGAATAAGTTTGGTATGGACCCAAGTATCTTAATTATGGGCAAATTATTAAAATCCTTTGAACTTCACAGAGTGAGTGACTTAGAAAATGGATTATACATGATAACAGGTGGATTGCTGACACTGCAGGAAGATGGAGAAATGACAGACAATGCTTGAGGGAAAAGTCAATGCAAGTTAAAGGAATCTGAGACCACTGTGCAAAGATGGACCAACAAAATAGTACCATCACATGTGGTTCCATGTGACAGACAAATGTTTCACATAGATGTGAACTGATCTTCATGGCCTTAGAGTAGGTGTGCAAAGCCAGTGGGAGAGAGACATTGAAGGATATTGTCCTAACTTCTTACAGTTGCAATAACAAAATACCACAAACTTGGCTTATTACAACACAGTGTATTATTGTGTAATTCTGGAAACATCAAGTCTACGTGCAGTCTCACTGTGATGAAAACTTCTTCCTGCTTCCTATCTCATTGCCTTCTCCTCACTATAGGCAAATATTCTCAGCTTTCCTCTTTTAGGACATGTGAAACTGTTTGTAGGGTCCATGTGGATATTTCAATAGAGCTAATTACATCTATAAAGTCCTGTTAGTCATAAAAAGTAACTGTTTCTCATTGAAAAGATAAAGATGGAGTATATAGAGTCATTATTCAACCTGACGAAAGAAATCCTATGATTATCACCACTGAGCAGGCTTGGGAGTCTGAAGTCCCTAATCAGATAAGAAGTTGTACAAGAATGTGTCCGTTGGCAGACAGTTTTGGCAAAGTTGCAAAATGTTTCCTTAGGTGTGTGTCAATAATTTATAAACCTGCACCATCAATGGAAACAACATTTGCCCAGAAAACAGGAGAACCTGCAACTCTATATCTTTTCCTGGCTGAGCAAACCATCAGGAACGGTTTGTAGACTCCATTAAGAGAATGCCAATATTGATCTTTAGAAGCTATTAATTAGCAAACTCATTATTGGCATAAAATTATCTCTTTATTGACACAGTAAGCCTTGAACACTGGTAAAAGTAGTAAAATGGTAATGAGGACCAAGAAATAAATTAAGTCTTTTAATTAATAGTTACATAGTAGAATATCATGATTTCTTGATTTTTTAAATTAAAGAGTGAACTAATTAATATATTTGAGTGGGGGCTAAGGAAATAGCTCAGTTGGTGTCATGCTTGCCTCACAAGCATGAGGACATGAGTTCAATCCCCAGTACCCACATAAAAGTGTAAGACGTAGTGGTGCACACCTGTAACCCCAGCACTGGGGAGGTGGAGACAGAAAGATTTCTGAGGTTCACTGGCCCCCCATTCTAGCCTATTTGGTAAGCACGAAGCCAAGACAGACTGCCTCAAAGGAAATAGGGATTATTTCTGGGAAGGTACACCCAGGTTTGCTCAGTAGCCTCCGTATGCACTCCGAAACACATGCACATTGTCTAAGTTTATTTCTTCCACTTTAACTTGGGGAAAGAAAAAAAAAAATGGGTGTTTTCCTAGAAGTCAGAAACTTTACTGCAAAGATAAAGTAAATTACGCATTACATTTTTGTGCCTTTTCTTATCCTCAGTCTAATATTGATGGGTTTTGCAAGTATATGTGAGGATATATCCTGATCCTTGTACCTAAGCAGCCTAGTTATGCTTTTATTGTATTCTACAGAAGTTTCAGGCTCTGATTCTTGCAGGGATTAAATTAATTGTTAGTAGCATATTAGAAGATCAAAAGCCCATATGTGTTAAGTATTAATTAGTATTTCTTTTATAAGTATGACCTTGAGAGGTGAAAATTGTAGCTCACAGAATTAAATGTTTGTTAGGCTTAGTTGCTATAAATACTTCACATGAAAGGTCAGACATTCGATAGAACAAAGGGTCATCTGAGTGCATGCCGTGGCTTCCCTGAGATGAAGCTAAGTTCTTTGTGATGCTGAAAATCCTGAGACGTCATATCTGTATGCACACACACACATCATACATCACAACTGTCCTTCCTTCATCATACAAAGATGGGCATCAACAAGTCTAACCCCAACCACAGTGCTGTGAACACGTGAGAGGCTAATACATTTAGATCATTAAGCCAGAAAGTAGATAACGAGGGCTGGAGAGATGGCTTAGTGGTTAAGCGCTTGCCTGTGAAGCCTAAGGACCCCAGTTCGAGGCTCGGTTCCCCAGGTCCCACGTTAGCCAGATGCACAAGGGGGCGCACGCGTCTGGAGTTCGTTTGCAGAGGCTGGAAGCCCTGGCCCACCCATTCTCTCTCTCCCTTTATCTGTCTTTCTCTCTGTGTCTGTCGCTCTCAAATAAATAAATAAATAATTTTTAAAAAAATAAAAAAGTAGATCACAAGAGGGAACAAAGAGATCTTGGGGTTGAGGAGAAAGTGACAGGGTAAGACATAGATGTGACTTGAAAACAGAAAGAGGGATCTGGAGAGAAGAAAGAACCAGCTGGGGAACAGGGATAGGAAGACATGAGGAACAAATTGTGTAGGAAAATGTCAGAGTGAAATCCATTACTCAGTGCAAAAGATGAGAAAAGATTGTTAAAACAGTTTTAAATAGAAGTTCACAAACTTATCTCTACCCAAATATGGTTTACCATTTTCTGCATTGTTAAGTTAAATTCTGCTCTAATGTCTGGCTTATAGGGTAGAAGGTGTTTACCTTTAGACAATTTAGTCACCTCGCTTTGTGTCAAAATTTGAGAGCCTAAAACAGGACTGAGAGGCTGTGTATTACGCTATGTGGGCACAATTTCCTGTTTCTGGTCCATCACTGGTGCTGATTCCTGTTATCTTGTGGATAGGGTTTCTTTTGAGGTCATTGTACTGCTGAATATTTATTTTTGTGAGGAAATAAAGCCTCTTGTTTATGACTTACCAAATCATACCTATTGCTTCTAACAATCATGTTAGACTTTGAAGAATATGCAGGTACATAGCATTGAAAAAAAGCATGTATAAATGTGCCATATCTTCATTATCCACTCATCAGTTGAGGGACATCTAGGCCGGTTCCATTTCCCAGCTATTATAAATTGAGCAGCAATAAACATGGTTGAGCACGTTCTTCTAAGGAAATGAGATTGTATAAATGTGGCACATTTATACAATGGAGTTCTGCTCAGCAGTAAAGAAAATGAAGTTATGGAATTTGCATAAAAATGGATGGACCTGGAAAGGATTATACTAAGGTAACCCAGGCCCAGAAAGCCAAGCGTTACATGTTCTATCTCATATGTGGATCCTAGCTACAGATGACTGGGCTTTTGCGTGAGAATGAAAATACTTAGTAGCAGAGGCCAGTAAGTTAAAAAGGAGACAAAGGGAAGAGAAAGGAAGGGAGGAGGGTACTTAATAGGTTGATATTGTATATATGTAAGTACAATGATTGTGATGGAGAGGTACTATGATGGAGAATGGAATTTCAAAGGGGAAAGTGGGGGGGGGGAGGGAGAGAATTAACATGGGATTTTTTTTTATAATCATGGAAAATGCTAATAAAATTTTTTAAAAAAAAGAAAAGATAAAAAGCATGTAAACTCAATTATCAAAGATTCCAAATTGGCATTTCTTCTGTCTTATGTTACTCTTTTCCAAAACAGTTTTTTTAAGTTATTATTAAAATCATCACAGGTAGATTAGATGTTATTTTATTCTCTTGCCCATTATCCAGATGCAAATTTCCTAGTCTAAAGTTAATGTGTTCATACACAGAAAAATGTAAAATAGAATATTAATTGCAATTTTTAATTATAAAAATGTTATCCTGTAGTTTGTATTATTCTAAAATGCATCTATTTTTAGTGAACATTATGCTTCTGCAAGCTACCTTACTTATATAGTAAATGCATACTGTCACCTATGTTAAATACTCTTCAGCAATCTTCATGCAAATCTTCCCACTTGCAATACCTCATATTGACATGTAAAACAATAATTATACCATTATTTTCTTTCATAATAGCTATGGTATGTTTTCATTTTCAATGTTTTTCTCAAAAATTGTTTTATAATCCATATTACACACAGGATTTTCTGTTTCATTTAAGTAAAATTTTTCTTATAAGGTTTATGTGGTACAAGTTGTGTTAGAAAATCTCAGGGCTGGAGAGAGGGCTTAGTGATTAAGGTATTTGCCTGCAAAACCAAAGGACCCTAGTTTGATTACCCAGAACCCACATAAGCTGATGCACAAGGGGACTCATATGACTGGAGTTCATTTGCAGTGGCTGAAGGCTGTGGCATGCCCATTCTCTCTCTCTCTGCTGAGTGATATCTCCAGCCCTCTTATATCTAATTTTAATTTTATTATATTGCCTAACATTTTCCAAATTTATGTTAAGTAACAGTCACGATATTAGATATGACTTCTTGTCCCTGACATCCTGGAAATATCCACCCTTCTATCACAGTTGTGAACAAGAGTTTCATAAAGTTACATTCATTTACATGCAATTTTATAATGTAAAATGCTGTCATTTCAAGTGTATCCTGTCAATTTTTGTTTGAAAAGTATCAAAATTACTTACAATTTTTATCTTCTTTACTTTGTATATGAATATGATTTCAAAAGTAATGTTGCTTTATTAAGAATGCTAAGGTTTTATATTTGTTTTATTGATGCTATCAAATGAAATGCTAATGCCACTCAGAAATGTCTGAATTTCAATATCAGTTTAATACATTTCACAGATTAAGTTTAACTGTAAATTTTCCCACAGGTGTTGTGCGTTGGGTTTTACTCTTGATTCGTGCTAGATTTAATATGCAAACAAACACACTGCCTTCCTAATATTTGGTGTCGAATGGCATCTTCCCTTCAATGAGCTAGGTGCAGAACTACAGTACAAGATCCTCTGAGTCAAACTACTCCAGCCTCTCAGCTCAACTCAGAGCTGCAAGAAAGAGACTCTGACAGCTTTTGCATTCTGATCAGTCCACAAGTGCACCAGCAATTGACTAGAATGGGCTCATGGAGAATGACATTTTTAGATCATATTTTGCAAGGAGCTCATAAAAGCAATGCCCATTTCCACATAAAGCAGTGACTAAGTAGTAACGTGTATTTTACATTGTTTTAAAAAACATTGCTTGCCCCAAAAAATGTTAAATTGCTTTGAGATGCTTCAGTAGTCTTGAGAATATTATTTACCATGCTAAACCCAATTGATCTCTCAGGAGTAAACCTCTGTTCATAATTTTCCATTGACTGTGCACATGATAAATATTTGACCAAATAAAATTCTTTTATGTATAAATTTAAATTTTTAATTTACATGCAAGATTTTTCAACACCGATATGAAAACCAAATTAAATAGCCTACTGCAATGCATTTTCTGCTTTCCTACATGTTAAATAGTAGCTAGATTAACTATCAAGAACTGTTAAGCAACCATCCCAAATTTCCTTTTCTTTCTTTTATAGCTTTTGAGAGGTAGGGTCTTGCTTTAACCCAGGCTGACCAATGTAGTCTCAGGCAGGCCTGAAACTCACAGCGATAATCCTACCTGGGCCTCCCAAGTGCTGGGACTCAACCTGTACACCAGCACATCCTGCTCCATCTTTAATATATAGCAAAAATCTTTGTTGCTTAATTTAGATCTGAATAGCAGCCTAAATTCGGTTAGTTTCTTCCAAGTTTATTTTTTCCATCATTATTTTCTTTTGCTCTTCCCTATATTCTGTCAAGTCTATACTCAAGATATTAATCAACCACAGAGAATTCCTTATAACTTTCTGCCTCTATTTATTGTCTTCTTCCCCCTCTGACAAAAAATACTTTCCTCTTTCCCAGTGTTTGCCAGACAGGCTCTACCCAAAAGTCATTTCTGAAAATCCATTGCGTTAACGAGTACACATCAGCCAACTTTACTGTCATCATTTACTTTAAAGTATCTGACCTCAGGTTTTAGTCAATAGGAAATAGTTTAAGTTTTATTTCATAAAACAGTTAATATTAGTTCAGAGCTTTTCATCTCCCTGAGATAGCGAGGCTTTTTCTCAGTTTCACCGTTAGCCCGGCTTATTTCCGTGGTATGCAGTCTCCCAGGATGCTCAGGCCCTGATGTAGTTCATCTCCACATCATTTCAAGCAGTTCCTGAAAGACTTCAATCCAGAAATGTGTTTTATTAAAAAATACTGTCATAAAAAAATGTGTGGACAATAAACTTAATATATCTAAATCTGAGTTGACAAACATTTTCCCATGTAATTGCCATGATTGGTAATATCTCTATAATTTAATAGCCAAAACCAAAACCCAAACTTACAAATCATTCCTTATCTTACACCTTTACCTTTATAGACTCCTTTATGTAGCCATGTCCTTCAAAAATATACATGCTGCCAGGCGTGGTGGTACACACCTTTAATCCCAGCACTTGTGAGGTGGAGGTAGGATGATCATTGTGAGTTCAAGGCCACCCTGAGACTACATAGGGAGATTCAGGTCAGCCTGGGTTAGAGTGAGTCCCTACCTTGAAAAAGCAAAAAAATAAAATGTACATGCTGGACTGGAGATATGGCCCAGTAGTTAAATCCACTATCTTGTATAGCCTTATGGCTCTGTTCAAATCCCCAGTGCCCACATAAACCCAGATGCCAAACTGGTGCTTGTATCTGGAGTTTATTTGCAGAGGCAAGAGGCCCTGGTGTGTTCCCTATTTATCTGTCAATCTATCCATCTATCTATCTATCTATCTATCTATCTATCTATCTATCTATCTATCTATCTTTCCTCTTTCTCTCTCTCGTTTTTCTCTTTCCCTTCCCCTACCCTATCTCTATTTCCAAATAAACAATAGGAAAAATGCACATGCTGACACCCTACTTTGACTGCGATGGCATAAAGATGACTTGGAGACAGAGACCTGTGGTGACATGAAGAGCTCCTGACTGTGATGGCATGAAGAAGACTTGGGGACAAGAGACCTATGGTTGCATGAAGAGCTCCTGACTGTGATGACATGAAGATGACTTGGGGACAAGAGACCTGTGGTTGCATGAAGAGCTCCTGACTGTGATGACATGAAGATGACTTGGGGACAAGAGACCTGTGGTCGCATGAAGAGCTAATAACTGTGATGACAAGAAGATGACTTGGGGACAAGAGACCTGTGGTGACATGAAGAGCTCCTGACTGTGATGACATGAAGATGACCTGGGGACAAGAGACCTGTGGTGACATGAAGAGCTCCTGACTGTGATGACATGAAGATGACTTGGGGACAAGAGACCTGTGGTCGCAAGAAGAGCTCCTGACTGTGATGACATGAAGATGACTTGGGGACAAGAGACCTGTGGTGACATGAAGAGCTCCTGACTGTGATGACATGAAGATGACTTGGGGACAAGAGACCTGTGGTTGCATGAAGAGCTAATGACTGTGATGACATGAAGATGACTTGGGGACAAGAGACCTGTGGTCGCATGAAGAGCTCCTGACTGTGATGGCATGAAGATGACTTGGGGACAAGAGACCTGTGGTCGCATGAAGAGCTCCTGACTGTGATGACATGAAGATGACTTGGGGACAAGAGACCTGTGGTTGCATGAAGAGCTCCTGACTGTGATGACATGAAGATGACTTGGGGACAAGAGACCTGTGGTGACATGAAGAGCTCCTGACTGTGATGACATGAAGATGACTTGGGACAAGAGACCTGTGGTTGCATGAAGAGCTCCTGACTGTGATGACATGAAGATGACTTGGGGACAAGAGACCTGTGGTTGCATGAAGAGCTCCTAACTGTGATGACATGAAGATGACTTGGAGACAAGAGACCTGTGGTGACATGAAGAGCTCCTGACTGTGATGACATGAAGATGACTTGGGGACAAGAGACCTGTGGTCGCAAGAAGAGCTCCAGACTGTGATGACATGAAGATGACTTGGGGACAAGAGACCTGTGGTCGCAAGAAGAGCTCCTGACTGTGATGACATGAAGATGACCTGGGGACAAGAGACCTGTGGTGACATGAAGAGCTCCTAACTGTGATGACATGAAGATGACTTGGGACAAGAGAACTGTGGTGACTTGAAGAGCTCCTGACTGTGATGGCATGAAGATGACTTGGGGACAAGAGACCTGTGGTTGCATGAAGAGCTCCTGACTGTGATGACATGAAGATGACTTGGGGACAAGAGACCTGTGGTCGCAAGAAGAGCTCCTGACTGTGATGACATGAAGATGACTTGGGGACAAGAGACCTGTGGTTGCATGAAGAGCTCCTGACTGTGATGACATGAAGATGACTTGGGGACAAGAGACCTGTGGTCGCATGAAGAGCTCCTGACTGTGATGGCATGAAGATGACTTGGGGACAAGAGACCTGTGGTGACATTAAGAGCTCCTGACTCTGATGGCATGAAGATGACTGGGAGACAAGAGACCTGTGGTTGCATGAAGAGCTCCTGACTGTGATGACATGAAGATGACTTGGGGACAAGAGACCTGTGGTCGCATGAAGAGCTCCTGACTCTGATGGCATGAAGATGACTTGGGACAAGAGACCTGTGGTCACATGAAGAGCTCCTGACTGTGATGACATGAAGATGACTTGGGGACAAGAGACCTGTGGTGTCATGAAGAGCTCCTGACTGTGATGACATGAAGATGACGTGGGGACAAGAGACCTGTGGTGACATGAAGAGCTCCTGACTGTGATGACATGAAGATGACTTGGGGACAAGAGACCTGTGGTGACATGAAGAGCTCCTGACTGTGATGACATGAAGATGACTTGGGGACAAGAGACCTGTGGTTGCATGAAGAGCTCCTGACTGTGATGGCATGAAGATGACTTGGGGACAAGAGACCTGTGGTGACATGAAGAGCTCCTGACTGTGATGACATGAAGATGACTTGGGGACAAGAGACCTGTGGTGACATGAAGAGCTCCTGACTGTGATGACATGAAGATGACTTGGGGACAAGAGACCTGTGGTGACATGAAGAGCTCCTGACTGTGATGACATGAAGATGACTTGGGGACAAGAGACCTGTGGTGACATGAAGAGCTCCTGACTGTGATGACATGAAGATGACTTGGGGACAAGAGACCTGTGGTGACATGAAGAGCTCCTGACTGTGATGGCATGAAGATGACTTGGGGACAAGAGACCTGTGGTTGCATGAAGAGCTCCTGACTGTGATGACATGAAGATGACTTGGGGACAAGAGACCTGTGGTTGCATGAAGAGCTCCTGACTGTGATGACATGAAGATGACTTGGGGACAAGAGACCTGTGGTGACATGAAGAGCTCCTGACTGTGATGACATGAAGATTTCTTGGGGACAAGAGACCTGTGGTTGCATGAAGAGCTCCTGACTGTGATGGCATGAAGATGACTTGGGGACAAGAGACCTGTGGTGACATGAAGAGCTCCTGACTGTGATGACATGAAGATGACTTGGGGACAAGAGACCTGTGGTCACATGAAGAGCTCCTGACTGTGATGGCATGAAGATGACTTGGGGACAAGAGACCTGTGGTGACATGAAGAGATCCTGACTGTGATGTTATGAAGATGACTTGGGGACAAGAGACCTGTGGTGACATGAAGAGCTCCTGACTCTGATGGCATGAAGATGACTTGGGGACAAGAGACCTGTGGTGACATGAAGAGATCCTGACTGTGATGACATGAAGATGACTTGGGGACAAGAGACCTGTGGTTGCATGAAGAGCTCCTGACTGTGATGTCATGAAGATGACTTGGGGACAAGAGACCTGTGGTGACATGAAGAGCTCCTGACTGTGATGACATGAAGATGACTTGGGGACAAGAGACCTGTGGTGACATGAAGAGCTCCTGACTGTGATGACATGAAGATGACTTGGAGACAAGAGACCTGTGGTGATATGAAGAGCTCCTGACTGTGATGACATGAAGATGACTTGGGGACAAGAGACCTGTGGTCGCAAGAAGAGCTCCAGACTGTGATGACATGAAGATGACTTGGGGACAAGAGACCTGTGGTTGCAAGAAGAACTCCTGACTGTGATGACATGAAGATGACCTGGGGACAAGAGATCTGTGGTGACATGAAGAGCTCCTAACTGTGATGACATGAAGATGACTTGGGACAAGAGAACTGTGGTGACTTGAAGAGCTCCTGACTGTGATGGCATGAAGATGACTTGGGGACAAGAGACCTGTGGTTGCATGAAGAGCTCCTGACTGTGATGACATGAAGATGACTTGGGGACAAGAGACCTGTGGTCGCAAGAAGAGCTCCTGACTGTGATGACATGAAGATGACTTGGGGACAAGAGACCTGTGGTTGCATGAAGAGCTCCTGACTGTGATGACATGAAGATGACTTGGGGACAAGAGACCTGTGGTCGCATGAAGAGCTCCTGACTGTGATGGCATGAAGATGACTTGGGGACAAGAGACCTGTGGTTGCATGAAGAGCTCCTGACTGTGATGGCATGAAGATGACTTGGGGACAAGAGACCTGTGGTTGCATGAAGAGCTCCTGACTGTGATGGCATGAAGATGACTTGGGGACAAGAGACCTGTGGTCGCATGAAGAGCTCCTGACTGTGATGACATGAAGATGACTTGGGGACAAGAGACCTGTGGTTGCATGAAGAGCTCCTGACTGTGATGACATGAAGATGACTTGGGGACAAGAGACCTGTGGTGACATGAAGAGCTCCTGACTGTGATGACATGAAGATGACTTGGGGACAAGAGACCTGTGGTGACATGAAGAGCTCCTGACTGTGATGACATGAAGATGACTTGGGGACAAGAGACCTGTGGTTGCATGAAGAGCTCCTGACTGTGATGACATGAAGATGACTTGGGGACAAGAGACCTGTGGTTGCATGAAGAGCTCCTGACTGTGATGACATGAAGATGACATGGGGACAAGAGACCTGTGGTGACATGAAGAGCTCCTGACTGTGATGACATGAAGATGACTTGGGGACAAGAGACCTGTGGTCACAGGAAGAGCTCCTGACTGTGATGACATGAAGATGACTTGGGGACAAGAGACCTGTGGTGACATGAAGAGCTCCTGACTGTGATGACATGAAGATGACCTGGGGACAAGAGACCTGTGGTTGCATGAAGAGCTCCTAACTGTGATGACATGAAGATGACTTGGGGACAAGAGACCTGTGGTGACATGAAGAGCTCCTGACTGTGATGGCATGAAGATGACTTGGGGACAAGAGACCTGTGGTTGCATGAAGAGCTCCTGACTGTGATGACATGAAGATGACTTGGGGACAAGAGACCTGTGGTTGCATGAAGAGCTCCTGACTGTGATGGCATGAAGATGACTTGGGGACAAGAGACCTGTGGTGACATGAAGAGCTCCTGACTGTGATGACATGAAGATGACTTGGGGACAAGAGACCTGTGGTTGCATGAAGAGCTCCTGACTGTGATGACATGATGATGACTTGGGGTCAAGAGACCTGTGGTGACATTAAGAGCTCCTGACTCTGATGGCATGAAGATGACTTGGAGACAAGAGACCTGTGGTTCCATGAAGAGCTCCTGACTGTGATGACATGAAGATGACTTGGGGACAAGAGACCTGTGGTCGCATGAAGAGCTCCTGACTCTGATGGCATGAAGATGACTTGGGACAAGAGACCTGTGGTCACATGAAGAGCTCCTGACTGTGATGACATGAAGATGACTTGGGGACAAGAGACCTGTGGTGTCATGAAGAGCTCCTGACTGTGATGACATGAAGATGACTTGGGGACAAGAGACCTGTGGTGACATGAAGAGCTCCTGACTGTGATGACATGAAGATGACTTGGGGACAAGAGACCTGTGGTGACATGAAGAGCTCCTGACTGTGATGACATGAAGATGACTTGGGGACAAGAGACCTGTGGTCGCATGAAGAGCTAATAACTGTGATGGCATGAAGATGACTTGGGGACAAGAGACCTGTGGTGACATGAAGAGCTCCTGACTGTGATGACATGAAGATGACTTGGGGACAAGACACCTGTGGTGACATGAAGAGCTCCTGACTGTGATGACATGAAGATGACTTGGGGACAAGAGACCTGTGGTGACATGAAGAGCTCCTGACTGTGATGACATGAAGATGACTTGGGGACAAGAGACCTGTGGTGACATGAAGAGCTCCTGACTGTGATGACATGAAGATGACTTGGGGACAAGAGACCTGTGGTGACATGAAGAGCTCCTGACTGTGATGGCATGAAGATGACTTGGGGACAAGAGACCTGTGGTTGCATGAAGAGCTCCTGACTGTGATGACATGATGATGACTTGGGGTCAAGAGACCTGTGGTGACATTAAGAGCTCCTGACTGTGATGACATGAAGATGACTTGGGGACAAGAGACCTGTGGTCGCATGAAGAGCTCCTGACTCTGATGGCATGAAGATGACTTGGGACAAGAGACCTGTGGTTGCATGAAGAGCTCCTGACTGTGATGGCATGAAGATGACTTGGGGACAAGAGACCTGTGGTGACATGAAGAGCTCCTGACTGTGATGACATGAAGATGACTTGGGGACAAGAGACCTGTGGTTGCATGAAGAGCTCCTGACTGTGATGACATGAAGATGACTTGGGGACAAGAGACCTGTGGTGACATGAAGAGCTCCTGACTGTGATGACATGAAGATGACTTGGGGACAAGAGACCTGTGGTGACATGAAGAGCTCCTGACTGTGATGACATGAAGATGACTTGGGGACAAGAGACCTGTGGTTGCATGAAGAGCTCCTGACTGTGATGACATGAAGATGACTTGGGGACAAGAGACCTGTGGTTGCATGAAGAGCTCCTGACTGTGATGACATGAAGATGACATGGGGACAAGAGACCTGTGGTGACATGAAGAGCTCCTGACTGTGATGACATGAAGATGACTTGGGGACAAGAGACCTGTGGTCACAGGAAGAGCTCCTGACTGTGATGACATGAAGATGACTTGGGGACAAGAGACCTGTGGTGACATGAAGAGCTCCTGACTGTGATGACATGAAGATGACCTGGGGACAAGAGACCTGTGGTTGCATGAAGAGCTCCTGACTGTGATGACATGAAGATGACTTGGGGACAAGAGACCTGTGGTGACATGAAGAGCTCCTGACTGTGATGGCATGAAGATGACTTGGGGACAAGAGACCTGTGGTTGCATGAAGAGCTCCTGACTGTGATGACATGAAGATGACTTGGGGACAAGAGACCTGTGGTTGCATGAAGAGCTCCTGACTGTGATGGCATGAAGATGACTTGGGGACAAGAGACCTGTGGTGACATGAAGAGCTCCTGACTGTGATGACATGAAGATGACTTGGGGACAAGAGACCTGTGGTTGCATGAAGAGCTCCTGACTGTGATGACATGATGATGACTTGGGGTCAAGAGACCTGTGGTGACATTAAGAGCTCCTGACTCTGATGGCATGAAGATGACTTGGAGACAAGAGACCTGTGGTTCCATGAAGAGCTCCTGACTGTGATGACATGAAGATGACTTGGGGACAAGAGACCTGTGGTCGCATGAAGAGCTCCTGACTCTGATGGCATGAAGATGACTTGGGACAAGAGACCTGTGGTCACATGAAGAGCTCCTGACTGTGATGACATGAAGATGACTTGGGGACAAGAGACCTGTGGTGTCATGAAGAGCTCCTGACTGTGATGACATGAAGATGACTTGGGGACAAGAGACCTGTGGTGACATGAAGAGCTCCTGACTGTGATGACATGAAGATGACTTGGGGACAAGAGACCTGTGGTGACATGAAGAGCTCCTGACTGTGATGACATGAAGATGACTTGGGGACAAGAGACCTGTGGTTGCATGAAGAGCTCCTGACTGTGATGGCATGAAGATGACTTGGGGACAAGAGACCTGTGGTGACATGAAGAGCTCCTGACTGTGATGACATGAAGATGACTTGGGGACAAGACACCTGTGGTGACATGAAGAGCTCCTGACTGTGATGACATGAAGATGACTTGGGGACAAGAGACCTGTGGTGACATGAAGAGCTCCTGACTGTGATGACATGAAGATGACTTGGGGACAAGAGACCTGTGGTGACATGAAGAGCTCCTGACTGTGATGACATGAAGATGACTTGGGGACAAGAGACCTGTGGTGACATGAAGAGCTCCTGACTGTGATGGCATGAAGATGACTTGGGGACAAGAGACCTGTGGTTGCATGAAGAGCTCCTGACTGTGATGACATGAAGATGACTTGGGGACAAGAGACCTGTGGTGACATGAAGAGCTCCTGACTGTGATGACATGAAGATGACTTGGGGACAAGAGACCTGTGGTTGCATGAAGAGCTCCTGACTGTGATGACATGAAGATGACTTGGGGACAAGAGACCTGTGGTGACATGAAGAGCTCCTGACTGTGATGACATGAAGATTTCTTGGGGACAAGAGACCTGTGGTTGCATGAAGAGCTCCTGACTGTGATGGCATGAAGATGACTTGGGGACAAGAGACCTGTGGTGACATGAAGAGCTCCTGACTGTGATGACATGAAGGTGACTTGGGGACAAGAGACCTGTGGTCACATGAAGAGCTCCTGACTGTGATGGCATGAAGATGACTTGGGGACAAGAGACCTGTGGTGACATGAAGAGCTCCTGACTGTGATGTCATGAAGATGACTTGGGGACAAGAGACCTGTGGTGACATGAAGAGCTCCTGACTCTGATGGCATGAAGATGACTTGGGGACAAGAGACCTGTGGTGACATGAAGAGCTCCTGACTGTGATGACATGAAGATGACCTGGGGACAAGAGACCTGTGGTTGTATGAAGAGCTCCTGACTGTGATGTCATGAAGATGACTTGGGGACAAGAGACCTGTGGTGACATGAAGAGCTCCTGACTGTGATGACATGAAGATGACTTGGGGACAAGAGACCTGTGGTGACATGAAGAGCTCCTGACTGTGATGACATGAAGATGACTTGGGGACAAGAGACCTGTGGTGACATGAAGAGCTCCTGACTGTGATGACATGAAGATGACTTGGGGACAAGAGACCTGTGGTTGCATGAAGAGCTCCTGACTGTGATGGCATGAAGATGACTTGGGGACAAGAGACCTGTGGTGACATGAAGAGCTCCTGACTGTGATGTCATGAAGATGACTTGGGACAAGAGACCTGTGGTGACATGAAGAGCTCCTGACTGTGATGACATGAAGATGACTTGGGGACAAGAGACCTGTGGTTGCATGAAGAGCTCCTGACTGTGATGACATGAAGATGACTTGGGGACAAGAGACCTGTGGTTGCATGAAGAGCTCCTGACTGTGATGTCATGAAGATGACTTGGGGACAAGAGACCTGTGGTGACATGAAGAGCTCCTGACTGTGATGACATGAAGATGACTTGGGGACAAGAGACCTGTGGTGACATGAAGAGCTCCTAACTGTGATGACATGAAGATGACTTGGAGACAAGAGACCTGTGGTGATATGAAGAGCTCCTGACTGTGATGACATGAAGATGACTTGGGGACAAGAGACCTGTGGTCGCAAGAAGAGCTCCAGACTGTGATGACATGAAGATGACTTGGGGACAAGAGACCTGTGGTTGCAAGAAGAACTCCTGACTGTGATGACATGAAGATGACCTGGGGACAAGAGACCTGTGGTGACATGAAGAGCTCCTAACTGTGATGACATGAAGATGACTTGGGACAAGAGAACTGTGGTGACTTGAAGAGCTCCTGACTGTGATGGCATGAAGATGACTTGGGGACAAGAGACCTGTGGTTACATGAAGAGCTCCTGACTGTGATGACATGAAGATGACTTGGGGACAAGAGACCTGTGGTTGCAAGAAGAGCTCCTGACTGTGATGACATGAAGATGACTTGGGGACAAGAGACCTGTGGTTGCATGAAGAGCTCCTGACTGTGATGACATGACGATGACTTGGGGACAAGAGACCTGTGGTCGCATGAAGAGCTCCTGACTGTGATGGCATGAAGATGACTTGGGGACAAGAGACCTGTGGTTGCATGAAGAGCTCCTGACTGTGATGGCATGAAGATGACTTGGGGACAAGAGACCTGTGGTTGCATGAAGAGCTCCTGACTGTGATGGCATGAAGATGACTTGGGGACAAGAGACCTGTGGTCGCATGAAGAGCTCCTGACTGTGATGACATGAAGATGACTTGGGGACAAGAGACCTGTGGTTGCATGAAGAGCTCCTGACTGTGATGACATGAAGATGACTTGGGGACAAGAGACCTGTGGTGACATGAAGAGCTCCTGACTGTGATGACATGAAGATGTGTTGGGGACAAGAGACCTGTGGTGACATGAAGAGCTCCTGACTGTGATGACATGAAGATGACTTGGGGACAAGAGACCTGTGGTTGCATGAAGAGCTCCTGACTGTGATGACATGAAGATGACTTGGGGACAAGAGACCTGTGGTTGCATGAAGAGCTCCTGACTGTGATGACATGAAGATGACTTGGGGACAAGAGACCTGTGGTGACATGAAGAGCTCCTGACTGTGATGACATGAAGATGACTTGGGGACAAGAGACCTGTGGTCACAGGAAGAGCTCCTGACTGTGATGACATGAAGATGACTTGGGGACAAGAGACCTGTGGTGACATGAAGAGCTCCTGACTGTGATGACATGAAGATGACTTGGGGACAAGAGACCTGTGGTTGCATGAAGAGCTCCTGACTGTGATGACATGAAGATGACTTGGGGACAAGAGACCTGTGGTGACATGAAGAGCTCCTGACTGTGATGGCATGAAGATGACTTGGGACAAGAGACCTGTGGTGACATGAAGAGCTCCTGACTGTGATGACATGAAGATGACTTGGGGACAAGAGACCTGTGGTTGCATGAAGAGCTCCTGAC
Organism: Jaculus jaculus; assembly: GCF_020740685.1. Classification (NCBI taxonomy): domain Eukaryota; kingdom Metazoa; phylum Chordata; class Mammalia; order Rodentia; family Dipodidae; genus Jaculus; species Jaculus jaculus. Next base: position 90,410,102 of record NC_059114.1, read on the forward strand.
TGTGATGACATGAAGATGACTTGGGGACAAGAGACCTGTGGTGACATGAAGAGCTCCTGACTGTGATGACATGAAGATGACTTGGGGACAAGAGACCTGTGGTTGCATGAAGAGCTCCTGACTGTGATGACATGAAGATGACTTGGGGACAAGAGACCTGTGGTTGCATGAAGAGCTCCTGACTGTGATGGCATGAAGATGACTTGGGGACAAGAGACCTGTGGTGACATGAAGAGCTCCTGACTGTGATGACATGAAGATGACTTGGGGACAAGAGACCTGTGGTTGCATGAAGAGCTCCTGACTGTGATGACATGATGATGACTTGGGGTCAAGAGACCTGTGGTGACATTAAGAGCTCCTGACTCTGATGGCATGAAGATGACTTGGAGACAAGAGACCTGTGGTTGCATGAAGAGCTCCTGACTGTGATGACATGAAGATGACTTGGGGACAAGAGACTTGTGGTCGCATGAAGAGCTCCTGACTCTGATGGCATGAAGATGACTTGGGACAAGAGACCTGTGGTCACATGAAGAGCTCCTGACTGTGATGACATGAAGATGACTTGGGGACAAGAGACCTGTGGTGTCATGTAGAGCTCCTGACTGTGATGACATGAAGATGACTTGGGGACAAGAGACCTGTGGTGACATGAAGAGCTCCTGACTGTGATGACATGAAGATGACTTGGGGACAAGAGACCTGTGGTTGCATGAAGAGCTCCTGACTGTGATGACATGAAGGTGACTTGGGGACAAGAGACCTGTGGTTGCATGAAGAGCTCCTGACTGTGATGGCATGAAGATGACTTGGGGACAAGAGACCTGTGGTTGCATGAAGAGCTCCTGACTGTGATGACATGAAGATGACTTGGGGACAAGAGACCTGTGGTTGCATGAAGAGCTCCTGACTGTGATGACATGAAGATGACTTGGGGACAAGAGACCTGTGGTGACATGAAGAGCTCCTGACTGTGATGACATGAAGATGACTTGGGGACAAGAGACCTGTGGTTGCATGAAGAGCTCCTGACTGTGATGACATGAAGATGACTTGGGGACAAGAGACCTGTGGTGACATGAAGAGCTCCTGACTGTGATGACATGAAGATGACTTGGGGACAAGAGACCTGTGGTGACATGAAGAGCTCCTGACTGTGATGGCATGAAGATGACTTGGGGACAAGAGACCTGTGGTGACATGAAGAGCTCCTGACTGTGATGGCATGAAGATGACTTGGGGACAAGAGACCTGTGGTGACATGAAGAGCTCCTGACTGTGATGACATGAAGATGACTTGGGGACAAGAGACCTGTGGTGACATGAAGAGCTCCTGACTGTGATGGCATGAAGATGACTTGGGGACAAGAGACCTGTGGTGACATGAAGAGCTCCTGACTGTGATGACATGAAGATGACTTGGGGACAAGAGACCTGTGGTGACATGAAGAGCTCCTGACTGTGATGACATGAAGATGACTTGGGGACAAGAGACCTGTGGTGACATGAAGAGCTCCTGACTGTGATGTCATGAAGATGACTTGGGGACAAGAGACCTGTGGTTGCATGAAGAGCTCCTGACTGTGATGACATGAAGATGACTTGGGGACAAGAGACCTGTGGTGGCATGAAGAGCTCCTGACTGTGATGGCATGAAGATGACTTGGGGACAAGAGACCTGTGGTTGCATGAAGAGCTCCTGACTGTGATGACATGAAGATGACTTGGGGACAAGAGACCTGTGGTTGCATGAAGAGCTCCTGACTGTGATGGCATGAAGATGACTTGGGGACAAGAGACCTGTGGTGACATGAAGAGCTCCTGACTGTGATGGCATGAAGATGACTTGGGGACAAGAGACCTGTGGTGACATGAAGAGCTCCTGACTGTGATGACATGAAGATGACTTTGGGACAAGAGACCTGTGGTGACATGAAGAGCTCCTGACTGTGATGGCATGAAGATGACTTGGGGACAAGAGACCTGTGGTTGCATGAAGAGCTCCTGACTGTGATGACATGAAGATGACTTGGGGACAAGAGACCTGTGGTCACATGAAGAGCTGCTGACTGTGATGACATGAAGATGACTTGGGGACAAGAGACCTGTGTTGACATGAAGAGCTCCTGACTGTGATGACATGAAGATGACTTGGGGACAAGAGACCTGTGGTTGCATGAAGAGCTCCTGACTGTGATGACATGAAGATGACTTGGGGACAAGAGACCTGTGTTGACATGAAGAGCTCCTGACTGTGATGACATGAAGATGACTTGGGGACAAGAGACCTGTGGTTGCATGAAGAGCTCCTGACTGTGATGACATGAAGATGACTTGGGGACAAGAGACCTGTGGTGACATGAAGAGCTCCTGACTGTGATGGCATGAAGATGACTTGGGGACAAGAGACCTGTGGTTGCATGAAGAGCTCCTGACTGTGATGACATGAAGATGACTTGGGGACAAGAGACCTGTGGTGACATGAAGAGCTCCTGACTGTGATGACATGAAGATGACTTGGGGACAAGAGACCTGTGGTGACATGAAGAGCTCCTGACTGTGATGACATGAAGATGACTTGGGGACAAGAGACCTGTGGTGACATGAAGAGCTCCTGACTGTGATGACATGAAGATGACTTGGGGACAAGAGACCTGTGGTGACATGAAGAGCTCCTGACTGTGATGACATGAAGATGACTTGGGGACAAGAGACCTGTGGTGACATGAAGAGCTCCTGACTGTGATGACATGAAGATGACTTGGGACAAGAGACCTGTGGTGACATGAAGAGCTCCTGACTGTGATGACATGAAGATGACTTGGGGACAAGAGACCTGTGGTTGCATGAAGAGCTCCTGACTGTGATGTCATGAAGATGACTTGGGGACAAGAGACCTGTGGTTGCATGAAGAGCTCTGGAGGGTGGAGCCCCAGTATCGGAAAACTACCTTATCAAATATCCCGAGAAGCCCTGTTCACCAGCAAAGCCTCTAAGTTATTCTCTTTTCTGTTCATTGTGTGCCACCAAGAATGGGCAACCCTGCTAGGATTAGGACTACAGTATGTGCTTTGTAGATGAACACCATGGCTTCTTTTCCCCATCTTCCCTCTACTTCATTTTGTTCCAGTCCATTGCAAGCTCATTTCATACCAATCTGTTTTAAAGCTGCCATTTAAGAAACCTGTTTCAAATTTTCCATTGATACTTTATTGCTCTCAGAAAATATTCGACCACCAATTTTTATGCATGCCCCATAATAATTTGAATTCTTGTGAGTATCATTTTAAAAAAGTATCTGTAGCACATATAAAAGCAGCAAGCTTTTTAAAAAAATATATATATACTTTTCTGGAACTTAATGTGTTGGACTAAAATGTTTCCTCCCCCCCAATTAGGTCTGTTACAGATCACCTATGTGGCTGATTAAGGACAATATCCCAAATATGAAATGCCACAGAGACCAGTTGTAAGAGTGGAACTATTTCACCGATAATTAAAAACTCTTACTATGATTTTCATATAAGCAGATGACCCCCCTACCCTCTTCGAGTGCTGGGGTATACAGGTGACCTTTCCGGGTCCACATAAACTGAGCAAATCATGATAGTCCTACAGTTTCTCACCTGGCCTCCCGACGTTGAACATTTGGGCCTGGAAAATTCTGAGGCAAGTGTTACCTGTCAAGAGACATGGTACTAGAAAAATCTCATTAATGAGCTTATTTGAGTTCTGATTTTGCTCACTGTGTCTCTAAAATAAGTCACTAGGGAGATTCTCTCGCCAACTGTACAACTGTATTTAGAATGCCAGGAAATGTGAAGCAACTCATTAATGTATAAAATACTATTTATTATTCTAATTTCTTTGAAACTTTGAAACTGAGGTCATAATGCATGACTTCAAGAAGGAAGAAGATGAGGAGGAGATGGAACAGGAGGAAGGGCAAGAAGAGTAGTAGGAATAATCTACTTCCTCTTCTGAATATAAACTATGGATATTACCAGAGGAATGAAAATGAAGAAAACACAACTGAAATACAGTATCTGTGTACAAGGGCTCTCAAGGACAAAGGAGAGGAGCACAGGCCTACAGCTCTCTGGTGGATGTTGATAGACAGCGAAGAGGGATTGCCAGTGGACAGGAGCGGAGAACATTTGTCAGACACAGAATCTGGATACACGTCACACTCTGTGGTCTATCCCCAGTCTAGACAGATAGCCTTGTGTGTCAGGCAGGACAACAGGAGCATCTTGCCAGACATACAGATGGAAAGCCCCTAAGTGGGGATGCTTAGAACTGGACTGGACCAGTAGATTCATTTCAAAATGAATGACCATCAACTATGGAAACTTCACTTATCACCTTCATCTATCTATCAGAACATTCCAGAGGCACTTGTTTGAGGTCTTTGCTAAAAGAACTCCTCCACACAGAATTTTATGTGAAGTCCTTCACTGGGCTTAACTACCAGTCCTATGAGATGACAAAATGTATTTTCCTATTTCACATCTGTCCATATCCACTGTTCATTTGCCTCTTATTTTCCTAGCATCTGATACTTGAGTTATTCCTGAGTGGTAAGAATATCTTGAGCTGGAGAGATAGCTTAGTGTTTAATGAGCTTGCTTGCAAAGCCAAAGAACCCAGGTTCAATTCCCCAGGACCCACGTAAGCCAGATGAACAAGGTGGCACATGAATCTTGAGTTCGCTTGCAGTGACTGGAGGCCCTGGCATGCCCATCTTCCCCCAAATAAATAAATAAGTAATAATGTATTTTTAAAGGATATCTTGAAAAGCAGTGCGTGATAGAGGCTGGGGAGATGGCTCATCAGCTAAGAGTGCTTGCTGTGCAAGCAAGAGGGCTTGAGTTCAATACCCAGCATGCAAACAAAAAGTAGGGCATGTCTGGGTATGCATGGAACCCCAGGACCTGGGGAACTAGAGACAGGAGGACAGCTGCGGATCTTTGTCGGTCAGTCTGAACAAAAACATGTGAGCTCCACATTTGGTAATGACACTGCCTGAGAAAAATAAACAGGAAATCAAGGGAGGAGTAAGCTCTCCTCTGGCCTCCACACGCGTCTTCATACTCGTATCATGCATGGTGTGAGCAAGCGTAGTCCCTCTCTCTCTCTCTCCCTCACTCTTTCTCACACTCATTCTCTCCCTCTCTCTCTCTCTCTCTCTCTCTCTCTCTCTCTCTCACACACACACACACACACACACACACACATCATATGCTACATGTACATACCAAGTTAAAAAAGAGAGAGAGAGCAAAGTTTAGTGGTTGAACCCTGTAATGTCCTCTCTTCTCAACACTTGTCTGTGGAAGAGTGACACTTACTCTTCAGAGTGTCCTCATCCTCTCTCTCTCTCCTCTCTACCCAGCTTGGCTTGGCTTTGCTGCTCTGTATTCTGAGTCCAAAGAAAGCTGAGAAGTACATTTGTTCCCATGACCCTTTATTGCAGACTCAACTTGTCCAGAGAACAATGGGGGCTTCTCTCTGGGGATTGTGAGTTTCCTGCCTGTGGGGCTTTGACTTGGTTCTCACCACCAGTTATGATCTCTCTCCATCTGAGTAGGTCTCTTATCCAATCAGAGGGAAGTTGGTTCCCCACAAAGGCTGTGTGCCACTATTGCACAAGTGTGTGCTTCTTTTTAAAATTTTTATTTATTTATTTATTTATTAGAGACAAATTGAGAGAGAATGAGCACACCAGGGCCTCTAACCACTGCAACAGAACTCCAGGTGCATGTATCACTTTGTGCACCTGGCTTACGTGGGACCTGGAGATCAAACTGGGGTGCTTAGGCTTCTCAGGCAAGTGCCTTAACTGCTAAGCCACCTCTCCAGCCCAAGTGTGTGCTTCTTGTCTGTCTGGTGTGTCGCATACTTTGCAGCCTAGTAGCTCCCATAGCACTTTCCAGTGCCACATGGAGTTGTCAGGAGAGGCCTGGCTTTCCTCCCGGTTCCCACAGTGGCTCTTGGTGTCCTGAGACGGCAGCCTGCCTGCAGTGTCTACAGCAATAGGGTCTTACCTTTTATCTCTGCTGGGTCACCAAGTGCTTGGCAATGGCCTGCATTGTTTGGGGGACCTCATGGTCCTTCCTGGCAAACTTCTCATTGTGAGGGGTAAGCCAGATCTTTGCAGCACTAGATATTTCATGTGAAAACTTCAGAAAGAGTAAGTTAAAGAAATTTCATTATCTATTAACATAAAATGTCAATTCCCATTCATCATAGTTTTGCTTGTTAATGAAACAGAGAAGGATAATCATGAAATATTTATTATCTATGCATCAATTTAGTGCCATCTAGTTTTATATATCACATATAAAATTCTATATACCATTTAGAAAAGAAAATGTTCCTATTCTGTCTCCAAAGTACTTATAACCCTGTTAGCATATAGAATGGAATAAGTGTGAAAGCACTAAGGGATAGAATACTAAGTTCTGAGGCAAACTGTTGGGAGTATAATGTGCTCAAAAATAATGTCTTATGACATGAATTTTTCATTTGATTGCATATTTAATTATTTAGGGATTTTCTGTGGATCAGTAATGCCCTTTATTGTCCCTCTTCCTCCTAGTTGCCACTAGATATTTCATAGTTCTTAACCCTCCAGGATATAGAGACCTGGAGAGGTAGAACCACTTTCCTTCCCTGAAACAGATCTACTTAAAGGTTAGGAGGTAGAGACTTTAATTTATTAGGCAAAATGTGGCTAGGAAATTTATTGTGAATTTCAATTCTTTCTTGTATTTCTCATTATTGTCCTCTATTATTAGCATTAGCTTTCTGATTTCATGATTCAAAGAGAGATGTGAGCTGTGTTGCTGATAATGTTACGATACCACAAGAGACAGGTTCTAATTGAATTTGAAAGTCATTATACACATTCTACATTTATTAATGTAAAAGATGTAATGCTTTTATGTGTACATTCTCGTGGATTAAGAGTTAAATTTCCACATGGCTTGAGAAAAGCATTTCACAAAAGGATGAGTTGGAATAGCACATTGCTCCCTGAAAAGAGAGCCATGGGGAAGTAACGTGGAGCTGGAAAGATAGCTCATTGGCAAGCAGCACTCGTTCCTTAAGCATGAGGGCCTCTCAGACTAGAGACTACTAAAGTAGACTCCACAAAACCCAGGTTACACATTTAGTTGTGGTCATTTTCATCTGTAACCCTAGTCCATGGCACCTGGATGCAGAGACCAGAGAATCCCTGGGGCTCAGGATGGACAGAAGCTCCGGGTGGAGGGAACCATCCCATCCCAAGAAATACATGAGTGAGCCATAAAATAAGGACACCAAGCATTCGCCTCTGGCTCCTACACATGTACATGGGATACACACACACACACACACACACACACACACACACACACCACATATACTGTACACACAGACACACACCCCAATAAAGTGTTCTGCCATTCATTCACCATCCATATAAACTTCATCGAACTTCTCCTAGGTAAAGCATATGTCCAGGAGACATAAATACAGAAAAAGACAGGAAGCAAATTATCTTTAGTTACATAGGTGACATTCTAGCCATGCCAATGGTCACCAAATACCCAGACATGATTCACCTGGTGCGGGGCTTCTTCCTGGTCAGGTAGTGCCGAGGGAAGGACCAGGCCTGCTGGTTCCTCCCTAGGGGTTGAGAAGGATGATGAGCGTCGGACAACTCAGAAACCTCTCCTGGCCACCGGAGAAAAACCACACTGAGTCAGGAGTCTTTTCAATGCAGGAACTCGCAGAAACAACTCGCTTTATTGCTATGAGCAGTTACCTATGTCATGTTGGGAATGAAGGTGGGGATTTTAGGATGGGGGAAGAGGTAAGGGCTAATAGTAAACTTTAACTATTGCAATGGTAATGACAATTGCCACACAGAAGTGACAGGCCAGAAGCCATTAGGTGTCTTGCTGAGTCCTAGGTGGCCAGAGACAGGTCACCAAACTTTAGCTAGGCTCAGGAAGTTCCACTAGGCCTCATGCCTGGGCCTTTCAGAGCCCAACAACCTGGTCCCACTTAATGCTCAAAAGCACACCAGTATGAAATGCAAGGTACTTTGTAGTTAGCTGTGGTTACCGTATGGCCCAATACCATGTGAGGCTCATGCACTCCCACTTACTTCCCACTGAAAATACCAACCAGGCTCCTGTGCCCCATCCTGTCCTCACTATCGTAACCACGATTCGTACTTTTCTATCTGTGACAGCAATTAGATTGCATCTCTCATAGAAGTGCAATCTTGTGGTATTTACCTTCTTGATCTTGCTTTGTTCATATGACTTAATGGATTCCAGGTTACCTATGTTGCAGAAAAAAAAAAAAAAGCAGGATGTCTTTTGTTGTGATAGGCCCCATGAAATTCACAATACAAAGTGTATGTCTCCTGCTATGTGAAGTTTACCTGGGAGAGAGGATATGGTCTCCTGTGGGCCAAGGAAACCCCCTCCTTCAGGTATCCTGCCCACTTAATGGAGGGAGGTAGAAATTGCATGATGGATGTGTTCTATATATATATTACACACCCATGTATATAATAAATATAATATAATATAATATAATATAATATAATATAATATAATATAATATACACACACATACTCTGAACTTCTGAAAACCTATTTAGAAAGTATGTGTAACTACCATTACATAGGAAGAATATAAACATAACAGCCCAGAGAAGGCTAATCTATACAGTCAAGAAGGAGGTATATGATTAGCTGGGACTGGGAGAAAGAGAATGGGAAGCCAACTGGAGGAATGGGGAGTGTCAGTCAATGGTTACAAAGGACTATTTGGGGTGGTGAGAATGTTCTGAAGTTGACATTAGTGATGGCTGCACAATTATGAGGGCAACCCAAGCCTACAGACTTTGTATCTCACATGAGAAAATTTCCTACCTCAATAACCTGTTTATTTTTTTTTTTGGAGTGTGTGTGTGTGTCTGTGTGTGTGTGTGTGTGTGTGTGTGATTTATTTATTTATTTGAGAGAGAGAGAGAGGAAGAAGCAGATAGAGAGAAATAATGGGCACACCAGGGCCTTTAGCCACTGCAAACGAATTCCAGGAGCATGCACCTCCTGTGCTTCTGGCTTAGGTAGGCCCTGGTAAATTGAACTGGGGTCCTTAGGCTTAGCAGGCAAATGTCTTAACCACTAAGCCATTTCCCCAGCCCAAACCTGTTTATTTTTAAACATGATGTGTCAAGCTCATATAAGAGGCGGTAAGAATATAAATATAAAGGTCTTTCTCCTAATACTTCATTTCACAATTACCATGCTACCATACGTAGATAGATAGATGTTAGATGGGAAGACAGATAACAAATAAGCCATGGCGATGTTAGAATTTTACTTTGAGGAATATTATGTTTTTTAAAGAAACCAAAAGGGAAACCTCATATGAATTTCATCATTTGCAATTCCTTAAATGCTTGGTTTTTCCCAAACAACTACAGTTTTTCTCAAGCCCCTTTCTTTTTACCTAGGAGGATTTCAGTTAGGAATTGCTGTAGTGACTAGAACTCCAATTCTTGTCACTAATCTCAGTTCTCATCTAACGCTGCAAGTATGCACTCTCATGAAAGTATCTGTGCTTTGCTGTTTAGAAGTGCAGGTGTTTGTACCTCTTTGTCTCCCACTTCAGTGACATCATGTTGCTACTCTTTTCCAACCAGAGCCAAACCTGAATATACCTGATTCTAGTGTCAACCTGAAGCATGGGCGATATCTATTCACTGAACTTGGGACACCCTATGTGTCATCTTTCCTCTCAGCATGTTGAGATTTGAATGTGAAATAACTACCATAGGCCCATGTACTTGAATCCTTGGACCCACCTGGTAGGTCAGTTTTGGAAAGTTCTGGAACATTAAGCAGCCTGGAGACTTTCTAGAGAAGGTGTCCCTGGGGAAGTGTCTTGATGTTTTATTACCCATCCTACTTCCTGTTTCCTGTCTGCAGTTTGACAAGTCAGCCTGCCATACCATCTCTACCACATGGAAGGTGCCCCCCTCAAAACAATAAGCCCTAAGAAACCCTCCCTTCCCTTAAGCTGTGTCTAGTAAAGTATTTAGTAACAGCAATTATTAGTATTAATAACTAATACATGGGGTTATCCATCACTTTCAAGTACATGGAACCCAAGAACAGGAAAGTCACACTCCCGGCACATGCCACCCTTGCTTACTCTGCCCTGTGTATGTAGTGCATGGCATCATCCATGTTGGGCAGCAGTCCTGGCTAGAACTGAATCCTGTAAGCTATCCTGAGGCATGATGCTTACTTACAAAAAATTGAGTTTTACAATCTTACTGAGCCACTTAAAAAGGTAGAGTGGCCTTTATTGCTAAGGAGAATGAAGCTCTCCAATGGTCCCAAAAATGTGTATCAGGGTTCTTGCCTTTCATTCTTCCATTCCACCTATTTACATTAAATTGTTTTCTTTGGTGGGTAAGTATTGTGTTATGTACCAGAAAAGAAATGGAGGGAGGGAAGAAGGGGGAGGAAGAGAGGAAACATGAAAGAAGGAACAAAGGAAGGAAGGAAGGAGGGAAAGAAGGGAAAGGAAAAGGGAATCAAAGGAGAAAGGAAGTGGAGAAGAAAGAGAGAGAAGAGAGGAAATAATGGAGGAAGGAAGGAATAAAGGAAGGGAATTGAGGACTGATGAAAGACAGAAAAACAAAGGAAGGAAGGAGTAAAGAGTGCAGAAATGGGGGAAGGACAGAGAGAGGGAAGAATAGAAGGAAAGGAAGGAGGGAGGAAGGAAACAGTGTGAAGGAAGGCTATGTTTTTGCTTAAATGTCTTCATAATAGATCCACATTAAAAAACCAAACTGAGTACCAATTATAAGTGCCACACTTTAAGTTATCCACTATGTATTATGAAAGTACAAATAAATAATCACCTTTGCATAGTCGTTTATCTTGAGCAATAAGTTCCATCGCTTTGTGTGTCTACATGTACCTTGATGGATTTATCACTGTGCTGTCATGTCTGATTAAAATAGATACCTATATCTGAGAACATATGTTCTGTGAACATCAGGACCCAGGTTGCTGAGACTGGAACGACTGATATATAGGTAGAAACCTGATTTACACAGAAACATTCTTATCTAAATATGTCATTTCAGTAGGAAAAAAGGTTTGGGTCCATAACCACATACTGTTCCTCATTAACAGTCCAGAAAGTAATTCCAAGTACAGTTTCTTTTCTTTAATACTGAATGCACTGATACACATGGTAATTATTAAGAAGTGAATCGCCCCTCTCTCCACCTCTTTCTGTCAAATAAATGAATAAATAAAAATAAAATATTTTAAAAAGAAGGGAGTTTTGATTTAGATCTTGTACAGTTATTGTACTCATTTGCCAATACAATGACTAACTCTAGGATTTACACTTTTACTGGGCAGTAGACAAGACAATCTGATTCCTATATAAATATCCAATAACTTCTCATGTAGGCTGGTACATATTTCTAGCCACCTGCACACTCTAAGTTTCACTGCTTCAAAAAGGAAGCTGATGAGCAGCAAGTGGAGAATCTGGGCCTATCTACAGGAAGTGATGAAATATAATTGTGTCACCAAATTCATCCATTACCACCTCATCATTAAGATGGGTTGATTTCCATGATCACTGGGATGAATAAGCGCTTCTCATTGCATAATTACTGAATAAAGTCAAGTTATTTCCTGGGCTGATCATCTGGATCAGCGGTTTCAGGCATTTCAAAGATGAGGTCAGTAGTATGTTTCCAGAAAGAATTAGTAAATTGAATGGAAAACATGATATCTGTGTATTATAGATTACAGGGCTTTCTGCAAGCTTCAAATTGGTACATTTTGGTTATTTTACACATCATTTCCTCCTTTCAGGACCATTAAAATCCACTGAACTGCAAATTCCTGAAATCTCGAGCTTTCGCTTGAGTAAAAATATGTGTAGGCTTACTATTTAGAAGTTATAAGCAAGTGATAAATCACAGGTCTTGTATATCTTTAAAGATTTAGAGTTTTAAAAACTATAATTAATAAAAATATTTATAGTATCACAATGATCAAATTATATATATTAAAATGAGGTAAATAATTTACTTAAAATTAATGTAACTCATTTCTTCTTAACTCGGGATCACAGCAGTTCTTAAGACTAGAATTATGATGCCTTGGAGTGACATAACATTACTTTGCAGGACACAGCCACATGCTTACATTTCTACTCAAAACTGGCATTCCTCATGTGTTATGTTGCTTTCAAAAGGAAGATGTTTTTCTTTTCTTCTAGCTGTATTCTCTGTCTAACTCACAACCTTCCCTCTGAATTTTAATGAGCCTTCTTTCAAATATCCATTAGTAATACCACAAATTATGAGCTAGTATTAGATGAATACATTTTTCTGAGTCTCACACAGAAATTTGAGCTATTGAGTTTCCTATTTGTTTTTGAGCAGTTTATACTAAAACACAATATTGTGAACACAAAAAATTGAGAGACTGGATTTATTGGGAAGACATTTAAAATAAAAATATAAGCCAAAGAATGCAGTAAAATTGATGTTTTCCTTCATTGTTGTTTGAACATTCTTTGACGCAGTAGATGACATCTGGATGTACCAATTCTAATTAAGCAAACACAGCAGGAATGGATCCTATTCCTTCTAACCCATCTGACACCTGAAAATTCCCCATTAAACTATACATATCAATGAAGAAAGGATTCCCCTTCCCCCGCCCACACACACACACTCACACTGCAAAATCTTACCTACGTCCTTCAGTTCTAAATCTAAGGGAAGTCAGTATTATGAGAAATCTAAAATGAGCATAAATATAGACACTTTCATGTCCTTTTCAAAAGTTAGTGTTAACTACATACCACAGTGTTCAATGTATAATACTGTACATTGTCACACTAGTTTATCATGTAATTTTTAAATGCCATATATCATATTTTGTTTAAATGTACATTGTTTCACTAAAGCCATTTCCTCTTGTAAATTATGTCTTCATTTAAAAAGAGATTCCAAAAAGTGTTCTACAGGAATCTATCCATAATATAGATAAAAACTGTTTTATCAACAAATAAGATATGTTAGATTCCTTTCTCTCTTTATACCATTTCATAACAATATACTAATAACTAAGATATTACAATAAAAAATACTGTTTTGGTGACAGAACTCGTTTATTGATGTATCTATTAGAAGAATAAACTCTGATACAAACTATCCCAGAATATTCACTAGCATTAATTTCATTCAGTGTCCATTTATGGTACATTGGCCTGTGGTAATATTCTGGACCGTATAAAACACCCTCACCATGCAGAAAACTGAGAGGAAAAGTGTAAATCAAAATTATCATGGTTTTTATGTTAACTTATTTGAAATTAAACAATTGAAAATGCCTTTTATTTAAATGCACTGCTAATTGAACATCATGCTAAATACTCATATAGAAATTGAGTGTCATTATTCCTATGAGCTGAGACACAGCAAAGGCTGCTGTGAAGACGGAAGAGCTCGTTTCTGTAATGGTTGCAGCCACACTACCTGTTGCCCATGCTATCACTGTTCATGTGCCAATACATGCAACCAGAGAATTGTCAACAGCGTCATTTATGCTTAGAAACTTTTTTCTTTATATTTTTAACACATCATTTAATTAACTATAATGCACAGATCTTAAGTATACTATTCAATTAGCTTTAAAGATGAGTCCACCCTTACTAACTATACTCCTATTAAGACCAAACTTATTTTATACTAGACCATAGGTTCCCCCAAACCACCATTAGGTATGGTGTATCTCCCAAAGAACTCCCAAGTTCAGCATACCATCGTACATACGACAGTGATTTATTGTAGATAAAGGATAAAAGGTAAAATCAGCAGAAGTCATGGCAGGTGGCAATGTGTGCAAGAGGCCAGGTGCAAGATTCCAAGAGGCTTCTCCCCTCAGTGCCACACAGGGCAAGCTGAATTTCTCCATCAGCAACTGCGAGATGCCCTTGAGACTAGTCCATGGTTTGTTTGGGGGCTGAGTACACTGGCATTCTCTGCCTGGCTTGTGTAAGTTTTTTAAACTCCAACAAGGAAGGCAAACTCCAATGATAATAAACAATTGCTTGTAAGAAAAATTTATATTAGAGGTCAATGCTAAAACCAACATTGCAGGCAAGTAATTCCAAGAGTTTCTGTATTACTATGTGAACCCTTCTCTATATGTGTTCTTTATAAATCAATCTTGCATAATATTACAGACCTATTAAAAATAAGTTCTTCCCTTCTAGAAACACTTAACATAGCATGCTGTCATCAAATGATTTAATTTTCATGTATTAGATATTTTCTAAATGCTCTGAGATTTGATTCAGTCTCCATGAGATATGATAACACAGCCCCCAAGGAGCTACAGCTATAAGCAGCTGTAGAGTTATCTTCACTTGGGACACTGTCGAGGTAAGTGAGTAAATCCATGGTAAGTGCCTGTTTGGAAAACCCAGGGAAGTTGACTCACGTTGAGTGATGGCCCGCTCCTGAGCATGGCCTGGGACTAGAAAGCCAAAGTTGTGCTGATTCATAGCTGGTAGAAAGCTTCTTAGGATATGGGTGTCGTTATAAACCACAGGACCCAGTCAGCAGAGGGGACACTGGAGGGCACAACTATTCCACTGTGAAGTGCTGTGTGTAATGTTCCAAGATGACTACAAAGTTTCAGTCCCAAGGTACAGAAACATTAATTCAACGAGCATTGTTGTCCCTTTTCCAGGAAGCCAGAAGACCACACATATGACAAAGAATAGTGTGTAGTCTATAATGTCGATTATAACCAGCAAGAGCAGCATCCAGCATTCCTTGGAAGGCGGACCAAGGCGTTCTGCTGAGAGTAACTAAGCCTTCCCTTCAAGTAAGTCCCGCACTCCCCTTGCACCGCCCTTGACTCGTGCGAAGACACTTGTCTGAACGGTGACTAAGACAGCTGAATGCCTACTGCAAACGCAGGTTTGCTGGTGCTGTGCCTCTCCAAGCAGGAATCAGACTGAGTGAAAGGTCTGGGCCCCTTGGAAGCCCCAGCAGAAAGTGTGCATTATTACTCACTATGAGCTGCCTTGAGCGTCCTGTCCACCAGAGAAACCAGTTAGAAGCTGTGTGTGGTGGAGAAAGTGATATAGTTGATTCTAACTAATACAGAAGGGCTGTAGAGATGGCTTAGTGGTTAAGACATTTGCTTGCAAAGCCTAAGGACCCAGGTTAGATTCTCCAGGACCCACATAAGCCAGATGCACAAGGTGGCACATGCTTCTGGAGTTTGTTGACAGTGGCTGGTGGCCTTGGTGCCCATTCTTTCTTCCCTCCCTCTCTCTCTCTCTCTCCCTTCTTCCCTTCCTCCCTCCCTCCCTCCCTCCCTCTCTCCCTCCCTCCCTCAAATAAATAAAATAAAATCCATCTCATCTGAAATGTCTCTTCTGGCCAATCTTTGCCCTCCCAGATGCCAACTTCCTAATAGTCTCCAAGACAGGACCTGCAGTGTTTTCAAGTTCGTGTTTTTGAGGCTGGCATTAGCTATCCTTGTATTTATGTCTGAACATCCAACATGTAGGTCTTCCAACATACTAATAAAACTGAATTTATATTTGACACATGCCCTAATCCATCGTAAACATGCCCTGTTGTTTTCCACCTGAATAAGAACAAACTGCTGGCATTGTTAATTTCTTTTCTCACCTACTTGCTATGCTTGTGCCTGTCTGGGACTCTGTCCAGGGTAAACTCACTTGCCTTCACAGCTGTTGCATGAGGCTGGATTCTCTTATATGATCTTCCTACCCAAACCACTTCTGTCATTGTCTTTAAAAATGCATTGCTTGGGTGGCAGTTGCTACTGGGGAGACTCAAATCATATCAAATTTCTGAGAATAAGCGCCAACTGAATGCTCAGTACACAATGACACATCACTATCACACCCACCAAGGCTCAGGTAACATTGCTGAATTATTGGCAGGAAGCATGTAAGAACCAAAGGATGGGGAGAAGAGCTTTGGAATGCTGTCTTCTGGACATGACGTAGCCACTGTATTCAGGCCCTCACAAAGACCATTGTTCCTAGAAACTCCTGTGCAACATTGGGTCCTTCACATTCCATCATGGATGATGGAGGAGGGCAAAATTGGCACCAAAATAGAAGATGGACTACTCAGAAATATTAAGAGGTTCAGTGAAAGGGAATATGAAGAGAAAGAAGTGGTCACAAGAAAATTAAAAGAGGATATTATTGTCAAAATTATGAAAATTGTCAATAAAAATATTTTTAAAATGCACAGTTTCTTTGATGATCATAGCATCTAGCTATCATCTTCCCAATTTTATAAATCAAGGTGAAGTGCCAAGCATGGTGGCTCATGCCTGGAACCCAAGCATTCTCTAGACTGAGGCAGATAGATAGCCATGAGTTCAAGGCCAGCCTGGTCTACATCATGAGTTCAGGAGAGCCTGGCTACAGTGTAAGACTCTGTCTCGAAAATATAAATAAATAAAACACAAATCAAAGTAATAAATCTGCCAACTCTCTCCACTGATCAGTGACTTCCGACTGAATTAATAAAATTGATTCCATCACATGGAAACCTCGTCAACCAGGAAGTCCTATCCACTCAGCTCCATGTTCTATAGGCTCTTCTATAAGGAAGAGATTTATTTGATTCTTAAAAAAAAAAATGTTGGGCTGAAGAAATAGCTCAATGGCTAAAAGCACTTGCTGGGTAAGCCTCATGCCAAGAGTTTAGGTGCCTAGAACCCACATTAAACCTGATTCAAGTAGCAGAAGTGTCTAAAATCAAATGTACATACAACAATGAATGGGGGACTCAGAAGACTCCCAAAGCTCATGGGCTGGGTAGCCTGGTATTCATAAGGCCAAAAGAACAAGAAAGATCCTGTGTCAAGTAGCACTGAAGACAAAGACCGACCACTGAAGGTTGTTTTCTGAATTCACATATACTATAACATACATGATGTACGCACACACACAAAGGCATCCCTTCCAGTTGAAATCAGCATGATGTTCACTCTCTTCGTAATTTTTATTTGAGCTTTTTGCAACCTGATTCATTTTTTTAAATTTTATGTTATATTATTTACTTGACAGAGACAGAAAGAAAGGGATGATGAGAGAGAATGGGCATGCCAGGGTTTTCCAACCACTTCAAGCAAACTCCAGATGCATGCACCACCTTGTATATCTGGTTTATGTGGGCACTGGGGGATAGATCCTGGGTCCTTAGCCTTCACAAGCAAGTGCTTTAACTGCTAAGCCATCTCTCCGGCCCAACCTGTCGAATTTTAGTATACTTTCCCCATCTTCTTTGTTATTAAAAAGAACACCTGCTCATCCTTGAGGGTCCATGTAGGTAAACATTTCCTCTGATTACTGCATTGAAATGAAAAGTAGATCCTTTCCTTCCTGTCCCTATGCATTGCATGATTGTCTTTCCATGAGTATCATTTTGCCTTTTAATGTGGTGTCTTGTCCATCCTTCTGTCTCATATGCATTGCACTCTAAACTTCTTGACTGCAGTTAAGGGCTTGCAAAAAATTTATATATTTCCCACACATGTAGGCACTGAATGCTAACTAGTCAGGGAAAGTGGATTGGTATTAATAGTCTATGCATATTTCATTCCATTTGATATTCATTGAGAGGATTTCCTGCCCTATTAAAATACCCTCAGTAAATCAGATAATTATCCCTGTCATACAAAGAATGCTGCTAATTAAGCTGGATTTTTCCAATCTTACATCTTAATAAAAAAACCATTTTCATGGTTCTTACATTCATAATATTTGCAGATATTCATGTCTTAATAATGGAATGCCCTTTGAAATTTTGAAGTCAATGTTTAGTATTTATAATTTTAATGTGCCTGTTCTTTTGTGTTACAATAAGACTCAGTGGCCATCTTAGACTTAAAAATAGTCCATCCAATAATGGAAGTTCTAGTTTCCTAACTCATTCTTGAAATCTCCTGTGAATACTAATTTCATGAGCATAGGTGGGAGGAGAGATTATGTTAGTGAATTGTTTTAATGATTTAAAGAACCCACTTAAAATTTTTTCAGGACCTCAGTATCTTGTCTCTGTATAAATAATCTTCTCTAAAGTTTAATTATGCCTAAGGAGAACATAAATGCACTAAACTATATAAACTTAAACGCTCAAATTTGGGAGGATGAAGGCCAAATGAGGCAATGTATTTTCTTCCATCACATATACAAACTAACCCACCCCTTTGCAATTTGGTTGAATTCCTGGTTATTTCATTTAATATTTGCAATTTTATTGACCACTTTCACAAACGTAAAAAATATATGCCAATCATAATCTACTCCCATGATCCCCCCTTGTCCCCTTCCCAAATGCCCCTCCTTGGAATCCCCACTTCTGCCTAACTCGTCTCTTCTCTTGTGATGTCATCGTTTATTCTGCCGTTATGCAGGTCGTG
The DNA here is from genome assembly GCF_020740685.1 of Jaculus jaculus. NCBI lineage: Eukaryota > Metazoa > Chordata > Mammalia > Rodentia > Dipodidae > Jaculus > Jaculus jaculus. Next base: position 90,428,650 of record NC_059114.1, read on the forward strand.
TGTCAGCCGCATGGGTCACGTGACGTCATCTGTATCAGGGGCACTGCGTGTCTGGAAGAGAGCACTGGAAGCGGTTCTCCCCTCCGTGGCTCATACAATCTTTCCACAGTCTCTTCCAAACATGGTCTCTATGAAATGGTGGTATCTTTGTTACCAAGGAAAGCAACAGCCCTCTATGGGACTTGGGGCTCACTCCATGAGAGGAAATTCCTGCCTTGTACTGAAAACCTGATCAAAAGCCTAAGGCTGTGGGGGTGTCAAAAAACCTGGGGGATGGGGGGGAACTATGGCTGGCTAAATGGGTATATTATGCCCACCAAACTCCCCTCTAAATACTTCTGTTTGTGCCCATACATTAATGCAACTCTCAGTTTTAGTTACAGAATCTTCTCTTTTCAGATGGCAATGGTCACTGGGATAATTCCAAACCCACTAAAGTGCTGAGAAGTGACAGTGTTCAGCACAAAATGAGGCATCTCTGTCTTTTTATATTTTGTTTTTTTCTTTTTTTTTATTGTTTGTTTTTTGAGGCAGGGTCTCACTCTAGCCCAAGCTGACCTGGAACTCATGGTGATCCTCCAACCCCAGCCTCCCTAGTGCTGGGACCAAACACAGGTGTCATCATTTCCAGTTTTCTCAGTTATTTTAAATACCAATTTTAAATTTATTGAAATGAAAATGATACTGATAAAATATGCATTCACCATATGCTAAGATTATCACAATTTTACCAAATATTTATTTTTGTAATCGATGTCAAAAAATAATGTGGCTGGACCATGTGTTATTTTAATTCTACATATTTGAGTATGATTAGTAATATATAATGTAATTAATATTTTAATTATATTTTGAATCACATTTTAAGGCTAACAACTGAAATGACCTGAAAAGCCTGTGTATCAACCAAAACAGCTTGATGACTGTATTTTTTTTAATCTCTTAACTGAAAATAGAGAACATGAAAATAATTTGTGGAAGAGGAAACACTCAGATGTACGGCAAGCAGCGAAGCTAGCTGATGGCATAGTCAGTTCTCAGATGTTCTGGTAGTCTTGTATATATGGTAGAAAACCTAGCAATAGTTGTTCTAAGGTTAAACTGAAGGGGCATAAATAAGTAAGATGCTGACAATATGCAATAGTAAGTCATTTTCAACAATAATTATCATGAACCTTATTGAGACATTTTAAGTTATGATAAATTAATCTAAATATGCTTTGCTAAGATACCTAATAAACACTATATTTAATTAATAAAATTATATCATATAGAAATATGTTTTCCAGGATGAAGTGTCAAAATGATCAATTGAGGAATAAAAATATATATGCAATTAGTTTTTAAAATTTTTTTATTAGTTTTGTACTCAGTGGATACAGTCAAGTTGATACCATTGTTAGCCTCCTCCCTGTCCTCCCCCTCCACAGGAACCCTCCTTGTTGGGGAATATGGGTCGTGAATTGTGGGGTTATCCAGCAGTTATGGATGGGACGCAATGTCTCTATGTATCATAACAACCTGTGGCTCTGACATTCTTTCCACCACCCCTCCTTCCGCAAATTTCCATGAGCCATGTTGGGTTCATTTTAGGTCTGCTTCAGTAATGAAGTCTTGGGAACCTCTATGTCTCTGGATATCTGGTTTGGTAGGAGTTGATTGTTCTCTGTGTTGATCTCCTTCACCCTTGTGCTGGTACCAGGTTCACCAAGAAACAGCATTCTTGCTTGTTTCCCCAATTACTATTAGTTTCAGCTGGGGTCCTTTTGAGGTATGATGGGTTGATTGTCTCCTTAGGATCTGCATATATCTGAAAGAGAGAAGCAAATTCTCCAACAGAGAGTAAAGTTAACACCAGACAAATGGGATAACCATTGTTTTTTTAGAGAGAATTTAATAGGCATAGACCCTCTTGTAGCCCATAATTGGTGGGAACTTGATAATGGAGAGTGGGCTCATTTTTGGATATGATTCTGACTTGTTTTCCAGCTCCAGCTATGGGTTCCATTCCACTGAGTAGATCAGTGAGCCAAATCAACAGCAGTTGGTTTCCTACCATGGCTGTGTGCTACTATTGCACTTGTGTGAGCATCACATCAGGTTGTTTGCTGCTGAGTAGCTTAAACTACAAGTGGGTTGGACAGATTTTCCCCCAATCACTCATGTAGCACCTTCTGGCACTAGATGAGCTAACTGTATGGGGACTGACTCTCATCCACCTTCCAGCCATGTTACTCAATGTTAAGTGCCAACAGCATATGGCATCTTTAGCAATAGGTTCTTACAATTAACCTTTGGTGGGTCATCAAGTACTCTGATAAGAACCTGTCTTCTTTTGGGAAACCTTGTAGGGCTCTCTCATCAAGAGCTTGTTCTTGGTGATAGCCACATGCTGGTACTGGCAGTTATAGGTCAGCACCCAAGAAGAGAAGAAAGAAAAAGGTAAGTGAAAGAGATAGAGAAAAGAGAGGGAGGAGGGAGACAGAGAAAAAAAAAAAAAAACAGTAACAGGAGAAGATTAAAGTCAGTCTTCATAGGACACTCTCCAGGGCCTTGTGATTCAGGTATTCCCTCTAAGGGCCTGGTTAATTTATTTTATGAGAGAGAGAGAGAGAGAGAGAGAGAGAGAATGGATGTGCCAGGGCCTTCAGCCACTGCAAACGAACTCCAGACACATGTACCACTTTTTTCATCTGGTTGATATGGGTACTGGGGAATCAAAATTGTTTTACAATTTTCTGACACGGACTACTTGTAAGAATTTGCTAGGCATGGTGGTGTTCTGTATGTAATATCAGTGCCCAGGAAGCAGATACAAGGGAATCCCTTGGGCTTACTGGCCAGTGAAACTAGCCAACTCAGTGAGCTCTAGGATGAGCAAACTACACTCTCAAAGACTAATGTGAGTAATGTGGGCAGTGACTGAAGGAGATATTGAGCATTGAACTCAAGCCCCCACACACATTCTCTCTCTCTCTCACACCCACAAGCACATACATATAAACATGCACACATATATGTACACAAGCATACACATGCAAAAATGAGGTTTTATAAATTGGTAATTGTTCAACTTTACATATATATATATATATATATATATATATATATATATATATTACAGAACTTACAAAATATTTGTATCACAAATATAAAAACATTTAATGAAAGACAATAAAGTAAGAGAATGAGTTAAACCCTCCAATATAGAATGAGATTCCATCAATGAAATAGAAAGTAAAAATCTTTATAATTTAAGGACTCCTAAAGAAAACATAAACGTGCTTTTGTTCTGAAGTTACTGAACTTTGCAATTGTATTCCTGCTGAGCAGAAGGAAAATTGACCTAAATTTTACAGGCTCTCTGATTTTGTGTTGTAGAGAACGGCTTGCAGAAAATCGAGTTGGGAAATTATCATTCAATTGCTCATAGTGCATGGCTTTAGTTGGTATATTTGTTTCATTAATACTGATTTGTAACAACATCTCAAAGCATGTATATACACACCACTTTACAATAAATGACCTCTTTTCCTTGAAGGAGTTGATTTTTACTTTGAGTGTTTTAGATGAACTTGAATCAAGAAAATAGTGTGCATATATTTGATGAAATTTATAATGTAAGAGCCTAGAAGAAAAGGAAAGCATGAGTTCCTAACCGGAGGCATGACCTCAGGGAGCGGCAGATTCACAACTTGCAAAATGGCACCAGTAGAACTGAGTACCAGCCAGCTTGCCAGAGCACCGTGTGGAACAGATTTTAATTCTGACTTTGGCATCGTGGTGAAGGTGGCCTGTCGAGATCAAGATGGAGTTTCAAGGTTTTCCTGAGGTGCGATCAAAAGGGTACAAAAGAAAATAGTAAGGCAGCTCTGCATGGTGTGGGCTCTGGTCATATATAAAAGTCTGGGGTGACTAGAAACGGTGGGAGCAGCACAGCAAGAGCAGAGGGACAGTGCAGGGGACAGAAGCAAGCGCGTACACTGGGACATGGTGAGAAAATAAGCAAGGAATGCTGACAAGGACAGGGAGAAAAGGAAAGCCTTATATGCCACCAATGGAAACTGTGGTATTCTGACAATGGAAATGAGAAGGGCAGTTTCTCAAAAGGAAATGAATGAAAATTGTATCATCCAGAGCAGTGTTTTCTGGAGCAAGAGACTTAGTGTTAATCGATCCCAGCAGGTGGCATGGTATTCTATCAGTATGGGCATAATGGTCATGTTACTTTCAATTTTTAAGTCTTAGACATTCCTGTGTGAATGTTTGTTGTGTTCTCATTATCATTTGACTCTGTAAAATTTTTTATTTCCTTCTTGATTTCTTCATTAACCCATTCATCATTCAGCAGGATATTGTTTGGTTTCCATGATTTTGAGTATGTTCTATAGCTGTTCTTCCTATTGATTTGTAGTTTAATTCCATTGTGGTCAGATAGAATGCAAGGAATTATTTCAATTTTCCTGAATTTGTTAAGATTTAGTCTGTGTCCTAATATATGGTCTATTTTAGAGAATGTTCCATGTGTTGCTGAAAAGAATGTATATTCTACAGCATTTGGATGAAAAGTCCTGTATATATCTGTTAGGTCCATTCCTTCTGTGACCTCATTTATTGCAGATGCTTCTCTCTTTATTTTTTTCCCGGAATGGCCTGTCAATTGATGAGAGTGGGGTGTTGAAGTCACCCACTACAACTGTGTTTGGTGTTATCTGTGACCTTAGTTCTAATAGTGTTTGTTTGATGAATTTGGGAGCCCCCATGTTAGATGCATATATGTTTAGGATTATAATGTACTCCTGTTGGAGTGTGCCCTTAATCAATATAAAGTGACCTTCCATATCTTTCTTGACTAATGTTGGAATGAAGTCTACCTTGTCAGATATTAGCATAGCAACCCCTGCTTGTTTTCTAGGCCCATTTCCTTGAAACACCATTTTCCAACCTTTCACCCTAAGATAATGTCTATCCTTTGTAGAAAGGTGAGTTTCTTGGAGACAACAAACTGTAGGATCCTGCTTTTTAACCCAGCCTGCAAACCTATGTCTTTTGGTTGGGGCATTGAGGACATTGATATTAAGAGATATTATTGAAAGGTGTGTATTTATGTTTGCCTTTTTTTATTTTTTTTATTTTGGTGGTTACGGTTCTACCTTTGCTCTCTTGTGTTAAGTAGTATTTGAATATTCCTTGTTTTTTCCAGGTTCCTTATATGTGTGCTTTTCCTTTTCTTCAGCATGGAGGATTCTTTCAAGTATTTTCTGTAGAGCTGGTTTTGTCTTCAAATACTCCTTTAGCCTGCTTTTGTCATGGAATGTCCTTATTTCTCCATCTATTTGAATGGATAGCTTTGCAGGTTAAAGTAACCTTGGTTGACAGTTGTTATCTTTCAGAACTTGGAACATATCACTCCAAGCCCTTCTGGTTTTTAAAGTTTGTGTTGAATAATCTGCTGTGATCCAGATGGGCTTGCCTTTGTAGGTAACTTGATTTTTCTCTCTAACTGCTTTCAATATTTTTTCTTTGGTTTGTGAGTTTGGTAGTTTGATTATAATATGGCGAGTAGAGTTTCTTTCTAGGTTTTGTCTGGCTGGGGTTCTAAAGGCTTCCTGTATCTGCATTGGCACCTCTTTCCCAATTTGGGGGAAGTTTTCTTCTATGATTTTGTTGAAGATGCCTACTATGCCCCTGGATTAGAATTCTTCTCCTCTACTATGCCCTGATTTCTTGTATTTGATCTTTTCATGGTGTCCCGAATATCTTGAAATTCCCAGGCGCAGCTGCTATGGTTCTCTCACTGTTCCACATGTTCTTCTACCTTGTGATCTGTTCCTCCATTGTTCACTGCTGCTCTCCCTTCATGTTTCTAGAGTTTGTGGAGAGCTCCAGTGTGAGTGGAAGCTCCCTGCACCTGTCTTTTCCTGTGGATCAGGCCTAGCCTGGTGGCTTTCTGGTATGCTGCCTCCACCGTGGTCGGCAGACCTGCTGGGGCTACTTCTGCCAGCCTGTGCGGGCTCTGGATGCTCCGAATCTCTTCTACTTCTCCCCTGCCATTTCAATTTCCTGTACACCTCACTTTTTAGTAAAAGTGTGTATTTTGCTGAGGTTTTTTTTTTTTTTTGGTCTTCCCCCCCACCCCACCCCCGTAGGCTGCTTTGGTGTGGTACCTACGCTGCCATCTTAACCAGAAGTCGTGAATGTTTGTTTACAACTACAACTTAAAGCATTTGTGTCACATTCTCCAGTGGTCACTACTGGGTGTAAGACCTTTGACATTTTTTGAGTAGAATAGGAACAAAAGTTACATTTAATGTGACATAATATTGTATGTAAGTTCCTTCTTACCAGCAGGCCAACTGGATGATCTGGGCCCATCAACATTCCTTCTCAGATGATGGAGGATGTCCTGAGGTCCCCGTTCCTCCCTGAGGAATTACAGGCATTTAATGGTGGCTGGAGACGTGAGAGACATTTTTTACAGTGGTGCAACCACTGGTAGGCCCATGTTACTGGTAAATAATCTCCATCCTGAGCCCATGCAAGCTAAGTAAACTCAGCGGGTCCTCAGTCAAGGGCTGTAGAGAGGGCTCAGCGGGTAATACACTGGCCTGCAAAGCCTAGTGACCCGGGTCTTATGGCCCAATACCCATGTAAAGCCAGTGCACAAAGTGGCACATGTATTTTGAGTTCATCTGCAGTGACTAAAGACCCTGGCACACCCAATCTCTCTCTCTCTCTCTCTCTCTCTCTCTCTCTCTCTCTCTCTCTCTCAGAGCAAATAAATAAAAATCTTAAAAAAAAAATTCTGGGCATGGTGGCACATTCTTTTAATCCCGCCTCTCCAAGAGGCAGAGGTAGGAGGATGGCCATGAATTTGAGGTCAGCCTGAGACTACATAGTGAATTCCAGGTCAGCCTGGGTTAGAGCAAGACCCTATCTCAAAAACAAAACCAAACAAAACAAGAAAAAGAAAATCTTTAAAATTTTTCAATAAATAATTCAAAAAATAAGTAAAATATTTCAGTGAGCATTTTCATTGTCATAAACTTATTACACAATGAGTTGTAAAAATGACTGAAAAATCCACCAAGTAAACAGACAATTGAATGTTGTTACCACACACAGGAGGGAAGTGCTCCTGGGGTCACAAATGCTAATGCTCATTCTGGAGTGCCCATGTCAATTTCCCTCTAAAATGGGCATTTATCAGAGAGTAGCAGGGCAGAGCGGCTTAGATTGCACCCTGTTATTGACAATGATACAAATAACATTTTGTGCAGTGTTCCCATTTATGCTATGCTGTCTCTAATGGCATCATATTGGGATTGTAGTTATGGGGTCTGAAGCAAGGAATGTTTTCACATTTACTAGGCTTCGCCAGATCATTTTCCAAAGGACATATCCCAATTTGCTCATATGCCATCACTGTGTAAGCATACCTATGGTTACAAGTAGTCATATGGTATGCTTAATTATCAGTTTTTAATTGTTTTGCCAGTTTTGTAGCTGTCAAGTGGTGTTTCTTTATGGGTTTTCACACCTCCCTCCATACCTTATATTTGAGAATATTCTACATGTCCATTTTCACTGTCAAGTTTTTTTCTTATTAATTATACACTCTAGTATGTCTCATATTTTTCTATTTAATTGCTTGTATATTTTTAGGTATATTTAGCTGTTTCCATTTTAGAGGTATTATTTGGTGATTGCTTTGATATTTTGCAAATATCTTTTCACCCAATTGTTTCACTTATGATACTATTAATTAGTTAGTGTTTTATCTTCAATGAATAGTAAAATTTTGTCTCAGTTTTAGCTGCTATAACAAAATGCAATTAAAAATGGCTTCCTAAACAACAGAATGTTTTTTCTCAGCATGGAGGTGGGAAGTGCAAGATCCAGTGAGCCTAGAGGAGCTCTGTTTGCGCAAGGACCTTCTTGTAGTCAGGTACACGCTGCTGGGGCAAACCTCCCACCAGACATCGTTTATGGGAGGGATGATGTTTATTGCAGGCTCACAGAGCCAGGGGAAGTTCCATAATGGTGGATGAGGCTGGCTTCCTTTACCAAATCCACAGAGAGAGAAAAACCTCTGCCAGCACCACAAGCAAGTAAACTCTGGGAACCCCAGGCAGAGCGCAAGCACTATGCAAACCTTTAGGCTAAAAACAGATCTCCCCAGTAACACCTTCTAGCTGCATAGCTAATCAATATTAATAACAACAATCTTCATTTTTTTCACCTTGTGTGACTAGCTCATAGAATTATTCACTAAAGTCAAACACTATTAGTCCACCTTAAATTGCATAAGCCTTGCCTTTAAGTGCTCATTTTCCAATTTCTTAAAGTGTATTTCTGCATGCATAAGGAAGGCATCTTATTTCACTGTTTTCCATGCACCCCAGCATTCGACTTTGACTAGGCTGTCCCTTTATGCCTGGTCCTTGTGGCAAAATCTGTGACATCTTGGATATCAATGCCACTTCCAACCTCTCTACCCTAGCCTTTAGGCCACTTTACCTACTTCTGCACCAATTCACAATCCTGCTGAGGAAACGTTATGACATCGTTATGTCTAGGGACATCTTCTCAGGATTTTCTTTTTCCCTTGGAGAGAGTGTGAACAATAGAAGCCTTAACATACCACCTGCTACTGCAGGGCTGAAACAAGTGTGAACTGGATGAGACTGTTAACACTAGCCAAGCATCTACACTAGAGGAAGTTGGCACGGGGAGATGGAGTTAGAACTTCACAAAAATTATATAATCATAAGCTAGGACAAATGACAGATATAAAGTGGCTGGTGAGGTGTATTAGTACCTACTGGATAAATTCAGTATGCTTGCTTGAAGAAACACATACTATCATTATTGGAAATCGAAAAAAATAGCAAAATAGGGGGAACAATCTATTACTTATTCAGGACATAGAACTATTAGCCAATATTAGACTTATTAACTAAACCCCATAGACTAACTAATTAATTAAACCCCACAGGGGTTTTTACATTTATATTTTCTAATTATATCTATAATCTTCATGTTCTTAAAAGAATGGGGCAATCAGATTTGATGGCACTTTCCTTTAATCCCAGCACTCAAAAGGCAGAGGTAGGAGGGTTGCTGTGAGTTTGAAGGCCTGACAATACATTCTACGTGGGCCTGGGCTACAGAAAGACCCTACCTCAATAAATAAATAAATTTTTGTTTTTTTAAAGAGTGGGAGAAAAGTCAGGCATGGTGGCAAATTCCTTTATCCCAGCACTGAGGAGGCTGAGTTCAGAGGATCATTGTAAGCTGGAAGACATCTAGGACTACAGAATGAATTCCAGGTCAGCCTGGACTAGAGTGAGACCTTACACCAAAATAAATTCAAAAATAAAATAAAATAAATAAGAAGCGATAAAAGAAAAAAGTGAACAGAGTATCTGTGTAAATGGCTTAGCTAGAGTGTTTTCAGAACAAGCCTGAAAGGTCCTGAGATTCATTTCCAGGACCCTCATAAAAAGCTGGACATAGCCCTGGTGCTGAGAAGGGAAGAGACTCTAGAATTTCTGAGGCTTACTGGTCAGCCGTTTTGACCAAAAATTGTAGCACCACGCTGAATGAAAGGCTTTCTCTTGAGGAAGCAATGGGGAAGAGTGACAGAGGAAGAGGCTCCATGGTCTCCTCCGATTTCTGAATGGGCTTTGCATGGGGCACACACATCTGCATATGCCACACCACACATAGTATATGCATAAGCACAGAGCAAAGGAAGAAGCAAGAAGGAGCGATGCTACTTAAATATAGGAATACATTATTGGCCCCATGTTTCTTAATTAAATGAATTTCATTTTAAAGAATGTACTCGCTCCACAAGATAATCATTTTAGATTTGTGCCATCCAGACATCCTTCTATTTTAAGCATTTGATTTTTACAGATCCCATTTTCCATATGATTCCTATACTTACTGACACTTGCGTAAACTAAGAAGTATATCCAGTTGAAATAGGAAGGATTTGAAAGATTGGGTAGTTGTCTACTTCCAGAAGAGCAGCTGTGGCCAGGCTTGAAGTCCAGATTACAGGTTAGACCTCTGGCCTTCTCTGCTCCCTAAATGCTGGGGGGCTCAGAACATTGTTTACCTCCCTCTGCAATGCAGTTACTGCCTCAGACATTTACAATTAAAACCATGCTTCTTGATGTGATGGTCTGAAATGCCCTGCACGTGCAGGAAGTACTCAATAATACTACCTCACTATCTTATTTTACAAAAGATATTGATGAAATATCAAATGACAGCCAATTGCCACTTTATCACACAGTCACGAATAGAGTTAGAGCTAAAGCTTTCTTCGTTTCTTCCCTGTCTAATATTTCCCCCAGGATGCGAACTAAATTTTCCTTCTGTCAAAATAGTTCTAAAAGTAAAGTGTCCATCATATATTACAATACTTTCATTCATTTCTAAATTGGTTATTGATTTTCATCCATATGCTACAAAGAAATGACAAATGGTAGCAGAAGGGACAACTAGAATAGGGATGAACTATAGTGAATGCCGTAACGGCTGAGAGAAATCAGTGCTGAGGTGAGTGGTTGTTCTGAAAGATACCCCTTTCTGAGGATGTGAGGCCGAGGGGCAACCTTTCCAGCATAGAAACACAACTTCTTCCAGACAGAGAGCCCGCAGCTCTCCCTATCAGCTCATAAGCATAGGAGGAAACATATTTAAGACCTAAGAATGAAGCGTAAAAAGGATCGAGAATGTGAAGCTCCATCCTGATGTGATTTTGAATGGCCTGGGTGCCAGTTAGGAGACAAAAGCACAAGCATAGTTAGAGCCACTATGACCAGCCACCACTATGTCAAGAGAAGCTTTGCATATGCCCAGCCTCCTTGTAACTTATGGGATAGACGTCTCTTCCCTCCTTTCATGATAAATAGGGTACCAGTTATCAGTAAGTTTCACGTTGTCATCAGTGTAGGAGGACACATTTAGTAGTGCCCATCGATCATTCATCCGAGAGTCATTTCAGCTGCCTTTCTTTCACAGTGACAGGTGCTAACAGAAGCAGCTTAAGGGAGCAGGATTTGTTTAGGCTCATAGTTCAGGAGATTTCAGCACCCCAGTGAAGGCAGGGTACAGCTATGGCTATTGCAGCAGCCAGAGCATGTGGGTGGGAGTATGAGGTGGCTGGTCAACCGCACAGGCAAGTAGGAAACAAGGAGGGCTGATGGGAGCTGGGGCTGGACGGTACCTTCAAGAGTACACCTCCGGCGTCTAGCTCCACCAGCCAGGCTCAGTCTTCAACAGATTCCCTATCCGCTCATAATAGCCTCACATGCTGGGGAGCCTTACTCAACCTCATGAACTGGTGAGAGACCGTTCACACTGAACCGTGACACAAAAACATGCCATGAGCTCACCTTTCCCAGCAGTCGGTCAAGGAAGAAGCTTCTTGTTGGTTTTGCAGATACAGGTGGGGTTAGTTTGAAGTGAAAAGGCAGTGTTTGCTATCCACCATTTTTTAAACCGCATGAAATGGATAAAAACTAAAAGAGAAACATTAACCTTCTTCCATCAGCCTCAAAGTAGAAAGAAAAGGCATTGTTCGGCTCTGTAGAGAAAATTTCATCTCAGGTTTTGCTTCTTTTTACAACATCACTATTATTAGGAAAGACAGACTAAAACCACAATTATATTATAGCCCCATTGTAAAAGTTCTCACTATTCCATAAGGCCAGTTGTTTATCAGGGGAAATCACTTTCTGTGCACACAATCACATGTAGCAAACTAGCTAGCCTCTGAAAGAATATGCATGTCCAGGCAGTATGAGAAAGCACACAGACTCTCAGAACTTTTGGAGGGCTACTCAGTGGCTGTTAAGAAGTTAGTACTATGAGGATGAGACGTTGGGTTCAATGCTAATTTTTCCACATAGTATATGTTAACCGGTGATTTATTTATTTTTTGTCCATAAAATGAGAAAAATAACAGCCATCTGCCAGCATTATTTTAAGGATGACATCATGATTGAAATGACCTTTTAAAAAATCTTGCCCTTATAACCATGAAAACATGATTATAATAATTATGACTTCTATTAAGATAAAGTATTCTATGGTGTTCAAACAAGAAACGGAGAGTGTGTGTCCTCAGACGGGTGCTAACGGCTTAACACTCTCTGCTCCGGTGCTGCAACCACAAGTCTAATCCAACATTTTTCAGGAAACCTATTATGGATATCCCAATAGCCACAAGTCCCTAGTCCTCTGAAAACTATACCCTGCACTGTATGCTAATTTACTTTTAGTAATGGGACTTCCATGGCAGGTGAGTTACTAATGTATCTCCTTGTCGGTGATATTGTCTAGCTTCTCCTCAACATATCTAGGTTTGAATGGTTCTAGTACTGCTCAGTACTCAAATTGACCTTTTGATCTAAAGAATCAATCAATCTTTTCTTCACATCTCAAGAAAACCAGAGTATTATTCCTTGAGCACTGTTTTTTGGGAATTTTTTACATTTTCCTCTGATAGCTTCACTTGATATAAGGCAACCTTGCTCATCTCCTGTCTTCCTTTTGTGTGGGAAGATGCTTTGCACACTCATGTGTGGGTGTATAAATGTGTCACATTGCACTTATGGAGGCCAGAGGGTAACATCTGGTGGTGGTCCTTGTCACCACTCACCTGATTGGGGCAGAGTCTCTCTTGCTCTTCTTTTTAAAAAAATATGTTTTTTTATATATTTGCAAGGAGAGAGAGAGGGAGAAAGAAAGAATTGGTGCACCAGGACCTTACCATAGCAAATGAACTCCAGATGAATGCTGCCACCCCATTATTTACATCTTGCTTTACATGGGTATGGGAACTGAACCCAGGTTTCTGGGTTTTGCAAGCAAAATGTCTCTGATCACTAATCAATCTCTCCAGCCCTTCTGTCCATGGCTACATTCCTCAGGCTAACTGGTCCTCAGGATTGCAGATGTGCATGCTAGAGCCCCTGGCTTTCTGCATGGCTTCTGGGGATACAAATTGAAGCATTTACCTTTTCCCTGCAGGAGGCTTGTCCACTAAGCCATTTCCTCAATCTCATTTTCCCTTCAATCACTCAGTTTCACAATTTCCAACATTTCCTAAACTTGCATTCCATGCAATTTTCAGATTTTGTTTCTCTATGTGGAAATGCCCATTGAATCTGCTGTGGCAGGCTGCGATTTCCAAACAGCCCCTGAGAAGTCTTTTCTTGAGCACCTGCAGACAGGTAGTAACAACAGGTTCACCTACCCCTCTGGTCCTGAGAAAGAAGACACCTTGTTGCTAGGAGAGAAAGACAGATGCCAAGTAACCCCTACAGCCAGATAATGCATGCATAGCCACCTTCAAACAGATGATCCAACTCCAGCCCCCAGAGTGGATTCTACCCACATTCGGTTCTATCCAAATCTTAAGGGTCAAAACCATGAATAAAATAATGTTACTATTTTGATAATGTAACCAAAATTTGGAGATTCAAGAAAAGTCCGAAAAGTCTAAACCTAGTTTGTGTCTTTTTTTTTTTTAAATAAAGAATTGGAATAAAACATGACTGTGAAGGATGGTTTATAAACTGTTGCATTTTGGGGGGGTGGTTTTTTTTTTCAAGATAGGGTCTCGCACTAGCTCAGGCTGTCTTGCATTTCACTATGTAGTCTCAGGGTGGCCTCGGAATTACGGTGATCCTCCTACCTCTACCCCCCAACTGCTGGGATTAAAGGTGTGCAGCACCACACCTGGCCTAACTGTTATATTTTTATTTAGGAACGTCAAGGAGAGGAAGAGTTCAAGAACCCCTGAAAGGAAAATGGGCACACTCACATGGTCCAAGAGCCCATGTGTGAGCTAACGGACCTAGGTGGCGGGGGGTGGGGGAGGAAATGTAAAAGGGGATTCTTCTAAAAATGTTTGTGCTTTTAAAAAATCAAAATATCTTACTAGTGTTGGGACCCCCATCCCCAGACTCAGACATGGAGATTTGAATAGCCAAGGAGCCAGAAAAGAATTTGCCTACCATGTGGCTACAGTAAGTATTTATTGAGGTCAACGGGCTGTCTCCAAAAGAAGTTGGATACCTATGTAAGGTGTGACAGCAAATTGGCCTGGGTCCTTCCACACACACCTGAGTTGGGGTGGGGAAAGAGAGAAAGAGCTGATGGGAGACACCAGCAGCTGCTGAATTCCAGTTCAGGGGCTGCAGCAGGGCAGCTGTGTGACCCAGACTGAAGGAAGGAGGAGTCGCTTGTGTTTCAAACAACAGCAGAGATCAGTTTAAGAGTTCTCTCTTGGGCTGGAGGGGTGGCTTAGCAGCTAAGGTGTTTGCCTGCAAAGCTAAAGGACTCAGATTTGACTCACGTAAGCCAGATGCATAAGGTGGTGCATGTGTCTGGAGTTCACTTGCAGTGGCTGGAGGCCCTGGTGTGCACTCCCTCTCTCTCCCCAATTTCTGTCAAATAAATAAAAATATTTTTTAAAAAAGATTTCTCTCTTGTCAGCTGTATCTCTAAGCTGCCTAATGAAGCTATGGGACTCCTTTCTGTGCCTTAATTTGGGGAGCAGATTTTTACCTGGGATTTATGAATGAGGTAACTGTTTCTTCTCTTACCACTTTTCTTATCACTTTCCCATCTTAATACCATTTTACAACTGCACATGTGTGTCTTCTGTTTTTTATCATTATTATTCTGAAACTTGATCTCATACAGCCCAGGATAGCCTCAAATCACCATGTAGCCAAAGATGATCTTGAACTGCTGGTCTTCCTTTCTCTGCCTCCCAAGTGCTAGAACCACACGTATAAACCACCGATCCTGCCACCTTTCTGGTGCCTCCTTTTGAAGGTATGTGTGATGTAAAGGTATATTTGAATGATGTCTCATCCCCTGAATCTGTTATTTCTAGAGCTTTTGGATTAAGTCCATTTTTTTTTTAAATTGAGGATAGTTTTATTTACATATTAGAGCAACTCAAGGTGGGTCATTGATGTATCTTGGAGCTATGTGGTTTCACTGATTGTCTTGTTCAATGTGACAGGTAGCAACTCTTCCCAAAGGTTTTCACTACTTCCTCGTTTGGTTGAAGGGTTTATCTGGGGGCAAAGACCCTAGCTATTTTCCATTGCCCATGGGCGGCTTTTTGCAATCTTTTCACTGATAACATGATACTAGATTAAGAACTTTTCTCCCTTGTCTGATCCTTTAATAACACCTTCCCAGTCACAAGCTCTGGGAACTGCTTGTGAGGAGAAAGTGGAGAAGAGCCCAAGTGTGTGGAGGATGGAATTTGGATGTGTATGTAGGGAGACTTAGAACATACCTGGGGCATCCCCCGGGTGCTTTCCTACAGAGGGGAAATACCAGAGCAGAGACTAAGAAATTTAGTGGAGAAATGAGTCAACCTGAGGTCCGAGTCACTACACAAGCAGCAAGTGCAGAGTTGATGAAAGCACCCACCCGGGAGGCTCAGAAACCAGAGAAAAGTCATGCATGGAATCAAAGTGAGAAGTTGCCTCAAACTATAAAGCAGAGGCAGAAGAGTTTACATCAAGAAACAATGTCAGGTTCTCCGAGCCCTGGGTGGGGGAGGAGGCCACACTCATGTGTGTCCCAGCATCACAGGGTAAGAGCCAGAGAGACCCAAGCACCCCTGGGGGTCATGCCAGAAGAGAGGAAGGGACTGGAGTGCCACAGTCTTCACAGCATCAGATTCAGGTACGCAAGGAGAAAACCCGCTGGCTCATAGATTGGGATGGTGGACCCTGGGGCCAGCCCAGCCAGGTGGGGCACGAGACTGTGGGCAGCAAGGGGCGCTTGAGGTCACTCTCAATCAGACAACGAGCTCCCTCTCTGCCGAGTTCCGTTACCGTGCCAGGGCAAGGCAGCAGGTGGGGTGCCATCTCCTGGTTCTCTTTGGCCCTCAATCCCTAACCGAAACTGTCTAACGAAAGCTGGCCTTCTCCTATCCTCCTTCAGTACCGTCACTCCCCTGATCCTGGCACTCAGGAGGTTGAAGTGAGAGCCTCTCTGTGAGTTCAAGGCCAACCTGGGACTACAGAGTGAGTTCCAAGTCAGCCTGTGCTAGTGTGAGAATCTATCTCAAAAAGAATCGATTAAAACTAAACAATTGAGAACTGACATACTTACGATACTGCACAATCCAAACCAAGTAAAAATGCTCTTGAAAAGTTAATAACCCAATAAAATACACTTTGATACCCGATTTATCTGTATCATGGTATAAAGACCCATCCGATTATGTTTATTGGGGTTCCTTCATTCTTTTCTTTGGATAATGTATGTGTGGGTGATGCTGGGAACCCACCCAGACTGTGGAGAATATAATCCTCACAGAAGCAGTACTTGAACTCAAAGTGAGTTTTGTGCAGAGCGGTCACGTAGGCCTGCATGACCCCTGGTCTTCTCTTCAAGCCATGCTGTGTCTGTAGTCTTTCCCTCAAGGCGCATATTTGTTTCCTTCTTTGTGCTACTCTTGGAGCTTTATTCCAGTGTACCTTAAGCCTCTCGTTACTCTTTGTTTCTTTTCTTTTCTTGTTTGGGTTTTTTTTTTTTTTTTTTTTCCAGGTAGTATCTCACTTTAGCCCAGCCTGACCTGGACTTCACTATGTAGTCTCAGGCTGGCCTGGAATTTGTGGAAATTCTCTGATCTCTGCCTTCCAAGTGCTGGGATTAAAAGTGTACACCACCATGTCCAACTTCCTTCTTGCTTAAAATCTTTATTTGCTTTAAAGTTTTTCCTATAAACTGCTGTTACCTTTTAACAGGAGTTTTCCAGTATAAGAAGAAAAAGTTTACAGGTGGCAAAGACCACAGATTTATTCAGATACCAAGACACCTTAAAAAGCAGAAGGTTTAAATACACACACACACACACACACACACACACACACACACACACACAATTTCACATCTGCGGTGAATATGAATATTGGTTGGTTGTTATTTTCTATTTCTTCTTCTGTTCATTTGGTTAAGATGCTGCTATCAAGGAACTCATTTCATTTAAATTTGAAGTTAATTTGCAAGTATTTTTCATAATATCATTAACTTTAATTACCTGAATGATCAGTGCACATTTAAGGAATCAACGTTCTATTATAATAGGATATGATTCAGTGGCACACACACATACACACATTTAAAATAGGTCAAATGTTAGCTATGTTTAGCAAATTTGTCATACTCTTGTCAATTTTATAGGGCTGTTCTTTCAGCAATTAAGCAATCCATCACTGAAGTGAATTCTCTGCTTCCTCTTTTCATTCTCCTACTTACAGACTCATTCTTGCCAATTCTGTGGCATTGTATATATCACACTGGAATATCTTTTTGCATCTTTAAACATTATTTGCTCATTTCTTGACTTTAGACTAACCACATATATTTAGTCCCCTGGTACCTTTTAAGATTTACATTTGGTCCCAGTTTTCAACAGCTAATTAATTTTCATTGCTTCCACATTTTAATTTATTTTTAAATGTTACTTTTTCATTTTTAATAAAGCATTCTCTTTTTAAAAAATTTATTTATTTACTTGAGAAAGAGGCAGAGAGAAAGAGAAAGACAGTAAGAGTGGGTATGGGTGCGCCAGGACCTCCTGCCACCGCACAGGAACACCAGATGCATGTACCATTTTGAGCATCTGGCTTTACATGGGTACTGGGGAAGCAAACCCACTCCATCTCGCTTTGCAAACAAGTACTTTTAACCATTGGGCAACCTAGATGACAATCTTTCAAACAGTTCTTCTGGATTATTTCCATGTAAATATTGTTTTTCCAATCTAGAAATAGTATAAAAATTTTAATATCTGCCACTAAAGTAAATATGATTATAAATATATTCAGTTATAAAAACAAGTATTCAATCACTATAAATATGGTATAATGAAGCATGAATTTTATTGTAAGTGAATTAAGTAATAAAGTCTAGTATTGATTCTTACAATTTCTTAATTTTAAACTTTGACTTAGTGACAATTTTAGTATCTATAGCTAGTATAATATGATTCAAAATAAATTTAATTTCTATTTGTTATAAAATCTCAGGTAATTGGTAATGTCTACTTAGAGTTGCCATTGAAAAGTAGTGCTAATTTTCACTTAGAGATTATGAGAAAAAAATACTATTTCCTATCAATATGTATTACAGTTAACCAAAATTATTTCTGTGTCTGGGTATATTTTTAATAAGAATCAGTATGGCTTTCTGTATGATTGACTGAGTGTGTACACATGCCCACCAAGCATGGTGTGTATACCATGGCTAGAGAGACAAGAGAGGCAAGATCCTGTAAGTTCTCATGCCATTAATATGATCGCTCAGATTTAGCTAGAAGGTAACAGAAAGCCATCACTGGTATTGAATGGGAGAATCTCGTGGCACATTATTTTTCAAGTGTTCACTGGTGGTAAGCATGTTTATTATTGTTTAGTCGACTCAGGAAAGCTTGGTAGATAAGAGAAAATCAAAGAAGCTTCCAGTTCATCCCAATCAGTCACATCTTCTTGAGAGTCCTATGCTACAATTCCACTGAGAATAACGCTTTATAGCATTGCTATAATTTTTAATAATCCTTTGCTGAAAGATCTATGGCCTTTCACTTTTAGGTTAAGAACGTGTTTCTCTTAGAAGAGTAGGAAGGGAGGGAATGCAATGTATTTTCTTAGAGTAACTTAGCTCTGTCATCAGGAACTCCTTGATCCCTCATGGTAAATAATCTTTCATGTGTCAAAAAATATTACAGGAGGGTGTCATCTACCTCAGTTTACCTGTTGTTAGAAAAAGTACTTTGTTACTTACACAGGTCTACTATCTTCATAGGTGCCCATGAAGGAAAATAATATCCAACTACTGCTTATATCTCCTAAGTTTGATTGAGACAAATATTGACTTGAAAAGAAAGATTCAAAAGCTAAGGACTTCATTAGAGAGTAAATAATTAAAACAATGCTCTGGAAAAACTATTATCCGTGCTGTTGATTTTGTGACTCTTCTGATATCTAGTGTTGACCATATCATCAAAGATGTCTCAATTTTGTCAAATGAGTGTGTAAAACAGTCATATTTTAAATTGTATTTGGTGTTACTTAGATATGAACCTTAAGAGCACACTCCTTTTTACAGCACCTTTAACTTTTGTCTTATGTAGTAGTTATCCTCCTTTGGATGTTTCTCCCTGCATTATAACAGTAAGGAGAAAAAAGGAAATATGCTTCATGTTTTGTCATCCTTGTCCAAAGAAAAAGTATACATAAGAACCCATAACACAATATTACCATCCAAGTATGAATTGATCCAAAGTATAATCAAGCTTATAAATGTAAAAGTTACAAATGAAAGATAGATTTCACTTTATCTGCCTCCTAAGCACCACTTAAACAAAAAGCACTTGAAACTGATGGCAAATGTACTGATGCAATTATAGGTTTACTAGTTAATAATAGACTACAGGAATCACCTCTCATAAGTTAATGCTCAAAAGAACGTGACGTCAGTCCCAGGAGATCTCACGTTCAAATCAAACAAGCGTATTCAAAACAACAGCAGAGTCTGTATTAATAAATTGAATACTCTAATATTCTGAAATACTGTGTTTCACCCCCTTCACCTCCAAAATATCAGCTATTTCAATTTCCATGATCTTTTTTTCATGTGTTTTCCCCCAAAGTTGTCCTTACGTAATTAGGCATCCATTAACAGCATCAGGGTTTTCTTTGCCCAGTAGAGGGCAGTGCTACATTCAGGAACCATCCCTTCACAGTCTAGGTTCTCCAGGAGCCTGTGAATGAATTACCCCACTGTTCTTACACCTAGAACAACCAATTTCATTTATTGAGACAGAGAACTCTGAAGAAATGTTGTGTCTTTATAAACCAGCACATAGCTAAGCAGTCAGTACACAGCTGAGCATTGGTAATCCTCATTATCCTCCAATATGAGTCATAAAGTATTAATATTAGGACTTAATATTCAGGAACAAAATTAGAAAAGTTATGATCATCTTTTATTTTATTTTTGGCTACAACAATTAAGATGGAGAAAGTCAAGCTGGGTGTGGTGGCACACGCCTTTAATCCCAGCACTCAGAAGGCAGAGGTAGAAGGATTGCCAAGAGTTTGAGGCCACCCTGAGACTACATAGTGAACTCCAGGCCAGCGTGGGCTGCAGTGAGAACCTACCTTGAAAAACCATCAAGAAAAAAGAAAGAAAAGATGGAGAAAGTCCCTTAAGACAATTGTACTGACTGGCTTCGTGAGCGATCTTCTGGAATGCAGTAAGTTTTTACTGTAGAAGGGCTTATTCCAGCTGAACCCATGAGTGAAACAAAGTTCTAGCACTAAAATTGAAATGTTGCCTAATAAACCTCTTCTTCCCAAATAGCAAAATAACACAACATGTCTTTTTTCAGCACATGAACATGTAATACGTGTATAAAGTTTATTTTTTTCCACTCCAAAAGAAAAAAGAAAAAAAAAATATTGCAGTTATCTTAGTGGTTATATAACTTTGACACATACATTCTTCAATGAAATCTTTACCTTCAAGCATTTCCTTCATACTTCTTGTGTGTGTATGTGTGTGTGTGTGTGTGTTGTGCATGTGTGTATATGCATGTTCATATCCACATAGGTGTACATGTGTATGTGTGTGTAGGCCAAGGGACAAAATCAGGTGTCTTCCTGACTTACTCCCTGTGTTAGTCACTGAGGAAAGCATCTCCTGCTGAGCTCAGGGCTGGCCTGTTTGACTCTAGCCAGCCCGCAGGTCCAGAGACACTCTCCACGTCCACGCTGCTGGAGTGGCCGGCATTTTCTCAGATGCTGGGGGCCTGAGTCCAGGTCTCCATGCTGGCACTGTGAGTGCTGGACCAGCTGAGCTAGTATCCCCAGACCATCCCTAACACTTGACTTTAATCATTCCTGTCAGGCCTGTTTTGTTTTTTGTTTTCTGGGGTTTTTTTTTTGTTTTTTGTTTTGTTTTGTTTTAGTTTGGAAAAGAACCATTAATTATTTTTTTAAAAAGTATTTCTATCTGGGTGCTTTGTCTTTAGACATTTTTAGATTGCAGATTGAGGAAGGATTCATGTGTTAATGTATTAAGAGCTTGGAAACAAATGGTGATGAAGCTTCCATGAGATTTCTCCTCCTCCCCATTATTTGAGTCTTAACTGAGAGGAATGTCTGATAAAAAATTAAATTACCAGAAGCATGAGTTAAACAGGCCCAGCTAGTTTATTTTGCAGCACCTAACTCAGTGCCACCAGATACTGCCCTTCCTATTATAGCACTCTGCAGGGAGGAGAAGACATTCATAATTTGGCAGAAAATTGCCATTCAAAATAGCTTACTTTAAAAAAAAAAAAAAGATATTGTCAACAGAAATCTCCAGGAGCCAACTATAAATTATTTTATATTTACTCCTTTGACCTGAAAAATCGGAGCCCTGCTCTTCCACCACCATAAAAAATTCATTGATGCAGACTATTAAGAGAGGAGGGAACACATCGAATGCGGATGCTAGAAAGTTTGTTGTGACCCACATAAAGAAACTCTCTTGAGTTCACTTCTGTGCAGCACTGCTTATGTGAACTAATCTTCGATAGCACATCAATTAATTGAGAACACAATTGTCTCCCCTGGAAGGAGAGCCAGAGCCATACAGGGCAATGAATACAGAACACCTATATTTATGACCAGGATACTTGTTAACAAGCAGATACTGATGATAATTATTTCCCTGCAAATCACTTTTTTTTTTTTAATTTTTATTTATTTATTTGAGAGCGACAGACACAGAGAGAAAGACAGGTAGAGGGAGAGAGAGAGAATGGGCGCGCCAGGGCTTCCAGCCTCTGCAAACGAACTCCAGACGCGTGCGGCCCCTTGTGCATCTGGCTAACGTGAGACCTGGGGAACCGAGCCTCGAACCGGGGTCCTTAGGCTTCACAGGCAAGCGCTTAACCACTAAGCCATCTCTCCAGCCCACAAATCACTTTTTAAAAATATATTTCTTACCCATTTCTTTGAGAGAGACAGAGAGAAAGAGAGAGAGAGAGAGAATGGGTGCGCCAGGGCCTCCAGCCACTGCAAATGAATTCTAGACTCATGTGACATGCATTTGGCTAACGTGGGTACTGGGGAATAGAACCAGGTTTCTTTGGCATTACAGGCAAGTGCCTTTACTGCTAAGCCATCTTCTCCAGGCCTGAAAATCACTTTTTATTTGATGTTGGTTAAATTGCTAACTTTATAAATCTATTCTATGTTGCTCAAGTTGGAATTCTCTCCTACCAAAGAGTGTGTGAATTTGAAATGAGGTAGATCCAGAGATCCAGAGGCTTTTAGGAGCCCACCACTGAAACAGACTTAAAACAAACCCAACATGGCTCAGGGAATTTCACAAAAGAGGGGGCAGAAAGATTGTTAGAGCCACGAGTTGGGACATTATGCACAGAGACATTGCCTCTTCCCCATAACTGATGTCTAACCACACAATGTACGACCCCCAGTCCCCATGGGGATGACCAACAAGGAAGGTCTCTTTTGAGGGGCCACAGGGACGAGGGTAAGCATGGTGCTAACAATGCTGTTTACATACTGAATATGTCTAAAACTATTTTTTTAAAAAAAGGAAACAAAAAAGCTGAAAAGGTAAAACCACTTTGTGACAGAATGCTATATAAACATTAGCATACGTAATTAATTAGAAATGTACACAAGTATTAAAATTTGCATAGTACACACTCCACTAAATACTCCATTGTCTGCGGAGGTTGTTTAGAAACCATTTGAATGAAAAATTTGCATTGACTTGTAAAGAGCAAATCATTATTTACAGAATTATTATAATAGTTTATTTGTTTTGTAGAAATTGTGTTTACATGTTTCTGAATGATGGTGGACTGATTTAGCGGATCAGAACTAATAGTGTTGACAGAATGCTTAGACAGAGTCCCAGACTTCCAAGACACAGTTACCGTTTTCTTTTGAATGTACATTGTTTTGACTCAGAAGAAAAAGCTCATGAGCAAATTACTAATGAGAAGATTGACCAATGTGCCAATGATGTATAATCTCCCCACCCGTGTGTGTGTGTGTGTGTGTGTGTGTGTGTGTGTGTGTGTGTGTGCCTTAGAAGTTTAAGTGGCTGAAGACATAAATGCCAAAAATCTTGTAGATAACCTGTGGCTCCCCCTAAAAGAAAAGTGTGGAATAGCATTGAATCACGTAGTTGTGTTAAGTGCCTCTTCCTCCAGACATCCACACCTCACTGTGTCCTGAGTGCTCACTCATCTCTGTTTTCCTAGGTTGTGTAACTGGTTCTCAGGGTTCAGGAAGGTCCTTGAACTCCAAACACTAGGTTCATTTCTAATTTCAGTCAAAGAATTGAATTAAATAAAGACTGAGAAGGCAAATTATTAAATTATTATATTTATTAAGGGAAGTACAGAGCCGAAGAAAGGCACCTATATAGCTAGGGATCCAACGTAGAGGGCCTAGGAAAATCATGGAAAGAAAAGAGAAAATAAAGTTCAAAGCGCTCCTGCCAAGTGGGGAGCTGGAGGTGATGAAGAACCCGTGTGGAGAGTAAGGGCTATTGGGCCTACCCTCGGCTTAACCCAGATGGGCCTGTACGAAGCCCAGGGAAAACTTAGCAGCAGCTGGAAGTTAACAAGTGATTAGGCAGCTCCAAGAGTGTGTCCTTCCTTCACAAATGTATTTATAACCTCAGAGTGGTCGGCCCTACCTTTCAGCCCAGGTGAGCTGAGGGATAGCTGTTTGGTTTGGGCTAGGGCTGTCTCAGGAAGAGGCCAGCCAAGTTCAGAGGTCCAAGCTTGACCAACCACAGTGTTAGTGTGAGATTTAAATCCTAGGAATGACCTCCGTCTCAAGAGGGCCCCGGGTTGTTTGTGGAGAAACAGGTCTAGGGAACTAGGCAAGAGATAAGAAGTCAGATCATCTTTGATTTCTAGTAAGTGCAGACTTTCCTGCCTTTTTACTTTTAGGGGCCACAGTCATCCTAACTGCCTACTCCCTCTCAGTTGGCAGAGGAAAAGATAGCTTCTTAGATTAGGCAATCATTCTTAGCCTTTGGGTGGGGGGTATTAGTGATTGCTAATTTACCAATCTATCATTTTTTTTTTATTGTTTAATGTAGCAGTCCTCAATTTGCTAAATGTATCCATGTACACACACTGATCACACTAAACGCTCCATACCTGCCCATGTCTGGTATGTAGATGGATAGGTAAGTAGTTAGATTGATGCAAGATAGCATGCTAATTACTTTTCTTATTCCTGTGACAAAATGTCTCCCAGAAGTAATTTGAGAAAGGAAGAGATGAGTTTGACCCATAGTTGAAGGTTATAGCCCACGGAGGCTAAGAAGACATGGTCGCAGGAGTGTGACGGAGGGTGAATGTCCTGTAGTCGGGAAACAGGAAAAAGTGCTGGTGTTCAACCTGTTTTCTCCCTTTTTACTCAGTTTGGGGCCCCTTCCAGGGAATGATGCCGCTGACATCAATTAGTCATATCTAGAAACCTTCTCACAGCTATGTCTAGACATTTATTCCATGCTTCTTCTAAATTCCATCAGCCTGATAGTCAAGATTAACCATCAAAGATAAATACAGATAGATGAAGGATGGTAGATAGATGTCTTGACATGCTCATGGTTCACATTTGTAATAACGAGTGTGATATGGAAGGTAAAGTGTTCTGATGAGGAAGCGCTCCAGGAAAGGAGAGTGTTGGACACAGTTATTAATGTCCCAATAGCTAAACATAAGTTCTCCATGGTGTATTTATTTTTTGGGTATGAGTAGTCTTGTTGTGGGGTCTGTGTGTGTACATGTATGTTGATCCATAAGGCGCATGCATGTGGAGTGGCCAGAGGAGAAAGTTAAATGTCTTTCTTTTCACTTATTTGTGTGTTTCTTCTGAACTTGGGATATGTTTTTTTGGTCAATCAAGCCCTAAAGATTCTGCAGTCTCTTCTCCCCACAGAACAGGGGCAGCAGGCATGTGCCGCCTTGCCTAGATGTTTATGAGGGCATTACACTCAGGCTTTGTGGTTTGGGGCTGTCTCGGGCCATCACGGTTGAATGGCAAGCACTATTACCTGCAGAGCCATTTCTCCAGTCAATTGTTTAATTATATTGATGCAGTATAGCCAGTTATAAAGGATATCTAAATAAGAGAACCAAAATGTGATAGACTGCTTCATGAAAATACACCCAACCCCCCTTTTTGTGGTGATAAGAAACTCAGAAGTAGGAGGTTGCATGTTTGGCTCCTAGGGACCAATCACAGCACAGATGATGAGGGCCTGGGGAAGAGGACAACACTGAGCTCACCAATTTGTACTAACTACTACAAATGTTTATTTACAGCTGTGATAAGTCTTTTTCTTCCAGCACATATTTAAGGAACAATAAGTAAAATGACCTTGTTCTACAAATACAGCTTCCACTAATTAAATCATAATTCATTAAACCCATGTAATTTTATTTAATTAGGGTAATATTTTTTTCCTTCAAAACAAGAAAGAATATATCTACAGTTATACTTACATTTTTCACTTGGGAGGTATCCAAGTACAGCTCCTTGCAAGTTATGTATAATACAAGCTAAAAATACTGTCTGGGTGTTTGTTTCAGAACAGAAGGACTTCTAGACTAATGTGACGAATGGCATTCCCCCAGCGGCTCCCATAACTGTTCCATTTGGCTATAGAGTCGACTCCAAGATGATGAGGTAGAGACTAAAATGTCTATCTCCATGCACTTTAAATTTGTGACATTAAAAATTGCAGTGATCTGAATACATTTGCCACAATATGCTCTAATAAATAAGTATAATGCTGAATTCCGACCCATTTCTGTCACTTGATTTATTTAAATAATTTATGTGTGGTTAAATACAGGTGGAAAGTATTGAAATGGAAGCAAGGGGGAAAGAAAAAAATATGTACAATATACAAACTAATACCCAAATTGTCTTAAAATCCAATAAGAGGGAGTGACTACAGTTAGGATAGTCTCCTCTTCCTTTGTACTTACTCAAAGCCTCTGGAAACCAACCTGGGTTCTCACGATTTTGAATAAATCTGCAAAGAGAATAGGCATCATGGAACCATTGGGTTTATCACCTTACTTCTTACAGACACAGCGTGGAAGTAGATACCTACATTTCCCACGTCAGTGAGTCCAAACCATGGTGAGGAGCTGGTGGAAGCACTGAGGAGAATTAAGAGATCAACGGTCTTGCTGAGGGTAATGGAGACTTATTCCAGAAGGGAGTACATTATACTTTGGATTAGAAATGATTGGCATGAACTCAACTTTGAGGCAGCAGCCCCATGGATACTTATTGATATTAATTGAATATATTGAAGAATATCCAGTCTGAATACAATTTTTTTCAGTCCCAATTAATGAGGTACTTAGGTGTTGGCAAAAGTCATTGCAAAGCTTCTAGATAATTTTAAGAATGTGAAGTGTGGGCAAAATGCCTAGAAATTATAAAGAAGTCAATGTGGTAAATTTAGTTGAGAAAGTAGAAACAGATGACACTGTATGTACTAGGAATTTCAATTTATTTATATAACTGTACATAAGAAATTTGAATTGAAATGTCAGTTTTAAAATACTTGGATTAGAGGAAGGCACTAGGGGACCAATAGCATGCTTAAGCACAAGAAAGAGATGTCACATTCATTGTGCCTCTCACTACGACGAGGAGCCAGGATTAACATCCTGTCTTTACATCATCTTTTGTCTCTTCAAATATTTCCAAGCTTACTGGAAATATTCATAGTTTTTCTACCTTTGACAAGGTTTCAATGGTTTCTCATTAACGGGGGCCCTGGCACACCCATTCCACTGTCCATCTGTCTTCTATCTGTCTCTGCTTACAAATAAATAAAATACATTTTAAAAAGAAAGAAATACAAACTATCAAAATTGCACACAGTATTAAACTGACATCACTTAAATATATGCTTTCGCACATTGGTGTCTTGTAGAGCTTGAGCTTAACACCCTTGTGTTTGATGTAGTGTTGGTTTTGCTGAGTTAATTGCAAGAAAGTTCTCTGGGCTGTTGCGTTGGGGCTAAGGTGAAGCTGGCAGAGACGGTGGTTGCTTGCTGGAAGATTCCACAATCAGTCCACGCTGGAAGACCTTGTGCAGAGCAAGCAGTAAAGCTGAGCCCACAGAGAAACCTGGAAACCAGAGTGCCCACAGAGGGTTGGGGGAGGGTGTCACCTACCCCTTCAAATAGTCCCCAAGTGGGAATCACAGTGCACTGGGGACCAGGTGACCTACACATGGCCATGGCAACAGGCAAAGTCTGCCTTGTAGTTTGCCAGAGTGACATCACAACCAGTGTGGAGAGCTGATGTGTGATACACAATTTTAAGATGATATGAAAGAATCATTGCATGTTGTCCTAGCTGTAAGCTGTGGAGACAGATTTATGATCCTCTCTGAAGACAGAGAGGATTGTAGTCCCAATAAAAGTGAAAATACTAATTGTCAACTTATTGACATATGTGTGTGTGTTTACATATATGTATATGCACATATATATGACCATATACTAGATAATATTCATAAGAATATGTGTATATTTTAGAGAGAAAAGAAAACCAGCCATGCACATAGTATTGTGCGAGATGCCAATTGTTATAAAAGAAAAAAAACCCTACATTTCTGTGGAGCACTGTGAGATTGAATTTCAGTGTAACCCGATTAAAAGGCAATGCAAGACAGCACAGGAGAATGTCGTCTCTGCAGGATCTGGCCCACTCAGAACAGGGGTCACAGAAGTGCAGACGAGGCCTTGCCGGACTCCGGGGAGGCGGCCACTTCGCCAGAAAGGACCGAAGCCGAGGCTGGAACCCTCGGATCCTCCACCTCGCCTCTCAGCTCCACTCAGCTCTCTGCATTTCATCTCCTTCTTCACCAGATTTGCTGCTTTACCATCTTTTTTTTTTTTTTCACACCATATGGAAGATAGAAAAAAACAAAAAAGTTTGCTCCCTTGCCAAACTTAAAATGTAGATGGACCAAAAACATGAAAATATTCCGCTGAGCTGAGCTTGGGACTGTGCGGGGCTGAAGAGCACAAAACAAACCCAGTGGCCTCTGCTACGTGGGAGACAGAGAGAATTTCATAGAATACCGGAACTATCGCTTTTTTAAGAACTATCACTTTTTTTTAATGATGATTTTTTTAATAGATCTCTTGTCCCATGAAATTTTTCTCAGATGCCTAATATGTCTGGGTTATTAAAACATATACTCTTGCTGATCAGAGAGACTCCTGATGTCCCCAAAACAATACAGTCTATTGACACAAAATCTTGATGTAAGACCCTATTGCTAGAGACTCCAGAAGTCTGGGCTGTAGGTAACCAACAAAATGAACCAGGGCAGAGCTGAGAGAGCCCTGTCGACTCACAGGCAGGACAATGCAGAGACCTGCGCTACCTGCAGTGGGGGAAAGTCGCCAACAGTATCACCAACAGGAGCTCCTGCAAGCTTCATAGCTGGCCAGCCAGGCAAAATTTGCCAACTGGTACAGTGGTGGAAAACTGATTTATGACACTCTCAGAAGACAGAAAGAATTGTCCAGTGAAAGTGAAAACACCAACGGTCAACTCTCCGACTTATGTACATACTACTACTACATACTAGACGGCATTCATAAGAATATAACGTGTACATTATAAAGAGAAAAGAAAACCAGGCGGCTGTGGTGGCACATGCCAGTAGGATACTCCTGAAGAGGTGGAGCCAGGAGGCTCTGGGGGAAGAAAACCAGCCATGCGCATGGTCGTGTGCTGGATGATAATTGTCTTAAAAGAAAAGCCTCCATTCCTATGGTGCATTGTGAGAAAGAATTTCATTAATGTATTTGTAATCACTATAATCTGTTAGGGGGGAAACCAGCTTCTCTCCGATTGGATTTGAGGCTCACTTCATGGGAGGGAATTCCTGTCTGGTACTGAATGGCCCATTGCTGGGGTGGTCATAAGCCCAAACCACTGATGTTTGGTTAAATGGGTATAGTATGCCCACACATGGTCTTATAAATGTTTATGCTTATGCCCATATATTAATGCTTCTTTCAATTTTGCTTAGAGAAGCTTCCTTTTTTAGATAACCACGTCCACTGAGGGACTCAAATGGTAATTGTGTGTTAGCATTAAGTGACACATCTCTATAACACCCTACAAAACTCAGGGACCCTTGCAAAACAGCTGTCAGGAAGAATCTAAGAGCCAAATGAAGGGGAGAAGTGCTTTGCAATACTCTTCTCTATACACAAAGTGGCCATGGTACTCATGACCTCATAGTGGCTGCCACTACCTGCATAAAAGGAAGGCAAAAAGCATGATGACATCAAAATAAAACAGGATCTGGCTGGAAAGAAGAAAGGATTCAGAGGTGGACTTGCAGGATGAGGACAAAGGAAGGTGGTAGGAGGGAATTATGTGCAGGTTAATACGTGTATATGGAGGTTCTCAATAAAAAGTTTCATTAAAAATAATATACTAAGCAGGGCGTGGTGGGGCACGCCTTTAATCCCAGCCCTTGGGAGGCAGAGGTATGGTGATTGCCGTGAGTTCAAGGCCACCCTGAGACTACATAGAGAATTCCACATTAGCCGGGGTTAGAGTGAGACACTATCTCGAGAAAAAGAAAATTTCACTGAACAAGAATAAAGGTATGAAATCCTACTTAAAGTTTTGTGATGTCAGTGCTGGAGAGTTGGCTCAGAAGAGGAAGAGTGCTTCATACACAAGCATGAGTGCCTGAGTCTGATCAATCTTAAAACTCTATGCATGGTTGGGGGTGGGCCACTGGCCACTGCAGAGAGAGCTCAACAGTTAAGGTGCTTGCCTGCAAAGCTTAACAACTTGGGCTCGATTCCCTAGTACCTAGGTAAAGCCAGATGCACAGTGGTGCGTGCAATGGGGGCTCATCTACAGTGACTGGAGGTCCTGATGTGCCCATTCTCATTCTCTCCCACTCTCTCTCTCTCTCTCCTCTCCGTCTATCTACCTCTATTCCCAATAAAATAAATAAGTAAAAATAAAAATCTGTACATCTGTACATGGGTTTTGAGAGATTGCTCAGTGGTTAAGACCCTTGCTTGCAAAGCCAAACAGACTGGGTTAGTTCCCTAGTACCCACAAAAAGCCAGATGCACAAAGTAGCACACGTGTCTGAAGTTCATTTGCAGTGGCAAGAGGCCCTGGTGTGCCCACTCTCTCTTCTGTCTCTCTCCTGCTTGCAACTATGTGTGTTTGTTTGTGTGTTTGTATGTATACATGTATATATACATATATATATACATATATGTATATAAATATGCATACATATACATATATATACACATATACATGTACATATATATATAGATATACCACTTGCCACTGCAAATGAACTTCAGCGAGAGAGAGACAGACAGACAGACATGGCCACACACATCTGTAAGTCCAGTCCCTTGGCTGGCGTTCATTGTTAAGAACTCACCTGAGTAGTAGACAATTGCAAACTAGAAGGAACATAGTTTAAGGGCTCTGGCTAAAGGCATTATTAATTTTTAAAGAAAGCTGGGGTTTTTTTTTTTCTAAAAAGAGTACACCTAATACCTGGTGTGATAGTTAAGGTATTGTCAACTTGATCTGTTAGTAATCCACAGGCTGCTTCTAGGAGGATCAACTAAAGGAGGAGGTCTTTCCCCCAGGGTGAGCCCTTCCCCCAGAGTGGGCGGCCCCACTCAGAGGGGGACTTGATATAAGGAAGCTCTGGGTAGAAGAGTTCCCTTTTCCTTCCTTCCTTCCACTTGGCTGCCGGAGCTGCTCCCTACCTTCCAGCGTGGATTGAAGACCAGTGTGGACTAAAGACCATCATCAACTGAAGACCCGCGTGGATTGAAACCCAGTGGCTCCTCAGGAAGCCTCCAGGCTTTCGGGCACCATCTGCAGGGCCAGGTCGGGACTGCTGAGGCATCTGGCCACGTGGACTGAGCAGCTACCAGGTTCGGTGATTCTCGGGCCTACAACTGCTATTGGACTACTGTAAGCTAATCCAATAAATTTCCTTTTCAAAATAATTTATTCTAGCAATTCTGTTCCTCTAGAGAACCCTGACTAATACACCTGGGTTTGTGAGGCATAAGCTAAAGGATGTCATTCTACTGTAGAGGTTTATGCGACAATGCACTGGTGCTAAAGAAAAGCACTGCGCATTTGGTGAGTATAGGGGAGGTTGTAGAATGAGGTAACTATCTTGACCTCGGTCAGCATGGTTCATTTTCAGGAGTTTGAAGTATGAGTAGAGGTGAAATAATTTAAAGTTATAATACGTCAGGTAGGATGTGCTATTCCACATGAGAGTTCATTGGCTAGTCACATTTATCATCATGTTCGGACAATGGACCCATGAGCAAGCCTCTTAAGGAGAGAATTTGTGGATAACGTAGGAGACAATGTTAAAAATAACAGACTTTGCAGGCTGGGCATGGTGGCGCATGCCTTTAATCCCAGCACTTGGGAGGCAGAGGTAGGAGGATTGCTGTGAGTTCAAGGCCACCCTGAGACTACATAGTGAAGTCAAAGTCAGCCTGAGCTAGAGTGAAACCTTACCTCAAAAAACAAAACAAATCAAAAATAATAAACATAAAAAATAACAAACTTTGCATTCTGTTGTAAACAACAATATATCTAAAACATCCTTTGCGCACATGATGGATACAGTGCAGTTGTACTGCCCAGAAACATAACTGGCTTGGGTCCCAGAGTGACCATTTGGGGGAGACGGCTGAGATGTAAGTGGTAGGGCTGTGTGGCCTCCGGGGCTAGGGTGCTAAAAATGAAAAGTAAAACGTTGATTGTGACCAAAAGGCTAGAATGAAAGTACACATTAACGTACTAAGCTGTAAATACAAGCCTGAGAACTGAGGGAGAAGAGATAAAAGGATGACATTCCAGAGACAAATCCAGGGTTTGGTTCTGAATTTACTGGGGGCAAAATGCACAAGAGCTGCTCTGGTTGCGTGAAAACTTCCCATTGTCACAAAAGAAAGCATTATCCCAGAGAAGCAGGACCTTCCCCGGGGGTGATTGCCAATGGCACCCCCCCCCCCCCCCCCGTGGGCTCCTTCCCTGAGGCGTGGAGGGAAGGCACAGACCATCCAGTGAGCCCTGTTGAATGCCACTTCCTCCAGCAGCTCTGACAGCCAACCCGGAGGCTGCTGAGAGCATGCACTCCTACTGACTTCAGGACCACATGTGTCCCTGTTGTATGCTCAGGGGACCTTACCTCACCAGCAGGTGAAATCTCAAGAGATGAAGTCAGCTTGGTCTTCTGCAACCCGCTTTAATTATAACACATTCTAAGATAATTCTCAATGCGGAGTCTCAGGGAGTACTCTCTGCCGAAGTCTGACCATGCATCTAGCAAATTATACCATTGAAGAGCTAACACTTGTTTCTTTGTTATATCATTTTTAATTTTTTTTACAACAGGTTTAAAATGTGTCTAGACAGGCATGGAGGCACATTGTCTATAAACCCAAGACCCAAAATGCTGAGGTAGAAGGATCGCCATGAGTTTGAGACCATCCTGCAGAGTGAGTTCCAGGTCAGCCTGGGCTTGAGTGAAACCCTACCTTGAAAAACAAAAAGATAAATAAATAAAATAAAATATGTAAATGAGAGTGAGAGAGCTATACTTCTTTTTTAAATTCTTTTTATTAATTAGTTTTGTATTCAGCAAATACAGTCAGTTTGGTACCATTATTAGGCTCATCCGTGACCTACCCCCTCCCCACTGGCCCCTCCTTGTTGAGGTATATGGGTCGTGCATTGTGGAGTTAGCCCACAGCTATTGGTATCTCATTCATATATATATATATATATATATATATATATATATATATATATATATATATCATATATCATATATCATATCAATATCATATCATGACCCAACATGTGGCTCTGACATTCTTTCTGCCCCCTCTTCCGCAAAATTTCCCTGAGCCGTGTTGGGTTCATTTTTGGTCTGCTTCAGTGATGAGGTGTTGGGGGCCTCTGAGGCTCTGGCTCTCTGATTTGGTAGGAGTTGATTTTTCTCTGTGTTGGTCTCCTTCCCCCTTGTGCTGGTATCTGGTTCATCAGGAAAACAGCACCCTTGCTTGTTTCACCAATTTTTCTTAGTTTCAGTCGGGGCCCTTTTGAGGTATGATGGGGTGGTTCTCTCCTTAGGATCTGCATCTATCTGAAAAAGAGAAGCAGATTCACCAAAGGAGAGTAAGTTAGCACCAGGACAAATGAGATAACCCTTACTTTTTTATATAGAGCATTTAATAAGTGTAGGCCCTCCTGTGAGCTATACTTTTTCTAGGCACTAGATCTTTACTTTTTTCTGCCCAGGTTTCTAATTATTTCTTACCTGTCATATGTCCCCTTAATCAGTGTTCCCTATGAGTCATAATCTGGAGGTCTAATGAGCAGTCTCCTGGCAAGAGTGCCCTTCCTCTCTTGAGATGTGACGTGCTTCACAAAGTTCCCTTCTCTCTTTCGTAAGCCTGATCCCAAGATGAGTTGGGCCGAGAGCTGGAGAACTGCAGAGAGGTGCGGAGAGCGGGCAGGCTCCGCGGACGAGCGGGAAGAGGGAGCGGCCAAAGGCTCCCGCCCCGCCTGGTGAGGCGAGAGAGAAAGCAGAAGAACCCGGCGGGAAGAAGCCATTCGGGAAAGGGTAAAAGCTCTACTTCCTCCGATTGCTACGCGAAGCAGCACAGCCGAGTATTCTGGATAGCTTACAAGTAAAAGAGCTGTGTGTGACCAGCTCGCGCGCCGGGGAAGTCCTGGGCAGGGAGGGCAAGCGGGCAGCTCGCGGGGCACTCGCAAGTTCCAGCGGCAAGACGCCCCGCGGCTTCTCCGCACGGAGGTTTACGAAAAGAGCCCTAATCCCAATCACGTCGACGAGCTGCGACCCAGCCGCCTCCCAAACGACAGCCCCCAGCGTCCGCCCCACGCCGAGAGGTTTGCGGCAGGAACTCGGCGGAGATGCGCGCAGCCTAGGCTGCCTTCTCCAAGCGTTCCCTCCATCAGCTTTTCCAGAGTCAGAGAAATGGTTCCATATTGTGTGGCATCAGAAAAAAAAAAATTAAAAAATTAAAAAAGGGGGGGGGGGCAGGAGAGGAAATGGATTCCACCTGCAAAGACACGGAACAAAAGCAAGGCCGGGAGAGACAGGAGTGCGCAGAGGGCGGCAGCGCGGCAGACAGGTCCAGGCCCGTCAAGCTCCCTGCTGCCCGGACGCTGTGGTCTGCCCTGCAGGCCTTGAGCGCGTCGCCTTTTGGTTTTCTTTAGTTCTCTCTAGGGTTGAAGGGGGCCTCCCACCCTGCAGAGTAAAAGAAAGGCGACATTAATTCCCATTTGTTACTTTTACTACAGATAATGATATACACTTATTTTGAAAGGACGTTAAGTAAATCACCCTAGTTTTTACTATCCTGATGTCTTCTATATCAAATACTACGTCCAGTTAAACCTCCCAAACCATCTGTGTAACAATAAGAAATTTAAGATTAGTTGTTTTATTACTGTAATAAAAACAATAACTCACTGACAAGAGATCCTTTTATGGACATCAAACAGATTCTATACAATTCACAATGAAATAATTAAATACTAGGATAAAGTAGAAAGCTATGTCTATTTTAATGCCAAAATGAAGTTAATGTAAATTAACCTGTGAAATGTGATAAATAAAAAAAATTGATGCATTTGACTTTGTATTCTGAAATTTTTATGTATGAATTTAGTATCTCATGTACAACTTGCTTATGCATAATAATGCATGATGTTTAAAGTATTTAAATGTGAATTTTTAATTCCTGGCTGCAGTATATTTAGCAGATGGAAACTTTGGCTGCAATATTCATGTATATTGATAAACTTCGAAATACATAAAACAAATTCCAACAGGACTCATGTCCAGGTGCCGTGCTCACGCGTGGTACACGTGTCTGATTCAAGTACAGAGGACAGGTCGCCTACCTCTGTATCAAGACTTTGCACAGCTTTGTACACACTCAACTTTTAAGAGTTCACTGTCCTTGTTGGCAAGAAGGGCAGCAGAGAAGCAGACCACTCCCCTATCCGAACACAAATAAGAGTGTGTTCATATGAAAAGACTAGGGCCTTTGTAAACCAGTGTCCAAGCTCACGGCAGCCATTGCTTTTTGAAATGCAAAATTTCTCTTTTCACATGACTAGTGAAAAACTTAGAACAGCTGTGGGAGAGAAAAGGATGCCATTACCGTGTTTAAGAATGGTAGGGGAGGAGGCTGCTAGGAAGAAAGGACTCCGTGGACAGAAGGGACTGGAGGAGGCTATGCAAGGTCAGTCAGGAACCAAGTCCACATGTCGCTAGGTGCACCTTGGTTCTCTGGCAACCTTGCACGGCACCCAGACATGGGGAAAAAATTTTTCTCTTTCTTCAGCTCGTTAGTTTAATTCTATGTGATCCAAGGGGGATTTAATCGTACTTGCAGCATCTAACCAAAAAGAAAACTTCCAGAGAGCTTTCTTAATATTAATATCATACCTACATCCAAAAGGCCCAAAGGAAGTTGGAGAGTCAGAAAAAAAAAACAGTAGAGGTGTGTGTGTGTGTGTGTGTGTGTGTGTGTGTTTGTCTTCAGAGCCTTAATCTCAAGTAACAGGTAATAAGACACTTAGATACCCATGAGTTCTTATTTCAGTCACTCTTTTTACCTCCCAGCATGTGGAGATCTGGGCCAGCACTTCAACTGAGAAGGAACACATTCTCCTCCTCCACTGTCCCTATGGGTTGCAACATGAAACTGTCAAGGGGCCTTCTTTTTGGGAGGGGACATAGAGGAACAGCAGTTCTTATAGACTTTTAAATCTGATAATGAGTTCCAATATGATTATTATACTTGAGAATATTTAATTCCCAAAATTAATTGGTACCTAAATAGTCCATTTGAATGTGTTTTTTGAACATTATGTTTAAGTGATTACTAGAAACTATTACATTTCTAAAATTTCCATATGTTACAAAGAATTCCCAATAGTGCTATATAAGTATGAAGCCTGTAAGAGCTTTTATGTAAAAATAAATAGATAAAAATAAAATAAAACATAGGCCATTTATTATACTCCAGAAAAATGTTGAATGTTGTTCAAGCCCAGTAGGTATAGAAATTGAGATAACTCCTCCCATAAGCAGGGAAGACAGTAAAATAAATCTCTTCATGTTTTCTGAGTACCTACCATGGATCAAGCACTCCAAAGAGGTCCTTTTCAAACATGATGTAACTTTGTTATCATAAAAGCACCAGGGATTGGGTGATGGCTTAGCGATTAAGGCACTTGCTTGTGAAGCCTCAGGACTCATGTTCAACTCTCCCAGTCCCACATAAGCCAGACGCATGGTGATGCAAACGTGCAAGGCGCACATGTGCCCAAGGAGGTGCATATGTCTGGAGTTCAGTTGTAATGTCTGCAGGCTCTGGTGTGCCAATTCTCTCTTGGTCATTTGAAAAAATAAAAATAAAAAAAGCCCATCTGTTGAGCTTGCCTCAAAAAAGAAGTTCTAGTTGGTTATTATAATGACCACTTTTTAGATTTCTGAAAGTAAAGCTGATCAAAATTCAATGTTTTGCTTTAGATATTAAAAGTAGAAGGCAGAGGAACTCCTCTGAAAGTCTTCTTCATGACTCTCTCGGCTAGGGTTGAGTTATGATGCCAAAAGGTAAAATGTTTTTTAACAATATTTTTTATTATTTATTTGCAAAGAGAAAGAGAAAGAACAAGAGAGAGAATGGACATGCCTAGGTCTCTTTTCCCTGCAAAGTCCAGATATATGGGCCACTGTGCATCTGGCTTTTCATGGAGAGTGGAGTAGCAAACCTATGCCTCCAGGCAGCACACAGCAGTGCCCTTAACAGCTGAGCCCTCTCTCCAGGTGAAACTCTTAATCCTGCATGCCATCATTCCAAAACATCAAAATCCCTACAGCCTAAAACCCTAAAAGAACAAAACCCCAAAAATGTAAGTCTGGAAAAAGCAATTCAAATAAAATTTAAAGGGGACTTATTTATCTTTAAAGAGATTTGAGAAAATGTAGGACATCAGAACACTTTTTGGGCCACTTTATACAGTGAAGTAGATTACAAATACAGAGTTTTGAAAACTCGTGGGCTCAAGTCTAATGAAGAAAGTACGCAGCACAGTTACCATGCTGGTGAGATGCTATAGCTCATGAAGAAAACTTCTTGCACGTCCATCATTGTAGATGATTATTGCTGGCATCCACATTGAATACTGATGTCTCCTACGAATCTGTGATTGACTACCTAAGACTTTGGGCAAGGCTGATCAATAAAAGCCTATCTACAGGGCTGGAGAGATGGCTTAGTGGTTAATCACTTGCCTGTGATACCTAAAGACCCCAGTTCAAAGCTCAATTCCCCAGGACCCACATTAGCCAGATGCACAAGGGGATGCATGCATCTGGAGTTTGTTTGCAGTGGCTGGAGGCCTTGGTGTGCCCATTCTCTCTCTCTCTCTCTGCCTCCTTCTCTCTCTCTCTGTCTGTCTATCTTGCTCAAATAAATAAATAAAAATAAACCAACAATGTGGAGACATGGTACACCAGCAGTGTAGCTCAGTCCGAGCCCGAAAGACTCTGAACCGGGGAATCCGGCCTGAGAAGGAAACAGGGATGCAGTCCTGAAGTCCAAACGGAGCTGAGCCTGCAGCTGTGACGTCCAAAGCTGCAAAGGAAGCCTCTCTCCCTCATCTGCGGAAGAGACAGACATCTCTAGCTGGAGGAATGATGATGCACGCTCACTTTGAGGCTTCCCCACCTGACCTTCTCAGATTCGAAGCTAGACTCTGGAACCAACCTCAAACATACCCAAAACAATGCTTTACTAAGTTTCATGGTATTTTTCACACTTTACATGATGTGAATATCCTACATATAACCAAATCACATTAACCCCTCTGCCAAAGTTAGCTTTTGCTCAAAAAGTTTTGTTATTTATTTGCAAGGAGAGAGAGAGAGAGAGTAAGGGAGTGACTAGGTGCACTGTGGCCTCATGCTACTATGAACTCCAAATGCATGTTCCATTTTGTGAATCTGGCTTTACATGGGTTCTGGGAAATTGAATCGAGGCATGTGCCTTTAATTGCTGAGCCATCTCTCCCGACCCAGAATTAGGTTTTCTGTCTATAATACACATAATTTTTTTTTTCTCAATGAAAATTGCATTTTAGCTGTGTTCGGGCAGGCATGACGGTGCAGAAATCTGCCTCTCTTTTTCAGACAGGACCTGGACCTGAGGAGATAAATTACCCAGCGCACTCCATCCCAGCCCCAGCTGAAAGCAGAGGAATGGGGGAAATGAGCAAGGGCCCTGCCTTCTTAGTGAGCCTGATATCAGCACAGGGTTATAGAGATAGACACTGAGGACACTCAACACCTACCAAACCAGAGATTCAGAGGCTCCTAAGTGCCCATCACTGAAATGGATTAATGCTCCTGCATGGCTCAAGGAATTTCGAGGATATGGGGGAGGGCAGAAAGACTGTTAGAGCCACAAGTTGGAACATTATGCACACAACCATTACCCCTCCCCCACAACTGACTGCTGCCCTCATAATGCAGGACCCGCAATCCCCATGGGGTTGACCTGCATCCCTAATGAGTAAGGCCTCTTCAGGAAAGGGGCAGGGAGGAGGAAAAGGATGGTGCCAACATGTGTTGTTTATACACTAAATATGTCCATATCTAATAAATGATAATAATAAATTTAAAAATTGCATTTTAGAAGAATTCCGTATTCAAGATTTGATATTTGTGATCTTTTTAAAATTTTATTTATTTTTATTTATTTATTTGTGTGGGGGAGAGAGAGAGGGAAAGCGAGAGAGAGAGAAAGAGAATGGGCACACCAGGCCTCCAGCTGCTGCAAATGAAATCCAGATGCATGTGCCACCTTGTGCATCTGGCTTATGTGGGTCCTGGGAGAATGAACCTAGGTCCCTTGACTTTTCAATCAAGTGCCTGAAGCACTAAGGCATCTTTCTAGCCCTGTGATTTTGTATGTTTGTTGTTTGGCACTGTGGTCTGGGGGACACTTTTCATGCATTAGAGATTCTACGCATCTGGTACTTCGTTACTTGATACTCCAATATTGGAGATTTCATCTCTGGATACGAGGTTGAGATGAGGGTAGACCAACCAATCAGCTAGTTTAAAACTGTTAACTTTAAGGGAAAGGAAAAAGATATTTTGTGACTTCAGTGTTTCCAGACAAACAACTTTAACATTCAGGATCCTTGAGGTCAGGACTGTTGCTAAAGAAACCCGGGAAATGCTAAAACCCGTCATCAGACTCCCTGCAACACTAACCGACAAAACGTCGCACGGGCGAGGAGAGGCCCAGTGGGTGAAGGTGATTGCGTGCGAAGCCTGCTGGCCAGGGCGCAGTTCCCCAGCACCACAGCAAGCCAGAGGCACAAAGTGGCACATGTGTCTGGAGCTTGTTTGCAGTGGCAAGAAGCCTTGGTGGGCTCATGCCTTCTGTTTCTCCCTCTCAAATAAATAAATATTTTTAAATCAGAATATCACGTGAAGCATTGATGTATTCCACAAGTTTCAACTCATGTCATGATGATAGAGAGCTCCTGGGATGTATACTGAAACCAACAGGTTTCAAAACATATAAATAAAAGAGAAATTCACTCACTTTTTTTTAATATATTTCCTTTTCTTTAGGAAGTATACCTTAAGGGAGAAGAGGAGTAAAAGAAACAAGCAACAAAATGTAGTATTTGGCCAACAATGGTACCAGGTTGACTGTATTCACTGAGTACAAAACTAATTAATAAAATAAAAAATAAATATCACGATGAGCTGGGTATGGTGCATAAGCCTTGAATCCCAGTACTTGGGAGGCAGTTAGGAGGTGGCCACCCTGAGACTACATCATGAATTCCAGGTCAGCCTGGGATAGAGTGAGACTCTATCTCAAAAAAATATATATAATGATGAAACTGAATTCTTTGTATGCTAATAAAAATGTTATTGCAATATTTTCTCATTGTTGAAATATTTCAAATAAGTAGTTTTGATAGAATTGTGATACTAGCATTTAGTACCCATAATGAATTAAAGCATTATATCCATTATCCAATTTTGTGAATAAATCTTCCCTAAACGTAGTTACTTCAATGCACAGTCATGCACTCCCTTACAATTCCCTGGACAGTTAACCCTATCTAAGCACATGTTCTACCAGGCAAGTCTACTGGTTTCAGCTGGATAACTCACACGGAGTGGCAGCATGGTTGGCAAGAACCTTCCTTCACCCATTTGACTCAGCTCAGCCTCTCTGTCTACACGTCA
This sequence comes from Jaculus jaculus, assembly GCF_020740685.1. Lineage (NCBI taxonomy): Eukaryota > Metazoa > Chordata > Mammalia > Rodentia > Dipodidae > Jaculus > Jaculus jaculus. Next base: position 90,469,165 of record NC_059114.1, read on the forward strand.
CCCAAAGGAGGCTACCTTCATTGGCTAGTAATGCCAGGGCAGCCGCAGAACAAGGCTGGGACATTTCTCTTAAATTGACATCCACTAAATTCTGTCAAGCAGAGCAGATCATGACAGTTGTCAGAGTCCAGAGGTCATGAAGCAACCTCTCAGCAGGAGTGGCAAAGTCCTTTACAAGAGAGCAGAAGAAAGGGGTACAGGGCCGGGCTGTAGTGGAGCATGCTTTGAACCCCAACATTGAGAGTCAGAGGTAGGAGAATCTGTAATGAGGTGCTAGGGGTTTAGGAAAGTCCTTGAACACCAAACCCAAAGATTGTTTTTAATTTTAAACAAAGGACTGAATAAAATTAGGCTGAGAAGGATAATTATTAAATTATAATATTTATTGAGGGAAGTTCAGAGCCAAAGAAAGTTCGCCAGGCCTGGTGGTACACACCTTTAATTCCAGCACTCGGAAAGTACAGGTAGGAGGATCGCCGTGAGTTCAAGGCAAGCCTGAGAGTACGTAGTGAATTCTAGGTCAGCCTGGCCTAAAGCAAGACCCTACTGAGGGAAAAAAAAAAAAATGTTCAAAGTGTTACCATGTGGATAGCTGCGGGGGATAAAAAGCCCATGTGGGGAATAAGGGCGAGGGGTCTCCCTTCCATGTGGACAGGCTGAGCCTGGGCCTGGGCCACTGAGCAGAAACTCACCAGCAGCTGATGTTCCCAAGTGGTCAGGCAGCTCAAGAGCTTGCCCTCCCCTCATAAATGTATTTATAACCTCATGGTGGTGGGCCTTACCTTCCAGCTCAGATAAACCAGTGGGATAGCTGGTTGGTTAGAGCTAAGAGCTGTCTCAAGGAGAGGCAAAAAAATGAGACAAAGGACCATCTTGACACTCTCAAAGCCAGTATACAGTACCACCTCATCACCACCTAAAAAAAAAGAAAAAGAAAGGAAAGGAAGAAATTTATATGCGAGTGACCCTCAGACAGGACAATCCAATCTGGAGATAGGGCCCTGAGAAGACAGAATGACCATGGAGGACCACAGGCAAGCCAGTACTGTGGCAAAGGCAGCCAATCTGATTTGTTCCAACCAGAAAACTGCAGGGAAAAAAAATTAAATTAAAGAGGCGAGAATTAGAAAGAAAGAAAAACAAAAACACAAAATAATTCCCTACATAGAAAATCTAATAGAATCTAACTACAAAGTATTGTGAATAATACTTGCTAGCTGAAAAAAAAATGATATTTCTTCACAAAGCAATAAGAAGAAAATCTAATTAAGAATGTCCTTTTACCATAGCAACAAAAACACAGAGAGGACTCAAACATAACTTGGCTACAAACTCAATCTAATAACTTTTTAAAAGCCATAAAAAGTCTCTGTTCTCAGAGATTAGATTGAGTTTTTAAAATGAGACTTGACACTTGTTAAACGTTATGTCCTGTAAAAGCAACTTAAAACCAAGTCTGATCCAAAGTGTGAATAAGGGTTTCCAAAGAGTATGAGTGAGAAGGTCCACAAATGGCCCAGATGATCCAGGGCAGGTGGGATGGGCCAGCGTGTCTGAAAAGCCGGGGAGACAAGAGCAAACTCACCCTCCAGGTAGAGAAGGGAAGCCGAGCCCAGATGCTCAGGACAGGCGCTCCCCAAACCGCAGCTGCAGAGAACCAAAGCGCCCACAGACTCTGGGTGATGTGGAGAACTTCAGCGAGCATCTCTTTCCCATCGCTCGCATTACAGCTAAGTTTAGGTGAGCTATACTAAAGGCCAAGAGCAGAAAATGCAATTATAAAAGGTAAAATTATAGGAATGCAGTCTTACATGTTTGTAGGGTGGATTAAAATTACTTACTTATGCACGTGATATAACATCATGCCATGACTAAATTAGTAAAAAATAAGAAATGTACTCTTTGTTTAAGCTTCCTAAGGTGACTTTTGAAAATGGTTCACTGCCATCTTGTCCCCGAATACCCCACATAAATCATGCAACTCAAATGACTCAAATCTTTGTCCTGTCTTTAAGAACAGCTGTAAAACCTCCCAGGCCATCAAGTGAATGTATGTCTAAAAAGCCACCAAGGGTCTGAAAGAAGTCCTTATAAAGCACTGTGAGCAAGGCATGGTGGTGCACGCCTTTAATCCCAGCACTTGGGAGGCAGAGGTAGGAGGATTGCCATGAGTTAGAGGCCACCCTGAGACTACATACTAGTGAATTCCAGGGCTAGAGTGAGACCCTACCTCAATAAAAAAAAAAAAAAAAGAAGAAGAAGAAGAAGAAGAAGCAGTGTGGCCATTCTGGTAGTATGATGGAGGAGTTGGTAGGTGTACACAGGCTAAGCAGTGGGCTGGACACAGGACGGTGGCCCAAGAGGAGGGCCGAATTTCTGCTCACATGCTTGAAAATGCAGAGTAATGCTGAACTTAAGGATTTAGAGGTGGACTCTCTAACCATTGGGCACACCCAGGAGACCAAAGCTCCCATGACTTGCGCCCCCGCCACACTGAGATGACCTTCACTGAAAAGGAACCGACAGCTCCTCAGCCTAAAGAGGAGGCTGCACAGAGGAAAAAATATCCCAGAAAAACAAGAAGAATAAGAGCAAACAAAAACTTATGTTGCAGGAGTAAATTCATCCTAACATAAATGAAAACAAGTGTAAAACCAGGGCTGGATAGATGCCTCGGTGGTTCAGGTACTTGCCAGCATCGGGTTCTATTCTCCAGTACCACATAAAGCCATACAGATGCACAGAGACCAGTGGACCTGGAACATCCATTCTCTCTATATATCTCCCCCTCTTTCTCTCATAAATAAATAAATAACACTACTTTTAAAAGGTAAATATAGGGGCTGGAGAGATGGCTTAGCAGTTAAGGAGCTTGCTTGCAAAGTCAAAAGACCCAGGTTCTATTCCTCAGGATACACATAGCCAGATGCACAGGATGGCGCATGTTTGGAGTTCGTTTGCAGTGGCTGGATGCCCTGCCACACCCATTATCTCTCTGTCTCTCTCTCTCTTTTATCTCTTCCTCTCTTTCTCTCTCTCTCTCTCAAATAAATAAATAATAAAGGGCTGGAGAGATGGCTTAGTGGTTAAGCGCTTGCCTGTGAAGCCTAAGGACCCTGGTTCGAGGCTCGGTTCCCCAGGTCCCACGTTAGCCAGATGCACAAGGGGGCGCACGCGTCTGGAGGTCGTTTGCAGAGGCTGGAAGCCCTGGCGTGCCCATTCTCTCTCTCTCCCTCTATCTGTCTTTCTCTCTGTGTCTGTCGCTCTCAAATAAATAAATAAATAAATAAAATTTAAAAAAAAAAAATAAATAAATAATAAAATATTTTTTAAAAAGTAAAAATAAAAAATAAACACAATGTCAACTTGTAGCTCTATAAAAAACAATGAATGACAAGACATTTTCTAGATAATTTCAAAAACGTTGGTAAAATTAATACACAGGATGTTAAAATATTTCAAATAATTAAAAGAAACAAAAGCACATACACAACAGTGAATATATACAAAAATACTATTTTAGAAACAACACTATTCCTATTAAATATAATAAAAAAAACAAAATACTGAGTATCTTAGAAGAAAGGTTAAGAGATTAGTAGACCAAAGAAAACTCTTTTTTTTGAAATTTTAATTTTATTTTTGTTTTTTCTCTCTCAATTTTTATTAACATTTTCCATGTTTATAAAGAAAATCCCATGGTAATACCCTCTCCCCCCCCCACTTTCCCCTTTCAAATTCCACTCTCCATCATATCCCCTCCCCATCTCAATCAGTCTTTCTTTTATTTTGATGTCATCATCTTTTTTATATTAACAACAACAGAAATAAATAAGTAAAACACTGGATACAGCAAATGTTAAATGAAAACTATTTGGAATGCTCTTTTAAAAATAAGAGTACCTAATTCACTTACCCAGAGATTTTATTCCTACTTATATTTCAATTAAAAAAAAACTGAGGGAGGGAGGAAGGTAACAATGGAAGAAAGGAGTAAGGAAGATTGAAAAGAAATCCAATACTTGTATCTTGAGTGACTTGTACAAGAATGTTCATTGTAGCATTTTTGCAGATTAAAAATCTTAAAAATACCCAAATATCATGAACGATCATAGCAGTAAATAAATCATGAAATTTTCATCAGATAAACAATAAGTACAACAATGAGAAAAACTCCATTTTATTAACATGAATTAGTTTCAAAACTCCATGACATGGCTGGAAGGGAGTCAGTCCCCAGACAGTCAGCATGTCTCGTGCCAGAAGGTGCTGCATGGGCGACTGGGGGAAAATGACCAATATCTGTCCAAGCAACTCATTGTCTAACCTAATTAGCAACAAATAACCTGTCGTGATGCTCACACAAGTGCGATAGTGGCACACAGCCATGGTGGGGAACCAACTGCTCTTGATTTGACTCACTGAACCACTGGAATGGGACCCAAAGCTGGAGCTGGGAAACAAGTCAGAACCATATCCAAACATGTGAGTCAGGCATGTTTATTATCAAGGTACCAATAATTGTGGGCTACAAGAGGGCCTACACCTATTGAATTCTCTATAAAAAAAATAAGGGTTATCCCATTTGTCTGGTGCTAACTTTACTTTCCATTGGAGAATCTGCTTCTCTTTTTCAGATAGACACAGATCCTAAGGAGAAAACCACCCCATCATACCTCAGAAAGGCCCCAGCTGAAACTAAGAATAATTGGCTAAACAAGCAAGGGTGCTGTTTTCTTGGTGCACCAGTTACCAGTACAAGGGTGAAGGAAATAGACACAGAAAACAATCAACTCCTACCAAATCAGATATCCAGAGACCGAGAGGCCCCCAACACCTCATCACTGAAGCAGACCAAAAATGAACCCAACATGGCCCAGAGAAATTTTGCAGAAGAGGGGGCGGAAAGAATGTCAGAGCCACACGCTGGGTCATGATATGCAGAGACATTACTCCTACCCACAACTGTAAGCTAATTCCACAATGCATGACCCATATACCACAATACGGAGGAGCCAGAGGGAGGAGGTAGGACATGGACAATCCTAACAATGGCACCAACTTGACTGTATTCACTGAGTACAAAAATAATTAATAAAAAATCCATGAAAAGTCATAACAATGTGAGCCAGAAATTGGCTAGGCAACTTACAGGTGATGGACTCAAAAGTGAGCAGCCTTCTCTTGGCTAAGGGCAGGAACGTCCTTGGGCCTGTAGTGGAGACCTAGGTCCTTGCACTTTACTACAAGCTCAGAACTGTCAGAAAGATCTGCCCTTTCCTTCCCTCTTCAAGCTTACGAAGACTTTCCACTTCCCTTCCTGGGTACAGAGCATGACTTCAGATACCTGAAGCCACAATAGCTGCCTGGTACTGACAACCTGCTCTGAAGGCTGCGACAGGCAGGTCACGGGCCTAGGGGAGTGAAGCCTGCTGTCGTCTGGCTAAATGTATATATTATGCCTGTTAAACTGCCCTCTAGGCCCTTTGTTGTGTTTATACCCATATATTAATGCCGCTCTCACTTTTGGTTGGAGAAGCTTCTCTTTTCAGGTGGCAGTGACCACTAGAGTTACTCAAAAGTCACCACAGGGGCTGGAGAGCTGGCTTAGCTGTAAATGCTCTTGCCTTTGAAGTCTAAGGACACAAATTCAATTCTGCACCCACCTAAGCCAGAAGCACAAGGTGGTGGCACATGTGTCTGGAGTTCATTTGCAGTGGATGGAGGTCCTGACATGCCCATTTTCTATCTGCCTCTTTCTGTAATTCTCTCTCTATATATCAAATAAATAAAAACAATTTTTAAAAGTCACCACAGTCCTGACAAGAAGTGACAGTGGAATGTTCAGTACTGAGACACCTCTATCACACCTTTCAAGGCTCAGTGTCCATTACAGAAGAGGTGGTGGGAAGAATGTAAGAGCCAAAGGAAGGGTAGGACTGCTTAAAATGCAATGGCCCAGACAGAAATTGGCCTGGATGTCCTTGCCCTCCCCGTGCCTAGGACTACCTAACAAGATCTTCCTAATGGAAGGAAAAGATGTTGGCATCAATATAGAATAGATACTAATTGGAAAAAAACAAGGGATTCAGTGAAAGGTAGATTTGAGAGGAGCATAACTGGTAAGGTAATTATCATGGTTCATTATCTATACTTATGGAAGCTGTCAATAAAAATAACCATAGATGCTACCAAACAAAGTTAAGTAGATTTAAGTGTTACAAAGTAATTGTGGATTGAAGACCATTAAATGAATGCCAATTATTACAAGAGGAGATGTTTTCTAAACAATTATTATTCAGCTCTCATGTGGAGTTGGATTGGAGTCCTATATTGGAAGTTGACCAAAGCTATTTTTCTTTGGGTAGGGAAGGGGTGACGGAGTACCACTGTGTAGCTCAGCCCAGCCTCAGATTCCCAAATCTTCTCGCAGAGTGGTGGGGCTGGAGGCGCCAGCACATGCTCCTCACAGTCTTCACCCCTCACAGCCTGCCAACGGAGCACCTTACTTCCATCTCCACTCTCAACTCTTGACTTCTAAGGTTTTTTTCTGTCACATCATAAGATGTACAATTTTTAAGTACTGGGCTGGAGAGATGGCTTAGCAGTTAAGTGCTTGCCAGTGAAGCCTAAGGACCCCAGTTCAAGGCTCGATGTACCAAGACCCATGTTAGCCAGATGTACATGGGGGTACATGCATCTGGAGTTCGTTTACAGCTGGAGGCCCCGGTGCACCCGTTCTCTCTCTCTCTTTCTTTCTGCCTGTTTCTCTCTGTCTGTCTCTCAAATAAATAAATAAAAATAATCAAAAAAGTTAATAAAAAATTTAAAGGACTAAAATCTGTATCTATACTTAGTACTATATAAATATTTGTTGAGTAAATACAGTGATATAAAATTAAAGGCAGTATCAAAGTTAGGCTATGTTCTATTCTAAAATCATAATTTTCAGGTGTTTAATTTGTACTGATGTTTAATAAAACATAAACTTAATATATAGTGTAAAGGTTTATAATTCTCCAAAACACAAGTGTTGAGATTCTCACATCCTAGTTCACAAAATTAAGTTCAGACTTGAGGGTGATGAGGCCATGGCTGAAGAGTCCTCTAACAAGGATTGTTCTCCTGAACAGGTGGAGAGGCCCCAAAGATCTCCTTGGTCTCTCCCAAATTGTAAGTGCTCAAAGAGAGATGCTCAGTATGAATGAGAATGTGGAATGTCCACAGACATTTGGATCTACCAATGCCCTGTTCTTGAACTTCCCAGCCTCCAGAATTATGTGATATGCAAAAGTCGGTTAAAATGTGCCTAGTTTATATTTTTACAGCAACCTAATGAATTGTAGAATTACTGAAGAAGTCCACACTGCTCCCACTAAGTCATTTTGATGGTGGAATTCTTTAAAACAACTGAAATTGGTAAGGAGGATCATAAATTTGTTTTTGTTTTTATTATTGTTAATGTGTTTTTTTTTTTAATTTTTGCTGTGTTTGTTGTGGCAACAACTTATAGAAGCCTGAGTGTCTTTATGTTTTAAAGTATCTACTGTTTGCTCACATTATACTTGACTAATGGTTAGAATAAAAGTCTATTTTTTTCATCTTTATTTTTATCTCAGCTGGTTAAAACATTTTGTACTCATATCTTCTTTCTTTCAGAATTTGAAATATTTTTCTTTTAATGTCTCACACTAAACATTACTGAATGGAAAATCATTCATGCTGAAATCCAAAACAAAACAAAAACAAAATATCTTCTGGAAACTAGAAATACAAAGAGACCTCTCTATGGATTATGATTAAAAATACAACAGTATGCATTTCACTTGTTAGCAGCAAAAAGACTTCTAGGGATAAATTTAATAAAAGATGTTCAAGAAGTCAATAAAGGTTTAAAACTTTGTGAATGGCATTAGGAAAGACTCAAATAACTAAAAAGTTAATTTCTCAACTCTCATAGAACAGAGATAGCTTTTGAATCCCAAATGCAGAGGCAGACTTTAATTCTAAGATAATTTGCTAAACTTGTTCTAAAGACTTATTTATTCCAAGATACAGAAGATTGACAAAGGAGGTAAAAAGAAAGAACAGGAGCATTAAGATCTACTTGATAGCATTTTTGGAAATAAATTTTAAAAGTTGACTTCCAAGACACAACCCTGACAATGTCCTATGAATTGAAACTAAATATCTGAATTTTATACTCTGAGAGAGGACAAGTGAGCAGGGGCTTGGGCTAAGCTTTAGTGGAGGATCCGGAAATGATGTAGGAAAGTGGAGGATCCGGAAAAGTTGTAGGACTGTGTGCTGCTAACTGAAATACCCACAAGCAAGGCAGGATATTTGTAACTTGAAGTTAATTGGTATCAATTTTATTATTGGTAATAATATATGGTAGAATAAAAAAGGCTTGTGATAAAGCCCAATACATCTTTATGATAAGATCCCAGCATAACCTATGAATAAAAGGAATATATCGCAAGATAATAAAGGCCAATAGCATGCTATATAGGCAACTCTCAAAAGTTCACTTTCTCCACTCTTATTCAGTGAGGTGTCTGGAGTCTTAGCAAGAGCAATAAGTCAAGAAAGTTAAATAAAAAATAAAAATCAGAAAGAAAAAACATCAAATTATCCCAATTTGTCAATCTGGGTTCAATTCCCCAGTATCCACATAAAATCAGATGCTGAAAGTGACACATGCATTTGCAGTTCCTTTGCAACAAGAGATCCTGACATACCTAATTTTTCTCCTCTCTCCTCTCCAATCTTCTCTTCTCTTCTCTTCTCTTCTCTTCTCTTCTCTTCTCTTCTCTTCTCTTCTCTTCTCTTCTCTTCTCTTCTCTCTCTCTCTCTCTCTCTCTCTCTCTCTCTCTCTTTCTCTGTTTGGCTCTGTCTCACACAGAACAATAAATAAAAAATATTTTCAAGTGATAAAGAAAAAGAAAAATGTTAAAACTGTAAAACACTGTCTCTAAAGTATCAAGACACATAATCAACATAAACAGCCTTTCCATATACCAATAATGAACATGATAAAAAAGAAATCACGAAAATAATCTTGTTCAAAATTGCTTCAAAAAATACCAGGAATAACCCAAACCAAGGACCTCTACAATAAAATATTTTAAACACCAAATAAAGAAATTGAAAGCAAAACAAGAATACAAGAGGTCCTTCTATGTTCATGGATTGGCAGAACTAATAATGTGAAAATGGCTATATTACAAAAAGTGTTTTACAGATTCCATGCAATCAATCCCCCTCAAAATTCCAATAGTAGTTTGGAGAGATGGTGCAGTGATTAAATGGGATTACTGTGCAAGTATGAGGTCATAAGAGGGTCTGAAATGGCCTGAGTTTAGATCTCCAGATCCCCCATGAAGAGCTGGGTATGGCCACACAAACTTTAACTACAGGACCACAAAGGAGAACAGAAACAGGGAAACATCCCAAGGTTCACAACAACAACAAAATAGCCTCCCATATTAGTATCAAAAAGAGACACCAGATCACATAAAAAATGGCATAAGAGCAATGGAACCAGACACCAGATGCTCTGCTCTCCTCCAGCAAAGCAGGGGCTACCCCCATCACAGGGGAGTGCATGGGGCACCCCCAGGGCGCATTCATTTGCATAGACCACACACACAATATATATATTTTTAATTCCAATGGCATTTTTCACAGAACTGTCAGGGGAAGAGAAACAGCAGTGGCTCCGGATTCTAACTTGAAATTTTTCCAGTAATGCTCTTTTTGTTTTCTTCAGGATTGTTTTGGTTAGTTACAGTTTTTGTACTTTCATATGAATATTAAGGTTATTTTCCTAGTTTTGAGAAAAATGCCATTGGGATTGAAATAATATTTTACAATGATTAATTATAAAAAGATGCAACAAGAATGAAGGGCCTTTCATAAAAAGACATAAGTAGGGTGTGCTTCTCCTTCTTTGCATAGATATTCATGAATTATTACACAAAGAGAATCAGATGTGGGTGCTGGTTACAAGTCATTATTTATTGATTACTGCAAGGAAACCTGGATCACTTTCATAGATGTTAACATCATCATTTTCACATGCCATCTAAAATATCTCATTTCTTTCTATTAAAAGCTTAGACAGTGTATTAATCTGGCTTCTCTAGAGGGATGGAACTGATCAGATGAATATATATCATACAAAGGATTTATTAGATTAACTTGCATAGTATAGGATGGGTAATCCAACAATGCATGTCTGTAGACTGCAGAGTCTAAGAACCCAGTAGCTGCTCAATGCAGGAGGCTTGGCCATCCCAACCTAAAGTTGAAAAACTAAAGGATTACTAAAGAGCCACCAGCCTTCAGTCAGAGAAAGCCAGACTCTGAAGTCAGCAAAGGATGGCTACATCAGGGTAGATGTACTCACTGGCAAGTAAGTAAGTTATGCTAGATCACTCCAAATGGTTGCTTTTTCATAGAACCTCTATATATGCAGGCTGCTACCAGAAGGGCTTCCAACTCTATTAATCTTTAATGTAAATGCCCTCACAGATCTGCCCCCAAAATGGGTCTCTTACTTGATTTCTGATTCAAACAAGCTTGTGATAGAAATTAAAGATGACAGACAACAAATGACTATGGCAACAAATTCTTTTAAAAATTGAGGTTGCTCTCACATTCTGATATAGTTGTTTCAGTATCTCAAATTATTACCATTTTAAAGTTTCTGAGGCTGTTAGAACATTTCCTACATATTGCTATTCAATATAATAAAGACCACATTTTAGTATACAAGATATTTTAATACTTTGGTGTGGCTAAATAGTTGTCAATTTTATAAACTTTGTTGTACTGTGATGCTTTTTGAGGAATACAGTGACTTGATAAATTGTCAAAGCAATACCAAATGGAGGAAAAATAAGAACCTCTGTTGCACAGGTTAATTAATTTTAATTTCTGCATTTTATGCCCTTCCTGCTAAATCACCGGTGGCTGTATACACTTCATTAAAGACTTAGTGGAAAGACTATTCAACAAATATATATGTTTCAGCCAGGTGTGGTGGCACAGGCCTTTAATCCCAACGCTCAGGAGGCAGAGGTAGGAAGATCGCCATGAGTTCAAGGCCACCCTGAGACTACAGAGTTAATTCCAGGTCAGCCTGGACCAGAGTGAGACCCTACCTCGAAAAACAAAAGCAAACAAACCAACAAATATATGTATATATATATATGATATATGTTTCAGAACTATCTTGAAGTGATAAGGACATTTCAGTGCATATTCTGCAATTTTAGCATATTTCTTACAGAAATATGTTAGTACTAATACAGGTTTCATAACATCTGATAGTCAACTTAGTAGAACAAAAGCAAACACAAGAGAAAGTAAGTAAGAAAGAAAGACGATAAAATGACCATACTATTACCAATAAGCAATTATTTTTATGAGTCTAATTTGTCAAGACATCTCTTAATTATGTTTATATTTATGATATAACATTTATGAAGTAAATAATTATTTCATATTTCAAATGCTATATAATTCTGGAATTATTAAGCAAACACAGGTTTCCTATATTTGTTCCTTTTGTGAAATTTTTAGCTTCATGAAAACATGTATTTATCTTCAAAAGGCAGGCCTTCAGAACGTTGGATACCTTTGATTAGCAATAGCATCTTTATTTAAGACAGTCAAGTATGACATAAGACATAGTAAATTACTGAGTTTCATTTACCATCCATTTTTCAAATATAAACATACAGTCTAGTTTGTTCATTAATGTAAGGTGTCATTAGAATTCAGAGAAGCTTCCACATTATTCTGTAAGAAACCCAAGTTCATGCTAAGCCTTTGAAAGGCAAAGTTTGTAAATTGAATGATCTTTCTTTGCAAAATTTGACAGTTATTTCATTCTAAAAGTCTTTTTAACAACACTGCTCTCTAAGACTATGGATAAAATGATTAAGTGAAGAGTAACTTCAAAATAGGAGGAAAATTATGTTTATGTAATCTATTTTCCAAACTAAGATTAGATCTGTATTTTATTATTTCATTTCAGTGATATTTATTATGGTGCAAAACTCTGCACAGCATATAAAGAAATGAGTGAGTAGCAAACACTGATAGAAAAGCTTACTCCTGTTACTCTAGTGATTAATATATAAAGGTTATGTTAAGCTTGATATTTAAAAAGGCTGAAATGCACAAGACACAACTATTATTTAACTAGTAGACCCAAGTAAAGCTGACTTTGTAATGCTAAGCACAGCATTAGAAAGGACAACAGTTTAAGAATAATTTTATGGGCTGGGGAAATGGCTTAGTGGTTAAGGCATTTGTCTGCAAAGCAGGTCAACATTTTGGTCCAGGCAACTTCTTACCATTAATTTTGTATTTGTGTCACTGAGAATTAACTGATATGATCCAGAAAAACAGTACTTGTAAGCCCACCTCTGCATTCTCAGAATTATCTTGCGTGGAAAAGTCTAGGAACTTATGCGACAGTGCATAATGGCAAGCTGACTCACCTACAGTCAAGCAATCATTTCCTGTATCCTTACCTCTTCTTGAGGACTCCTGATGGGATTATCCTCTGGCATTCTTGGACAGTTTAGTTGGTCAGAGGCTGGAATGAGTGCTGATCTCTATTACTCTCATTAATGCCTTTCCCAGAATTCCCACTGGCAATGGCCAAAATCTAAACCAAAGAGATAAACTACTGATGCCACAGTGTGACCTGTGCCAAATACAATTTATTCACTGTACATATATCTTTTAAAGTTAATTATAGAAGGGACTTTTATTTCTTTAAAGCCCTGTGAGAACATTTTACATGTGTAAATTCATGAACGTACTAACAGGTATGTTTAAAAGCAATTGAGGCCACTGCTAAATCAACCCCATGAAGCAAAAATAAATAAAAATAAAACTTACTGTCCCCAAAATACCATTGCTGGTTCTGTTTTGTATGTTTTTCTGTCTCGCTTCACAGTAGGAATAGAAGGCATGCGTTGTACTCCTCCTGGGGAGGTTCCTGCTCAGACCGAGCAGAAGCAATGTTGTCTTGCTCTGCTCCTGCCTCTTCATCCTGCTGTGTTCGTGCTATTTCTCTTTATCCCTTTTCTCTTCCTTCTCACAAGTCTTGGAAGCTGGACAGGATACAGCATATCGGAGCCACTCAAGCTACTTTGTAAAACAACTTTGTATATTGGTTTAAAACAAACACTGGGGGGCGGGGGCAGGGACAGAAAACCACTAATTGGAAAAATACATTTGCAGTTTTGTTTGTTTGGTTGTTGTTTTGTTGCTTTTAATGAGGGAAGATCTACTGTGTGTAGCTCAGGCTAACCTTGAAATCCTGCCTCAACCTCCTGAGGGCTGAGGTGACTGGTGTGGCCACTGAATTTGGCTTACAGGTACTTTCAAGTAATGATATTGCAAAAGAAAGAAAAATAATCACCCTGTGAAGGTCTGTGTGAAGAACATGGGGTTGTATTTTAGCCTCTCTTTAATTATAATATTTAAATATATAATCCAACCCAGAGAAACTTTTCAATCATATAATACTAGTGATATTATTTCTTTCACAGATATGTTTTAGAACATGCTAGCATAAATAGAAAACAACATCGTATTTTTAATTTCTTGAGAATTAATGAATAATATTTATTGATTAATTTAAATTATTAGATTTTAATAATGAATTTAAAAGTAGCAGTGAGGACTGGAGAGTACTCAACAGTTAAAGTGTTTGCTCAGCTTGATAGCCTGGGTTCAAGTCCCAGTATCCATGTGGATCGTGATGCACAAAATGGGATATGCATATTGGTTTCATGTGCAGTGGCAGGAGGACTTGGAACTCTCTTACAGACTCGCTCTCTTCTTTCTCTTTCTCTCTCTCTTTCCCTCTCCTTGCAAAAGTAAATAAATAAATAAATTTAAAAACTAGTAACAGTCAGGGACTGGAGAGATTGCTCAGTGGTTAAGGCAAAGCCCAGCCATTTGAGTTGGAGGCCCCAGTACCCACAGCAAGCCAGATGCATAGAGTGGCACAGCATCTGGAGTTTGTTTGCAGCAGCTGGTGCACACATTATCACTCTCTCCTCTCTCTGTGATTCTCTGTCTCTCTGCTTGCAAACAAATAAACATTTTTTTTAAAAGAGTAACAGTGAAATATATTATCACACATGTGTGAATGTACGTATATAAATTTTATGTATGTATTTTCAAACAATATAAGTCCAATTGGAACAAAGTATCCTGCTACTTCAAGTTGACAGTTCTCCAGTTATTTTTACTGATGGTAAGTTGTTTGTGTTAATATAATTTATCCCAGTGTATTATGTATTATTGTTAGAATGTGTAACCTCAACAACATTGCTGAGATAATTTGTAAGTTGGGGAATGCTGCATAATGTGGTTAAAAGAGACTTGCTGGAAGACCCAATATCATGTACATAAACTGTCAGCATGACTTAAGAAACATCTCTTCTATTGTATCTTCTGTTTTGCCTTTTTACCTTTAAAGTAGCAATATAATTTAAAATTTAAACATGAACTAAATGAGATATGCATTTTCACAGTCCCTTCTACATTCATCAATATTTCATTGGGTAATTTTAATCTATTTTAATATGTTCTTCATATCTGTTGTTTATGGGCTTATAAATAAAATATGTAAAATATAGAAAATTTGTATTCAGTATATCAAATGATATGTATGCATATATATGATTGTTCATAGAAAAACATTAGCTAAATGGAAAAATTTTACTCACTGTATAGTTTAAATTCTATTAGTTCATATTGAAAAAAAATGTGCTTACACAATGAGAATTCATAACCATTCTACATTTAGCCACTTAAATTTTAATTCACTATTTCACAAAGTGATGAAGTTTGTATATTATAGTGATAAGTTAATAGATTTTTTTCTAAGATATTTAATAATCCTTACAAAGAATAAACTAAGCAGCATATACATAAAACTGTCTATAGCCACTTCACTACAGAAGTACATTTAATAAATGTTTTAAAAGGATGCTAAGTGCATTTCAATTCTGTGAGCAATGCAAAAAGATTGAAAAACTTACTGTGCAAAAAAGAAATAATTTATTAAATTAGTCCAATATAATGAGATTTTTACTTACACTTAATCTCACAAATCAAGATAAGGCTTTTGCACTTAATGTATGAGGAGTGATGGTGAAATGTCCTTCACAGGACCCCATGGACTTCCCCAGCTGTGGCGCTGCTTTGTGAATTCGCGGATCCTGTGGAAATGGTATACCTAGCAGTCATGTACTTCTTGGGCCGGGCCTTGGCAGTTGGAGCACAGCCCTGTGTGCCGGCACACTCTGCTTCGACTAAGGCTCTGATGTGCCTGGCTGCCTGCAAAGTCCACTGCCACGGCCTGCTGGCCCCATGTCTGCTCTGAGCCTAGAAATGGTTGCACAGGGTCCTGAAAGGCAGCTCTCAGACTGAGTGTGCCACCAGCATCTTCACTTTTCTTCAGGAAATTTTACTGTTCTAGGACCTTAGACATCATTGTGGACATTGTGTCCATCAGCTCAAAGAAAAGACACAGTTTGAGGACAGGTACCTATGGGGACCAGGCGTTTGGTACTCATGGCACACAGTCTCCCTGAAGATACCCTTACATAACCCTTGCTCTCCACTCAGATATATATATATATGTGTGTGTGTGTGTGTGTGTGTGTGTGTGTGTATTTATTTAATTAAAGACATATATATATATATATATAAATTCTGGTCTTACAAATACACTCTATGCAGGAGTCACCATACCACCATTTTGGAGTTTTGATTTTTGCAGGCTATAAACATTCAGTATGATCCTCACTTACAGTGTTGGACAGGTGCATCCAGCCACAAGCTCCCAGTCAGCCTTATGATCCAGAGAATCATCCCATATTTTGCATTATTCCATGATAGGCTGCCAACTATGGTAGCCTGTGTGCACTAAATGAACTTTTGCTTCTGACATTCTCTACTTTTGCTGAGTTTATTAGGATTCATAAGGTAAACAATATCCGTATATATACTAAGAAAGACCAGGTGTTCCTGTGTCCTTGGACATAATTTTTAAGATAAAATAGCTCCCTGTGGTGAATTGTAGCTCAGATGCATTGGAGTCCAATATTTTTCTTATTTTCAGCCAAATCAAAATTTAAAAAGCCAACTTTGCTTACTGTACCCATCAACAATTACCATTATAGTGCTGAATTATAAACAGCAGTAACTTAATTTAACAGTAATGTTCATGTTCATGCACACAAGCTGGCTGGGTTTGGCTGGTGTGTGCTGGGATCTCAGAGCCGGGCTATAAGGTCTAGGCCAAGTCATCTCCAATCGTGTCTTTTGCTCTTGGAACCAGTGGACCATCCAACACATGTACTTGGCAACTGTCACCAGAGAACAAGAAAGCAACATTAAAGGCAGGAGGCACACTACAAACCTTTTCTCCTATACTGTTTCTATATTCAAAGAGAAGAGGTCTTACTAATAATATCTCCACCTTAAATAGTAGGAAAAGTAAAGTCACATTAAAAAGAGATAGAAAAGAGGAACAGACAGCTTTCTGTATCTTGGGATCCCATACCAGGAGATTCAACCAAACACAGATCACAAATATTTGAAAATAACATGGGTCTCTACCGTGCAATTTTCCTTGTCGTTATTACTTCAATCATACAGTGTAACAGCTAAGTGCACGGCACTGACACTGTAGGTAGTGCTGTAAGTTAGCTAGAGATGATTTCAACCTTGCTTATGTCTGTGCAAGGTCATATACAAGTTCTATGTCATTTTACAAAAGGAATTTCAGTATCCATACACCTGAGTATTCTCGGGGAATTCTGGAACCAATATTACATGGATACCAAGGAATGAAGGTATTCTGGACAGAAAACGCCCGTCTGAATACTGATGCCTCTGGAAGTCATTAGAGAGTCACATCACCTGTAATTGCAGCAACAATCTTGGCTGCTGTCTTCAGAAATTCAGATGTGTTTTGCAGAGAAGATTTAGGTCTTTTGTTGGGGTTAGCACTTTCTCATTTATGACATAATCGGTGAGAAAGAAATTACTCCTGTCTGGTGGAAGTCCACCTCCTCACTTTGTTATATTTTTTCCCTTCTATATGGTATTGGGCTGTCCCTTAGAACTTGCACTGACATTTAATAAGTGTTCTGGGATGAGGAGATTGTGTAGTGGAGAAAGTACGTGCTGGGCAAGGATGGGTTTCTGAGTTCCTTCTGATCCCTGGAACCCATAAAAAAAGCCTGGCACTGGAGGGAATCAGGCAGAGACAGGAGAAACTCCCAGAACCTCACCGGCTGGAACAGCCTGGAGAACGCAACAGTCACAAGTGGTTCTTCCACAAACAAGGTGGAAGACAGTTACTAACATCCATAGGTGTCCTCTGACCCCTACGTGCATGCCACGGCACATGTGATCCCCACACACACATACCGTACTCACCCATGTACTTGAATGCACATACACACATAACATATATGGCCACACATAAACACCACGCATATAAAATTTTGCAAAAATAAAAAGCAGTGTTCTACTTTACAACACAGAAACATAAATCACATTTATAGTTTTAATAAAATTGTTGGTGGCTACATGTAATGAGTTTTGTCTCTAACCACTCATTACTACTCATTAAAGATACTATGCCACTTTCTATAAATCTTTTGTGTATTCTCTATATGGTTTGCGCATCCTTTAATTAGATGCTATTTTAAGTTGGAGACTCATCATTATGTTACCACAGTGCATAATTTAAATCATTTTCTTTCAGCTCTATCCCATCACCTCCCACGTATAATTCATGGTAGGAATTGAAGACTGATGGAGAATGGAAAGGTTATTACATGACCATAGTTTCTTGGGGCTTTTCTTTTTGTAAATGTTTGTTTTGACAGTTCTCAAAAGATGAAGCACAAATAGCCAATAAACACAGGAAAGAAATTCAACATCACCATCCACCAAGTAAACGCGAGTCAAAGTGTATGGAGATCCCACCCCACCACAACCAGAAGGGCTATCCTTAAGAAAGTAAATCATGAAGCCGGGCGTGGTGGCGCACTCCTTTAATCCCAGCACTCGGGAGGCAGAGGTAGGAGGATTGCCATGAGTTCAAGGCCACCCTGAGATACAGAGTGAATTCCAGGTCAGCCTGGACCAGAGTGAGACCCTACCTCGAAAAACCAAAAAAGAAAGAAAGAAAGAAAGAAAGAAAGAAAGAAAGAAAGAAAGAAAGAAAGAAAGAAAGAAAGAAAGAAAGAAAATCACAATTGCTTACAAGGACATAAAGGAAAGACAACCATTATATACTGTCGGTGTCAGTGAAAACTAGCATAGCCACTAGGGAAGCAGATATGGGGCTTCTTTAAAATCTACAAAGAGGGGCTGGAGAGATCACCTAGTGGTTAAGGTGCAGGACCCAGGTTCAATTCTCCAGGTCCCACATAAGCCAGATGCACATGGTGGTGCATGCATCTGGAGTCCGTTTTCAGCGGCTAGAGGCCCTAGTGCTCCCATTCTCTCTCTCTCTATCGCTCATAAATAAATAAAAATAAATATTTTAAAAAATAAAATCTACAAAAAGCCAGGCATTAGATGTCCCTCAACTGATGAGGGGATAATGAAGATGTGGCACATTTATACAATGGAGTTCTACTCAGCGGTAAAGAAAAATGAAGTTATGAAATTTGCAGAAAATTGGATGGACCTGGAAAGGATTATACTAAGTGAGGTAACCCAGGCCCAGAAAGCCAAGCACCACATGTTCTCCCTCATATGTGGATCCCAGCTACAGATGATTGGGCTTCTGCGTAAGACGGAAAATACTTAGTAGCAGAGGCTGGTAGTTAAAAAGGAGATATAAAGGGAAGAGAAAGGAAGGGAGGAGGGTACTTAATAGGTTGGGATTGTATATATGTAACTACAATGATTGAGATGGGGAGGTAATATGATAGAGAATGGAATTTCAAAGGGGAAAGGGTTGGGGGGAGTGTATTACCATGGGATATTTTTTATAATCGTGAAAAATGTTAATAAAAATTGTGAAAAGAAAAAAAGAGCTCCTCCCAGATACCATTTGGGGCTCTTGAATGGACCCACTGCATTGGTGAAGACTGGAGCCCAAGCGTAAGCCCAAAATAAAGCTCTTTGCTGTTGCATTAAAAAAAAAAAAAAAAAAGCCAGGCATAGTGGTGCACTCCTTTAGTCCCAATACCCAGGAGGCAGATCTAGGAGGATCACCGTGAGTTCGAGGCCACCCTGAGACTACACAGTGAATTCTAGGTCAACCTATGCTAGAATGAGATCCTACCTTGAATAAAGAAACTACAAAGAGGGCTGGAGAGATGGCTTAGTGGTTAAGCGCTTGCCTGTGAAGCCTAAGGACCCCGGTTCGAGGCTTGGTTCCCCAGGTCCCACGTTAGCCAGATGCACAAGGGGGCGCATGCGTCTGGAGTTCGTTTGCAGAGGCTGGAAGCCCTGGCGTGCCCATTCTCTCTCTCTCCCTCTATCTGTCTTTCTCTCTGTGTCTGTCACTCTCAAATAAATAAATAAATAAAAATTAAAAAAAAAAAAGAAACTACAAAGAGATCTACCATATGACTCAGCTAAACCACTCCTGCACATCTATCCAAAGGACTCCAGGTCAGCATATGACAACGGTACTGGTTTATCAATGCTTGTAGCAGTGCTGTTCATAAAATTAAAGTTGTGGAGCCAAGCTAGGGGTCCTCACAGCATAATGATTTAAAAAATGTGTGTGTACACACACACACACACACACACACACACACACATATTTTTTCTCAGCCATACAGAAGAAGGAAATTATGTCATTTGCAGGAAAACGGGCACAACTGGAGATAATCATATTAAGTCAGTCTCAGAAAGACAAATGTCATCAAGTTTTGTCTCATTCACTGATCTGAGATCTTATATAGATATATAAAATCAGACAGTACATGAAAGTAAAAGCAAGTCAGGGACTTACTGCTGTAGTTGCCTGGACCAATGCTGAGGCAAAACACCTGACCTGAAGCAGCTGTTGGGAGGAAGAGGTTTATTTTGGTTTACACTCTAGAGGGGAAGCTCCATGGGCGGGGATGGGGGGCAGCAAGGCATGAGCAGAGGTGGACATCACTTCTGCCACAGCAGGTTGAAAACAGAAGTAGGAGCATGAGCCTAGCTACCACTGACCAGCTAGAGGCCAGTAAATGTCAAGGTCTAACCCAGCAACATACCTCCTCTGGTCTCCATGACTCAAGTAGGGAAATTGAATGCATCTGTGGGATATATGATAACCACCATAATCAATCATTTAATAATCACTAATGGTAAAGTACAAAATAAACAAAAACATGTTGTAAAATACCTTCAAACTAAAAATACTGTTTCTCCTTAAAATTTATTCTAATAGTGTTAATTTTCCTAAATGTATCTTTGCTACAGTAATTCTGATTATAGTATTAATGGCACTTTTCTATTTTCTCCTACTGTGGTTTAATAGAGAACTTCAGTAAGAAGAGTAGGTGCTTGCCCCATACTGTTTTCTTACTCATTCCTTTTTTTTTTTTTTTTTGCCAATATAGACTCAATAATATTTATTTTATTTGAAGAGTCAAAGTTTCCAAATGTCATAAATAATATATTGCTCTACATTAACCCATTTAAAGCTCTTTGGATTTAGTACTTTTTTCCTTTGGGCATGATGATCTTGATTTTCTCCAACCTCTTGCATCTTATTCTTTGCATTTTCTAAAAAAATATTTTATCATATTTATTTATTGATTTGAAAGAGAGTTAGAGAAAGAGGCAGATAAAGTGGGAGAGAATGGGCATGCCAGGGCCTGCAACTGTTGCAAATGAAATCCCGACATATGCGCCACCTTGTGCATCTGGCTTATGTGGGTCTTGGGTCATCAAATCCGGGTCCTTTGGCTTTACAGGCCATCACTCCATCCCCCCATGAATCCTGCCTTTCACTGAATGTCTGCTCTTTCTTATTTAGTATTCATCTATGAAAGCTCAGTCAATCTCATAGACCCACACTCTCCCACAGGACTGTTTCTTTCTTGCTCCGGCTCACACACCTTCTTCTCTGCCATCTTGGTTAAAATGTTCTATGTGCCATGTACGTCCTTACATCTCTTCAGTAGTTTCAATTCTCAAAGGTTTTCATCATTAGGTATTCACTAACATTTCCATGGTCACACAAGAAGGGTTATCAAATAGCAGTTTTTAGACAGAATTGGACTTCTAGATTTTTGTGGGTCATTCCCCTAACTGTCTTTACATCCTTACATGAAATCATCATGTGATAAGAGAAACATGCTGTCTATAGATCTGAAAGCCAGTTTACTTTCTTTGGCTTTCATCCTCTGGAGATCTATAATATAAAAAGGACAAAATCTGGAAAAATTTTTAAGATATAAATGTCATAGCATACTACTATAACAAAAACAAAAACAAATTAAGAATGATGTAAACTGCATAGAAGCATGTTTCTTTCGCATGTATTTTGGGGTATATACAGGGCACTGTTGTAGCTATGATTGAAAAAATTATCACCAACCCTACTCCAAGATCTCTGATCTAGGATTCCTAGTATATCAGGCAGGATTCTCTAGACAACAATGAAATGAGCGTAGATGTAGTTGTTAGATAGTTACAATTAAATGGTAGATAGATGACAAATGGATGGATAGGCAGATACCTAGATAGGTAAATAATAGCTAGAGATGTAGATGTATATGCATGTATAGATAGTAAATGGGGATCTATTGATTGGCCCATATATTAAGCCTAGGTAGTCCAACAATAAAGTTTCTAATCCAAAAAATCTGGATGACTCAGAAGTCCAAATTCCATTCAGTCAAGTTGACAGCCAAGACAAACCACCACACTGAGCCATCTTCAAGGTTACCGATATGATCAAGATTGCTCATGACCACAGGTGTCCTACAGCACAAAGTAGGGGGCAGGGAAAGAAAGGAGAGGACAATTCCTTCCCTTTAAGGATATTGAATATAACTCTTCCTTTTCACATTCTTTTGGACAACTCTTTGTCATATAGTTACACTCAGCCCTCTGCCAAGTGTGGGGAATACAGTCTCTGCTGTAGACAATCATGTCTCCATCTCAATCAAGTGTTTTACAACAGAAAAGAAAAAGAAGGGCTGGAGGGATGGCTTAGCATTTGAGGTGCTAGTCTACAAAGCCAAAGGACCTCAGTTCTATTCCCCAGGACCCACGTAAGCCAGATGCACAGGGTGGTGCATGCGTCTGGAGTTCATTTGCAGCAGTTAGAGGCCCTGGCTCTCTCACTTGCTTTCTCTCTCTCTCTCCCACCCCACTTTCTCTCTGTCAAATAAATAAATCAATAAAATGTTTCTAAAAAGGAAAAGGAAATGTGTACTTTGAAGACTGCTAATGTCCACATCTTCCAGAAATACCAAAATCTCTACTTCCCCTTTAATAGCCCTCTTCTCTTTTTCATTTAGTTTCTCTATCCCTAGTTCTCAAGCCTCCACCCATGAATTATTTTAACATTTGTACCCCACACTCTCTGTCCATAAGATTTTCTAAACCGTTCACTATAAATCACTAATATTCCTCTTTTGTTTTTCCATAGGGAATAAGTGATAAGTAATGTCACCTTGCACTGAATATTCCCATGGTTATGTACTTTGTGAAATTATTAATACAAAACTATTTACCATCACTTGCTTTGATCTTATTGAAAATAGGACTAGAATTTTGAAATTCTCTTAATTCTACCAGTTTATTAAAATTTTACTCAGCAGTAGTACTGCTTCATAAATTGTTGGTGGCAAATTAGTTTCGACCTACCATCAAAGCATTTTCAGTATGTAAGAATCCCTCCTGGGTGCACAATTTATGGTAAACATGTTGTTGGGATGATTATCTATCTATGAAAATGGAGCAATTGCTCTTCTTCTGTGTCTAATGCTGAATTGTTTTCATTACTTGTGATTTAAATCTTGACCATTGAATGTACAAATGAAGCTACAGAGATATTTTTAAATCATTTCTTCTGTTTATTTATAATAGTCATTTTCCGTGTCTGGTGTTTTGTTTTGTTGGAGTACATGCTTGCTCACTAGCAGGACAAAAAAAAGTCTTTCCCATAATGTATCAGCTATGTTTTCAAGAGGCTGTCTTTCTAGTTTCCCAAGATAACCCAAATGAAAAATGCAAGCTATCCTACATAAGCAAGAATATACAATTTATATATCTCCGAAGTTTTGGGTTCTTTGTTCTCGGAAGTTTTTGTTTGCTTGCTTGTTTTATTTTTTCTTTATTCTGAGTTATCAATTTCTCAGGGAAAACTGCTGACTACAGCAGTACATGAGCTATATCCTAGTGATACCTTGTCCTCCAGCTATCCATTGCCTCTTGTCCTTCACATATTTGTAGAGTTAGAGACCCTTGCTTTGAAGTATTTTCTCCTACCCACGATTTTATGCATATTATAAGTCAAACTTCCATAGAATTATGAATAGTTTTACATATAGGTAAACAATCAGGAATGAGGCTGTTACTTTTTAAAAAATATTTATTGACACCTTCCATAATTATTTTCCCTTCACAAATCCACTCACCATCCTATCCTCTCCCTTTATCAATTATTCTCTCTTCTATTTTGATATCATCATCTTTTCTTCCTATTATGAGAGTCTGGTGAAGGTGGTTCCAGGCACTGTGAGGTCAAGGATATCAAGGCCAATTTGTGTCTGAATGATTGCACTATAAAAAAAGTCTTACTCTTCCTTTGGCTGGCTCTTACATCCTTTCTACCACCTCTTCTGTAATAGACCCTGAGCTTTGGAAGGTGTGATAGAGATGGTTCAGTGATGAACACTCCTCCATCACTTCTTCTCAGCACTATGGTGCCTTTTACTCTGTTACATTTTGTGTCTCACTATGGTTTACTCAACTACAGTTTCATTAATAAGCTTATTATGCATCATTTCCCAGTTGCCTTCTAGAATGTAGCACCTTTCCATATGCATCAGACATTTTGTACCATAATGAGATTCTTTCACTGTGAATCACAAGTCTGCAAGATCAGGCAAGGAGAGTAATGACTGATATTGTCATGAAAATTAAATGTTCTATATGAAGTCATTTCTAATATCAATCATAAGATATGATACACAGACATACTAAAGTATACTAGGTCAGAAACAGACTTTTTCCCATCATTTTTTATAGTCAAATCTCAATAGGATTCTAAGCTATCTGCAAAACCAGAGATTTAGACTAATGGTCTGAGTAAACTGAAGATGCTATTTTGCTCATGGAATATCCAAAGTCTATATAATTGGTGTACATTTTAAAGTCTGTAGTCATAATAAAATTCATTCCTTTTCCAAAATCACAAATATCTATATATTTTAATGCTTGCATAGAAGGTAAGGCATCAATTATAAGATCGTTACAAGAAAAGAAACATAAACACAATTGATCCTAAAATATGTGTTCTTTGTCCTAGAAATGTTTCCCCAAACTTTCTGTTATTTCTTAAGAATTTAATAACTTGACCTACAAGCACCAAGGTGTTTCCAGATTCATGTAAACAGAGAGTAACATCTACTAAACCCCATTAATTCAGTGCAAAAGTCCCACATGAAGCTATGCCAGAGATTTCAATCTGTGTGATACGAGCATATGGAAGACACTGCCAGACTTTAGATTAAAAAATACAGAGTGATGCCCTTTCCCAGTGCTTTAAAACTCAAGAAACTTTACAGACCTGCATGAAGGAGGCCAAGATCTAGGCAATTGCCTTTCTAGAGACTTCCAAGTAGAATGCCAGGATGTAATGAAATCATCCAGTACTGACTATTCCCAGAAAGAGAATTGTCCAGTACTATCACTGCCCAGTGATATCACCATTCAGGAAACAATGTTGCATAACTGGTGATCAGCAGATGCTTTTAAAAAGATAAATAAAACCAGTTTTCAATCCTTGAGAATAAATAGTAAAGCTCTAGCTTAGCTTTGATTAGGCCAAACAGGTTTTTCTTTTCCAACATAAAAACTCAGTATAAGATATAAGAAGAGAAGAAGTGGCCTCTGGAAAGTATACATAAATTAGAGGGGAGGGTTAGTGAAAGCCTATTAAAGCAGGTAGTGCAATGGTGCTTAGCAACAAGGCAAGACGGTCAATTCTGATATATCATATCTTGGTCAGCAAAGGAAGCTGGCTTACAAGAGAAGAGAGGAAGATGACCCTGGGGAGTAATAGAAGCAAAGAAATATAAAAAGAAAATATGCTGAGTATAGTCTCATAGTTGGGAATCTAAGTTTAATTTTTAAAAAGTTGGGTTTCATAAACACAGAGATGCACAGAAGCAAATAAAATAGAATTTCTTTCACACAACCAAGTACATCAGAAACTTTGCTTCTCTTGCGTTTTATTAAATCTAATCTTAAATCAGAAGTTTAACTTCAGAATTCACTATACAACATAAATTTTTAAAGCAACAAATTCCCCTCAGCAGGAAGAAATGCATATAAAAATACTCTGTATTGTTATTATCAATATTTTATATTTTATTTACTTATTTGAGGGAGAGAGAGAGACAGACTTAGACAGAGACTTAGTGTGGGCATGCTGGGCATTTCTGCTACTGCAAACAGAATCCAGACCCACCCACCATTCTCTGTATCTGACACTATACACACACCGGGAAATCCAACCCAGATGGTCAGATTTTGCAAGCAAGTGCCTTCAACCACTGAGAAGTCCTTCCTGCCCTGTTACTATCAAATTAATGTTGATAAAATATAATAGAAATTGACAACTATTATCTAATCATTTGGAGTCAACATTATTTTTAAAAAGAATTTTATAGACATGCTTAATAAGGTATAACAGTCCACCATTTCAGATGAACAATAACAAAATTGAATAGATTGCCAATAGTTAGGTGTATGGGAAATTCCTGTCTATATTACTATTATTTTCCTTATCACCATCCTACCCCTGACTCCCTATCATATTTAATGTCTTATTTAGGAGCATGTATATCTCTACTCCAGTAACATTTCTGTTTCAGACGTGGAGCATGCTGCCATTTCCAGACCACCTGTACTGACGGTGAGGGCCAGCCACTGCGCAGGTCAGTAACGACAGTAACTCTAATTTTCACAGAAGGGAAAAGGTAGACATTTCTTCACTGTCTGTTACCACGCACCAGGATTTTCTGCACAGAATGACGTGCTTTATGTTAACTTTGTCCTTGTGACCTTTGAATCATTAATGGTACAAATATTTATCAAGTATTCATTTTTCCCTTTTTCTACAGGCTCCTTGTTTTAGAAGTAAGTCCTTACACACATCTCATTTAAGGGATGGAGAAGGTCTCTTGGGCTGCACACAGAGTGCCGATCACTAGAAACCACTGTAGAGTCTCATAGTGTTTCACGCTCACCAGACCACCTGACATTGTAATGCCCCAATGTGCAGGGTCTACGTAAACGCCCCTCTTCCCCTTGGAGTACAGGCAGAACCGGTACTGGTGATGGGATACCAATCCAGGAATGAGGCTGAATCGTGTGATAGAGCTGAGAGTAAGGAAGTATGATTATCTGTGTGGTAATACTCAAATCACATGAAACAATTGAAAACATGTAATACAAAAAACATGTAATACAAAAACATTTGGAGAGGATTCAAAGCAAGAAAACTCTGCATTACAGTCAGTGACAACGGAGGGGCCATATGGACAGGCATGAAGAGAGCAAGCGGCCTCAGAGCTAGCTGGAGCAGGGTGGAGCTGGATTCAAAAAAGAGAAATGTGCTGTTGTTCAGGCCACAAGATAATATTATGTAGAGAGTGGCTAACACAGCTCTTTCTATCACCTTATAACTGCAAGAGCTGGCTGCCAGGGCTCTTGGCTAGTTTCCATGAGCCTGGGTAAGATATTACGCAACTTGCAGTTTTTGACTCTCTTGTTTAAGATGTTATCAGAATGTCTATGGGGCGAGAGGTTCATGAGTAAAGCAGAAGCAGGGGAAACCAAGGGAAAAGAGGGACATTATGCAAGATTTCTTAGAGAATAGAGACCACATTAATTTTTGCTTGCAAAAGATATAATATATTGTAAAATATAAATAAAGAAGCAGAGCTTTGCTCTGCATCCAGCGTGCTTCACCTGAGCCACTGCTCCACACCATTTCCTCACAACGCCGACTCCACACATCCCCTTCGAGTTCTACAACCCCGCCGAGGCTGGACCCCGGCAGCAGCGGGGGACCTGGTCTTACAGTCACAGAAAAATGAATTTTCAACAGACACAGCATGGAAGCAGGTCTTGTGTTCCAGTGACTTCAGATAAGCGCTCAACTCTGTGCATTTTATCCTTATAATCCCAGCACTTGAGTGAGAGAAGAAAGAAAATGGTGAGTTCGATATTCACAATTATATACTGATTTCAAGATTTCTAAAATCCTCAAAAAAAAGTTATGTTAACATGTGGTAGATTTGCTACCAGCAAGTTTGGGGAATTAAGTATTGTACATATGTAAGTAGAAGAATAGATTGATGGGGGTGAGCAGACCCAAAAGGAAGTCAGGGGAAGAGATTGAGTAAAGGAAAGGTGGAGGGAGCGCTAATCAAAATCTAAGAGGATATAAATAAATCATATGGAAACCTACTTTTTTGGACAATGGAACACTCAGAAGCCATAGATTGTTGCTAGAAAATTTTCAGTGCCAGGGATGGAGTGGATACCTTCCAGTGAGGTGTTGGCCAGGGAGGTCCCTGATGCCCCCAAAACATTATAGGCCATTGCCAAGGCCCTTGGTTTCCCACCAGGGATAGATGGTAAGACTCTATTGCTGAAGACTTCACATACTTGGGCTGAAAGAAATCCTGCTGGAACTGGGCTGATTACCTCCTCTATGTAGACCAGCTGACAGAAAGCTGGAAGAAGCCATTCTGCATGCAGTTCAATGGAAGAAAGAGAAATCACCAGTGAAGATACTCAACAGTGGACACTGTAAGCCTTATATTTGGCCAGCCAGGCCAAATGAACCAACAACGGGTGCAATAGTGGCATGTCAGTCATGGTGGAAACCAACTGCCCTCTAACTGGACTATAAGCCCACTCCATAGGGGGAAACACATCCCTGATAGTGAAAACTTAAAACAGGGGTAGTCATGAGCCGGGTGTAACATCTGTTGCTATCTGACTGAATGTATATACTGTGCTTATCAAACTGCCCAGTAAGCACTTCTGTTAATGTTCATACCCTTATATTAATGCTACTCTCACTTTGGGTAGAGAATCTTCTCTTTTCAGATGGCAGTGACCTTGGGATGACTCAGAAGGTATCATAATGCTGGAAAGAAGTACTGGAGTACTGAGTAACATCTCTATCACACCTTCCAAGGCTCAGGGTCTATTGCAGAAGAGGTGGTGGAAAGAATGTAAGAGCCAAAGGAAGGGTAGTACACCTTACAACGTGCTCCCCCAGACACAAAATGGCCTGGATATACATGGCCTCACAGTACCTGACACTACCTACACAAGACCATCATAAGAGGAGAACAGATCATGACATCAAAATAAAACAGAGACTGATTGAGCTGGGGAGGGTATATAATGGAAAATGGAGTTTCAAAGGGGAAAGTAGGGGGATGAGAGGGAATTACCATGGGAATTTTTTTTATAATCATAGAAGTTGTTAATAAAAATTTGAAAAAGTAAAAAGCTACATTTCTTATCATTTCACAATGTTAAGTGGTTCTATGGAAAACAGTGATAGATACAAGTTTTTACATATCTTTTGGGATTTCAGTTTTGTAAAGACTACAAAGAAGTTCTGAAACTAAAATGGAAGAAGATAAGAAAGAAAAATGTTTGAGGCTGGGAGTGGTGGCGCATGCCTTTAATCCCAGCACTTGGGAGACAGAGGTAGGAGAATCACCATGAGTTTAAGGCTACTCTGAGACTACATAGTGATTCCAAGTCAGCTTGGGGTAGGGTAAGACCCTACCTCAACCCCCCGCCCCCAAAAATTTCTTTTTAAGTTATATTATTTGTGTCTCTCTATGTGTGTGTGTGTAGGTATATCAGGGCCTCTTGCCATTGAACAACAGATACTTGTGGCACTTTTTAGGTTCAGTTTATGTGGTTGGCTTGGGAATTGAATCTAGGCCAAAAGGCTTTGCAAGCAAACGCTTTTAGCCGTTGAGCAATACTTTCAGCCCTAATTTATTGTTTAATACAAAAACCTGGAGTGGGCATGTATAGTGTTATTAGTTGGTTATTTTCTGATTTCATCACCAGCAACATCACGTTCTCTTCGCACAGAAATGTATCAAGGTTTGTCTTCTTTATCAGTTATAAAGACATATTTTACATAGAAGGTTTTGGATTATGTTCAAAAATAATACTTTTACAAAGTTGTCCTGATAAATAATTAGATTCAAAATGTGTATTTAAGTTTCAGACTGGTAATTGCTAGTGAGCAGGTTTGTTTTAAACCTATAAAGTATAAGTAAATTCTACAAATGAAAATTTTTAAAGTTCATAACTCTTCTTTAGTAGTCATTGTTGATAGAAGGGAAAGTAATTGACATATTTTTTGAACAGTGGCAAGTTTTATCAGAATATGAGATTTTCAGTTATTTTTAAATCCAGCATCTCATTCTTTTATTTATTTATTTATTTATTTATTTTTGGATTTTCAAGGTAGGGTCTCATGCTAGTCCAGGCTGACCTGGAACTCGCTATATAGTCTCAGGGTGGCCTCGAACTCTCAGTGATCCTCCTACCTCTGCCTTCCGAGTGCTGGGGTTAAAGGTGTGCGCCACCACGCCCGATTCAGTCTTAAACTGAAGGAAATATATACCAGTAATGATTTTCCAGAGTTCAAATGCTCAAATCAGAACGTACCTCACTGATCTTCATAGACACACACACACACACACACACACACACACTGCACAAAAATACTGCAAAATTTCCAAGAAATTTACACGAAACTTTACTTGTCAAGTAATATTTACATAAAAGCTTATTTTTTAGAGAATGCTATTGAAATAACATTTTGGGATTTTGACAAACTTTCATGCATTTGTTGTATTAGCTTTCCATCACCCAGGCAAAACACTTGAGATAATAATTTCTATAAAGTAAACTTACTTGGCCCCATGGCTTTCAGCCTGAGGCAAGACAGCTTGCCAGGCAGAATCCCATGGAAAGGGAAGGAGCTTATTTTATGGCAGCCAGGAAGCACAGAGATATTCAAAACAATCATGGCCCAGAAACTCTCCTCCAAGGTCCCTTGTGACCTTACTTCCTTCAAGGAGCCCCCAATGATCAAAGGTCCCATAGTTTCCCAATAGCACCACAGATCACAGACAAAGTCTGACATATGAGATCCAAACCATAACATTTATGCAATCTGAAATATGGCTTTGCTGAAAGATTTATCCAGTCTCTGAAGTGAATGAAACTGTTAGCAAGTTAGACAAAAAACTTTCTACATATGGAGGATATATTCAGCAAAGAAATCAAAATACTGATAAAGAATCAGACAAGAATATTATAAATGAGCCGGGTGTGGTGGTACACACATTTAATCCCAGAAGTCAGGAGGAAGAGGTAGGAGGATTACCATTAGTCTGAAACTACATAATGAATTTCAGACAAGCCTGAGCTAGAGTGTGCCCTTACCTAGAAAAATAAAATAAAATGAAAGAATATTATGAATGAATCAAATAATTAATCAAACAAAAAATCATACAAGACAGTACCATCACTAGACAAAATCATGCAGAAGAACAATTTTCAAGGCTGGAAGACAAAGGGATAGCAGTAACCCACAGAGACATACATAAGGAAAAAAAATGCAAAAGAACATGACCAGTACTTCTAAGAAGTTGAGAATATATTCAAGAGACCAAACTTGAAAATTCACTACATAAAAATAAGAAGACATGAAAATAGTTCTTCAAATCAGGGATAGAAAAGACTTCCTTGTGGTATTCATAAAATGCAATAGTGGTTTAAAGGCAAAATTGTTTGTTATAAGATTAAAACTTACATTTAACCATAATGGCAATCATAATAATTAATAATAATAATAATAATGTGATGGGAAAGAGGCTTTTTAATCAAGACAGAAAAGACACAATATTAAAATTAAAAATAGGGAGCTGGCGATATTGCTCAGTGATTAAGGTACTTGCCCGCAAAGCCTAAGGACCTGGGTTTGGTAGCCTGTACCCATGTATAGACAGATGTACAAGGTGGCACACGGGTCTCGAGTTCATTTGAAGTGGCAGGAGGCCCTAGTGTGCTCATTCTTGTTGTCTTTCTGTCCTTCCCTATCTCTCTCCGCATGCAAATAAATAAATAAGATATTAAAATTTATTTTCTCAATAGTCAAGTAATGACTTTTGAGCCAGAGAAATGACTCAGTGGTCAACTATTCTTCCTGGTCAAACAGGAAGCCCTGAGCAGTTTTAAGACCACCCGAGTGGGTTTTTTTTTTTTTTTTTTTTTTTGGTTTTTCAAGGTAGGGTCTCACTGTAGCCCAGGCTGACCTGGAATTCACTATGGAGTCTCAGGGTGGCCTCGAACTCACAGCATTCCTCCCAACTCTGCCTCCCGAGTGCTGGGATTAAAGGCATGTGCCACCCCGCGCGGCAAGACCACCAGAGTTTAAATCTCTAGGTCTGAGTATGACCCCAGCTTTCTCATCATCCATAGATTAGAACATCATGGGATATCTTCAGAAAAGTGACACACTTGTTTCTGAATTAAAATCCCCAATCCAAAATTCTGCTGAAGTATTCTATATTTTGTTGTATACTAGTGAAATGTATGTAATCTGGTCTCATTTGTATCAATTTCTTCTCCTTTGTTTTTTCTTTCGGATTCAGTAGGATAAAATCGTTGTCAATTTGGAGGTGGCAGTTAGAGTTGAGCACTTCTCTCTGAAATGCCCCATCTCTCCCATCAGAAACCTGCTTCCACCTGAGGAAGAGAAACACCGTCCTGGAAAGAGGAAGCGTGGGCTCCTTACTTTTTTCCTTTCTTCTTCACGTCCTCAACAGCCTCCTCTGCAGGAGGAGAGAGGAAGCTGAGCATGGAAGCCTATGCTGAGTCTTCTAAGCAGCCAGGCCCCCACAGTGATTTTGTTGTCTCCTGACCTGCTGGAAATTGTCTTGTGCTACACTGGATTTCTCCCAGTACCGGGTTCTGATGTGACCTCTGTGAGGCTGGTGGAGTCACCGCTGGGAAGTAAGCTGACTTCACTGGGTGGTCCTGGGGACTAATCCCACAGCCTGCACCTGGATCCACCATCTCACACTCCCCACCTTCATCTCCATGAACAAAATGAGCCACTTACTCTTGTTTTTGAGAGAAAAGACACTAAGGAGACCTCTAACAGAAATAAATTTTCATGTCTAGAATAAAATACAAGAATGAAGTTTATTTGGGGCTCTTAAGCAATCCAACATTCAAAATGATATGACTCAGTGTGTACATTGGGTCCTTCTTTCCTTCTTTCTTTTAGATTCCATGGGATAAAACAATTGCTAAATTATAATGACTTTAATCAAAATAGGAAATTGTAATTCAGGTATCATACTGTTAATTTTTTTTTAAATGCTATGCTTTTAACTCTTGACTCATATTAATTATAAAATACAGGTTTTGATTTTTAAATTAATAAGAAAAAAATCTACCATGGGATATATTTTATAATCATGGAAAATGTTAATAAAAATTAACAAAAGAAAAAAAATCTATGCACTCCATTGTCCTATCTTTATATGTGTGGTATTCTGAGAAAGGTTTTATATAAATAAGAAAAGGTACTTTCATAATGCCATGCACTGCAATGGGCACCATGCCACTCCTAATGGGTATAGCTGCAGAAGGAAGTGTGGGATGGTGTGTGTTTCTTAAAGTTCTATTCCCAGCATCACTGCAAAATCACTAATATGACTGAAGCGTTTCCTTCTCCTGAACAACCCCAGCTCACTTGTATGCTAACCTGCTCAAAATTGTATTTTTAGAATGTTCATTTATAGAATATCCCTCACCATTAAAAAGCACAGATCTGATGAATTAATAAAAAGACTGATTGAATTTAACAGGATATAAATATGCACACTAAGTTAAAATATTTAGGGAAGGAGTCAATATTCAACCACATGAAGTTGAGAATTTTATGGATATTTTTAAATGCATTTATGATTCGTTCTACAGTTTCAAAAACGTATACAATGAATATCCATTACATTACCTCAAAAAGAACATAGTGAAAAATCAGTTGGTGGCTAATATTGGGGATAATAAGGTAGCAATAAAAACAGTATAGATGCACCTTTAATAAAACACATTCTAGGCTCAGGAGAGAGCTTAGTCAGTAAAGTGCTTCCCACTCAAGTACAAAAACTTAATTTAGATTCCTCAGAACCCACATAAACGTGTGGCATAGTAGCACACACTATGATCCTTGCATTTATTTTTATCTATGAGAAACTGAGAGAGGGAGGGAGGGAGAGAATTGGCATGTCAGAACCTCTAGCTACTGAAATCACACTCCAGATGTGCGAACCATCTTGTGCACACACACAACATTGTGTGCACCTTGCACATCTGACTTACATGGGTTCTGGGGAGCTGAACCTGGGTCCTTAGTCTTCACAGTCAAGCACCTTAACTGCTACACCATCTCTCCAGCCCAATCCTTGCATTTTTGAGGCAAAGACAATGCATTCCTAGAACCTGCTGGCTAAGTAGCCCACTTGGAAAGTGGAACCAGATAATGGAAATCTGAAGCATTGTTTATGTGGCTATCACATCACTTCCCATTTAAAGGCTGGAATTTAACTATCTTCATAATATGTGTGACATCTGTCTGCAAAATAAGGACTTGAGCCAGAAATCCCTCTTAAGAATTGTACCCTCAGTGAAAGGAGGCGCTTCAGGAAGAAGTGGAGTTGAACAACCAGTGAGGAGATGGTGAGGACATTCTGCTACCTTTGGTAGAAATGCAAAATAGTTTCCTCTCTAAAATGCCCTCATATCCACTTTCTAAAATCTGTTGACTATCTGGCACAGGTTAGCAAGACCCAGTATGTTACAAACAAGGAGTGGATTAAAATCTGGACCCCCAGCTTTCCCACAGATAAAATTCCACTGAAAATATGTTCAGTGATAATATCTTATGGCAGTAAAAGAAAAAGTACCAATGCAAAAGCCAATGAGAACCAGAAGAACTAAGGAATAACAGAGTCCTCCAAGAATTTCAGATGATGAAGTTTTCAATTATATAAGACATAAAATAAATATAGAAAATATTTTAAAATATAAAATGGAATATGAAAATAATAAATATAGAATACAGCAATATGATTACAAATATATAATGTTACCGCAGCCAAGACTTCAATGACCATGTCAAAGGCTAAAACCGCAAGGGCTTCTGTAACTCTGTAATCCCATTGCACCAACAGTAAGAAAGGAGGTAGAGATAGAACTTTCCAGAAGCTCATAGAGCACAAGAGAGTAAGGAAGGAAATATTTAGATGCAAAAATGTCACTAAAGAAATTATCCAGGATGCAACATAAAGAGGCAGAAATAAAGAAAAAAAAGAGAAAAAGAAAAAGGAAAGCACTTCTAAAAAGTGGAGAACAGAAAAAAGAATGTATCACGTTAGCCAAAGTTTGCTGTAGCAGGTTGTGTGTCAAGTGTCCCATAAAGCCCAGTCTCCTTGTTTACACCACTTTGCAAACATAATTTGTAGGTCCAGCCAAAGACAAGTCCGTTGGGCTGAGAAGGCGAAGTGGTTAAAGGCACTTCCTTCCAAGCTCTGATAGCCGAGTTCTATTTCCCAGCAACCCATGTGAAGCCAGAAGCACAAAGTGGCACAAACACATCTGTTTGCAGTGGCAGGAGGCCCTGGCATATCCAGTCTCCTCTCTCTCTCCCTCTCCCTCTTTCTGCTGGTAAACAAGCAAATTTAAAATGTGCAGCTGCTATATTCTTTCTGCCACCCCTCCTCGGTGTTCCTTGTTCTCTTGTTAGGAACCAACTGGTGCACGCCAGGCCCCTCAGTAATTACCGACAACCCTACAACCTGCCCTCTTCTGAGTTAACATTTTGACATGGAGGACAGAGACAAAAGGCATGATACAAAACAAAGAAAGGGTAACCTTGAAAGAGATGGGTCCTCAGTGGAATTGGGGTTGTGGGGAAGGAACAAAAAAGGATCGTGTGATCGGAACACAACTAATTACAGCATGTTCCTATATTAATGGGGGAGGGAGGGCATTACCATGGGATATTTTTTATAATCATGGAAAATGTAAATAAAAGTTGAAAAAAAGGAAGAAATTTTACAAAGAGTAAGACTGTTTCCAAATCCCTAGAATGTGTGCTTGTCTCAAATTGCTCTGACTAGTAGAGTGTGTCAGAAAGGACGCTGTGTGAGTTCATTATTCAAAATAAAATTATCGGCTTATATTTTCACCCACTTCTTGTTATAAAAATCTGCCACACACTAACATCTGCCTCCATTCATTTCATTTTGACTCTCTGCCCTTCATTCCTCAAGTCTTTTCAGCTCCAGGTGACAGGTGGCACTCGGGTGTCACAGAGCAACCTTGGAACCTGCACAACTATTTTGAGGGAGGGAGCCCAGGAGATGGGAGATGTCACCTGAGGACGGGGCAACATCAAGATAGCCAGCAAGTGCATGGTTGACAGACCACAGACTTCCCGGTAACAGACATCAGAAAAGTTACCCAAACTGAAATGATTTCCCAGTTCATCATCGTGTTACATTTGCTGAGCCTCAGAATGGCCACTGGCTCCTGGCAGCACCGAGAAAAAGAAGGAAGTCACAGTAGATAAGAAAACTCTTGACAACACATATGGACACAACTGGATTAGTTTTGCAAATGTAATGAAAACATAATGTTGGTTTGACTGTAGAATTTTGGAAGGCGCTTAACTCAGTCTTCCACACAAAATCCTCCTATGGACCATGTGGCCTAAAGAGCTCATTTTATTTTAGTGTGTTGAAATTCTGGAAGCAGGGAAACCCAAATTCAATGTACCTGATTAGCTGGCATCTGGCAAAGATTGTTGTCCAGGTTTGGTGTCCAAAGAAACCCATTACCATGTGAAAGCTGAATTCTTATGTCAAGGTATTTGTTATATCACTATGTCACATCTCAATATTCATTTTCTGCCTCAATCCATTTGAGGCCTTCATAAAATACTATGAAATTCAAAAATGATAAAGCATACTTCTAATGAAAATTAGATAACTTGCCTCAGTTTTTAAATATATGTGACATTTTAAAATATTTTATGCATTTATTTATTTATTTATTTGAGAAAGGAGAGGAGAGTGGACATGTCATGGCCTCTAGCGCTGCAAACTAACTCCAAATGCATACGCCACCTTCTGGGTCTGGCTTACGTGGGTACTAGGGAACTGAATTTCATTCCTTAGGTTTTGCAGGCAAGCTCCTTAACCTCTAAGCCATCTCTCCAGCCCCTATGTATGACATTTTTACTTAGAGTACAGGTTATAAAAGTTATTACAGATTTACTGCCATGCTTCATTTTATTATCCTTCATTCATGAATTCCAATAGTTATATTTTAAATAATTTTAAGAAGACACTACTTCTATTCTTTATGGAAAAATATTTATTATTCAAGATTAACCATTCTATATGCAATAACCTATTTTGAATATATTAATCCAAATGCTTTCATTATCTTTAAATTAACTGGGACTTGATCATAGATATAGAATATTTCATTACTAAATATTTAGAGTGTTACTATTTTTATATATGGTGAAAATTATTTTATGAACTGTTAATTCTTTCAGAGCTGCTTATCTCAGCATAGAAATGTGACCACTTCAAAAACAAGTAAAGCCAGGCATGGTAGCACATACCTTTAATCCCAGCACTTGGGAGGCAGAGGTAAGAGAATCACCGAGAGCTCGAGGCCACCCTGAGACTACATAGTGAATTCCAGGTCATCCTGGGCTAGAGTGAGGCCTTACCTTGAAAAAAAAAAAATACTGTGAAGTCAAACGTTTCCCCTCCTCTCTGGAAATAAAGTAAGGAAAGAAGGCCTACAGTCAATGTCGCTAGGAAACTATTAATTCTGAATGCTGGATCCTTGACGACAACGTTGGCTTCTTCACCTCAAGGAAGGAAGTTAATGCTTCAAGTCCATGTCCTTGTAGACAGGTTTAAAAACACCCTGGAAGAGAGAGACACAGATCTCCATGGCAGCTCCATGACTTTAAGTAGGAGCAGGGAATGTGGAATTGATGGAGAAAACAGTAGTACACTTTAACATAGAGTTATTTAGCAGGATTGAAAGATGGGGAAGGAGGACTTGTGCTCCTGTGACTGAGGATTTAGATGAGCTGAGGTGAAATAGAGATCTGTCACCTGCCCCCACACCCTCTCTCTCTCTTTCTCTCTCTCTCTCTCTCTCTCTCTCTCTCTCTCTCTCTCACACACACACACACACACACACACACACACACACGCATACATCATGAAGAGGTTTACTGTATTCTGTAGTAAGATAAAGATAAAACAACTTCTATTTCTGCACTTTTTTTTAACCTACAAGTGATGTATTGAGGGTATCTGCTGGTAATGAAGGCAGCTGATATGCTATTGTGTAGATAACTATATATTTTAGGTAATCTAAGCCAGTAAGAGCTGTGATGTATGTATTTTCTGGGGTACAGTGTAAGAAAGACATTAAAGGAGACATGGAAAGCTTAGCCATGACAAATGCTGTAGCCTACATTGGAATATAACAGTGTTGTTTACTAAATGAGATAGCATTGTCAATCATGAAGAAGAAAGCTTAGGCAATAAGATGAAAAATAACATAAAGGGTGTGAAAGATCATGTCACCTTTATTTTTGTATTATTATTATTATTATTATTATTATTATTATTATTATTGCTTTTTAAAAATAGGGTCCCATTCTAGTCCTGGCTGAACTGGAATTCACTATGAAGTTTCAGGATGGCTTTGAACTCCTGGTGATCCTCCTACCTATGTCTCCCAAGTGCTGGCATGAAAGGTGTGCACACCCTACCTGGCTCATGTTATTTTTAGTGGCCTGCAGAAAGCGGACAAACACAGAACTGTATGGGCATTTAAAATAAATTGGGCAAATCCACTTCATGTATGCATGCTAACAAAGTATTCTGTACTCACCAGGAAAACTTCTTATTCATAGATATTGTGAAAGAATCCCCTGTGTTTAACAGGTAAAAATACTTGATTGGTGAGTTGACACATGTGAGAAGTCCCAAGAATTAGAAGAGTTGACTGAGACAGGAAGATCTAACGGTTGAGGTTATGCTGGGCTATAGGGTAAGACAGTCTGTAAAACAAATAGGCTGAGCATGGTGATGTGTGCCAAGTCTCCCCACTTATACAACAGTGGCAGGAGGATTTCTGCAAGGCTGAGGCTACCCCGGGCTGCACAGTGAATCAGCACACACACACACACACACACACACACACACACACACACACATATACACATCCATCCATCACATATACAAGCATACAAACACACACGCACACATACATAGAAAACCTTCAGTGAATTCTTTAATAAAGCAAGAGACTAAGAAATGTATGAAAAATTAACTATTATTTTACTTAGAAACTTTTAGTCAAAAACCTCTAAAGCCAAGAGTAAATAAAATAAAATTTCCCCATACGAGCAAAATAACATTAAAAATACTAACTATTATGAATTATGATATGCCATGAAATTAGCTCTTAGAGAAATGTTCAAGACTAAATATGTATTTATCACATAACAAATGATTTAAATATATTAATTAGACATTTAATTGCAAAAGTTAGGAGCATAACCATAAACACAGCTTGAGAATAGCAGAAGGAACAATTTAGGAAAAGTTGAAAGAGAAAACAGAATTTAAGAATAATATAAGAAGTTAGAATAGCTTTCCTCAAGGAGTTACAAATATTCAATTCTGCAGGATGAGTATGGTTTGATATCTAATACACAACATGGCAAGTACAGTTACACAATAGAGCTTGTGTGTGCTTAGAGAAATCATAAAATTGTCACCACGCACACAAAAACTGTAACTTGACATTGAGTAAAGGAAAGGTAGAGGGACAGCTAATCAAAATCTAAGAGGATAGAAATAAATCATATGGAAACCTATTTTTTTGGACAATGGAACACTCAGAAGCCATAGATTGTTGCTAGAAAATTTTCAGTGCCAGGGATGGAGTGGATACCTTCCAGTGAGGTGTTGGCCAGGGAGGTCCCTGATGCCCCCAAAACATTATAGGCCATTGCCAAGGCCCTTGGTTTCCCACCAGGAATAGATGGTAAGACCCTATTGCTGAAGACTCCACATACTTGGGCTGAAAGGCCAATGAGAAATCCTGCTGGAACTGGGCTGATTACCTCCTCTATGTAGACCAGCTGACAGAAAGCTGGAAGAAGCCATTCTGCATGCAGTTCAATGGGAGAGAGAGACATCACCAGTGAAGATACTCAACAGTGGACACTGTAAGCCTTATATTTGGCCAGCCAGGCCAAATGAGCCAATGGGTGCAATAATAGCACATCTGTTATGGGGGAAACCAACTGCCCGCTAATTGGACTGTAGGCCCACTGCACGGGAGGGAATACATCCCTGATACTGAAAACGTAACAGGGGTGGTCATGAGCCCTAGGGGTGTAACGTCTGCTGTTGTTTGGCTAACTGTATATACTATGCTTATCAAACTGCCCAGTAAGCACTTTTGTTAATGCTCACACCCTTATATTAATGCTACTCTCACTCTGGGTAAAGAATCTTCTCTTTTCAGATGGCAGTGACCTTGGGATGACTCAGAAGGCATCATGGTACTTGAAAGAAGTGACCACAGTGCTCAGTACTGCAATATCTCTATCACACCTTCCAAGGCTCAGGGTCTATTGCAGAAGAGGTGGCAGAAAGAATGTAAGAGCAAAATGAAGGGTAGGACTCCTTACAATGTGCTCCTCCAAACACAAAATGGCCTGGATATCCATGAGCTCACAGTGCCTGGCACTACCTACACAAGACCATCATAAGAGGAGGAAAAGATCATGACATCAAAATTAAAAGAGAGACTGAGATGGGGAGGGGGTATGATGGAGAATGTAGTTTCAAAGGAGAAAGTGGAGGGAAGGGAGGGTATTACCATGGGGTACTTTTTATAATCATGTAAATTGTTAATAAAAATTTGGAAGAAAAAAATTATAACTTGAGGGAGGGATGCTAATTAGCCTGATGTTGCTAACTTTTCACAGTAAATACAAGTATCAAACATCCTGCTGTGATTCTAGAATATATACAATTTCATTTGTTAATTATGCTGCAATAAATGTGGAAAAAATTTTAAATTCTTCAGATGATACCTAATATTCAAAAAAAGCAAGACAATTAATTGAAATATATAATTATAGGCAAGTATCATATGTACGTATATATCCCACAAATATAGATTAAAATCAAGATCTAAATCTTATAGCCCATTTTAAAGTTAAAGGTTATTCTGGGAAGGGAGAAACAGTGGAATTTAAGAGCTGATTGATAAAACATATTAGAAGAAAGAGTACTTATTAAAATCATAGTATCAAAACCCTCATAAAAATGATAAAGTTGGGCTAAAGAGATGGCTTAGCAGCTAAGTGCTTGCCTGTGAAGTCTAAGGAGCTCGGTTCAAGGCTCGAATCCCCAGGACTCATGTTAGCCAGATGCACAAGGGGGCACACACGTCTGGAGTTTGCAGTGGCTGGAGGCCCTGGTGCGCCCATTCTCTCTCTCTCTCTCTCTCTCTCTCTCTCTCTCTCTCTCTCTCTCTCTTTCTTTCTCTCTCTCTCTCTCTCTGCCTTTTTCTCTCCTTGTCTGTTGCTCTCAAATAAATAAATAAAAATAAAAAAGTTTAAAAAATATGAGAAAGTTACTTGAAATACTCAACACATATTTATGTTTAGTTGTGAATTAATAAATGGATATGTCCACCTATTAAAAACCACAGTCAAGGCCTTTCTTAAAAAGGGAAACTGATGCTGG
The DNA here is from genome assembly GCF_020740685.1 of Jaculus jaculus. NCBI lineage: Eukaryota > Metazoa > Chordata > Mammalia > Rodentia > Dipodidae > Jaculus > Jaculus jaculus. The sequence goes on from NC_059114.1 coordinate 90,510,363, forward strand.
AGAGATGGCTTAGCAGTTAGGGTGTTTGTCTGCAAAGCTTAAGGACCTGGATTCCGTTCCTCAGTACCCACATAAAGCCAGATGCACAAGGTGGCATATGTATCTGGTGTTCATTTGCAATGACTAAGAGGCCCTAGCATGCCAGCTCTCTCTATCTCTCTGTCTCTTTCTGACACACACACACAGAGAGAGAGAGAGAGAGAGAGAGAGAGAGAGAGAGAGAGAGAGAAATACTTTGTTTGTTAAAGAAAGAAAATCACTTAATTTATTTCTTTAAACTCAAGACTGGACTGGAGGGATGGCTTAGCAGTTAAGGCATTTGCCTGCAAAGCCAAAGGATTCAGGTTCAATTTCCTAGGACCCACGTTAGCCAGATGCACAAGGGGGCTATGTTAGGAGCAATAATTAAAAGTAAAAATAGGATGTTAGAAGTAAAATGGGCACTGCTAGAAGCAATAATTAGAAGTAGAAATGGGGCACTCACTCAGCAGTGACAAGGTCTCCATGGCAACCAGGGGCCAAGACAAGAGACTGACCAGGGACCCTCTGCACATGAGCTAACCCTACGGCAGCCATCAGCAGCCAGAGTGACTGAAGAAAATATGGGTATGAGAATCCCAGTAAAGGCTCCAGAAATTGTCACTCAGCTCAGAGAGGCAGATTCCACGTCTCTCTATGCAGACACCCGCCGCCAGGAGAAGCAGCCTGCAGGGCCCCTCAGCAGCCTGGTACAGACAAGAGCGAGGCCCGGACCCAGAAGATGCCCTGCTGACCAAGTGGAGTCCCTTTGGAGTGCCCCAGAGGAGGTTAGTGCCAGAGGCCAGGGTGGCTGGGAGGATAAGGGAAAGGGAATTGGCTTAATTAACATGTATGAAGCGTGAACAAAGTATAAAGTGTATAAACTGAATCTACATACTCAGCTCTTGACGAATGAGTTTAGTGCTCCCGACATTTTCAGTGGCTCGAGGCCCCAGCGCACCCATTCTCTCTCTCTCTCCCTCTCTCTGACAAATAAATATAAAACATATTTTTTAAAAAGTCAATACTAAAACAAGAATGACCAGTCTGGCAAGTATTACCAACATAAAAACATAGTAGACTATCTTGTACAATAAAAATGGTAAATAAATGTTGGGAAAGAAGAAATAATTGCTAGGAGGAATATGAGAGAAAAATTAAATTAGATTTTCATAATGTTGCTTATTACAATCTAAATATGTAGAAATAGGTAATATTTGATGAAAATGTAACAATTAGAAAACTTTATGAGATAAATAGCTCATTCTGAGGTAATATAAATAGAAAACACCTAGGTTTATATCTGAAAAATTATTTTTAAAACTTCCCATGAGTGTCTGCAGAGGCAATTTAGCAGTTAAGGCACTTGCCTGCAAAGCCTATGGACTTGAGTTCAATTCCCCAGTACCCATATGAGTCAAATGTACATGGTGGCACATGCATCTGGAGTTCATCTGCACTGGCTAGAGGCCATAGTGCACCTAGTCTCTCGCTCTATCTCTGAAATAAATAAATTAAACATTTGGGCTGGAGAGATGTATTAGTGGTTAAGGCACTTGCCTGCAAAGCCGAAATACCCAGGTTCGATTCCCCAGAACCGACATAAGCCAGATGCACAAGGTGGCACATGTGTCCGGAATTTGTTCACAGTGGGTGAAGGCTCTGGGGGCACATTCTCTCTCTACTATCAATCTACATCTTTCTCGCTCTGTCTCTCTAAAAAATAATAAATAATAGATATTTTAGAGCCAGGCATGGTGGTGCACACCCTTAATCCAAGAACTTGAGAGGCAGGGGTAGGAGGATTGCTGAGAGTTCAAGGCCACCCTGAGAATACAAAGTGAATTCCAGGTCAGCCTGAGCTACAGCAAGACCTCACCTTGAAAAACCAAACGTGTGTCTATGTGTGTGTGTGTGTGTGTGTGTGTGTGTGTACTTTTTAAATTTTCATAAAAAAATAAAATTCAGATGCACCGTTGATTATATCAAATTGTATTGTATTACTAGAATTAGGAAGTGTATATTTAAAACTCCATTGTACCTTGCAAATTAGTTTTCTGTTTGTTTGCTTCTGGTTTTTCAGGTAGGCTCTCACTCTAGCCCAGGCTGTCAGGAACTCTCTGTAGCCCCTGGCTGGGGTCAGACTCACAGGGATCCTCCCACCTCTTCCTCCTGAGTACCGGGATTAAAGGTGTGTGCCACCAACCTCAGTCAGGTAGTATGTTTGCTGATCCTTCCATCCACACCCCACCTTCGCCTGTGCCCTCCTTGCTCTCTTCTAATTCCTCTTTCCACTTTCATATCACAGATGTTATGTTAGATTACTCACTTTTCTAAAACCCCCCTTTTCTCCTATCATTGTTCCCTTTTTAGTGCTTAAGTAGGAGTTGATGAATATAGCAAAAGATTTTAAGCCAAAGGAAGGGTAGGACTGCTTACAATGCAATCTTCCAGACACAAAATTGCCTGGATATCCATGACCTTGCAATGTCTGGTACTACCTGCACAAGAACCTCACAATAGGAGGAAACTCAAAATAAAAGAGAGACTAATTGAGAGGTGCAGAGGATATTATGGAACAGATTTGTGAAAGGGAAAGTGGAAGAGGGGAGGGAATTATAATGGTTAATTATAATATAATAATTATATAATTATATAATAATTATAATGGTCTACAATTATGGAAGTTGTCAATTAAAAACAAAGATTTTAAGTGTGGGAACAGTTCTTTGACTATGAAGGATACTTCTAACTGAAAGTAGTAGCAAGCACTCTGACCATAGCACGTTAGATAACTTACTATAAAATGTGTACTTCGTGCATATAGGTTCCGATGGGGACAAGTTAGTGAATTCTTAGGCTAGTTCTTGGTAAACGGGCTTTATAACTTTGCATAGTTTCTGCAGAACGCTGTGTGCTGACTAGCCAGGTCACCACTCCTCACATCAGATGCCCTTCAGGAACATTCTCCGGCAATGCTAAGTGTGCAGAGTGAGGATTGAACTTGGAGGCTTGGCTTATGAGCCTTCTGAGGAGAAGGAAAGACTGCAGAGGACTTTGTTGGAACTGGGATCCTGGCATAAGGGCTGGCTGCACTTTCCTGTCCAGCTCCAGAGTTTGATCAAGGTTAAATTTGTAGTGGACTGATGTGCTTAGCTAAAGATATTGGACTGAGAGATTTAAGATTTTAGGTTGGAAAACCTCAAGCAAGTTAAAATTACAGGCACTGAGACTGGTTTTAGGTTACTAAACCTGCTATTGTCAAACACATTAGCAATCTTAAAGAAGATGACCCAACTTATTTACACTAAAACAATGGAGAGGATGCCCGAGAACAGACTATGGTAGAAATGCAAATTCTTTTGGGAAAGAGTTGATTAGAGAAGGAACCTACTTTTCAAAGTCGTGATTTATTTCCTCCCTGAATTTAGAATAGGGCTGTGTCCTGCAGAACTGGTATTGGTTTCAGGTGCATGAAACATGTGTGGCATGGTCATGAAATGCACACAGTTCCAGGAGCAACTGCTCAGGCAGGGCGGGATGTCCCTGATAGGCTGGCAAAGCAGTGCAGAAGCTTTGAGTATACCAGGACTATGCAAGGGCTACCATGGAGGCTGTTAACTAGGGATGGAAGTTTTACCTGGCTATTCAGCCTAGCTGGAGGGGCAGAATCAGAAAATCCAGACACTGTCCATCACTGGTTATAATAGTAAACTTGAACTGAAGAAGTTTTATGTTTGCTTGATGGTTGTTGAGTTTGCATGGTTCCAGTCTCTCCCTGTTGTGCCTTATAACAGTTGGAAATGTTTACTCCCTGCCTTTATATGTTGAAAGTATATAACTTGTTTGATTTTACAATACTCACAGCTAGGGGACAATCTTAAATCTCAGATGAGACTTGGGACTTTGAAATGGATCTTAAATTGGTAAAGCCTGGGGACCTTTGAAATGGGACTGAGTACAATTTATAATGTGAGATGGTTTTGAATCTATTGGGTGCCAGTGGTGGAATATGGTACTTTGAATACATGCCCCACAATAGATTGAGGAGTTTATTAAAAGTTCTTGGATTTCCAGCCACCTGGCTGTAGGAAGTGTCACTGGGCAGATCTTAGGATCCAGCCCTAAGGTGTGGTGGTAGATTCAAAATCCCAATCTAAAGATATGTAAAGTGCCTAATTCAGCCTGGAGTTCCTGAAATGTGCTGTGTGGTGTTCCTGTTTTTTTTGTTTGTTTGTTTTGTTTCGTTTTTTGTTGTTGTTTTGTTTTCCTCTGTGTGTTTGGTCTTCTAAGAGCAGGCCAACATCTTCTGCCATTATGGAACTTCTCCTGGATCTGTAACCTTCAATAACTATCTCTTGCCTGGTCAGGATGTTCATCTCAGTGACCTGGAGCTGTCTGCTATAGTGTATATTAAAAAAAATAGATACCATAAGGGGAAGAAACATATCCTGGAAGATAAGTAGAGATAAAAATGGAGAAGTTAAAGAGCTGGGCGTGGTGGCTCATGCCTTTAATCCCAACGCTTGGGAGGTAGAGGTAGGAGGATCACCATGAGTTCGAGGCCACCCTGAGACTACAGAGTTAATTCCAGGTCAGCCTGGACCAGAGTGAGACCCTACCTCGAGAAACCAAAAAAAAAGGAGAAGTTTTCCTAGGAAGAAAAAAAGCAGGCTCCCCAAAAAGGAGATAATTTACATTGCTTATAAGTTAGAATAATGACGTATAGATCAGGAGCTTTGTGAACTACTCGCCATGTGCTCATGACTCTGCTCCAATCTTTCCTTTGAAACCTCAATTTCTTTTAAATAAGCTTCTGAACTATGCTGTGGTTTCTACCTGAGTGCTTGTTCCCCACTTCCCACATGCTTATGGCTCTATTCTGGCCTTCTTCCAAGATCCCATTTTCCCTTAAACACATCCCATAATTTGTGGGTTCTCCCTAGATAGACTTAATAATTCACAATTTATCCTTCTTGAGTCCATTTTATCAATTATTTGTTAAAAATAGAACAGGACCAAATATTTGAGTTTATTTTGGAGGACCCCTCCTGAGCCCCCAAATCCTGCATGAATGTGAGGTGAAAGCCAAGTGCCAACATTCAAGCATCATTCTTTACCATCTCATGTTCACTGTGATATGCCCAGCCCCATACTTACACACGTACACACAAACATCTTTCACATACTATTGTTCTAAAAATATCTAAATGATTATTTTGCAAATAGGAACACTTAAGCATAGAGAAAATAATTTGACTGTGTATCCAGATATCTACTGCTAGGAATGGAATATAAGCAGTTTCTAATATAGCATTCACGTTGATGATAGGATATATGCTACCAATGAAATACTTACAACTTTGTGTCCTTTGATAAGTATTGAGAATAGGCATAATAATATGCTCCACTATATTTACTTTTTCAGTTTGTGCCAATGCTGAGCAGTTCACAAACATGTTCTAAGTGAAATGACTGTTTTTCTTAATGTTAGAGATAGAAAACAATAAGAAATACCAGAACAAGATCATCAATAAGAATTCAAGAAAGAAATACAATGTACATGTCTTGGAAATAAATATATTATTAAGCTACCTATCAGTCAGCATGTATGGCTATCTTTCTTTTATGACCCTGAACATAGACCTCGTATGGCAGGTTTGCTTTCAGTGGGTGGATTATTCCATCATATTAAGGTTTAATAATGTAAAGTTTGGGAGTGACCAAGAACACACAAACCAATCTGAGACAAAGATGAAAGCTTTTATTTAGGAAAAGCACGAGCTACCACGGCTGTCTCACAAGAGAGGAGCACAGCCCACCTGAGTTTTTAGGTAATGGGCTTTATAGGGCTTTTTCAGTTGGGAGAAGATGAGAAATAAAAAAGAACTCATTTGTTAAGTTGAATAGTAAAGAACTGCCTCCTCATCGCCTGCCCTGAAGGGAGACCCATTAACCACATTATACAGCCTCTCCCACAAGAACTCATCACCCTATGGCCAGCATGAAGACAATACAGAGGAGAGGGATCACCGTCCCTTACCATTAACAAAAGGCTGGAGTGTTAGGTCAGGATGGGCCCCCAAGATGGAGTTACCAAGGTCAGCAGAATGGTGACAGAGGCATAGGAAAGTGGATTATGCACATTCCTCAAGAAACCACCTGGTCATTTTCCCTTCCTTGCCTCACAATGCCTAGGTCATGGTTTCCTTCCCCATTATCTCCTGAGTTACTTGGTCTATGTCCTGGTGTCATGACCTAGCTGTTTTAAGTGGTGAATGTCATGGTCTCCCCTAAGGGAGCTTTTTAATTCAGCTTAACAAACAAGTTACTTTCCTTCCTCACCGTCCCCAACTGAAGAAGCCCTATGCAGCCCACTGCCTGACAACTCAGCTGTGCTCCTCTCTCATGAGCCAGCCCTGGCAGATTGTGTTTTTCCCAAATAAAAGCTTTCATCTTTGCCTCAGAGTGGTTTGCAAGGTCTTGGTCACTCCCAAACCTTACAAATATCACAACAAAAAGTCCGTTAAAATTAATATTGTTTATGTCTCATCAATGTAGCTGACAACTTGTTTACTTATACATATCAGAGTATGTAATTTTCTTTAAAATAGAATATTGTTTATAAATATGTATACACATACATGCATACATATATATGCCTCTGTTATGACTCATTAAGAGTAACATTAATGGCATTGTTATATGAACTTAACAGAGTCTTAATTTAGCAATATGTAAAAATAGGAGATTTCAGACTTAAACATAATACTCAGCAATCATCTATATTTAGAACCACCAGGTGTAAGGCATCAATATTTTCTGAATCCAATTTCTAAAGGAATGGGTCACATTTAGAGAAATTAAATGACACTACCTCTTATCTCAGGAAAGGGTAGAAATCTATTTTGGCAAGCAGCTGTAATTATTGGCCTATTATCCCACTTTCCCCTCAGCGGATTGCTCATAATCTTGGGCCTCCTTTAGTGCATAAACTCGCAGCACCTCAGCCATAAGGGAGAAGCCATCACAGTCCAAAGGAAAGAAACCTAACAACAGCTACTTGTGAAATAAGGGCAGTTTGCCTTAGAATACTCAAGGAAATATGAAAATTAATCTGAAAATGCACACCAGAACTAGACAACCAAACAGAGAGACTATGTCAATTTCATGGCATTTTGGAGAATTATGACATAAATCACAAAGATCAACTTTTGGTAATTCATACATAGGAAACATTGCATGGCTGTTACATGCACAGAGTTATTGGTTCCAGGGGCTACGATGGCCTCCATGTGAAACCCAGAGCTCTAAGAGATTCAGTGAGGAGGAGAGATGTTAGGTAAAGATCTCAAGGTCAGATGGGATTAACACTTTCAAAGTGTACCAAGCCAAGCTGGAAAGTGATTGTCACTTCAGTCTCTCCAAGCTAGAGTAGCCAGGGAACAACTAAGAAAAGAAGTGATTCTTCTGAATTTTATGCTATTTAGGAGACTCTCAAAAATATCTACATAGGGCTGGGGAGATTGTTCAGTGGTTAAAGGTACTGCTTGCAAAACCTGCTGGCTCAGGTTTGGTTTCCAAGAATCCACATATAGCCAAGCACACAGAGGACCAAGGTGTCTGGAGCTCATTTGCAGAGGCACAATGCCCTGACATGCCCATTCATTCTCTCTCTGTCTCTTTCTTTCTCTGTCATTCTCTCTTACTAGTAAATCAAGGAAATATTTTCAAAACCTCTCTGGCCAGGTTAAATTTACATCAATGTATTTTCTGATCCAGGTCACAAGGCAGCATTTATTTATTTATTTATTTGGCTTTTTTGATTTTTCAAGGTAGGGTATCACTCTAGCCCAAGCTGACCTGGAATTCACTATGTAGTCTGTGGCTGGCCTGGAACTCACAGCCATCCTCCTACCTCTGCCTTCCAAATGCTGGGATTAAAGGCGTGCGCCACCAAGCCCTGTTCAAAGCAACATTCTTAGATTGGCATTCTTCTTTGTTCCGGGCTTTGATGCAAACTTGCTGAGACACTAATCTTAGGAAGGAAGCACAGCTACAATTTTCCATCTGATACAGACAGGTTCATGGTGTTAAATATCAAGGTATCCTTTCTTGACATAGGCTAAAAATAATTGTTTTGTTCCTCTCATATACGGTGTTGGAGGGGATAAAAGTGAAACACAGCTCAGTGATATGAAGATCCCTGGCTTATGACTATTTCTTACCTCTAAGGGTGATCACAGCCTGGGGCAATCAATGTAGCAACACTGGTAACCCCTGCCATTCAGGAGAGGAATTAGCTATTTCCGCAGCTCCTGGAATGTGATTTGACTGGTTAAAGATTCCCAAGATGGAAAAACAATCCTGAACATCACAGCTATGCTTTTTGTTTTTACCCAAGAGCTTCCTCTCCAGATATTGATCCAACTAGCTTCTCATCTCTCCCCTGAGGCAGCAGTGTTAATCATTACAGGGCCAAGTACCGTTTCCAGCAATCCAGAGAAAGCAAGCAGGGGTAGGAAAGTAAGAGTTCTCTGTTCTTGTGTTAATCTAATATGAAACTTGTCTATTTGTCTTACAAAGGATCATTCTAGGTAACCAAGATTAAGTTCAGTAGGGAAAACTCAGCTAACTCTGCAGAACACATCCTTCCTTAAAAGAAATATTTTATTTGTTTGCATGGAGAGAGAAAGAAAGACAGAATGGGCTCTCAGGTCTCTAGCTACTGCAAACAAACTCCAGACTCATGTGCCGCCGTGTGCATCTGGATACTAGAGAATCAAACACAGGTCATTAGGAAAGAAAATAACTGCTGAGGCATTCCTCCATCCCGCCCTTCTTTTTACATTACAGAAATGACAGATTCAATCTTACATGCTTTTGTATATGCTCAACCATGAATCCAATCAAAAAGACATCTTTAAGACCCTTTCTTACAATGCTGCCCATGGTAAACAATCACTCTTTTCCTTAACTAAGGTAAAAAGGACCTCCATCTCTTAGATCCATCTTTTTCCTTTCCTTCACTCCAAAGTCATCTTTTAGAAACTCACTCGCTACTGTTTATCATTGTTTGAATACAACATTCTTTTTTTCCCAGCTTGATATTTTATTATAGACAACTTCCATAATTATAGACAATTACCCATGGCAATTACCTCCCAACCTCCACTTTCCCCTTTGAAACTCCACTCTCCATCATATCTCCTCCCCCGTCAATGAGTCTCTCTTTTATTTTGATGCCATCATCTTTTCCTTCTATTATGATGGTCTTGTGTAGGTAGTGTCAGGCACTGTGAGGTCATTGATATCCAGGCCATTTTGTGTCTGAAGGAGCATGTTGTAAGCAGTCCTACCCTTCCTTTGGCTCTTACATTCTTTCTTCCACCTCTTCCACAATGGATCCTGAGCCTTGAAAGATGTGATAGAGATATTTCAGTGCTGAGCACTCCTCTGTCACTTCTTATCTGCACCATGATGCCTTCTGACTCATTCCAAGGTCACTGCCATCTGAAAAGACAAGCTTCTCTAACCAAAAGTGAGAGTAGCATTAATATATGGGTATGGAAATTAGGAGAAATGCTTACTGGACAGTTTGGTGAGAATAGTATATACATTTAAATAGATACCAGCAGATATTACACCTGGGCTTATGACTAACCCCTGTCATAGGTTTTCAATATCGGGCATGTATTCCCTCCTGTGGAGCAGACCTCCAATCCAATCAAAGAGTGGTTGGTTCTCTCATAACAGACATGCCACTATTGCACTGGTTGGTTCATTTGGCTTGCCTGTCCAAATATAAGGGTTGCAGTGTTCACTTTTGGGTATCTTCACTGGTGATTAATCTCTCTCCCACTGAACTGCATGCAGCATGGCTTTTTCCAACTTTCTGTCAGCTGGGCTACATGGAGGAGGTTTTCAGCTCAGCTCCAGGAGGACTTTTCAGTGACCTTGCAGCCCAAGTATGTGGAGTCTTCAGCAATAGGATTTTATCATCTATAGTAGACAGTTTTATGTTTGCTGAGATGAACTTCCAAACCAGGCACAGTTATGGATGAAGGGATACTTATTGAAGCTTACAGATCCAGGGGAAGGTCCATAATGGTAGAAGAAGCTAGTCTGCCTTCACAGATCGTAGCAGAGAGAGAGAAGCACAAGCCGAAAACCAAAAGACACAGCACACTTCAGGAACTCCAAGAGGAACTCAGGTACTTTGCTTATCTTTAGATTGGAATTTAAAATCCACCACCACACATAAGGGCTGGACCCTAAGATCCATAGGTGGCTGCAGATACAAACTACAAACTAATAAAACACTGAATATATTGGGGGCCACCTAGTCAAACTACCATGCCATCTATTCCTGGTGGGAAACTAAGAGCCTTGCCAATAGCCTATAATATTTGGGGGGGCATCAGGGATCTTCTGGGCCAACTATTCTCTGGAAGTTACCCCATCTCTGGCACTGAAAATTTACTGATAAAAATCTATGGCTTCTGGTTGTTCCATTGTCCAAAATTGTAGGCTTCTATATGTTGCAGTCATATTTGCATTGCTGGTAGAAATCATCCAACCAAGAGCAGCTTGTGAGTAAAAAAGGTTTATTTTGGTTTACAGAGTCAAAAGGAAGCTCCCCAATGGCAGGGGGAAATGATGACATAGCAGAGGGTGGACATCACCTCCTGGCCCACATAAGGCAGACAACAGAAACAGGAGAGTATGCCAAACACTGGCAAGGGGGAGCTGGCTACAACACCCATAAGCCCACCCCCTACAATACACTGCCTCCAGGAGGCATTAATTCCCAAATATCTATAAGCTGGGAACCTAGCATTCAGGAAACCTAAGTTTATGGGGGACATCTGAAACAAACCATCACACCAAATGATTTATTCATACCCTCTTAGACTTTGATTACTCCTCCCCCACCTTTCCTTTACTCCATCTCTTTCCCTGACCTCACTCAGGCCTTTCCACCATTATTAATCTGTTGTACTTACATATATACAATACTATTAAGTCCCCCTCACCCTCCCTTTCCTTTCCCCTCATACCCCCTTTCTGTCTTACTCCCCTCTGCTACTGAGTTTTAGTCCCACTCACGGAGAAGTGCAGTCATCTGTCGCTAGGATCCACATATAAGAGAGAACTGCAACCTTTGAGTTATGATGCCAATTTATAGTTGGCTTCCTCTAGCATTGATTTTTCCTGAACCTGAAACATTATGGGAGCCAGTCTCCTTGGCTAGGCACAGTGAGAAAAAGACATCCTTGGTAGTCCAATATAGTGAAGGAGGTAGTGGCTCCACCTTCTTCTTCCTGGCCTGGGCGAACATTCTCTCAGGCAGGCTTCCTTGGGCTGGACTGGCTTGGTGGGCTGCCTTGGCAAGCTTCCTGGACCTGTACAATAGTGGATGCAGTGTGAACCAATCAGAACCTTTCGCCTCTACACAAGCTAAGCAACCATACAGTCAGGATGGGCCGGCTTTCCCATTGGATAAAAGTTCAATTCCCATGGAAACTGTGGGCTTGTCCAGTCCTGGAAGCCGTCTCCTTACAGGGGAGTCTTTTTTCTTTCACTCTTACTCAGAAATAAGCTTCATTTGTTTTAAACACTTTCCTGCCCCTTATTTCCTTAATGGGCAGAGAACACAGACCTGTAGCAAATGCATTTCAATAAGTGAGAAGGAAGCTAGAGAAAATGATCCAGATTTCTGCCCAGCTCCATAAACATCATCAGGGTAGCTTCACTTTAAAAATGTTCCCAAAGGTATTTCCTCCCCTTAACACAGTTTTTCTATTTTTCACACAGAAAATTTTATAATTTATTTTAGGTGCATTTTAAGTTGAAAACAAATTTAAATCCTTTTACTATAAAAATTCTAGAGCTTGGAATGTGCCCATAGGGCTGGGAAGGTGGCTTCGTGGTCAAAGGCACTTCTCACAAAGTCTGCTGGTCCAGGCTTGAATCTCCAGTAGCCACATTAAACCAGATGCACAAAGTAGCACTTGCATCTGGAGTTCATTTGCAGTGACAAGAGGAGCTGGTAGGCCCATACTCTCTATCTCTTTCTAATTGAAAATAAATAAAAATAAAAACAACAATAAGAAAAGCTTCACATTGAAAGTGCCCGTTTAGCCCTGGTTCTAACAATGCATGTGCTCTGTGTCAGGAAATAAGACAATTAAATGTTTACCTTAAATGAAAAGTTATAGTATTTTGTGCTTTGTCAGAATTACTAAATAATTTAACTTTTTTGAATACATAGCTTTTGCTTTGTTTATCATAATATTTAATTTATGGAATATTAAGAGCATCCAAAAGATCTTTTTGAAGACCAGTTTCTCTGTTAAGGCAACTTCCTTGCTTAACTCTAATTGGCAAATAAACCACTTGTGTGTGGCTATTAAAAAAACTACATAGATAATAGACCTTCCAGTTTTGGCCACAATTAGGGTAATCAATGTTAGCATTTTGTCACTCCCTACATTTTTCATTATTTCCACATATATATTTACTTTTTGAATCATTACTTCAATATTTATCACTTAACCAATGACATTGATTATTCTAACTTCCATAAAGAGAAAAGTGTGGGTCAGAACTGTATTTACTGCCATAAGTCTTTTTGTTTAATGCAAAAGATTTGCCATGTGTATAGATGCCTTTGATGTGGAGTTCAGCATTCAGCATAACAAAGCTTGCTGGGATTCAAAGTTATAAGGGCCTATTAATAGAGAAAGGAATGTGGAGATGGTGAAGAATACACAATACTATGTGGCTAGGAAGCTTGAGCTTTACTTTGTAAAAACAGTCAGTGAAGTTTTCTCACAGAAGGCAAAACGATCAGGTCTGGCCTTACAGAGAGTCCATCTGACAACGGTGATTGCATTGAAGCAGAATGAGCGTGGCTGGTGGGGGGGGGGGGGGCACTACCCTAGGTGCATCTAACAGGGCATAAATGAGAGAAGGGTCAGTGAACTAAAGAGGAAGAAGCAGGTACACTATACAGTTCAGCGTTTGAGTCAGCTGCACACAAGCTCGCGGTGATGAAGTAGATAGAAGCAGGTAGACGTATGTGCCTCGAGTCTGGGAACTGAGAACCTGGAAGGCTTATAGGGAAAATCATCAAAAACAGGAGAAAGGAATGCTATTCTGAAAAGTGTAGCAATTTCAGTTAGGACCCCTATGCATCACTTTCTTTTTGCTATGAACAAATACTCAGCCAGAAGCCAGTTGTAGAAGGAAAAGGGTTTAATTCAGCTGATAGTTTCTTGAGCAAGTTTCATGGTGGGCAGAGCAAGCCAGCAGCCCCCAGGCGGGGAGGACAGCAGCAGGTGCGACCCTCCCTTCCGTGGGTCAGGCCCCGGCCTGCTCCGAGCCACACCGCTCCAGCAAGAGCCCCCAGCAGCAGCAGCACTGTGCCCAAACACATGAGCCTACGGGCCACGTTTCCCATTCAGACCCCAACACTCACCCATGCAAGCAAAAGTAAGGCAAGAATCATGGTTACAAACGACTATATATGAAGTGGTACCAACACATGAGGTGTCCATTCAAAGTTTCAACTTCATTTTAAAAAAGACTGTATATTTCCATTTAAACTACAAAGAAAAATTGAAAATGCCCACACTGATATGTGAAACCAAGATATAAAGAACATTTTGTGAATTTTTATGAATGTGTGTATATGTGTGTGTGTGTGTACATGTGTGCAGATATGTGGGAAGGCCAGAGGATAACTATGTGGGAAGGCCAGAGGATAACTTTGGGTACAATTCCTCAGGAATACCAACTACTCTCTCCAGTTTTTTAAGACAGTTTCTCTCATTGGTGTGAAGCTTGCCAATTACATTTAGCTGGGTGGCCACTGAGCCTCAGGGACAATAAAACTGAGATGCCCAGTTGCAACAGGCAGCTCAGGAACCAGGAGTCTGCACTACACAGAAGACGCGGAGCAATCACAGCCTGGTTAATGACTCAGCTCTGTCCACCTGCTGTGACTGTGCTGTTGAGCTGTCTGCACACAAAGTGAGTCAGCAGTTCTCACTTGATGGGCATCCACCCAAGCATTCCTATGAGTCACCAATAAAACAGAGTGAAATTGTCTTTCCACTTCAATATTTTGTCCTGACATTGTGGCTTTGACTTAGAGATTGTGTACCTATAGTGTCCCATCTATCAAAAAGCAAAGATCATCTCATCTGCCACTGGAAACAGACAAACATCAAATTTACAACCAAAGACACCAGATGCTGAAGCACCATTTTTGACCTACCATTTCCAGTTCCTATGGGAACATCTAATTGTGGTTTGGAATAGTTATAATCTGTATTTTCAAGAATCCATCCTGCTCCTTCTCTGAGAAAAACTCTTGCTATTATATACATCCACATTATAATCTTTTTTTTTTTTTTGTCAAAGTAGGATCTCACTCCAGCCCAGCCTGACCTGACATTCACTATGTAATCTCAGTTTCAAAAGTGCTGGGATTAAAGGCATGCACCACCAGGTGAAGTTTTACACCTATCTTATGACATGTTGAAAAAGCTATGTAGTAGTATTATAACAAACTAGATAGAATTATGGTCCTACAGACCAAGATGTAATATGAACCACAACACAAATGACATGGAGGCTTGTAAATAGCATAATAGGAAGTTAATAAAGATAAACATTAAAATAAAATGATTTTTATAAAGTAAAAAAAAGGATAAACATTATTTCATCTTACAAAAGAAAACTTAAGACAATGAAAAATCCTTCCCGTAGACCAAAAAAAAAAAAAAAAAAAGATGCTCCAGGCCAGAGAAATGGCTTAGTGGTTAAGTGCTTGCCTATGAACCTAAGGACCTCGGTTTGAGGCTCAATTCCCCAGGACCCACATTAGCCAGATGCACAGGGGGTGCACACATCTGGAGTTCATTGGTAGTAACTGGAGGCCCTGGCAGGCCCAGTCTCTCCCTCTCTCTCTCCTTCCCTCTTTCTCTCTCTGTCGGTTTCAAATAAATAAATAAAAATAAAGCAAAAAAAATTTTTTTTAATGCTCCAAGAAAGGAACAAATGTTTGTAGTTTGTATTTCCTTTAAATAATTAAGAAGTACTAATGTATTCATATAAAAGAACTATTACTATAAAGAGGCCGAACTCATCAATTCTTGGTGGATATGGTTATTATATCTACACTCAGCCTTACCTTTTCAAAGTAAATATTAGACCCAGCCAGGAAATATTCCAAATAGCTACAGATATTTCCTATTCCCAAGCCTTAAGGCCAACACTTGCCCTTAAACGAAATATATTCATTTATATTCTCTAATAATATCCACTCAAATATGATACAGATACTTGTGCAAATGAAATTGTAACACTATGAACTATCAAAGTTTCAGATACTTTTTGAAGGTCTAGGGGACTCTTCCATTCATAACCAAGTTGTAGATTATGCTTGAATATATCCATAATTTATCCACTATATTTAAGGAAAATATCATGTATAAGTAAGTTCCTGATCAAGATACCACACCTGCCACTGAGAGCTAAAAATTACACAGACATAGAAAAATGGTGGGGCTCGAGCTTATTAAACTGCTACCATTAAATTATGATCCCATTTCTCCCCAGTTCCTCTGAAGTTGGGAGCAATGGAAAGGTCAAGTCTGTGGCTCAAGCTGACACCCCAGGCCTTTCCATCCTCTGTACTAATTCTGTGACATTCCTGTTCTGCTTTAAAAATGCAGAATTGGGCTGGAGAGATGGCTTAGCACTTAAGCACTTGCTTGTGAAGCATAAGGACACTGGTTCAAGGCTCAACTCCCCACGTGAGCCGGATGCACAAGGTGGCTCATGCATTTGGAGTTCGTTTGCAGTGGCTGGAGGCCCTGGTGAGCCCATTCTGTCTGTCTCTTTGCCTCTTTCTCTGTCTGTTACTCTCAAATAAATAAATAAAAAATAAACAAAAAAATTTAAAAATGCAAAATTAAAAGGCAAGAAACAGTTTGCTCAATATCTTGGGACCATCAACAGGGTTATTAGTCTTCATTTTCCCACTCCTAGTGTTACAAACCTGAATATAGTGGTGTTCCCCATTCTCCTAAAGTTTTCACCTCCTTGTTAGTCTGTGTCAGTCTTTTCAGTGTGACAATAGGAAACAATCTTCCCTCCACATGGAGAGAACAGAAATATGCCTAGAAATAGTAATGCCCCAGAGTTCACTAGATATCCCACTTTTCTCAGAGTTCACTAGATATCCTCCTTTTTTAGGCCATTAAGATTTGAAAGAACCAAATTTGATTTTCATTTAATTCTTAAATAAGATATGCATGGCCTACTATTCTGTAGAGAGAAAATGGAAACCTGTAATAGAAAGGTGAGAACACAGAGAAGAGGGTTGGGGAAGGAGGATGTGGGAAATATGCCAATTACCTTCTTGTTAATGGGATGAAATACCTCAAAAAATTCATTTCAGGAGAGTAAGGGGGCTGCAGAGATGGCTCAGAGGTTAAAGCACTTATTGGCAAAGCCTGATGTGGCCCAGGCTTCAATTCCCTACTCAATCTAGAGTGTGTTTGCAATGGCAGGAGACCCTGGTACATCCACAGCCATGCCCAACAAGAATCATTTTTTACAAGTTTGTTTGTTTGTTTTCCAAGAGAGAGAGAGAGAGAGAGAAGTTCTTTTCTGTTTGTTTGTTTTGGTTTTTGGCTTAAAGTTTCAAGGGGAATCCATCATGGTGGGCAGCATGACGGAAGTAAGCCAGCATCACATCTCCAAATTATATTGTTGTTTAGGACCATTTTACACAAAATTTGCAAATGCTTCAGTTGTCATAATCTACTTTCAGAGTGTGTTTTAGTATTTTCTTGCCAAAGCTCTATACCAGTTACAATGGATAAGAAGTTGCTTAATTTTGTTCCCAACTGGGGGCATGCCTATTTTGTCAAATGACAAAGGAGTAGCCTTGAAAAGAGCAGCTAGAGGGGATAGAGAGATGGCTCAGATCGTAAGATGCTTGCTGGCACAGCCTCAGTGTCCCAGTGCCCACACAGGGCCAGGTGCACAAAGTGGAGCACGAATCTGGAGTTTATTTGTAGTGGCTAGATGCCCTGTCATGCTCACACTCTATTCTCTTTCTTCTATCCCCCTCTGCTTGCAAACAAATAAATAAATAAATTTAAAGAACAGCTAGAGGCCTGGAGAGTTGGCTTAGCAGTTAAGGAGCTTGCCCTCAAAGTCAAAGGATCTCGGTTCAGTTCCCCAAATCTCACGTAAGCAAGATGTACAAGGGGGCACAGGCATCTGGAGTTTGTTTGCAACGGCTGGAGGCCCTGTCATGCCCATTCTCTCTCTCTCTCCATATCTTCCTGTTTCTCAAATAAATAAATAAAAATAAAAACCATAAACAAAAGAAAAACTAGAAAAGAACATTGTAAAGTATCATGACTTCTTCAAAAGCTGCTCTATTCTTACCACACCCAATCTTCTGGAAAGACTGAAATAAGTAATGAAATCCACATTTGAAGTCAGCGAAGGTGTCCAAAACCATTGCATTCTCTTGTCCAGAGGTGCTCTTTTGCATTTTCCAGCCATGTACTCCATGTCTGTGACTGCCATCGTGTGTGCCCTCATGAATGGGTAGCTATCTAGAAGATTTATACTTTCATAGGTTTCCCTTCCAGCCTTAGATTCTTTCCTGTTTTATGCAGATATGACACAACAATTCAGAGGAATCATGTACTATGCTCAGTTCTATTGCCAACACATAGTCATCTTCTGTGGTGATTGAAAGTGAAATGCTTCCCATCGTCTCGTGAGTGTGAATCTTCAGATGGTGGTTATTTTCACGAAGGTTGTGGGACTTTTGAAGGCTTGCTGGAGGAGTGTGTCAGTGGTATTGGGCTTTGATATGTTATAACCAGGCCCCGTATTCAGTCCTCGCTCTTCCTTTCCCATGTTCTTCTCCCCATGTGACAATGTGACTCAAGTCATGCTCCCCTCCATCCACATGAAACTTCCCCTTGAAACTGTAATAACTAAACCCCTCCCTTCTGTAACCTGCTTCTGTTTTGATATTTTGTCTCAAGAAAGAAAAATAACCAGTACAATTTCCCATAACAATTTCTTATGTAGCATATTCATAATCTTTAAGACTCCATATCTCATCAGGAAATAATATCTTTGGGCTTCCTGGAATGGAGCTGTGCACAGCCTCAGGTGGAGACTATTCTGATTCCATTCTCTTTGGCATGGAATGTGAACAGGCTTCAGTTACTGTGCCTTACTGGTGCTACTGACAAAAATATAGACATTGACTTCCATAGAGTTCATATTGCACATAAGTTACAATCATCAATTCAAAACTCAACACATGTTCAAGGCTGTTCCGAGGTACCCACACTGAGGATCCTCCAAGATGCTCAAGAGAATGTGACTGTCATGAGTAACTGGCCAAGACCTTCTCCACACACTGCTGTCTCAGGATCTACTAAAGAGAAAGCAAGGCCTCACTGTATTTCCATTTTAATTTTTCTTTTGTTTATGATTATCCTTCTTAATTACCATAGAGCTCAGTTGCATCTATGGGTAAGTGTCCCTTTTTTCCCAATTTGCTCCTTATTTCTTTTTATTAAAATCGGTAAGTCAAACATGTATAGTCTAGTGCCATTCCTAGAGTATGCTAATAAGTAGCCCTACCCTCATTCTGACAATCCAGCCCTCCATCCCGAGATGGGTGAAGAGATTGCCTCTGGGTGAGTTTTCATGTTAAAGCGGATCCCAAGGATAAAGCCTGCTGAGAGTGTTTGCGTTTTCACCTCCTCAGACAAATGACCATAAACAAACCAACCTGTAAACACTTGACGTCTATTTACAAGACTCTTGGTAATTCTAAGTTTAGCTTCAACAATATTTATAGGACAGGAAACTAACCGCTTGCCTTGTAGAAGAGAAATTAAGGGATTCAAATACGAAGGCCAGTAAAAACCCTATGTAATGAACACAGGGTTCTCTTTTTTTTGTGAGATCTCCAAGCTCTCCTGCCAGATATTACTTTGTCTGTGCCCAAAGAACTTGGACCTAGGTGCCTCAGCTGTAAACCTTGGGCACTACAGAGTAGAATTTTAGTCTGTACACAGGAACACTAATTCCAAAGACAGCCAAGGTAGAGATTCCAGCTCAGATGCAAGCTGCAAACAAGACTTTTCTTGATTGTAGACACACACACGCTTCCAGTGGCTCCTTTGTACAGGGTAAGAGAAAAGTTCCCAATGCTTACAATAATAAAAATGGGAAAGGTAGCAATAACGACCACCAATGCACTTTTGTCCAGGATAGAGGATAGATCAGTGTCACTTTGCCAGCAAAAGTCATGATGAGCAATTATATTTCTTGTTGGCTAGTCATGATGTTGTCTGCACATAGTGCAAACTTTATGCTTGTCAATGAAAAGGCGGGAGCGATAGGATATATGCATCCTTAAGAAATAGCTATTTGGCTCTCAGGAGTTGATCTTTGTGACCTATGAGTTTTGTTTCATTAGTGTGACCTAGAAAATTGGCTGTATTACTTTTACAGCATCCCACAGGAGACATCATTTACTCTGTTTGGGTCATAGCGGTCAAGATGCTGGTCCACTGAATCCTGCTTCAGAACTTCAGACTTCTCTTGCACTGTTTCTCTTTCCAGATGGCTGACACAGGCAGATGGCAACTAGGTGTTCAAGAAGTCCTTTCCAATACGTTGCCTAAAAGTACAGATAGACGATCTCATAAATGCTCTAGATTTTCAGCCTTCCCTGCAATGGTCACAATTTTATTAGCAAGAGAGTGATTTAAAAAGGAACGACTGTTCCACTGCTCAGAAGTGGTCTATCTGTGAGTCCATATGGCCTCTAAGTAAGTGCATTTTAGATTTCAGGATGCAGGTTGTTAGTCAACCAGCTACGGTCCATGAGGTTAGAGGTCTATGAGACTTGATGCAGGCTGAATTATATCCTCAAACACACGTATGGCAAGATTCTATCATCTAGTACTTCAGAATATGACCCTGCTTGGGGATAAGGTCTTTACAGAGATTTTTGAACTAGCATGAAGCCATCAGGGGGAGACTGTAATCCAAAATGAAAGTGTCCTTGCAAGAAGAGTAAGAAACTCATGTGGAAAGTCTGGTGAGTATGGAGCCTGAGGAAAGCCGTGTGCAAGGCAAGGACAAGCTTGAGGAGGAACACTGTATCTCAATCTTTATTTGGCTTTTTCCATAACTACTGAGAAATCAATGCCTGCTCTCTATGAGCCACCAGGCAGTGTTACTTTGGCAACCTTAGAAACCAAAGGCAAATGCCTCACAGCCATGGCACTGCGCTGAATGTGACTGAGTGCATGATGACTTCTTTCCTCTCACCAGAGCCCTGTGACCTGAGTGCTTTTGTCTTTGAGATCAATGCACCTGCCAGAAATGACTTAAGGAAGAAAGGATTTACTTTTGATCATAATTTCAGAGGTACTAGTATATCACAGTGGAAAAAGGCATTGGAACCAAACAATTCAGGCATAGAGAAAAGGGAATTCACATCCATACTGGCCTGTCTTTGTCCTTCTTCCATTTTTATTCTACCTAGGCCTCCATCCCTTAGATTGGTGCCACCAATATTTGAGGTGCATCTTCCTACCTCATTTAATTCTTTTTATTCTACCTGGGCTTCCAGCCCACAGGAAGGTGCCACCCACACCCACAGCTAATCTTCCCACCTCAGTTAATCTATTCTAGAAATGCCTTTACCAATATACCAACCAATCTCCTGGGTGGTTCTAAATCCAGTGAGGTTGAAAATGCAAATTAACCACAGGAACAATCATTGTCCTCATTGTTTGAGGCAAACAGTTTAAATTTGCTCACATTCATGCTGCTGGTAAGCAGCTGGGCATGGTGACATATTCCTTGAATCCCTTTAAGCACTCAGGTGGCTGAAGTAGAAGGATCACAGAGAGTTGGAGACCAGCCTGTGGCTCTAGAGTTAGTTCCAAGTCAGACTAGATTACAGTAAAACCCTACTTCAAAACAAATTATGAATAAATAAATTAATAAATAAATGCACCTGGATAGTCTGTCCCTGGGATGCTCTTAACCAGCAGCTCAACGTACATTTAGTGTCACGCACTGGAAATCAAACTCAGCATTCCCTCCTGCTATGTTTTATGTTTCTGAATTGCAGCCATCTCTCATTTTGCTTCAATAACTTCCCTTTGGAAGAATTAATGGTATAAATCACAAACAGATGGTTCTCCTTCCTAAGTACTTTAAACTTCTTAGCAATATGAAAAAAAAAAAAAACCACTGAAGTTTTTTTTTAAGTTATATGATTTTGCAATATATTTGCTTTCATTTCCATGCTAACTCAGGTGTCCTTGAAGATAGTTTTGCACTGGTTTTACACACCACTGCATGTGCTGCGTAAGAAGTGGGCTTTGCTCTGGTTCTTCACAGAATGACGTTGCATTTATCAGAGTAGTTTCTTTGCTCCCATAATACTTCTCCTATTAAAGAGAAACTGCCAGTGATTTGACCTCTGTGTGCTTCTCTGAAATCTCTACTCATCATACATCTTGGATAATCATAAGATCACATAGGGACTGGAGAGATTGCTCAGTGGCTAAGGTGCTTGCCTGAAAAGCCTAAGGACCCAGGTTCAGTTCTTCAGGACCCATGTAAAGCCTAATGCACACAGTGATACATGTGTTTGGCATTTATTTGCAGGGGCTAGAGGCCCTGGTGGACTCATTTTCTCACTTTCCTCTCAAATAAATAAATAAAATATTGAAACAATTATTATAAGATAATAGGCAGAGATATGACATATTTGGGAACCCATCCTGCCCTGGGCCATTGGGCAGGAGTTGATAACTATTAAATCTTCTTCTAATGATGTTGATGTTAATAAATTCTTATTGTAAGTACTTCCTATGCTTGTTTTTCTGGCTGACATGAGCAAAGAACTGCCGGTCAAACGTGAGCTGCAGTACTCAGGAGAAGCTGGCCTGTGATAAGCACTCAAGACTGGTTAGAACGTCAGTGGTTGTGGGAAGGTGAAATGTTGCAGAGGCAGCATTTATTATCTTGGGCTATCTTAGCCTTTTCTTTTCTTTTAATTTTTTGGTTTTTTGAGGTAGGGTCTCGCTCTAGTCCAGCTGGCCTGGAATTCACTATGTAGTCTCAGGGTGCCCTCAAATTCTTTGATGATTCTCTCCTACCTCTGCCTTCCAAGTGCTGGGATTAAAGGTGTGCAACACCACGCCCGGCTATCTTAGCCTTTTACACGGCCATTTATTGTCCAGCTCCGAGTGTGATTACTAAGTAAGAACTTTTGGAATGTGAGAACAGACACCTAGCTTCCACCAGTGTAAAGGTTATGAATGTCATCCGATAACATCGGAGGCCTGTAACAGAGATTTCCCAACTTCGCTGTGACTTCCTAACTGATGTGTCCACCAACGCTGTGAAGCGTTTGATTTATGGTTTTCTTTATGCTGTTGCCATAAGTACTTCATGAAACGGTTACCACGTTATAACATGGACCCTGGGATACATTAGATCCGAGTTTGGGGTGGTAGTCCCTCATATTTGTCTTCAGAATAAATGATCTCTGGTTTTCTTTGATGAGAGGGCTCCATGCTCTGCGGCATGGACAACCGGGCCGCCCGTCCCGAGGCCAGCACAGCCCATTTTGCACACGCAGAGGTGCTGCCCAGCTACGGGAGCGCATCTCTGGCTCCTGACTGGGTCGCCCCAGACTCGAGCGTCTTCATCAGCGCGTAGTTTGCTCTGGGCTTTCGGCCAGCACAAGCCTAAGGAAACTCTCTGTGATCCTGTAGCTGGTTTCGACCCAAACCAGAGCCGGAGCCCTTCGGATGAGGGGGTGCTGCGACGGACGCAGAAGGCCAGTGTCACCGGCTCGCGTAAAGGCCGACGCCCTGGTGCTGCAACATCAGACCAAAAAGGCACCTGAATTTCAGGTTCCTTTTCTTGGCTCCGCTGGCTAGGACGGCGAGATGGTGGCATGAAGAAAGGGGAGGTGGAAGCGGCACAGGTCAGCAGCAGGTCTCGGGAGCAGCAGTGCAGCTGGCTTCCCGCAGCAGAAGACGAGGTGCAGCTGACCCCGTGCAGCGGGCCGGGAGCGCGCACCACTGCCCACAGGAAGAGCCGCAGGACCGCGGCCACGAGCCAGAGCCAGCCGAGGCGGCTGCACCAAGGGGCTACGAAGGCATTTCCTCACTGATGGTGATGTGACAGGGGCCACGGCACCACAAGGCGGCCAAGCCGTCCCAGAGAGTGAGGGAGGCAGGAATGAGAGACACCGCCGTGGAAAGAGTTATTGATCAAGAGAGGAGTCGAAGCCGAGGCGGAAGAGGGCTGAAAGGTCCCAGCGAGAAACCGCAGGCTCTGCTCTCTGGTAGAACTCCGTAGAGCTGTCACATCTTCAGGGCCTTGAGTCTCAGACGGCAGATGCCCCTGAAAAGTAACCCTGGCTAGCTTAAGGACCTGGGGATGCCTAACCTTGGAGCACCGCGCCCTGTAAAGGCTGAGGACTCTGACTCCTGAAGCCTGCACAAGATCGTTACACTTGGCTTGCACAAGACTGCCACTCGAGGGCGTTCCCTCCTGTCCTTCCCACCCCAAAGCCTGCTGCCGCCAAAAGGGCAGAACTATAAGAGGCACCAAAGATAAACAGTGGAAGAGCTTGTCTGCACCCATCCATGATTCTGTCTGTCAGAGAAGGACTGGTGTAGTGGTTAATACTGTCAAGTCGACAGGATCCGGAAGACTCTAACCCTAGCCATCTCTGAGGGAGTTGCCAGGTTGATTAGGTAAACTGAGGCGGGAAGCCTCCCTGTAAGCGTGGGTGGCACGGCTGGGATCCCACACTGGACAAGAAGAAGAGGGGAAGCTAAGTGCCAGCACGCGCGCCTCCGCTTTCTGACTGCAGATGTGGCGTGAGCAGATGCTGCCGGCTCCTGCTGCCCTGCCTCCACTGCCACACGCCCGGCTGCCTGCCAAACCAACCCACTCTTTTAAAATGCATTCATTCATTCATTCATTCATTTGACAGAAAGAGAGGAAGAGAGAAGAGATAATGGATGTGCCAGGGCCTCCAGCCACTGCAAACAAACTCCAGAAGCATGTGCCCCTTGTGCATCTGGCTTACGTGGGTCCTGGGGAATCAAACCTGGGTCCTTCGGCTTTGCAGGCCAGTGCCTTAACCACAAAGCTGTCGTCTCTAGCCCCCAACCCACTCTTAAATTGATTCTTGTTAGGTATTTTGCCACAGCAACAAAGAAAATAATATAATTGGTTACAGCAAGGTCACCGCTCTAGAGCATAGGATACTGGAGAGCTCTGGTTATTTGTAGCTCTTGGGGCAAACCTTTTCCTTTCCTATACTCTAATTTTCATTATGATTTTTAACATTTAAGTTTTAATTCATTTTTGAGACAGAGTGAAACAGGGAGGGAGAGAGAGAAAGAGAAATGCAGGGAAAGAAAAAGAGAGAAAATGGTCATGCCAGGGCCTCTAGCTACTGCAAACTCCAGATGCATGTGCCACCATGTGCATCTGGCTTATGCGGGTCCTAGAGAATCAAGCAGGGTCCTTTGACTTTGCAGGCAAGTGCCTTAACCACTACTCCATCTTTCCAGCTCTAGCTTTCATTGTCTTAATCTATAAAATAAACTCAACATGGGCCTAAAAGCAACACAGAGGTCAGCCTAAGCCAAGACAACCAACACTGCCATTCCACACTACCAGCTCAATTTCTTATAACGTCATATCACTGGCAAGATACATCATTCTCACACTTCACCATTAACTAGACCTTTGCAACTTATACAAAGTTTTTGGCTTTAAAAGTTAGCACTAGTGTAGTAAAGCACTACACCAAGAATTTTAATATGACTAGACTTAAGTTAGCACAGAAGATTCTGAGAAAGGAGAAATGGCTCTCAGTTGCATAGTTTCTAATTAGATGTTTAAGTTAATCTGAAGTCAGGCACATTTCCATGTAATCAACCTAGCATAATGATGTCCACAGACTACTGTAGTTAACATAAAATACATGTTAATAACACCATCATGTTGATATTGAAATTTTATTTATTAAATAACCTTATGGTTTGAGGGTTACGCAGAAGGGATTATGTTATGCATGTCCTATTATGTATTTATTGTTCACTTATGTCAAGTATTATTGAAATCCCTTTGAAAAACATCCTGCCACTCTACACTCAGTTTTTCATATAGTATAACCATAAAGCTGAACAAAGCCTGAAATTAATTTTATGTGAAAAATCCACCTAAAATTTAGTTATATAAGCCTTACACTTACTGTACATGTTAGTAATGAAATGTTTGTTGGATATTCTCTTTCTTCTGCTAATTACATTTTCTGTGGAATTGAGAGCAAAAGAACCATGCTAACCCGCTGACAATTTGTTCCAACTGTTCATTTTGATTATGTTGCTTTTCATGGTAATTACATTAATAAAAACAAAACTGAAATCTAACAGCTTTTCTTACTGGTTAGATTGTTTTTATTCTATCCTATGATAAGACAGTTAATTTGTAAAATATTATCAATACAATAATGTTTTAATGTATACATGTGATCTATCCACATTTTCATTTTATAGCAAATGTTATATTTTATGTAAAACATATATTTTTGGTCTGGAGAGATAGTGTAGCAGTTAAGGCAGTTGCTTGCAAATCCAAAGGACACAGGTACAATTCCTCAGGATCCCCAAAAGCTAGATGCACATGGTGGCGCATGCATCTGGAGTTCATTTATGGTGGATGGAGTTCCTGGTGTGCCTGTTTTTTTTAAAGTAAAAATCATGTATTTTACTTAACATTTTATACCTTATGTTTGTATAAGTTCAAATACCTGAATATAAAATTTGAGCTTAGAGATTGCTGGTTGTAGGAGGCTCCAGTGCTCACTGTAAACTTGCTGTTACCTAGTGCAGGGCAGCTGCTCACTGCTGTGTTCATCAAGACACCAACCCTTCTTGACTAGATTTTGACCCCCTTATCACCTAGACGCCCCTCAACAGCTCCTCGGGAGGGATCTTTACCAGGTGCATCTAGATTCTGCCACGTTCTAATCTCCATGCCTTCCCAACATCCCTTTTCTAAATACTGTCTCTTTGCTTGGTAAAGCTTCAAATTAGAATGTTTTCATTTTAATAATTTTTCTAAGCTCTTTTAAAACATTTTTATTTATATATTTGCATGCAGAAAGAGAGAAGGAGAGAGAGAGGACAAAAGAGAGAGGGAGAATGTGTGCAGGAGGGTCTCCAGCTGCTGGAAAGGAACTCCAGATGCATGCACCACCTTGTGCATCTGGCTTATGTGGGTCCTGGAGAATCAAACTGAAGTTGTCAGGCTTTGTAGGCAAGCACTTTAAGTGCTCAGCCATCTCTCCAGCCCATAGGAATAATTTTGATTCATATTTTAATCCAAAAAAGCATTTTGAGATAATTATATATTATCTAAACTCTTAGGTTCTGACTTTATTATCACATACCACCAGGGTGGCACATAATAACAATCAACACGTCATGACTATGTGCTGGTTTAATTGATTATGATATTTCCACATATGCTCACACATTAACACCCACAAGCCAACATCAGCATGTCCTGATAATACAAAGTTTTAGGAACATTTTATCCACAGTCTAGTTGAAATTAAATAAAATGAATCCTTGTAGCTCATAATAATAAAATTGAAGAACATCTGATTTTGCATACTATGTGTTCCATCTTCTGTTTTAAGAGAATGAACACTTTGAATATAACTAATATGAAAATAAAAATGTCATTCTGAAGAGATGATTATTTTATAAAATTTTCGTAAATATTTCCTGTTTATGATTATTCTCATATGCATAATTGATTTTTTATGGTTTTTTGAGGCAGGGGCTCACTCTAGCTCAGGCTGACCTGGAAGTCACTATGCAGTCTCAGGTGGTCTCGAACACAAGACGATCCTCCTACTTCTGCCTCCCGAGTGCTGGGATCAGAGGCGTATGCCATCACACCTGGCTCCTAAAATTGAATTTTTTATATGCTACTCACTTTTCAGAATTCTAATCAATGTTAACTTATTTTTCTTCACTTTGGGAAATAAAAATGACCCATCAGGTGATGGGAGAGGAGGACTTAGGGAGGAAAAGCACGCACACTTGAAGAAGAGGGCTGAATGGCCTAAACTAAATCCCTAGCAAAAAGCAGGGTGAGGGACTGCGCACCACTTAGCCCCATCCTGGGGGCGTGGCGGGTAGAAGGTAGCAGCAAGGTAAACCACTGCACTCACTGGGTAGCCAGTCGAACCCAAGCCGGCAACTCCAGGTTCAGCGAGGGACTCCGTTTCAGGTGACCAACCCAGAGGAAGCTGGGCGTGGGTGCCCGCCTTTAGTCTCAGCACTGGGCAGGCAAACGTAGAAGATCCCTGCCTGGGAGGAGAGACTGAACACCAGGTTAGCCTGGGCTAGAGTGACACCCTATCTCAAAACAAACAAACAGAAAACTAAAAACACAGAAGAGAGAGTTAGAGGAAGACATCTGACCTGTGGTTTCTGCACTTTTATTGGACACATAAAGCACACACACACACTAAACCAAAAATATTTTATTAATGACAAAATAATATTTTGTGTCTTTAGGTGAGCATTTTTCAAAAGTAAAGTACTTCTGATAAGCAGACATCCACTCAATTTCTTCTTGATATCAAAACAATCTGATACAAGGCTGCCACCAATATTCAAAAATATATGTGAATGCATGTGTTTTTATCATTACAGAAAGTTAGATCGATTAATAACAGTTTCCAGTGGTGCCATGGCTGTAAATATTATGCAGATGCAGTAAATTGGTGCTGAAACTTACAACACTGACAGCATGCCATTGTCATTTTCATAGTGATCTGCTATCTCTACATTGATAGTAAATTGTACAATCCTTTTAACTGAGGACAGATAATGTTAATTCAACAATTCCGCTGCAATATTCAATCACAGACCTAGAAAACAACAGTATGTACAGTATCATGTTTTAAAGCATTATTCTAAAATATTTAATTAAAGATAATTTATAATTTTAAAGCATAATTTTCAGTAGCGAAGTCATCCTTACTCTTTGATCTTGCAACAAATGATTTATAATGAAGCAATCTATGATAATCTTACAAAATTAGAAACTAATTTTCTTTAGGCAACACAAATTTTAATCTAACTCATATAAAATCTTCTGTTTAATGGTGTCTCTAGTCAAAATGTGGTGTTTTTAATTCAATGCTTCTCCCTTTGTAGTAGCATAATAAATAAACATAATCACTATATATACATTCATAGGAGCTATTAAAACAGAAGTCAAAAATAAACAATTAATTCATTATAAATCTACTTTCCATGTCTACTCTTGCCTCGTTATGGTATGAAGAGGAATTATAAAGGGCCAAAGCTTCCAATGACTCCTTTAATTGTAACCAGTTGACAGGTACTTGAAGCACCATTTTTTACAATCATAGCCATTTATCCATTATATTCAAATGGAAGTTTGAGTAACAATGTAGAAGGAAAAAGGTCTCTTAGCATTTGTCTCCTGGAAACACGGTACGGGATCAATGAGAAATGTGGTTTTTAGACACTCAGCTTGGTATTGGAACAAGGTGAATGTACACTGAGTGTGAGACTTTTGTTCTTGCAGCATAATGTCCGTTCCACAGGCAGCCGCACCTGGGTGCTCTGCCTTACTGTCTTTTCTTACAGCATGACTCTCGTCTTGTGCACAAGGAGGTCTGTGCTTCTCCGGCTAATGCTGCTTGGGGCTCTTGGGACTCATGCACCTTAGTACACCCTGGTCCACGACTTCAGGTACCCAATGTCAAGCATGGTGTGGAAATAAAAAATGGATGATTCTGGAAGGAAACTATATATAATTTTTAAATAACATTGTGTACAATATATTTTTATATGTTTTATTTTAAAATATTATTGTTAATGTCTAATGTACAGACTAAATTTTATAAGTACATAAGTATATATGTATATATACATGCATGCATATACATATATATATGAAAAATCCTATGTATGTTCATATATATATATATTTTTAATTTTTTTATTTATTTATTTGAGAGTGACAGACACAGAGAGAAAGACAGAGGGAGAGAGAGAATGGGCGCGCCAGGGCTTCCAGCCTCTGCAAACGAACTCCAGATGCGTGCGCCCCCTTGTGCATCTGGCTAACGTGGGACCTGGGGAACCGAGCCTTGAACCAGGGTCCTTAGGCTTCACAGGCAAGTGCTTAACTGCTAAGCCATCTCTCCAGCCCTCATATATATTTTTTAACAATATCTTGGATTCATGCATGATAAACTTATTCCACACGAATAATAAGGGAGATCAGAAATGAAGCTATCTATCATTTCAGAAGACATTCTCTTCCTGGCTGTCCTTTGTGCTCTCCTTGGCAGCTTGTCAGGGAACCAGCTTTTGTAGTGTGAGAAAACCCAAGGCACATTGGGTGTCCTAGCAGACAACAATACTAAAGGCTTCAGGCAACACCCAGCATCCACACCAGACCCAGGCCCAGTCACCTCAGTTCCCAGCCTGCATTATTTCCTTCAAACATCAGGTATGAAGCGCAGGTGGTCAGTATTTTCTGTGCGATTCAAGTCTTTACCAACAGAAACAGGTCAATAAATTACAATTATCTTAACATGCACAATGTCACTACTTTTTTTTTTGTCCTACTTATCAGAACTTCTCAAGTGGACATAAGCTTCTTAACATCATACTTAGTAAATCCTGACTGAATTACATTAATGCAAAAGCTATCTCATAAGCATTGACAGTCACAAGATGTAACTTGCAGAGGATGATCATCATTGTGATAAAGTAATGATATTTTTTTATAGTGGACAAAAATGAGAAAGTAAACTTAGACACAATGTAACACACTAGTAACAATCAAAATAACAGATAATATAGTACTAGGTATCAGTTATCCAGAGATGATTTAAGTATATAGGAGGATATGTGTACTTTTATTCTTTAAAAAAAAATTTTTTTTTGTTCATTTCTATTTAGTTATTTGAAAGTGACAGAGAGAGAGAGGGAGAGAAAGACAGATAGAGAGGAAATGGGCACGCCAGGGCTTCCAAGCACTGCAAACGAACTCCAGACGCATGTGCCCCCTTGTGCATCTGGCTAACGTGGGTCCTGGGGCAACGAGCCTCGAACTAAGGTCCTTAGGCTTCACAGGCAAGTGCTTAACCACTAAGCCATCTCTCCAGCCCTATGTGTTCTTTTTTTAAACTTTATTTTGATTTATTTATTTGAGAGACAGAGACAGAGAAAGAGGCAGAGAGAGGGAGAGAGAGAATTGGCCTGCCAGGGCCTCCAGCCCCTGCAAAATGAATTCCAGATGCATGTGCCCCCTTGTGCATCTGGCTAACGTGGGTCCTGGGGAATAAACTGAGTTCCTTTAGCTTTGCAGGCAAATGCCTTAACCACTAAGCCATCTTTTCAGCCCATGTTTTATACAAAATATGTCATTTTATAAAAGTTCTTTTTATTTTTATTTGTTTACTTGAGAGAGAGAGAGAGAGAGAAATAGAAAGAGGGAGGGAGGGAGAGGTGGAAGAGAATGGTCACACCAGGACCTCCAGCCACTGCAAAGAAACTCAAGACATGTGCTTTACTTGGCTTATGTGGGTCCTGGGGAATTGAACCTGGGTTCTTTGACCATGCAGGAAAGCACCTTAACTGCTAAGCCATCTCTCCAGCCCCTATGTCATTTTAAATGTTTCTTGAACACCCGTAGATTTTGTTATTGATGGGGATTTGGAATCAATTCTCCAATGAATGCCAAAAAGTAATTGTATATACATTGAGTCAGAAGTAGATTGTGTGTGTGTTTAATATATATTATTGAGGAAAAGAATGTATGGATCCAAGTATCAAAGGGTCAAAGCAGAAACAGCCTTCTATTTTCTGGTTTGTGTTTTCTATCTAATGTCTTGCTGTAAGACTTGGATCCCAAAATGGAGAATATGCCCATCAGAAGATACAAAATAACACCACATATCCCCAGACCCTTTGAGCAAGAAGAAAATTAAACAAATTTCTAGAGGAAGCCATAAACTAAATTGTCCTAAAGCAAAGTGAGTGGCTTAATGCCACAGATATTTAGTCTTCAGAGTTCTCAAATCAAGAGTCTGAAATCGAAGTATGGGCAGAGTGTGTTTCTCTCTGTTCCTTTCCATTGTGAGAGGGTGAGGCACAATTCCTGGATTCCTGGTGTGTTCAGGCAGCTATTATTCTTCATCTCTTCTCTTTTCTTTTTTTTTTTTTTTTGGCTGGGGGAGGTTGAGTAGAGTCTCACTCTGGCCCACACTGACCTGGAATTCATTATGTATTCTCAGGGTGGCCTCCAGCTCCTAGAGACCCTCCCACGCCAGTCTGCTGGGATTAGAGGTGTGTCCCGGCATGCTCCATTTAGGCTTCCTATCACATTATTTAATCTCTGCCTCCACTTCCTGTGACTTTCTTCCTCATATGTATTTGCACATGTGTTCTCTTCTTACAGAGATACTAATTGTAATTGAGACCAACCGTAATCAAATAAAACTTTGACTTTCTTATATTTATAAAGGTTCAATGTCTAAATAAGGTCAGCTTCTAAGGCTCCACATGGACATGCATTTAAGAGGGCTGTGAGGGTGTAATTATAGATATCAACCTGACTGATCATGAAAGATGTGAGGCATCTAGATAAAATATTTTTTCTGGGTATATTTATGTGGGAATATCTCTTACTTTTAAACTAGAAGCCACTCCATCATCTTGACTGTTTTGGGGGTTTCCTGATATTAACTCAATTATACCCACTTTCCAGAGTCTCTAGGCTAGAGATGACAAACTGTGAAACTTATCAGCCCCATTATCATATGAGTCAATTCCTCAGAATAAATCTGAAATTTTACATTGTGGGTCCAACGTTGGCTTTAAATATAGCCTTCTGGTACAAATCTCTGGGAGCAATTCACCTTTAAGTCTCTTTCAATAGTAATTCTTTCAAATATATATATATATGTGTGTATATATATATATATATATATATATATATATGTAATTATACATTGGAAATATATATATATTTATATTTCTTTCTATATATATATATATGTATGTATATATATTTCCAATGTATAATTAATTATTTGACTCTTGGCTTTTCAATTCTGTCTTTTTTTCTTAACCTGAAGTACACAATAAATTGTATGAAATATTCACCACATAATAAAATTGGATTTGTGTTAGATTTTTTGGGGGGCCAAGTATGGGCTATTTTAAGTGTTCCAATAACATTCAAGACCGGCTAACATCAGCTATGATTTCCTGAAGGTCAGGCGCATTAAATAGACTTTCAAACTAATGGTATTTTCGACTTTCAGTGGGCTCATAAGACTGGAACTCCATTGTAAAACAGGAAGCATATGTGCTTGGGTGTGTGAGTGTATGTGTGTGTGTGTGTGTGTGTTTATTGATGTTTTTTTTCTCTGGAGAACCCTTGTAAAGGGGAACACCGTTTCTCCCACTATAAGAGGTCACTATCTGGGCTGAGATCATTATGGCCATAGGATAATTATGGATTTGTAAACACAGAATAAAAATAAATCAAAACAATTTAATAATATAAATATGCATGCCATAATTTTGTCAAACTTAATATGTTCAGATATTTCTCAGCATACATATATTCTACGCAGTTAAGTGGGGACTATAGCTCGATAAGTTTTGACAAATTTATTGGAAAGTTCTGTTACTTGAAAGAAAGTACAACTTGCAGGGTTGTTTAAAAGAAATTTGACCTTGTGCTTGTAAATCAAGTTGGTGACCCATATGGTGTTTACTGTAGTGACACACAATATTTCAATGTAAGAGAGCAATATTTTATATTAGTGAAGCTTGAGAAAGTTACACAGGACTGATATTAAAACTGCATCTGCACATGGGCCAGGCTTCCCAGCAATAATTCTTTAAGACAAAGGGTAGTATTACAAGTTCCTTCTCATATATTAGCACAACTACAAGTTTGAATGTCATAAATAAACACCCTTTGATCTCAAATTGTAACTGTGTCAAAAAGTTATCTGGCTGTGGTCAGGGAAAACTGTCTTCAAAATAATATAACTATAACCTGGCATGTCATATTAGTAATATATTCAAGACTATCAAGAATTATGTCCTGATATGGGCTTCAAAAAAAAAAAAGCCATCTGGTACAAATCCCTGGAGCCAGTTCACCTGCAAGTGTCTCTGACAGTAATTCTTCCAGTTCTCTGTCATACTCCACACAGTGCCACCTTGCCTCATGTTCACTTATAGAGGCAGAACATGGTCAGGAGTTGAGGAAGAGAGTTTCTGAAAGCATTAGAGAAAAGAATATGTGATGAGTTACCAGTGATAATAGAATACATGAGCTAACTTTTGCTCTTTCTCTTATAACAATCAGAAATTTATTTCTCAAACCAAAAGTCAAAAAACTGCAAAAGAAATGTGCGATCAAATTTTGCAGTCATATTCCCACAGAGCTGAAAATCTACCATCTTTGTGCCCTGGAATTCTGTGTATTGTACCCACTCCATCTTCACGGTTCAGTGCTGTGGAGAAGCTCCACTCTATTCTACCTTCACTGTGAATAAACTTATATGGCTTGTTGCATTTGGAGGGTGCCAGTCCCACAAGCATATGTGCATGACTCCTGTTACTAAAACATGAAACAATGCTGGTGTTATCAAGTGTTTAAGTGTAGGACTTCTCAAAGATACCCAGAAACATGTTGTCCAAAGGGAAAAATACAGTACTTTGACCTAAACCTGACAGAAACTTTGCTGATCTAAGTCACCAAGTCAGGTAGAAGAAGGAATGAGTTGAAGATGAGCATTCTACTTAAGGAAAAATAATGGAAAAAGGACATCCAAAGTTGTGACCCCATAATGTAGTATCCTATAGAAAAAAATCTTGTGCCAACCATTAAATTTATGCAAATCTTTAGAAATATAATCATTGTTATAATAAGTTTCACAGTCCTACTACTTCTTCCCAACCTTTCATCGGAATCCTCAACTAGAGTAGAGAATTTAAAAGCCAATGCTGTCGTCAGCTTCCATGTTGCTGTGATGAATACCAGAGTCTATGGGGAAACATGTTTAAGCTACCACAGCCAATAGTAATAAACGAGATACATAAGGGTTTAGATGAGAAGGTACCAATTCATTCTTATATGATAGTAACATAATTGTTTACAAAGAGATTTCAAGCCAAAAAGTTCACAACAAACTCTTAAAAATAATTAGAGAATTTATCAAGGTTACAGTTTCATACTGTTAATGTGTGATTTGTGGTTGGCAATATTCTTTCTTCTAATTATATTCCTTTCCCTAGTCAGTATGTTCCCTCTTCACTGCATTATCTAGTAGCTGAAACTTAATTTTTCAATGCAGATTTTATTTTGGATAGCAAGATTACTATATGTCAGGTAAACAGTTGTAGGATTTATGAACTCATTTTCTCTTATATCAAAGTAAAATCACAATTTCCCAAGTAATAAAAATATCTATGCTCTTTGCTCAATCATGTCAACAGTTTCAAATTTGTTCTTATACCAAACAATAGTCCCAAGTGGCGTTCTCACCACGGATTACTGTCCTGGAACCACTGATTTCCCAGCTGAGAAAGAAACACATGTGTCATGATTGCACTGGTCAGAACAGAGAGGGCGTCCATGCCTCTCGCGGCAATACTGTCCGCTCCCAACAGCTCTAACTATGCGGGCCTATTGGAATGCTCCCACCAGACGATGAAGAGCCGGGCTTGGCAATCATCCAAAAGAGGAACATTCTCAGATTCAGAAGTGGCAACTCTAGTTTCCATCTTTGGGCCATGGTCAGCTTTGTTTTAAGGATCCCAAGTTTAAATTTTCTATCCCTGTCTTGAAG
This sequence comes from Jaculus jaculus, assembly GCF_020740685.1. NCBI lineage: Eukaryota > Metazoa > Chordata > Mammalia > Rodentia > Dipodidae > Jaculus > Jaculus jaculus. Next base: position 90,545,446 of record NC_059114.1, read on the forward strand.
GTTTGTAATCAATAGTACAGGTAATATAATTGGCTTTGTGTGTGATATATTCTCTCACACATTATCTTATTTACCCAGGGTTACCATAACAAAGCATCCCTCGTGGGGAATGGATGGATGGAGGGGAAGGGTATTAAACAAGATGCATTCATTTTTCACAATTCTAAAAGCTTAAATCTGAGATCAGAGGTTAGTATCTTTTGAATCTTCTTCCTCTTCTTGGGCACAGAGCTTTCCCTCTCTGAGTGAACTCATATGGTCTTCTCTCCATGAATAGTTGTACCCTAAAATCTTCTTATAAGAATATCAGTCCTATGGATTGGGGCCACGTCCTTATGATGTCATTTTATTTTTAACTTTCTCTTTAAAGGTCTTACCTCCAAATATAGCCACATTTTGAGGTATTAGAGGCTAGGACTTCAAAAAAGAATTTAAAGAGATTGACTCCAGCCTACGCACAAAAAGAGTTACTAGATATTTTCAGTGTACATGAACTTATTACATCGTTGCCATCTTGTCTGATTCCCACACCTGACATGCTTCCTTTTCCTGCAGGCTGGATATTTTTCTAGGACATTTTACTCATGATGTCTGGGAAATTATTAACAATGACTATATATTTTACTAATACAAAACCTATGTCCAAAGTAAAAATAAAATATTGTAGACACTTTACCACCTTCAGGCTCTTAGGAATGTGGATAAGATTAGTGAATTTTATCCAAAAATTTAAGAGAGCTATGTGTCAGAAGAGAGAGCAGGCTTAATACTGAATTCCCTTTCTTCAAATCCTTGATTTCCTGGTATCACTTCTGCCTGGAAGTGAAGAGAAGGACTTCCAGATTATGAACTTGAAACTCATGCAGTGGTAAAGTATCTGAGAGACCACAGAGGGAGGGTAGTTGAGAGAGAGAGAGAGAGAAGTTAGAGTGGAGTGTGGCTTTTTCCTCTGGGCATGACATACAGCTATATTGAGGTAAAGAATGCTTTGGCTCAGTAGCTATGGCAACAATGGAGCAGAACAACATTGTGATATAAGCTCAACAATAGTGATAACTGAGCAATTGACATCCCTCTAGCACATGGAGAGGGAAGGGTCATAAGACCCTCACCTAAAATTCCAGCAATTGCTCCCTCTTGCCTCCTCCTAGCTATAAGAAATCTTGGGAGAAATTAAAATTAGACAGAAGGTAGAAAGAGAACTAGAAATGGGACTCCATGATGCAAGTGGCCTGAATGGGGTGGGAGTTTGTGGTGATGAGCTGCCTTTGTGTTATCTGTGCTCCTGTAAGTAGCCCAACCTCTCACCCTTGTTTTGTAACTATAACCACAATTAAACTAGTTGGGTACAAACAGATTTGTCTTCTGTGCCCTATCTGAGGTGAATATACTTGTGTTCAAGTCTTCCCAGGGGAAATGTTTCCTGCAACAGAGAGAGAGAGAGAGAGAAAGAGAGAGAGCGCGAGAGCGAGAGCAAGAGAGCAGACACAAAGAGAAGTTGCCTCTAGAACATAATCAAATCCTGCCAGGGCAGGCCACGTAGAATTCAGTTCTCCCTGGGCCTTTGTCCCTGGATGACTGCCTATAAAAAGCTGTCTCACTTCTGTTTCTCCTTCACCACCAGCAGCAAGGATTGGAAACACTGCAGGTTCAGAAGGAGCATTGCCTGATGGGATGTATTGTCTCCCACTTTTGCCCACATTTTTTCAAAGTTATTTATTTGTAGGCAGAGAGAGAGAGAGAGAGAGAGAGAGGCGGTGGGGGGGGGGGTAGGTGTCCGGCCACTGCAAACAAACTCCAGATGCAAGCAGGTGCTTTGTGCATCTGGCTTTACGTGGACACTGGGGAACTGAACCTAGGCTGTTAGGCTTCGCAGGCAAGCGCCTTAATTGATGCGCTACCTCTCCAGCCCCTTTCTCCCATTCTTCATACTTTTCTACAACAGCCTCACAGTGTTGCCATTGCTGTGCCCTCTGCTTAGAATGCATGTCCCTAGATATTTCTAAGGCTTTCTATCTCCTTCTATTAGAATCTAGATGACTTGTTACCTACTTAGAGATGTGACTGTTGAACATACTACTGAAAACAGTGAGTTTTAAATCCTTAGTACCACCCTTCTCTGTTTTCCTCAGTGACCTTAGCACTTAGCACATGACACTGCAATATAAAGAAGCTAGTTTCAAGGCTCAGTTTCTTTCTCCTCCTCTAGAATGTCAGTTCCAGAGAACAGTGATGCAGGTTTCTTCAGTACACAGTATGGCCACAATACAATAGGCATTTAGAATCTGGTGAGGTTATAAATGAAGAAGTAAGAAACAAGTGAACTAGCAGCATGAGTGAATGAGATCTGTATCCTCAGTTACCTCAGTTATAGGTAACCGACAGATGATATGGTTGGAGTTGTAAGCCAGCCCCTATACCCAACTTGAAGACCTAACTCCCATACCTTAGAATGTGACTGCTTTTGGAGACAGATTCTAAGAGGGTAAGTTCATTAAAGTTAGGATGATACATAGAGAATCCATGATCCAAATATTATTGATATCCTTATAAAAAGACAGTAAAGCAACAGTGATGTGAATGCAGGAAGGAGACACCAAGAATGCAGCCACTGGAAGACTAAGAAGAGACGTCTCTGTAGAACCCAGATCTGCAGACAACGTGATCTAGGACTTCCTGCTACCCACTCTGCATTATTTTGTTCTGGCAGCACTGGAAAATGAGCAGAGTAGATAAAGGATAAATCAAAGGCTAGTAATTGAGAACCTACCTTTGAAATATATAGACATAGTAAAAACAAGGAAATCACTAATTTTTAGTATAGTAGGCATAATGACTTGAAATTTAAAATCTAGGTTGAAGCTGGGTGTGGTAGCACACGGCTTATTCCCAGCACTTGAGAGGCAGAGGTAGGGGATTTCTATGAGTTCAAAGCCAGCCTGATACTACATAGTGAATTCCAGGTCAGCCTGAGCTACAGTGAGACGCTACCTTAAAAGAAACAAAAACAAAACAAAACAAAACTGTAGGTTGTAAAAAATAATACAAAAGTGAAATTGAAGTTCTGACAAAACCTTATCAGGTAATAATGTATTTCCACATGAATGCTGTTAAATGTTCATTAGGTTGGAGAACAGATTGTATCTTTAACTTTAAAGAGAACTGACTTAAACAAGCACAATGTGGTTGACTATTCCTGATATAGAGCAAAAACTACTGAAAATTCATGTATTAAGTTTGATATTTCAACTCTTTCCTAAAACTTTTAATGCCAAACAATGTAGATAGAGAAGAGTGATTTATGGGTAATTTGACAAACAATGATAAATCATATAGAGAGAATTTAAAATCACAACTTGTTTAAACCTAATGTTTCTTAAAACACAGTTACGAGAGGGTGGCAAACAATGAACAGAGATGTGAACGGAGCTTGAATTTGGGGTGGTCGGTAAAGATGGCATTATTAGACACCAAGTGATACTCTACATGGTATTTTGTTGGACATTCTAGATTGCGAGTGGTGCGTAAGATTCCTGCCCTGTTATATTTCGATGGATATAGTTTTTCAAGCAGGTGGGAAATCAGAATAGCCCTTGCCAGTTGTGTTCACATCTGCATAGACTCAATAATAGCTTGCTCCACTTAGTCAACCAAACTGTCCTTGAAGGGACCAAAGGAAAACTTCCCTGCATAGACTGAGTGGCAGGGGTAGCCACTGGGTCCACGGTCATGTTTCCAAGGTCTGAGATGCCCAGTGTAGCCGTGGTTTGCAGGTCAGGGTTCAGAATTCAGTCTTCCATCCTGGACTTCATCATGCCATTGTTTTAAACTAGGGGAAGAACGTTGCAGTTCTCTCCAGTGAATTTCATTTTCTTACTGTTAGACTGCTGTGATAATCTCTTTAAATTCTTGAAATATGCTTTGAGACTTTATGCTTGCTTTCAATTCTTTGACTTTCTTTTTTTATATCCCCAGCTTGATATCTTAGTATTTTTTATTCTTTTTTGTTGTGTCTTGCAAAATATTTCACAATATGTTTTGCAAAAATAGAATTAGAAAAGTCCTAAGGAGATCCTCTGATCTCACCTAAGCAGGAGCTGTTATAAAAGAGAAAAGTATGTGTGTGTGTGTGTGTGTGTGTGTGTGTGTGAGAGAGAGAGAGAGAGAGAGAGAGAGAGAGAGAGAGAGAGAGAGAGAGAGAGATTGAGAGAGAGAAACAGAGAGAGAGAGAGAGAGAGCAAGAGCAGGACATACGGGCTTTTTGTATCTATAAGACTGAAGCCAGAGACACTCAAGTAATTTAAATTGATAAGTGCTTACTAAGATTAGGAGCCACTTAGTATGAAATAAGGGTTCTACAATGACCCATCATAGTATCATAGTAACAGTGTGTTGGTTTGAATATGAAATGTCCTCCATAGTCTTATGTGTTTGAGCACTTGGTTCCAAGTGGGTGGTGCTGTTTGAAAAGGTTGAGGGACCTTTAGGAGTCAGAACCTTAATGAAGGAAGTGGGTCACTGGCTATGGGCCCTGTGGTTTAATAGCCCAGTCCTGCTCACTGTTCATGCTCTCTTTCCTGACCGTAATGTGATGACCCAGCTTCTGGCTTCTGGCTTCTGCCACCATGCCTTCCCTGATGTGATGGAATGTGTCCTTTGGAACTGTAAGTGGATTAAATTTTTTCTTTCTTTAAGTTGCTTCTGTCACATATTTTTGCACAAAACAAGAAAGTAGCTTATACACATAGTAAGATAACTTCTATATACTGGCCCAGAATTACCAATGATACATTTAACTATCTTTAACTTACTGGTTTAATAAAAACAAAAATGAGCCTTTCAAGAATAATTTTACTTAAGTTAGACTGACTTTTGGATGCTCTGTAGAACACTGACATAAATTGCAAAATATCACTGAAAATAGTAATATAATGTATATTTCATTAGCACCTCTCTGTTTTAACCAGTATTGAATAGCGTAAGTAGAGGGCATTAACACACATGAGAAAATGCATATCACAATGCAATTTTAGTTGATAAAACTCTCACCACAATTTATTTATATGATCACATTTTTCACATCTTATTTTTATAGGTTTAATACACACACACACACACACACACACACACACACATATGTGGACTATAATAGCTTATAAGTACCTGGAAATCAATAAATTTATAATTAGATTATAGTATGTTCACTTTCATAAAATAAAAATAATAAAATAGCAATAGTCATCTACTTGCCATACAGTCTAGGAATTGAACCTCAACCAAGGCTATTGAATCTTCTGACTTGAAACTGGCAGTCTTCATCACTACACCAGAAGCCCAGTCACTTCCAGGAAGTCACTTTTAATATAGTCCTCAATTTCTACACACGGGTGTCTCCAAGTCACAATTGTTTCACTACCAAATGCTCAGCTTTAGTCTTGGTGAAAGTGACAGGCGCTCGGTTGGCACAGTGCCTCAGACAGCCTCGCCCTTTCAGCATGGGCGGCAGGGCGCTGTCTTAATGCAGCGACAGCAAGCTGCAGCTCCAAAACGGACTCAAACACCCAAGACACTGCAACAGTCTGTGTTGCTCAGATGTGACATTTGGAAGCTTAGGTACATTAAAAGTATTTTCAACTGATGATATTTTCAATTTGTGATATATTCATCGAGCCTCATCATAAGTCTGAGTAACTATATACTTTTCTTTTTTTTCTAACATTAACACCTTCGGTGATATTTCTGTGGTTGAGGAGAGTTTCCTGGCTGGGGGGATGGCTCAGTGGTTAAAAGTGCTTACTTGTAAAACGTGCCAGTTCAGGTAAATTCCCTAGTACCCACATAAAGCCAGATGCACAAAGTAGGGCATGCAAATTGAGATTTTTTTACAGTGGAAAGAGAGCTTGGCATTCATTCATCCATTCTCTCTCCCTCTATCTCTTTGCAAATACATATAAAAAAATAATATTTTTAGGCTGGGCATGGGGGTGCATGCCTAATACTTGAAGACAGAGGTAGGAGGATCACTATGAGTTCAAGGTCAGCCTGAGACAACATAGTGAAATTCAGGTCAGCCTGGCCTAGAGTGACACCATACCTTGAAAACCAAGAAAAAAAAAATTTTTAAGAAGAGTTTCCTTCCTTCCTCCTTTTTGTAATTTTATCCATTGTCCAGCTCTACAAAAAGACATATTTGAATTATTAAATCTAAATTTACCCTTATGGTTATTCATTACTATTCTGTGACATTATTGACATGAGACAGATGACCACACATACATGACAGCTTTTGAACTCTGTCATCCTGCATCTTCTTTCTATTATTGTGCAAATACCACAGTTTTAACTACTTAATTATACTTTTACAATGAATCATATGCCCAGTGCTATACAAACTAAAACTTTATTTTTCAAATTCAAGATTGGTAATTCTGAATGTTTTTATGTTAACCTAAAAATATTCTATGTATTTTGACTTGTGTAGCTTGGAATATATAGAGCAGTTGGCTCAGAATAGCTCTCTAAATAATACTAAGGCTTTTGAGTAATTTTTATTAAAAAAAAGTGAAAATTATGATATTTGACATTTAAATTCCATTTTCCAATTTGTTGCTTCAAGTTTACAATCATTCATAATTGGGCCAGGGCAGTGGCTACCTCAGTAAACTGCTCTACCCACTAGCATAAGGAACTGTGTCAGATTTTACTGTTGCAGTTGCTCTCTTATTGCCTGGACAACCACCCAACCAGAAACAGCTTATGGAAGGAAAGGGTTTATTTCTGGCTTACAGATTCAGGGGGAATTCCATCAATGGTAAAAGAAGCTGGCTCACTTCCATACATGCATTTGCTAGAGACATTACCAAATAGCCAGCAAATGGAAACAGCCAGAGTGCAAACTGCTCTGAACACACCTGAGGGCTGTGCAAGATCTACCCACAGAAACATCCCCTGCAGGCAGGCTTTGCCTGCTGAAGACTCAAGTTACAAACTTAATCAAAAAACGCCCAAGGCCGTAGGGACATACATTCACATTGAAACCACCACAGGCTCTATCTCAGTACAGTCTGTAGCTTGAAGTTGATATTTCCTGACATTCCTAAAGTCTCATTCTCTTCCTGTTTACTTTTTCTTGGTAGATTTCTCCCATTCTCTATTTTCACCTTATCAATATTTTTGTGTTGAGCTTCTAGCACAGATCCATATTTCATTCATTCAATTATTGTCTTTTTATTCACTTATTTCTCAATGGCAGGATCAAATCTAGGTCTCATGCATAATAAGCAAGTAAGTTATCACTATTCTGTCCATCCCCGATCTCTGCATCTTGGTCAAAGTATACAATGAAATAATGTTGAACATAATTATTAATATGGCTGTATTAACCTCACCCATTTTATCTTGGTATGCTCTTGTTTATTTAAACATTTTCATAATCAGTTTTAATATTTCTATTAGTCAACTACCTATATATATTGGCACACTGTTGGGTAGTACAGCTGATAATGCAACACTTCAATTAAGCTATAGAGAATGTTTGCAAATGTGTAAGTCCCTTTACCACTAGCTTTTACCATTGCCAAATGTGTCACAGCTACATATGACATAGCAAAGCCACACCAGAAAATGCCATGATTTTTTAATAGTTGTATGTGTGACCAAACTTGAGAAAATGATCTTTTATAATAAACCATATTTTTTTTTCTATTTCTGCTGTTTTTATTTTATAAAACTACAACCTTTTCCTTTACTCTGATGAACTTCTTTTCACAGCTCAATATGGGCAACGCTAACAGTAATTGAATCAGAAGTTACTTTCTCATTGCTGAGTCAGAGTATCCTACCACAAGCATCTCATGGAAGGAAACATTTCTTTGAGCTTGCAGTTCATTAAGTAAAGACTGTCGTGGTGAGAAAAGTATGGAAGAAGGAGGAAGCAAGCTTCATATTACCACACCAGCAGGGTGGAAGTAGGGAGGAAGAACAGCAAACGGGGCCAAGCTAAAAATTCTTAAAGCCTGCCTTTACATCCTAAAAGTTCTACAACCATCCCAAACCACTCTACTAACTAGGGATTACATTTTTAAAACACAGGAGTCTCTGGGAAACATTGAAAATTCATAACACCACAGCAATGAATCCTATTTCTTTGCCTCCATTTAAGCACGTCTTTAGCTTGCCATTATTCCCAAGTCATTTTTTGCTGAGTTGAGAACATTGGGCTGATTTTTATCACATTTCTAAGACTTCTTCAGGATAATGGACTTTTTGTATAATTTGTTCTCTTTCTGTAGTTTGTTTCAAAATTTTTGCAATTTTAGATTTTTCAATAATATCATTATCATGAGTCATATTCCCTTTCTCTCTGTATGCTTATTTTCCATACCAGAGGTATTTTTATTTTAATTTTCAAATTGCAGATAATACCTTAATGAGTCACTGGATTAAACTGCATTCCCTCAAAAACTATTTTATGTTCTGTTGTCATATATATAAGGGTCAATGGATTATGCTGATCAGTTAAGCTGTGATTTTTCTGCCAAGAAATCTATTGCAGTTTATTTTCCTCATATTTCTAAATGGAGTTCACAATCTCAAATTACAGTTCATCTTTGCTTTTTGTATCAGTTTGTTGAGGCTGCCATTATAAAATGTCATTGGCAAAATAACTTAAATGTCAATAACATATCTTCTCACACTTCTGAATGCTGAGTCTTTCACAAAGGCTTGCAGATTATCAACTTTGTCTTTTGTCTCACACAGACTCCCATCTGTGTACAGGGCTCTCTGGAATCTCTTCCTGTCCAACAAGGAAAGAGATCTTATTTGATATGGTACTACCTTCTTAACCTTTCTTGCCTATTGTGATGGCTTGAAACTAAAATGTCCTTTGTAGCCTCATGTGTTTGTGATTAAGGGTCATATAGAATCCTTATCTGGTGGAGACATTAGAAAGTAGATCCTTACTGGAGGATGTGTCACTTGGGGCAGGCCTTGGGATTTTTAGTTAATTTTATATTTATTTATTTGTTCATATGTTATTTATGAGAGAGGGAGAGAAGGGCACACCAGGGTTTCTAGCCAGTGCAAAAGATCTCCAGATTCATGTGTCACTATGTACCTCTGGATTATGTGGGTTCTGAAGAATCAAATGTGGGTCCTTCGGCTTCCCAGGCAAGCGCCTTAACTGCTAAGCCATCTCTCCAGATTTCATAGCGCAGCCTTACTTGCCAGTGCTAGTGATCTCACTCTCTCTCATTCCTCCCTGCCGATTGAGAGATGTGATGCCCAGCTGTTTGCTTCTAACATGCTTCTCCATCATGATTAAACTTCCCTCAACCAGAAAGTGATTGCCACAGGAAATTGGTTACAAGAATGAGGGAAACTGGTATGATAAACCTGGTCATGCACTTTTTAGTCTTTTGGAACTGGTTTGCAGGAGAAATATAGGAGTATTTGGAAGTTTTGGACTGGAGTAGTTTCACAATGTATAACCTGAGCGTAATGGGCCATTCTGGTATGCAAAACAGAAATGCAAAGAGATGTGTGGATTGTGGGATGAGTTCAGCTTATTAAGTTTTAAATATGAAACTTTATTGGGTGCTGGCTAGAGGTAGTCCATGTAATAGTCTAGCAGGGACACTGCCTACATCCTGCTTGTGTCCTGAGAACTTAATCAAAGTTTAATATGAATGTACAAGGCTGCTGTGTTTGTTGCAGGAGCATATATAGTAGACAGATACAAGAGACATAAAGTTTGGCACAGAAAGTTTCAGACCCAGAGACATCAGCTGCTACAGCTGAAATTCTTTAAGAGATTCCCAGCATTGAAGATGGGCCAACTGCTCTGCATTTGGACAATAGAAGGAATGCTTATTCTTTTGAAAATAGTGGGCATGAGGTAAGAATGATGAAAGAGGTTTTGCTTCTCAAGGTCATCTCCCACTGGATAAACAAATTTGGCAGTGTCTCTGACCTGGGATTCATTTTGGAAACATTAAGATGCAGGAAATAGAGTATCATGAGACTGTGGACAGTTCTGGAGGCCAGTGTTGAGAAAGAGTTGGATTCTATGCAAAAAGGTACTATAAAGACACTTTCTGAAGCTGTGAATATGAACACTGGGTTGCAGTGGAGACCCCAATATTCTGGAGATACCAGGAGTACATGTTGAAAGCTGCTGGCTCTGGGAAGATGGTGCTCAGGAAGGAAGCACACAGCATGAGGGTCACAACTGCACAAGCTTCTTACCTAGGCTTCCCAATGGCTAGGATTATAGGCATGCACCACCACACCCAGCTTTTGATGACTTTTTTGCCCTCCCCCATCATCATGCCAAAATGTTGATGATTTCAATACTGTGAAGATCTGTGGAGGCAATGGCAGCTGCGAAGACATGAAGCTGGAAGAAAGTGTCTTAAAGTATTCTTCTCTGTCCTCTGGTTATTAACATTCTTTCCACCCCTTCTTCTGGAAGAAAGTGTCCCAAAGTATTCCTCCCTATCCTGTGGGCATTAACATTCTTTCCACCACTTCTGCAGTATTCCCTGATCCTTGAAGCGGGGGTTATAAAGAGGTCTTTAAAGGTCTTTGAGCACTGAACCCTCAGCCTGGGCTAGAGCAAGACCCTACCTTGAAAAACAAACAAAAGAAAAAAAGAAAGACAGAGAAAAAGATGCAAGTAGGAAATGAATCAATCAAGCTATACTACTTAGCAAATGACATGATTCTATACTCGAGAGATATTAAAGACTCCACCAAAAAATTAGAATTAATTAAAATTGCTAGGTACTGTGTTGCTGACCGGTTTGCATTGCTGGTAGAAATCACCCAACCAAGAGCAGATTCTGGGAAAAAGAGATTTATTTTGGCTTACAGGCTCGAGGGGAAGCTCCACGATGGCAGGGGAAAACAATGGTATGAGCAGAGGGTGGACATCATCCCCTGGCCAACGTAAGGTGGACCACAGCAACAGGAGGGTGTGCCAAACACTGGCATGGGGAAATTGGCTATAAAGCCCATAAGCCTGCCCCCAACAATACACTCCCTCCAGGAGGCGTTAATTCCCAAATATCCATCAGCTGGGAACCTAGTATTCAGAACACCTAAGTTTATGGGGGACACCTGAATCAAACCACCACATACTGTTTACCCAATTTTTCCCCAAATATTTTAATTATAATGGAAGGCATCACACAAATATCAATAACTTTCTTATATAACCATGACAAACATGCTGAGAAAGGATATGAAACAGTCTCATTTATAATAGCCACAAAAAATACAGTGCTAACGAAAGCAATGAAAGACCTCTACAATGGAAACATCAAAACCCAGAGGAAAGACAATGAGGAGGACACAGGAGATGGAAAAATCTCCCATGCTCATGGGTCGGAAGAATTAACATCATGAACATGGTCATCATACCAAAAGGAATATACAGATTATATGCAATCCCAATCAAAATGCCAGTGCCATTCTCCATGGAAATAGAAACAAGAAATCTTAAAATTCATATGGAAGCACAAAATAACCTGGATAGCAAAAGCTATCCTCAGCAAAAAGAGAAGGATCCTGCTGGAGGTACCACTCTACCTGCTTCCAAGTTACACTACAGAACCACGGTACTGAAAACAGCATTGTACTGGCACAAAGGCAGACGCATAGAAAAATAGAATAATACAGAATGGGTATAAACCCACTGTGGTGGTTTGATTCGGTTGTCCCCTATAAACCTATAAAGGTGTTCTGAATGCTAGTGTCCCCAGCTGATGGCATTTGGAAACCAGAACCTCCTGGAGGCAGTTTATTGTTGGGGACAGGCTTATAGGTATTATAGCCACTTTCCCCATGCCAGTGTCTGGCACACTCTTCCATTGCTATTGCCCACCTGATGTTGACGAGGGGGTGATGTCCATCCTCTGCTCATGCCATCATTTTCCCTGCCATCCTGGAGCTGCCATGGAGCCTGTAAGCCAAAATAAACCTGTTTTATTTTTCCCACAAACTGCTGTTGGCTGGGTGATTTCTACCAGCAATGCGAACCTGACTGTAACATCCATTTATCTGGAGCCACTTAATTTTTGACAAAAATGCCAAACACCCCACACTACTGAGGGGAAAAAGACAGCCTTTTCGTTGAGATGTTTAGCATTCCTTTCAACCTGTGGTCCTACGAGACCAACAAAACCTCTGCCAACATCTCTCTCACACAGTGGCCTCTGCCCAAGATGAATCCCAAACTTGTCTTTCCTCGACTGCGGACTCCTCGTGCTTTCTGAGGAATAGCAGATGGATGACCGTGCCAGCGGCTCCACGTTCTGCAGGGTAAGGGTCGTCATTGCTTGCGTTCTTTTTGCTGACGCAGGAAGGATTCTAATGCTTTACAACTATACTTTTTGTCCTTTGTTCAAATTTTCCAATTATTTTCAGCACAGATAGTATTGTCACAAGCTATTCCATCCTATTCAGAAGCAGAAGCAGGCTGTGTTTCACGATGGAGGAGCTCATTTTTTCAAAGTGTTTGAGAAACTGATCTTTTCTGACATTTTAGTTATAATGGAAGACATAATAACAGCCAGAATACATTAAATGGAAAATTGGCTGTTTAATGGATGATCCCAGTTAGAGTAGTAATTTATAAGAAATAGAGTGAGAATGTATAAGAATATAAGTTTATGTGAACTATAGCATGGACACTTTATATAGTAACTCAACTCAAGAAAAAAAATAATAAAGGAGGAAGGAAAACCAAAGTCAGCTCAGGGTTCCGATTGTAATTTCTTTTATAATCTGAAATACCTGTTTTGTTTACACGAAAGCTTACTTTTTCACTTTTTATTTTAAATGTAACAGTTTATAGTCTTATTCCTTGGCCTCTGCTCCATTACCCTGGGGGCTCTCCTCAGTGGGTTAACGGTGTTCACTGTGGGGTCATGGAGGCCTCAGTCAGTCCCTGGGGGATAGCAGGGGTACCAAGTTTCAGGGTATCTTACCCTCTCTGTGGCTCTTATACTCTTTCCAACCCTCTTCACAGTAAGGTTTCTTTTATAGTCCCCATACCAGATATCTAATGAAATATTTACACAAATATATGCCATACAATATAAAATTGAGTGGAACAAATTAAAAATCTAATTTCCTTTTACATAGCCTATGCATATAGATTACATTTGTGATGATGTTATTATTAATGGGCAAATTAAAGTAATAAATGATATAGAACAAATAAATCATATGTAAAGATATATATAATCATGAAATATGATCAGATAAGCAAGCTCCTTGACTTTGTGGTCTGGATTTACACAATTTTAATTCTTTAAAATTCAGCAAAATTAGTAAACTCAAAATGTCTATGGAATGGAGCTTAGTGTGAACTCCCTGCCACTAGTTTGCAGGATATAATTTACTGTATGTAGGAGGAATTCAATTAATGCTTATTTGAAAACCAATCAAATAAGTATGTCTTGATACATCAGGAAAGCATATGCAGGTGGTTGAGGCGTTTGCCGGCAAAATTTGAGTTAGGTTCCCCAGTACCCATATACAGCCAAATGCACAAAAGGGCACAATGCATTTGGAGTATGTTTCCAGTGACTAGGGTCCATGGTATGCCCATTCTTTCTCTGCTTGCAAATAAACTTATTTTCAAAGTAAACAAGTGCAACAAAAATAAGAATTTCAGTATGATCACTCATGGAAGCCATTTTATATTGCCATGTGCCTATCACAGTGCCATTTCCTTTCAACAGATTTCTTTGTTTTATGCTCATAACAAATTGAAGTGATATTTGGTTTATTTATAAGTAATAAAATGGAATGTTCAAGGAGTTCATTTTAATGATGAGATTAACTTCAGAATGTGCTCTGTGTTCAAACTTGAGAGTGACGTTGAGTGGGTAGAAAACACTAAGGAGACCAGAAGCTGAAAATGAAGGATTCTTTAGGCTAGGAGAGTAAAATAATGACTGAGGTGGGCTCATTATGTGTAGTTCTGAATGTGACTTCATCAACTGATGTTACAAAAATTGCATCATATACCATTCATTGATTTCACCTCTTATATATGTGATGGCAGACAACATTCATTGACTCATTTCATTGAAAAATGTTTGATTTTCCTAGAAAATCCATGTGAAGGAAATGTCTGCATCTACAGTAGGAACAAGGGTAGAAGTTAGTCGGAGGCCAATCTGGAATACATAGGACCCTGTCTCATTTCACTATTGCATTCTGTATACATGTTGGACCTTAATGGTACATCTTCACTCCAAATATTGTGCAATGCGTACTTTGTTATATATATGTATAGATGAGAAACCCATAGGTATTAACCACTTTTTAAATAGACACATTAGCCTAACATAAATGTTGAGAATCGAAGGGAAGTTATGTAAAACAAAATGCTATACTTTCCTTTGTGCAAGTGCTTGGTTTCAACAATACTCAGCCACTCAGGTCTTTGTGCAGCATTAGCATATGTATATTGTTACAAAAACAGACTGACACATGAGTATTCTCTTGCTGATGTGTGGGATACAAGCTCTTAGTTATGTGAAGAACTTGAGTCAGTTTAAAAAGAAAAAAAAAACGCATTAAATATTCCTACAATTTGTACTCCTATAAAATTAAATGTGTTTTAGAATTGAATGTGCGAGAAATGCTCCTTCCTGGTGTGCACATCGTGGGGGCTTGCACACCTGGGACTCACTCCCTTCTACCAGTTACCTCACTCTCATTTCTGGAACACCATGCTGGACTAGTGGTAGCAGAAGAATAGGAGGGTTTAATTTTTGGCTTATAATTCCGAAGGGAAGTCTGTCACAGCAGGAAGATGGTGACGCATCATCTCCTCATGGAGCAGGGAGAGAGAAATGAATGGCGCCCGCATGGCTAGCTGTCTCCTTATCACACGGTCCAGGAACAGAGCCCTTGCGATGGTACCACCTATCAAATTAGAGGAGGCCCTCTCACCTCGACTGCATTAATGCAGAAACTCCCTCACTGGCAGAACCAGAGACTTATTCCCGGGATTGATCTCTGGCTCATGGTTTCCAGGCGTTGTCCACGATGGCAGGGAGTACATGGCAGGAGCAGGAGCTGGCGTCACATCACCGCGCCAGTGGGAAGTAGTGAGCGACGTGGAGCCAGCCCACTGGATGGTGCGACCCATAGTGAGGGTAGGTCATCTCACCTCAACTAAACTAATCTAGAAAATGTCTCAGACAAGGTCAGAGATTTGTTTCCATGGTGATTCTAAATCCTGTCAAATTAACAACCAGGGATTAATTATCACAACCCTCAGAAATAACAGAGCTGTCAGATAACACTTTCAAAGTCATCTCATATGAGTAGCACTGTGGCATGTGACCACTCCAGTTTCAATAAGAACAGAAATACCTTCTTTCATATTTCTAAAGTACCTCTTGGGGTAATGTTGACATTAGGAATTGTTGACCTTTATTTTTTGTGTCAAAACAACCTTTGCTGATAAGTTTTATGTCAAATACATTCTGATTTTAAATATATCTATCTTGAAGTTTGAATGGACCATTATGGAAGTACCCATTTCTATTCCTGGGTGTCATTTTGTATAGCTCCTCCTTCATATCTCTGCTTGTAGGCTTCAAGCTTGCCAATATGGGAGTCCATTCCTTCATCCGTAAAGAGTCCCTCTGCTTGAGGGAGCAGCTGGATGGCTAGTCACAGCACAAAACTGATCTCTCTTGTCCAGAGAACCCTGTGCCCAGGCCTATGCTCTATAGTTTGATGTCTTTTTTCTGTTCCTGTAAATCAACAGTGCCTGTTGACCCAGACCCCTGATCCATTCCCCATTTCTGAGGATGAATGCATGCCCTGTTCTACATCTGAGCAGGCCACACTTAGGTCAGTTTTTAGTATTAAGTTATGACCTTCGTGCCTACAAGGATCTGAGTCTGCCACTTCATGTAACTTTTGGCTTCCCAGTTTCTCCCAGAAACTCATCTCTTGCAAAACATGCCTTCTCCTGGCTTTGCTTTAGAACTTCAGACACTCTTTCCTCTTCATGCTACCCGTGTCCTAGCACAGAAAACAGAACCTGTAGAAGAGCTAAAAATAATTAAGGAACACTGGAAGGAAGGGAAATTAATGAACGGCTTCTCAGCTCCCTACCTTGCACACACAAGTAGAAAAACACAAGGACCCTCTGGAGTGGTAGGCTCCTCATGTCCCTTCCTTGGGGTGCTTCCTTTCTTGCTCTCATCAGATAACCACAGTTTATAGTCAGACACAGTAAGGATGAGGAATCCATCATCTTCTCTATTGTTCCCTATTGATTCTATAAATTTAGCCCAGTACTGAACCACAACAAATGCTCAGCAACCATTTTCTGAATGAATAAATGCTTACTGCCATCATGCGAGTTCCAGTGATAAGAAAAGACAGTCTGCTTGAAGTGAGAAATTTTGAATCAAATGGTGAAATGACCCACACACTGATCTTAACAAAAGTGGTTACTACAAATGAGCTAACCACATCCAAGTCTTCAAAGAATAGCAACATTTTAAAGGAACAGACCATTATCTTTCATGAACAGCCTGTCATGTTTATTAGACTCCCCTATGTATGCATCATATACCAAGCACCATTATGATTACATGGCTGTTATTATTCTAGATTTGATGAAATATTTAATTTGTGAATTTAAAATATATTATGACTAAAAGAACAGCAATGATAATTGCTGATATGGTCATATCTTCTAACTTCAAAACTTTATGTTGATTGATGGCTAATACACTTTATAATGACAGAGGTACTGTTTTCTAGTAAATAACATTAGGAAGATATAATTACAAAGAACTTTAACACATATAAGATTGTCATTTGTCCTAAAATTGAGATACTTTGAACTGTAAAATATAATGTATAAATTTATAAAAATATTTAGCATAAGGTTTGTTCCCCAAATTAATTAACTTTCATGTACCATGTTTGCTTCAGATTTTCAAGAGATTTTGACAATCAAGACGTACAATGTGCTGTGTTTAGATATGATTTCTATACACAGTTTGACAAACAGACACAGCAATAAAGACATTTCATTTAGCATGGATTTCTATAATTTGCAACTAGTCACACAGTGCTTTTCTAGATTCATATTGAATTAATGAATTCAGGATATTCCTTTCAACAGGAAACTATCAGAAGCAGGAGCAAAAGATGGCAGCAGTGAGTCGTCCCAAGATCGAACATCACACATGATCATTTCACCTTAATTTTCAATGTTATCAAATTGTAAATTTAATAGTATCTTCAGTTACAAATTATTCTAGAGGAACAGAGATAGTAATTGTTTCAGTGAGATGGGGCACAGACCATATCACCTCAGAGCACCCAGAGCATAACTGCTTCTTTACCCCACACCCATCCCCACAAAAGTCTGCAGAGACTGCCTACTGGTGATTTCCTGGGTTTACCAGTAGTGAGGAGGAACTTTGCTATTGCTCATGTCACAAATAACTCTAAGAGCTTTACGATATCATCCTTTATATTAATCTATGTGGATAGGAGTGGTGCACATCCATTGTAAGGTTAGAATCTATTCAGCTGCTGCAATTTTAATCCAGTAACCAACTTCCCCTCCTTCCCCTTTCCTGAGTCA
This sequence comes from Jaculus jaculus, assembly GCF_020740685.1. Classification (NCBI taxonomy): domain Eukaryota; kingdom Metazoa; phylum Chordata; class Mammalia; order Rodentia; family Dipodidae; genus Jaculus; species Jaculus jaculus. The sequence continues at coordinate 90,563,090 of NC_059114.1, forward strand.
ACAGAGCAAACTAACTAGCAAAGAGCTACTTCCAGCAGTAACCCACAGAGGCTAAAGTTGGAGCAGAGAGCATCTTTTAAAGTCATGGACATAACAGAGGAGATGCGGAATCTTCCTGCAACAAGTACTGAGGTCAACTTGCCTGCTGCTCTGATAGCACAAGGAAAAAGTACAGTTCAGTGTGTGTTGAAAACGGCCCTTCTCAGGATATTTTACAATCAAATCATTTTCAACTGTTGGAGCCACACTGGGGAACTCCTTTGGGAGGTGAGGTAAAGCCTTCCTTAAGGGAGGGGGAATTAAAGTGTCTATTTTCACTCTTGTCAGTGGTCCCTGCTGAATTTGCTGTTCGCTTTTTACCTGTTCAGCTGGCCATCAGCCTTTTCTTCTATTATCACTTTAGCGCTCTCTCACTCTCCTTCTCTCTCTATATAACTAATGTATGTGAGTTTGCCTCAAAGTATAATGGCTAATAGCCCTGAACAAATCTTTGTTGGATAATCTCCTCCATACAAAACAGAAACATAGCGTCCCTGAGATCACTGGGCCCCAACATTACACGTTCCTGCATTCTACTATGTTACCTATGCCTGGAAACTAGCTCCAGAGAGGGGCTGGGAGGAGACCCCAACCTCAGTGGGGTATCTTCAAGGTCGGGAGAGCGGAGCAGTGGGACAATTTGTTGAGCTAGTTGCCCTGGACCCTGGGCGGAATGTGTGGTGGAAGGCCGTGGTCACCCCTGACTGTTGAAACAGGGGCACTTGGGCGAAGGCCCAGCGGGGCTCTCAGGCCGCATGGCACGGTCTTGTTTTCTACTTGTGAAAGGCCAGCTCTGCGTCCTCGATCTCACAAGCCCCATGGAGCCAATGAGCCAGGGAGCCATCTAACCAAGAGGGGCATGGAAACGCTACCTGCAAATAGAGAAAGCACATCGAGGAGAATGGGAAGTCTGTGGGGAATGGAACCGGTGTTTGATTTTAGCCTGGGACAGGAGGATGAAGAGAGGAGATGGGGGAGAGGAGAAGGAAGGGCGAGAGGAGGCAGCAGCTGGGTGAAGGAAGAAAACTGGCAGAGCAGCCGCGCCGGCGGCCGAGGAGACGGGGAGCCTCTCCAGCTCTGGACCTTTCTTTGCAGGAAGTTTACCTGTATTCCACATCCGAAACCTGAGTGAGTTTGCATCTGGAAAACACAACAGTGGAAGTGACGGCAAGATGGGGCAGGTGCTGCGGAGCGAGCCCGCGGCCGCGGTCGCGCGTCCTTTGCGCTCGAGCCCCAGGCTCTCCAGGAGCGTCCGGCTGCGCGCACACGCCATCCGAGCCCTCCCCGAGCCCAGGCTGTCCCGGAACCCCTCCGACGCCGGCCCTAGGCGCACCTGCCTGAGCCCCACCAGAATCCGTGTCCGCAAGCTTGCACACGCGTGGAGGCGTCCCCGGACCCTTAGCCAGCCGCTCCACCCCAGCGCGAGGTTCCATCCCTTCCCCCTTCCCTTCCATTTTCCTCCGGGCTCCGGAGCATCCTTCCATCCCGGGCCCAGGATGTGCTTTTCCCGAGGATGCAGGGCCCTCTCCCCAACCCGTGGCCTCCTTCCCTCTCCGCCGCCACCGCCGCCGCGGCTGCTACAGCGAAAACCAGGAGAAGTGGAATCTTCGCGTGGCAAGGCGCCGCGCCGCGCTCTCCCGGGCCGCACTGGGCATGCTCCGTACCCGGGGCCGGTTGGGGCGGCGGGGCGGGCGCCGGGGTGCAGGCTGAGCCGGCCGCGCGCCGCGGGAGGAGCCTCGGCCCGGGTGGGGGCGCGGGGCGCAGCTCGGGCAGCGCTCGGATCCGGGCGCCCCAGGCTCGCGCCTGCGGCTGCAGCGGCCCGGGAGGAGCGGCGGAGAGGCGGCGCGGCGGGCGGGCAGGGGGCGCTGCGCTCTCTCCCCCTCTCTCTCGTTCTCTCTCTGCCTCTCTCTCTCTCTCCCTTTCTCTCTCTCTCTCCCCCTCTCTCGCTCTCTCCTTCTCTCTCGCTCTCTCCCTTTCTCTCTCTCTCTCTCTCCCTCGCTCGTTCTCTGTCCCTCCCTCCCTCTCTCCCTTTCTCTCTCGCTCCCTCTCTCTCTCGGTCTCTCTCTCTCTCGCTCGCTCGCTCCCTCCCTCTCCCTCTCTCGCTCTCGCGCGCGCGCTCGCTCGCTGGCTCCGCTGCGCTCGGCGGCGCCGCCGGGCCGGGCGCTGCGCACTCGCGTCGGCAGGGCAGCCGCCGCCTCTCCGCGGCCCGCGGGAGCTCGCCCCGCTCCCGGCCGGCTGCAGCCCTGGTCCCGCGGGCCCGCGCACGCGACCCGAGCCGGCGATGCTGGGCCTGGGCAAGGTCAGGACCTTGCCCTGAAAGCCCCGGGAGGCAGACCCGAGAGCCGGCGGCGGCGCGCACGCCTCTTTATTTTTACCATCATCATTATTATTTTATTTTTCCCGGGGACTGAGGAGCTGTCGCCGGTGGCGGGTGCATGTTCGCCAGGAAGCAGTCGGGCGCCGCGCCGTTCGGTGAGTTCCCGTAGCGCATCCTGCCCTCGCCGTCCTCCTCTTCCTGTTCGCCGCGCGTGGGGCTTGGTCCCCGGCTGCCGTGGGATGCTACCTGCCCGGGGAGGCGGGGGAGGCGGGGAGGACCGCGGTCGCGCCAGCTCCCCTGTCGCAAGGCGGCCGTGCCGGGAACCCGGTCCGGGTTAGTACCTTTTCTTGGAGCCGGTTACCAAGTGGCTTCGCTACGTGCTCGCCCTCGCGGCCACCCCTCTGCGCCCCGGGGACGCGAATGTAGGGCAACCCTGACCGGGCTGCCGCCCGCCGCCCGCCCGCCACAACATCCCCGTTGCATCCATGACGTCCCTAATATAAGGGAGAAGACGGAGGGGCTGGGGGGTGGGCGGGGTGGGGGTGGGGAAGACTTCCCTCCAGTCTTTTGCCCTTATGTTCAATGTCATCACGATGTTTGGCCAGAACAAAATGGAAAGACTTCGTCGTAAGCGTTCATGGCCAATTCTCCAGTCTCGCTGCTTGCCCCGACCCGGACCCCTTTTGGTCTATATTTAGCGGTTTCCTAGGACGCATTTTTTTTTTTTTCCAGCTGGATTCACAGGTTTCGGGGTGGAGTTGGTGGGGATGGGGGGGGGTTCTGCGTCCTGACAATAGAGAGCGAGCCTTTGGCAAGCGCAGCCTGGGAGCCAGGTTTGGAGAGAGGTGCCTGTGCGTGGCAGATGCGTGATGCGATATTTGGGTGATCCGTAATTAATGGCTGGAAGCATAGCTGCGTTTCTACCTCCCCCACTCACGACAGCCTTCCTCTGCTGGTGTGTAATGGGTGTTCATCGATCGCTGCTCAGGTTTGAACCGCTCTGTTCAGAAGAAAGTCGCCAGCGAGGGGGTGCAGCCTCCTTGGTCTGGGGGATGTGGAAGGAAGCAGACTTGGGAATTTGGGGGTGTGCGTCTCTGCGGTTCCCACAGATATCCAAAGTTGCATACCCCATGTTTACAGCGGGCTAATGTAGGGTGTGGGAGATGAGAATAAAGGGGGGCCGGCCGGCTCCGCTTGTGAGGTGTTTGCCTTTCCCTCATGTGAGCTTCAGCCCTACAAAGTATTCATATATACACGCCTAATGTTCTCAAGCACAAACGTTGGCTTAGAAAAGAGATATGTAATAAGCCAATTTGAGGCCCGAGAAACATGACAGGCAGTTCACTTTCTGGATCCATGAGTCTGGTGATGCCGGGGATTTTCTGCGTGGACTTGGATGGAAATGGGGAGGTACCGGCACTCCCCATGAGTTACCTCATTGTGCTCCTATTGCTGGTGGCTCAGTTGCTCTCCACTGGTGAGGTTTCTCCTACATAATTAAAAGGCTTCTGAGCCACACCGCTTCTAAATTCCCGAATGAAGAGTGCTTGATTTGACTCCTGTTGGATTATCGAGATGGACCTGGGCGTGATCTTGCCGGTTCCCTCCACAGAAATGTCACCAGTAGGGGCAAGGATTCTCCCATACATACCAGGGGTGCTTCCAACTTCCCTGATGTCTCTTTTCTGAGTGTGCTTTTGGGTCGCAGAGTCCACTGTTCATGTTAAATGGTGTACTTAGCTGGTCGTGGGTTGGAAGGTCTCGGGGCTTAAGTGTAGATGATTAAATTTGGAACTAGTTGTTGAAATTTGGAAGACCTACAGTGGCAGTAGTATGTCAGCATTGCTGAAGGAGTTAGGAGGGACTACCTGGCTCATGTTACCTGAACCCCACCATTCCTTTCACCAGCATTACTTCAGCCCCCCTTTTCACAGGCACAGAACTTTGTAAGAAGAGCACTTTGGACATACCCTGGGCCCCTTGAATTGTTTTGCTATGAATTTTCTTTTAAAAAGAAGCATTAATGAAGCGGACTTGCCTTTCTCCTTCTTTTCTTTTTCCCTCTGAGTCTAGTGCTTCGGACTTACCCACGATTCTTAAAGGACCAGTTGCTGCCTTCCTTTAGAGAGCAGCTGGTGGGCATGAGCAACACTGTATGTTCGTGCACACGGCTGTTATGTTAACCTGTGGATTGAAAATGATAGTGCCCGACTGAATGGCAGTTGTTATGAGCACGTGAGGATTTTGCTCTCATAAAACTGCCATGGTCTTGTGGAAAGGAGTTAATTTGGTGTATGTTTGTGCAGTTGTGTAATCCAGTCATTCTAGATGTCACTGATGTTTTTATTGTTTGTCATAAAAGTCATGCACTGCCACATGACGGTATCTCCTCTACTGCACGTCTTTCACAGTACGATAGGAGGTAGGTCTTTTCTCAGTGATATTGCTTGTCAGAGAGAAGAGGTAAAAGTCAAATGATATTAGTTGGAAAGGGCAATTTTTAGTTTTGTTAAATAATTTCTAAGGATTATATCATTTTCATCATGGACTCCAGAATTTAAAAATGAATTTACCATCTTCTCATGTATGTTACTTTGGACATATAATTGAATAGATGGTGCCTCTCCTGAAAGATATCATAGAATTTGATATTTTCCATTGTGCTTCTTCATGTGGTCTTTTATGGGTGTGCGCCTATGTGGGGATATTGACAACTTTGACACAGTGATTTCATTTGGTTGTTCTTACTTATACAAGAAAGCACTAAAGTCAGCAACTTGTTCCCATGACCACTATACTTTATGTGGATCAACTCATCAACTTGAAGCAAGCTAATTGACCCATGAACTTTCCAGATGATGGACGCAGCCCTTTGTGGTGGTTTTTGTGGGAACTGCTTGTGCTTCCCCACACGGGAAGTGGTGGCACTAGTGTGACTCTTCCTAACGTAGTTTTTATTTTAGAGGTTCTGGTTGGTTGGAGTGTTTGAATTCAAATTCAGATAGCACACCCAACCCAAGCACACTCCGCCCGTTATTCTGGGGGCCAGTGCTTTGGTTGAAGGAGTGGTGCTGTGGGTGTCTTCTGGCTGCAGTGTGAGTCAGGACTCTTTGAATCCAACTTCGTCCACTGGCGTCCACAATGATTTTCATCATCCCTGTGGCACAGGTGTTCGGATGGCCAAAGTGGTGGCTTCGTCAGAAGTGCTGCTTTTGTGTTTGAAAAGGTAATTTGAGCAGAGCACTTCATGATGCTTGTTGCTAGCTTCAAGTTTATCTGATCATGTGCCAAAGCAGCAGCTTTTTATATGACTATAAAATACTAAACATGTCATAGATAAATAGTTTCTATCACATTGTCTGCCAATCTTGCCTCCTAATTAATAAACTGCCTGGTTAGGTTTAATGCATCCAGTTATATTCACAAACAATACCTCCAACATAGGAAACTCACAGAAATAGTTTATCATGCTGTTATTTTAGTCCATTAGATGTAAAGACTCATAACAGAAATGGGGAGTTATGACTCCTCTGGTTGATTATGTTTTGATCATATCCCAGTTAAGCATAATGTCAAGTTCTGTATCTTAGTTAATTGATTTGTAGGAAATGTCTTAGTGATATTAGAATATTGAAGTTATGCTCTGTATCAATTAGTTTTTGACAAATTAGAAATAATGATTTAATAAGTAAAACGATCTTCCTAGAAACTTCCACTTGAGCATATATACATCTGGAGCCCTTCTCAGGTTACTTACTAAATGCTAAGCTTGTTTACATCTGTTCTGGCATAGTCCATATTTTCATATTCTCCACTATGTACCATAGATACAGTACTTACGTAGATTGTAATGTTAGCCTGAGTTTTCCTCTGGAAGTATCTTTCAGATTTGAAATAACAGCTATTGGAAAAATAAATGTCAACAATGTAACTGCTCTGAATCCTGCTATCAGGAGATAGGGAGAGAACACAGATTCAAGTTCTGTGGCCTTGACTATTGACACAACCTTCTTACTTAAATTTTTGTGACTGTAAAATGGGTACAGTAAAGACAGAATATCTCAACATGTTGGTTGGAACAAAAATCAGTGCATGGATAAATAACTTATACATTGTAAGTAGAAGATATGTATATAAATGTGTGTATTGAGACCTAATTATGTTTTAAGTATATGTTATTTCTAATTAAGGTCACTCCAGAGATATTGTCTCCCTGCCCTGTTGTAACAGTTTATTTTGTAGATTTGCATTTAAATGACATTTTCTGCTCTAAAATATACCAGTCATTTATGTTTCAAAATTCATAATCATTAAGTTAAAATGACGTATATTATATCTCAAAGTACTCTTATTGTTAGAGACTTTGATCTAGTAGTCAGAAATTACAAAACTTTCAAATTTTTCTTATATTTGTATGTCAACTGAGATCAAATTTCTATAAAAATTAATGTTGTGCAAATACTGTTATTGATGATTTAATAAACATCATTCTGTGAGGTCAAGTGTTAAACATTTGTTCAATTTTAAACCATAGGACATGAATATCAAAATAATACTGTGAGAGAAATCAAAGAAAAGTTAAGCAGCAAAAATTATTAGATGAAGAGTCCCTCCCCTTGTGAAAATCAAGTTATTAGAAATCAAAAGAAGTCTGTGTGTGTTGTTGAATGTCATTTTATTTGTTCCCACCACCCTTCACCTCTGCTTTTCACCTGTCCCCCAGCCTGTGAATCCGCTGTGAGACTACAGAGCGTCCGACCCTCCAGGTGGGAAGATGCCCCACTCCAGCATCATCACATCTGGAGGAGTTTGATGTCGAGGACTTCCAGCAACACAAGATTTAGGATAATCACACCTCAGTGCACCATTGAATTTGTCGCATTATGTGACCTGTGAAAAGGGGCACTGTTTTATCTCCAGTCAGAAAAACATTTTGACAATCAACATGGTTATTTATATTCAAATTTACATGTTGCTGTGGGAACTGCCAATTATGTTATCAGGGCAAAATACTTGCTATAAAAAAAAAGCAACTCTGTTTTTTGGACCAAAGTGTGCAGGTGAGCCAATTATATTTGGTTTAATTAATATAGGTATATAGGTGTCAAATTTCTATGCTTTGAAGGCTATGGACATACTTCTAACTAGAAAGGATGGTTAGTTAGTGGGAGAAAATTCTGCCACTGAAATTCACAAATGCACTTGGAAAAGGCTGAAAGTTTCTCAGTAGTATGTATATATTGTTTAATAGTTGTGATTATCACAACTCTCTGATTTAAAAGGTATATATTAGTTAAAGTGAATTGTTGCAATGTTACAAAGGTCATTCTTTTTTAAGAAACCACTTCATATTTTCGTAATACTTATGCAACTCTTCTCATTTACATATGTAATAATGTAAGTCATAGAATGTATGTATTTGTTTTAAAAACTACGAAATGTGCTGATATATGACTACCATACGAAGAATGAGGTAAATAAGCCCCACTCCTAGGGAGGGTCTGGGCAAGATTGAGGATTTGGAAGGGAACATGGTAAAGGAATATCTACCAGTGATTAGACTTTGCTTTGTGGGACAAGTGAATGACATGTCAGGTCCCTTATGTCAGGGACAGAGCTGTGTCTAGGCTGGTATAACCTGGGTTTGCTCCCTGTGGGGAAGGGGTTCTCCAGAAGAAGAAGGAAGGAATGAGGTAAGCTACTCTTTCATTCTTCAGTGGCAGAGAAAGTGGAAGTTTGGAGAGAGGCCAGAAGTGTTTCATTAATTAAGTTCCCTTCCCCTAGAAGGAAATACCAGATTCAGGGAAGAAGTGTTCCCCATTGGCATGGTTTATAAAGAATTCTGGTCGACAGAATTCAGGACACAGTAGTGTTCACAGTATTTCACTTAGTCATTGAGTTATTTAAATATTTCATGCTATTTTGACACTATATTGAGAATTATCAGGGGAGTGCCTAATGCCCTGGCTCATTTATAGTGAGGAAGACCCATGAAATTCAACTGAGTTAGGAAGTGCTACCTTTAAAATACCTTGTGGTGTGCCTTTCCTCTTCCCCATGTTAGTTTTTAACTGCCAGTAATTGGATGCCCTTGTAACTGATGAGAGTTGAGCATGAAAATGATTGAGTCAAAAATTGACTTCCGAAACCATATACAAATGATGGTATAGGACAGCTGTTATCCATAGCATATTTTCAGTGTTGATAATTAAAGTCAGGCTGGCATTTAGTGTTTCAGTACTTATAGGAACAATCATAGAGTTAAGAAAGAAGAAAAAAATTACATTTCCATATAGATAAGTTTTATTTGGCTCTGAGCATGCCTAATCAACCTAAAAATGCCCACTTCTCATAATAAATTTTATTCTCTATTAAAGGTTTTATTTGGTCTTTCAAAAATTAGAATAACATAGCAGTCATTACCTTAAGCTACAGAATAACTTAATTTCCTAAAGAGCTACTTTTTAGCAGTAAACCAAGTTGTCCAAATATAAAAGAGCCAAAGTTCAACCTTCTGCTTTTAACAAAGTCCTCACTGGTACAGACTTTGGTTGTTGGTCCATGGGGATACTGGGTGAGAGTAGTCCACAAATGCTAATGGAAGAGACGAGAAGTCTTGGGGTCAGCACACATTATGTGGCATTTACTCGGACATGATGTTGCAGGAAGGCTGGGGTAGGTAGTGTGCTGGTTGGGTCTGGGAAGAGTCATCTTATAAAATCCAGTCAGGTGGCACTGATACACTGCACTCCTCCTAACTAAAGAAATATGTAGCTATGATGTATCTTTCAAAAAATAATCATTTGTGAGGCATTCATATAACCTACGGCTTAAAAGAAAACTAAAGCAAAAGTCTGTGGCGATGTGGTACCCAGCACTCATGTCTACCCCCATCTACACAAATCAAGGAACCCAACATTGATGGCACGGTTGTGTGTTTCATTTTCCCATATGGTATTATCTCACTGAATGATATTAATGCTTAATATATATTATATCACTAATCAGGAAACATCTTGCCTTCTAATTTTTAAAGGAATATGACATATTTGCTTCTTTTAATAAATGTTACCTGGATTAATTTAATTTACCAAGATTTACTCTTATGGATTATATGTTACATGCATTTTAATCATTCATGCTTATGTGTTACTTTGTTTCACATTTGAGGTGTATGGCATTTGTAAGGTGGTGTCTTCTTGAGAACCCTGAAGTACATTGGTACAATCATTTTCTTTTTCCAACTAAATTTTACTATTTAAAAAATATTTTATTTATTTGAGAGAGAGAGAGAGAAGAGAAGAGAAGAGAAGAGAAGAGAAGAGAAGAGAAGAGAAGAGAAGAGAGGGGAGGTGGGGGAGAGAGAATGGCCACTCCAGGGCCTCCAGTCCTGCAAACAAACTCCCGACGCGTGTACCACCTTGTACATCTGGCTTATGTGGATTCTGGGGAATGGAACCTGGGCTGTTTGGCTTTGCAGGCAAGTGTTTTAACTGCTGAGCTATCTCTCCAGCCCCCTGTTCTCTTTTTTGCAAGTAATGTTTGTTGGCCTGAGGAGATAGATTGCTGGCAATCACTTGCCTTGTAAGCGTGGGGGTCTGAGTTCACTTCTCAGGGGTCCATGTGCCAAACGTGGGAGTGTGTGCCTCCCAGCACTGGGGAGGTGGAGACCAGTGGGTTTCTGGACCTCGCTGGCCAGTCAGTTTAACCAACCTGGTGAGCTCCAGGTCACTGGGAGACTGTGTCTCCAAAAGAGGTGGGTGGTGTGCCTGGAGAGAGATGGTTGAAGTTGGCCCACGCGTGTGTACCTGCACACACGCCCCAACACACAGTGTGTATATGTGCACACACCCACAGTACCTGCTCCTAACAGCTTGAAATCAGAGAAAGTGGTAACAAGAAGTTAAATGTTCATACTCCAGAAGAGGCCTCTTATGACAGACATGCTAGTACTACGCATCTAGAAGAGGATTGAGCATGTGGCTTTGTTACCTCTAAACCCGTAGGACAAGTTTTCCTGTATCTTTCGGTAACATGACTTGCTGAATGTGCTAGGATTTTGGCAGGGCACAAGGCACTGTCTTTCCACTCCTGAGAGATGGGGACCATCGGCTTCACGTTACTTCCGAGGCATAGATGTCTTCAAGGCTTTTGAGGTGTGTTGCCAAGGTGTCCTCCAGCAGAGCCTTCATACTTTATCTCTTAACACTCCAAAGCAAGACCTTTGTCCCCTGATTTCAACAACACTGAGTGTTGTGGTTATATATGCGAATAGCCATTAGATTGGAGGAAATCATGTTTTCTGTGATTTAGCTTTCTTCTCTTTAAACATTCCTAAGTATAAGCGTCATATTAGCGTGCTGTCCATTTTCAGTTTCTTCAGGAGTCATCTTTTCACACTGTATCCCTTCTGCTTTCTCCCTTTTCCTGTTACTCACTTGTATTGCTTATTGATAGTAACTGCTTCACCCTTCACCATGCCTTAACACATGTAGACTTCATGTTATTAATGCCTTTGTTGAGACCACATTTCTTAACTTTGACATTAAGTTTATCTACTTTTCTCAGGCGTTTTTAAAGTTTGTTTATTTATTTGCAAGCAGAGAGATAGAAGACAGACTGAGAGAGATTTGGTGTGCCAGGGCCTCCAGCCACTGCAAATGAACTCCAGGTGCATGCCCCACCTTGTGCACTTGGGTTTACGTGGGTACTGGGGAATTGAACTTGAGCCATTAGGCTTTACAGGCTAGTGCCTTAACTGCTGAGCAATCTCTCCAGCCCGAGAGTTTTTCTTTTTCTTGAAGAAACTGTTTTATTGCTTACTGATTTGTTTGCTGTCTGATAAATATGCTGATTGAACAGACAGTTGAGGGAATTGCTTAAAAGTTGGACCCTAGCTATGAGTTTACGTATCCCAAGTTTATCTGCTTTTCAAGCATCACTGTTATTAAGGAAAATGATAATTTCTGGATCTTTGGGTTGTATTCAGAGTAAATTAAGAAGTTACATACTTAAATACTTAGCTGAGTACGGAATGTGTTGGTAAGGAGACTTTAGAAACGTTAGAGGTTTTAGATGAAACCACAAAGATGCCAGATCAGGTCCCTACAGCTCCAGCTTTTGCTGACCCTTCATAATGCACACTAAGGCCCTTGTACCCATCCAGTGCCTCTGCGTGAAAGGCCAGGTGTTTGGGGCAGTCCAAGGGCACAGGTGGCTCTGGGGGCACTATTCACGTTCAGGTTTATTGGATAAGTTTGGGCACTAGTCTTAGGTGAGTACATGACTTTCTCTATTCTTCTGAGAATGTGTACCTTTCTCCTTGGTTAAATAGGATGAGTTTGCCCCCAGCCTCATTCCACACTGCTAATTGCTCCTTTTTTATCACCAATCCTCAAATGTTAGGACAGTTATCAGCACACAGCAAACATAGTCATTTGGGGAGATATGTACAGTTTTATTTTGATTGTCAAAGCTAACTCATGAAGTGACAGTTTTGTTTGTTTGTTGGATCTGGGTTCGTTTGGGGTCCTGGGCTCTGGAGCCCTCTAGAGAGGACACTGGGCTGAGAGTTTGGGTTCTGAGATACAAATCGGCTGGCACTGGCAGTCTCTGGTCACTTTGTACTTGGGCTGGTTTTGTCATTTGCTTATTAAGATCCAATTCGCAGGGTTTTGATATGACTGTTCATGTGAAAATGCAAGGGGAACACAATCAAAGTAGGCGTTCAGGTTTAAAATATATTCACTAGAGCTTTTGATAAGCCTCAAAACAATGTAATTTTTTGGGTGAGTTGGAGTAAAAGTGTTTTCTTGCCTATAAAACTGAACGTACGAATGCATCTCTTATGACCGGTTACAAATGGCCCCTCCCGAGCGCTGTCAGGCGGTTGTGTCTCAGGTCCTTGGGCTGTTGCCCCGAGGCAGAGCCCTTCTTTTACCCACCAGTGGGAACCTGTCTTCCTTCCTTCCTTCATCTCCCCTTTCCTCTTCTCGCCGGTTTTCCTCCCTCTCTGTCTCCCTTCCCCTCCCGCCCTCCCTCCCCTTTCCTTTCTTTGCTTTCTACTACTTCAAAGTTGTGTGTTAGAGCAAATTGGCCCCAGAAGTTTCCCTGCATTTTTCTTCTTGCAAGCAGATTTGCTGTTTGGAAAGGAGGGCTGCTGGGCCCTGTTGCTCTGGAGGGCGAAGTCTGTTGAGCTGTCTCGGGAGTTGCATTTCCCTCCCGTGGGCTGCCTAGTCTGGCGCCTGTGAGACTTGATCAGAACAGTTTTAGAAGTGTGAACCATGATTGGCTGCCATTTTTTTCCAACATATTTCCTTAAATACTTTGAATAGAATGACAGAGAATTCTTATCACTCCAACTGTAGCCTGCCAATAAGTAATCATGGGTAAGTTACAATAATTTTTTGTTTAAATTACAAGAATTTTTTTGTTGCCTATTCACTAATTTGTTGTTGTTGTTGGTGGTGGTGGAGGTGAAACACTGATTTTACTGGCTGACTTACATCATCTCCAGGGTTTACTTGGCTGGCTTTGAGAAAAATCAGCATTGATCGCCAAAATGCCAGATTTACTATCACAGTAGGTTTCACTGCACTGGACAGACTCTGAATGACTTTTTTTAATTCAAAGAGTAGATCTTAACCAAATGTCCCTGAATGATAAAGGAGGGTTGCCCCTCCCATAAATTAGCTTCTGTAAATATCAAGTTAAAGGTCAGAGCCAAGGTCATCTGATTCTTTTTTTTTTCCATTTTATTTTATTTTATTTATTTATTTGAGAGCGACAGGCACAGAGAGAAAGACAGATAGAGGGGAAGAGAGAGAATGGGCGCGCCAGGGCTTCCAGCCTCTGCAAACGAACTCCAGATGCGTGCGCCCCCTTGTGCATCTGGATAACGTGGAACCAGGGGAACCGAGCCTCGAACCGGGGTCCTTTAGGCTTCACAGGCAAGCGCTTAACTGCTAAGCCATCTCTCCAGCCCAATTTTTTTTTTCTTTTTATTCCCCCATATTATTAACAAATTGTGTGTGGCTACATCATGTATTGGTTCCATTTTTCCCTTGTCCCTGCCCTGCCCCCATTCTACTGGGGACGCTCCTTATTGGGGCTTCAAGTTTTTCCTATGGGGTTGTGGGTTATGCATTGTGAGAGCAGTAGTCAGTTATTTATCATTACTTTTTTTGTGGCCAGGGTGGGTGGAGGGAGTGAGTGCCTCTGGGCATGTTGTCTCAATCTGAGGCTCTTAAAATCCTCCCACCTCCTCTTCTGCAGAATTCCCTTAACCTTGGTGAGTGAGTTTTAAGCCTCCTTCAGTGAGTTCTTAGGAGCTTCTGGATCTCTGTTTTGGTAGGTGTTGAGTGTCCTCAGGGTCTGTCTCCTTCACCTGGTGCTGATTGTCAGGTTCAGCATGGAAGCAGCTCTCTTGCTCGTCTCCCCAGTTCCTTGTGGTTTTCGCTGTGGCTTGGCTGAAGTGAAAGGAGTATTTACCTCCTTGGGCCTCACCGCCTTTACAGAGCAGGGGATCTGTGAGTAGGGAACCTGGGGCCCTTCAATGAGAAAGGCATTGTCTCTAAACTTTTAAAGTTAAAACTTCCATTGAGGGCTGGAGAGATGGCTTAATGGTTTCAGTGTTTGTCTGCAAAGCCAAAGGACCAGGTTCAATCCCCCAGGACCCAAATAAGCCAGATGCACAAGGTTACATATGCATCTGGAGTTCATTTGCAGTGTCTAGAGGCCCTGGTGAGTCCATTCTCACCCTTTACCTGCCTCTTTCTCTCTATAATTTTCTCTCAAATACATTTTTAAAAATATAAAATATTTTTTTAAAAACTTCCCATTGAGGGCTGGAGAGATGGCTTAGCGGTTAAGCACTTGCCTGTGAAGCCTAAGGACCCCGGTTCGAGGCTCGCTTCCCCAGGTCCCACGTTAGCCAGATGCACAAGGGGGCGCACGCGTCTGGAGTTCGTTTGCAGAGGCTGGAAGCCCTGGCGCGCCCATTCTCTCTCTCTCCCTCTATCTGTCTTTCTCTCTGTGTCTGTCGCTCTCAAATAAATAAATAAATAATTAAAAAAAAAAAACTTCCCATTGAGTGTGTTACTGAGTAGCAAGATTTTAAGTATTCAGGAAGATATGGTAGTCATGATTTTGTTTTCTCTTTATTTCAGATAAATGTTGGTCCATTTCCCTTATATATTTAAAATCATTTCCCCCTTTAATCCAAGGCAGCTTGCGCAGTAAACTGTATAGTGACCACATTCATCTGTTTACGCATTTAGGGCTATCCATGACGTGCTCTTAGCCTGTGCTTGTTGACCAAAAAAGATGTGTGCATGGGAAGGAGGAGGGTGGCTTGATGAAGTGGTAGTGTGCGGCACCCTTGTCCTGCACATGGTGCTACGGCTGCCCGACACTGGGTGATGTTCTCTGAGCTTTGCTGGTACCTGGTGGAAACCCAAAAGAAAAAAAAAATCATGAAGTAGAAAGAAGCCAGTAACTTTAACTACATCCAGCTACAGAGTTTATACATACTGGACTGATTGGAATGATTTAACTCATCATTCATCAAACTGGGCAGAATGAAATTTTCGAAAAGTAAGATGTTATAAAGAGGAGGAAGCAACGTGCTTCAGCTGAAGGGCAGCACTTGTCTCCTCAGTAAACTGAGGTTTCAACTTCAGGGGCTCCGCAACCTTATTTTCCATCATATTTCTGGTACACATTCCCCTCCTCTGAGTACAAGTTTTCTTAATATGTACTAATGGCTCCTAGGATTCTAGATCCTTCAGTACTAAGTGTAAATACTGTGTACTGCACCCAGTGGAGTGAATCTCTGAGCCTTTCAGGTAGCTCAGTGGCATCTCCAGGTTGGCGGCACCTCTGAGCTGCAGACGGGTGCCCAGCAGACAGAGCCTGGGCAAGCACTGTCTGCACCCGAGTAAGGCTATGGGAGGAAACTTCAGCAAAGTCATTCCTTGGGGCTTGATAGCTCATTAGTTCTTACATGTGATTTCTCATGTTTTAGTACTTCAAAGTGATAAATAAACAACAAGAAAAAATTTTGGACCAATAGATGTTGGCCTGTTCTCTCCTTCCCAGAGTGCTCCTGTTCAGTGATCACGTGGTTCCCGATGGCACGGTGATTCTCCCATGTACTCGGTCAGTGCTGTAGCTCACCGGGATGTGGTAACGTGGCACTGATGACTCCCGTACTTTCAGCTCTGGTCCAGAGATGAAGCTGACACCAAGTCGTGTCTTGGAATCTTTTGTGCTTTCACAGTTGTGTTTGTTGCCAGTAGGCTTCTTTACCCTTCTTAATATTTACAACTGACAAACAGTAGCCCTAACCCTAAAACCCTAACCCTAACCCTAAATGATACCTACATGCTTATTACTGATGTATTCTTGCTGGTGGATCCTGCAGGACATCTGGCGAGGGTAGCATTGTTTCTGTGTGCTTCCAGAGCTTTCGGAATGCCACTCAGCAGGAGCTGGTCATCCATGGCCATGCATTGCAACTCAGTGATTGGCAGTAATGGTGCTGGCTTGTGGAAAACATTGCTAGCAATATACCAAGACACAAGATACACATGCAGATTGTTTCAAAGGGGCAAGCACCATGTACAGTTTTGGGGTGGCAGTTTGCTGGTGTGTAGTATATGGAATACCATGATGTCAAAAGAATTTGGCCTGTCTCTTCAAGGAAACCCAAGAGAAGATAATGGAGTATTTTAACAAGATGTAGAGACTGCTCTCTAGCACTGGTTTACATCCTTGATTACCATACTGAATGGCACAGCCTACATCAAGACCCTAAAACACACCACATTTCTTTAAGTCACAGAAGCCAGGGAACATGCCCAGAGGCTTTGCAAAGATGTCATTCAATTAAAACATTGAACAGGCTTAACCATTGTAGAAAGTGGCCTAGATAACAGCATTTATCTCTTACAGTTCTGGGAGCTAGAAAAATCTGAAATCAAATAATCAACAGTTCTTTTCTTGTTGAGGTCCTCACTACATCTCAGATGGCTGCCTTCTATTCATATCTTCACGAGGCCTTTTGTGTGACTCCTTTTCCCTTGGGGAGTCTATTGCTGTTCACCCTGGACAGAGCTGGCAATGAGACATCAAGGAAAAGATTCCATCTAAGTCAGGACAAGCTTGGTGAGCCATGAGTTTTCTGAGCTTAATACAGAAGCGTGTGTGACTCTTGGGCAGTTGTGTCACTGACAAGTGACCCCAGCATGGGTGAGGGCTTCTGGAAGCAGCACTGCTGGACTCCGCAACGTCATTTGCTGGTGGCTATCCACTGAACGCTTTCTTTGCCCGGGCTTACTGTTTATATAACTAGGGGAAAGGCCTTGTGAATCTTACACATTTCTTGGGTTTCAAGAGTCTCATGAGCCTCCCTCTTTAAGGAAGGCAATGTAACTGGGTGTGGTGGCACGTGCCTTTAATCCCAGCACTCGGGATTAAGAGGATTGCCATGAGTTTGGGACCACCCTGAGACTACATAGTGAATTCTAGGACAGCCTGAGGTAGAGTGAAACCCTACCTTAAAAAACAACAACAACAAAAAAGGAAGGAAATGTGTCAATCTTTATGAAAGAGTGCGTGACATCTGTTCTGGATCTGTCTCTCTTGTTCTTGTCATAAAGTCACTAATTCCATTCTAAGGGCTGTACCTGCATGACCTTGTGCAACCCTGACTATGTCCCAAAGGACACATCCTCCAAATCCAGTCACTTCAGGAGCTAGGACTTTGCCAGGTGAATTTGAGCTGGGGGAATGTGTAGTTTATAAGATATTACAAGACAAAACCAGTGAAGTCTCCAGTGGCAGATTCTGAAAACTAAGTATTGAATTATTTCCTGAATCAAATGATAATTTCCAATGACAGTTACGGGTTATAGCTTGAAGTGTTTTACATTTTTCTTCAGTTCCTTTTTAAGTGATTTGCTTTTGATCTATAAAATCTAAAAGTTGAAGGAGAGCAATGTGCTTTGTAGAACACCTGAAGTGCATGTCTCTGTTATCACGGTTTTAAAAGTTATTTCTACATGTATTTTTTCAAACTTGCAAGGGTGCTTCTCCTCTTGCTTTTTGTGACCATCCTTTCAGCAATAGCTCCAGCCAGTCGCTAAGGTTTCCTGCCGTAGGGTGCTGGTGGCAGGGACACCAGCCTTTCCTCTGCCTCCCCTGGAGTTCGTGGCCCACAGCAGCCAGGCTTCTTCCAATCCTCCGACATCTTGCGTTTGTTGTGATCCCGCAGTGGCAGTCCGAAAGGGTCCTGCTTTGTCTTACCCTCTCTTGCCCATCTTGGGTGCAGTCAGCCATAGCTGCTTTGAATGTGTTTTTGCCTTTCCCTGGTCGTCTGTCTGAAGCAGATGTTTTCTTTCCTGTGTCGTTTGTCACCTGCATGCTGTGTGCTTAAGCAAGGAGTCATCTCATCCTCCTGTGTACTTTCTCTACTAGAAAACGGCGTCCTTGAGGATTGGTCACTAAAATGATCTAAAAGGAATGATAGATGAATGTAGCACACACTGGAACTCATGCATGCTTGGCGTCCAGGGCCATGCCCCAGAGGACACGTTTGAGTCTAAGGTGATCACTGGAGCATGCCCCAGACAGCTCTTGACATGAGAAAAGAAGGTGGAGGACACAGGATCTGCCAGTGGATGACAGGAGAGAGCAGTATGGTGGTTAGTTAGCAGGGGCTGACGGAGTTTCCATGTGCAAATCTAGCACACTGCTTTTGTCTTTTAAGTCAGCTGTCAGGGGTTTTCTGGCATCTTCACAAACAGCAGGTTATCTCTCCAGATTGTACCACAGCAAATATCCAATACAAGTATCCAGAAAGACACAGATCACCAAGCAGGGTGCTATTAAGAATACTTTCAGCACCTAAAGACAGAACTTCAGCATTTTCATTTTCATAGTAGTAGATTCTGAATTATAGGGAAATGTTCACTTAGGTGAGGCCTTTTAGACTACTTTTTTAAAGTCACTGTATTAAAGATAAGTATATGGGCTGGAAAAATTGCTTAGTGGTTAAGTGCTTGCCTGTGAAGCCTAAGGGCCCTGGTTCAAGGCCCGATTCCCAAGGAACCACGTTAGCCAGATGCACAAGGGGGCACACACATCTGGAGTTTGTTTGCAGTGGCTGGAGGCCCTGGTGCGCCTATTCTCTCTCTTTCTATCTGCCTGTTTCTCTCTCTGTCTGTCACTCTCAAATAAATAAATAAAAATAAACCAAAAAAATTTAAAAAAAGGTAAGTATAGATAACTAATGGCAAAATTGGGAGTAATTAACAAGTATAATTATCAAAATAGATTTATTTCCAAAAGTGATTATGCATTTGTATTTAAATTGAAGATGTTATCTAAGAAGTAGAATATTATAACCAAAAGATGAAAATTACTTAAATTTCTATAAAATTATTTCAATGCTGATTTTGCTGTAAGACCTTGATTCATATCTATTGCAAACATTGTGATTTTTAAAAAGATTAATAAATATTAATGTGTTTGGTATACTGACTTTTTAAAAAAATTTTGACACAAAAATATTAGAATGTATTTTTGTGATTTTAACAGTGAAATTTTTGTCATTAGTTCATTCATAAAATTATAATTTAGGGTTGGAGAGATGGCTTAATGGTTAAGTGCTTGCCTGTGAAGCCTAAGGACACTGGTTCGAGGCTCGATTCCTCAGGACCCACGTTAGCCAGTTGCACAAGGGGGCACGGGTGTCTGGAGTTTGTTTGCAGTGGCTGGAGGCCCTGGCGCGCCCATTCTTTCTCTATCTGTCTCTCTCCCCACTCCTCTCTGTCACTCTCAAATAAATAAATCAAAATGAACAAAAATATTTTAAAAAATTATAATTTAAAATTAACATAAATGCAAAATGATTTAGGTTTTATAAACTTGCATATTTCTTATTTAGGCTCTATTACCATACAATCCTACATTTTGAAATTTGCTATGCCTTTATTGCATTTTTTCTTCTTTTTTTTCTGTTTTGTTTTGGAGTGTGTATGTGTGTGTTGCACGCATGTGTGTGCAAGTGCGGGTGTCGCCCCACTGTGTGTACACATGCGGAGGCCAGTGGAGACAGCTGAGAGCCCTCCTCTACCAAGCTTCCACTTTATTTTCTTGAGACAGAGTTTCTCACTGAACTTGGAGCTGATATTTCTGATCATACTGGATGAACAGTCAGCCCAAGAGATTCTTTTTGTTGGTTTTGTTTGTTTGTCTGTTTGTTAGTTTTTATTTTTTTGAGATAGGGTTTCACTGTAGCCCAGGCTGACCTGGAATTCACTATGTAGTTCTCAGGGATTCTTCTACCTTTGCCTTCTGAGTGCTGGGATTAAAGGTGTATGCCATCACACCTGGCCAAGAGATTCTTTTATCCCTGTTCCCCTCATCACTGGGGCACAGACCTGTGTGGTCATGTCTGGCAGCTACCTGCATGAGTGCTGGGGATTGAACTCAGCTCTTCATGCTTCCACAGAGAGCGCTCTTACACCCGCTGAACCATCTCTTCACTCTCTGTGAATTGACTTTGAATTATAAACCTGCACATTGAAAATATCTTATTGTTATCAGTTGCTGATCTCCTCTTGCTTAGCAATGGGATGCTTACCTTGTTGGCTGACCACTCAAATGGTAATGTAGAATAAGTTTGTTTTCTCTGGAAGAATTAGTGTGGCTCCATATTTGTGTATCTTTGGCTTTTGGATCTTTCCTTCTGTTAACCGTATTTTAAAATCACTGACTCAGTTGAGCTTTAAAGTGTAGTCTGGGAGGTGTGGGTATGTTCCGTAATGGGTAGGTGTGCTAAGAAGCTAGCTGGCTGATGGAAGGTGGCATTCTGGTTTTTATCACATCTTTGTCTGCACTGTTAACGTTCTGTATACTGTTTCGTTGCTTCAGTTTTTGGATTTCAGTTCTACTGAAGGTAGGAAAGAAGCATTGATTTTAACATTTGAAAAGTACACAGTTGAGCCTAGAGTATCAAGTTACTGTTGAGAATATTAGGGGTAGGACCATAAGAAATTTCTGATATGCATCCATCTTTCTCCTCTCCTCTCCTCTCCTCTCCTCTCCTCTCCTCTCCTCTCCTCTCCTCTCCTCTCCTCTCCTCTCCTCTCCTCTCCTCTCCTCTCCTCTCCTCCCCTCCCCTCCCCTCCCCTCCCCTCCCCTCCCCTCCCCTCCCCTCCCCTCCCCTCCCCTCCCCTCCCCTCCCCTCCCCTCCCCTCCCCTCCCCTCCCCTCCCCTCCCCTCCCCTCCCCTCCCCTCCCCTCCCCTCCCCTCCCCTCCCCTCCCCTCCCCTCCCCTCCCCTCCCCTCCCCTCCTCTCCTCCTCCTCTTTTTTTTGGGGGGAAGGGTTTTTGAGACAATGCCTCACATAGTTCAGTACTCAGTGTATTGCCCAGACTGGCCTCTGACTTGCTGCACTCCTCCTGCCTCAGCCTCTGAGTGCTGGAATTAATAGGTATGCGTGACCATGCCTGGCTAAATTTACATCAGCCTTTGATCTATAGAAATGACACATTCAGAGGCTGGGGACAGGACAAGCACGTAAGAGTGTATGCTGTGGGGCTGGAGTGATGACTTTGCACTAAAGGCACTTGCCTTGGAAATCTATGGACCCATGTTCGATTCCCCAGTACCCATGTAAGTCAGATGCACAGGGTGGCACATGTGTCTGGGGTTCGTTTGCAGTGGCTAAAAGCCCTGGTGGGCCCATTCCCTCTCTCTCTAATAAATAAAATAAAATAAATGAAAAAGAATGCAAACTGTAAACAGCTTGACATGACCACACGTGCTTGTTACTACAGGACGTAGAAAGTGAGTCTTGCGAGGTCTTTACTTCGCGTTGTGTGAACTGGTGATGAAGCCGGCCCTCTGTGTCTTGTATTCTGCAACCCAGGAGTCAATTAACAGTGAAATCAAAACCAAAAAGAGATCGTCTGTACTGAACATGAACAAATTTTGTTACTAGTTCTTAAAACATACGCGGAGACAACTGCCTTCAGTCTTTGCATTGTATCCAATACAAGTGAAGTGGGAAGATTCAGACATCGAGAGAATGTGTTCTATGAAAACACTGCTCATTTTACATGAGGGACTTTAGCACCCATGTATCACAGCTGATCCTGGAATCATTCAGTGCCCAGTGGAAACTGAGAGACCACTCTGATAAGGGGTCACATTAACATATAAGTTAGTTCTATGAATATGAGTAATCAATTCATAAAAATATTAAAAACAAAAGTATGGTTTATGCCATTGATAAAATGCACTAAAAATGGCATGTTAAGTTTGTGTTCATCCCAAAAGCCTGTGACCTCAGTCTCACTGCATGGAAAATATTCCATGTAATCTAGGTCCAGTTGTCAGAACAGTCAGGCTTATCAAAAGCAAGAGAAGTCTGAGAAACTGAAGGAAAAGCTACCAATGAAGCCATGACAGTGAGATCTAGTGTGGTGTCCTGGATGGGTCTGCAGGGTGCAAGACAAAAATTAAGGAAATCAAAGTTAAGTATAGACTTAAGTTAATAATAACTTAACAGTACTGGTTCATTAATTGTAACACACATACCATAGTAAATAGGGTAAATTGTGTACTAAAAGATAAGAATTATTTTATCTTTCTAATTCTAACTTCTAATAATAAGTTTTAAAAATACCTTTTCAAAATTATTAAAAACTTAAATTGTCTTTCGAGGTAGGGTTTCACTCTACCCCAGGCTGACCTGGAATTCACTATATAGTCTCAGGGTGGCCTTCAGTTCACAGCGATCCTCATACCTCTGCCTGGGGTTAAAGGCATGTGCAACCATGCCTGGCTTATTAAAGATTTTTGTAAGGGATGGAACACATTTTTTTCAATTTTAATTATCTTGGAATCTATCATAATATTTTAGTTTGTTAATCAAATTGATTTGATAGTTATTGAGTAGTTTACCAGCATACTTTTATAGAACATATCATAGATGTCTGTTTAAAATAAGGGGGACAGTATAATAAAAACATTTTTAAAGAAGTAAATACAGTAATTTTCTTTATTTAATTTTTTTAAACTTTTATTTATTTGAGAGTGAGAGAGAGAGAGAAAGAGGTAGAGAGAGAGAGAGAGAGAAGAGAATGGGCATGCCTGGGTCTCCAGCCACTGCAGACAAACGCCAGATGCGTGTGCCCCCTTGTGCATCTGGCTAACGTGGGTCCTGGGCAATCAAGCCTCGAACTGGGGTCCTTAGGCTTCACAGGCAAGTGCTTAACCACTAAGCCATCTCTCCAGCCCTAGTTTTCTTTCTTTATGACTGTTTATAATCATAAGAAAATAACCCCCAAATTCCAAAATGTCTTGGTTAAATTCTTTTTAAAGTTTAGACTTCTTAGAAACATAGGGATTTTTCACCGTTTGTTTGGAAATCCTTTTAATAAATGAGTGATAAGGTCTTCTTTCCATTTATAATAGTAACAAAGGAATTAGTCTTTGTGAGTCAGCTTTCTAATATTTGAAGAGATACATTCAATGCCTCCCACCAGTCATTCAACCCAGCTCATTCAGTGCTTAGAATGTGCACAGGAGTAGAGTGGCTACATTTAGCAAATGAAAGTACAAGAAGTCGGCTATAATATTAGACTTTAAGCTATTTTATTTCTTTGCACTATATCCTAAATCATGTGAGAGATACAAATGCTGAAAGAATTCACTCTCACTCACCCATACAGGGTTGTAAGTCACGGTAGCTTGCTCTTTAAATCTACTGTTACTCATGTTAGTAATACTGGTAATTAATAGTAATTTGGGCTTTTATTGAATGTTGCAGACTTCCACACTTATGATACAATACCTTCCTGGCTTTCTTTTTCTTCAGTACCAGTTATGTGAGTTCTACTTTCTTATGTCAAGTCATCCGGTCTTAACCTCAACCCAGATGAACTCAAAGTGAAATTTGCTTTCTACTCACCTGGGAATACTTTTTTTTTTTTTTTAAATATATTTATGAAAGAGAATGAGAGCAAGAGTGTGTGTGTGTGTAAGAGACAATTGGTGTGCCAGGGCCCACTGCAGTCAAACTCCAGACATGTGCTTCATGTTGTGTGTCTGGCTTATGTGGGATCTGGGAAGCCCAACCTGGGTCCTTAGGTTTCACAGGCACGCACCTTAACTGCTGAGCCATCTTTCCCACCCTCCTGGAGATATTTTATGTAGTGTTATTCAAAGTCATGTGGTATCTTGGCAGATGAAGGGAGATCCTGTTAAAATTCTCTAGACTCCTAATACAAATGAACATTTGGGTCTTAATTCAAATATTGTGCAGCTGAATAAGGCAATGGTGTATTGGTTCAGATAATTATGTTGATTTAAGTTTTAAAAAAGTCCCTGATTTCAACAACTAACAAGAGTGAAAGCTGGTACGTTTTCAGCATGAGGTATCAAGAGGTAGGACTGTAGCCTTAGGTAGTAACTGGGACTCAAGCCAGTGGATCCTCCATTTTGGCATGGTGATCTATGGCCACTGAGAGAGAGAAAGGATGTGAAAAATGAACGAATGTATCACTCAGCCCTGCTTTATCAGGCAGCGTGATCACTGCAGCCACACCCATTTTAAAGAGGCAGGGGTGGTCAGATGTGCCTGATGCCACCGAGAACAAAACCCACCCTGAGAAGCAAGAGGATGCTCTGTGGTCCTTAACGTGCACTTCCCTTTGTGAGCCTGAGTGCAGTTTTTATTAAGTAAATGTTTCAGCATCCTTGCACATAGGAGATGCATGAATGTTGTAGGAAAGTATGAAAAAATGAATGCCAAAGGCCCACTGACGTCACAGCATAGGGCCTGAATCATGACGAGGAATTGTGACATGTGAGTATTGTGAGAATGTATCAAATCAAGCAGTGACATGGCCCAAAGCCGTCCTCCCGGTTTTTGAAAATTGCCTTGTCCGTTTCGGAGGCGGCAGAAAGAACATTAGTGCCGTCCACACTGCTGGCCACAGAAGCTGCTGTACGGAGGTGTTGGTAGATTCTGAGGAGGCTCAAAAAGATCAAGGTGCAGAGGACATCTTGGCAGAAGGGGTGAAAAGAATGTAAGAGGCAGAGAGTAGGGACAAGTACTTTGGCACACTATCCTCCAGACATGGAGTGACTGGAGCATTCACGACCTCTCAGTGGAGGTGACTCCCTCCTTAAGACCTGCACAGTATTGACCCATGAACATTTTGTCATAGGTGATATTGGAGGGCAAGTGTGCATGTGTGTGTGTGTGTGTGTGTGTGTGTGTGTGTGCGCGCGTGCGCGCGTCCCCCCCCCCCCACATGCCAATGAAACTTCCAAACAAGAGGGACTACTTGGAACAAGGAGGAGGTTCAGTGGAACGGGAATGAGAGAGGGGGCAAAAAAGAGTAATGGGGGCTGGAGAGATGGCTTAGTGGTTAAGCGCTTGCCTGTGAAGCCTAAGGACCTCGGTTCGAGGCTCGATCCCCCAGGACCCACATTAGCCAGATGTATAAGAGGACACACACATCTGGAGTTCGTTTGCAGTGGCTGGAGGCCCTGGTATGCCCATTCTCTCTCCCTTTCTCTCTCTCTCGGCCTCTTTCTCTCTCTGTCACTTTCAAATAAATAAATATATTAAAAAAATTATTAAAAAAAGAGTAATGGAAGAGGATCATAGTCAAATTATGGTATGCTCATGTATTATAATTCTCAATAAAAAATACTGAGAGTTTGAGAGAATTCAGATCAATCTTTCCATTCATATATATATATGCATATATATATATATATGCAAATTATACATGTACATATTTTAAGCACACATTTTTATGCATCTAGACAAAAGATGGGATGATTGACATATTACATTTGAAGACACTTGGTGTCTTTCAGTTTGGGGGAAGCAGTGTGTCATGCCCAGGAGCAATTGCCAATTCTGATGTGTCCCTGCCTCTGTCCCCCCACTGATTGGTCCCTCACATAGACCTTGGAGTAGGAGTTCTGCAGTCCTGCTTCTTCACTCTGCTTGGCATCTTTTCCCCTCCCTCTTCTATGCTGGCACTGTCTCCATGGTAACCCAGGCCGATTCCATGGGCAGCTCTGCCATGTGTGGCGGCTGGAGTTGGCAAAGGCAATCAGAGAGTGAGGCGGCCTTGAAGAGCCCTGGATAAAGGTTCTGGTATAATTGCAGAGACTGAAATGAAAAATGTTATTAATTTGAGGCCTCCAGGCTAGCCGTTAGACTCCAGCCAGCCCCATCTTTCCTGGGCACCTCACAAGGTTCAGGGCCCTCCGGTCTGCTTCTGTCCCCCTGCCGGGAGCAGTGCTCTCCACCGGTGGCCGAGGAAATACGGGTGGGCAGCTTGGCCACTGGTCCTGAGCCAGCCTCTGCCTCGGTCAGCGGCGCACAGGCATGAAACAAGAAGGACTCGTTCGTATGAAGCAGTCATCTGAAATCATGTAGTTTCTGAATTCTAAGGTCATTGGATCTCATGCTAGAAAATTCAGCTCAGGATTCTAGAAATAGCTTCTAGTCACTTTCTTAGTGCTCCCAACTTTAGAGGAGGTTTTGATGTGATTGTACTCAGTTTGAGATCTGAGCTGTAGAGCAGGACCAAACCCTGGCTTGTCCTGTTTTCTTTCAGCATTGATCTGCCCTGAGGATGTGAGGTAAACTGAAGTACAAACACTATTTCTTGGGATACTGTGACCCTTGCCTGACCCTTCCTGTAGGGAGCTCATCCCAGACACAAGCGAGTGAAGTTTTACAAGAAATATCAGATAATGGTGAAAAGAGAACAAAGAACAGATGGAAGAAACTCTTCAGGGACTAGGTCCAGGGGAATATGCAATATTTATATTAGTGCTTTTAAGTATATTATTTTTTATTTTTATTTTTAGAGAGCGTGAATAATTGGTGCGCCAGGGCCTCAGCCGCTGCAATAGAATTTCAGACGTTTTCACCACCTAGTGGGCATGTGAAACCTTGCACTGGCTTCACCTTTGTGCGCCTGGCTTATGTGAGATCTGGCAAGCACCTTAACTACTAAGCCATCTCCCCAGCCCTTAAATATCTTAATTTAATTTAATTTATTTACAAGTGAGAGACGGAGGAGAGAGAATGAATGGGCTCATCAGGGCCTCCGGCTGCTGCAAACTCCAGATTCATGTACCACTTTGTGTGCGAGGCTTACTTGGGTCCTGGGAGTTCATCCTGGGTCCTTTGACTTTCTAGGCAAGTATCTTAACAGCTAAGTCATCTCTCCAACCCTGAAGTAAACTCTTTATATGAGATTGTTATACCATTTTTTAAATAGATACCAAAGTTTCAAGGATAAAATGAAAACACTTCAGGAAAACATAATACTTTTCAAAAAACATATTTTTATTTATTTGCAAGGAGAGGGGAGGAGGCCGAGAGAGGGTGAGAGGATGGGCATGCCACAGCCTCTTATTGTGAGCAAACTCCACGTGGGTACTGGAGGATGCAGCCTGGGCCTTCCTGTTTTGCAAGTCAATGCCGTTAAGCAACCTCCCAGCTCCCTGATTTTACTTTTAAGAGTTTCTTTGATTGCTTCTACAAAGTGTTTCTTATTGTGTGTCTGTGTGCTTGGGAGTGAAACTGTTAAGGTCTTCGGTACTGCACTTTTAAAATTAATTTTATTTACTTATTTATTTGAAGGGGGAGGGGAGAATGGGCACGCCAGGGCCATCAGCTGCTGCAAACAAACTCCAGACACATGGGCCACCTTGTTCATCTGCCATACAGAGTTCATGGAGAATCCGACCTGGCTCCTTTGCATTTGCAGGCAGGTGCCTTAGCTGCTAAGCCATCTCTCCAGCCTAGCACTTTTTTTTTTTTCCCCTGAGAGAGTTTGACTAGATGGCAATTGTCTCACACAATTCTTGTATGCAAGATTTATTCATTGACTTCTGACATATTCTGACTGTGTGGTTTTGGCCTCTTGGAGCTGATTTTCAAGACGAATGTGGGAGGATTTGAAACCTTGGCCTACGAGACACCTTGCAGTGCTGTAAGTACAGCTTGATGGACTATTCTGGTAAGAGTTGAAAGGCCTGAATACAGTAAGAACTATGGACTGTGAGGTTTGGCTTATGAAGGTGAGAAAGAGCTTTGCTTGGACTGGGCTAGCAGCTTGTGTGAAAAGCTTGTAGTTATGCCCGTGTCCTGAGAAGTTGTACAGAGTTGATTTGTGTAAAAATGAACGGATGTGAGCAGAGGGATAAGGCACAGAAAAAAATGAAATCTTTGGGCCCAAACTGCTGCCCATTCAGCTGTAATTGAGAGATTACAGCCTTTGAGATTGAGCCAGCTGACCTGCACTGGGGCAACAGGAAGAATGTAAACTCTTTTGAAGGGGCCCGAGAGCTCAAGGAGTGTCCTGTTCTTCAAAGTCTGCTTTATCCCCCCTTTCCCCCCCAGCGTGGATTAACAAATTGGCACTCTACCTGGTATTGTGGAGTATAAGAAATGCTGTAAAGAGGGTCACTGAGATTGCAACACATTCTTGTATTTTGGAAACGGCCATGGGCAGTGTGAAGCAGGTTTGGTGGATGCCTGCATGGAGACCCACGGGGCCATGAAGATGAACCATGGATTGCAGTGGAGACCGAGCGGAGATGCCCGGACCATGAGATGGCTGCTAAGGAAAGCTGCTGGCCCCCATGAAGTTTTCCAGGACTGTGAGTAGCTTAGCTGGAGGGGCGGAATTGGACTTTCTGTACAGACCTGTTGCTGGTCAGAATTATCAGTTGTGGAGATTTGTTACTGACTAGAGTTGTTGGACTTAAAGCTACAGAGCTTGATATTTGCCCTTATTGTTTTAAGTCTTGTGTTGGTTGAATATTTCTTTGCTATGCCCAATGCCATATTTTGTAGTGTGAATGCTTATTCTGTGCCTTTATGGTTTTTTTTTTTTGGGGGGGGAATTTTGGTATTATGGCTCAGTTAAAAAAACTTGGACTATGGGGATGTATGAACATCACTGGAATTGATTAAAAAAAAAACATAGGGACTTTTAAACTTGGACTGAATGCATTATATTTTACATCATGTATGGATATCAGCTTATGTGGGCCAGGGCTGGAATGAGGGGGTTTGATTCAGATGTCCCCATAAACTTAGGTGTTCTGAATGTTAGGTTCCCAGCTGATAGATATTTGGGAATTAACACTTCCTGGAGGCAGTGTATTGTCGGGGGTGGGCTTATGGGTGTTATAGCCAGCTTCCCCTTGCCAGTGTTTGGCACACTCTCCTGTTGCTGTTGTCCACCTCATGTTGGCCAAGGAGTGATGTCCCCCTTCTGCTCATGTCATTGTTTTCCCTGCCATCGTGGAGCTTCCCCTCGAGCCTGTAAGCCAAAATAAACCTCTTTTTCCCACAAGCTGCTCTGGGTTGGGTGATTTCTACCAGCAGTGCAGACCTGACTGCGAGAGCCCCCAATGCGTATGAGTGGACAACTCCTAGAGGGACGTACACAGCAGAGACGTGGTGGTAGGGCGCTTTGTGCTCCCCTGAAGGAACTGGAAAAATGGTATCGAGGAAGACAAAAGGAAGCAAGTAAAAACTACCTACTACACATTTGTGTATTGAGCATCTAGGAGGGATTTAATAATGGCCATCTCCATAGGGATACCTGGCATCCCCAGTGAGGAGGGTCCCTTGGTGGCCGTGGGGGGGGGGGGGATGAAAGTAAGGATGCTACCAACTTGCTGTTTACACACTGAGTACCTACATAACTAATAAAAAACTGTCGGTCACCAGCCATCTCGGGATTTCCTGCAGGGAGAATTGAAAGGAGGGGCTTAGATACACAGTTGATAGGGAAGTGGGGATGTCAATCAAGGGGGCAGAGAAGTTTCTTAGGGACTGGCCTTGGAACGCCTTTACCTCAGTCTACAGCAAGAATCCCCCGCTCGAGCTGGGAGGAGCCTCTCACTTTCTCTTCCAGGGAGTGTTCCAATTGTCATGAGGAGGCAAGAGATGCCATGGGTACCCAGTGTGCAGAGACAAGGGTGCCGAAACTCCTGTACCAGTTGAGACACCCTCCGCAACAACAAGTTGTTTGTCTCCACATCTCAAGAGTGCTAACGTGGAGAAACTATGGCCCAGAAAGGACAGCAGAAGGCAGTTCCTATAAACCATGGACCTGGGTCACCCAGAAAGGGAGGTCCACCCAAGGTGACCACAATCGTAGGAGGTGGAGCCACAGTCAGAAAGGCTGAGCAAAGGGACTCTTATGCTGTAAAGTGGACCGGAATCCCACTGGCACCCATGGAGGGAAATCTGCCTGTAGGGGAGTGCGTGATGTGGACGAAGCCAGGGAAGAGGGCGGGTGGAGGTGGACTACTGGAAGAGACCACCAACAATTTCAGTCCGTCTCTAAAAAGGATACATTCCAACATTTGTCATAATAAACAATTCCTAATGTAGTAGAGAAAATATTTTAACTAGAATAACCCTTAAATCCTAAATGCTAGTACCATTTTAGTCATGAAAAAAGGAAATCAGTAAAACAGCTCTTTGCCCTCAATTCCTACAAGAAAACAAAAAAATAAGTAAAAGAAGGGCTGGAGAGACCACTTAGCAGTTAAGGTGCTTGCCTGGAAAGCCTAGGGACTCATGTTTGATTTCCCAGTACCCACGTAAGCCAGATGCACAAAGGGGTGCATGTAAGTGGAGTTTGTTTGCCGTGGGTGGAACATGTGGCACACCTGTATTCTCTCTCTGTCTGCCTCTGCCTCTTTCTCTGTCTTTTTCTCAAACAAACAAATAAATTAATTAATTTTAAAAAAAATAAAAGAAGGATTGAAAGAGAAAAAAACCTTAAAAGTGATTTTCAGATAAGGTGAATATTGAGTACAACACTTAGGAGAATCTGAAGGTTTATCAAAACAACTGAAAATCCTTCAGATATCCTGGATTAAATATCAGGATTTATATTGTGGTCTGTTGCTTTTGTACTTCATTTGTAATAATTCACAAATGGTTTCAATGATTAACATCAAGACATCATGACAACCTTCAGAAAATGTTTATCAGTCTGGGTCAGCTAATACAGCAACAATATAAATCAAAATAGGGCCTGTTCTGAAATTTTATTTCAATTCCAAACATTATTAACATCTGTGTCCATAAACTTACAGTGTGTTTTATCAGTATTTATTTATTTTTTGGTTTCTTGAGGTAGGGTTTCACTCTAGCCCAGGCTGACCAGGAATTTACTCTGTAGTCTCAGGGTGGCCTCAAACTCACAACGATCCTCCTACCTGTGCCTCCTGAGTCCTGGGATTAAAGGTGTGTGCCGCCACACATTGTCTGAAGCCTGGTTTCAGTAATTATTTATGAAATAAAGTATTTGGGTAATTCCTCTCAACTTCAGTTTCCATGCAGAATACAGCATACCTTATCTTTTGTGCAGGTATTTATGTTTGTGTGTGTGTGTGTGTGTGTGTGTATGTGCGTGCATGCGTGCACGCGCATGTGCACACACACAAATAGTTTCTTGTATGATTATTTTAATTATTTGAGAAAATGTTTAAATTATGAGTTTTTAGGTAGATTTTCTTCTATTAAATACATGTATAACCAAAGCCACTTTGTTGTACAATTTTAGTTTTCTCTTTTAAAATATTTTTATGTAAGCAAGCAGAGAGATCGAAGATCTATCATCTATCTGTCATCAGCTCTCTGTCAATCTATCATCTGTCTATGTTTCTAACTATCTATACTTACCATCTAAATCATTAAATGACAAAACCTATACATTGTCTGTAGAGACTATCAAGGAGTGATGGCTACTGTTCTCCATTTTTATATGAACTACAACTGATTGTATGTAATGTAAATATGAATTGTTCAATGATATTATTCAATCATGATAAGAAAATGCGGAATTTATACACATCAGTTTTGTCTGTTTACTTCGTTACCAAGGATATTCCCTCTTGAATGCAGAGTCTGAACTGTCCTGAGTGTAAATGAGCATTTGTTGAGGACCGCGGTTGTCCTGCTAATCCTTGTGCATTGGAAACGCCCTGGGTTACTTCGTCTTCCGAGTAAATGGAGAACCCTTTCAGCCCCACTGTGCCAGTGAGCTTGAGAGTCTGTAGAAAAATGCAAGAGAGAATATTCTGCGGTTCTTTCTTCTTTTAATGGGACATTGATCCCATCATGAGGACCCCACCTTTATGAACGTTCTGTGAACATATCCCTGCGAAGGCCGCATTTACAGGCATCATCACACTCGGAGTTAGAAGTCCCACACTGGAACGGGGAAAGGGTCCGAGGGTCCCTGCAGTCCCAGGGTCACCGCTGTTCTGGGTACCCCTTTTTCTTCTCCAGAGTCTGGAAGTTTTAGATTGAATTATGCATTCCTAGAATATCAACTGTAAGAAGCAGTGTGCTTGCACAAATCCAATGTTAATTAAAGATTTTGGAAGCAAGAATTGAGGCTCTGGGATAAAGGAGGCATTTCAATGTGGAACAAGTGACAACAGTAATAGAGTAATAGCTAGTTTGAGTCTACAAGTTTAAGCTCCAAGGAGTGCAGGCTCTTACCAGAATGATTTAACAAACTGGAAACCGCTTGTAAAAGAATAAAAACTTCGTGTTTCCCTGCATAAATTATTTCTGAGTTATCCACCTAAATGAAAGGATACAGCAACAAACATTAAATGAAACCCAAGGTGCTATTTGTGTTCCTTTGCACATACCACATTTGGGACAAAATAATTATTTTCATAATTGTTTGAAATAATCAAATTAATCACTACTACTCTATATACATTACGCCATGTCTCTTTCTAATGGTGTCCAGGTTTTATTTTCCCTAGAATATTAATGGTAGGATTTGACTTGTTTTAGTACAAGGGAATCTGGCTGGCAGACTATAGTACTAATTTCCTGAGTTAAACCTTATTACATTTCCCTGGCTCCATGGTATTTGATCCTGCTGCTGAGTTTTTGCTCAATGGGGAGTATTTCTCACAAAGAAGTGATTAGAGGAAGAGTATTTTATCATTGAAACTTGCTGTTTTCACTTAATGATAGAAGGAATGGAGGGCTTCTAGGCATTGTTAATGGGTTTCAAAGTTTTCTTTTGGTCTTCATTTATCCTCAAAGCAATTCTTCCTGTAAAAGTGTTCAGTATTCCTTTCACCAGTGACTGGCAGGATCTGAAAACCTGCTGCTTTTACAATAGCCCTGTCCCCAAAATCTCCAGAGGCTGTGTTCTAAGACGAGTGCAGGTGGTTCAGAACCCTGTGCCTCTGAGACACGAGGTGGAAGACAGGTGACTGCCGGGCGGGGGTATGGACAGCAAGGCCTGAAAATGGAGAGGCGAATCGAATCCTGGGAGGGAAGGAGCAGAAAGCCTGAGTTCTGAACACACGTGTCGGAAAACACGTGCAACTTCAAACTTCAAATGAGTTATTAATGTCTGAAATTTTCCTCCTACTATTCCAATCTTTGATGACCGGATGTCAGTGAAACCCCAGGAGGAGAAATCACAGACGAGGAAGGATTACTGTGCTCCTCTTTCCCGGGACGCCCAGGCAGGTTAGCACTCTGGTCCCGTTGATGGTTGGGGTAAAGTGACAGTCAGCTCAAGGCGGCCACCGCACTGCACGCGCTGTCTGCTCTCTCTTTCTCGGGTCCCCGCCGCGTTGGGCAGGTGTGATGGGGAGAGGCTTGGCTCTGGCCTCTCCTGCCGTTGAGATGTCCCCGTTCAGAAGGCAAGTTGCAGGATGCCTGCCTCGACTTTCAGAACAAGTTAATTCTTGTCCATCAATAACAAAGTGGACGCATTATTTCCTCCCTTCCTATCCTTTTCTTGCTTCCTTCTCACTCCTTCCCTCCCCGCCTGCCTGCTGGCTTCCTTCCCACCCTTTCCCCTTCCTTCCTTCCTTCCTTCCTTCCTTCCTTCCTTCCTTCCTTCCTTCCTTCCTTCCTTCCTTATTCTAAGCCAGCGTCTCATGTGGTCCACTGTGGCTCTGAACGCATGTGCTTTTAATCCTCTTGCCTCTATCTCCCTAGAACTGGGTAATGCTACTTTTGTAATTTCTTACTTTGTATCTTGATTACTCCAGAATGGAGAGATGTCTCATATCCTGTGTATTTATATCGATTTTAATGTTGTGACGCAGACATGGCATCAAAATCTTGGTTACTCAGTATGCCTTGTGAGGTAAGTACATCGGGCCGCGGTCCACTCTCGTGCGTGAGCTGAGCCAGGGCGCCTGCCTGCTCGGCTGCTTCCTTGTCTGCGTGCCTCCGTCTGCTTATTGCGGGCAAGCCTGTGACTTTGCATGCTAAACTCTTCGGGTTAGATTTTCCTCTACTTCCTACACTGTAAATAAACTACCTATGTGTTTTTACATAGGAGTTTTGGACAAATATGTTGAATAACTATTTAGGAAAGAATAGATTTTCGACATATATTTCCAGAAAGTATAAATCATATGATATCTTTACATTTTTTTCTCCTTCTTTTTTAAATTTTTGTTTATTTTTATTTATTTGAGAGCGACAAAGAGAGAAAGAGGGAAAGAGAGAGAGAGAGAGAGAGAGAAGGAGGGAGAGAATGGGCGCGGCAGGGCCTCCAGGCACTGCAAAGGAACTCCAGACGCGTGCGCGCCCCCTTGTGTATGTGGCTAACATGGGTCCTGGGGAATCGAGCTTCGAACCAGGGTCCTTAAGCTTCACAGGCAAGCACTTACACACCAAGCCATCTCTCCAGCCCTCTTTATCCATCTTGATGACTGAAGAAGAAATTTGCAGTGAAAACTTTCTCCTGTGTCTTGTTTTTAACAAGGCTCAAACCTTATAATATATATATTGTAGAGTTATTATATAAACAGTAACAATACTTTATAGTAGACGCTAGACTGCTCTACTTGAAACATGGAACCAAATATTTTACTCTGTTCCTTAGGAAGATGCAACCACACATTTCTTCTGATTTTGTTTTGTTTTGTTTATGGAAATAGGGTCTTGCTCCAGCCCAGGCTGACCTGGAATTCACTGTGTAGTCTCAGGATAGCCTTGAACTCACAGCAATCCTCCTACCTCTGTCTCCCGTGTGCTGGGCTTAAACATGTGCACCACCACGCCCAGCAAGCACATATTTCCTTAGAATAGTAGCGATGACACTCAATGAAATTTTTAATATTTCACCATGTTTCCTTTTTTAAAGAGTATTATAAATATGATAGATCTGAGAAAAGTAGATGGCATACAGAACAGAGAGTATCAGGCTGGAGAGATAGATGGCTTAGCAGTTAAGGTGCTTCCCTGCAAAGCCCAAGGACCCAGGTTTGATTCTCCAGGTCCCACGTAAGCCAGATGCACGTAGTGGCACATACATCTGGAGTTTGTTTGCAGTGGCTGGAGGCCCTGGTGCATCCATTCTCTCTTACTCTCTGCCTCTAATAAATAAAAGTAAATAAAAAAAAAATAGAAAGGGGACTATCTCTTACAGAATGAGAATGTGATATGAATGCATCATATAGGGATGTGTCAGAGAAATTTAGGAAGATGCACATCCTAAATGCTTCAAATGCAAATTTTGCCTAAAATCAGAACTGTTTCACAGCCATGACCTCAGTGTTGTAGTTCAGTTACATTGCAGCTTCGTATGTCCTCAGACTGTGGGCTTGAGAGCCAACTCTACTTTCCCATAAACTTTAGAAAAAAAAGTTGTTTCTCATCATAGGTCTTAGATTATTTGAAATGGTTATTGACTTGTCTATATTTTAATATCACCAGTGATAGTGTTATTTTATGATAATAATATAAGATTTAAGATTAGAAGTCGCTTTCTCAAATTTTAATCTATATTTTCTTCCCTTTTGCCAAATATCTAGTTACCTGGGGTTCTCATTTTAAATTTGTTGATTAAAATCTGTCATAACTTGTATATCACAGTGAACTTTTCCTCCCATATAAATAGTGAGGTTGGCTGCATTTATAAATACATAAGTAGCACATTATCTATGCCAAGGAATTTCCTGAGTCCGTTACAGACGTTCCCTGTCGTTCAGGTTCCGTGTGTGTCCTTGTTCCGCACATGACAAAGCTGATGGAAAGCGAGGTTAGAAACCGCCCTGCTCTGTGTGACACCTTCCCAGTGCCATATACACTGCAGAGGCGCCACACATGGGACTTTGGTCAGTTCAGTTGGAGTAACACCTACCACGGATGAGGTGGCTTACCAGTAGCAAAGGGAGCCCTTCCAGTGCTGGAATCTGAAGGAAAGAGCTTGGGGTGCTGGCAGTGTGCTCTGGTGATGGGACGTTATGGTTTGCAGTGGACTGACTCCTCATGTTGTCCCATGGTGGGTAGAACTGGCCAATCCTCTGGCCATCTCTCATAATGGTGTGAATCTCATTCACGAGGGCTCCATGCTCACAACCAGCAATGAATCCTGCCATCCCAAGACTGTGTCCAGATAGCGTTGCTGGCATAAGGGTAGTGTTGGGGCGGGCCCAATACAGGAGCTTTATTCTGAGCCTCTACCACAGATTCCCTCTCTAAAAATTGGTGTTACATATTTCTTTTTGGATCAGATGTGCTGAATTTCACCTCTGCACCTGACGGTTGGGGTTGGTGGAAGTTTCCTTCCAGATACTACCCTCCAATTTTCTTCCAGGCCTGAGGTTGTCTGTGAGAATTGAGTGGGCAGAGAGGTAGCAGCAGGCAGGAAGATCCTCTGTGCCCGGGAGGTGAGGATGTCACAGGCTTCTGGCTGTGTCCTGCAAAAGCCACCCTGGTGCTGGCCGCATTTGTTATCCTTTCCCTTTGCAGGGAATCTAGCCAAAAGCCCTTCAATTTATCATCAAGCCTATTTATGTCAAAGGGTTTGCAAAGGCTTGTTTCTTGTGAGCAGATTCGGGCCTCAAGAACCTCTTCATGTGTGGCTGGGTCCCAGCTCCTCCTCATTCCATTTCAACTGAATAACCAACTACAGAGAAGTGAAGTTGCCATGGAGACGAAGGATTCTTCACCTCTGCACTGTGGACATTATGGGCTATGTGACATCTGAGTGCTCCTCTGCGCTGTAGTATTTTTAAGAAATAGTTTTATTTAATTGTGCAGAGAGAGGGGAGAGAAAATGGGCTTGCCAGGGACTCTAGCCATTGCAAACAAACTCCAGATTCAAGAGCCATATTGTGCATCTGGCTTTATATGGGTACTTGGGAATTGAACCAGGGTTGTTAGGCTTTGTAGGCAAGAACCTTAACCACTGAGAAATCTCTCCAACACTGTTTTAGGACTAAAAAATACTTTATTTATTTATTTGTTTGAGAGAGAGGGGGTAAAGGGAGGCAGATAGAGCAGAGAGAGAATGGGCACACCAGGGCCGTTAGCCACTGCAGACACCAGATGTATGTGCCACTTTGTGCATCTGACTTACATGGGCACTGGGGAACTGAACTAGGTCCTTAGGTTTTTTTTTTTATTTTTATTTTTTATTTTTTTTTAATTTTTAATTTATTTATTTGAGAGCGACAGACATAGAAAGAAAGACAGATAGAGGGAGAGAGAGAATGGGCGCGCCAGGGCTTCCAGCCTCTGCAAACGAACTCCAGATGCGTGCGCCCCCTTGTGCATCTGGCTAATGTGGGACCTGGAGAACCGAGCCTCGAACTGGGGTCCTTAGGCTTCACAGGCAAGCGCTTAACCGCTAAGCCATCTCTCCAGCCCAGGTCCTTAGGTTTTGCAAGCTCCTTAACCAATAAGTTCTCTCTCCAGCCCCTATTGTAGGATTTTTTTTTTAAATTACTTTTTTTTGAGAGACAGAGAGCAAGAGACACACAGAGAGAACTGGCATGCCATTCCATTGCAATGGAACTCCAGATGCTTGCGCCTCCTAGTGGGCATGTGTGACTTTGCACTTGCCCCACCTTTGTGCATCTGGCTAACGTGGGATCCGGAGAGTGGAACCTGGGTCCTTAGGCTTTGTAGGCAAACACCTTAACGACTAAGCCGTCTGTCCACCCCCACTGTAGGATTTTTGTCGTTGTTGGTTTTGGTTTTTTGAGGTAGGGTTTCACTCTGGCCGAGGCTGACGTGGAATTAACTATGTAGTCTCAGGATGGCATTGAACTCACGACAATCCTCCCACCTCTGCCTCCTAAGTGCTGGGATTAAAGGCGTGCGCCACCACGCCTGGCCCCATTGTAGGATTTTTAACAATACCCCTAGGCTCTGACCCAATAGGTGACGGTTGTGTCCCCCTTTCCAGCTGTTACAGCTGATGAAGTCTGTAGGGATGGCCACATGTCTTTTGTGGTTGGGGGACAAACTCACCTGTGGAGCAGAACCACTGATGCAGACTAATGGGGTCTTCTGATGACCTGCAGCTCCCTAGCGGCCCCTCCATGAGATTGTGCCACAGGGTGCAGCTCCTCGTGCTTCCCTTCCCTTCCCTTCCCTTCCCTTCCCTTCCCTTCCCTTCCCTTCCCTTCCCTTCCCTTCCCTTCCCTTCCCTTCCCTTCCCTTCCCTTCCCTTCCCTCCCCCTCCCCCTCCCCCTCCCCCTCCCCCTCCCCCTCCCTTCCCTTCCCTCCCCTCCCCCTCCCCCTCCCCCTCCCCCTCCCTTCCCTTCCCTTCCCTTCCCTCCCCTCCCCTCCCCTCCCCTCCCCTCCCCTCTCCTCCCCTCCCCTCCCCTCTCCTCCCCTTCCCTCCCCCTTCCCTTCCCTCCCCCTTCCCTTCCCTCCCCTCCCCTCCCCTCCCCTCCCCTCCCCTCCCCTCTCCTCCCCTTCCCTTCCCTCCCCCTTCTCCTCCACTCCCCTCCCCTCCCCCTCCCCTCCCCCTCCCCCCTCCCTCCCCCTCCCCTCCCCCTCCCCCCTCCCCCTCCCCTCCTCCCCTCCTCCCCTCCCTTCCCCTCCCCTCCTCCCCTCCCTTCCCCTCTCCCTCCTCCTCCTCCCCTCCCCTCCCCCTCCTCCCCTCCCCCTCTCCTCCCCTCCTCCCCTCCCTTCCCCTCCCCTCCCCCTCCCTCTCCCCTCCCCCTCCCTCTCCCCTCCTCCCCCTCCCCTTCTCCCCTTCCCTTCTGCATCTGGTTTATGTGGGTCCTGGGGAATCGAGCCTAGATCCTTTGGCTTTATAGGTGAGTACCTTATAACCACTAAGCCATCTCTCCAGCCCTGTTTTATTTTTTTAATTAAAGGCATCTTAATAGATAAAAGGTGATACTTCACTGGGGCTTTGGTTTGCAATTCCAGAATGACCAATGCCACCAGGCATTTTTAAAATGTGCTTATTGCCTATGTGCATGTCATCTTTGGTAAAATGTCATGAAATCCTTGCCCAGTTTGAATGTTTTCTGTTGCCGCTGTTGAGTTGCATACTTGGGGAGAGCACATGAGCTTCGTGATCTTCTGCCCGCTGGACACACAGTTACTTTGTTTATTTGACATCAAGGGAGTTAGTTCACATCATTATGTTGACGTGAGGTTTCCTCCTCACTTGAAGGAAAGATGATACTCAGGCCATTGGATTTGTCCTGTCATCAATGCTCTTTCAATCAGAATGCCTCAACAACCAGCTGGAGCTACTCTAGGACATTCTGTCAGAGGAGGGGCATAGTCATCTAAACTCAGGTCCCAGTGGGGGCCACCAAGGTGAGGAAGCCTTGTTGCATGGGTGGGGACTGCATTTGAAACCATTGACACCTGCTGTGCACTTCCCTTTGATACAGGGACTTGTGAGAACGCACACTTGGCCATGAGCATCCCCCTTCCTTGGGATTTTCTTCTTGTGATATTGCTTCTTTGTCAGTGACTTGTCTTGCGGTGAAAAATGGCACTGGGGCCAAGCATGGAGAGCCAGCCCTGTTGTAGCTCGGTAGCACATTCTAATGTAATTTTGATCATGTCATAAGGAGACACTTTAGATATCTGCCATTGCATAGAGTCTATTTCTGTTTATATAATCTGATAATTTCTAAACAGTACATTATTTCTATTAAGTCACAGCATAAATTAACACTTTTATGGTTATAGTATTTGCTCAAATCTGTCAATACTTGGTTTAGGATCACAGCTTCTCCGTAGATTTGCTGGGTGATTCAGAGTCAGGGTCTTTGAAGATTTGAAGCCTACATGATCTTTATGAAGCATTGAAAATCTTGTTCAAGGAATTGAAAATAGAAGGGCCTTCCGTTTAATAACTAACAGCAGAAAAGATCAGTTCTTGGAGCTACACAGCAGTGTTCAAGTGATGCTCACTTCTCATTCACACAGGACGCTTCGTCTTCCACCAGTGTGTCCCACCATCCTGCCAATGAAGTAGAACTGGCATCAACTCCATGCGGAGGGAGAAGAGAATATCTTAAACAGCTCATTAAAGTTCTGATTGGTTGATTATAATAATCTGAGATGTTCTTCTTAGCCTGTGATGTTTTCTGTGATTTTGTATTTTCTTCCCTCAAATAAAAACAAAAACAGCAATTATTTCTTGTCTCAAATAATTATTGGACGTTCACTCTGAAATGAATCCAAAGTCTGAGCAAAGGGCAATTTTCCTGTCTCGAATTAACATGATATAAAATTAGCAACACAGTCTCTAGCAAGTTCATGCTTCTCTGTAATAAGTCGACTTGTTGAAACCGTCCCTGGCTTCAGTGCATTTTGCACTGGCTATCCAGCTGGACATTCTCGGCAAGGCCCTTATGCTTTGGCAGTCCTGAAAGCATTAAGATGTGAGCTTGACTCAGAGTCATGCGGTGTTGCCTGCGGACTTGTGATATTGAAACAAGGCTGGGAAGAGAAAGTATAATGCCGTGTCATGCATTTGTCACGATGATAGATGTTTTTGCAGATACCTAGAAAAATTGTTACAGCTTATCTATGGCTCCTGATAAGGTGTCAGAGAGGCAGCAACTCCGAGAGAGCGTGTGATGACTGGAGACGTGTATTGATCGGGACCACACAGAATTGCACACAGCTATTGATCATTCTAAGAGGTCGAGGAGAGGCACAGTGACACGTGACTTCCCTCTCTGCCCGTGCACTTTGCATGAGCGGTAGTATAGCCTGTGATTAGTCCAGCACCGGAAAGCCTGTTCTGCTGCGGCACCGGCTTTGGGGTTTGCCCAGGGGAAGATGCAGTAGGCTGCTCACAGTAAACGTTTATTTAGCCCTTAAGATGTGTCTGGCCCTGT
This sequence comes from Jaculus jaculus, assembly GCF_020740685.1. Taxonomy (NCBI): domain Eukaryota; kingdom Metazoa; phylum Chordata; class Mammalia; order Rodentia; family Dipodidae; genus Jaculus; species Jaculus jaculus. The sequence goes on from NC_059114.1 coordinate 90,603,641, forward strand.
GCTGTGTACTTTCCATACAAAATCTTTGTACATTCTCCCAATAAAAGTCTCAAGTGGTTTTAAGAAAAAATTCCCTATTGCAGGTGTATCTAACCCCCTGATTTTTGTAGAGGAGTAACCTTGGTCCATACTCCTATATCTAGAACATTCCTATATTGGTCAGTGTGTGTTCCCTAACGTGCTACCCTGCTGATACCTGACTATATTGGTTTTCTGTGGCTATTGCAACAAATCACCATGTTTTTGTGTCTTATTGCACCATGCCATTACTCCCTTAAAGTTCTGTATGTTACAAGTCTGACTCGGGTCTCATCTTCATCATGCTGTCAGCTGGGCTGCCTGTGGAGGCTCCCGGGGGAATCCCTCTCCGCCCTCTTTCAGATTCTGGACAATGTTCCTTGACTACCCCAGCCTTCTCCTTCCACTTCACAGCCAGGCAGGACAGTGTGAGGCCTTTGTTTACCATATCCATTGTACTTCCTTTTCTACCTCCTCTGTACTTCCCACTCTGCTTTCTAAGTTCTTTTCCCATTCTTTTTGTAGTTGAGACATTATTCCCCCCTCACCCCAAACCCCGTCATTCTAGTGAGTCCTTTTGAAATTTCTTTCTCTGAGTAACAACTGTTCTACCAAAAAATAAATAAATAAATTAAATAAATAAAATAAAATAAACAATAAAATCCTTAAAGAAGGAACTTTGGGGCAATTCAATAATCATTTTTCAAAGGCCATGTGTGAATATTCTGCCTATCATTTTTAATCCATCTTCCAGATTAGAAACAACACCGAAATCAACTGGCTGCAGGCGGACGGGCTGGTGAGTCGTCACAGGCCCGTGGTTCTTAGGCAAGAGTGCTGCTGCTGCGCAGTGCAGGGGCACGCTGGCTTCTTCTGGACACTTTCACTTAGGAACAGAAGTGCGCAAGAGAGAATGGGGAGATGCTACCCCACAGACCAACCCACCTTGGCACCAGTGAAACTCAAGAATGGAACTCAAGTCTGACTGAGGCTCGTCTACAACAGCTGCAGTGCCACCTGCTGCCCACAGTCCAGCACACTGCCCACGTGGTCAGCCATCACTCCCCAGGTGGCTGCCCCGGAGCCTACCCTTCACATCTGTGAACCAGTTGGGTCTTCCCTTTTTCAAATCTGAATGTAATGAAACAATGTATTTTCAATTGACTGTAAAGGCTATTCCCAGCCTTCTCTCCCTCTCTCTCTCTCTCTCTCTCTCTCTCTCTCTCTCTCTCTCTCTCTCTCTCTGTCTGTGTTCTTCCTTGCCCTGTCCTACCCCATGCTTCTTGATGTACTGAGTCTGGCTTCCTCCCCCAACCCAGCGTACCTGGATGAGGGGATAACAGAGTACTGTTTCTTTAAAAAAAATTAAGTTTATTTGTTAACACAAGAGAGAATGTGTGTGTGTGTGAGTGTGTGTGTGTGTGTGTGTGTGTGTGTGTAAGAGAGGGAGAGAGAGAAAGAGAGAGAGAGAGAGAGAGAATAGGAGTGCCAGGGTCTGTAGCCACTGCAAACAGACTCAATGTACCACCATGTGTGTCTGGCTTATGTGGGTTGTAGGGAGTTGAACCTGGATCCTTAGGCTTCACAGGCAAGTGCCTTAACCACTAAGCCATCTCTTCAGCCCCAGAATACTGTTTCTTGACCTGAGGTTTTCTGCTTACTACTGCTTTATACTTGGGGGTAACTGTTCACTTTAATTGCATGTACAATTTTCTTTGGTCTTCGAGTCTACCACATGCAAACTTCCCTTAGGATCTTGAGCTACCACGTGGTGCTTTCTCAAATCCTGGGCATGTTGTTACTTGCGTAATTCCTCTAAAGGCAGGTAAGCATGGGCATGGCTCTCTTTACTGCTCGTCTGAACTTCTTGATTTGTGCTTCGATATTTTCCCTCTGCTATTCTTCCTTAGGTCACCACTGTCTGCCCTCTCCACTTCCTTCCACGGGGACGCTCAAGGCTGGGGCTTTGTGTGTTCCTTCTAAACCTCCCTGCACAAGTTCCCTGCTTCCGCCTTCCACATGCATGTGGCTCCACTCCAGTTTTAGCCTAAAAATTCCCAATTTCACTTAACTGAATCTCATGGACTATGCTGTGCTTTTCACAGGAGTGCACGGTTATGAGTTTGCTCTGTCCTTCCTAGATCCCAGTTTTCCCTTCAATAAACCCCACAGTCTGTGATTCCTCACTAAATAAACATAACGATTCACAATTTATCCTTCTTGAGTCTGTTTTTATCAATTCTTTGTTAAAAACAGGACAGGACCTTCAAATTGAGATTTATAAATATGGGACACCTCTCCTGAACTCCAGAATCCTGCATCCCTAGCGCACTGGGTACTGACTAAGGCCCTTTTCCTATTCCTGTTGCAGCTGGGTGTGGGGAAGAGGCATTGCTGCTGGAATCTAGCTTGTGGAGTGCACAGGGGAGCTGCCACAGCAAAGAATCGTGTCCTCTGTTATGTCGCTACTCCTCTACCCTGCAGGGTAGCGCTGAGTGCTGCATGCAGGTAACGTCACACCTGAAGCCTGTCCCAGCTCCGCCAGACGGCCACACAAGGCTTGAATCCAGTAAGCTGTTGTTCTCCAGAGGAGACGTAAGATTCCAACTGCTGTGGCCACAGGCTCATTTCCTCATGCCTCATGCTTGGAAGATTTGTGAATATCCCCAGGGTGGTGCTTCTCGTTGCTTGATGTGGGTTCTACATTTTGGGGGAATATAATAATGGCTTCCTAAGCAAATTTAGTCAGAATAATAAAAGCAAACTCATTTCTGGGATGCTAAATTTAAATATGTATTTGATTTTGTGAAGGGAACTCCCCCAACTCTTTTTTTTTTTTCTTTTTTTTTAAGGAATTGGAAGTTTCCAAAAGCCCTTGCTAGTGGAATAGCTTGGGTTGGCTCTTGGAAACTTACTCTTGACCTGAGGGAAATATATCCCTGTTATTGATGAAGGTACATAAATCAAGGAATAATTGGGAAATGGAAATTCTGGTCTGAGTTCTGTGATTAGAAATTTGTCTTCATTATCCAGTGCGCAGTTACAGCCAATATATGGTCGAACTATCATGAGCCAGTGGGAGTCAAGAGTGCTGCTGCACTTGGTGGGCCCTCAATGAAACCTTAAATCAGGCATTGGTTGCTGGGGTTGCCTACCTTAAATGTCCATTATTCGCCTTTCATAGTTTGTTGAAGTGAATCTTAGAACTTGGGGAATAAAAACCATCTGTTTGTCCCTTATTTTACACTCCGCTTAATTGTATACTGTCTTCTCTGTTCTGTGACGCCTTCTTATATGTGATTACATTATTATGAAATGTAGCTTGGTCAGAAATGGTGCTTCTATGGAAGAAGCAAAGACTAGATGACAGATGGAATTCTGTGCTGATTATGTGTTTAGAGCACATTGATATTTGCCTAGGAGTTGTTAAATTGAGTTTCTAGGGCTCAGACTTGATGGTTTTCATAAAAGTCAGCATTTGAAAGGAAGAGCTGTTTTCCTACTATGCCCGTGGAGCATATGTACAAGTACCTATTATCTTAATAATTGAATTTACTGTGGGAAGTTATTAATAATTTTATTGTCCCAGTAGCATCTGTTCATGCAATTCTTGCACCAATCAAAAAATAATTGGTTCTTTGGCTAGGGAATCTATTGTGTGTGGAGTCCTAATGTGGAATTTTTGGCCCCATAATCTGATTTATTCCCATTGAGTAAAATCCTTTGAGACCTACAGCCCTCAAGTTCTGAAAGAGAATATTTTCAGGCTATGCCATTCTTTGTTTGGCAATCAGTGGTTTTATTATTGAACATTATTTGCATAATAATATGCTGGGTACTGTGAAAAATGCAGATGAATATCAATATGTGATTTTAGTCCTTAAAGAGAAAGTTTCTGACATTATAATTTCAATGTGTGAATTCTTTATGTTTAAACTTCAGGGTTGAATAAAATATGAAAATACTTGGGATCAAGTTGCACTGCAGATCTGGAAAGGACTACTCAATGCAGTGCCTTTAAATGTAATTTAGATTTCTGCTCCTCCACTCTTGAATGTAGCTTGTCTTACTATGTTATTTTAGCTCTAATTTTTCTGCTGAATGGGATATAGAAGGCTTTTTATTTTAACTTGTGTCTTCAAATGATATTCACCCTGTTTCATTCATGTTCAATTTAATATAGTTTTTGTTTGCATCACTTCAAATGTATTCAAAATGGATTTACAATCACTAGAAAGCAGTTTGAGAACTGTCAAGAGACTAAGAATTGGAAGGTTGGCTCATATGTGAAGGGGAATAGATTGGAATCAAACCCAGAGGCAGTGTTCTAATAGCGACAATAAAAGGAAGTCCTGCTCGAGGAGGGCCTGGGATAAAGGGGTGCGCAGTTTGTGGCAGTGGCATGGTGATTACGTCATGTCCTGCTGTCCGGAATTACCCTTGTGTAGAACTGTGGGATGCCGCACTTCAGTGCCTGCTGTGATACTCACAATAGGAAATGCGCCAAATTTCTCATGCTGTACACTTACGGTGACTCCTTTGCATAGCTGCAACATGAGTGTTTTTTGAAATCCATGGGGCTTTCAAAGTTGACAAAGCTTATTGTATTCAAGCATATTCAAGCAGTTTCCAGTATATGAAAGGGAAAGTTGATGTCTTGGAAATACTATAGTAAATACAGAAATGCCTACTAATTTGTAGAAATGTGTACTGTCTGTAGAAATTATACACAGACAGAGTATTTGTAGAAGTTTCATAACTACCAGACCACGCTAACGTATACTGGTGGAAATGTGACTATGTCATCAGTTAAAAGAAGTTGTGACTTGTTTTTCATTGAATTCCATCTCATGTCGTTTGAGTTTGGAGTATTTAACCAGGTGATGTTTGAGGAAGCAAAAGGGGCTAGGTAGAAAAAAATGGGATCTATCTTTTGTAGTAATATAAGGTACTTAGAAATGACTATTGAGAAGATGTCATTAAATTCCATTTTCAAGAAGTTAGTACACTATCCTTATATATAATTGGGTAAAAAGCAAGGAACTAGTAGTTTGGTTACTAAAGGGTGAAATGCTGAATATACTCACCCAGTGATAGATAGACCAGATGTGACTAGAGCATGTGTGAAGGAAAGTGATATCATATACAGACATGAAATAAGATTTGCTCTGGGAAGTCAAACCAGGTGGGCTTGTGGGCCATTGTGAACCATCCACGGCTGTGATGCTGCATGATTTTGAGGTGCTGCTTGATCCAGTTCATATTTTCAAGGGGTTCTTCTGAGTGTCTTGCTACGTTTAGTGTGGACTAGTTGTGGTGGGGCGCTCACATAAGGGACGCCTGCAGGGACCCACCCAAGAGATGAGTTGGTTTATATAACAAAAATGTCATATTCTAGGTATAAATTTGCCAACAGATGGACTGGATAGAAGAAATGGTATAATAAGAGATGACTATAAGCTTCTGTCATGGCAAAAAGAATGGCCGAGTTTCCAAAGTAAGAAATGGAGTGAGCAAAGGTGCTGTGAGAGAGAAGTTCCACGGGTCATATTGTACTTTGCTGTGGCAGTGACTCTATGTTGTGTTGTTATATTCCAGGTTGCAAAGGTTTACCAGATGTCTACATGAAAGGTTCAACCACAGGATAGATTGCACATGATGAGAGTTAAGCAAGACGGGCTGAGTAGAAGTCTGAAGTGTGAAACGTACTGAGAGACTGTCTTATATGGAAATATAAGTGGAGCATGTCTGTCAGAATATGTAGGGGTCGTTGTTTGTTTGTCTAAGACTAACAGGACGGCAGCAAGAAGAACATTTTAGAACCTTTTAGAATTCTATCATCTGAAAATACTAGGATGTGATTTGATTACTACTTCAGCCAAGATTTCATCATCTTAATAAAACATAATACAGGTTGTTTAATTTTTTTACTTATTTTTTCAGTGAAAGAGGTAAGGAAGGAGAAAGAGAGAGAGAGAGAGAGGAAAAAAATGGGCACACAAGGGCCTCTAGCCTCTACTAATGAACTGCATTATTTCTTACTAAGATGATGAATTTTGGCTGAAGTAGTAATGTGTAATAGACAGTTTAGGCAGAATCAGTCTGATGTTCTCTACTTACTATATTTATGGAGTTGGAATATATCATATAAACTCTTGGTGTTGGATAGATGGGTGAGCTAAGAACTTTGCCTGTAATGCCTAAAGAATCAAGTTTGATTTCCCAGAACCCATATAAAGCCAAATACATCAAATGTATCTAGAGTTGGATTTGCAGTGGCTAGAGGTCCTGTTATACCTATTCTCTCTCTCTCTCTTTCTCTCTCTCCCACCCTCCTCTCCTTGCAAATAAATAAATACAATATTTTAAAATTCTTTATGTGATGGAGAGTTGCCAGCTGTCTGCAAAAACTATTGTATTTAAATGCATATTGCTGGAATAAATGTAAATTGCAGGGTCTAATTGTACATAAATTACCTGGTTTTTCTTCTTAACACAATTGTTGCCAGGTAAATTACTGCACTTTTATAAAAACACACAACCTACCTTTGGTTTCCATATGATGTAATTCTTACTAAAACTAAAAGCATCATTTTTTCTCTCTTTTAATTGGCATATTTTTTTGTATTTCATAGAGTTTGAACACAATTCAATGAAAACAAATTGCTAAAAGTATAATTCACAGATGAACTTACTAAAAAAGCATATATATCTGCTAGATAGATTGTTACAAATCTCTGGGTAAAAAAGTTATAGATTATATGTTTTGAAATGTTCCAAAATGTGATGTTATTGAAACAGTGGCTGTCCTAACTGACATATAACTTACTGAGAAGAGAAATGCCAAATAAGCTAAATAGATTTCTGAAATATAAGTATGTGTGTATGTATGTGTATTGTCAGAACTTCAGCAATTTCTGTGTTTAGAAGATATGGAAGTGGAAATGCTGAAATGTTGATAGGCTCACCCTTTCTCTGATATTTGGTGGCAGATTAAAACCCCACAACAAAGCACAGTCCAAGTTCTAAATGAATTTGCACCTCAAAATTGCTCCCCCAAAAAGTTGAGTTTCACACTTTTATTGTGCCCAATTTATGGTGCCTTTAATATTTTAAAAAATCATGTGATGACCAAATACATCATTGATAACTCATACTCTATATCCTTTTCTTATTGTGATGTTTTCTTAAATAAATGACAAAGTGAAGCCGGGTGGCGCATGCCTTTAATCCCAGCACTCTGAAGGCAGAGGTAGGAGATCACCGTGAATTCAAAGCCAGCCTAAGACTACATAGTGAATCTCAGGTCAGCCTGGACTGGAGTGAAACCCTACCTCAAAACAAAAACAAAAAACAAAAAACAAAACAAAAAAAAGGTAAAGTGGGAAGAAGGGAAAGATTCCAGGGGAGAGAGTCCTGAGGCAAGATGTGTGTAAGCTGTGCATGTATGAATCATGAAAGTGAGTTTAGTGGAAGAATGAGCTAGGAGCAGAAGACTGAGAAATCAGTGCAGAAGTTCAGGGAACATTCCATTCCCTGCAATGCATGAAGTCCAAGCCAATGAGGAGTGGTGAGTGATGGAGGATCCCAGTCTGTGCGGAGATCCAGAGTTTCCAGCTCATGAAAGAACTTGATTTCTTCTAAGAATATTCTAGTGTTGTTTTTACCTTCTTTCCCCAAATTATTAATTTTATAACAATGTCATGATCCTTGCATCTAGTGATTGATGGAGAGAGATTTCAAACATTGCAGTGGTGGTTTAGCATATTTTGTGTTACTTTTATAAGACCTGCTATATGGGAAGGTGATGAAATGGAACTTAAGTCCTGTAGATAGCATCATTTTCCTCCACGAGGTGTCTTGCATGAGGGAATGTGCTTACTGGCCTCAATGAGCTGCTGCAGTCACGTGTGAGCACTGAGGAGAACCGAAGTCTACACTGGATGCAGCTTAGGCTGTGTCAAGACTTCAAGCATCTGAGAGATGCTGCTGTTGGATTTTGGCGTTGGGCCTAGGGTCAGCAGGACTGACCATTGAAACTTGGATGTCATCATCACTGAGCTGATATCATTGGGCTTTTCAAATTGATAATAGAGTAAGGCAGGAAGCATTTGTTATGAGGACACCATAAAGAAGCTTGCTGAAGTATTGCCTATCTTTTTTTTCATTGTTGCTCCTAGTATTTTTGTTAATTGGTGAAGATAGTAACAGAAAGGATGAATGGAACTAAAGTGTGTAATTCTGTGACAAGACATTAGTTCATTAAGGTGGATTCAAGGCTCATGGTAATCAAATTTAACAGGTGAGTTAGAACATAGGACAAATGCAGCATGCATTACTTGGACTGTGATGTCGTATTTGTGGGCAGAACAATGTAGGTCCACTCACTCCCAAATACTTTACATTCTTCCTGGCAGCCAGCTTTCTATGTCCTTACCCTGTGGGCATCATATAGATATTTATCTTAAAAATTGTGGAGCTTTCTTTCTTTGTTTTTATTTATTTATTTATTTATTTATTTATTTATTTATTTATTTTTTATTTATTTGAGAGTGACAGACACAGAGAGAAAGATAGAGAGAGAGAGAGAGAGAGAATGGGCACGCCAGCGCTTCCAGCCTCTGCAAACGAACCCCAGACACGTGCGCCCCCTTGTGCATCTGGCTAACGTGGGACCTGGGGAACCGAGCTTCGAACCGGGGTCCTTAGGCTTCACAGGCAAGCGCTTAACTGCTAAGCCATCTCTCCAGCCCTCTTTCTTTGTTTTTGAGGTACGATCTCACTCTAGCTCAGGTTGACCTGGAATTCACTATGTTTCCTCAGAGTGACCTCAGAGTCACGACGATCCTCCTACCTCTGCCTCTGAGCACTGGGATTAAAAGTGTGTGCCACCACACCTGGCTAAAACTGTGGAACTTTGTGTGTGTGTGTGTGTGTGTGTGTGTGTGCATCACTTATAAAGAGAGCTATGAAATAAAACTGTGGAACTTTGTGTGTGTGTGTGAGCATCACTTATAAAGAGAGCTATGAAATAAAGCCAGTCATGCTACCTTTTTTCGTGGTCAATTAGATATAGTCTAGCGCTGCAGGAGATGTTTAAGAAGGTTTCTAGGGATGCCATGGTAACTTTGAAGATCAAAAAAGTCCAGTGAAATGAGTGGAAAACAAGCTCGAGCAACCCCAGAATAAAACAACTAAAAAAAAAGAGGGGGCATGCAGCTGGGTTTAAGCCATGCTGTGAATTAATTCTACCTCAGCCATCTTGAGGGACCCATCACCACACAGATGAAAGAAGCAGCTGACCCCCAAGAAACCCCCATGTGAAACGTCCTCGCGATCTCTACGATTTGTAGAATTTTTTTAGCATATTGTGGATTCTTGCTGGGTTTACTGAATTCATAAGTCATCATGTTTTATGTTGCATACTACTTTTGAAAAATATATTATTTATTTATTAGAGAGAGAGAGAGATGAAGAGGCAGGTAGAGAATGGGCACACCAGGGTATCCAAGCACTGCAGACTTACTCCACACACATGCGCCACCTTGTGCATCTGGCTTACATGGGTCTTGGGGAATTGAGCCTGGGTGCATATGCTTTGCAGGAAAGTGCCTTAATCACTAAGCTATCTCTCCAGCCTCTGTATACTCCTTTATTAAAATTATTTTTATTTATTTGAGAGAGAGAAAGATTAAAAGAGAGAGAGAGACTGAGTGTGTGTGTGTGTGTGTGTGTGTGTGTGCGCGCGCATGCGTGCACAGGCCAGGGCCTCCAGCCACAGCAAATGAACTCCAGACACATATGCTACTTTGTGCATTTGGCTTTACATGGGTGCTTGGGAGGTGAACCCAGGCTGTTAGGCTTTGCAAGTAAGCAACTTTCTTTAAAGGCTCTGCCTTTTCTCCAACCCAAATGTTGTATATTCTTTATCAATACATGCCCATCAACTATCTCAAAAGAAATCTTAGAGCAGACAAGTGTAACTTGCCTTATGTAGATTTTTTTTTAAATAGTATTGGTTGCCCTGGTCAAATATGCACAGTTCTAATTTAGTAAATATGACAGTAAGTATGTTAACCCACACTTAATTATATTAGCCCTTCAGTTTTCTGACACTAAAGCTAATAGGTGTGCTTATGAGTTAGAGGTTCACATTACTCTGGGTCCAGATGGCAACATTTACATATCTCACTAGAATCCAAGTGGGCATGCAAGACCCCAGCCATGTGGCTGATGTTGGTGTGGTGACTCACTGCCTTTGGGTCTGCCACATCGTTCCCCATGCCAGCATCTTCCGGCATGGCTGGCCTGGTGTTACCAACCCAAGCTCGATGTTTCATGAGGAAGGCCATTTCTGTATCTCAGTATTGAAATTAATCACGAGAAAGTTTTATAAAGTTGAAATATAAAAAAACAATGTTTAATATTTAGGATGAGTGTTTGAATTTAGGAATCTAGTCCTGATATTACCAGTATAAGAATTTTTAAAGTTCGCACAGCTAGCATGAGTGATAGTAAAATTTGAAAAATGTGTTTTCCTAAATAAAGTGTTGTGACATTGGTATGTTTTACAAAAGTTTTTTAACAATATAAGTGGTTTTGTGGGTGTTTGAGACCTTGAGAATTAGCCATATTTGTTAATATGAAGGAGATTTCTATACCCATAGTTCTCTGTTGTTTTCACATTCCAAAGTACTGTGGATTTAGCTTTTGTTGTTGTGACACTAATTCACCAAATTAATTTTGAATTTATTCCTATATAAGGGCGCAGTTAAAAACACCATGCATAGCTCAGATATCACCTTGCTATCAGTACCCTGTTCTTTCTAAGATTTTCACTGAGGTACAGCTTGCTTTTCAAATATCATCCTGAGCTGAGTTTGTTGGATATAGAGAAACACAGATTGAAAATCTTCAGTAACATGTTTTTTAAAAAGCTTTCATTAGCCTGTATTGATTCTCCATGGTTGTATCATGCTATTTTCATACATGTATATAACGTACTCATAATGTATTTTGATCATATTCTCCCCATTACCATGTCTGTTGTCCAACTCATCTATTTCTTTACAACCCAACTGGCCCCATTTCAATTTTGTGTCTTCTTCTTTTCCTTTTTGGGTGACCCATTGTATTTAATAACGATTGCCCATAGGAGTATGGATAAAGAATTATTTATAGGAGCAAATTTCCAGCGTCTATACCCCTAAAGAAAATGTCTCTCCATCCCCAGCAGCCATTAATCACCTGTATAATACCACATTCCTCAGGATGACGCTCACCCGCTGGTGTTGCCTGTTCTCGTATCCCACAGGGGTCCTGGTGACTTCTCTTGCCATGACAGTTGAGTTCCTATCTCACTTTGCTTTGTTTATTTAGACTTCTCGAATTTTGATAAATTTTAGGTGTTACATTGGGAGTAATATTTTGCACTTTGACTAGATTTTCCTGCATCTGAATATTGCATCTATTATATATTGTGAGGGCACAAGCACCATGTTTCTTTATCAATTTACTTGTTTATTTATTTCGCTGTTTATGCCATGTGTTCTTATAAGTTGTCATTGCTGAATAGTTCTAAGTTGAAGATTTTGGACTCCAGCAAATTAGTGTAGTCTTTCTTAATGAATATCACATGCCTTCTGTGTTTTTCAAATTTAGGGTTTTTTTTTTTCTTTTGCAAATTATAAACAAAGAAAAAGTCTCTAACTTGGTGGAGGCATGCATTAAAGTTTTGATTGTTTCCTCGTGCATTTTTTTTCTCAGACTCGTTGGGGTTGAATAGATAATGTGTTTCATAGGTGGTAGCAACCTGCTCTTCACAATGAACCTGTGCAGTGCTGTAGTCGTGGGTGCAGTGGGGCACATAGGAGAGGCACAGGGACTCGGAGAGGAGCCTGGCCCTGCGGACTGCACACCCCAGGACTCTTCTGTGGCCTCTCTCAGTAACGTGTGGCTCTATTCTTACTTGCACCTGCGAGATGATGCCTGCTCTGTTCATTCTTTAGGCATCTCCGGTGAATTCCCCATTGAAGGCTGCCCACTGGGCATTACAAGGTTTTTCTGCTTGAATGCAAACACCCAAGCAACCGTCACTCTTTAAGAAGCTGTGACTTAGTAAGATTTATTTAGGACTTGGAGGGCAGCTGCACATTACAATTATAGCATATTTTCATCACTTGCTTTATGAAAAGTGACAACATATCACAAATCATCCATTTCAGAAGGGAGTTATGGGTCATCACTTTATCATGTGTTATTTCCCTTTTGAATGTAGTTTTACTTGCACCATATTATGTCACCTTAAAAACAAAGTGACAACGAAAACTTTGAAAGGCTATGATGGCTGTGTCACAGGGAGGTTGAAGAAATTCTTCCAGGCTCCACTATAGAAATAAGAGCCAAGCTGAGGGCAGGTTTTCATTCCCATCTACTGATGGCTTTCCTGTGTAATTGATGTTTCTACAGAGGTGGGTTTTTTCCTCTATATTCTTTGGGAGAGTTTGTCAGTTGTTCTGTACACTTGTTAAATGAGTTTGGGGTCTTCTTTCTACCGAGTGTTGCTGTGCCCCCTCTTTTGAGTCAGGTAATCCTGTAGCTACTTGCAATTATCAGTGAGAGAAGAAAGCGCCGTTGTGTCCAGTTCTGTGGCATTGGCAGTGTAATGGTAGTACAATGGCATTGGAGGTCAGTTATATTGTATTTTAGAAACTAACGTGTGTGCGCTCTGCCTTGGGGACGGGCTTCAAGGATGTGAGGCAGTAAGAACAATAGGAGGATGCTTGCAGGAGCTAACATGCAGCTGGATTTTATAAGGCTTGTAGCCCATGGAAGGCTGTGAACCAACAGTGCATGCCTGCTCTGAGCCAGCCTTGGATCATCCTGGAGCTCAGTAGAGAATGGATTGTATGGAGGGAAGGGGGCCACTGGGAGTCCACGTTAATGATGGTGGTGGCTTATGCTCAGAGCAGGGGACAGCCACGCAGAGAGACACAACTCTATGCTGGATATATTGGAATGGTAGAACCAACTAAGTATATTGATTCATTGAGTGTAGAAGGAAGAGGAAAGGCTAAGATCAGAGTAATGTGAAGCATGGTGTCATAGGCACCAGGTGAGGAGACGGGTTGAGCAGACTTGAGAGATGACGCACCTTAAGAGATCAGTTTTGAGTTTCAGAGGCCTCTCAGGCATCCAGATGCCAGCGCGGAGTAGGTGGGTGTTTGTAGAAGTGAGGTCCAGCTGGAGGTAGCGACCAGAGATTCACTCACATACGCACGTTATTTAAATTCGTCAGACTGGGGGAAGAAATCCTGCAGGGAGCGAGTTGCGTAGAGTTAGCTGTAGGACCGCTGAGCCTTTGCGAGCAGAGTGGGGTCGTGGGGCCCCAGTAAGCGCAGAGCAGGGAAGAGAAATGGCCTGTGAGGTGGGAGGATGCCAGTGCGGTGTGCTGTTCATGAAGTCGAGCATACTCGACTTGTCAGAAATTTAGTTACAACCAAGCACGGCAGCTAGATCAGTGAGAGAACTTGTAGGAATGGACTAGGGACTCGGCCAGAAAGACGGTTCTTGGAAACTCTAAAAAAAAGTAGTTTCGGTCAAGTGATCGAAGAGAAAAACTTTCAGGAGTGTGTTTCCCCTGGAAGGAAGACTTAGAGGTTGGAGAGAAGTGCTTCCATCCTAATGAATTATCTGTGTTTCAGTCTTGAGAGGTTTTACATTCCCAGACCTAAATAAGATTCTCTTATTTGGAGGTGGTTCCCAAAAGAGAAAAGAAAATAAAAACACTGAAAACAAGACAGAAAGGTAAGAACAAGATACTCAAAGGACATGAACAGAAAGGGTGATTCTTAGAGAGATGGTGAGGTTCTCATCCCTGTTAAAGTTTGCAGGCGAAGGGCAAAGATGTTATCAAGGTGGCCACCTGTTTTCCTCTTATCCCTGCATCTTGTTTTTCTTATAAATAATTATTTGAGCCCCCTACAAACAAAAATTCAAGTTCATCTATTTAGGTTCTACACTAAATTATTTCTTGCTTGCTTATGTTTTAAAATGTTGAAAATAAGGCATGGAGAGATGGCTTAGCAGTTAAGGCACTTGCCTGCAAAGCCAAAGGACCTTGGTTTGATTCCCCAGGACCCATGTAAGCCAGATGCATAAGGTGGAGTTTATTTGCAGTAGCTGGAGGCCCTTCTCTCTCTCTCTCTCTCCCTCTCTCTCTCTCTCTCTCTCTCTCTGCCTGTCTCCTTGTGTCTTTCTCTCTCTCAAATAAATAAATAAATAAATAAATAAATAAATAAATATTTTTAAAATGTTTAAAATAATTCAGTATAATTTCAATATCTACCAATTTTTAAAAAAAATTTTATAGGAGTGTATCTTTTGAGTCCATGGAAGTTTTATACTGTTAAGGGGTCCGGTGTCATACAAGTAAGGGCATCGACTCACAGAATGTGAGGCAAAGCTTTATTGGGTAAAAAAAAAAGAAAGAAAAGAAAAAGAAGAAAGTCTGGTATATCAGATCTGTATCCTAGAGGTAATCTCAGGGTGAAGTTCTGAACTGTTCAGAATGTCAGCTTTTATAGAAAAAAACAAGCAGGATGGAAGTAAAACCATCAATCACAATTCACATGAGACAATTGCAGCCATAAAAGTTAAAACAAAAAAAAAAAGGAACTTGTAAACAGGTGTGTTGTTCAGTTACAGGAAGCGCCTGGGGGTGCAGGGTAGGCCTGTGACCAGGAGTCCTGTTCTTCTTAAAGAGTTTGATCCACAATGCAGGCCCCAGGTATTCCGACCAGCGGGGCCTCCTGTTATTGATTTGCCCATCTGCTTAAGCAAGTGTTCCTCTCCATTCTTTTATGAGCTCCTACAGGATGTGACTTCTATTTATCTCTAAGCTCCATATAAAGAAATGTAGAGAAATATACTATTTTGCTCACTTTACAATACTTGATAGTGTTTGACTGCTCTGAGAGCTCATGTTCTATGATCAGTGAGAATTTAACCAGTGGAAATTGTCATAGTTACAATTTTTGTTTACTCATACTGGGGTTATAGAAGTTTGCCATGTATATACAAATAAGTATTCTCATACCTTTTTCCTTAGTTTCCCGTACATGTGTGCCATGAGGTGACCACTTTTGGTAGTGGTCATTTACTTGGACTTAGCGAGGAAGAATGGTGGTCTCGGATTGTGCTTATCAAGTTTTGCTTATTAGTAATTAAACAGTGGTTGCTATTATTTTTTAACTTTAAGAATAGAATTTTAAAAGGTCTTTGTTGTTAACAGTCATGTTGGGTTATAAAGAATGGTCTCCCACAGAGTGTTTTTCACCTCTCTGGATAACATTCCTGTGTCATTTAGAGGCTGTAGGCAGGGCCATGCCTGTGCCAGGCACTGAGATACATAAAGTTTACAACTTGTTAAACAAGGAAGCAAATGAACAAAACCCAAATTAAAGCTGTTGGGGGCGGGTTAGTATTTAGTAGTCTTTTGTACAGCTGTGGAGGTGGAAGAGTTAAGAGGCTGGAGCTAAGCTTGAGTTTATAGATGGAGAAGAGAGATGGAAGGAGATGGAGAATGAAAGTTTACAACTGACCTGATTTAGAAGGAAAAAAGGGCACTGTGACTTGCTGAAAGTATACCTCAAATCTCTTATTGGCCCTTTCTGGAAAGCGTAGCATGAATCCAGCTGCCCTTTGTTCTAACCAAACTGGCCACTACTGATTGAAAAATAAATAGCTTGTAATAGCCAGGTTTTTGAATATTAAGACAGTGTTTAGGATTCCTTGTGCCATCAACACCTTGTGAACATATTATGATTGCCCAAATCATGAATGCAATTGCACGTCTCCAAAGTGGAGACTCAGCAGTAGCAGTTGGGCCATGCAAACTCCCAGAACTACAAACAGTCCCTACAGGCTGACCGAGAGGAGCTGGAGAGGACAGGACCGCTGTCACACTGAGGGTGGGGTTAACTGGTAGGCCTGCTTTGTGTTGAGAGCCTGCTACTGCTGGTGGACTGGAAGAAAGGAGGAAGGTGATTACCATCGAGGGTCACAGTGGAGTCAGGACATTCATCCGAGACATAGCTAGAGCTGAAGACAGTGTCCTGACATCAGCTTCCTCCAGTTCTTACAATCACAAAGAGAGCACACTTCTCCTGGCAGGTAGATTCAAGCCAAGATGTGTGCACTAGCATTTAAATATTATTCAGAGGAGGAACTGGCTCCATAGAAAAGGAACACACATGCATCCATACATAAAGTGTGTGAGTGTGCTCTACACACATTTATATGGATGTATTTAGAGAGAAAATGAGTTTTATTTTAAGAAATGTTCTGATTTCACTATCAGAACTGTGAAGTGTAAAATCTATGGAGGTGGAGGAGGCAGAAGACAGAATGGAAATTCCAGCAGGAGCCTGGGCTCTTCAGGGCAGGCCAGGCCCTCAGTGCAGGGACACAGCAGAGGCTCTGTATTGTCATCTTGAGGGCAAAGACTGTTTTAGGACTTTCTTTTCTTTAGTGCCTTTCAAATGCCTGGAGAATGCTCTGGAGACAAATCTGCTTCCCCGAGAACTCGATGGCTGAATAGTAATCAAATTTACAAACACCTTCCCTAGACTTATGATTAACCCGATGCCTGGGCATCATCCTTAACCATGGTGGATAGAATGACCAGTTACATCAAACTCAGAAACCTCACTTTATAAGTCAGTCCTTATGTTTCAACTATAAGAAATTCCCTATCAGTAAATAGAAACTATTCCATACACAGGTTTTGCTTTTCATGAATGAATTGCAAGTGTGTGACGTGGGAGACTGAATGTGAATGTTTATCTCCCATAGCTTCAGGTATTTTTGATGAAGGTTAAGGTGGTTGAAGTCTCCAAGAGCCTGCTGGAAGAGATGTCACTGAGAGTGGATTCTGGGGCCCAGCCCTAAGCTCTATTTGGGGCAGATATGACTCTAGCTCGATTGTGAGTATAGAATAGTTGGAGCTCGGGTGGTTTGCGTGTGCCGGTGTTGGTTTTAGCTGGCTGAAGTTGTTTCCGTCTGCTTAGAAGTGTGGAAGTACGCAGCCTCCACCCTTGATGGACTTCTCCCTGGATTAGTGAGCTGAAATAAACTCCTTTTGTCTGGTTCATCCTAGCAACCTGGAGCTGACTACAACGTGTGAGAAGTGCCTTGTGATATTACATTGGCCCTGGGTACTATTATCTCAATTAATACTTTATATCTTAATGGGTCTGAAAAGGAATGACGAGTTCTTATTTTTCTAAAAATAAAACTATACATTTTGCATTTATGATGTTTGTCTTTCTCATCCCCCAGTGCACTGTGTTCTGATAATGTCATCATTTCTTATAGTGGGACGGTGGGGATGACTCCGGGGCTCAGAAAGCCCACAGAGCTGGTTATTTGGCATAAATAATGCAGCTAAGGATGAATCCATGCTTTGTGTATAACTGAGAGGTCGACTGTTAGTAGCAATTACATTGCCAATCAATCGGGATTTTATCTCTGGGGAATTTCTTTTCATTTATAAGATAAAATATGTTTATCCTTTCTTTGTCATTTCCCCACTTTTTCATTTCCTGCTTTCTCCACTCATAGTTCTCATTTCCACTGGGCCTTTGGTTAAGTGCAGGGAAGGACTTCTCCATAGTGGCACTCCCTGCCTGTGAGAGCAGAGCACAGGGGACTCGGTATGTCCCTGCACCTGTCCCTCTCGACTATGCTCAGTATATTGTACGACATATGCATCAAACTCCGGCTGCCAAGAAGAGGAAGTGACGGCTGTACTGGATGCTCGGGCTGTTCCGCCTCAGCCATTGGGAGTTGGCTGCTATGGGCAGATTGAGCCTCAGTGATTATAAATTCATTTTTTTCTCTCTGTTTCTTAATGTGCCAGTCTAGACATAAAATTTCTCGCTCTTTGGAAGACTTTACCGAATGTTGTGAGACGCATGCAACATGCTCCAATGTGTCCTGTGTTCTGTGAAGTTTTGACCCCAGGTCTGAGGCACACAGGGGGGAGATTAGTCCTTCCTTTGCCCCCAGGCCCAGGTCATCAGTTAGGTGCATCTGGCATAGCACTGCCTGTCCTGGCCAAATTCATGGTTAGTGAGACTCTTCTTAAGCAGGTCAGAATTGTCAAGGTTGAAATTGTCCCTTTCCTTACTGACCAGGATTCATTTCTCTGTTTCTGTCTCAGCTTTGCTCATTCTTCGCCTGTGGTAAGCTCTCTACCCGGAGGGCAGCGCCTCAGAGCGGCGCCAGCCTGGACGCCAAGGGCGCAGTGACTGCTCGGAAGGGAAAGTGTTTTTCCCATGACGGCTTTGGAAGCTGCTGCTGCTTTGGCTCCTCCTCCTCCTTTTCATCTTGTTTTTCTTTTTCTTTTTGATTTGTCTTCGTTTTGTTTTGTAAGACAGTTTAACGTAGTACACCCTGGCATCACACTTGCTAGGTGTTTGTGGATAAACTTAAGCTCCTCATTCTCCTGCCTCCACCTCGCTTCCGGACCCAGCTTTGAACTCATGGGAATCTGACTGGCTGAGGGTATGAAGTATTCTGCTCACGTAGGCGTGGGTCACGACTACATTCGTGGACCTGGGTGCCGTGAGTGCCATGCGCTATGTAGCATCGAGAGCCTGAGCTGGTAGAACAGAGCAGAAAGACTTGCTCCAGCGGTCTGACTGTGACTGAGACATCGAAGCATTCGGACGTAAGATGGGGAATCAGTGCGTGTGAAGAGGACAGAGGTAGACTAAGGAGAAAAATAAAGATTTAATTACCGATTGAAGAACGGGTGGGTACACCCCAGAGTGTTAAGGAAGAATGTTTCAACACAAGCATTTCAGTGACATCTGAAGCTTCGCGCTCTGAGGATTCCTTTGCAAACAGAGGGTGAAGCTGCCAGAGGGTAGTGTTCAGGGTGACAGTCTATGTGAGGTTTGTGGGAAAGTCCTTACCAGGACTCCAAGCGGTGTGAAGGAAGCCAGACAGGAAGGTGCTGAGAAATAACTTATGCCTGTTTATATATAAGTTCTTAAGCACAGATGCAATTGAATTTCTTATGGAAATGTGATGGTTTGCTTGTGGAATGTCCACCATAGGGAGACTCATGAGTTTGAATATTTAATGCCCAGGTTGGGATGCTGTGTGGGAAGATTGTGGAACTTTTAGGAGGTGGAGTCTTGTAGACAGCAGTGTGTCACTGGGGACAGTCCCTGAAGTTGTACAGCCCTGCTCCACGATGCCGCAATGATGCCCTCCTCCCTCATCATGTGAAGATGAAATACTTGCTATCTGCCCCTCCATCATCACGTGAAGGTGTGATGCTATCTGCCCCTCCCTCATCATGTGAAGATGTGATGCTATCTGCCCCTCCCTCATCATGTGAAGATGTGATGCTATCTGCCCCTCCCTCATCATGTGAAGATGTGATGCTATCTGCCCCTCCCTCATCATGTGAAGATGTGATGCTATCTGCCTCTCCTTCATCATGTGAAGATGTGATGCTATCTGCCTCTCCCTCATCATATGAAGCTGTGATGCTATCTGCCCCTCCCTCATCATGTGAAGATGTGATGCTATCTGCCCCTCCCTCATCATGTGAAGATGTGATGCTATCTGCCCCAACCTCATCATGTGAAGATGTGATGCTATCAGCCCCTCCCTCATCATGTGAAGATGTGATGCTATCTGCCTCTCCCTCATCATGTGAAGTTGTGATGCTATCTGCCCCTCCCTCATCATGTGAAGATGTGATGCTATCTGCCCCTCCCTCATCATGTGAAGATGTGATGCTATCTGCCCCTCCCTCATCATGTGAAGATGTGATGCTATCTGCCCCTCCCTCATCATGTGAAGATGAAATACTTGCTATCTGCCCCTCCTTCATCATGTGAAGCTGTGATGCCTTCTGTCCCTCCCTCATCATGTGAAGATGTGATGCTATCTGCCCCAACCTCATCATGTGAAGCTGTGATGCTATCTGCCCCTCCCTCATCATGTGAAGATGTGATGCCTTCTGCTTCTCCTTCATCATGTGAAGATGTGATGCTATCTGCCTCTCCCTCATCATGTGAAGATGTGATGCTATCTGCCCCTCCCTCATCATGTGAAGATGTGATGCTATCTGCCCGTCCCTCTTCATGTGAAGATGTGATGCTATCTGCCCCTCTCTCTTCATGTGAAGATGTGATGCTATCTGCCTCTCCTTCATCATGTGAAGATGTGATGCTATCTGCCCCTCCCTCATCATGTGAAGATGTGATGCTATCTGCCCCTCCCTCATCATGTGAAGATGTGATGCTATCTGCCCCTCCCTCATCATGTGAAGATGTGATGCTATCTGCCCCTCCCTCATCATGTGAAGATGTGATGCTATCTGCCCCTCCCTCATCATGTGAAGACGAAATACTTGCTATCTGCCCCTCCCTCATCATGTGAAGCTGTGATGCCTTCTGCCCCTCCCTCATCATGTGAAGATGTGATGCTATCTGCCCCAACCTCATCATGTGAAGCTGTGATGCTATCTGCCCCTCCCTCATCATGTGAAGATGTGATGCCTTCTGCTTCTCCTTCATCATGTGAAGATGTGATGCTATCTGCCCGTCCCTCTTCATGTGAAGATGTGATGCTATCTGCCCCTCCCTCTTCATGTGAAGATGTGATGCTATCTGCCTCTCCTTCATCATGTGAAGATGTGATGCTATCTGCCCCTCCCTCATCATGTGAAGATGTGATGCTATCTGCCCCTCCTTCATCATGTGAAGATGTGATGCTATCTGCCTCTCCCTCATCATGTGAAGATGTGATGCTATCTGCCCCTCCCTCATCATGTGAAGATGTGATGCTATCTGCCCGTCCCTCATCATGTGAAGATGTGATGCTATCTGCCCCTCCCTCTTCATGTGAAGATGTGATGCTATCTGCCTCTCCTTCATCATGTGAAGATGTGATGCTATCTGCCCCTCCCTCATCATGTGAAGATGTGATGCTATCTGCCCCTCCCTCATCATGTGAAGATGTGATGCTATCTGCCCCTCCCTCATCATGTGAAGATGTGATGCTATCTGCCCCTCCCTCATCATGTGAAGGTGTGATGCTATCTGCCTCTCCCTCATCATGTGAAGATGTGATGCTATCTGCCCGTCCCTCTTCATGTGAAGATGTGATGCTATCTGCCCCTCCCTCTTCATGTGAAGATGTGATGCTATCTGCCTCTCCTTCATCATGTGAAGATGTGATGCTATCTGCCCCTCCCTCATCATGTGAAGATGTGATGCTATCTGCCCCTCCCTCATCATGTGAAGATGTGATGCTATCTGCCCCTCCCTCATCATGTGAAGATGTGATGCTATCTGCCCCTCCCTCATCATGTGAAGGTGTGATGCTATCTGCCTCTCCCTCATCATGTGAAGATGTGATGCTATCTGCCCCTCCCTCATCATGTGAAGATGTGATACTATCTGCCCCTCCCTCATCATGTGAAGGTGTGATGCAATCTGCTCCTCCCTCATCATGTGAAGATGTGATGCTATCTGCTTCTCCTTCATCATGTGAAGATATGATGCTATCTGCCTCTCCCTCATCATGTGAAGGTGTGATGCTATCTGCTCCTGCCGTGTTTTCCCTGTTTTAATAAACACTTCCTCTCAAAGCTGTAGCAGATCTACACCATCTTATTCCATAAGCTGTTTCTGATTAAAGTCTGACTAACATAGGCTATATAATGAATCATTTTGTGACCCTGAATTACAAAGAAAATAATTCCACCACATCAGTCCACCCCAAACTCATGATGTGTGTGTGGGGGTGCAGCTATTTATTTTTTATGGGCATTTATAATGCATTCAAGATAAATAGTTTTTGGGCTGGAGAGATGTCTTAGTGGTTAAGCGCTTGCCTGTGAAGCCTAAGGACCCTGGGTCAAGGCTCAATTCCCCAGGTCCCACGTTAGCCAGATGCACAAGGGGGCGCACGTGTCTGCAGTTCGTTTGCAGCGGTTGGAGGCCCTGGCCCGCCCATTCTGTCTCTCTCTCTGCCTCTTTCTCTCTGTCTGTCACTCTCAAAAAATAAAAATGAATTAAAACAATTTAAAAAAAGATAAATAGTTTTATACAATATAAAATCCTTTTGGGAGATATTAAACAACCGTTTCAAAAATAAGTTGCATAAGTTCTTTAAGGATGAATAATACCACCTAGGTTTTATTTAAATAGCTATGTACTGTATTTGGCTACTTGGGTGCATTTTGTTTCCATTCCATTTTGCATGGAAATTTGGAATATAGGAATTTAGTGTCAAGAGGTGTAGCGCCACAGCTAACGTCCTCAAAGAAGTCGTAAATAGACAGAAGTCTCAAGGAGAGTAAGCACGAGGAGAACGGGGACTTAAACAGAGTGCACTCAAACCTAAATCATTGTCTGGAGACGTCCTGCGCAACCACTCCAGGCTATTGATAATCTATCATGTGGAAGTGGTGCAAAACACAAGTTCCCTCTCAAATATGAAAGCGAAAAATGTTGACTTGAAAGTAGAATCATGGTCAGTATGGACTGGGAAAGTTTTGCAGTAGGAGCAGGCGTGAGAGGAGTGGTGTTCAGAAATGATCAATGCATGGTGTGTGTGTGTGTGTGTGTGTGTATGTGTGTGTGTATGGAAGCCTCACACTAAATCTCACTAATGTATGCAAATGTGTCAGGTAAGTAAGCAAATAAAATGTGTACTCTCAACACAAAAGCCAAAACAAATACCCATAATTAAACAGCTAGCCCTGAAGGTAATCTGTATGCGAAAATAATATAACCCATTATATTTTCTTTTAAAACCCTAGTTATATTAAACAAAGACAAACCAATAACTCTTTGATTACTTTTTCAAATTCATTGGTCCGGTCACTTTGGACCATGTAATAATACTTCAGCATTTCTCATATGTACATAGAAGATGATGTAATTGGAATTCGTACATATGAGGTGACATGCAATGGCTTTGACTATATTAAGGAAAAGAAAGTTACTTTATTGTGTATTACATTCAGCATCATAACAATGAGGCAGATATTTCTTGTTAAACTGTTTTCTGTCTTGATGGCATTGTGTTGACATCAGAATTATGGACACAGAGAAGTGTTATTGATTTTTTTTTCCTGCTGTAATTCTGAACTGAGATGGCAGGGAGGCTGGATCAGTGTAGCAAACATTTGCTCCCATAGATGATTGGGAGTCTGTGTGAGGATATTTGGCATGAGTAGGCGGCATTTTCAGGAGGATGTTCCCTTGTAAGCAAGAATGTCATTTCCTCTGATGATGTGATTGCCTGCCAGTCGCCATCCACACTGACAAACTAAAATGAGTTTTACTTTTTTTCCAGAAGAAAATAAAGCATTGGGAACTGCTCATAGAACATTGCTTTTTAATCAGTAGTTAGATTTTCTTGTTTCATGTTCATATTTTCATATTTATTTTGTTAGATAAGCAGTGCAGTCTCCTTTCTGAGAGTGAGATTCATTGAGTCTGTGGGAATGATTCTATTCAATACCTGGTATTGGAGGAATAGGCAGGCAATTCCTGTCCTGCATTTTCTCATACAATACTATACAAGCTTTATTCTAATCCTAGTCCCTGGCCAGGTGAATATTTCTTCCACAAAACTTTGGTCCACAGGTATGAAGTGAATCCGTACAGTTTTATAGTTGGGTATAAAAGAACATTGCTTGTAAGAATTAAGCATGCACCCCAGAGTGAATATCAGCTCTCTAGTAGCTGTACTAAGTGTGTTAAGGTGAAACACCCACAATGACTTGTCAACATTGAAATTATTTAACACGACATTCATTTCTTACCTTGCTAGTAGCCCTCAGCCTGTACTTCATCCTAATTTTAGATTAGCCACATTCATATTAGCTCTATTTGAGGTGATAAATATCTTCATGTAACTAGGGCGCCATACTGGATGACACAATCTAAAGCAGGCATTATCGTCATTTGAATATTCCCAGCAGGTTCTAGCTTGAGTGTGGCTGGTCTGGTTGAAGGTGTCTTCTTTCTAGTGTTGACCAGAGTCTCACCTGTGCAAATCTGAGTAATATCCTGGACAGTCGTCTGCAACCTGGGTATGTACCCTAAGTCACCCGAGAGTCATAACCTGTAGTCAGTAACCTGCAGACTCTCCTTATGGACGTAACAGAACCAGATCCTGCATTCTCTTAAGTCCCCAGGTGACACTCAGGCAGCTAGTCCAGGAACTCCACTGTGATAGCAGTATTGTTTACGTCTTGTATTGGTTATTTTCATGTCTACTTCCTATTGCTAAAGTGCTGAATGGAGATATATAGTTGGGTATAAAAGAACATTGCTTGTAAGAATTAAGCATGCACCCCAGAGTGAATATCTCCATATATTGATGCCAAGCCTTGGCTGTCCATACTGATCTTGTTCACTTGATTTTCTTTTTATTTTATTATTTCATTTAATTTATTTGTTTATGAGAGAAAGAGAGAGAGAGAGAACCAGGACTTGTAGCTAGTATAAATGAACTCCAGATGCATTCATCACCTTGTGCATCAGTCTTTATGCGGGTACCGGGCAATCAATCCCTGGTCCTTAGGCTTTGCGGCAAGTGCCTTAACTGCTGAGCCATCTCTCCAGCTCCTTCACTTGGTTTTCTAAACCCAGTTGTGGGTTGTATATCAAATTGAGTATGAGAGGTCACTGTGGACTTCACTTCTTCAAGTACTGTATTCAGAATCAGCTCCTCCTTTTACACCCTCCCTATGTTCACCATATCATAACGACCTGCGCTCCACACAAAGCCAGATGCACAAAGTGGCGCGTTCCTCTTCAGTTTGTTTGCAGTGGCTGGAGGCCTTGGTATGTCTATTCTCTATCTTTTTTTCCCCCTGAATCTCATGCTCTCTCTTTCTCTCTCTGTCTCTCTCCTTGAAAATAAGTAAAGTATTTTTTAAAATAAAATTATTCAGTATTTTTTGTGCTATAAATGATTCACTAGTGTTTTTCCAACTGTGAGAATTTGGACAGTAAGGAATTCACAGATTATATCACCATGCTCCTAGGAAAAGGTCAAGCTCAGCCAGGATGAGTCCTGAAAAATCCTTTGGTGACATATTCATAAGAGTTTTCTGTCATGTTTTAATATTTACTAGAAATCATTATTGGATTAAGAAGGAAAGGCCAGGTATTTACTGGCGGGGTGAGGTAATATTCATAAAGTGATACAGTTGACTGATAACTGTTGGCTGCACTGGCTATGGGGAGTGAATATGACATGGGCCGTTGGAGCAAGACTCAACTTAGGATTTATAGTCTTAAATGGCATTTCACGCAACTGTTGTCCAATCTCTAATTTTATAGGTCAGAAACCTTGGATATAATATGGTTGCAATATTTGTCCAACAGCTCTCCAGTTTCTGGACAGCAGCAATGTCACCTCAGCTGAAATGTTACCACTCCAACATACCTGTTCTCACTGGTTGCTCTTTCTGTCCTCTGGCTCTGCCTCATTTCTTTTGTTTCCTTTGCCAGAAGCTTTTAGCCTTGTATGTCTTTATTCAGCTGCACCACTCCTCAACCTGTAGCCCATGTGCCTCATAACTTTGTACTTAGAAACCTCTTGTCCAGTTGCCTAGCATAGTGTGCATGACCAGACGTTAGTTGACTGATTTAATCAACTATCCTTTAGACATAAGGTTCTATATTACAAATGCAGACAACTGTTTACCCCAATTTAAGGGGCAAAGAGTCATTTTGTTAGTCATTTAATTTTTTTATCTGAAATTAAATAAATGCTAATGTTGAAAACTTTTATATGCTAGGTCATAATGCTCGTATTTGATGAGGTACTGTTAGCAGAAGAACATGTGGCTAAAGTGGACAAAGGAGGGAGGGTGACGATTACGCACTGGGAAGTGATTGTGCTTTTTATTTATCTTGAAGGATTGGAATGATTCCTGGAACATTTGCGTGACAGAGGGTGTCTCACGTCCAAAACAAAGAGAGTACCCCTCATCTCATGGCATTGCAAATTAATTGAAATAGTGTATGTTTGGCACTCAGACAGTGCTTGAAATATGTTTGTTATATTAGTACCATTAACATGAAGATGTTCTAAATATTTTATCAATATCCCTTTTATATAGAGTAATATTTTTAATGTTTGCCAGTAACTGTTTGGAGGGAGAGGTATATACAACAGAGGGGAAGTTCCTCTGTTAACTTTAGACACAAGTACAAATATATCCTGAATTTTTTTCAGTACCTTTACCTGCTTCTGAACCTGTCCTTTCCTCCCATGCCTACCTCTCATTGACAGTAAACCTCAGAATGCTAATTATGGAGATATTATGCCCTACAGAGTGGGGATTCTTGGGCATATGTCCTCAGAGTTGTTATAAAATATGAAGTGATTTCTACTGACTTACTTGGTGAGTTCAGTTTGTAGCCAATGAGTACATATGCTGGGTTAAAATCACAAACAATGAGCATCTGCCCACTAAATGTTTATTTCTTTCAAAAACATAAAAAAAAACAGAGAACATTTACCATAGGTATTATTCAGACCACTAGACTTCACACTTCTCTGGTTATAGTTTGTAGATTGAAAAGTAGCTATCTGCTAATCTGAGGAAATTAATTTTGTGGGACATCAATCCTTTCATAATATGTTCTAAAATAATATTTAGTCTTTAAGAGTAGATAGTAAATGCTTTATGGAGAAAAATATGTATGTTATTTAAGTACTTTTGTTGAGATATTCTCTGTTGATCCAACTTGTGTTTAGGCAGAAGATGCAGTGTGTGTGTGTGTGTGTGTGTGTGTGTGTGTGTGTGTGTGTGTGTGTGTGTTTTCATGTGTTTCTATGTCTCTATTGTGATCTTAAGCTCTCTTGGACTTCTGCTTGCACTAGAGGAGAACTTACATGATTTTTTTCTACTAAATATAAATATTACATCCTAAGACTTTTAAGAATAAAAATCAGTTGTTATCAGAGAATGATTCCTTATATGTAAAGTGCTTGTTTGCGCTTGAAACCACATCAATACATTTAGTTCATTTAAAAGAGATGCACGTTGGGTTCAGTGACTCAGTTCTGACCAATGTGTTTCAACAAGTGAATGTCTGCCTGGGTTACTATGACAGGTCGCAGAAAGATGCAGTCTCTACAGAGCCCCCCCATCCCGTTTAGAGTTTCCTCTTCTTTCTCTCCCTCTTGCCATCACTGGAGCCCGGAAGCCCTGTGGAGCATAGAAGAAGTATTATCTCTGGAGCCATGCTTGTAGAGACCATGTGACGACAGCGGGACTGAATGCAGCTCCAGAGCACCCATGCCCCTCCAGATGCTGTGTCTTCCCTCCCAGCTCCACACGTGGGCGCTGTCCCCAACCTCCACCGTTCATGCCCTGCTTACGACCCTCTGGAGACCATGAATTTGACTCCATTTAGCCGAGCTCAAGAAACCATGCAGCATAGAAGTTAGTAACACTAATAACAGAGGCAGTCATGGTTTTGTGCTACTATCCCTGGGTAATACAACTCCAGAACACTGCCTGTGAACACCAGCCTGGGTTTTGCAACTGTCTAAATGAAAAGCAGAGCAGACCTGTGATTGGCTGAAACCCCATGTTTCCGTGGATCTAATAGACTGTGTTGTCTGTTATAAGTAACCCATTTCAGTCCCTAGGTGATGTGATCCTGAGTCACTGTGATATCAGTTATCCTTTGTATGGCCATATTTTACATCCTATGTTGAATTTGATCAATGAATTAATATTGTCATTATACTTCTTTCCATAAAACTGATGGAATGGTTTGGTCACTTCTCTTTTAACTCGGAATTCAACTAGAATTTTTATATCTTTATTACTTTACTACTGTTATTACTCAGATCTAAGAATAACTGATTGTAATACATGTGATTATGTCAGACAACAGTGCGAATTATGAGGCACTGACAATTTGAAGATGCGAATTTTAAGACATGAATTCGTGAAAAATATCTCTCAGGGGGATACAGAGGGATATTTATTGCTTACAATTTGATATTTAGCCAAGAGTGTTTGAAGATGAGGATAAGCTGAGCATCTGGTTATGAGTTGAATGAGTCTTCCTCCATCCTAAAATGTAAAACTGAGGCAGTTGCTCTAGTTAGTCAGAACAATCTCTGTGGCAGCTGAATCACTTCACCCCAAGCCCCAGACCGGTCTGTGTATGGCAGCCCTCAGGCAGGGTGAGTCCTGAAAGGGTCGCCTTTGTTTACGCAGAGGGCATGGTCTTCTGAATTTTCACCACTGCCCACTTGACTGATAACCACATTTCTATGCACACTTTAACACCTTTTGGAGAGAAGGGTGTTTTAAAAATCTTTAGAGGATAGGTAGAGAAATCCAAATATGTAGATTTGAGAAAGAAAGAAATTTGACAAAATATAGAGGCCAGCCCCAGGAACTGCAGTTTGGTGAAAGTGGTAGACGCAATGTATGGGAAATGGGGGATTCCCTCCAGGGGTAGGGAAACATGGGATGCATCATGTTCTTCATGACTGGAAAGGACATGTTCTCTCAGAAGGGAACATGAGGATTCGGGGGAGAGAAATTACAGAGGAATTTGATGCTATTAAAGAGAGGCTGTGGGCAAAAATGTTTGTTCCAGCATGGTGGGAGACCGGAGTCGGGGGGCCAAACCTCGGGGGCGGTGGTGTCTGTCCTAGGCTATGGCTGGCGCCGTGAGGAGAGACAGGGTCTTGAAATACACGTGCAAAACTATATTCACTTCACATTTCATAATTCACTTCTCAAAAAATGACCCATGCTCCGGTTGCCAATTACTCTGGGGATGTCAGTGCTCACATTGGTACAATGTGATTTCCCTTTTCACAGTCTAGAGCATGTTGACGAGGCTTTGTGCTTAGGACACAACCAAATCTTAAACAAACATTTCAGCTTTGTTCTCTTTCAAAAGAAGAAAGCAACTTAAAAGGCTTTCATCTGTGGAGAAAAGGCCAAAAATGTCTTTAAATCTTTGGTGCAAAACATCTGATCCGTCCCCAAAGACACTCATACTGAACGGCTTGGAAACATGTAACCCAGGCTGTGACTTAAAACCCAGCAGCAGGTAAGCGGAGGAGCCGCTCAGCTGTGAATTTATTGCTAAGAATTGATTGCTAATTTTCCTGTGACTACTGTTCCTTGCCTTATTAAACAGATTCTGTTTCCTAACATTGACCAATAATTACTGCCTTGTATTTATGATTGACAAAGCATTTTGACCTATATTATCACAGCTACTTTTCACACGGTCCTTACCTATTGAGTAAAACACATTTGACAGTTCTCAATACCTTCTAAAGCCACACACATAAATGAGGTTCTGGGCCCAGGTGTTTTGTGTCTGCATATTTTTTTGAAGTACAGTTTTATGTTTTGCTTCATTTATTCCCTTTGTATTGACCAATTTAGGTGTGTGTCGTCTCAGTCACTTCTTATTTCATTGTGATTCCAGTGTTTAAAATGTTTTATTTATTTATGTGTGAGCAGAGAGAGAAAAATGGAAAGTGAGAGAGTATGGTCACGCCAGGACCACTTGCCACTGCAAATGATCTCCAGACGCGTGCTCCCCTTTGTGCATCTGGCTTTACGGGGTCCTGAAGAATCGGCCTGTCAGACTTCCACAAGCACTTTTAACTGTTGAGCCATTTATCCAGCCCCCACTCCACATTTTTTTTTAATTCAGATTATTTTCCTCACCAGCTTTTTCCATGATCTTGAATGTATATACCTAAAAATCTTGCCATCACAAAATCATAGTGAAAGAGCCTTCTTTGAATTTTAGCATTAGAGGAATTTTCACCTGAGAATGAAGGTGGTTTGACCAAAACTAAAACATGAAAACAATTATTAGCCCCAGTGCTGATTCCCTGATTTCTCTGTGACACCAAACCCTCTCTCATTTCCTGTGCAGATAACCTGCTTGGCGCCTGTTCTGCTTCCTGCTGCCCACCGCGTCCGTAGCCTCCCTGCTGGAGCCAGGGACCCCTGGACGTGCACCACTTGTACCAATGGCTGTTTTGTCCTTGGATTAATTTCTTCCTGTTACTCTGAAATATATTCCCAAAGCATATTGAAGTTGAAAGCTTATCTACCCCGTGCATTTTCTTAGTAATGTACCTAGCCTTGGTATCTAGACACAGTGCAACAATGAACATTTATTTCAAGACTTTAAATATGACACATCTACAGAAATTTTATTCAATAAGACATTTAAATAATCTATTTAAGGCATTTAAAATAATTTTTAAAACTATGATGGAATATATTTCTGCTTTTTTATAGGTTTTTTTTTTTTTTGCTTGAATGTTCAATAGTATTATGTTTGCTTAGGGGAAATATAATTTTCAGGATAATCTTTTCTTGTTAGATTGGTTCTGTCTACTGGCAATACCTCATTTTTTGCCATGAAATAAAAATATTATTTTTAAGAATCATTCTTAAAAGAGGGAGAGCCGAGCAGGAGGGAGAGAGTCCTCTTGCTAATTACTTGATCATCAGGCATTCGGATTAACTACATAGTCCCTGTCCAGCACCAGTGCATGGTTCTGCATTTCTGAGATTTTACTGGATAAGTCCACAGTCCCAGTTGTTTTTTCTTAGACTCTGGAGGAGTCATAATCATTTTAGCACCATTCAATTCTTCAATATTTCCTAAGTTTTTAAAAATAAATTTTGAATTAAAGTTTTACATTAAAATATTTTGATTTGTTTTTGGCATGGTCCATATTTTATTTGTATATTTAAAAGAGAATGGTATTTCCAAACTTTTGAAAATTCAGTATCATGGAATGGAAAAAGGAAATGAAATTTGTTGAGTTGAGTGTAAATAAAAACACATGATGTAAAAATTTGTGGTACACAGTTAAAAAGATGCTGGTAAATATATGTATAGCAGTGAATGTGTTTTAGTCCAGAAAGGACAGCGCACTGGGGACTTTGCTTAGGGGAAGAGAACTTGCCGAGGAAGTGCAAGGTCCTAGTTTTGCTCCCCAGCACCGCCACTTCCCAAATAAAGGTCGTAAGAAAGGATATACATCCAGAACTGAAATCTTATCTCCCAGCCAAAGTGCCTAGGAAATGAAAATAAATAATCACAAAAGCAAATGCTGTGAGAGGAAAATAAGTATAATTAGAAAAATCCATGGCATTGAAAAGAGTCATATCTTGTGAAAATAGATGAAGAGGTAGATCTTTGGAACTGTGTTAGTCAGCTATTCATCATTGTGACAAAATTACCTGAGAAAAATGAACTCAAAGGGTGGAAAATTTTATTTTCTCTCATAGTCCATAGGTTTCACTCCATTGTTGGCTCAGACTTTCAATTTTATTAATCATTTCTCTAATGGTTTGGATCTCAAGTATCTCATAAGCCCATCTGCAAAAGGATCCAGGACTATTGTGAAGCAGAGTGTCCAGTGAAGAATGTGTGCTGAGAAAAGTTGTTCAACTCACTGTGGCCAGGAAGCAAGAGAAAGCAGAAGGGCTTGGGATCTCAGCATTCCCTTGCAGGTCATACGCCCGGTGACCTCACTTCTGTCCACTAAGCTCACCTTGTACAAGTTCCATCTTCCATTAGTGCCACAAGTTGGTGACCCATTCTGTAGTAGATGGGCAGAGGCAGGACTGCCACGAGTTGGAGACCACCTTGAGACATCTGGGCTAGAGCGAGATCTCACCTCAAAAAAACAAAACAAAAAATAAGTTACAGGGCTGGAGAGATGGCTTAGCGGTTAAGCGCTCGCCTGTGAAGCCTTAGGACCCTGGTTCGAGGCTCGGTTCCCCAGGTCCCACGTTAGCCAGATGCACAAGGGGGGCCACAGGCGTCTGGAGTTTGTTTGCAGAGGCTGGAAGCCCTGGCACGCCCATTCTCTCTCTCTCCCTCTATCTGTCTTTCTCTCTGTCTCTGTCGCTCTCAAAATTAAAAAAAAATAAATAAATAAGTACAGATAGATAAATAGAAAATATTTGCGCATCATCTTCTCAACTTAGGACTTGTGTCCACAGTGTAAAAAAATACTGAAACTCACACGTAAGAGAGGCATGCATTGAAATAATGTGTAAAGAATGTGGAGCTGCAATTTATAATAGCCGGGAAATGGAACCAGCCTAGATGTCCCTCAACTGATGATGTCGATAATGAAGATGTGGCACATTTATACAATGGAGTTCTACTCAGCGGTAAAGAAAAATGAAGTTATGAAATTTGCAGAAAAATGGATGGACCTGGAAAGGATTATACTAAGTGAGGTAACCCAGGCCCAGAAAGCCAAGCGCCATATGTTCTCCCTCATATGTGGATCCTAGGTACAGATGACTGGGCTTCTGTGTGAGAATGAAAATACTTAGTAGCAGAGGCCAGTAAGTTGAAAAGGAGATATAAAGGGAAAAGAAAGGAAGGGAGGAGTATACTTAATAGGTTGATATTGTATATATGTAATTACAATGATTGAGATGGGGAGGTAATATGATGGAGAATGGAATTTCAAATGGGAAAGCGTGGGGGTGGGGAGGGAGGGAATTACCATGGGATACATTTTGTAATCATGGAAAATGTTAATAAAAATTAAAAAAAAAACAAGAATGTGGAGCTGTTATGTGCCTCTACTCCCCAAATGTGATAGGCTGAGGCAGGGGGATGACGAAAAAGAAGCCAGCCTAGGCTACATAACAAGACTTTGTCTTTAAAAACAACAACAATAACAATGATAGTAAGAGTGGTAATAAATCTGCAAAGGAATTGGGCAGGCACATTAACCAAAAGACTACCCATCTATCTATAGTTATTTTTGTTTTGTTAGCTGAGGTGGGGTCTCGCTCTAGCCCAGGTGTCTCAAGGTGGTCTCCAGCTCGCGGCAGTCCTGCCTCTGCTTCCCGGGTGCTGGGGTGGGTGCTGGTCCTCTGACATAGCGACTTCCTCAGAATCGACACGCTCCTTCCTGGAGATTCCTGAAGCTAACAAAATGTGTAAGATTTAGGAAATAGAAAGTTTCAACATTGACAAGGCCCTTCCGCAAGATTAGAAAAGCGTTGGCGTTTTCTGGGGAAGGAGACTGCAGGCCCTGGCACGCTGGGCCCTGCGGGTGCCCCCGGTGTGCGGAGCTGGTCACGGGCCTTCCAGGCACTCAGGCCGCTGCCAGTCACCTCGGACACTCATGGTTTCACGAGTCTGCGCCTGGGCGAATTGTTTCAGCACTGTAGCCCTGACTTGGGGTCCACAGACATTTGTTTGTGTCTTTCATGAAAAGTCTTGTAACAGATGACAAACCAACAGGAATCCCGCATGTGAAAATTTGTTATAAACACTTGAGTGTCTAGAAAATGAGATTTAAAGCCATGATTATCTACATCTTACTCAGTTAATAGAATGGCTCAAGCAAATAGAACTGGTAACAATCAAAATGGACGTAAGACATGGAGCAGCCAGAATCCTCAGATATGGATGGTCTGAATGTAAGATACTTTAAATACTCTAATAAAGCAGTTTAGCATTTAACAGCGTTTGTGTATATAATTACAATATGACCCGGCAGCCTACCTCCTCCGTAATCTTACCGTTTTGTACCATCATTCCATATTTATGTATAACTTTGTAAGGGAATGTTGATAGCAGCTTTTCTCATCATTGCCTGAAACCTGAAACTATGTGATGATCTTTAATGAATGAAAATATATATATAGATCTGGTGTATTGACACCATGGGTTATTTACCAGCAATAAAAGGAACGAACTGCTGGCATCGGCTAACAGTTTTTAATTTTAGATGCATTGTGCTGAATGGAAGATTCCAGACTCCACGTGTTACATGAATGCTTCCGCTCCTGTAGGCTTTGTGAAGAGTGACAGAGGACTGGGGACCGCCATGAAAGATGACCACCTGGTGAAGGGTGGAGGGGCTTGTGTTCTGTTTGCCCTGGTGACTGTATGCTTATGCATAGGTTAGGTTCATAGAATTCTATGCGAAAGATAAATTTCCTGAGCAAAAATGTAACTATGAGGCTGGAGAGATTGCTCAGGGGCTAAAGGCACTTGCTTGCAAAGCCTGATGGCTGGCTGGGGTTCAGTTCCCCAGCACCCTCATAAAGCAAGATGCACAAAGTGGCGCATATGACTGGAGTTTTTTTTTTTTTTTTTTTTTTTTGTTGTAGTGTCAGGAGTTCCACACACACACACATTCTCTCTCAAACAAGTAAATAAATATTTTACAAAATTGAATATAAATCTTAAAACTACATCATAGAATAGATTTTCAAGACCAGCACACATATCCATGTTAGAGAAGTAGGGCAGCACGGGGTGGGTCCAGGGTGCTTCTCTGAGCATGACTGTATAGACCGCCAGAGATAGTACGTCATGCACAGATGTACAGATACACACACACATATGTCAGTGGATAGAATGTTGTGTGTAATCTATAAAGTTAAATACTGCTCAACAGTCTCCCCAAGAAACATCGCATATTCATTCTGACCTACCACAAGCTCCACAAATAAATTTGGCTTCTGTGCTTTTTCCAGGAGGCTGTGGTATGAAACACACAAATATGACATGATAAATAAGTACATGAAATGCCGCACTAATGAAGATGGGCGATATAAGCAGAACGTGGTCAAAGACAATAGCAACTGGTTTGAATTTACTTGTACAGCAATTCTTCACTAATTTCTTTCTTAAATATTCGGTTGACTTAATTTAGTTTAAATAAATCTTTATTAAATATTC
This sequence comes from Jaculus jaculus, assembly GCF_020740685.1. Classification (NCBI taxonomy): domain Eukaryota; kingdom Metazoa; phylum Chordata; class Mammalia; order Rodentia; family Dipodidae; genus Jaculus; species Jaculus jaculus. Next base: position 90,638,461 of record NC_059114.1, read on the forward strand.
TGTTAGAACAGTTGGTTGGGAATGAACTGCTTATATAAGGTAGAGGAAGTTATTTTGCAGTAGTTATGTTACCTTTTCATTATTGCTACCATTATTAAACTGCCATTCATGATGATGAAAGTAAGGTATGGTTATTTTGCTAATACTTTGGCTTCAATTGATGAGAAGTTGCAAGTGTTTGCTAATGATTGAAACTCTTGCAAAGGATAGGTAGATGGTACAGAAGAAGCATTCAGTATATTTTTCTTCTCTTTCTTCATTCATCTACTTTGTAATGCTCTCTCGGTGCGTGTTCCATGTAGTGCTTCCCGCCGTGGAAGGGGCTGTGGGAAGACCTGGTAGCTCGCTGCTTTGAAAGCTACTGTCTTTGCAGTTATTCATCAACAAGGAGGCCTGGTTTTGTTATTTGGTCTGTGATGTAGTAAAATATTATCTTCAAAAGTACATACAAATGCAAGGCCCTTCAAGACACAAGTGCGCATGTATCCAGTTTAGCTGAATGCTTTTGTAGCCCTTCATTTCTGAATTGATTAAAATTGTGCATATGTACGAGCATTCCACATTGTGATATCTTGATGTATCTATACAGCACAGAATTACCTACTCAACTGTGTTAATATGTTCATCCCTTCATTTCTTATCCTTTTGGTAGTGAGGATTTATATATATATCCATATTGATAAAAACATTGGTCCGTTATGAGTCCTGGCTTCTCAGGAAAGACAAGCTACTATGGGAGGAAAAATTCCTGTGCCAGCCGGTTCCAGGAGATACAGGTTGTTGGAAAACAGGGTCAGGTTGTTGTTTTGTGAACTGTCTTTTAAAAAAGTATTTATTTACATGGACAGAGAGAAGAAGAGAGGGAGAGGATGGGCGCTCTAGGGCCTCTGGCCACTGCAAACGAACTCCAAACACATGCACACTTTGTGAACCTGGCTTGACATAGGTATTGGGGACTTGATCGCAGGTCATTGGGCTTTGAAGGCAAGTGCCTTAACCACTGAGCCATCTCTTCAGTCCTGAAGTATCTACTTTTACACGCATAGATCTACTTAATGGGCTGCTTTGTTATTTTCACAAGTACCTTGGTGATGCAGTTATTCATTTACCTTTATCATTGATTATATGCTTTCATTTTATTCTCCTGAAGTCCTGTTTTGCTTAAAATTTTGCTTCACATGGCTTCCCGGTTTCTTAGTAAAAATCTATTCCATCTCCTTGAGACCTTCCTTTCCTTTCCACAAAATGACTGTCATAGCATTGATCCATTATCTGTTAAGAGATTAGCATCTTTGAAAATTTAGGATTGGTTTGTGATCTAGTGGCACTTTAATGCATAAGAAATGTACAACAAAGTGCATTTTTGTTTACTTGAGATAGCACCTCCCATGCAGCCTAGGCTGGCCTCTCGCTCATAGTCTTCCTGCCTCGTAGTCCCCTGCATTCCTGAGGTGAAGAGCATGAGGCGTCATGCCTGGCAGCAAAGCTCCTTTATTTGTGGGGTGGCTTTAGGTGACCTGATAAATGTTTAAATATATTTGAACTTACTCTGTAGGTCAGAAAGTTCTTGAACTGACCATCTTCCTCCTGTGCTTCCTGAGTGGTTGGAATTCCAGGTCTTCACTGACAGGTAAACAAGGTTAAAGATGAAACTTGAGGGAATGCCACCACCTCACAAGTGTCCTGCCCCAGTGGAGTCTTTTCCCTCTGCCAACATGGTGACCCGCTCTTATCTCTGTCCCTGCAACTTGCCTTTGCTGGAAGTCAAATCAATATCAGCCATAATGCTTAACTTTCTGCTCAGGTTTTCTGTCTCTTAACATAATGCATGCCATCAGTAAGGCATGAAAAGATTATTGATGGAATTCGTTGTGTGAATGCATCCCACCTTGTTTACCCATTCTACAGTTAATAGGCTCTTATAGCTGGGTTATGGTTATAGCTGTATATGTAAGTTAGTAATAAATAAATATTTATGTATAGATAGTAAATATGTTTTAGTCTGTCACGTATATGCCAGTAACAGGTTATATATTCTTTTTTAAAGACAGTGAAAGAGAGAATTGGTGTGTCAAGGCCTCAGCCACTGAAGTTGAACTTCAGACATTTGCACCATCTAGTGGGCATGTGTGGCCATGCTTGCCTCACCTTTGTGTGTCTGGCTTATGTGGGATCTGGAGAGTAGAACATGGATCCTTAGGCTTCACAGGCAAGCACCTTAACTGATGATCCATCTCTCCAGCCAGGGATATATATTCTTTGTGCGTGTGTGTGTGTGTGTGTGTGTGTGTGTGTGTTTGTGTGATTTAAAAGAGATTGGTACTCAGCTGTGAATGTAGATAGCTCTGAACTTTCTTTGGAACCTTAATTTACAACTTTTGTTTGATGTTATAACAATATGACTTGACTCTTTAGCTTCATGTTAGTTCTTGAAAGAGGCATTGTAAGGTCTCTGTTTGATGTGCATTTATTTTTACTTTTTAGCTATTATGTCACTGTCTACAATTCAAAACATAGTATCCGCTTTCCCATTCATGTGGGAATGCCTACTAGAAGTTTGATTAGCTTTATATTGAATGATAAGATCAACAATTTGGAAAGAGTAGACAGATTAAATGAGATATATGAATCTAACTCAGGCACACAGACATACATACACACATACTTTAATTATTTAGATAATTATTTTTTAACATTTCCTTTGTAAATTTTAAACATTTTTAAAAAATTGTCTCCACATATTTTACATGGTTTAGTATTTAAGCAGAATTGCTTTAGTCCAGTTGCTAATGGTTACTTACAAGTATATATTAATGCCTATTTTTCTATATTGAACTTTAGGCTACAACCTTGTAAGTCAACTCATTTCTTCTACCATTTTTTTAAAAAAATACATTATCTGTGAATAAAATTTCCTTCCTTATTCTCATTTTTCCTTCTTTCTTTGTTCCCTTCCTTCTTCCCTCTCCCCCTCCCTTCATAACAATGCACCTTTATTTCCTTTGATTCACAAATCAGACATCCAGAGACCCAGAGGTTCCCCAGCACCTCAGCACTGAAGCAGACCAAAAATGAACCCAACATGGGTCAGGGAAATTTTGCGAAAGAGGGGCAGAAAGAATGTCAGAGCCACACATTGGGTCATGATACGCAGAGACATTTCTCCTACCCATAACTGTGGGCTAACTCCACAATGCACGACCCATTTACCTCATCAAGGAGGGGCCAGGGGGAGGGTGCAGGACATGAATGAGCCTAACAATGGTACCAACTTGACTGTATTCACTGAGTACAAAACTAATTAATAAAAAAATAAAAAATATATTTTTTATTTATTTGTTTGAGAGAGATAGAGAGAGAGAGATAGACAAAGTGGGTGTGTGCCAGGGCCACCAGCCACTTCAAATGAACTCCAGATGAATGGACCCCTTATGCATTTGGCGTATGAGGGTCCTAGAGAATCGAACCAGGATCCTTTGGCTTTGCAGACAAACACCTTAACTGCTAAGCCATCTCTCCAGTCGTTCTTTGGTTCATTTTATTAATGTGAGTTCCCATGCATTATTAAACCAAGTGGTGAGACTACATATTTCTGCTGTAGACCCACCACTGAATGGCCTCATTCAGGCTTTCACCATTTACTGCGGTTTCAGTTTTGTTTTTCTAAATCTGCTTTGTCAGGGCTGCAGAGATGGTTTAGCAGTTAAGGTGCTTGCCTGCAAAGCCTAAAGACCCAGGTTCGATTCTCTAGGTCCCACATAAGCCAAATGCACAAGGTGGCACGCGTCTGGAGTTCATTTGCAGTGGCTAGAGGCCCTGGCATGCCCATTGTCTCTCTCTCTCTCACTTTCTCTCTCTCTTTCTCTTTCCCTCTCTCTGTCTCAAATAAATAAATAAATCTTAAATCCACTTTGTCAGATTGGCAAGGTTCCTTTTGTTCCTATTGAATAACTTTTATTTTAGTGCTCTATGTGCTTTTTCCGTCTAGTGATATGATTGTTTACTATTTTGTTCTTTCATGTGAATTATATTTATTTTGAATTACATTACATTAACCTGAAATAAACCTGTATTAGTCAGAATATATTACTTTGGTGTATATTTCTGGATTCAATGTGACAATGATGCATTAAGGTTCATTTGTCCACCTGATTTATATTATTGTGCTATAGCTTACATCTAATGTCTGTGTGGTTGTACTTTGTAATTTTAAAACATTGTAACTAAAATGATTCTGGAATTGATCAACCTCTTCTATGTTTTGGAAAATGCTGTGTATACTAAACAAAATGATTTCTTAAATATTTGGTGGTATCCACCATTGAAGCAAACTAGGAGTGGTGATTTATTAGAGGACTTTAAATGTGGATTCAGTATTTTCTGAGTGCTACCGATACTGTTGACTTCCTCTTAAGTGAACTTTGGTAACTGGTGTCTCTGAAAGTTTTGTAATTTCATCTTTGTTACCCAGGATGATTGATATATTCCTTGATAATATACCCCAGTTTTTCCTTAAAACAATCTTTAGTACCTGTGGTGATATTCTATTCATGTCTTGATATTAGTGATCTCTTTACTCTCTGCTTTTGTCATATTCAGAATAATAAGGGATTTGTTGATATTTTTTTAAAAATAAAATTCCATAAATCCTATTTTAAAATTGTCATTGAACTTGTTATAATTTTCATTATTCTTAGTTTATATCAAATTTACTGTTACATTTTAAAAATTACTATATTTACACCTTTTAGGTAACTGATTTATAGTCTTCTTGCTTAATAACAAAATCACTAATGCTTCATAGTTCATTACAGCAGCTCGATTGTATCCCATATATTACTATACTCAGTTTTCATTTCTATTCAGCGAAAAATACTAACTTAAGGTCAGCCTGATATATTAAAGACACTCTGCCCAAACCTGTGTATATATGAAGATGTGTGTGTGTGTGTGTGTGTGTGTGTGTGTACTGTCAATTACAATTACTGTGAAAATTAATTAGGTTTTTTTCCCTATCATTTATTTTGGTCTATGTGTGTGTGTATGTATGTGTGTGTGCACATGTGTGAATGTGTGTGTGTGCGTGTATGTGTGTGTGTGTGTGCACATGCATGTGAATGTATGTGCGTGTGTGTGTGTGTGTGTGTGGAGATCAGAGGACGAGTTCGGGTATAGCTGCTGTATCATAAGATTCTTTATTATCATTATGCATATCCTGTGTACAGTGTGCGAGTTCTATTCTGTTCATGAAAACATACTAACTCCCTCTTAATAACCGGGGTATTTATTTGCTTTTGACAGTTTTGCCTGTGCAATAGATTGTTAAAAAATGGTTTCAACCTTAGTATTAAATTAAACTGTTAAAGTAATATACTGCTAAATGAATTCAAAATTGCTTTAGTTTTTCTTAGCTAAATAGAAATGTCACCATGTCTAATTGATACAACAAAATGAATTAAGGCTTTTCTCATGCTTATATCAGAATCTTGCCATTGGCGCATTTTTAGAAGTTATTCTGAAAGATTTACAATGGAGGCATTGGAAGCTCATACACAGAAAGTTAGGCAGCTAAAGCAGCACAGTTCTGACATAGGGACTATCCAGTGTCTCACCTGAAGAAGTTGCTAAGGGTTAGTCTTGCAGGTTTTTTAAATTTCCTTAGTGAGTTAAAATAAAATTCCTAGCATTTTATTATTAAAACTTTTCAAAAATGTTGAATATTACACTGAGCACTGATTCTCTTATCTTGATTTTGTATTGGTTCACTTTACACTTTCTTTCACATATCAACTTATTCTTGCCATTTCTTTCTTTAAGATATTTTTAAAATATATTTATGAGAGAAGGGGGCAGGGGCAAGCATTGAGAATGAACATGCAAGGGCCTCTTGCCACTCCAAAACGACTCCAGACACAAGTATCACTGTGTGCATCTGGCCTGATGTGGGTATTGGGGAGGTGCCCTCAGGCCAGCAACCTTTGTAATCAAGTACCTTCAACAGCCATGCCCTCTCCCGAAACCCCTTGCCATTTTGTTATTCATCCACCAATGCTCTGTTGGTGTTTTCAAACTTGTGGTCATATGCTATCCATAATATGCATTTAAATATTTTAACTAAATCCCCGAGGGAGAGAGAATGGGTGCACCAAGGCCTCCCGACATTGCAAACAAACGCCAGATGCATATGCCACTTTGTGCATCTGGCTATACAAGGGCACTGGGAAATTGAAGCCAGGATCATTAGGATTTTCAGGCAAATGCCTTAACCACTGAGCCATCTCTTCAGCCCTGTAGTTCTTTTTGAATGCAAAATTAATTTTAAAAAATGTAGTATATGTAACATTAAGTATACTATTTGAAAAATTCTGACAAAAGATTTTATTCTGGTGCCTTTATATTATAACTTATATGCTGAAATTCAGTGTAAAAATGACAAGAAATCTGGCCATGGTGGCACACACCTTTAATCACAGTACTTGGGAGGTAGAGGTAGGAGGATTGGCATAAATCTGAGTCCATCAGGGGACTACAAAGCTGCACATTATCTTGGTTTAGAATGAGACCCTATCTCAAACAAAACAAAAAACAAGGGAAGGGTATTTTGATAACGTTCAAACTTGCTCAGACAATAGTGTTCTTGCTAAAAATGTTTCATGTTTGTTTTGTAACTTGTGGAAGACATTGTCACACAATACCATGGACAGTAGTGGTTTGACCCGTGGTATCTGGTTGTAATTGCACACCCTTCTGAAGCCTGTCTCATTCAGGATGACTTTGATTGCTGTGATAATCCTGGGCGTATGAGATGACTGTCGAAGAGCCTGTGGGATGGACCCAACCTGACTTAAGTATCTTCAGTGCAGATCCTGAACAGCTTGCAAAGTCACATTAATAATATGCTAGACTCCTTGAACTTTAAAAGAATGTTTTTTTCAAAGCTGCAACTATACTATTCACTAAAGGGAGGAAAAACAGAATTGTAGTAATTTGAAGATATAAACAAGAAATTTCTTTTTTTATTTTTTATTTTTGGTAGGGCTTCACTCTAGTGCGGGCTGACCTGGAATTCATTATGTTGTCTCAGGCTGGCCTTGAATTCACAGAAATCCTACTACCTCTGCCTCCTAAGTGCTGGGATTAAAGATGTACACCACCATGCCAGGGTAGGAAGGAATTCCTTTCCTCCCTCCCTCCTTTCCTCTCTCCTCTTTCTTTCTTTCTTTCTTTTCTTTCTTTCTTTCTTTCTTTCTTTCTTTCTTTCTTTCTTTCTTTCTTTCTTTCTTTCCTTCTTTCTTTCCTTCCTTCCTTCCTTCCTTCCTTCCTTCCTTCCTTCCTTCCTTCCTTCCTTCCTTCTTTCTTTCTTTCTCTCTTTCTTCTTTTCAAGGTAGGGTTTTGCTCTAGCCCAAGCTGAACTGGAATCCACTATGTTTTAGCAGAGTAAGTAGCTGAGTGAATTTGATTTGGAGGTAACTGTGCACATCTGAGTTTGAGAGTTTGCACTAATGGCCATTATTCTAATTTACCATATAGGTAACTATACTGGTAGTCAGAAGAGGGTTGTCCTCATCCCCCTTCCCTCCATGTGCAAGCAAGCACCACTGTCATCTTAGACAACGTCACGTTTTACACTTGAGGCCAAGCAGATAGAAGCAAGAAACTCAAATTCTCTTCCCTGTGAATATTGCAATGAGAGAGGCAGAAATATGGAGGAGGGTCACACCTTTGCACAAGAAGAAAAACACATCAAATTAGAAGAGAAACTCATCGAGAAGGAAGGAATCAGCAGAATGGGACTGGGTAGGGGTCAAGAGAAGGAAATAGACGTGGGTGGGTTGTAATCTCAGTACATTACATATGTGATTAGAAATGTCAATAAGAAAAAAATAGGAGGGAAGCCAGAGGGTGGGGCGCGACTCCCTGTCTCTGTCAACAAGCAGGGCAGTGAACTCTGACAGGCTTCTGCGGCTCCTCCCTGGGTGTTCGGGAGCACAAGTCGTGTGCATGCCACCACGTTAGAACTCAAGGAGGGAGATGGTGGCATAATTCTTGTTGAGTGCCGGCCGTAGCTATCTGTCTTGATCTGTCTTGAGAGCCCCTTAATAACATTGGCATAAGCAGGCAAGGCAGGGACAGGGGGTCTGTGGATCTGGATCTGGACAGTCTGTCAAGGACATTGTCATCTGGTGAAGGGGACATGCATGCAAGGATGCAATTAGAACTCGCTTTAGCCTCCAGTCACCAAACCATGTGATACTGACACCAGGTGTCGCAGCAATAATGCTGCTGAAATGACCCGACCTGGCTAAGCGGGAAAGACTGTGCCAGTCAGCCCCTCCCCGCTTCTGGAGCAAGCGCGCCGAATACCGAGGCGCTCTCCGGCTGCCCATGAGGGCTCCAGATCACCAGTAACCCCGAAGAAAGAACCTGGAGTGTAGAGGTTCCAGCTTCCCATTCTTGCTTTCTGCTCACAAAAGAATTGGGTGCCAACATGGGATGGCAGAGGGGAGCCCCTCTGAGCCCTCTGAGCATTCATTATAGCCTTCCCCAAAATTCGACAGGCACAGTCTTTACTTTCAGAAAATAAAACCTGATTTCTCATCACCAGCTGAAGGGTTGAGTTCAAGTATATCAGTATTGATTTTTTTTTTTTTAATCCCAGACCAACAACATATTTTGAGACAGAATGCACACTGAACTATATCCATAGCCCCCCAAAATACCAGAATTGCTATGCATAAGTGAGAGCATTAGCACATCTAAGACCTTGCTAATATTATTTTATTTGTTGTTTTGTAGTCAAATTGCTAATGGAAACCATTGCTAATTTATTATGCAACTATGCTCAAAATTTGTAAGCGGCCAGGATAATCCTTTTGAACTCCTGGCTTTACCTCCTCCACTCCTTACCATGTCTTTGGAAAGACCCAGGTAGGGAGGCAGACGTTGCGATCGGGTCTGATTCCAGGCTACTGAATGGACCGGAGACCCCTTCCTGCTTTTTCCAAGTGTCAGGGTGGCATATGCATGTGTGTTGAGCATGTCGCGTGTGTGCGTGTGTGTGTGTGTGTGTGTGTGTGTGTGTGTGTTCAGAAGACAGAGAATGCCGGGTGTCTGATGTCAGTCTTCCGCTTACTTCCGTGAGATGCTGTCTCTCCTTTGAACCCGGAGCCGCTGTCTCAGTCACACTGGCCAGTGAGCGCTGTCTCCTGTCTCCGCTCTCCGCAGGGCCGGGCTTCCGTGCACGGGGCCACGCCTGGATTTCTCGGCGGTGCTGGGGTGGGACTCGGGCCCTCATACCTCTGCAGCAAATGCTTTTACTCAGCGAGTCATTCCCCCGCTCCTAATATTTGCTTTTACAATCTTTGTAGAAGTCATACTGGTGGCAGTGTGCTTTCTGGCTCAAAATGCAGAGTAAGTAAAATAATATGTGTGAGAATTTTAATGTTAACTTTATTGAATATTTAATATTACTTTTATATCATTGGTACATCAATGTGATGCCTCTCCAAGGGTTTATGTTAATATAAAGTTATTTTCCATGTTTATTTTATTTTCATGCAAATTTCTATTTCTGGGTATATGTCACTTATTAGTAGCATTTATCCTGCCTTCATGAGTCTCCATTTCCTTGGGATTTGGTTATTCTTTGTCTAGGTAATTCTTTAACAATTTGACCCTGGCATTCAAAAAACGTTCATTAACGAAAATCCTACAAAATGAGCAAACAGCTTTAGAATCAGGTTTCTGAATTGTGTTTACATTTCTAATGCCAGCCTCTGGTGTATGTAAGCTTGCATGGTTCTGGATGGTGAAATACAGACTTACCTATCTTGATTAAAAAACTTAACTATCATCCCCATAGCGACTTCTCCACCAGATGTATGAACCATTTCTGGTATATTTTCATTTGATGTTTTATAGTATTCTGCCCACTGGAGAAGATTTTTTTGCTTTTTGGTCGTTCATAATAGAGTTCCACTCTAGCTTAGGATAACCTGGAACTCACTATGTAGTCTCAGGGTGGCCTCAAACTCATGGCGATCCTCCTACCTCTGCCTCCGAGTGCTGGGATTAAAGGCATGTGCCAGCATGCCCGGCTTGGAGAACATGTTCATATAGGTGGCGCTGCGGAGCTCTGAGCAGCATGAAGTCTCTGAGTGGCCAGCAAGATCACTGGCAGCGGCCTGTTAAGTAAAACCTACAAGTTGGGTGTAGTTGCGCACAGCTTCGCCCTGTCCAGCAGGGGCTCATCACTGGCTGGGTTGGTTTCCTTTTCGTCTAGCCAAACGTCACTCGTACCCTACTAGCTACCCCGCACTGCTGCTCATTTCCTATCAGCCCGCTCGCTTGCAAACTTTTAGGTAATTTAGATCTGCTCTGCCCTCCTGCTCTTGACCTGTCTATATTAGCTACCCATCACAGTGTTACTCGGCCCATCGACAACACCACTCCCAGCTGGACTTGAGCTGCTTTTGTCTCTTGCGTCTTTGGTGAAGCGCATCTCCACTGGGAGCTCAGAGTTGAAATGTGTAGACGTGTTCACTTTCATATGCAAGATTCCTGCTTATTCTCTGAAGGTGCACTAACACTGCATGCAAGGTCTGAATGTGCATGATATCTACTCGGTCGTGACTTAAAATGTTTCAGTAACAAATGACTTTATGTTTGACTTTCTTCCCTGCTAGGATGGGATGCTGGCAACATTACATTCAGAGAGTAAACAGATACGAGGAGGACATGCCAGGTATCTCAGCAAACATAAAGATAAATCACCTGAAAGGGAAATGCCATCCTGTTGTCCGTTCTGGGGCAGTATAAGAGATTACACTTGTAAATAATTACATAGCTTCTTCTAGCATTTACTTGGATCAGTGAATGGAGTCCTCCTTAATTTTTAGTGAAGTGTGAACATTACAGTTTCATTTCAAAGCTTTGTTAAGTTTTCAGTTGAAATGTTTATTAAAATCTTTGTCCTGAAACTGATGTGGACTATTTTAAGAAGTGGATGCTGATGTAGAAGGATGGGGAGATATGTGTGTGTGTGTGTGTGTATGTACTTATGTTTGTATGTTCCTATGTATGTACATATGCATGTACCAAAAGTACCAGCTCTTAAGGAGATAAGTGCATGTTCATTCTAGTTTGTGCAATATCCAATTAAGGGAACAAGTAGTTAAATGCATTTCTATAACAAGTGTTGGTGGAAGAAGATTATGAGGTCTCTTAAGTGAAAAAATTAGCAGAGGGGCTGGAGAGATGGCTTAGTGGGTAAGGCGTTGGCCTGCAAAGCCAAAGGATCCTGGTTTTACACTCCAGGACCCACATAAGCCAGTTGCAGATGGCGTGCATGCATCTGGAGTTTGTTTGCAGTGGCTGGAGGCCCTGGCATGCCCATCACCTACCCCTTCAGCCTCTTTCTCTCAAATAATTGAATAAAATTTTAAAAAATTAAAAAATTAGCTGAGATCACTTCAAATGTGAAAACATTGCAGAGTGTGTTTGGATGAGGAAGGAAGAACTTAGTATTCTCCTCTGTTCTGGGAGAATATTTTGTAACATTACTCCACAAGTAATGAAATTATATGGCTGCATGACGGTGTGTATTGTGTTAGTAGTGTTATTTCTTCTTTCAGTTTCTTCTTTTTCCTTAAAGGCAGGAAAACATGCATGACTAATTAATCATGGAAACTTATTGTTCGGCATTTCTGATAATTTCTGCTGCTAAGGACTTCAGTCACACTTTGATCAGAGTTCCTGTAGGTTCTCCACCATTGACATCCCACTGCTCTTTCCTCAAAGGCTGTGTGCTCCTAGGCTGACTTCCAATCGTAAAGCCGAGAGTACTATAGTTCTGGGTCTCATATACTCCAACGTATCAACTAAGAAAAGGAACCTGCTTTTTCTTGGCCATCAGACAACACAAAGCTTGGCTGTTATTTTCCCTCCTCACGTTTTGCCTCAAACAGAACTGTGGTTCATCAGGTCAACCACATTATATGCTAGATTTGTTTAGACTTGGAATACTCACCCATGCAAACCCTGCATTGTGGTCAAGTCACTTCAGTGTGGAATCAGTGCTGTCAAGGGAATGAGGAAAACGATGCTCAGTGGGTAAAGGGGCCTTTTATGTCAGCCCTGAAACATACCTTCCAAGGTTTCAGTTTTGTAAAGAAACCAATTCAAAATAGACGTCTTAACCAAGGAATATATTGTAAAATTAAAAATAATTAAAATTGTTATTATTTAAAACTTGGTATGGTGGTATATGCCTGTATTCCTAGCACTTGGTAGGTGGTGGCAAGAATATCAGAGATGAAGGATATCTTAAACTAGATAGTGAGTCCAGCCTAGACTGTATGAGACCCTGTCTCAAAAAGCCTAAACGAATTTTTAAAAGTTCTAATTGAACCTGGAAACCAAAAGAGGGCTAGAATAGCAAGGATCACATGTTCAGTGCAAACGCATGAGAATAAAATGGATATAAATTTTGTATTCTCGTCTCACAAGTGCAATCATGCCTTGATGAATGCGGTTTTCTCAGTGAGGACATGGTCCACACCAATTAATTACAAAACCAGTAGCCCCATCCCCCGTTTCCAACTCACTTTCTGTTGGTCATTTTCCCTACAGTGGGGCCTGTGTATTTTGCTGTTGATTTCTGTTTATTAATTTTGGTCCTCTAGAAAATTGAACCACATAGGGTAGAGATTTTTGAGTATTTTGAGCATTGATGGATTAGAGCTCCATTTGGATGATGAGCTTACTGAGCAGTTGGTGGCTATATTAACCTGTGTCATTTAATTACACTGTAGTAGTGCTTAATGTTTTTGGCAGTACCCTTTTTAAAATACCTTAAGGGAGATCATTGACTAGAGATATATACATATCTTTCTCAAGATGCCTTCTGATGATGTTTCTCACCTAAAACATTTCCTAGCTCCTGTATTCAGGCAAACATGATTTGCCTATAATCTGGTATCCTGGAATAGTCTGGGCATCCAAACTGGCATGATAAGCCACAGAGAATCCAGTGTGCTAGGACCTTGCAATCCTGATTTTCCCATTATGGAAATATCTTTAAATTCCAAGGTGAAAATAGATCAGAAATTTTCCTCCTAAGGCACTTCACAAGCAATGCAAGATTTAAATCTAGGGCATCAGGTAGAGCTTGCATAACACAAATTCAGAGTGGGTGGATGGAGTCTTCAGTGCACAAGATGCAGACCTTGGACACCGTCGGCAGTGACAGCATTGATGCTGTGCGTCTTCAAAGAGCCGACTAGAGACAGTCACAGTAATAACTGTGCTTGCTTCCTGATGACCTGTAAAAAATTAACTTCGGATGTACAAGTCATGTTAGACGTTTGTGTTCAATCAGGGATATAAGGGTAAAAAGGAAATAGCTTAGTCTCTTCAGTGATTTCACTGTCCCATTGTACAGAAACCTGGAGCTGTGGCTGTGATTCCCAAAACAGAAATAAGCCTTCTAGAACTGCCCCGTTCCCCACAGCTGGCTGGGTAGCACTGCAAGCACAGCGTTGCTGGAGGTGGAGGCCGCAGCCGCCTCTGAGCTCAGCCGGAAGCTGCGTAAGGAGGCTCGTACGAGTTGTCAACCATTCCTGTCCTGCTCAATTCTTCTCAAACTCTTACAGACCCCAAGAATAGGCAGTGCTCAAGAAATCCCATAAGTTCTTGACTTAATATAAAATTCTTCATATATTTAGAATAGTTTTTTAAATACATAGATTTCATTGCTAAGATGACTTCTTATGGCTTATAGTATGGCAAACACATATAATTTATGACAAAACTATATAAGTTCCCATAATCTGTATTTAATATAATTTTATGGATGATGTATAGAATAGCAGTTTTTCTCCATTACATGTAATATGTCTTTCTTTATAAATAGGTCTCTAAGTGCAAAAATGAAGTGTTGACTAATTTACGCTAAGAATTTAAGCTTTCATTTAAAGTGGTATGACAATACTTAATTAGCTAATTTAAGAGGTTCATTGCTTTTCATTTTAATCAGTAGAATACCTGTAAATGCACAAACACCCACAGACACACACCAGCAATTTGGTTAGTTTCCAAATTACACTCCTGCCTTATAATAAGCATTAAAAACAAAGTTGTTTTTCAGTTAATGATTTTCTGGCATGACACAATAGATGTAATTGCAAATTATATTTTATAGTGAATGGAAAATATGCTCATTTTTAATTTAGAAATCAGCATTTGTTAAAAGTAGCAATCCACATTTAAACATTTAATGCAATACACATTTAATTTTCAAAACATTGCTTCAGGCAATGGTTTGACATTTTCTAATAATTTATAAGATTGTTTTTCACGATTAAGCTAGAACATACATTTGCTATAACAAACCCTTGAAAAAAATAAATACCACCCCAAAATTTAGACTCATCTTAAAGAAGGCCTTTATTTTTTTCATAACCAGTATCATAGTTACTATTAATTATTCTTTAAGCCTGTGCTGTAATCTTAGCAATTTAACTTAAATTATACCTGATAGCTCAGTGAGTAACATTATTATATGCTCCAGGTTTACTTCATAGTATTTAATACTACTACAGTAGATATTAGCAATGGGGTTTCTTACAAAATAGTGTATTATAGGCAACTACTTAATACATTAGGGAATATGAGCCAGGCATAATTGCACACACCTGTAACCCTAGCATCCAGGAGGTAGAGGCACGAGGGTCACTAGAATTTCAAGGCATCCTCAGAAACATGAATTTGAGGCCAGCTTGGGCTCCATGAGACCCTGTCTCAAGAAAAGAAAATAACCAAAGTCTGAAGTGCAAGGTGGATACTTACGATCTTGGATTTAAGTTTCACATTAAAAATAGTACATTTAGGGCTGGAGAGATGGTGTAGCGGTTAAGCGCTTGCCTGTGAAGCCTAAGGACCCCGGTTCGAGGCTCGGTTCCCCAGGTCCCACGTTAGTCAGATGCACAAGGGGGCGCACGCGTGTGGAGTTCGTTTGCAGAGGCTGGAAGCCCTGGCGCGCCCATTCTCTCTCTCTCCCTCTATCTGCCTTTCTCTCTGTGTCTCTCGCTCTCAAATAAATAAATAAAAATTAAAAAAAAATAGTACATTTAGCCAGGCGTGGTGGCACACACCTTTAATCCCAGCACTAAGGAGACAGAGGTAGAAGGATCACAATGAATTCAAGGCCACCCTGAAACTACACAGCCTGAGCTGGAGTGAGACCCTACCTCGAAAAACCAATAAAAAAGAAAAGAAAAATTTGGGACTACTGAGAGCTCTGGCCCATCCATATGTTATGATAGAGACTAGAGCATTAGCCCCTCTGTTTGCCTGAGTAAACAATATTTTGGCTCATGTCACCTTGGGCTAGAGTGAGAGGTTGCCTCAAAACAACAGCAGCAACAACAAATCAGTACTTTGGACGGATGGGGAAGTTCGGCGAAGTATTTGGAGACCTGTGATGACCCTGACTCAGTTATGCCTGTGATGGAATAGATCATATGGTCCCCCATAAACTATCTCATGGTTTTTGGGTACTTGCTCCCCAGGTGGAGACAATTTTGAATGTGGTGCCTTGCTGAGGAGGTGTATTGTTGAGCGTGGGCTTTGGGGTGTTACGACCCTCTCCCTCGCCAGGGCTTAGTTCTCTCTCCTGCTGCTGTGTTACACCTGCTGTGGCATAAGTTCAGTTTCTCCTCATGCCATGCTTTCCCTTGCTAGCATGAAACTTCCCCTTGAGACAAAAAGCCATAATAAAAATAAAAACAAATCATTTCTCCCAACATATGCTCTTGGTCATGTATTTTATCCCATGAATGAGAAGGTAACTGCAACATAAAGTGGACACTGAGAAGTGGGGGGTTTGCTGGGACCAATCTTCGTGGGGGTTTTGGTCTTTTGAAGTGTGTCTGTGGGAAGAATCTGGATGGGCTTGGTACCATGGACATTCCATGACTGTGGGAAAGCTGCCCAGGAGAGCTTCTTGCTCAGGATGGACTCTTCCTGGGCTGTGGGTAGCCCGGCCACACGAGGGGAACCAGAACCCCAGAGACTTTGTCGCTGCTTACCGACGTCACACTTGGAACGGCAGGTGTTTGGTGAATGTTTGTCTGCTGGATCGTGATCTTCCACGGGTCCAGCCTCTCTCTGTTACGTTTTCCTTTTGCGATGGGAATGTTTTCTTTATGCCGTCATGTGTTGGAAGTGTGTCACTTGTGTTTTGCTCTTACAGAGCTCACAGTTAAGAGACAGCATTGAATCTCATCTGAGACTTTGCGCTTTTGAACAGTGTTAAAACTAGTTTAAAAATACGGGGACTTTTGAAATTAGGCTGAGTGCATTTTGCCACGTGAGATGATAATGAGTCTATGGGGCCAGGGATGGAGTGTGCGATTTGACTGTAACTGTTCCCCCAGGCCGTGGTAATGCTGAGTAAGCTTCCTACTGAGTGTCCAGCAGGCAGAGTCCTGTTCATGTGTCGCTGGGGTGGATCTCAAGTACAGCCTTAAGGTGTGTTCTGAAGCCACTTGGAATGGAACTCTGGCTTTCTTTCTTTCACTGCTATGGATGTATAATGAAATGAGCTGGATTTCTCCCCTATGATGAAGTTTCCCCTGGGAACTTTAAGCCTAAAGTAAACCCTTTCCTCCCATAAGCTGCTTCTATTTGAGTGTTTGTTCTGGTGATGTAAAAGCAACTACAATAATGCCCTTCCCAGAGACATGTAAGATTCTCCCCTGACTTATTCCTATTTTTTTGGAGGTAGGGTCTTGCTGTAGCCCAGGCTGACCTGAATTCATTGTGTAGTCAGGGTGACCTCAAACTCACAGGGATCCTCCTATTCCAGCATTCCAACTGTTGGGATTAATGGCATGCATCACTGTGCCTGGTTTATTTTATTTTTTTAAATAATTTATGAGATTCATGTTTTATGAGTTTTCAATAGTGACAAGGCAATTCTGAGTTTACTTATGAGGTTTGGAGTCTATATCTTAGTATTAATTTCTCAATATGTAACTAATTTAAGGATTACTGAATTAGAATTTCATTTTTTTATTGTTACACATATTTGCTTAGAGAATGCAGGGCTTGAAAACTCAACAAAAAAAATCACATTTCATATGTTGTTGGTATATATGGCTTAATTTTAAAGGTGATATTTTCAGATAAATGGGATATTCCACCTAGAATGTGATGTTTTGCTCTCTTGTGAGGCTTTAATATAAAGTAGCCATATTGAAGATTAAGATTATGAGTTTGTTTAGTTTTCTCATCCATATGTCCACCAAATTTGTGCTTCCACATTTTCCTCAAATTTTTAATATAGTCCAAAGCCCAGTATATCTCCATCCATGAATTATAGTCCAGGGATCTTCAGCCCATTATCCATACAGATTGAGCAGTGTCCCCTCTGACTGGACTTCCTTTTATTTATTTACTTATTTTTATTTTTTTTTAACAGAGAGAGAAAGAGCTAGAGAGAGAGAGAATGAATATAGATGCACCAGGGCCTTCGGCTGCTGCAAATGAACCCCAGATGCATTTGCCACCTTTTGCATCTGGCTTACTTGGGTCCTGGTAATCAAACCTAGGTTCTATAGCTTTGTAAGCAAGCACCTTACCTGCTAAGCCATCTCTCCAGTCCCTTCCTTTTACATATATAAAATATTGTGTATTCTCCGTTTGTTGGATGGTTCATTCTGTATCTATCAGTCCATTTAGTTGTAGTTTGCTATGGAGTTTCTCTGTTGATTTTTAGTTTGAATGATCTATTAAAAGATGAATTAAAGTAACCCAAATTGTTTTTATATCAGGACCCATGTAACCTTTTATATTCATTCATTTTGGAACCTTAATTGCAGTGCATATATATTTATAATTATCGTGTACTTGATGAATTTAATATGTAAAATATTCTTATCTCCTGTTTTTCTTTAAAGTCTCCTTTAATAGATATCAGAATAGTGATACCAACTTGTTTTTGGCTTTTTTTTCTTGGTAGGCTTTCATTCTTTGACTCTAAGGAGGTGGGTGTCTTGTGTTGAAGGACACATATGAGCCAGGAGGGTGTTCCACATGCTGACCTCAGGCTCCATTTTAGCAACCACTGGGGTTGTTCCTAGTTGATGAGGTCTGCCTCTGACCCCAGGGGGTTGAGTGGTTTTTCCCTTTGCTTTCCACTGCCTGAACTCCACTTCTTGTTGCCCGCGTGCTTTCTCCCCCCCCCCCCAGGACAAGTCAGTTTTAAACAGGTTTCCTCTCAAGATGGCACCCAGCCACTGTACTCCTTACTATCTAAAGTGACAAAATGGGACTTCTGTCCACTTTTGACCTTCTCACTGGAGTAATGGCTGTCTTGTCAAGTCCTGCAATTGGGTTTGAGTCTTGGAGCTTGTCTTGTGTGCAGGACTGCCTCTTCTACTTCCCTGGGATGCCTGGCTTACCTGAGAGCTGTACAGCCGTGCTTCACTTGACTTGCTTCTTTATTCATGTGTCACATGTCTGGTACTTATTACTTTTCAGTGGCTCTGTCATTACCTTTATAAATTTATGAAGCTCTTCCTCTTTTTCCCTTTGGAATAGAGCCTATTATTTTCTTATCTTAACTCTTCTCCCAGACCAGGTCACAGTACAGTAGCCTCTAGCTTACCATCTTACCTGGAAGTTCTTCATTATAAGTTAACAAAAATATCTTCATATGAGATTTGACATATGGGGCTGATGGGTCCTGTGCGGATGTAGGAGGGAGTGCAGTACTGACCATAGTGTCTTGCTTACAATTTGGGGATGCAAAAGCCTAGGAAATCAGAACCTCCTTCATGTGTTCATGGAAGTCATGTGGAGACAAAACTCTAACCTGCTCTCATTTGCAAATCTTTATAATCATTGTTTATCCTGAATGTTTTGAACATTTAAAATTTTGTATAATTACCCACACATTGGCTACCTGAGACCTTACTGTGAGTGTAGCTTAAAATTCCAAGTATTCATACACCACATGAGGTGTGAGGGCTATAAATGATGGAAGTTCATGTTTACTTTTCTAAGAAAATGAAATAGTCATGATCAGGCTTAGAGCGTTGTTATCCAAGCTAGGAAGTTGCAAAAATTTGGCTTCCTCGCTCTAACTCTGTTGAACGGCTTTTGTTTCTGATGTTTCTGCCTATGGGACAGAGGTGCACGTGCACCCAAGGTGGTCAGCAGACCGTCTGCACAGGAAATCACTAGTACAGATCCATGTAACTAGAACTGACGTCAGCTTCTAGTAGACATGAAAATACCACAGAACAGTTGGCACGTGAGTCTTTGAAGATCCCGAGCTACAGAGAAATCCTGAGTGTAAATGGAAGAACTCCCAGCAAAAGCCAGGGCGAGTCTGAAAAATGATGGATCTCAGGCCTGGTCTCACTGAATTGTAACTGCCCATTTACTTCTCTGCACCCTCTCTGGGCTGTAAGCTTTGTGGCCACAGAGGTCTCTCAGGGCCGCTGAGGGAGCGGGTGCCCACGTCTCAGACATCACCTGGCAGGTGGTATTCCGTGATCATTTGGCAACACGTGAATGAGGTCTGGTTAGCTATGCCCTGCCCTGGTGACTCTCGGTCTGCACAATACATTCTCTCGATAAGATGTTACATGTGGTGCTATTGGGGAAGGGAAGGAGGCGACCGTGTGCTTCTAGAAGTTGTAGCAAAGACATTTTGGAGTGGAATTTACATTGACACGTCACTGCTTTTGGGATCCCATTCAAGTTCTAATATGTCAGGATGCTCTGCACCTGATGAGACATCCTGCCGCACAGAACCACTGATGCCAGTTGGGTATTTCCTCTGTCTGTTTTATACCAATGTAGAAAATAAGGGTGAGAGCCATTCTGCACAGAGGACAAATCATATTCACACACATTCATACATAGTTGTGGTGGCTTAATTCAGATGTCCCCCAGAAACTTAGGTGTTCTGAATGCAAGGTTCCCAGCTGAAGGAGATTTGGTAATTAATGCCTTCTGGAGGCAGTGTATTGTTGGGGGGGGGGGGCTTATGGGTGTTATAGCCAATTTCCCCATGCCTGTATTTGGCACATTCTCCTGATGCTATGGTCTACCTTATGTTGGCCAGGGGATGATGTTCACCCTCTGCTTATGTCATCATTTTCCCTGCCATTATGGAGCTTGCCCCCTAGAGCCTATGAGCCAAAATAAACCTCTTTTTATCCCCCACAAGCTGTTCTTGGGTGATTTTTACCAGCAATGTGAACCTGACTGCAACAATAGTGAAAGTTCATTTATGGGCTTAAAAGATTTACTAGTGATGCCTATTTTAAGGAACTCTGGTGGTTTAAAGGAAATCATACCATATCGTTATCCAATAAATCATACCTTATAACATGTTACTTTGAAGTTTTTATTACTTTCCTCCATTTTTCTGGACACTATGACCTTGGATCACATGCCACATTTACTGAGGTGACACTGAATAACATTCATGAAAGAAATGGGCGCTTATGTCTATTGTTTAATTTTTTAAATCCTGACAAGTACAGATACTTTATAAATCCGAAAGCTTGGGAGGCTAACAGGAGGGCTTAGATAAACTGGGGTTTCACTTACCCAATTAGGAAGTCAAATGACAGTATCTAGTTGGATATAACAGGTATCTTTAGATTTAAGACTATTTAAGACTATTATTAAGAGATGTGTAAGTCACCATAGAAAGTACACAGACAGGAACATTTTGAAGTTACTAAAACTGATGCAGAAGGTGTTCCAGAGATAGAAAACCTATCTGGGACTTCAGAGATGACTTAGTTGTTAAGACACTTGCCTGCAAAGCTAAAGGACCCAGGTTTGATTCCCCAGGACCCATGTAAGCCAGATACACAAGGTGGCACATGCATCTGGAATTCATTTGCAGTGACTAGAAGCCCTGGCATGCCCATTCTCTCTCCCCCTGTGTTTTTGTCTGTCTCTCAAATGAATAAATAAAAATAAAATATTTTTAAAAATGTGCCTGAATGATCAAGTGTTTAACTATATGCATATGTTATTTTCATAACATAAGATATTAAAGATGGTATATAAAATTGACCTAGTACATCAAATTGTTTCATATTTTACAAGTTGATTTTCATTACAAGTTAATATATATCTATTGGAAATATGAGAATAACAGAAAAGCATTAAGACCTTGTGACCTGACCACTCAAAGGCAGTTAACTATTTAATAAAAGTGAATTAGTATAAAATAGTGTAGTGTGAATTACTGTATAGCAGCTTATGTCATGGTTTAAATATACATGATCTGGTAACATACATGCACTATAATACCTCAAAATAAACCACAATGCCTACATACATAATGTGATTCTAATATTGTTAGTATAAATAAACACATGGACCAATAGAAGTTTGGAGAAGATTTTTAAAATTCTCAGAGTAGCAGAAATGTTCTCATTTTATACATTATTTGGCATCCCTCAAATATTATATGAACATTTATGGAGTCGCTTATTTAAAAATCAACACAATGTACATGTATATAAAGATTTATAAAGCTGACGTGGTGGCACATTCCTTTAATCCCCGCACTCGGGAGGCAGAGGTAGGAGGATTGCCGTGAGTTTGAGGCCACCCTGAGACTCCGTAGTGAATTCCAGGCAGGTCAGCCTGGGCTAGAGCGAGACCCTACCTCAAAAAAAAAAATTATAATAATATGAAATTTTATACCACTACATTTAACTGAAAATTAGTGCCAGTGATGTGATATTTTAGGATTACATTTTATTTTGATACAAACAGTACTTTTATTCATACCAGTGTGCGTTGAATGAAGGTCCCAGTTCTCCGCAGCACAGCACAGTGGGGTGGGGTTCATATGGACAAACACTGAAGGAGGAATCTCTGTTGTTGTCTCCAGAGTCCCCAGGAAGCCTGTGATGTGGGCCACATTGTCGTTTCCAATTCTCTGACCCACTGTGTCCCCAGAAGCATGGATGCAAGTGTGAACTGTAACTGTTGAATTATCACAGGCATGGAACAGGCAGTGCTGACTCTATGCAACCCCGTTCTGACTTAAATTAGGCCATTTGTAGCTAAGGGGGAAATCCGGGTTTGGTTAAATCCAGTGCCAAAACCCGATGCGAGTGGAAAGGCACTCACAGCAGCGGCATCGCTAGTCCACTGCTCGTCCAGGGCCGCACCCTTGCTGTTCACAGCTGCACTGTTCCTTGCCCTTGGTGAGGAAGAACTTGCTTGTTTTTACATTTGCTCTGTATTGGCTCAGAGAATAAAACCACTGTGCACATTACACAAAAGCACCATGCTTAACTGGTACCTGCCAGCCCCAAAGACGTTTTGCCAGCATGCTATTTAACACAAGGAGCAACAACAACAACAAATGAATGTGTTCATTTTGAAAGATAAAATTGTGACGAAGCATTCCAAAAAATATCTAACCCTTATATTATTCCTGTAGGAAATTAGATTCTCAGAACGGCTCCTTCTTTCTCACTGGTAGAAGGGAAGAGCTGTCAAGAACCAGGTTTCCGAACCTTCTCAGAGAATTAGCCCTGCACATGGTTAGCAGCAGTCACTCTCAGGGAAGTGGGGAGAAGGAGATTCTGAACTGTTTTCATGCCTTGTAAGTGAGACTTACAAAGTGCCTTCTACGTCATCTGTGGTCCTCAGATATGGCACTCAATTTTAAGTGAGAACGATCAGGATTCAAAATAGCTTAAAATATGACAAATGTTATTATTTTACTAAAATGGATAGTTTCTTCCTAATTATCTCAGTTGACTTTATTTTTTCATCAACTGCTCATTGCAGAAGAGTGAAAGGAAAGCAGCATTATAAAAGCTCCTTTAGTTGCCTTAAGAGGTGAGTGTTCTCCCCACCATCACCTGGTACTGAGACAGTGCTAGATAGAGAATGGGTCACCACAGATGTCGTATGCCTGAATGAATGATATAGAATGCATGTTGTCCATCTTTATCACACATGCAAATTGGGTCATAGGTCCCCAGATGTCCCATGACGTCTCATGGTATCACAGTGCTAACAGATCACATTTATCTTAACATTTGGAGAGTTGGTATGTGGTGATTTTGTGCCACTAAGCATTTTGAATCACACCTATGATGTGGGTGTTGGAAACTCGCATCTTTCAGCCATAATGTAGCAAATCATCATAGCTTTCACCTCTTCTCAAAAATTGCCAGTATGTCTGGTGGGCAATTACTGGTACATGAGGAAGGGGAAAATCGATGCTGGCCTTTAGCACCTGGAAATTTTGGAGTGCTTCATCTTAGTTCTTCTCACTGCCCTGTGCAGGAGCTAGCATCACTGGCACTTTGAGGAAGGTACAGCGAAGGAAATTAATTCAACTGTTTTAAAGACATAAATAGCTGCGGGGCAATCGAGGATTCTGGTATGTCAGAGTCTGTAACGCTGGTTTGTACGCTCTTGAAATGCACAACGTGAGCCTGAACTTAGCATGGCTGTGTGTGCTCTATGACAGCAAAGCCAAGTGGCAATTCAAACCTCATGTCCGTTTGTACATATATAGTACTTATTTATCAGCATCTATGGCGTTAAGACACTGTTGCACTGCATTCTGAGATACTGCTAGGACCTACAACATATCTCATTAGCCAGGTAGAGATCTAGAAAATGGAAGGCTATTTCATAGTACTGTAATGACAAGACCTAATGCCTTTTCCCATGGTATCTTTCCCCATGTTGTCTTAGAAACAATAAATGCATCGAAAATGAAGAAACATAGCTAAATCCTCAGAGGTTAACATAAAGGCATAGGAGATGATTAGTGCTTTGAGTATTTCAAGAAGGAATTACACAATAAAAGTTCGGAAGTTGTCATTCATGACATCCTGCTACCAAACAGAAAAATAGAAACCAACAAAGAGGCCAAGTTATAAAAGGGAAATAAAACAAGTTTTAACATTTTATCTTTTTATTTAGTCTTTGAGAGGGTCAGACAGACAGAGAATGAGTCCACTAGGGCCTCCAGGCACTGCAAAGGAACTCCAGATGCATGTGCCACCTTGTGCATCTGGTTTACTTGGGCACTGGGGAATCAAATCCGGGTCTTTTTTTTTTTTTCTGAGAAGCACCTTAACAACTAAGCCATTTCTCTAGTCCTCAAGCAAGTTTGAAATTAAAACAAACAAATAAACAAAAAAATTAAAAGAGCACCAATGACATATATAACTGTAAAAGTTAGAGACACAGAAAGGAACATTTAAAAAAAAAAAACAAGTGATGAGTCAACTGGAGGATGTAGAAAGACATGAAAATGGTAAACAAATGAGTGACAGGTAATTACAGTCCTTAAGAAAAAAGTCCTGCATTCCAAATGAGATGTGCTGGTTTTTCAATGATAACACATGTCATATTTTTAAATTGTTTTATTGAAAACCCTCCATATATTAGAAAATATACCATGGTCATAATCCCCTCTTGTTTCCCCCTCCCAAGTCCCACCACCACTGAATCCTGTCTTCTTCCTGATTAGTCTTTCTTCCATTTTAATGTTTTCATTGTCACAGCCACTGTGAGGTCAGGAACACCAAAGCTGCTTTGTACTTGGAAGAGCACAGTTCACCTCCCGTTCTTTCGGCTCTTACATTCTTTTTGCCTCCCCGCGCCTGGGAAGGTGTAACAGAGCTGTCTCACTCAGTGCTGAGCACTCCACAGTCATTTCTTTTCAGCGCTTTGGTGAGTTTTGAGTTTCTCTAGTGGTTGTCACCATCTGTAACATGAAGCTTTTCTAGCCAAAAGTGAGACTAGCATTAATATATGGGCATAAATGCAAGTAATGAGAGGGCAGTTTGGTGGCAGAACATATCCATGTAACCAGACAACAGAAGTGGTTCTCTTTTGTGACCTCTGCAGCAATTGGCTTTTGATTAGGTTTTCAGTACCAGGCAACAATTCCCTCTTCTGGAGCGATCCTCAAGTCCAGAGAGCAGTTGGTTGCCCCATAGCAGACATGCAACCACTGCATTAGTTGGTACATTTGGCTTGTAGGGTCCACTGCTGGTCCAGACGGTTGATGGCTTTTCTCCCCCAACAGGCTGCATAGGTCTTTCCTGTTTCCTGACAGCAAGATATTAGGTGGAGGATGCCAGCTCAGCTTTACCATGATTTCGCAGTGTCCCGCACATGCATGTGGAGTCTTCAGCAATAGTCTTACCATCAAGCTCTGGTGGGCATGCAAGAACCTTGGGAATAGCCTGCCATGTGGCTTCTGGGTACATCATCATCCACCCCTCACAGGACACAATTTCACAATTTAAATAGCTGCGTGTTTCCTTAGAGGAAAGAGAAATTGAGGTTTTTAGTTTGAAAACATTTTAGAGTATTGAAAATGTATGAAACCACAAAGCATCCTTCTTCAACTTTTGAAAAGACCACTCAGGGCCAGGGAGATGGGCCAGTGGGTATAGTACTCACCACTCAAGCTGGAGTCCCCAAGTTTGATTCCCAAACCCTGCTTAAAAACCAGAAGCCGTGCTGGAGAGATTGCTTAGCGGTTAAGCGCTTGCCTGTGAAGCCTAAGGACCCCGGTTCGAGGCTCGGTTCCCCAGGTCCCACGTTAGCCAGATGCAGAAGGGGGCGCACGCGTCTGGAGTTTGTTTGCAGTGGCTGGAAGCCCTGGTGCGCCCATTCTCAATCTCTCTCTGTCTCTCTCTCTTTCACTCGCAAATAAATTAAAAAAACAAAACAAAACAAAACAAACAAACCAGAAGCCATCGCCGGCGTGTGGAATCCCAGCACGCTGGACGGCAAGATGGGCGTCAGGAGCTCAGGGTAAGCACAGGAAAGAACAGCAGAGCAAGAATCAAGAGTGAGAAACCCAGGCTGCAGGGTGGCTTAGTGCTTAAGGCACTTGCCTGTGAAGCCTAAGGACTCAGGTTCGATTCTCCAGATCCATGTCAGCCAGATGCACATGGTAGCACTGCGTCTGGAGTTCATTTGCAGTGGCTAGAGGCCCTGGTGCTCCCATTCTCTCTCTCTCGCCCTCCCTCCCTCCCTCCCTCCTCTCCTCTGGTCTAATAAATAAATAAATACAAATAAGATCTTAAAAGAAAGAGTGAGAAACCCTGCCTCAAGTGAGGAGGATGGGCAGAGACTGATCTGCAACTCGTCCTCTCACGTCCTCATTGTGCTTTGTCACCCCCCACGCACGTGTGCATTGCTCTCTTTCTCTCTCACACACAAATAAATAGTGAAAATGATACTCATTCTGTAATAACCTTGGGAAAGAGATGAGACACTTAAAATCAGCTGATGTTTGGCTCACGCTCCTGCCGCTGGCTTCCCCGCTCTGTGGCAGATGTGGTGGCCGGGAGCCTCTGCTTACAGAATTGTCCCCACCACCATGAAGCTTCCCCTCAGGACTGGAAGCCAGAGTAAAAATCCCTCATCCAAAATCATTAAAAACAAAGTATATTCTAGCAAATCTCAAAATGCTCATGCTTGTCAGTAAGTCACTGTCACAATAAGGAAACCGAAAGCTGAACCTTCAATTTGTCGTCAAAAGGGGACTTGGTCATGGCACAGGACACACGTACAACGCACACTTCTCCATGTCCTGCTGTAATGGGACGTGGCCACCAAGTAAAGACGTTTCCTGTAGATGTAAAAATGTCACTCAAAATAGAGTCACTCAAAATATGAAGGAAATGGCAGTAAATTCCATTGTAAATTAGAATCTTTATATTATAGATGGAAATTGTGTGTATGTAAAAATTCAGTCACATTTTTGGGTGTTCTACACTGTTTGGCCTTACATGTAAATGTGATGTGGAAGTGTCACGTGCTTAGATGGTAACGTAGAATACCGTGCCTAGACATGATTTCTGGGATGACTCAGTGTCAGCGCCTGTGCCCCCCCCGCCCCCACCCCCGCCCCCCGCGCTGCTCCCCTTCTCCCAGCCACACTGTGTCAGCCTTCCTTTGTTCATTGGGACTTGTGTGCTCGTGCCGTTTTAAGTTGATTCAGTAACTAATTAATGCTGTTACTAGTGAACTGTCCTCATTAATTAAAAAAATATTAAAATTATAGTTACTTCTGCTATATACAGTGATACAAAATGGAGTTCATACATATTTAAATTTTAAGGATATTATCTTGAAATGGAGCCTTATTTCTTAGGGAAACAATGCATCTCTATTACTAATGTAATCAACTTGAAATGAACAGTAATAGTCCTCTCGGTGTGTAGAGTGCTCAGTTCCTTGGGGAACAATGATGAAGATAAAATGCATGAAGGAAAGCTAACACACTTAGATTTGAATATGCCTATTAATGTTTTATGAGAAAGTGAGATGTAGTGCTGTAAAAATACATTTGTGTCAGAAAATACTTGATTTGAGGCTAAGATGATGCTTACGTGATAGTGCATTTTGAAAATATAAGCTAGGTAGCAAATATATTGATCAGTTTTCAGGAATATGTATCATAAAATTTTCACATATACATACATACATAACTGTGTATAATCAATAGTTATCACAAGAGTATCAAGAATAACATAAGAAAATGGTTTTTACTACAATAAAGTTGCATGTCAGATACTTTTAAAAATATTTACTTATTTGAGAGTGGGAGAGAGAGAGGATACAGAGGAAGAGGGAGAGGAAGAGAGAGGACACTCCAAGGCCTCCAGCCACTGCAGACTCCAGACACATGCACCACCTTGTGCATGCGACTTACATTGGTACTAGAGAATTGAACCTGGGTCCTTTGGCTTTGCAGGCAAGTACCTTAATTGCTAAGCCATCTCTCTACCACATAAAGTGCCGCGGACTGACTCTCGGGGAGATCAGGACCAAGGGAGAACAAGGGCGAAGGCTCAAGGAGAACTCGGGATTCGGCGAGGAAATGACAGACAGACATACTCAAGTTGAATATGCTGCTGCAATTTACTGAAGGTTTCATGAAGATTTTATATAGATTGAACAGGGAAACTTAGCAAGCCAACAAGTGATCTCAGAAATCATTAATCTAAACAATCTTAAGTATTGTTCTATTGTAAGCATACATGTAATATTTATCAGGCAGGAATGTACCCATTTTTTAAGAAGGACGCCTTGCATCATTGACCACAGCTTTACATGAATAGAAGCTTGGGGTAAGGGATGTAAGGTGAACAATAGGTTATTTATTTTTTATAAACCGAGCAAAGAGCCATCTCTTTTCACTTATTAGATTATTTATATAATCCTCATATTTATTATAAAAGTGTTTTTATCCAAAAGACCACCAATATTTTAAGGCTGGTTTAATGTTTTCCAGGAATTCTTTTCTTTCTTGTCTAGAGTATAAGTACCAAGGCTTACGTGTCCTTGTTAAGCATTTCATAAATGGAAGAGAATGCCATAGCCTCCTTTTTCCTTTATAATTTATTCATCTATTACCGAATTTATCATATCCTCCCTCATAGGGGAGTGGATCTAGGTAGTTCCCAGCTCTGGGAGTCTACTATCAGCCCTTGATCAAGTACTGAACATACCCCCCAGGAAGTTTCCTGGTGGGAACGCCTAAGTTTTACAACTCCTTATCTGTAGAACTGTCATACTTCTAATGAACATTACCGATTAACATTTCTACTTTTACTTTCTCAGGATCAGTATTGTTCTAAAACATCATAAGCTGTTTCTACTCTACACCATCTAAAAACTGTTTTAGAGTTAATTTTTTATTCCTAGTAGAGTTATACATATCCTCCATTGCCCTAATCATAGGAGGGGCACATTCAATACTCAAATTGTTTTTTGTACTCTGATTGCGTGCAAGATTAATAGTAAGTGTAGCGTAGAAACTAGCTGTTCTTTGACAAACAACTAGAAGGGAGCAGGAAAGAAACAGAGCACAGAACACAGCTCATTGGCACCGGCAATTAGGTCGTCGTGACTTCATGGGCAGCAGGAACCTTTACAGTAACCGACTGCCAAGGGGTCACCGGGGGCATCCCTCCGAGGAGTGCTGGCCCTCTGTCCTCAGTTCTCATCCAGTACAGAAGCATCTCTGCTTGCTACACAGGCGAGGTCGCCGTGGACGTACCAATAAAGTACTTTTAGAAGCACAGATTGTGGTGGCGCACCCTGGTAGGAAATTGCTGAAGGGAAAAAGGCAGGAAAACCAAGAGTTTGAGGCCAGCCTGGGCTGGAGGGATGGCTTAGTGGTTAAGGTGCTTGCATATGACGACTAATGACCCGAGTTCAAGTCCCCAGTACCCACGTAAGGTCAGATGCACAAAGTGGTGTATGCATTTAGAGTTCTTTTGCAGTGGCTAGAGACCTTGGTGCACTGTCCTTCCTCTCTTCCTCCTTCTCCTCCCCCTCATTGGGTCCCAGCATTGGGGAAGTAGAGGTAAGGAGGATCACTGTGAGTTTGAGGTCAGCCTGAGAATATGTAGTGAATTCAAGGTCAGCCTGGACTAGAGTGAGACCCTACCTCAAGAATCCCTCCCCGATAAAAAGCAAATTAATTTATTTGAAAAAACATGTTATTAAGGATTTTCTCTTTTCATTTTGGGCTCAGTGGTCCATCATTTGTAGTGTGCCAAAAGCCACTTTTTAGAAAAGTTGCATATAACATTCATGCGACTATTAGATGTTCATCATCTCTGAGAAGGGAGTACTGAATCTCAGTTGGATTCCAATTTAAATTCTTTCTAAATTTCTTAATCATTCCCTAATATAATCTATATTAAATTATCACATTATTTTAAGTAAATAAATTATTTTTAGCTTACTCATGTGTGATTTAAATCTGCATAAGAAATTTTGTTGCGGGCTGGAGAGATGGCTTAGCGGTTAAGCGCTTGCCTGTGAAGCCTAAGGACCCCGGTAAATAAAAATTAAAAAAAAAAAGAAATTTTGTTGCTTATGTTTATTAGTGATAATCTAATTAGTATAAGCATTTAAGATGTATTGTTTCACAAACATACTGAATCACAAATTAATTTTACTTCTAATGGAATACATAGGATAATATGTTTCATAATCCATATGACTTACTACTGTTACCTTAACATACTTTTACATTATTCAGATTTAGAAGTAAATTCTACTGTGTAGTAGATGTTACATGTATGCAAATTGAGGTTGGTAGAGGTCACTTTACCAAATGAAAACTCAGCAAGAGAAAGACAAAATTAATGAACCACAATTCAACTATAAGTATTTCAGATTTCTGAAACAGCATTAGTGCTCAGGAGCAAAACAGTTAATTCCCTGAAATTCTGGATATTGAATTCATGATAATTTTAAACCATGAAAAATGAACATCCACACTGGTTTATATAGTTCCATTCACTACAAAAAATATCTCCAGGATGTTGAGTACAAAAACGATTTAGAGGGCTGTAGAAATGGCTTAGTGGTTAAGACGTTTCCCTGCAAAGCCAAAGGACCCCTGTTCAATTCCCCAGGACCCACGTAAGCCAGATGCATAAGGTGGTGCATGTATCTGGGGTTTGTTTGCAGTGGCTGGAGGCCCTGGTGTGCGCATTCTCTCTCTCTGTATGTCTGACCCCCCCCCCGCTCTCTCTCAAATAAATAAATAAATAAATAATAAAATAAAATGTTAAAAACAATTTAGAGCGAGAAGCATATACAACCATGTATATCCTAGTTTGGTCAACAAGTGTTGTGGCATTAATACGTTGGGTCATGATACACAGAGACATTTCTCCTACCCATAACTGATGGCTAAGCCCACAATGCATGACCCATGTACCTCAACAAGGAGGGGACAGAGGGAAGGGGTAGGACATGGACGAGCCTACAATGGTATCAACTTGACTGGATTCATTGAATACAAAACTAATTAACAAAATAAATAAATGTAAAAAATAATAATAAATTAACATTTGGTTTAAAAATGCAAGTTATTAAAGCATTTTCTTTTCACTTTTGCTTACTGATATATTTAACATTTAAATTTTTAGAAAAAACATACATGTGCATAAAAGTATTGTTTTATTACTATTAAGGACAAGCAAAATCTATGACATTTTCTTTCCATAATTTAAGTCAATTAGCTGTCTTATAAATTAAATTGTTAAAATGTGAATATGAAGAAAAATAATTATGAGTAAAAGCTCTGAATCACACCATCGTAGCTTGTGTGTGTGTAGCGTGTTTGTGGAGGCCCATAGATTGGCATAGTACATCTTCCTCGATCTCTGGCCTCTTTCCTTTACAGAGCCCGTTCTTCTTAATCTTACGAGTCAGCTGCATCAGTGATCTTCTCTGTCCTCCTCCCAAATGCTGTCATCACACGCCTCACGCCCCGGGGCCCATGTCCACTATGTATTTACACGCATGCTGGCCAGCTGAACTGTGGTCCTCACATGCTTGCATAGCAAGCATTTTAACTGGCTACATTATCTCCCCAGCAGATACAATACTAAATTTCTTTTATATCACCAAACATTTATTGCTTATGGTATATGAAAATAATTTATGGTTGCTATAAAATGCATTTGTGTTTAAATTATTCAAGTATCTAATAAGGAAGCTGTGAGTTTAGAGATGAGTCATTGGAAGATATTGATTTAATAGTGAACATTTTAGTTTAGAGTACTGTGTTTAAAGTTGATTCAAATGTCTATGTATGCGGTTTCATGTTTATCTTTCATAGTGATACCTGCGCTCCCTAAGTCTAGGGAAGCCTGGCTGGGTTCCAGGCCGGCTCTCGGCCCCTGATGGGACATGAGCAGGTACAGCACTGTGGCGGCAGCAGCAGCAGCCTTTTCCTTCCACACACAGAAGTGATCGCTGAATAGCCTCTCAGCTGCAGAGGACAGAGGTGACTTTTGAGTCTGTCTCACAGCCATCCCGTCCAAAGACCTCATGTTGGAAAAGTATTTGTAGAACAAGACTAAATGAAGAAGAAGAGCAGAAAACCTTTCTCAGTAAAATTAGCCACTGTTAGCTTCTTTAATGGTTCTTTTCCTGGTTTATTTGCCTCTTTGTTGCTGTTAGTAGTGACAGAAATATGGACACAATTTGGTGTTAGAAGGGGCCTTGGAAGTCCTTGATCCTCTGCTAGAAATAGCAATGATTACACACGATGTCTCCGATCATTTACTTTTAAATTTTACCAACAGAAGCGAGTGACGTTTACTGAACTTTTCTGCAGAGCTTTTAAAAAATATTTATTTGCAAGGAAGGACAAAGGGAGCGAGCGAGTGGGAGAGGGAGTGGACGTGCCAGGGGTTTTGCCCTTGTGAAGAACTGCAGACACGTGCCACGTGCCTCGCTGTGTGCACCTGGCGTTACGTGAGTGCCGAGGACTTGAACCTGGCTGGCAGACTTGGCAAGCAAGAGCCTTTCACTACAGACCCATTCCTCCAGCCCCTGCAGAGCTTTAAAAATCATTTTTATTGACAGTTTTCTTGTATGTACATAATGTATTTTGATCATAATTCCCTCCTCTTGCCTGCTTTTTTTTCTGCCTGTCTACCTAGTACTGAACCCCCTTTTTCTTTTTAATTAATCACCCTTTTATTTTGATGTCCTCCATCATCCATGGTGAAATGTTGATGGGCTCAATATTGTGCAGGCTTGGTGCAGGAAATGACAGCTGCTGTGAGGTCATAAATCCATCGGTCACTTCGTGTCCGGGAGCTGTTGATTATTTCCATTGCTGTGGAATGGTAGAGTTGGAGGTACTTACACAGCACCTGAGAGAGGGCAAATAAAAAGATGATGACATCGAAGTAGAGGACCAGTTGGAAAGAAGAAGGGATTCAGCAGAAGCGAGATCGGGGATGCAAGACAAAGGCATATCGTGGGAGGGGATTTGAATCGGGGTGCGTTGTGTATATGAATGAAGTTTGTCAATGAAAAGATGACAGAGAAAGAAATATGCTGAAACGTTACTGTGAATGAAAGCCTTTCAGATGAAGCTCAGGGGAAGCATAGCTCATGGTCTGCTCTGCACAGAACACAACAGCTCACCCAGAATGGTAAAGGGGTGACTGGAAAGAGTGTGGACTAGACCAGGCAGGCAGGGGAGTTGCAGAAGTATGGGTGGCAGAAGAGTGGCATTTGAAGGCACCCACAGCCCCGTGCAGGCCCTGTGGGATGTGCGACACCAGGTGCTGATGGGCTTTACTGTTGCTAACGGAATTAAGGCTGCAGCTCTGCTGGCAGTGGAAGCGTGCAACCTTGGGTTGTCCTGGTGGGCTGAACGTAGGCACATGAGTCCCTGGAGCCTGAACTCTTTCCCTGGGTGCGCCCGTGCACAGAGGTTTGAGAACACCACTGGAGAAGGTCAAGGGCCCTGCCAGAGCTGTAGAAGGCCTCTAGAAGATGGGAAGCACAAGCAGCACACGCTTTCCTTGGAGACTCCAGCTTACAATGAACGGCCCAGGCTGTGGAGACCTGTTTTGGACTTGTGACCTAAAGAACTATACCACATTGATTTTATGTTAGTGACTTGCCAGTGTTTTTTTTTTTTTTTTTTTTTTTTTTTTCAGCAGGAGTAGAACACTATTGGCTCAGGTAGAAGAGTGTAATCTTTCCTGTTGAATGCTGTCTTCTCAAAAATGACCAACATGGGCTGGGGAGATGGCTCAGCAGCTAAAACCACTGGCTTATAAAGCCTGCCGGCCCAGGTTCGATTCCCCATGTAAAGCCAGATGCACAAAATTGTGTACGCATCTGGAATCCATTTGCTTTAGCAAGAGGACCTGGAGCACCTATTCTCTCTCTCTCTCCCCTTTCTGCTTGCAAATAAATAAAAACAACAATGTTTATTTTTTAAAAAATGAACAGCATTTAAAAATTTAAATACCATGTTTCTTTTTCCCCAAGGGATTTAAAAAAATATTTATTTATTGGCAAATAGAGAAAAACAGAGGCAGAGAAAGATAAGAGAAGATAGAGAAAGAAAGAGCTGACAGTGGGCAGGCAGGGACTCTAGCCCCTGAAAATAAACTCCAGGTGGATGTGCCATTGTGTGCATCTGGCTTTACGTGGGTACAGGGAATCAAACCCAGGTCATTAGACTTTGCAGGCAAGTGCCTTAATCTCCAAGCCATCTCTTTAGGCCCTAGAAGACAGTTTTATCTCCTCCACCTTCAGGTTGATAATGCCGTCAGCCTCTGTGTGGGGCCAGCCAACTGTATGAGCTGGTGTCTTTGATTTGCTTTTTCTTTTTTATTAACCTCCCCTGTCACCTCCTATCCCCGCCATTCTGTAAGGGAGCCTTCTGTAGCTGTCTCTTTGTCCATCCCACCCTACCTTCTCCCACCTCTTAAATCTGGAATTGTGGGCACTAAGTGAACCTTGATCAAGCTAGTTCTCTTCTGCAGTTTCTCAGTACCTATAGGACGAGATTAGTTGCATGCATTGAACCTTGCTTCCAGCCTTTCATCCCAGCCCAGGAGATTGCGTCCTGTCTGCTTAATTACTCTTCATTATTTCAGTGTTCAGCTGAAATGTAACTTCCTTTAGAGCTATTATTCCCTGACCTTCTAAACATAGTTTCCCTCCCTTGACTACATTTTCACTTTCCTCTAGTCTCAGTGACCCATGGAACAGTCTTATTCAATAGAGAACCCCAGGAATATACAATGCATGTGTTGAAGATCATGTTTTTCTCTGTATGTAGTTACATTGCTCTACTTTGTTACTATTCTTAATCTTTCCCTGTGCTTAATTTTTAAAGTAAACTTTATCATTCGTATGCATTTGAAAATAATAACATAGCATATGCAGTGTTTGCCATTGTGCCTGGCTTCCTACGTCCACTGTTGGGGAATTATGGAATGTGTCCACCCCAATTATTATGCACATGTACTTGGCGTTCATTGTATCTACTTCCCCACATTCGTGGGCATTACAGTTTATCACTGAAGTCACACTGCCTAGCATTTTACATAGAAGGGTGGAATTACGTAAATGTGTTCCAAAATTGAGGGAGCAAATAAACGTTTTTTTTTAATCTTTGCTGAGAATTATAATTTTATTGTATATTTTCCAAATTTCATAAGGTTGTGGTAAGAATATGTCAAAAATATATGAAGCGGGCTGGAGAGATGGCTTAGTGGTTAAGGCACTTGCCTACAAAGCCTAAGGACCCAAGTTTGATTTCCCAGGTCCCATGTGAGCCAGATACACATGGTTGTGCATGCTAGAGTCCCTGGCGCTTACATTCTCTCTCCCTCTCTCTCTCACACACACAAAAAATAAATTAGAAAATATTTTAAATATATGTATGAAGAAGTATGAGACTAAGAATGATGAACAATATAGTGTTTGAAAAATGTATGGTGACAAACTAATTTAGACAAAGCTAACACAAGCCTTCTTGGGTTGCACCTAGTAGTCATCATTGTAAGGTTTTAAACCATTAGGAGTACATGATGGTATCCAAGTAGAGTCCCATGGGTTGGAGAAAGGGTTGAGCAGTCAAAGAATTTGCCTGTGAAGCCAAATGACTCTGGTTTGATTCCTCAAGACTCATGTAAGCCAGATGCACAAGGTGGCACATACATCTGGAATTTGTTTACAGTGGCTGGAGACCCTGCTGTGCCCATTCTCTCTCTCTCTTTCTCCTCCTATCTCTCTCAACTAAGTAAAATAAAACCAAAATTTAAAAAAGATTAAAAACCAAGTAGAGACCCTTACACAGTTTCAGAGCCAGAAAATAAAGATAAGACTTCTGCCTGGGTCCTAAAATTTTATTCCATATCCAGTCACTTACTCCTCCAAGGGACAAAAGGTGGTATAAAATATAATTTGATAAATAAATGGCCAATATTGGTAATTTCTATTCTCTCAGTTCCAACTTTTCACTTTTCACTACTATTAAAAAAAATCAATGTTCCTTGTAGACAAAGATGATTAGGTAGGCTTTTAAATTTCAACTATTTATTTATTTTTATTTTTACTTATTTATTTGAGAGAGAGAGAAAGAGAGAGAGAGAGAGAGGGAAGGAGAGAATGGACGTGCCAGGGCCTGCAGCCACTGCAAACGAGTTTCAGGTACATGCATCACCTTGTGCTTCTGGCTCTGTGGGTCCTGGGGAATCAAACCTTGGTCCTTTGGTTTTGCATGCATGGGCCCCAACTGCCAAGCCAGCTCCCCAGCCCTCAATTTTAAATTAACCCTGGTTACTTAATCTCTCAAACCAAAAAGGAATCTACTGTTGACAAAGCAACCTGCGGCGACTTACCGGTGCTCACAGCAAGGCTCACATGCTGTGGCCAGCACCCATTGACCTGAGGCCTTTCTGATCTCTTACCACAGGCAATGTCTGTGTCAACAATTTGTTTCCTAATTACATAGTATTTTGTCTCGGTAAAATTTGTATTCCAAGTTCACAAACTGCTTCCCCACCCCCACCAAGAGTAGCTCAGCCCTTGAATTTTCAACAAACTAGCAGATAAAATATCAACTGTGTTCAGGATTTCATTTGACATATTTGCCTACCCTCTTGAAAATAAACAGGGAAAGAGACCTGATGTGTGAAGCTAGCCTGTGAATAACGAAGGCAAGTTTGGAGATTTGGAGTAATGCAGAGCGAGGTTGGTTCCCTGGCCGGATGTGGGTGGATAAGCACCCTGACTTACCAGGGTCAGTATAGCAGCCAGCCCATGACAGCAGCATACTTACACCTTACAGTAGCTGTCACTGCATTTGATAGGATCAAATGCCATGTGCATTGGAGTACCATTGAAACTTAACAGATTCTCACAAAACTCCCTCATTAAAAATAAAGCCTACACAATGGACTGGAGAGGTGGTTCAATGGTTAAGGTGCTGCCTGTAAAGCCTCACCACCTGGGCTCCATTCCCCAACAGCCACGTAAAGTCAGATGCCCATAGGGCCTCATGTATGGAGTTCGCTAGCAATGGCTGGTGGCCTTGATGTGTCCGTTCCCTCTGTCTGTCTCTCTTCTCTCTGTCTCACTATGCTTGCCAACAAACAAATCATTTCCAAAAGATGACAGGAATAAAGAAAAAGGTAACGTCTACAGAGTGCACTGTCCCTCTGTGACTTTGTAGGGCCCCAGGTTGTCCCAGCTTGTGGAACCTGGTGCTGGCCAAAGTCCCAGGCGGGCCCTCGTGCCTTAGCCATGAAGCACAGGACCAGGCCCTGGTGCTTGGGTTCCTGTTGTGGTGGTGATGGTCACAGGCGGCTGCAGATCCCAAAGACTGTTTTTTGTGAAAACCACAAGCTGACTACAGATTGTGTTATGAATGAAAATTGCCAATGTCAGTGTACCTCATTTGGCACACAAAATATTCTCCTTCACTCCAAACTGGCTTCCAAATGTTTGATGATGAAGGCAGAAATGACTCAGAGTGAGTCTGAGAGAAGCCTGATGGGGTGTTCCAAAACAGTGATGGGTGGTGTGATTCGGAACGTGAAGAGAATGGTGTCTTCCAAGCCAAGCAGTGGAATGGGCACTGTCCCCCGCTGGTGTGGGAATGCTGCGGGAGACCCCAACAAGGACACAGTGGGCTCTGGATGAGGGGAGACCCTGGATCATCACTGAACAAAAGCCTCGTGAGGCTCTGAGTCTGCCGACTGCTCCTCAGGGGGGTTTCGAGCTCATTACCAACTTGATCCAAAGTTTATCACAACTATTCTGTATGAGAACAATGTCATCGCTATTGATCTGGTGCAGAATTCTTCCCAGTAAACTCAAGATGATGATTAATTTGAAAAAAGTGAATTCTTGCTCCCTCCTTCTAAGGTCCTTCTAAATGGACCTGAGATTTAATGGTGTACAATTAGATCAGGATACTGGGCAAACTCGGATCTACTATGTTGATAAAAAACTACCTGAATTTTCAATGCAGGATTTATGTCTGGCATTATTGCTGCCATTGTGATTGTGGTAATAGCAGTGATTGCTGGAATTGTTCTGATTACTTCTAGAAAGAAGAAAACAGCAAAGTGAGAAAAAGGAGAGATGTACAGGGTCCTCAGTGCATGATGACAATAATTTGAAGATTAACTACAAGAAGGGGAATTAGTAAATGAACTCAGATTGCACATGTGTGAACATGTGACAAAGAGAAGACCTTTTGAAAGAGTTATTG
Source organism: Jaculus jaculus (assembly GCF_020740685.1). Classification (NCBI taxonomy): domain Eukaryota; kingdom Metazoa; phylum Chordata; class Mammalia; order Rodentia; family Dipodidae; genus Jaculus; species Jaculus jaculus. The sequence goes on from NC_059114.1 coordinate 90,676,577, forward strand.
TTTTCTTTTTTATTTTGTCTTTGGTCTTTTGAGGCAGCATTTTTCTCTAGCCCAGGCTGATCTGGAATTCACTGTGTAGTCTCAGGCTGACCTCAGACTTAAAGCGATTCTCCCACCTCTGCGTCCTGAGTGCTGGGATTAAAGATGTGCGCTACCACTCCCAGCCATGTTTTGTTTTGTTAGTTGACATACATTTGTAATAGCGAACTTTATACTCAAAACTATGAGCAGCTTGAAGTTGGCATTACCAATCTTAAAATTTGACAAGTGTCTTAGATATGCAGATCTAATGCAAAACACAAAAGTTAGACTGCTCAGTTAATTTATGCTTAATCTTGAAACAGGCATTAAATATACTTCCAGAGTAGAATATCAGTGACCAGCTGCCCCTTTACTCTCTGCATACCTTGAATCTTGCACATGTAAACTTTTTATAAAGTTTATAAAAATAAAACATTTGTCAACTGTTTCCTTAAAAAACAAAGTATAGGAATAGCATGTATTTGAAGGAAAATGTTAACAAATAGCTTGTCTTTGGGTAAATAAAGTAGATAAGATTGTCTGATGTATTTAGTACATGTCCAAAGTTATTCAGAGTATTCCTTTGAAGGAACATGACCTGAATGATTCAAAACTACAGAAATTTTCTTCTTCATAGTTCTACAGGCCAGAAATTTAAGGTCAAGGTGTTAGCATGTTCAGGTTTTTGCCTGAGGTACAAGAGGAACATATGACTCAGGCCTCTATCTTAGATCATTTTATTTTCTTAGCTACTGGCGACAGAACTCCAAAGTTCATATGACCTTTCACATGGTGCTTATCTATGTCCGATTTTCCTTTCTTGAAAAAAAAAATATCTATTTATTTGGAAAGAAAGAGAGGGAGTGAGGAAGAGGAACATGTGGGGGCGGGGAGGTGGGTGCACCAGGGCCACTAGCCACTGCAAACAAACTACAGGCACATGTGCTATCTTGTGCATCTGGCTTACGTTTGTACTGGGAATTGAACCTCAGTCCTTAGTCTTCACGGGCAAGCACCTTAATTGCTAAGCCATCTCTCCAGCCCCAATTTTCCTTTTTCTGTAAGGAGATCAGTCTTCTTGGATTAGGTACTCACATGATTCCTCTATGACTACTACTTAATTACTAACTAGAAGAATGGACCTGCTGTTTTATGCTGAAAGGGTATATTCAGCGGATCCAAGGGGTGGGTCCTGTAAAAGGTGGAGCTTCAGGAAGACCCAACTGACATTATCTCATAGGAAGAGTTAATCAGTTTTTGGAGAGCGAGGGTTCCATAAGATAATGCTGCTTTTTAAAATTGCTTTCAATCTACTCTGTGGAAAAATTATAAAACAGATTTGCATGTGTTTTAGCTGTATAAAAGCATTTATCATTTCAATTTAACATGCATCACTGGTAAATAATGGTATGCTTTAGAGTGGTCTGCAAATGCGGATGTTTTCCTCTATGTAGCCTACACATTTTATCCAAGAGTTAGTTTATAATCTTAAATCTTCTTTTGGCAAGGGTTTGTTGTTTGTGAAAGGGATCTGGCCAGGAGGCTCTCCTCGGGGCATGAGGAAATGCAAGGAGAATAGAAGCATTGTCTTTGCTAGAATATTTTTCTTTTAAGAGGACATTGCTGTTTTATTGGTGGAAGTAACCATGGAATTTGATAATTAAAGAAAGAATAAGCAAAATTCTAGGTGACAAGAAGTGAGAACTTTATAAAAAGGCATGTCAAGCATGAATAACGTCGCGAACACTCAGTTCACTGGCTTTGATATGCTTCTCTTACACCCCTGCTGTACTCGCATTTGAATGTCTAATGGTTGTCACACTTACACAAAAAGATTTGAGGAAGGGGTGGCTCTGGACTTTTCCTGTCTCTTATGCTAGAGACCATCTGATAACAATACTCCTATGTTCATCGACTTCACCAGTATTTTTAAATCATTTGAACATGGAATGAACAATATAACATTGAGAACTGATTTTCATAATTAAAATTTGTGCTAGCAATGGTTAATGGTAGATGGCTTGACATATTCATTTAGACTGTTTTAAAGTGTGTGTGTGTGTGTTTAGTGTAATGAAAGCTGGATCTTGGTAAGTCAATCACTCAGCATTGATTAACAGTTTGCAAGGGTAGAACATTGCCATAATTATCAGTCCTTCCTGACTGTGTAATTAGCGCATGGAGTTTGGCAGGAGTTCCCTCATTGAAACTGATTATCATATGAGAATAAAAACTTTGAGACTGCATAGGCTAGAGAACAGAGAATTGATGGGGAGAAATTCTGGTTTGTTTCCCAGATTTAGAATAGCTCCGTCATATGACTTGAGAACAAGTCAGTTAATTCTATTTGTGGGATGTTAAATGCAGTCACCCACTTCCTTGGCATTACATTCACGTCTTTGGTCCTGTTGACCAGAGTGAATGAACACAGTGTGACTGCCCTTTGTTCGCCTAGTGAATCTGACCAGTGTAGCACTGATGGACCCGACCCTACTCATCATTCAGAAAGCAGGGAGAAAGAGTATGAACTCCAAAGAGTGCAGTTTGTGCTACCCAAGAGTAGGCATAGATCCCTAAATGCAATGGTAATGGGCTGATAAGATAAATTTGAATTACCAGGTAAGAGTGAGCTCTGGTGTCCAAGATGTGTTTTCAGGAACCACTTTCAAGGAAGAATTACACAAGAGACTGTGCTTTGCTTGTATATGACAGAAAACCATGTTTCTATAGCACCATTTCCAAATGTATGTATTATCAAGTCCATTTCTCTGTTAAATGCCCACCCATTACCTAGTGAGGTGATGAGCCTCAATATAATGTTAGATGCTTCTTCACAATTAGCTACTATGGCAAAAGTGACCATGTCTGACACTTCTGGCCACCCCTTCACTTCTGCTCTGGCTGGTGCCCAACAAGGGACATATGTTTGCTTCTCTGTCTCAGGTGACACTTGAATTAGTGTCACACTTTTCTTGTTGCTACTGGGGCTCCATCTGGACCTTTGTCTACTCCATGGACAATATGAGTCTCTGCTCTCTCCTGGCTCTCATCCATGACGTCACCCTCCCTGAAGCTCCCAGAACAAATGCAGCTGAGGTGAGTTTTTCAGAACGACTGATGTTTATTGTGAGCATTTCTGAGATCCAGGTTTGCAATCACAGCGTGGGCAGAACCGTACTTCCTCCGATACCTATAGATGACAGTCTGTCTGTGCCTCTGTATGCTTCCAGCAGCGCTAGATGCTTCTTGGTTGTGGGTGCATCACTTCAAACTACGTCTCCGCCCATGTTGCCTTTTCTTCTGTGTTGCCATCCAGAGAGCTTGGGCGGAGGCTCTAGCAGGGGAGTGCAGCGACGTACATGCCCTTGACCGAAGGCCAGTCCTCCTCTATGCGAGGAGAGTTGTTCTCTTCTACTGAGCTTGCAGCCTGGGCAGGGGCACACATGCAGCGGTGAGGGAGGAAGGGGACACCCTGCTAGCCAACCAGATCGCTGAAGTGACCCTGGCAATCAGTGGGGGCACATGTCAAGCCGGACCACACATACATCCTGTGTCACTGTTTTACAAGGACTTCAGTCGTATTGGATTGCGACCACCATGCTCCAACCTAACCTCTTCTTTACCGCTTACACTTTCACAAGTCCTGCTTCCAAATAAGGTTTTATGTACAGGTGCTTGGGAATTAGAGCTTCATGTTTTGAGGGAATACTTGTCTGCCTTGTCCTTAACCTTCCCATTTAGTTGTTATTCCTTCCTTTTTTCAAATTGTCGCAATCTTCCTATGAAATTAATAGCACCAATTTTATTTTTTTCCCTGTCAAAATGATCTGTAGTGAATATTACTGTAAATGTAGGCAGCGTGCTTTTCTTGGTAAGTGCGCAGCTGATAAGCACAGCCAGGAGCTAGAAGAGTGAAGAAAAGCTGGTGGAGCAGAGTTCTGGGGATAATTTCCAGAGCAGTGTGTCCCCAGGAGAACAAAACAACAGCTCTGTTTAGATAAACTAGTAGACGTTCTTGCCAGACACTCTTCCTCGCATGTTCAGGAGGCACATTCTCAGGAAGGTTCAGGGTGGCGATCTTCTGTGTATAGTAAATGTTGAAAAAAATGGCCAACAAAACTTGCAGATGCCAGTTTGTAACTCAAGCTGCATGGTAGGCTGAGACAGGAGAATTGCAAGTTCAAGGCCTGCCTGCACCACAGAGTGAGTTCAAGACCAGCCTACTCTGTTCAGCAAGATTCTGTCTTGAAGTGAAGTTAATAGAAAGGCTATGCAGCTCAATGATCCAGTGTCTACCTAGCGGTTTCCATTTCTAGTGCCAAATAATACAAAAGACAAGAACAACGCTGAAGGATGGATTTAGCTCCTCTCAGAGGTGGAGGCAGTCACTTCCGGGTTACCCACTCAATTTCTCAGCAGGCCATACAGGAAACAAAAGAAGTGCATGCAGTGGCAGTTTGTAGGCTGTTCCAGGGCCCCCAAGCTTAGACGATGGTGTCTGAAAATACCGTCCTGGCAGCTGGCCATATCGATGTTTCCTGTGAAAACCCTGTGTGTCACGATGCACACAGAGACCAAAATTGACAAATTCAAAGAAACCAATATTTATGATCCTCTTCATGGAGACAAGTCATCACTATCAGGACTTGTGGAAATGCTGTGAGCATCACTTTACTCAGCCACCCTGTCAGCAGAATGGCCAGGAGTCATGTCTGCTCCACAGAGCAGAGGGCCAGGCAGCTCACTTCATACAGCAATGGTCGCAGCAGAACTGATCAGAAGCTCATGCTTATTCACACCTCTGCGACATCACCACTCACCCAAGGCCAAACACACAGGGCAGCACTGAGTGAATGAATGAAATTACATCAGGGGTTGGGTATTAAAGGAAAGACAGACCAGTGAAAGAATATAGTTCAAGTGAGTAAAGGTCAAAAAATTAATTTAGAGCAAAATGATTTTTATTAAATCTTATTTTTAAACAATGCAAAACCCTAGTATATGACAGTAGTAGTATCAATCATAGATAATCTAATATTTCATCATTGGTGAATAACTACAATACTCTGAATACTTTAAGTGTGAAAAATAGTACTAGAAAAGCAAATTTATTTCTGGCATGCAAGGTAGGCTCAATATTAGAACTAATGAATGGCGTCCTGTACTTGTTATTTACCTGAGAAGAGCTTTATGGTCATCTCAGCATTTGCCAAAAATATATTAGATAAGTTTCAATTTCCAGTCATGGTTTAACAAAATAATTATCCAGAAAGTCCTAGGACTTTCTTTAAGTTGTTAAGGAGTTACTAATCAGAGTATTACATTTAATACTGAAATATTAGAAATACTCCCATTGGATTTTGGAATATTGTGTTTTTCATCACATGTAAGATTCAAGGTGATGTTGAGATACTACACATTAGAGGTAAAAGAATGGAGAAGTAAGAGACAGGCTATTACTTGTAAACTTCATAATCACATATTTGGCAAACATAAAGAAAAACCTGGGAAGCTACTATAAATAATAATATAAGTGCATTTAAAATATTCTTATCAGGGCTGCAGAGATAGCCTGCAAGGACCTGAGGACCTGAGTTCAACTTCAGTGCCTATGTAAATTTGCAGAGCCTGAGGGCATGCCTATAATCTGAGTACCACTGAGCTAGAGGTAAAAGGATGCTTGGGGCTGGCTGGCCAGTCAGTCAAGCATCGTTTGTGAGTTGTAGGCCAACGACAGACTTTCTCTCAAGGCGGACAGCATTTCTGAGGAAGGGTACCCAGGGTTGTATTCTGGTACCCATATATTTGCATGCACATGCACGTAAATACACGAAAGCTTTAAAAATGTCCATATTAAATCTCAACATGGAAAAAAATCTTGTATAATAGTCATGAAGAACTACAGAATATAAAGTGAGATTTCATTTGTCCAATCACTGAAATGATAAAAAGCAGAGGTGTAATCCTGCCAGAAATGTGCAAAACACCTTAGGAGAAAACTGTAAAATTTTATGGAGTTTTTAAAGAAAACCAGAATAAAAGGGGAAATATGAGATTCATGAATGGAAAGGCTCAGTGGAGAAATCTTGCATATATACAAGAGAGTTAATTCTAATGAACAAATATAGTGGTAAAAATTCAACAAGATTTTTCTTAAGTAGCATAGAAAAGACTAAAAATATTAGAAATAAACATAGATGTACGAATTTAACTAAGCCATTTTCCAAAATCATAATACTGTTTATCAGACAATGTGCATAAGGCAGTGCTGGCTTTCATTTAATGAATCAGCTCATTAAATCACAACCATAATTAAGATATTCAGTGCGCGCACACTATGCTAAGGGTTTTGTGTGTGAAGGAAAAAGGAGACTTTCAGTCAGTGCCATTACCTTAGTATTTTGTCATGAGGTATCTGCATGTGAAAATAAGGCAAAATTTGACATTCCTTTTCACTTCACAAAGATAAATACTGGGTTAGTTTAAGTTTTAAATCTTATAAAACTATTAATGTTAAGAAAAGTTTCTATAACTTGCTGGAGGTGATTGATGGTGGACATTCCTCTTACAGGCATGGATATAGTATTCAGATTACTGAGTACTGCAGTTAGCATACTGATGGTTAATGTATGGGCTTAATAACTATTTATCATCCATCTATTTGTTTCCTATCATCTGTGTATCATCTATCATCTGTCTTTCATCTACCTATCATCAGTCTACCTATATATCTGTTTGGCTATCATCTATCCATCTATCATCTCATCTATATCTTCTTCGAAACTTCAAGCTTGAAAAAAGTGTTTTACACATAACAACTACTATGGATAAGTTAGGAAATTAGTATGCTGAAGTCTGTTGTCTCATACATTTTACTAGTGCCAGAAAACCCCACATTTGAATATATTGTCAATAGAAATAAAAATGTTTGTTCTCTGCAAAGTGTAGGCATATTTTACCTGTCATATTGCAAATCCAAGAATATATAGAAAATATTTCTAGTAATTATAATCCTATATATTATTTTCAATATGTAGAGTTCATATGGTTCAGGCATATACACACAACCACAGCAAATCCTGTACTAAGGAGTAGAAGTGGATAAAGTCCAATTATTTCCAGTACAATCCACCAAATATTTCAAATGGGTTTTGAAAGTTTTGGTAACAAATCAAAATGTCCCAAGTACTGCCTATTGAAAAATAATCCATAAATATCATAATGCCTTCATGGACAGTGTGTCTTATTTTCAGAAAGATTATTAGATAGTCATGTCTGGAGGGTGAAGTTCATATGAGTCTAATGTATGACTTACAGCAGGTTCCCTAGAGCAGCAGCAGAAATACAGTGCTTGATAAATCACAAATTACAACTATTTCTATAGTTGCTTCTGTTTTGCCTGCGATGAACATTCACTTTCAAACATTTTGCTGAGTTGATAATATACTTGGAGACATTTAGTACATTTTTATTATGTACAGTCAGTCTCGTTGTATGCATGCATAAGAACTTTTTCAGCTGTGACAGATGTATTGTTTAATAACAGTGTATTGTTGTTAACCATCTCTGCTTTATTTACCCAGGATATTATGCAAATATATCATTGTTTAAATTAAGAACAATTAAAGATATTAATAAATCCTTGAAGTTTCCTTTCCACATTTCAGAGTGTTAATAACTTGCTCACTATTGAATAGACCAGGGTCTTCTATTAGGATGCTGAGAACATTCCATTAATAACATGTTGTGTGTAGATGAACATCTCCAGCGTTGGAGGACTGCGGATTTCTCACCTGGGTCCCAGGGAGATATAGCACTTGCCCAGCAGCGAGGTCTTGAGTTTGGATACCAGCACGCATGCACTACGCAGGCTAGGGTGCGGTGCATCCAAGGCCAGTGCTAGGGAGGCAGAGCCGGGGGATCCCCAGAGCTCACAGGTTATCTAGCTTAGCCAAATCACTGAGCTCTAGGTTCATTAAGACACTCTGTCTGAAAAAATTAGGTGGTAAGTGACTGCGAAGGGCACCAATGTCAACTTTTGATCTCCACATGAATGTGTGCTCTCTTGTACAAGTACACATGCACCCACCTGTACAGCACCCACATACATACGCTCAGGTGCCTGCGTGCATAGAAACGCACATGCACCCATCTGTACAGCACCCACATACATGCGCTCAGGTGCCTGCGTGCATAGAAACGCACATGCACCCATCTGTACAGCACCCACATACATACGCTCAGGTGCCTGCATGCATAGAAACGCACATGCACCCATCTGTACAGCACCCACATACATACGCTCAAGTGCCTGCGTGCATAGAAACGCACACATGCCAAAACTGAGTTATTAGTCCTGGGTGACTTTTTCACTTAAGAAGTTTGGATCTGTGTGGTAGCTAAGCATGATTTTCTCAGCCATTTTTATTATCTTTCTTCCAGACCTGCAAGTCTTTCAATATTTTCTGAATATTAGGAAAAAATGTCGGTCTAACATATTAATAAAAAATTGACATGTATGTAAAATATCCCCAGGACTTACAAGTTCTCTTTGCTAGCACAAAGGTGAGCATTTCAGATAGTTAAAGGAAATGTTTATTCATGGACATTTTTAAGAAAAAAAAACACCAAGAGAACTCTTGTTTTAAAACCTCAATTCAGCTTCCTTTATCCAAATTAAGGTCCTAGATTGCTTTGATGATCCTACCATAAACTTTCTGGTTTTGTCTGTCTAGCTTAGAAAAGCGCTTCTTTAGCACCATTGCTTCTGCTTTTCTTAAATTTAAGAAAGAATTGAATTATCAACATCAATTAATTTTCATAACCTCTCTTTGGAAAATCAGCAACAGTTAGCTTTCTAGGTTAGGCCTTGAGGGACTTAAGGTGTAATGATTTATTTATAACTACATCAATGATTTATCGGACAGAGAGAATCTTGGGAAGCTGCCTCACTTTAAAAAGTGTTAATAAATTAATCGGTAACTGCAAGAAATCTCTAGGAACTATGCAGATTGAACAGTTCCCTTTGGAGAGGGAGATCTTCCCCTTTGCATGTCTAAAATGGCATTTGTGAAGGTTATACAAGTGAGCCATGGTTACTGGGGAAAAAAACTCCTTGTCGTCCTGAGTGGGCCTGGGACTAGGGGCGACCTCTGTGGAGGCGTGGATGGGCTGGGCGTCTGAACCTCTGCCTTGGCGCTCTCCCATTGCCCATGCACTTGCAGAGCAGAACGCTTGCGTGGGTGGGCTGGGCTGCATGTCCCGTCGTGGCGGGGCCTGGAAGTGCTCCAGGCAATGAGTTAGTCAGAGATGCAGTGTCATGGCTCGTGTCCCTCCCTGCCCTGGTCATCCTCCTGTCAAGCCTGGTACTGATGGAGGAACAATATTTCCACCAAGCTGTGTGGCTCATCGCCAGGGCTGATGTTGGCAAACAGCAAGGGACCCACGTACATCATGCTGTTCTGGTTATACTTTCTCTGTCACTCCTGTCTCTGTGACAGAGAAAAAGCAGGGAGGAAAAATCTTCATTCTTGAAAAAGCTGGGGAGGATGTTAATGGTCAACTCACAAATCTCCACTGAACTAACTCCTTCAGCCGGATGAATTCTGGTACTGATTGCCAAGACGTTTCTACTGTTGCGTTCCGATGACTCACAGGGTCATCTGATCAGTTTCCTTAAAAGCATGTCGGCTGCACAGAGCCTGAGGCTGCCGGGGCTTGATTCCCAGCCGCATAACCAGCTGCGGGTGGCCACTCCCACCTAGAACCCCAGTCCTGTAGGGAGTGGAAACCTGGGAGTGTCTTGGACTTAGTGGTTAGAAATTAGACCACAAACAGCCTCCTTGGTTTCAGTAAGAGACTCTGCCTCAAGGAAACGCACAGATGAGCGGTAGAGGACATCAGACATTAGCTTCTGCCCTCTGTGAATACCGCAGGATGCATGCAAAGGCACGCAGACAAGAGCACGCGTCACACACAACCCCCACATACCGTGCGCGACACACACTTGTGCAAGTAAAGTCCTTTATATCATGTAGCTGATGAACGTGGGGCCTTGTGCTGCATTCTATTTCATAGTTCCCTTCTCTCCCACTGACTCTCTCCTCTCTACTGTGTTAAGTAGTGCATAAAGATTTTGATAGAACGTATGCCATCCAACCATGTCTTATTTTACTCATTTGAAATTGAGACAATTTTTTTAGAGCTTGCAAACTTCTTTATTTCTATTTTTGCTGTGTATCTCATTTTATAGTCTGTGCCCTAACAATGCATTTTTTTTTTTCTAGACAAGGGGGTAGGGGCCATAGTAAAGGTACATTCTACCAGTCAGCTATACTGACTTTCAACCAGTTTTGTAGTAATACCTACTGTAGGTTCTCCTTCTGCAGATTTTGTAAGCAGGCTCTACTCTATTTTTATTGACGATTTTTATACAAGTATGTATTTTTATCATAATCCCCACCCTATCTCCTTTCCACAGAACTCTTCCAAACTAGTCCTCTTTTATTTTTTTTTAAAATTATTTGCATGTGTGTGGGGGGGCATGTGCATTTACATGCACACGTGTGAGACAAATTTTTGAAACAAATTCTTATATTTGATGTTTGCCATACTGGTAAGTATTTAAAATAGCTGTCTTCAAGTCCATGTTATAATTTCTGTACTTCTTCCATTATTATTTATGATACTTTGTTTTTTCTAATCAAAATTTTACGTTATTTTATTTTTAATTAATTAATTTTTTATTAGTTGGTTTTGTACTCAGTGAATACAGTCAAGTTGGTAGCATTGTTAGGCTCGTCCATGTCCTGCCCCCTCCCCCGGACCCTTCTGGTTGAGGTATATGGGTCATGCATTGTGGAGTTAGCCCACAGTTATGGGTAGGAGAAATGTTTCTGCGTATCATGACCCAACGTGTGGTTCTGACATTCTTTCTGCCCCTCTTCTGTAAAATTTCCCTGAGCCATGTTTAAATCTTTTACTTGTCCCACTTCCAAAGAGATGCCTTGCAAAATAATTAGTGAATACTTTTCACCAACACTCTATCCTATTCATTTTTAGGCATGATGTTTTGGTATATTACTTATTTGTAATGAAATATAATTCTCAATATATACTACAATTCAATTATATTTGATTCTTGGGGAAAATGAAACAAACACATGCTGTCACATACCGTGTAAGAACTTTGGGTCAATGATGGGCTGTATATGCATTTGTGGTTCCATGAGAGGTATTGCATAGTGAAGTCACAGAGCTCTTAGTTGGTACAAGGATATCCTATGATTGCAAGATTTCAAAATTGGGTAAGCACACATTATTTTTCAAATTGCATCTCTGTTGAGTGATGCATGCCTGCATAAGCTTTTGCAATTCGATGAACATGTTTAATCAAGAGGAATTATAGAAAGAAATGCATCCTTTGTGTGAACATAGGAGCAACCTATGCACATACATATCGAGTCAAGGAATTTATGTGGACAATGATGGAAGTAGTGGTGCTTGTTAGTTTACGCGTGGGGACATCAATTCTACCTGAAAATCCCCATGTCTCTGTCGGGCGCCCTGGGCCGGCCGCTGGAATGGCACTCATGATAGCTCAGCTCTTTATCCTGCCTGAGGAGAAAAGGGGAAGAAAGGACCTTCGGTGTTGGAGCTTATTTTAGATTGTAGTCTTACACACTCACCTTTCCAAGAAAAACCTCTTGAATCAGACATGCTGACATTTTTCGAGTCCCTACTTGTGATGCATCCCATGTTCATTTTCCTCTCACGTTCAGTAACCACCGTTTTTCGAAAAATTAAACATTACATATTTTTATTTCTCCTGTACTGTCCCACTGGTCACTTGTCTTCCACAACATCCTCTTGTTTTGTTCTTTTCTTGAGTGTGTCAACTAGCATTATTTTTCTTCAGTTACTCATGGTGTGTGTGTGTGTGTGTGTGTGTGTGTGTCTGGGTGTACACATTCCACGGCACATGGGTGGAGAGCAAATGACAACCTTATACGTCTCCTTCCGCATTGTTTGAGCCAGGTTCTCTTATCCGGTCTTTTATTGTCCATTGCTGTGGATACCAGTCTTTTGGGCCTGTGAGCTTCCCAGGCTTCCCCTGTCCTGGCCAACCATCTTACCATAGGCGCGCTGTGATTGCAGATGGGTGCCACTATGCCCAGGATAGGAGAGTTCTGAGCCTCATGCTTGCCAGCCCTTCCGCCAGTGAGTCACCTCCTCAGGCCCTCGGGCCATCTCTGACAAGGTGGCACTCTGTTCTTCTGCAGCATCCAGTCTCTCTTTGTTCCTCCAGTCCTTTTGATGAGCAAGCCTCAAAATGGTCTCGGGCCCTAGGAAGTTCTTTGAACTGTTTGCATCTTTACTCAGCTCTGCTTTGTAACACCACCATTGAAGATGTTCTCTGTGGCCCATCTGCTAAGTGACAGAGTCGTCCTTCTATGCACCTCTGAGGGTTTGCAGTGTGGCCTGTCTACTGAGTGGCTGGGATGTCCTGGTGTGTAGGCAGTTGGTGCATCTACCTCCTGACTAGCCTCCCTGCCAAGTTTTCTGTCGCCTAGATGATTCTGGAGAGACATGGGTGTACTTTTCTGGAAATGAGGACACAGTTTTACTGATCAGGCACTGCTGACTCCTTCCTCAATGGTTCCAGGAAGGAAAGTACAAATTCCTTGAGCAACAGCATGGTGATTTTTATTTTACTTTATTTTTTAATAGAGCAAGCTACATACTTGTAGCTTAAAAAACTTAGGTACCCAGGCAAGAACATGGAAGAGAATGCTGTGGGCCTTACCAGGCAGACATGAGAGAGGCTTGAAAAAGACTGGAATGTATTTCCATCCTGTGGTGATGACGCTCACTGGTAAGGCTGGGGTGATGTTAGAAACACATTTATTTCCTTAGGCTTGCTAATGCAGACTGTAAGAAATGTGTCTTTACCAGACTGAGCAGGGGAATAGCTGGCTACCACTGAACTGAATTTCACTTGTGTGAGAAGAGAAAGAAGGTTTCAACCTCAGGTTTCAGCTTTGGGTAGGAGAGGGCAGGTGAGACTGGCGCTACAAGATGCACCAGTGGACCCGATGGAGAGTGCTCAGTAAGTGTGTCCTGGAGGTCAGAGAGACAGCCAGACAGAGGACTTGACCCTGCTTCCTCAGAGCCTCCGACGTCAAGGCGGGACACAAGGTAGGAGGATATTGTCTTTCTAGGAGCCGAGGGCCAGAGAGCGCCCCGAGAAAGAGATACCACACACAATAGAAAGGTCGCTTGAAGGACCTTCTTTTTACTTTTCCTCATATTTCCCCAAAACCTAGCTGGCAAATAAATAAATAAATAAATAAATAAAAGTAGAAGAGAGAACAAAACATGACATGGGTGAAGGCTGTGTTTTACTCTGTGTGCCAAAGACGAAGATTGAATTGAGAGTGATGTTTAAGTCTTAAAATTCACAAACATTAAGCCTTGTTAACTGAAGCAACATTGTTTTGTAACTGAAATCGCCAGAAATTTAATAAAATGTACTGAGGTATCATTAAGAAAAGCAGCCACCCAGCAGGAGGGGGAGTTTGGCAAATCACAGCAGGTAGCAGTTCTTGCTAACAAAATAGCAACATTTGCTATCTCAACATAACAATTGATGCCTCCTAATATAACCAAGGTGGGTATTTGAAGGACAAGAGATGCAAAAAAACAGAAACTTCCAAGCCAGGTGTCTTGGCGCACACCTTTCATCCCAGCACTCCCAGTACTTGGGAGGCAGATGTAGGAGAATGGCCCGTGAGTTCAAGGCCACCCTGAGACTACATAGTGAATTCCAGCTCAACCTGCGCTGGAGTGAGACCCTACCTCGCAAATCAAAACAAAACAAAAACAAACAAACCAACAACCAACCAACTTTTATAAGGGACACACTGGTTCAGTTGGTCTAACAAGGCATTAAGTTCTAAAACTTGTTAACTGTAACCCATTCTCAGCGCAAATCCCAGTATTTTGCTCCAATCTCTCTCTCTCTCTCTCTCTCTCTGTCTCTCTGTCTCTCTGTCTCTCTGTCTTTTCTTTACTTCTTTCCTAATCTCCCACCCCCCAGCCCCTGAAAGCAGCCTGCTGTCTACTCAAGTCCACACGGCGCACTCCCACGTGTGTTTGGTGGTGTCTCTTATGTTATCTTGAATAGGTCACTCAGTTAAATAGCAATTAACTACTGGAATAGGAAGACCACATGAAAAAAAGTATTGTTTCAACCCAAGTTATGGAAGAGACTTGAAGGTAAGAATAAGAAGATCGCTGTAGGGTTAGTATGGGTTAAAAGCAGTCATAGGGGTAAAATAGGCGGTGAAGACCCAGGATTACACTGCGTTCAATGTATTGCAGTTTTATTTCCCACATTGCTGCCACGTCTCCAAGTGAAGCAACACACAGAGGATGTGTGTGACAGGCGGCGACCGTGACACAGGCTGTTGTCTCATCAGCGCCTGTGCTGACAGAGAACAGATAGGCATGGCTGGAAGTGCATGGTGGTACATGTTTAAAAAAATACATGCATTGCAAGATGGAGGGGTTGCTTAATGGTTAAGGCGTTTGCCTGCAAAGCCAAAGGACCCTGGTTTGATTCCTCAGGAGCCACGTTAGCCAGATGCACAAGGGGGCACACACATCTGGAGTTTGTTTGCAGTGGCTAGAGGCCCTGGCGTGCCCATTCCTCTCTCTCTCTCTCTCTCTCTCTCTCTCTCTCTCTCTCTCCATATATATATATATATATGGTTTTTTTGAGGTAAGGTCTCACACTGGTCCAGGCTGACCTGGAATTAACTATGTATTCTCAGGGTGGCCTTGAACTCATGGTGATCCTCCTACCTCTGCCTCCCACGTGCTGGGATTAAAGGGATGCACCACCACACCTGGCAAAAGTAAAATATTTCTTAAAAGTACATGCTTGGAAGCACACGATCGTTTATGTTTTAAAAGAACTCATTTGAAGGAGGTATCCATTTTAGTTTTATCTGGTTTTGGGGTTAAATTACGATCATTCAAGAACAGTTTTTTTTCTTTATTTTTTTTAAGAGGAAAGGTTTATTGTAGCCCACAGTTTTGTTTTTTTAAATTTTTATATATTTCTTTGAGAGAAAAAGATATAGAAATAGACATGTATAGAGAGAAGGGGAAAAAGAGATAGAGAAAAGAGAGAATGGGTACTTCAAATGAACTGCAGATGCAAATGTCCCCTTGTGCCTCTGGGTCCTGGGGAAATTAATCTGGGTCCTTTGGCTTTGCAAGAAAGCTCCTTAACCACCGAGCCATCTCTCTAGCCCAAGAACAGTTTATTGGTGCAGTGTTGGTGGCTGCACATAGAGTTCACGTATGCCTGCACTTGGTTTCCCCACTAACATCCTCCCTTCATGCGGTATGTTAGTCGTGACTGATGCTCTGATGATGATAGGTGTGACAGTTTGATTCAGGTGTCCCCCATCAATAGGAGCTCTGAATATTAGGTTCCCAGCTGATGGAGATTTGGGAATTAATGCTGCCTGGAGGCAGTGAATTGTTGGGGGTGGGCTTATGGGTATTTGTGGTGGTTTGTCAGGTGTTCCCCATCGACTTAGGTGTTCAGAACACCAGGTTCCCAGCTGGTGGAGATTTGGGAATTTAGGTTCCCAGCTGATGGAGATTTGGTAAGTAACTCCTCCTGGAGGCAGTGAATTGTTGGGGGCAGGCTTAAGCGTATTTGTGGTGGTTTGATTCAGGTGTTCCCCATCGACTTAGGTGTTCAGAACACCAGGTTCCCAGCTGATGGAGATTTGGGAATTAATGCCTCTTGGAGTCAGTGTGCTGTTGAGGGCAGGTTTATGGGTGTTATAGACAGTGTCCCCTTGCCAGTGTTTGACACACTCTCCTCTTCCCGTTGTCCACCTTATGTTGACCAGGGGGTGATGTCCACCCTCTGTTCATGCCATCATTTTCTCTGCCATCATGGAGCTTCCCCCTCGAGCCTGTAAGCCAAAAGAATTTTTTTCCCCAAAAACTGCTCTTAGTCAGGTGATTTCTATCAGCAATGTGAACCTGACTGCAACAGTAAAGTGGTACCGAGGAGTGGGATTTCTATGAGACTCCTGACTGTGTGGCTTTGGCCCTTTGGAGCTGATTTTCAAGAGGAATGTGGAAGGATTTGAAACTGTGGCCTAAGAGACACGTTGCAGTGCTGTAAGTCCAGCTTGATGGACTATTCTGGCCAGAGTTGAAAGACCTGAATACAGTAAGAACTATGGACTGTGAGGTTTGGCTTATGAGGGTGAGAAAGCTTTGCTTGGACTGGGCTAGCAGTTTGTGAGAGAAGCTTGCTGTTATGCCTGTGTCTTTAGAAGTTGTTCAGGGTTGCTTTGCATAGAAACGAACTGGTGTGAGCAGAGGGTTATGGCACAGAAAAAAGAGTCTTTGGGTGAACTGATGCCCATTCAGCTACAATTGAGAGATTATAACCTCTGAGATTGGGCCAGCTGACCTGCATTGGGGCAACGGGAAGAATACAGACTCTTTTGAAGGAGCCTGACTGCTCGAGAAGTGGCCTATTCTTCAAAGACTGTTTTAATCCCCACTGGATTAACAAATTGGCACCCTACCTGGTATTGTGGAGTATAAGAAATGCAGGAAAGAGAGGGTCATTGAGTTTGCAACAGTCTTGTGTTTTGGAAATGGCCATGGGCAGTGTGAAGCAGGTTTGTTGGATGCCTGCATGGAGACCCGATAGAGCCATGAGGATGAACAGTGGCTTGCAGTGGAGATGCCAGGACCATGAGACAGCTGCTAAGGAAAGCTGCCAGCCCTGGATGAAGTTTTCCAGGACTGAATAGACTAGCTGGAGGGGCGGAATGGAAACTCCAGAGATTTGTTGCTGCTTAGAGTTATCAGACTTGGAGACTTGTCACTGGCTAGAGTTGTTGGAGCTACTGAGTTTGGTGTTTGTCCTGTTTAAAACTTGTATTGTTTTAGTATTTCTTTGCTATGCCCAATGCCATCTTTTGCAGTGTGAATGTTTATTCTGTGCAATTATTGGTTTATTGAGGTTATTTTTTAGTATTATGGCTAAGTTAAAAGATCTTGGACTATGGGAATATATGAGCATCATTGGGATTGATAAAAACTATGGGGAATTTTAAAGTTGGATGAATGCATTGCACTTTACATCATATATGGATATCAGTTTACGGGGCCAGGGGCAGAATGTGGTGGTTTGATTCAGGTGTCCCCCATAAACTTAGGTGTTCTGAATGCCAGGTTCCCAGCTGATGGAGATTTGGGAATTTATGCCTCCTGATGGCAGTGTATTGTTGGGGGCAGGTTTATAGTTAATTATAGCCAGTGTCCCCTTGCTAGTGTTTGGCACACTCTCCTTTTCCTGTTGTGCACCTTATGTGGGCCAGGGGCGGATGTCTACCCTCTGCTCATGCTATCATTTTTCCTGCCATCAGAGCTGTCACCTCAAGCCTGTAAGCCAAAACTACTACTGCTGCTGCTGTTCCTCCTCCTCCTCCTTCTTCTTCTTTCCAAAAGCTGTTCTTGATCAGGTGATTTCTACCAGCAATGCGAACCTAACTGCAACAGGATTATAGCCAGTCTCCCCTTGCCAGTGTTTGGCACACTCTTCCAGTCACTGTTGTCCATTTGATGTTGGCCAGAAGGTGATGTCCACCCTCTGCTAGTGCCATCATTTTCCCTGCCATCAAGGAGCATCCCCTCGAGTGCGTAAGCCAAAATAAAGCTTCCTTTTTTCCCCACAAGCTGGTTTTGGTCGGGTGATTTCTGCCAGCAGTGTGGACCTGTCTGCAACAATATGTGATCACTAGCTATAGCTGTAGTTGTCTGGGTTTCCTCCGCGTTCTCTAACGTCATTTTCTGTTCTGGGACACCATCCAAGACTTCAGATTATATTAAAATCATGCCTCCTTCAGCAGTTCCTACCCATGACAGTCTGTCCTTCCTCACTTTTGATGATCTTGACAGTCTGGGGGAGTGCTAGTTAGATATTTTGTAGACTGTTTTTCAATTGGGATTTATCTGATATTTTTCTCATGATTAGTCTGTAGTTAGTAATTCTTGTAAAAGTCCAAAAGTGTGATTCTCATTGTATCACTGCATGGGTCAACCTGGCTCATCCCTCTTGATGCTGATGACAGTCACCTTATGGATCTATGGTCTCTGTCACCTAGATAATATGCTGGCCATTTAGAACCTGAGGGATGGAAATTTATTTCAAATAAATTAGAAGATTTATTGGCAGATACAGATCACAGACATCCTGGGACAAATACTGCAAGAACAGCAAACAGCAAACTCTGTGAAGAGTCCTGGCTCTGAAAATCCCTGTATGAGCACTGCAGAACCAAAGCCAGGTTCTGTCATGTTCATGGAGCAGGCCAGGTCATATACTACGAGAGCCACAGACACAGAGAGAAAGACAGATAGAGGGAGAGAGAGAGAAATGGGCGCACCAGGGCTTCCAGCCTCTGCAAACGAACTCCAGACGCATGTGCCACCTTGTGCATCTGGCTAACGTGGGACCCGGGGAACCGAGCCTCAAACTGGGGTCCTTAGGCTTCACAGGCAAGCGCTTAACCGCTAAGCCATCTCTCCAGCCCTCAAAATAATTTTTAATGCTTTATTTATTTGTATATTTATACATGTAGTGTGTGTGTGTGTGTGTGTGTGTGTGTGTGTGTGTGTGTGTGTGTATGCTGCACGTTGAATGGCCACACACATGCCATGGCACACTGTGGAGGACAGGGAGCAACCATGAAATCTTAGTCCTCCCCTGCTACCTTGTCTGAGGCAGAGCCGTTCTTGTTTTGCTGCTGGAAAAGCCACAACCACTAGCTCCTGTGAACTATGAGTCCCTCTGGCTCCCCACCCTGTCTCCTTAGGCACGTAGGGGTCTCTGCGTGTCTCCAGGATTTTCCTGGGCGTTGAGGACTTCGGTGAGCAGGCTTGAGGAGCCTGGAGTCACAGTCTTCCCTTTTGCACCTAAACTTTCAGTGCTCAGACTTTCAGCCACACACAGAGCTAAAACTACAATTAGCCTAAGAAACTGAGCATCTCGATAGTTACAAACTCACTTGTCCGCGGTGCTCATTAAATGATGTCAGTTTTGGAGCTGGTGAGGTGGCTAAGCAGTTGCGGACACTTGCTTGCAAGCTTGGCAGCCTGGGTTTGGTCTCCCAGTGCCCACATGAAGGCAGATGCACAGCATGGCACCTGCATGTGGAGTTTGGATGCAGTGGCAGGAGGCCCGGGTGCGCCCAATTTCTCCTTTTCTCTAGCTCTGTTTCTTTCTCTGCTGAAAAATCCATAATACAAGTATTTAAACAGCAATTATAATATGAATTTTCATCAATGCTATGAGTTGTTTTCACTTTTTCATCTTACACAAAACAGGAAAAATAGTAAATTTGAGTTTTACTATCGAGAAATATTTTATTTACATAAAATTTCAGAGATGTTGAAAATTTTCCTATGGACAGTCTTTTCCGTCAGTTTCTTTTTCTTTTTAAATTTTTTTTATTGGCAACTTCCATGACTATAAACAATATCCACCCTGAGACTACATAATGAATTCCAGGTCAGCCTGGGCTAGAGTGAAACCCTACCTCAAAAAAACAAAAATAATATTAATAATAAAAATAATAACCCATATATGTGTGTGGATAATATTGTTTTTATGAGTCTACCTATATTAGTCCTTTAACTTTTCATTTCTAGGAATGACAAAATATACTTTCCCAAATTTTCCCATTGCCTTCATTAATGCAGTCAATTGAATTATTATTATTTTTTTTTTGTAATTAACAACGTCCATGATTGTAAACAATATCCCATGGTAATTCCTTCCCCCTCCCCATTTTCCCCTTTGAAACTCCACTCTCCATCATATCCCCTCCCCCTCTCAATCATTCTCTCTTTTATTTTGATATCAGCATCTTTTCCTCCTATTAAGATGGTCTTGTGTAGGTAGTGTCAGGCACTGTGACGTCATGGATATCCAGGCCATTTTGTGTCTAGAGGAGCACGTTGTAAGGAGTCCTACCCTTCCTTTGGCTCTTACATTCTTTCCGCCACCTCTTCTGCAATGGATCCTGAACCTTGGAAGGTGTGATATATAGAGATAATATAGAGATAGTGAAGTACTGAGCACTCCTCTGTCACTTCTTT
This sequence comes from Jaculus jaculus, assembly GCF_020740685.1. Taxonomy (NCBI): domain Eukaryota; kingdom Metazoa; phylum Chordata; class Mammalia; order Rodentia; family Dipodidae; genus Jaculus; species Jaculus jaculus. The sequence goes on from NC_059114.1 coordinate 90,696,806, forward strand.
TCAGCACCATGGTGCCTTCTGAGTCATCCCAATGTCACTGCCATCCGAAAAGAGAAGCTTCTCTAACCCAAAGTGAGAGTGGCATTAATATATGGGTATGAACATTAAGAGAAGTGCTTACTGGGCAGTTTGTTGAGCAGAATATATACATTTAGCCAGGTAGCAGCAGATGTTACACCCTAGGGCTCATGACTACCCCTGTTGTAGGTTTTCAGTATCAGGCATGTATTCCCTCCCATGGAGCAGGCCTCCAGTCCAATCAGAGGGCAGCTGTGCCACTGTTGCACCCATTGGCTCATTTGGCCTGGGTAGACAAATAGAAGGCTTGCAGTGTCCATTGTTGAGTATCTTCACTGGCGATTTCTCTCTCTCCCACTGACCTGCACACAGCATGGCTATTTCCAGCTTTCTGTCAGCTGGTCTACATGGAGGAGGTTTTCAGCTCAGCTCCCGCAGGACTTCTCTATGAACTTGCAGCCCAAGTATGTGGAATCTTCAGCAATAGGGTCTTATCATCTATTCCTGGTGGGAAACCAGGGGCTTTGGCAATGGCCTGCAAAGTTTGGGGAGTATCAGGGACCTCCCTGGCCAACAACTCACTGGAAGGTATTCCACCCCTGGCATTGAAAATTTTCTAGCAACAATCTATGGCTCCTGAATGTTCCACTGTCCAAAAAAGTAGGTTTCCATATGATTTATTTATATCCTCTGAGATTTTGATTAGCCGTCCCTCCACCTTTCCTTTATTCAGTCTCTTCCCCTGACCTTATTTAGGCCTTTTCACCCCCATTAATCTGTTCTTGTACATATATGTGTCTGTATGTGTGTATGTGTGTGTGTGTGTATGTGTGTGTATATATATATATATATCATATCATCTAAGTTTCTTTTTAAACAAAAATATTTCTATTTATTCCTCTCTCTCTCGCTCTCTCTCTCTCTCTGTCTGTCTCTCTCTCTCTCTCTCCCTCTCGTGTGTGTGTGTGCGCCGTGCAAACATAGACAAGGTTGGAGGAGAGGACAGTTCTCCAAGGTTTTCTTCTGTCCTCCACAGATGCTTGTACCACTGTGTGCATCTGTGTTTATGTGGGTGCTGGGGGATCTAACCCAGACCAGCAGGCTTTGCAATTAAGCTCCTAGGCTGTTGAGCCATCTCATGGGGGGGGGGGGGGTGAATGCTAACTGAGAGGAAGCTGGAATGTTTCACCTCCTCCACTGGCATTTGATGTTGATACCACAACAGCAGAACTAATTAGGCATGAAAAGTGCAGGTCCTGTGTAGGGGGATGTCAGCTCCAGTCATCTGTTCTCATCTTTGAGAAAGGGTCCACGCCTCTTAGTCAAAACCATAATTTGTTTCTGATTCTATTTATTCTATTACTGTACCAACTTTGAGGAGTCATTCTAGAAACTTTTCTACAGAGGAAGATAAATGCAGGTGACCTGTATTGTTGCCACCTTGAACTCTATTTGAATCCTGTGGTTTGGAATTCTGCTGTGGATTCCAGGCTCCTAGCTGGTGCTTTCATATAAGAGCCTGTGTTATCTGATCAGATCTGGAAGGCATTCTATTGGAACCCAGGCTTCAGAAAGGCTAGTGGATCTTAGGGCTCTTCCTGTTCTTCTGAAATGAAAAAACCCTGCTGAGAGTTTCATCTGCCATTTCCTCCTCAAAGTAAATTTCCTCATGGCTTTAGGCTCACATGTCTCAGAGAATTTTGACCCCAGTGAAATTCACATTCCATAAACATTTAGTTGTTCCAAGACAGTTTAAACTAGATACCCAAAGTACTCTGTGTTTGCATGGACCCAGAAATCACAAAATCTATTTCGACTTTACATTACTGTTATTTTTAATTTTATTTCTAAGGAAAAGGTCAGCTGGAAAGATTAAAGGTGATATCACGCACAGCCTGACGGCCTGGGTTTGGTTCCCAATACTCATGTAATGCCAGAGGCAAAAAGTGGCGCATGCAAACAGTGCCAAGAGATCCTGATGCGTTCTCTCTCTCTCTCTACATGGATGAGTGAATTTTTAAAGGATCTGAGAAAAATCTCTCACTTTATATCCTGCCCATATAAATTTCATAGAGATGTAACTTGTCTAAATTAAAATTTTAGCAAAAAAAGAAAACGTAAGTGATTCTTTGTTTTATCTTAGAAGAGTGAAGGAAGAAAAATTTTGAAAAACTCAAAGATTTAATAATGACTAAAAGTTTGACTTCCTCAATAGCAAAGTCTCCATAAAATGTTCTATGCATGAAAATGAGAAAAATTATGAATTACACACATAAATATGTAAGTTAGAATGTTAATCCTTTTTTATAGGAGGGGTATATGTAAGAAACACACTGCCTCCTTAATTAAACATAGCTAAAGCATTACAATGTACAGATTGAAAAATCAGTAATAAAAATGGCCAAAAGGTACTAATATGTTCATTTCTCCCAGTAACTAGATATCATATCTAATTGTCCTGCAGATCATCAAACTTAATAAGAAAACCATAGGGCTTTTTGATGTGCCTAACTGATATTAGAAACCCACCAACTTGCCCAGAGAGAAAAGTCTCCCTATTTCAGAGGCCCTAAAATAATGCATATTTTTACGGCAACACTCCCATCTCAAAGAATTTACCTTATAGAATTGGGTAAGTTAACAAAGCAGTCTTTAAAGTTTCTTGTGAGAAATAATAGATGAGGCAGATAAACTATAAGGCATCATTCAAGTAGAGACTATGACATCATTAAAATAACCTCATAAATTTTTCTAATGAAGAAGGAATAGTTAGGAGAAGTTATAAAACAATGTTTTATAATGTTTTGTACATATGTCTGTGGAAAAAATCTATTAATACTGGTTTTTTCCCAATATTTAAGTTTTTAAACTCTCTTACATTTCTTATCTATACTTTGTTTTATGTACTGACAATTTGATTAATTAAATTTAATTAATATTAAAATCAAATCAAATTATAGTCTGATATTAATGTTAACAGTGTAGATCTATTGAAAACATAGACATTCCCTATATTCCTTTTATAATGTACATATTTTGACTTCATGTAGTAGTTTATATACAACTAGAGTTTTTGGTCCTGATACTTTCCAGCTCTAAGAAAGGAGTGGTTTTGTGTAGAGCTGGTTTCTCCAAACCCTGGAAGAGGAGCGTAGCTGCGACTTCATGTTGTATTGGTTTAACAGAATACTTACCTTGTGAGTTTCTGCCGAAATCTACGGATGCTATCTCTGATGTCATAACGTATAAAGGTTCCAGTGTTTCTTTCTTCTTTCTCTCCCTAAATCTGTGATGTTAGTCACATCTGTTAATTTCCACGGAGTCTGTGTTTCCCGCTCTGTTGGTTTTTTCTCTCCTAAAACGTTCCTAGCTCTACAAGCTTATGTACTCCTTAACAATGTAACCCATGTCAGTTTAAGTTTCTGGAGGCCAATTACCTTCTTTAAAATTCAGTAGGCATATTGAATTTTGTAATTTCTGCCTAAAATATAACAGAGTATATTCCTGAAAATACATAGGAAGTTTTTAAATGTGGACTTTGACTGCCAACATTTTCAAGTCAAATGTTTAATTTCATAATTGGAAAATGATACATCTGCCTAGAGAAAATCAGTGGGGGGAACAAATTATGTCAACAGTGTTGGTTCAGAAAGATTATACATATTTATGAATGGCCAAATTATCTTATTACTGGGATTTGAAAATATAATTATTAACTATTTATAATGTAATGGTTTCAGTTGAATGCCTTTTCCTACAGTGTATACTGTATGTGTGTGTAAATGTGTGCATTTGTATTGCTCACTGTACAGGGTCTCCGGCTGCCATCTTATTTGGTCTTTAAACCTTCATTAGTATATTCAGTTTCTGGCAAAACAAACTGTCCATTTCCAGGATATAGGCAAGTGGGTACTATGTAAAGTTCTTAGTGAACTGACATTTTGAGCTCTAGCAGAATATGATATTTCACAATACCTTGATGTGTGTGTAATTTACACCTTAGGTACTACTTTAATATGGACCTGCTCAAAGACCACATTAGACGTAGTTGTGTATGGATATAGTTGTGTCAGTGACACATATGGAATGATTGTCATGTCTCGGTAAGCTGTTGGAGCTGATTACAAACACAAGCGGCTTATTCGTCTCAGTCTCTGTGAATATGATTGGGCACCTCGTGCATCAACATTCAGAGAGGCACCTGGAGACCCATATCGTGAATCCCACTTTTTTATTGCCCCTGGAGACACACCTTCACTTTTATGCAACGCCTTTCAGATGAGACACAGGGTAGGGAGACAGAAGCAAAGCAGAACAGTGCTCTTAAATGACTTCAAGAGCTTATGAATCAGGTTTTCTGAGCATGCTAGTAGACTGCTATGTTTAATTAAATATATTTGATTTATGTTTTTAAGAGGGAAAGAGGTAGACTGTAAGATAGAGAGAGAGAGATTGAATGGGCACCTCAGAGCAAGTGCCTTAGCTGCTAAGCCATCTCTCCAACCCTACTTCTGTGATTTTAACAAGGTTTCTAGGAGGTTCTGGGGAACACTGAAGGTGGAGAACCACTGACTTGATGCTGCAGGGAGGGGAAGGCAGCCATTGTGTAGGTAAGGAAGGGAAAGCATGGGAAGGGGCCTCTTTACCCGCTGAGACCCCGGCTTCGGGGCGGGCTGGGCCAGCCTGTCGCTGCACCACGCGAGTCTGGGCAGAACAGCCGGGCAGCACGCACCCCGCTCTGAGCTCCGCAGGTGTCTGCTGGCCTAGCACTGCGCCCCCCAAAGAGCCCGGAATCTGGCCGGTTAGAACAGCCTCCTTTTCTTGAGAGCATTCCAGGAATCCATCTCTGACCCTGCTTGGGCCTCCTCAGGAATGACTGATTACACGTGCGGTGCGTGCTGTTTGTGGTCCGAGACTTTGGGATATTTATGAACCTGTGCAAAGTAGAGTGAGGGGCTCGGAAGTGAGAAAATCTAATGCTGAGCCAGACAGCTTGAGTTCTGGGTGAGACCTACCCACTCTGCTCACGAGAACTTTGTCTCTTTTAGACCAGCTACACCTGTTTCCTTCATAACTACCTGGATGGAATGGAGGGTCTGTGGACATTGGACGCCTCTCACTGCCTCTGTGTAATATGTTCATAAAACGCATGTCAGAAAGACAATGACCAGGTGAAGAGGTCATAGAAAAATTATTTCATTTAGCTTTATATGACTTCATGCAAGAAATTTTTTATCCTTAATACTGTAATTAGGAAAACTTTAGTTTAACAGACATGTCAACCCCTATTTTGTGTTATTAATAGATATAAAAATGTCTATCATTTCAACCCAGAATGTTTATATTGTTACTAGGAATTTTAAAATATTATTTATTTATTTGAAAGGGGGAGAGGGAAAAGGAGGAAGAGGCAGGTAGAGAGATGCTTCCAGGTCCTCCAGCCAGTGCAAAAAACCTCCAGATGCTTGCACATCTGGCTTACGTGGGTTCTGGGGAGTTGAACATGGGTCCTTTGGCTTCACAAGTAAGTGCTTTCACCTCTTAAGTCATTTCTCCAGTTCATGTTATTAGGAATTTTTGAAGCATTGGGATATTCTCTTAGTTGACAAATAAAACTAGGATATTATTCATAATGCTTGCACATTTTATTTCTCTTTTTATTGAATCTAGCCAGTATCACCTGAGGGGAATAGGATGGATTTGCCATCACTGCAGGCTCAGTTGAGGAGTCCCCGTGCTATCTATTAGGCTGACCAATAGCAAGCTGCCCTCCCTCGCCTTCAGCCAGATCTTCCAAAGCCAGCTGAGAGCCAGCCCGAGCTCAGAGACAACTGCGCCCTGTGGCAATAGGCCTTCATATGCTTATTATAGACAGCGATAGTCAAGCAGGAAACAAAACTGCAGCAATTTCAGTGTGTGTCTGTGAACAGACGAGCCTGTTACCCTCCACCACACACCTGCTTGCCCGTGTATTCTAGTAATTAATAGACTATGTAGAGCCAGAGGCTTGTCAGAGTTTTCATGATACCAAGGCCACCACATAGAGCAGCAGAGGTTTGTGCTCCTACTACGTGCCTTTGGTCTTCTAATGCTGTGTGGGGACAGGGATGATGTGCTACTTTCTCGGAGCTCACAGCTGATGACCTGTGTTACCAGTGCATTGAGCACTCCGACTAGCAAGGGCCCAAATGACAAAGTGGACAATCCCCCCGCCCTGGGTTGTGTGACAGCCCAGGCAACAGCTGCAAGTTCTGGAAATGGGCCACTTTCCTGGATCTCCTTGTTTGATGCATGTTCCCCTGAAGATTCCTCACTCACAAACGTTGCTTTAAAATACAAGGTAGACAAAAATAAATGAAAATAAAATACGGGATAGGTTTGAGGTTTATGTTCCAATGATTTATGCTTCAGAAGTGGGAACAAAAGTAAAAGAGCAAATTAATCCTAGTTTATTTATTTATTTTTTTTCTAATAGCTGATGGCCACAGACTGGTCAACTTACAGAGAAGAAAAATGTAATTTGCTGACGGTTCAGGCTGTAACTGGTGATGGCCACTGTGCAGACAGCAGAGTTCCACCCAGGACCGTATGAGGCCCCGTACAGCGCGAGGCCGGAGACAGAGTCTGTTCTGGCCTTTCTCATTAGCCCACCAGGACTCAATCATGGAAAGTGTCTTCTGATGACTATCTGATCCCAGTCTGCTCCCAAAGATGTCACCTGTGGACACCATAGTCAGGTTAAGTTTCTGCCCCGTCAAATATTTCAAAGTAGAGATTGAACGTCAGCACACAAAGCCTTGGGACAAATATTTGGACCAGGTTAGGTGACAGACTCAAAGGAGTTACTCCATGGCCCATAAGGGACTGCTCAGAGCATCTCTGGAAACCCATTCTGCACATCACGTGGCTCTCAGCCCCCATGCCAATACCATTGTAAGGCTATTGAGTACTTTCACATGTTTCCCCCATGGGGGCTATATTCATTATCATCCAAGGAGCTGTTGAAAACACAGTAGGAGGAGATATTATACAGTGAAAATTATTGGAAAAATCATATATAACTCACGTTCTTGTAATAGGAGTGAAATATGTACGTGTGTGGGTATGTGCGTGTGTGTGGGTGTGTGTGTGTATATATATATATATATATTGAGAGAGAGAGAGAGAGTATGAGTGAGCAAGATTTCCTCAAGTTGGCATGCGTTTTATAAAATGGAAGCTTTAGTTTCTGTATTTATTGTAAAGACGATTGTTAAGAAATATGCAAAATACACAATACATGGCAGATCTGTTCTGATGGTAATAGATAGAAACTTCATTAAGTGTGGGGGTTTTCTGTTAGTATTTTAGTGTGGGTGTGTGGTGTGTGAACATGTGTGTGCGCAGACCCATGTGCATGGACGTGCATGTGTGGAAGGCCAGTGGAGAGCATCAAGCCTTGTCCTCCTTTCTTGCTCGTCTGCCTTACTTTCTGGAGGCCGTGACTCTCAGGGAACATGGGCCTTCACATTTTCCATTAGATGGGCTGACCACCGAACCCCATCAGTCCACCTGCCCCTGCTCCCTCAGGGCTGGAGTGATAGGCATGTCTGTTCACACTAGGGTGTTTAAACTTTCTACATGGGTGCTTGGGTTTGGACTCAGGACCTATACTTTACTATTTTTTGTTTTGTTTGTTTTTTGGAGGGAAGGTCTCACTCTATCCCAGACTGACTGAAATTCACTCTGTAGTCTCAGGCTGGCCTAGAACACACAGTGATTTTCCTACTCCTGCCTGCCAAGTGATGGGATTAAAGACGCGCCCGCCACACCTAGCCTACTTTACTATTGCATATTCACCTTATTTGTATAATTATCTTACTAGGGGCTAGAGAGCTCACTCAGTCAGCAAAGTGCTTATCTGTCAAGTAGAGGACCTGAGTTTGATTCCCAATATTCATGTAAAAATGCTGAGCATCTTGGCCCATGTTTGTAGTCCTCTTCCAGTGCCCCCCCCCCACTTGTCCGTGCTTGGGAGGTGGGGACAGGAGGACCCCTGAGGATTATTGGCTGGCCAGCTTAGTGTACTGGTGAATTGTAGGTCAATGAGAGATTCTACCTTAAATGAGGTGAATGCTGGTAAACTTGCAATCTGCGTTGGTGTCCATGGATTAATATTCCTTGCTTTCATTGAGACATTTGTCCTGGCCTGAGTTTAACTTGATGTGAATTGGTTCTGTAATATTGGCTTACTACATCATTAGCACTTCACAGTAAAAACTGCTTTTGTTGTTGGCTTCTTGACCCCACAGCTGAACACATTATCTGGCCTGGCCTCACCTGAGATAATACATTCTGAGTAGCACAGTCAGCCAAGGACCTTGCTAGAGTCAGGTTAAGTATCTGACTGAATTAACCACATCACTTAGGAGCTTTGGCCACAGATGAATGAAACTGCATATTTGCTTAAGGGGAAAAAATAATGTCATTCGTGGGAACTAAATGAGATACTTTTAAAAGAAAAATGAATGTCTAGAACCCTAAGTTTAGGAGGGATGGGGCCCAGCAAAGCCCCAGGAATACGCACAGCAGGGCCTAGTAGACAGTGATAGTGGGGGTCCCAATTGGCAAATCACATTTCACCATTTCTCTTACTGTGTGGCTTCCTCACGATTTTAAAAGAAACCTACTGGATTAGAGATATGCCTGGGGAAGACGGTGTGTTGTTCTTGTATTACTGCTGTAATCAATTAGCATCAATACAGTGGCTTAAAGCTTTGTTGCTTTATATTCCTAGAGGTCATAAGTGTGAAACAGACGAGAGCAAGTAAGAGCATTCATGCTGACAGGACTGTGCTGTTTCTTGAGGTTCCAGAGGAGATTCTCTCAGCATTTTCCATGTGCCGAGGCTGTTGGCATTCCTTGACCCTTGGCTCCCTTGCTTCTTCGAAGCCAGTGTTGCATTGTCCTGCCACGTCCTCCTCACTGACTCTGGCCCTTCTTCCACTTGATAGCAGCCCTCATGAGTACAGTGGGCCCAGCCAGATAGTCCAACCTAGTCACACAGTTAACTAATGATTAGTTCACTTCCATTCACATGGATTCCTCTTGCCACTTAACACATGTCCTTGGGATTGGAATGTGGTTTGGGGAGGAGAAGGTCTCATTTACTTAGATGTGAAACTTAATTTGAAGCTACCCGAACGCATGCATTGTAGGAAGGATGAGTCCCTATCATTAATGCGTAAGTCTGTGTCGTCATTGTGGGGCAGTAAAGAGGACGTTCCCAAGATCCTCTGCGTACAGTGCAGTGATGTCTGCAATAGTACTCAAATGAAGCATACCTCCTAGTTCCTTGCCGCTCTTTTTAAAAGCTCTTCTAATATGCACTGGCCAAGTTTATCTGACTATTAAAGGTAAATTGGCATTCCTTTGGGTTTCCCTCGTCAGTGGACCCATGGGCATGTTGGCAACTAATAACTAAATAATTAGGTTACCATCCAACAATAAAATGGCCAAAAGGAGTTTGGGTTACCTATTCACATAGGACTGTGCTGATTTGTATAACTGGACAGAAAAAGCAATGACTGAGCTTCTTTGCAATTCCCTAAAACCTTCACAAAGCATAAAAGTAGAAAGTCCAGTGCTCTAGATTAAAAGCAGCCAAGATCTAATAAATATATTACCTTTTTTTTTAAAATTTTTTATTTATTTATTTGAGAGCGACAGACACAGAGAGAAAGACAGATAGAGGGAGACAGAGAGAATGGGCGCGCCAGGGCCTCCAGCCACTGCAAACGAACTCCAGACGCGTGCGCCCCCTTGTGCATCTGGCTAACGTGGGACCTGGGGAACCGAGCCTCGAACCGGGGTCCTTAGGCTCCACAGGCAAGCGCTTAACCGCTAAGCCATCTCTCCAGCCCAATATATTACCTTTTTAAACAAATTTTTAATTGACAATTTCTACACTTACAGACAATAAACCATGACATTTCCCTCCCCTACCCTGTTTTCCCCTTCACAAATCCTCTCTCCATCATATCCCCTCTCTCTCTCTCTCTGTTAATCTTTCTTTCATTTTAATAATGTCATCATCTTTTTCTCCCATTTTGAGGGTCTTGTGAAGATATTGCTAGACACTGTGAGGACATTGATATCAAGGCCAATTTCTTGACAATTTTCATATACAAACAAGGTAATTGGGTATAATTCCCTCCCATTACTTTCTTTTGTGCCCCTTCCCTCCTAATTCTATTGAATCCCTTCTTCTTTCCATATACTCCTTTTTACAATTTTGATGTCTTTTTTTTTTCCCATTCCACCATCCACAGTGACATGTTGATGACTTCAACACTGCACAGGTCTTGTGAAGGTAATGACAGCCTCCGTGAGGTCCTAAAGAAGCAGGGACTTTAGGTCGGGGAAGATAGCATCCCATCTTCTGGTTCCGATATTAATTCTTTCTCCTCTCTTTTAAATGCTTTCTTAAAGTTTTTATTTATTTATTTGAGAGCAACAGACAGAGAGAGAAAGAGGTAGAGAGAGAGAGAGAATGGGCATGCCAGGGCCTCTAGCCACTGCAAACAACTCCAGACAAATGTGTCCCCTTGTGCATCTGGCTTATGTGGGTCCTGGGGAATCAAGCCTTGTACCAGGGTCTTTAGGCTTCACAGGCAAGGGCTTAACTGCTAAGCCATCTCTCCAGCCCTGTTTCTACTCTCTTTTCTTCATTGTCCCTGTAGCCTTGAGGGGGATGATATAGATGTCACTGTTAGCACTGAACATTTCACAATCACTATTCTTAGTACTCAGACAAGTTGTAAGTCTCCTCAGTCCTCATGGCCATGTCCAGAAAGAAGCCTTTCTGACTCAGGATGAAGCATGCTCACCTGTGGGCATAAATCTATAAAGTTTAGAGGACACTGTATGTTCAACTTATCCACTTACTCATGGAACAGCAGTGAACCCCTAAGCTAGGACCTTCCCTGACATCGGATTTTGACTAGGTTCAGTACCAGCCATGAATTTCCTTTTGAGGAACATTATCCTATTTGAAAATTAATTTAGGATTCAAACGTATTCGTAAGCAGGAATAAACAAAGCAAACAGAAGTATTTGGTTTTGACTGGCCCGTGGAGAAACAATTACGTTGTACACAGAATTGTGCATGACAGCTTAAAAACTTAAACTTATAACTGTATTATGCTCACTGCAAAAAACTCATTGCAAAGTACATGAAGGAAAGTAAGCCCAGAACATAGAAGATGCTTTTATTTATCCCTAGCTTTCCTTTAGAAATTGTAACACACTATTTTATCTTCATTTTCTTTTAAAACTTCTTGTGGTCTGTTTAGAATCTTGGATAAGCAAGTATTCCCGATTATATATATGTGGATTGTCTGGTGCCAACTTCTCCATTTTAGTTCTTTGTTCAAGGTGTAAGGTTGAATGTGTGCTGTGAACATTACAATATGTGTCTAATAGCCTAAACTTATGGTTGCATACTCTGCTCTACTGAAGACTCAGAGGACGACCTTGAGAATATTACTTCATTCCTTTATGCCTCATTACTCTGCCATTTACAAAATGTCTCAGCAAAGAGTCCTTGCTCTCCCCGGGGCTGCTCAAGGACCACTCATGTGCTTCTGAGTTTTTGCTCTGTGCTAAGAAGAAACGTGTAGAATGACTATCATTATTTTAAGGGACTCAAGCACTGGAAAAGGAAAATTGGAATTTCAACTTAGCATGCCAGTAAATATTTTCTTTATACTTAACAGTGTATTTCTTATATAAGAGAAGAAAAACTAAATGTATTATGAGTCACTTATGTAGCCAGGCTTGGTAGTATAAAACTGTGATCCCAGCATCTAGAAAGTTGAGGCAGGCAGGAAGATCACTACTTTGAGGCCAATATAAAGCTATGTAGTGAGAGAGCGGGGGGAGGCAAAAATAAATAAACACAAGGAATGCCCCCCCAAAAAGATAGAGGATGGGCATGTGGCTCATGCCTTTAATCCCAGCAAAAGTAGGAGGATCACCATGAGTTTGAGGCCACCCTGTGACTACATAATGAATTCCAGGTCAGCCTGGGCTAGAGTGAAACCCTACCTCATGGCTTAGCAGTTAAGAGCTTGCCTATGAAGCCTAAGGACCCTGGCTCATGGCTTGATTCCCCAGGATCCACTTTAGTCAGATGCACAAGGTAGCGCATGCATCTGGAGTTTGTTTGCAGTGGCTGGAGGCCCTGGCTCTCCCATTCTCTCTCTCTCTCTCTCTCTCTCTGTCTCTCTCTCTCTCTCTCTCTCTCTCTCTCTTTCTCTCTCTCTCTCTGCTGCTCTCAACTAAATTTTAAAAAATGAACAAAAAATTAAAAAAAAACAAAAATAATAGTAATAATAAAAATAATAACTCACATATATCTGTGGATAATATCGTTTTTATGAGTCTCCTATATTAGTCCTTTAACTTTTCATTTCTAGAAATGACAAAATGTATTTTCACAAATTTTCCTATTGCCTTCATTAATGGAGTCAATTGATTTTTTTTTTTTTTTTGTAATTAACAACTTCCATGATTGTAAACAATATCCCATGGCAATTTCCTCCTTCCCCCCACTTTTCCGTTTGAAACTCCACTCTCTGTAATATCCCCTCCCCCTCTCAATCAGACTTTCTTTTATTTTGATGTCAAGATCTTTTCCTCCTATTATGATGACCTTGTGTAAGTAGTGTCAGGCACTATGAAGTCATGGATATCCAGGCTATTTTGTGTCTAAAGGGGTATGTTGTTAGGAGTCCTACCCTTCCTTTGGCTCTTACATTCTTTCCACCACCTCTTCTGCAATGGACTCTGAGCCTTGGAAGGTGTGATAGAGATATTGCAGTGCTGAGCACTCCTCTCTCACTTCTTCTTAGCACCATGGTGACTTCTGAGTCATCCCGATGTCACTGCCATATGAAAAGATAAAGTTCTCTAACAAAAACATGAGATTAGCATTCATATATAGGTATGAACATTAACAGAAGTGCTTACTGGACAGGTTGATGAGCATAGTATATGTATTTAGCCACGCAGCAGCAGTAGCAGCAGCAGTAGTTACATCCCTAGGGTTCATGACTACAGGGTTGTAAGTTTTCAGTATCCGGGATATATTCAATCTCATGCAGTGGGCCTCTAGTCAAATTAGAAAGCAGTTGGGTTCCCCCAAACAGACATGCCAGTATTGCACTGATTGGCTCATTTGGCCTGGTTGGCCAAATATAAGGCTTGCAGTGTCCACTGTTGAGTATCTTCATTAGTGATTTCTCTCTCTTTCATTGAGTTGCATGCAGCATGGCCTTTTCCAGCTTTTCTGTCAGCTGGTCTACATGGAGGAGGTTTTCAGCTTAGTTCTAGCAGGATTTCTCTGTGAACTTGCAGCCCAAATATGTGGAGTCTTCAGCCATCGGGTCTTACCATCTATCCCTGGTGGGAAACCAAGGGCTTTGGCAATGGCCTGCAAAGTTTGGGGGGCATCAGGATCTCCCTGGCCAACAACTCACTGGAAGGTATCCCCTCTCTGGCACTGAAAATTTTCTAATAACCATATATGGCCCCTGAATGTTCCATTGTCCAAAAAAGTAGGCTTCCATATGATTTATTTAAGTTCTCTTAGATTTTAAGTCGCCCTCCCTCCACTTTTGCTTTATTCAGTCTCTTCCCCTGATCTCACTTAAGCCTTTTCACACCCATTGATCTGTTCTTCTACTTACATATATACAATACCATCCTATTAAGTCCCCCCCCCCACCTTCCTTTCTATTCCCTTTGCATCTCCTTTCTAGCTTACTGGCCTCTGCTACTAAGTTTTCTTGGAAATTTTCTTATTGATCAATATGAGCTATACATTTTTAGTATAAAGCAGTCAATGCAAGAGATCATTGTGTAGGTCTTCTCGATGTTGTGCATCTGCCTGATGTGGCCAAAACTGAGTTGGCTGTGCTCAGGTGAAAGCTGTCACCTGCATCACAGCGCCAACCCTACGTCAGTCCTCACGCAGAAGCCCAAGTGGAGTATGGCGCTGTGTCTGTGCCTGGTGCTGTGTGTAATACATAAAATTTAATGTTTGTTATAGCTTCCTCTAGATATCCATTTCATTAATCTAATTAATCATGAGTTTAATAATATTTGGAAATAAGAATATGCAAAATTTTCTAATTGATGCCCATCTTCTCATTTTGTACAATTTCTTCATTGTGTCACTGGAACTTTAATCTTTGTTCAAAGTTCAGGTAGCTATGCCCCTATTAAAAATAGCTAATTCAGAGGCAACATATTTTCTCAATTGTGAAATTGTATGTATGGCGTGTATAAATTTGGTAATGATTTTCCAGTAAGACAATGTGTAGATTTGTGAGTTGAAATGTAAATTCAGTCACTTGTACAATTTAAATTTAGCATAGTTCCCAGAGTAATTACCTTTCGATAAGCTCAATCTGTCTGTGTTGCCTCCCTTTGATGCCACTCACAGACAGGGTCCCCGGGCAGCAGAGATAGAATCCCTTTAATACAAAAGGGCCCTTAAAAAGCAGGCTTCATTCTCTCTGGTGGAATCGCTGACACCATCAAATACCAGTAGCCACTTGTTTGTTAATTAAGTTAATACATGACTAATTGATTCAATGAGTAAATATTCCAGGCAAAACAAATGCTCACATTATGCAAAGATCAGGGAAACACATAACAGGCACAATAGGTTCAGACGTGATCGAATCACTTATTACTCATCCTCTTGGTCATTCTTTCAACTAGTCATTCTGCAGATATTACTGGAGCACAGCACTGTAAAAGCTCTTTTAACTAAGAGGTTTAGAATGGCTGATTAAGCAGAGTGATTTCAGTTAGAGAATTTAAACTCTGAGTGCTATAATCATTTTAACTGAATTATACCTGTGCTCACCAACCTTATGGGGAGCCAGGTGATTTTGAAATAAGGATGTCATGGAGCATGTCAAAGGTGACCTCTCTTTCCCCCCCACAACATCCGTGATTTGCAATTCCTGTTTCTTTAAATAGCCTGAGGAAGCTGAGACACTTATGAAGCATTTTGACAGAAGAGTCCCTTTCAGTGTTTATAGTTTTTCCCTAACTCGTCTCCTTTGTAATTAATTACACAGCATGTTTATTGGCATATCTTAAAGGAGCTTAACCATTTAAATACAAAACAACAAAGCTCTCGTTCTTGATGCACTCATTGGTTTGCATATGTATGAGTGATTTAAACACATGAATTAAAGTGAGATAGATGAATTTGGAAGCAAAATAGGTAGATCCTGGTAATTTGCCCCTTATCCAGTAGGGGCAGGAGGGCCCCAGGCTGCCATGAACTAAATAGCTGACTGAAGGTGCCCCAGATCTGGTCAGCAAGGCTGATAAGATGGAATCAGTTAAGAATGGTCGGCATGTGCCCAATAGTAGAAGTCAGAGCAGCATCACGACAGGGCTGCTGAAGACGTCCAGAGATGCACTTTCCCTCTTCATAACATCAACTGTGCTCCTCGTATATGGGAAGAACCCACTTCTCACCTTTTCTTCCCCGTCCTCCATGTCTGACTGTGAACGTGGTGACATAGGTGGCCAGTGGCTGGTTTCAGTATTGAGAATTTTTTTGCACTGGTGTTCAGCATGGAAGCATCCTGTGGAAAAGCCAGACAGCCTAGTGATTGAGCCCCGCGGTGGGGCGGGGGAGCAGCTCCTCCTTGAGCTCCTTTGCACAGGTTACCTCTGCGGACCTCACTCTGACTGAAACGGGGGATGGTAACAGGAGGGCAGCCTAGAAAATAGCTCAGATAATGCCTGGGGCCATAGACCATTAGCAACTAGTGTGGTAATTTTGTTGTTTTTAAACATGTTTGCTCAACTCTCTTAAAATTCCATACTTTTAAATTTTATTATTACTTTTTTTATTTTAGAGAGAGGGAGAGGCAGAGGGAGAGAGAGAATTGGCATGCTAGGACCTCAGCCACTAAAATTGAACTATGGGTGCCCGTGCCACCTAGTGTGCTTGCGGGACCTTGTGCTTGCCTCACCATTGTGTGTCCAGCTTACATGGGATCTGGAGAATAGAACGTGGGTCCTTAGGCTTTGCAGGCAAGCGCCTTAACCTCTAAACCATCTCTCCGGCCCCAAACTTCGAGCTTTTATCTCATTTATACAACAATCTCTGTAGAGATAATGAACTTAAATATAGTTTGGCCTTGGTGATATGTATTTTTTGTTGTAAATATTTTAGAATAAAATACATAAATGAATCATTAGGAAACCTATCCACAGACAAAGTAAATATTAGAATAGGTTCTGTAGCTGAATATGCATTTTTTCCTAACCCAAATCTATAACTACAGTATTTACATAATTGAGGTTTGAAAGGAATGTTAATTTACTTTGGGGGGATAGTTTTTTTTGATACTCTTAGACAGTTGTACAAAAAACAAATTTTATTTTCCGGAGTTTGCTATTGTGTCTTTAATTACATCTGAAATTTAAGAAGACTTTCATATTGGAAGGAAAAGCTTTTTACAAACTTTAAAAACCAATATTCTTAATTGACTGAAAATTTAATTACCAGTAATTGTTTAAAGTAAACAAAAGTTTTCCCACAAAAAGGATACAGAGAAAAGCTAGATAATAATCAAGTTAAATTCTGGGCCTCTCTCCAGAAAGATTGACAGTGACGAAATTTTTAAATGTAGAAAATAGGTGTGGACTGAGGAGACGGGTTCGTGGGTAAAGTGCTTGGCTTGCAAGCATGAGGACCTGAGTTCAGCTGGCAGTGCTCATTGAAAGTGCGGGCGTAGTGGTGTGCTCCTGGTATGCCCGCATTGCGTGGTGGGGCAGAAGAGTCCGTGGGGCTGACTGCCCAGCCCGCCTGACTCGGTTGGATGACCAAAGAGAAGCCAGGGAGAGACCCTGTCTCAAAAGAGAGGGATGTAAACCTGAGGAGTGAAACCCATGTTTTCATGGCTGCCACATATACACATGCATGCACACACACCCACACAAACATGTGTGCTCCCCACAAACATACACCCCCCCACAGGTACTTCCTACCTACAAGGCAATTCATATGAACAATAAAGTCAAACTTTCTTTTTCCAAGTTCTGTGCTCATTTTCCTTCATTTGTTTTTAAATATTTCATTTTTATTTATTGATTTGAAAGGGAGATACAGAAATAGGCAGGAAGAGGGAGAAAGAATGGGCAGGCCAGGGCCACCATGCTGCAAATGAACTCCAGATGAGTGCTCCCCCTTGTGCATCTGGCTTACATGGGTCCTGGAGAATCAAACCTGAGTCCTTTGGCTTTGCAGGCAAGTGCCTTAGCCACTAAGCCATCTTTCCAGCCTCATAATTTTCTTTAATTAAAAAAAAATACTTTACAACACTTGTAACTGACTAATTTTATAAGTACATATTATAATAGATGAAATTTTATTCAGCGATATTTTGTGTATTGGAGACTGCTAACTAGTGGTAACATGAAAATTTGTGACTAATATAGAAACAGAGAAAGGAGAAAGTAGGAAATGGGGGCTGTGGAAATAGCTCAACAGTTAGAGGTCATTGCTTTAAAGCCTGCCAGCCAGGGTTTGAGTCCCAGCTACCCACATAAAACTTGAGACACAAATTGGCACAGGCATCTGGACTGTGTTTACAGCAGCAAGAAGTCCTGGCATACCCATACAAAATCAATCTCTCTCTCTCTCTCTCTCTCTCTCTCTCTCTCTCTCTCTCTCTCTCTATATATATATATATATATATATATATATATATATATATATATATACACACATGTATATATATATATATACACACACATATATATATGTCTCCGTGTGTGTGTGTTTTGTGTGTACTAAGGGGGTACTACATATTATTTGAATATTTTATTGATTGATCTATTTTGAGAGGGGGAGGGGCAGAGGAAGATAGAAAGAGAGAATGGGTGTGCCATGGCCTCTAGCCACTGCAAACCAACTCCAGACACATGCGCCACCTTGTGTATCTGCCTTGTGTTTTCGGGGAATCGAACCTGGTTCCTTAGCCTTTGTATGCAAGCGCCTTAGCAGTTAAGCTATCTCGCCAGCCCACAAGTATGTTTTAAAAATGTGATTTGTAATATAAAAGAAACAATGCATTTAGGAATTGATAACAGAGTGGATTAATCAGACTTCTGTATTTTCATAAATATAGTGAAAAATCCTTAACTGCCCTTCTGAGATATGTGCTATTCTTTCTCTCTGGATCTCATGTTTTCCCATTCGTGAAGTGCAGTTATTAGTAGCTACTTTATACTTTTATGTGAGGGTCAAAATATTTCTACCTCTAAAGGTAATGAAATGGATAAAGTGCTATGAAGAAATGATCCACAACCAGTCATTGAGTAAAAATGACTTGTAATTGTGCTTGGCATCAGACTCTTTTCTAATGTATATTCTTTAATTTTAAATGCCAATTTATTCTAAGAGGAAAAAAAAAGCTATAAGTCATATTTTAGCTACCATAGCGTCAACTTCATAGCATCAGCTTCAAAGGTCCCCCCAGGCGGTGTCTCTGGCATGCTTGTAGACCAGCATTCCTCCACGTTGTCAGTGGACGTTGCGTGGAAAGGCTTTATGGGAAAGAGAACATTACTGTATCTTCTCCAGAAGTTGATATTCTTGGATAGAAAATTCTTATAGGAACCTATTCTAAATTAATGCAGGCATGCTCAGAGAAGGATGAAAAAATAGGCTGTATTTCAACCTTTATATGAAGGAAACTGAGACAAATAGAAATAAAGGAAAGCAGGAAATAAAGAGAAAGAAAGAAAAGGACCTGGAAAAAGAAAAGGAAATGCACTGGCAAATATATCCACAAGTGAAAGGGCAAAGCTGATTTGTAAAGCAAGGGCAACAGCTGCAGAGGTGGCTCCAGGGCCAAGTCTTCTTCCGGCACAAACCTGAGGACCAGAGGACCTGAACATGCTTGAGTTTGAACCTCCAGATCTCCTATAAACAGCTGGCTGTGTCCATACAAACCTGAAAGCCTCGTTCCGCACAGGGGAGACTAGAGAATCATCTGAGCTCACACACATACAAAAACAAGAGAGCAAGCCTCAGTAACAGTGAGGGGCTCTGGCTTTCAATGAGGTCCGGAGGAAGAACAATGGAGCAGGACCCCAATGTTCCGTTCCAGCCACAACAGGGGAGCGCCACCTGCCACAGGTGAACACCTGGTGAAGTAGTGCCAGCCAAATTTAAATTGGAAGAGATCTAGAGGGCATCCACATATTAATAAAAAGAATAATTCATCAAGAAGATATAACGTTGGGCTCTTACTTTCACGGAACCAACATTACAGGACACCAAAGGTCACATGGGTCTGATACAATAATAGTGGGTGACTACCGTACTTCATTCACTCCAGATGAGTCATCCAGCTGAAGCCAAAGCAATGAAAAATAATCCCAGTTACATTATATCATAGATCCAATGGAATATATACACACACATATATGTATATATATAGATACTTATATGTGTGAAACTACATCAAAGAGCATGTATATAAATACACAATATCTATACATATACATGCATATATGCATATATGCATATATATATATACATATATATATACATATATATATATACATATATATATACATATATACACACACACACACACATACACACACACACACACACTCCATCCCATAGACAGGGGATAAAAAGCCATATAGAAGACAGGAGAGAGTAAAACTGATATATCAATAAATGGAATACTTATGCAATAATAAAAAAATAGGATAAATCCTAAGCCATGACCTGAGACGATCTCCAAGATAGGTGGGAGTGATAGGAACAAAAGTGAGCCAACAACATGTAGCCCCATTCCGTCTGCTGTGTGTGTATATGCAATAGGATACTTGAAGTAGGATTCCACACTGGTATGTAAATAAACCTTGTCTAATTATAACCATGTACTGCTACTTCAGTCCCATCACCTTTTCCCATGATGACCTTACTATCCTTAAAACAAAGGTATTCTATTGATTTTTCTATAACAAGTAAGAAGGGAGTTTTATCTAATTTGAATGTTCTGAACCTTCCATTCTTTCGTTCAGATCTCATGGATAGAGATGTTATAAGCTGCTGGGGATTTTTTTTTAATTTATTTTTTTACCTGAGTCACCCTCATGTTGTTGATAATCTTTAATTCCTATGGTGTGGTTGTTATAAAGTCCCTTGGTGACGTGGCTTTCCTCTTATTCTTTTTCATGAATTCAGGTACAAGAATGCTAGCACATTAAAAACAAGGCTTTCCCCTAATTAATCCTTGAGAAATTAAAAGTCATGGGAAAAATAACTAGTATTTGTTAACTGAAAGCTCATCTACAAAATACATGGGTAAATCACTCTTGAGTTCATCATTGATTATTTCCCTCGGTAGACATTTTAGTCATACATTTAAGTGGCCTGCTCTATTAATTGCCTAGCATGATGACAAGGGTTTGTTTAATTTTTTTCCTAAACAGGTGAGTATATATGTGATCTGAATTTTGTCATATAAAGAAGTTAAGGAATGCATTCTCACCTTAAGGAGTTTGTGGCTTAAGTCACAAATTGAATTGCAGTGTAATATAATTTGTATAATTGTGGTTACTTATCAGTAACTATTGTCACTTCTTGATACATAGGATAACTTCAAAGCTATTTAATACAAGTTCTTTTTAAAAATGGAATTGTATAATCTTACAATGCCTAGTCAAGAACTTTATAATTTTCAAGGTAAAAAAAAATAAATAGTTTTGAAACTGACACAAATCTTGAACAGAAATTATTCCCTGCATTGCTGAGTAATATGGAAAAAGTATTTCCCTATATGCTGGGAATTACACCTAAATCCATTCGACCCTCAGGACTATCATATTTTGCTGCCACTGGTTTCTAATGCCTCAGAGGGAAAGAGAAAGACCAAAAATGAGAAAATGCCAAAGTTTTCTGAGAGAAATTCATGTCAATATCTCTTTTTACTGGAACTATTGTCCCATCATGGCCTTGGTATGGCATGTTGATAAGAGCAACAAATCAATATCGAACAATACCAAAACCCCAGTGGATTAATTTAGATTGAGTTTATCACCCTCGTGTCATTTTCAGTGAAATTGCACAAACCTGCCTCCTTCTCATAGTTATTCTATAACTTTTTCATGCCTCCACCACCTGAGCACAATGCTTCTCAAGGCCAGGAAAGACAAAGAGTGGCTTCAAATGCAGGCACTCAGCCAGACCCAGTGGCACAGACCTGCAATCCCAGTGCCTCAGATGGCTGAGGCTTGATTTCACGTTTACAGTCTGCCTGGACTAGGGCGCTTTAAAGTCAAGTCTGGGTAACTTAACATGACAGTTATCCCCTCCCCTCAACAAACTTACAAAATGTTCTGGGGATAAAGATTAGGATTACACTGTCCATAGCATCCACAAGGCCCTAGGTTTAATCCAAAGAGGAAAGATAGAATGGATGAAGGACAGGAAAAGAAAAGAAAATGCATATACTGAGTCATAATTCATTGACGAAAGCACATAAAAGCAAGACGGGTTTTGATAAAATATTTTCTGACATAGAAGATGAAAATATAAAACTAGAAAGTGATGTGAAAATTTCTTCAAAGAGAATTAACTCCTACCTCCTTAAGTTGAGGGGGAAAGAACTTGTTTTAGACAAAGTCCACAACTCGATTCATAGAAGAACGAGAAGAAAGCTGTGCATCAAAAGGCAGGCTTGGGAGCTGTGGTAAATGGGAATGTGAAGTGAACCCTACCTTCGGCTTCACGTGATCGGGAGGGGCCTCATCCTTCGCCCCCATCTGGGGCAGCTAGGCATGTAACTGGGGGCAGAACTTGGAACCGCGGCCAGGTTACTTTTGCCGCTCCCTCAGCTGACAGGAGGCCCAGCCTCTGCTCCACCATGATGTCTGCACCACGAGGGAGCTTCCCCTTGAAACTACAGGCCTGAAGTGAGTCCTTCCTCCATAAGCTGGAAGGATGTTTTGTTCCAGCAAGGAGAAGGTAACTTCGACAGGTCTGAAGACACACAAAGTGGACAGGACAAACTGAGAAAATCTGTGAGAAAACGACTCATTGACAATGTGGCCTCAGTCATAGCTGCCTCACTGCAGAGGGGGTCACGGGCATTTTCTAAGGGAGAGCAGCTGAAACCGTGATTTAGGAGGATCTATTTTTAAATAAGATGCAGTATATGGTTATAATTAGATCATTTTATGATATTAAAACATTTTGTCCTCATCACCATTCACATAAAAAAGCTATTATTTTATGCATATTTTATGAAAAATATAGATCAGATTAATCAAAGTTAACAGGATGCCCAAAAATAGCACCATACATTTCAGTAGTAATATGAAATGCTGTCTTTTTAAATGACTATGTGCACTGTTCAGTAAAATCTGTACACAGACAAGTACAAAACGGATTGTTAATCATGCTCACGCTCAGCTAAAGTTTCAACACATTCTTCTCACTGGTTTCTCTTCACTCTTAACTTATCTGGGAGGTTAAAAAACCTCCCCTTGAGAGCTGGACCTGAGGAGATAAACGACCCAATGCACTCCACCCCTGCCCCAGCTGAAACCACAGAGGAGCTGGGGAAATGAGCAAGGGTGCTGCTTTCATAGTGAATCTGATATCAGCACAAGGGTGAAGGAGATAGACACTGAGGACATTCAACACCTACCAAACAAGAGATCCAGAGGCTCCTAAGTGCCCATCACTGAAGTAGACTTAAAATGCTCCCAGCATGGCTCAGGGAATCTTGCAGAAGAGGGGACAAAAAGATTGTTAGAGTTACAAGTTGGGACATTTTGCACAGAGACATTGCCTCTCCCTCATAACTAACTGGTGCCCCCATAATGCACGACCCACAACCCCCATGAGGTTGACCTGCATCCCCAACGAGGAGGGCCTCTTCGGAAAATGGGCAGGGAGGAGGGAAAGGATGGTACCAACATGCATTGTTTACATACTAAGTATGTCCATATCTAATAGAAAATGCACAAAAATCTCCCGAGTAATTAGAAGAAACTCCCCTTTTAAACTATGTGCCTGAAATAAATCCTTTCCTCCTGTAAGCTTTAGGTAACAACTTAAAAGCCCTGAGTATTTAAGGTGACATAAGTTCTGAATGAAGCAGGGTTTCGCCTGGTGTGTCTGTGGCTTGTTCCACATGACTCTGTCTAGACAGTTGGCACTGTCAGACCAGCATGAGGGACTGAGCCTTAAAAACACATGGCAGTTGCCTAGTATTTGCTATTGTTTATCCACTGCTGCAGTAATGTCCCCTAGAACCTAGTCCTTATCAAATTGCTAGTATCTCTTGGGCCAGGAATTTGGTAGCAGCTTACCTTCGTGTCTTTGGATCAGCATTTCATGTGATGTGTCAGTGGAAATCGTCAGGAAGGGCTGCCCTGTTCAAAACAGTCTTGGCTCTCGTAGATCGGCTCCTACCATAACCCACTCATGTGGCCTCAGGTTTAGCTGTCAGTCCATGCCCTCTGATGGAAGAAGCTTTAGTCTCCATACATGGACCTCTTCACAGGGCTGTTTGAACTTCCTCTCAACATGATAGGTGGTTTCCCAAGCAAATAACACAGTAGAGATCTCTGGTCACAATGCTTGTCACAGTTCATTGTCAGAAATCACACACCATTACTTCCAACATTTTTTTAAACAGGTGCAAGGTCTCATTCCCACTTAAGCAAGGTGAATTAAACTCTGTTCACTGAAACAGAAATATCGAAGAATTGGTAAACATGCTTTAAAACCATCACATTAACACAAACCCAGGCTAAGAGAGTTTTAACTAATAAGCAGATAGGAGGGGAATGCAGGCAAAAGACAGCATGAATTTCCATTCACTTTCTAATACATTCTCGTGATAAAGTGATATTCTCCCATTTGACAATCACCAGAAAGAAGACAAAAGCGTTCTCAATCCTATTCTAAAAGTGAATAGCCTTAAACTTAGATAATGTTCATAACAGTCACTAGAGCCCTCGGGATACTCCAGAGCATACAGGAGGAGCCAGAAAAAAGTCAGCTTCAGAGAGAAACCCGCTTGGTCCAGGGGCCTTACAACAGACCTATTCCCAAATCCAGTGCCAAAAACTTGCAGTCAACCCTCAAATTCCAGTTGTGCATTGTCCGCACTACCCTTATACTTTATAATTGTTATTTTTCCTAGAAATTCTCTCGGGTGAGATTAACCTTTTATAGGAAACAGAAACTTATAAGAACAAAAATTTGTTTTGAGCCTTAGAATCTTGTTCTAAGGAGAGAATATTGAGAAAATGGTGTGCTCATGGTCAGCATAAGAGTGGAGTTCTTAAATACCTGGATATAATGTAATATTTTTACATTGTGATGTAAAATTTTGGCCTTCATCCCCATTTTGGGGACAAAGAAATCTTCAAACCTTCTCAATTTCCTGAGTCTTGTGGTGATAGGAACACAGTAAGCCCCCTTCAATGACACCTAGCATTCCACTAATGATGACGCTCATGAATCCCCCCAGGTACCTTCAGAATGGACACTGATTGCCAAAGGAAGCAGCCATGTGATTAAGACTGGAGTTCTCAGCCCACCACCATCTCCAGGAACAGCCCACTAGAGATCAAGTTCAATTACCAGTTGACAAAATGAGTTAATCAGTCATGGCTTTGTAATAGATTCTCAGTAAAGACCCCGAATGTTGATTTCTGACTGTGTGGATTGGCCAGCACATGTAGAGGGTGGTGGAGCCCACTTCTGTGCTGGAGAGAGCTGCAGCTAGGACGCTGCTGCACTTTGTCCTGTGAACCTCTTCACCTGGCTATTCACCAGCGTCATTTGTAGTATGTTTAGTAATAAATTATAATATTTTATGTTACATTTAGTAAATAATATTTAACATGTAAGAACATTGTTTTGAAAAAAGAGAATTTGATAATAAAAATAGTTGATAGCCAGGCTTGAACAAAGTAATAATTCTATGTGTGCAAAGTAAAAATTAAAAGAAAAATAAGAAAAAAGATAAAAATAGGATTAATGATTACCTTTCTGCAACATCCAATTATTTGTCAATTTAAAACTATTTATTTTTAAAATTTATTTATTTATAAGAGAAAGAGAGAGGGTTATTTATTAGAGACAGAAAGAGAGAAAGAGAGAGAATGGGTGTGCCAGGGCGTCTAGCTACAGCAAACAAACTCCAGACACATGTGCCACCATGTGCATCTGGCTTACGTGGGACCTGGAGAATTGAACTTGGGTCCTTAGGCTTTTCAAGCAAGTGCCTTAACCACTAAGCCATCTCTACAGCCCTAACACAATTTATTGATCATACACGATAGCATTTAGAC
The DNA here is from genome assembly GCF_020740685.1 of Jaculus jaculus. Classification (NCBI taxonomy): domain Eukaryota; kingdom Metazoa; phylum Chordata; class Mammalia; order Rodentia; family Dipodidae; genus Jaculus; species Jaculus jaculus. The sequence continues at coordinate 90,722,240 of NC_059114.1, forward strand.
ATTGAAGGCATGATAATTAATGATTTTTACACAAAAATAAAGGAAGTTTTTTTTGTTGTACAGAGAATTATAAAACCTACTGTATATGTTTGGTTTAGATTTAAAACTTTAACCACACTTACTTAAGGATGTCGTGTTATTGGTTTTCTCTTTTAATTTAAATTTATGTATTTGAGAGTCAGGGAGAGAGAAAGTGAAAGAAAGAGGCAGAAGAGAGGGAGGGAGAGAGAGAATGGACACACCAGGGTCTCCAGCCACTGCAAAGGAACTCCAGATGCATGCAACCCCTTGTGTAGAAGACTTACGTGGGTTCTAGGAACTCGAACTGAGGTCCTTTGACTTTGCAGGCAAATGCTTTAACTGTTAAATGCTTTAACTTTTAACTGTTTAACTCTCCAGCCCATATTATTGTTTTATAAATTTCAATATGGGTGTTAGAAAGATTGCTCAATAGTTTGGGCATTTGCTTGTAATGCCTAAAGTTCTGGGTTTGATTCCTCAGAACCCACATAAAGCCAGATGCCCAGAATGGCACGTGTCTGTAGTTTGTTTGCAGTGACTAGAGGCTCTGGTGAGCCCCTTTTCCATTCTCTCTCTCTCTTTCTGCTTGACAATTAATAAATTAAAAAGAAAAAAAAGTATTTTGTAGTGTGAGTAATGAGTGACATGTGTGGTATTTGTACATATATGTGCAGATACATATGCACTATATCCATGCATGTGAGGATAGGAGTCAGGTGCCCTTTTCTGTTGCTTCCCCCATATTTCTCTGAGATGCTGGCTCTCACTGAATCTACAGCTCTGTGTTTTGGGATCATCTGGCTGTTCAGGGAACCTGAGTGATGATTCTTTGTTTTTTATTTGTTTATTAGCAACAGAGAGGGAGGGAAAGAGAGAGAGTGTGGGAGTGCCAGGGCCTCCAGCCACTGCAAACAAACTTCAGATGTGTGTGCCACCATATACCTCTGCCTTACATGGGACCTGGATATTTGAACCTGGGTTCTAAGGCTTTTCAGGCATGTACCTTAACCACTTAACCATCCCTCCAGCCCATGTGATGATCCTTTATTCATCCCACTCAATCCCAGGGTTATGGGCATGTACCACCAAACTCTGCTTTTACGTGGGTGCTGGAGATCAAACTCAAGTTCTCATGCTTGCCGAGCAAGCTCTCTTACCCAAGGATCCACCTCCCTACTCTCTGCACTACTTAAGATCAAACATATTTTGCCACTGATCAGTGAACACTATAGCTCCATCACTTTCTGGTATATTTTCTTTCAAATTCTAAGGAAGCATTTCTTTGAAAAGTTTTCAAGGCAACGGAAGCAAGCAGTTGTGTAAGACTATTTAAAATCCTGTTCTGTAATTAAGTTTAAACTGATGACTGACAATTTCTGTGTTAGATGTATGTCTGACAGCAAGTATTTACTTCCAGTGTGAGTGTCCTTGGTGACCCACTGATAGCCATTTTCGGAGTGGCGAGTGATTAAGAAATTGTGAAGTGTCAGATGAATATTTTTAGTCAATATGAAGGGCAAATTACCATAATCTGAGTGGACATTTTCAAGTATGATGCAACAGGAACATGTTGCAAAGCAGTGTGTGGCTGACATTTGGGGACTTTGTCTTTAATAGTTAATGACAGTCAGAGTTGGTAATTCACAGTGGTTAAATTGTCTGGCTAGAGAACATTACAGAGCATGCTTTAAAAAAAAGACAGTACCAGAGTATGGGCTATGAAATGGAAAATCTCATATTTGTTAGAAATATTAAAGTGAATACACAAGAGGGCATACTGTATTCCACATACATGTTTAGATGCTGCTCAGCACAGACTCCCAGTATTAGCTTATTAGATGGGCTATGGGAAGGGTGTTTCCTGCCTCTGAGACTTTTGACAGTTGCAGAGTATTCTGAACACTTACTCTGTGATAACCTCTGTGTGGTGAGCTTTTTTGAAGTCTCAGCAAATATACTACCATGAACTTCATTATTACAGAGTGCTGAAACACTCCCACTCATATACAGGGAAAGTCAAAGTCAGCTGCCTACTTCCATTTCTGTTCAGCCGACTGTTACTGTGATGCATTAATAATGTCAGAACCCTATACTTTATTTCGCTGGCATGAGGAGCTGAGTCCCTGAAGTTTAGTAAACTCATCAATCAGCTCTCGAAATGCATTTGTGTTGTCTCAGGAAACTAGGATGATTATTAGTCGCAGTAGTGGGAATATCTATTTTTTTAAACATAGAATAGTTTGAAACTTTATGTTATTATGATAATTACTTTTATTCAGGAATTCCCACTTAAGTATGATTCACATAAATACACAATTTGACTACTTTAATTATATATATATATATATATATATATATATATATATATATATTGTCCAAACTCATTAATTTGAATATTTTTATTTTACAAACCTGGAAAGATTTATAGGACATTTATGTGCCAATCAGAGTTACAACAACAAAATTCCTTGACATTTTAAAATAGGGCTGACATTAAGTTATAAATATACTTCGATTTTGACTTACTCAATAAGCACTGATGATGTCAACTCCTTATAGGACACTATTCTAGGCACTGAGGTCATAAATATGAATACATCACACTTTGTGAGCTCACAGAATTCATGACCTAATGAAGAGACATAAAATGTAAATGCATGGCGTTTCCATCAATCTAAGTATACTGTTGCTTTAGTAGCACTTTCAGTTGCAAGGGACACAGGATCCATTCTGAACAGCTTAAAGGAAAGGGAAGCCAGGATCTTATCATGAACCATCCCAATTTCCAAAACATTTTTTCTTTTTCATCTCAGAAGTGGCAAGATAATTATAGCTCATAGTGATAAATGCAGTGCCTGGGGATAATTCACCCGATCAAGGTAACCATGAGGAGGAAGTGATTCATGGTGTCTGGAGTTGTCCAGAGGACCTGCGATAGCATGATGTGCTATGCGTGGAGAGGAGGAAAGAGGAAGGGAGTGTAACAACCAGACATTCTTGGGGAAGAAAAAGTCATTCAAAGGAGTACTCTCTGGGCATCAGACTCAGTTTACTAAGATGTGTGTAAGTACAAGAGGGAGTGGTACGCATAGAGCAACCCAGGATTTCACAAGGGGGATTAAACACAGCTCAGAGCAGGGGCCTAGCCTCCCACAGCATGCCACAGGTGGGTTTATCCTTTCTGCCAGTGGTTTTCCACATACTTTCTCCATCAGCTTAGGATTCACAATTCACATTTTAATGCAACTGAAGAGAATAGACTAGAAAATGCAGCCTATCGCACTGTCCCAGTTCATAACATTCCATTTCAGTTACAATCCATCACACTGGGTCACCGGGTCATGATTTAAAATATATTTCTGCCTCAAATAAGTGGCAGGCTCTGCTCTAGGTATTGCAAATTGCTAGAATAAAAAATGCGGAGTATCAGACCATGCTTGGTAAAGAGTGTCGACTCTCCCAGTAAAGGCTGTGTGCACAGGATTAGAGGAGGCAGGGCGTCCAGAAGACAGGCAGGCAAGGACGGTTTTGGAGACTGTCTGCGGGACTCTCAGGGCCGTGCTGCGTGGTTCCCTGGAGAGCTTGTCGCCGTCCCAGTTGTGTTTGGCCAGGTGTGGGCTCCTGGTGAACAGTCAGCTGACTAACATTTCCATATCCATCTCATATGTGTGCATGGGCTTGCCAACGAGGGGTGTGGAAAATGTCCAGTAACATGAGACAGATGGCGAGGGCTCTTGGGCAGCTGTCCTCTGAAGGTAATGGCTTCGGGTCACTTTGCTCTGGCACACTGAAATCCCACACTTATACGAAGTGTTCATGTCATTGATAATGGTATTATATATTAGGAATGAGTTGTTGAATATTACCAAATTCAAGATCAATAACAAATGTAGGGTCATCACTATACTTAAAAAAAAAAAATCTTCCAGGATCTCTTAATCTTAGCTGCTGCCGCCTCGTAGTTATTTGAAAATAATCCTGATACTGTCTGAACCAAGCCAAGTTGTTTTACTTTTCCTGGTCTTCTAACCTCACTTTATTCGTTTATTAGGGTCATTTCTTCTGTGGTCATACCCCTAGACCTTTCTGTTATGAACAATTCAAGCACCTGCTTGGATTCTGGGGATGTGTTGATTGTGGATAGTTATTTCCTGTGGTTCTCACACTGGGGGATATTTTCTGGTGGTTGGTCTTGCTGGCCTGGTGGCAGCTCGTGCATTTCAGCTGTGATCGTGGTTGGGACAGGGTTAAGGATGAGCGGTGACACACCCTTCACTGCTGCCTCGTTTCCCCAGAGCTCCGCCGGCCATGGAAGTGCCCGCATCACACTGAACAAAGCGGGACTGTGTGACCCTCGAGAAAACAGTCAGTGGAAGGCCGCCCACCTTCCTCACCGCTAGAATGAGGCTGCTTCCTTGTGCGAGCAATTCCACCCTATTTTTTTTTTTTTTTTTTTAGTAGCCTACAAAGAAACTTTCTTTCTGCCTGCAGATGCAATGCATGTCCTGGAAACATAATAAAGCAGACCTTAAGCGTGTGGACCTAAGCTTACTTCCATCCCCCTCAGTGATCAATCAGTAGTTCATGTGATGAGGCAGAATGGGGCTTTTGACCCTCCTAGGAACGGTGAGCTTCCTGCAGTTCCTGTGTCTCTGAGCAGAGGTGTGAACATACCCCTGTGCAGAACAAATGAGGGAATGCATCACTTGGATTCCAAGAGCTCCTCCCAATTCTGGCAGCACTTTCCATATTTATCTTGGACACCACTGATAGTGTTGCCTGTTTCTCAGTACACACCGTACCCTGTTTCTCAGTACACACCGCGCCCTGTTTCTCAGTACACACCATGCCCTGTTTCTCAGTACACACTGTACCCTGTTTCTCAGGTACACACCGTACCCTGTTTCTCAGTACACACCGTGCCCTGTTTCTCAGTACACACCGCACCCTGTTTCTCAGTACACACCGCGCCCTGTTTCTCAGTACACACCATGCCCTGTTTCTCAGTACACACTGTACCCTGTTTCTCAGTATACACCGTATCCTGTTTCTCAGTACACACCGTGCCCTGTTTCTCAGTACACACCGCACCCTGTTTCTCAGTACACACCATACCCTGTTTCTCAGGTACATACTGTACCCTGTTTCTCAGTACACACCGCACCCTGTTTCTCAGTACACACTGTACTGTTTCTCAGTACATACCATGTCCTGTTTCTCAGGTACACACTGTACCCTGTTTCTCAGTACATACCATGTCCTGTTTCTCAGGTACACTTGGACTTGTCTTCATGCATCTCCTGGCTTTGCCTGCTGGTACTCTTTTGGTCATATGTTCTGAATATGGTTCTGCATTTCTTCTTTGTCTCCTTCCATGGCAGGCTGCATACAAATCTTTCCAGATTCTGTTTGCAAGTGGCTGGATTTAAGTATCACATGGAAGAAGTGTTTTTGATTGATGGATTTTTCTTTAAATCCAAGTACCCAAGGTATACTTCTGTCAGATGTTGACTGAGGCAAAAGTCTTAGACTAGTCTTAGGATTTCTGAAAAACTGTTTTTCGTGAGTCAAAATAAGTCATTCAAGTCCTGTACAGACAACATTCCCAATGCGAAATTCACTTTGCTTATATTCTATGCTCTAGTAAGCAACCATTATTGATGTTACTCTAATAGTTCATACATTCACTTGAGAGATATTAACTGGCTACTTTATGTCAGCTACTGAGCTAAGCCATTTCTCTAGCTCTGAAATTTCTTTTTGTAAAGGAATGGAGCAAGGGCAGATACATTTCTTGCATGTAGAACACATCTGACTGAACATGTTACCACTTCTCCTTTTAGTAATATATTAGGTACAAGTATCAAATTGCACTTTGGATATCCATACTGATTACACAAATGAGTTGTTCAGTATTGCTATTTTTAGCATTAATTTGTATAAATATATACATATAATTTATATAAATTGATAATTTTAGTAGAAACATGTTTGTGCTTATTATTAAAATCTTTTAAATATTGCTTATAGGGTAGAAGATTACAAAATTGAATACATTAAAATATATTTATACAAACAAGAGTGAGCTTTATACCCCTAAGGCACATGACCTCCTCTGCCATAGGCTTTTGATTAGGTTTTCAATACCACACATGTATTCCTTCCCATATAGATGGCCTCTAGTCCAATTAGAGAACAGTTGGTTTCCCCAAGAGCAGATATGCCACTATTGCACCCATTCAATAATTTGGCCTGTCTGGCCAAACTTGAGGCTTCCAGTGTCCACTGTTTTCACCACTGATGACTACTGTCTCTCATAGGGCTGCATACAGTGCAGCTTTTTCCAGCTTTCAGTTGGCTGGTCTACAGGGAATAGATTTTCAGCTGAGCACCAGCTTGATTTTTCAGTGATCTTGCTGCCTACACATGTGAAGTCTTCAACAATAGGGTCTTATCATCTGTTACTACTGGGAAAACAAGAGCCTTGGCAAGAGCCTGTAATTTTTGGAGGCAACAGGGACCTCTCTGGCCAACAACTCACTGGTAGGTATCCCATCCCTGGCACTGAAAATTTTCTAGTAGCAATATATGGCTGTTATCCAAAGAAGTAGGCTTCATATGTCTTACTCAGAATATTTTGAATTTTGATTGACCCTCCCTCCAGCCTTCTCTTATTTAATCTCTTCCCCTGGCCTCACTTAGGCCATTTCACTCCCTGTAATCTGTTTTCCTACTTACATATATATAATGCCATCCCCTAAAGTTCATCCTTCTCCTTCCTCCCTTATAGCCTTTTTTCCAGCTTACTGGCCTCTGCTACCGAATTTTTGGTTCCAGCTCACACACAGGTCTAAACATTTGTAGCTAGGATCCACATATGAGAGAGAGCATGTGATGTTTGCTTTTCTGGGCCTGGGTTTCCTCACTTAGTATAATCCTTTCCAGATCCATGCATTTCCCTGAAAATTTCATAATTTCATTTTCTTTACCACTGAGTAGAACTCCATTGTGGAAATGTACCACATCTTTCTTATCCATTAATCTGTTGAGGGACATCTAGCCTGGTTTCTTTTCCTAGCTATTATGAATAGAGCAGCAATAAACATGGTTGTGAATTGTCTCTAAGGTAGTGAGAAAACTCATTAGGATATATGCCTAGGAGTGCTATAGCTGGATCATAAGGTAGATCATTTTTAGTTGTCTCAAGTGGTCTCAAGAACCTCCACACTAATTTCCACAATGGCTGTACCAGATTATATTTACACATAGTTTAGAAGGGTTCACTTTTTACTCCATCCTCACCAATGTTTATTGTCATTAGTTTTCTTGATGATAGCCATTCTGACAGAAGTGTGATGGAATCTCAAAGTAGCTTTTTTTTTAAACACTTTAAAATTTTTATTTATTTATTTGAGTGCAACAGACAGAAAGAGAAAGAGGGATGGAGGAAGAGAGAGAGAGAGAAAGAATGGGTGAGCCATGGCCTCCCGCCACTGCAAACGTACTCCAGATGTGTATGCCCCTTTGTGCATCTGGCTAACGTGGGTCCTGCGGGCTCAAGCCTTGAACCGGGGTCTGTAGTCTTCATAGGCAAGTGCTTAATCACTAAGCCATCTCTCCAGCCCTCAAAGTAGTTTTAATTTGTATTTCCCTGATGGCTAATGATGTATAATACATTTCGGATGTTTATATGCCATGTGTATTTCTTCTATTGAGAACTCTCTATTTAGTTCCATAGCCCATTTTTTAAATTGGGTTGTTTGATTTCTTATTGTTCTGTTTTTTTTTTTTTTTTTTTAGTTCTTTGTATAGTCTGGATATTAGTCCTCTGTAAACTGTATAGCTAGGAAAGATTTTCTACAATTCTGTAGGTTGTCTCTTTGCTCTATTGACAGTGTTCTTTGCTGTACAAAAGCTTTGTAATTTTGTGAGATGCCAGTGGTTGATTAGTGGTTTTATTTCCTGTGCAAATGGTTATATTCAGAAAGTCATTGCCTATGCCAATATGTTGAAGGGTTTTCCCTACCTTTTCCTCTAGAAATTTCAGAGTTTCAGTACTGATAAGAAGGTCCCTGGCCCATTTGTATTTGATTCTTGTGCCTGAAGAAAGACAATGTTCTAATTTCTTCTTTCAACATATATAGATGTCCAGTTTCCCCAGCACCACTTGTTGAGGAGAGTGTCTTTCCTCCAATGAAAATTTTTGCCATCTTTGTCAAATATCAGGTGGTTATAGTTTACTGGATTAACATCTGGGTCCTCTATTCTATTCCAGTCATCTACATGTCTTTGTATCAGTACCATGCTATTTTTGTTACTATAGCTTTGTAATATAGCTTAAAATCAGATATGGTGATACCACCAGCCTTATTTTTGTTGCTCACAATTGTTTTGGCTATTTGAGGGTTTTTGTACTCCAAAGTGAATTTTAGGATTTTTTTTTTCTATTTCTGTGAAGAATGCCATTGGAATTTTAATGGGGATTATATTTAATGTGTACAGTACTTATGGTAAAATTGACATTTTCACAATATTGGTACTTCCAATCCAAGAACATGTGATGTCTTTTCAATTTCTTAGTGTCTTCTGAAATTTCTTACTTAAGTGTTTTAAAGTTCTCATTGTAGAGATCCTTCAATCCTTGGTTAAGATTATTCCAACATACTTTGTTATTTATTTTTATTTTTAGAGGCAAATATGAATGGGAGAGATAGATTCCCGGATTTCATCCTCTGTGGTTTGTTGTTAGTATATAGGAAGGTTACTGATTCCTGTGTGTTTATTTTGTGTCCTGCCACATTGGTACCTGTTTTTCAGCTCTAAAAGTGTGCTAGTAGACTCTTTAGAGTCTTTTGGGTATAGAATCATATCATCTGCAAATAATGATAATTTGAACTTTTCCTTTCCCATTTTATCCCTTTTATGAGTGTCTCTTGACTTATTGCAATAGCTAAGACTTCCCGTACTATATTACATAAAGTGGGGACAGTGGGCACCCTTGTCTCCTTCCTGAATTTAGTGGAAAGGCTCCATGTTTTTCCCCATTTAGTATTATGTTGGCTGTAGGTTTGTCATATAAAGCCTTTATTATGTTGAGATATGGTCCTTCTATTACAGTCTCTATAATACTTTTACCATGAAGGGATGTTGGATTTTGTTGAATGCTGTTTTTGCATCTATTGAGATGGTCATGTGATTTTTGTTCTTTAGTCCATTTATATAGTGTATTACATTTATTGATTTCTGTATGTTGAACTATTCCTGCATCTCTGGAACAAAGCCTACTTGATGGGGTGAATTATATTTTTAATATATTCTTGTATTCTGTTTGCCAATATTTTGTTGAGAATTTTTGCGTCTATGTTCATAAGGAAAATTTTCTTTTTTTGTTCTGTCTTTGTCTGGTTTTGGTATGAGGGTGATGCTGGCATCATAGGCGGAGTTTGGTAGAATTCCTTCCTTTTCTGTTTTATGGAAAAGTTTGAAAAGCATTGGTGTTAGTTCTTCTCTGAAGGTCTGGTAAAATTCCAGGTGAATCCATCTGGACCTGGACTTTTTTTAGTTGGGAGACTTTTTATAACTGCTTGGTTTTCCATACTTGTAATAGGTCTATTTAATTTGTTTATCTCATCTTGATTTACTTTTGGTAGGTCATATGAATCAAGTAAATCATCCATTTCATTCATATTTTCAAACTTAGAGGCATATATATTCTGAAAGTATGTCCTTATAATTTTCTGAATTTCTTTGGTATCTGTTGTAATGGTGCCTTTTTCATTTCTAATTTTATTAATTTTTGTGTCATTGCTTTCTTATGGTCAGATTTGCTAAAGGTTTATCAATCTTGTTTAGCCTTTCAAAAAACCAACTCTTCATTTCATTGATTCTTTAGATTTTATTTATTTGTTTATTTATTTATTTTGGTTTCTATGTCATTAATTTCTGCCCTAATCTTCATTATTTTTCTCATCTACTGATTTTTGATTTCCCTTATTTTTCATTTTCCAAGGCCTTAAGGTGAAGCAGTAAATTGTTTACTTGTGAACTCTCTAATTTTTTTTTTTTTTTTATTTTCAAGGTAGGGTCTTACTCCAGCCCAGGCTGACCTGGAATTCGCTGTAGAGTCTCAGGGTGGCCTCGAACTCACTGCAATCCTCCTACCTCTGCCTCCCAAGTGCTGGGATTAAAGGCGTGCGCCCCCACGCCCGGCTCTAATTTCTTAATATAGACACTTAGAGCTATAAATTTCCCTCTTAGGACTGCCTTCATTGTGTCCCAAAGGTTTTGGTATCTTGCATTCTCATCATCTGATTCTACGAATTTATTGATTTCCTTTTTTATTTCTTCAATGACCCATTCATCATTCAATAGTGTTTAGTCTCCATGAGTTTGTGTATGCTCTGTAGTTTTTCTTGTTGCTGATTTGTATTTTAATCCCGTTGTGGTCAGATAGAGTACAAGGAATTATTTCAACTTTTCTGTATTTGTTAAGATTTGCTTTGTGTCCTAATATATGATCTATTTTAGAGAATGTTCCATGTGCTGCTGAGAAAGTATATTCTGCAGTATTTGGATACAATGCTCTGAAGATATCTGTTAGGTCTACTTTTCCAAGACATAATTTAATCCAGATGTCTCTCAGTTTATTTTTTGCCAGGATGACCTGTCAATTGAGGAGAGTAAGATATTGAAGTCACCCACTACAATTGTGTTTGGTGTTATCTGTGACTTTAAGTCTAATTGTGTTTGATGCACCCATGTTAGGTGCATATATCTTTAGGATTGTAATGTCCTCCTCTTGGAGTGTTCCTTTAATCAGTATAAACTGACCTTCTTTATCTTTCCTCACTAATGTTGGTTTGAAGTCTATCCTGTGATATATTAGGATAGCAACCCCTGCTTGTTTCCTAGACCCATTTGCTTGAAACACCATTTTACAATTTTGCACTAAGACAGTGTCTATATTTTATTGAGAGATGAATTTCCTGGAGGCAACAGATGGCAGGATCCTGCCTTTTAATCCACTTTGCAAGCCTGTGTCTTTTGGTTGGGGCATTGAGGCCATTCATATTAAGAGTTATTATTAAAAGGTATGTATTTGGGCTGGAGGGATGGCTTAGCAGTTAGGTGCTTGCCTGTGAAGCCTGAGGACCCCGGTTTGAGGCTTGATTCTCCAAGACCCACATTAGCCAGATGCACAAGGGGGCGCACGCGTCTGGAGTTCAATTTCAGTGGCTGGAGGCCCTGGCGTGCCCATTCTCTCTCTCTATCTGCCTCTTTCTCTGTCTCTCTGTTGCTCTCAAATAAGTAAAAATAAACAACAAAAAAAGGTATGTATTTATTTTCTCTATTCTTCTTGTTTTGTAGTGCTTCCTGTTTTCAATTTACTCACTTGTTTTAACTGTTATTTGAGTGTGGTTTAACTTTTGCTATTTCCTCATGTGTGTATTTTGCTTTCTCTTCAATGTGAAGGATTCCTTCAAGTATTTTCTCTAGAGCTGGCTTAGTTGTCATTAATTTCTTAAGCCTTTTTTTGTTGTGGAATATTCTTATTTCTCCATCAATTTGGATAGGTAGCTTTGCAGGATAATGTAGTCTTGGTTGACAGTTGTTATCTTTCAGAACTTTGAATATATCATTCCAAGCCCTTCTGGCTTTTAAAGTTTATGTTGAGCAATCTGCTGTTATTCTGATGGACTTACCTTTGTAGGTGACTTGCTTTTTCTCTAATTGCTTTCAATATATTTTCTTTGGTTTGTGTGTTTAGTAGTTTAATTATAACATGGAAAGTAGAGGTTCTTTCCAGATTTTGTCTGTTGGGTGTTCTAAAAGCTTCCTGTATCCACACTGGCATTTCTCTCCCAATTTGGGAAAATTTTCTGCTATGATTTTGTTGAAAATGCCTACTTAGACTGGATTGAAATTCTTTTCCTTCCACTGTACCCTGAATTCTTATGTGTGATCTTTTCATAGTGTCCCAGATATCTTGCAATTCCTATCCATACCTTCCCTTTGCTTTTCTTTCCCTCTGCTGGTCTATGTTAGGTCTGCCACCTGGTCTTCTAGTATAAATATTCTCTTCTCTCCTTCATCCATTCTACTGAGGAGACTTTACACGAAGTATTTTATTTGACTGACTGTGATTTCATAGGATTTCTGCCTGGGTTGGTTTTCTTCAGTATTTCTATTTTCTTACTCATGTCTTGTAATGACCTCCTTATTTCATTAATCTGGTTTCCTGTGTTCTCTTGGAATTCCTTCAGGAGATTTTTTTATCCTTGAATTCCTTTGTTTTCTTCTTTGATTACTTTGGCTTCTTCTTTGGTTTCTTTGAGTATAGATAAAATCATTTTTTTAAATCTTTGTTAGGCATCTAATCTAAAATGGTCTCATTGGTGGGATTGTATTATCTTGACTCTTTGTGTTTCTTCTATTATAATATTATAGTTTTTGCATTCTGAGTTGACTTGATGCTTGGGTTTTATAATAACCTATGGCACTTTTAGATTTGGAAGTCCAACTGTATGTACCTTCAGAGTCGGTGTCTCATGCCCCGTGTAGCTCTTGAACTCCAATCTAACCCCAGAAGTAAACCTAGGTGTTGAGTGTGCCTACTAGTCAAGTATTATAGTGGGCTGTGTGGAACAATTTACTGGCAAATTCTAAAATCCAACTGAGCAATGTACACATTCAATAAAATCCAGCACAGAGTATGCAAGTGTGGGGATAGAAATAAATAGATAACCCTATAAAGCCACATACACACTTTATCCTGTCAGCTGGGAGGTAGAGAATTCTGTTCTGAATTGGGTTCCAGGTCATCCTGGATCTGAATCAGACCCTGCTCTCAATAATGACAGAAGCAAAAGTCAAAGGCCGTATGAATCTGAAAGCATCAACAGCAACAATAGTCAGCCCCCAAATATAGCTTAATTGAGAATGGTAAATCCAGCCAAGAATATGTAAGCCATAGCCTGCCCTGACATGGAAAGAGAGGTTAGCACTTCCAGTGCAGGTCTGTGTTCCTGCTTGTTCGTCAGTCGGCCTCAATACCTTTTGGCTTCACATCTCACCAATGCTGAGTGCCTACCCCGATCCTCCGTGTTGTGCTGTGGAGCTGATGCTCTGATCAGCCGTGCTGGGTGCCCTGCCACCGGGGCAGAATGTGTTCTCTGGAGGTTCTGGAGGCTGGGGGAAGGGAGAGTGCAGGAAGCCTGGAGTTGTACTGGAACTGCCCAGCTGCTCCCACCTGTATCTCTTTCGTCATCTCCGCAGGTTCCTTGAGCCTGCAAGGACGCTGACAAGGGTGGAACACGGCCTGGCTTGGTCTCTGCTCCTCGGCGCAGCGCTGGGCAGGTGTGCGGATCATGTTGATAGCGCGGATGGGGGCCCGCAAGCGCCTCAGTGGGACTCTGGCTGTTTTCTTCCTTTTTGGTGTATTTTGTTCTCTCCTGCTTCTCCGCTTTGTATAATAAACACCTGTACAACTTCACTTTTCAGAAGAAGAGTGCATTTTGCTGTGGTTTTGTTTAAATCCCTCTCTAGGCTGGTTTGTCATGGCTTCTATCCTGCCATCTTACCTGGAAGTCTTGATAATGTTTTTTTAATTTATTTTTATTTATTTATTTTGGGGGCATTGAGGTAGGGTTTCACTCTAGACCAGGCTGACCTAGAATTCACTATGTAGTCTCAGGGTGGCCTTGAACTCATGGCAATCTGCCTACCTCTGCCTCCCAACTACTGGGATTAAAGGTATGTGACACCATTCCTGGCTATTAATAATTTCTTAATCACTCTCTCTCTCACACACACACATTCTCTCTCTCTGTCTCTCTCGCTCTCTCTTACACACACACATATACACACATACATATGGTGCATATTGGTTATATTCACCCTGCCATTACCCTTTAATTTCCACATTTCTTCTGAAACCTTTTCTTCCCAACTAATCCCTTTTCCACTTCTTTATCTTTTTTGTGACCCACTGAGTTTAAGTATGATTGCTTGTGTGAGCACAAGTAAGTTACCATTGGCCATAGCAGTGAAGACTGTGGCACCCACTTACCCAGCTATCATTATCTTCCAGTAGATGTTCTGTTGGGAATAAGGTTTCATGAGCCCCCGTCTTCCTTTCCCCTCCTTTTTACTCCCCTCCCCTCCCCTATTCTATCCTATCCTATCCTTCCCTGTCTGTCCCTGCCCTATGCTATCCTATCCTGACCCTATCCAATCCTGTCCTGTCCCATCCCGTCCCGTCCCGTCCCGTCCCGTCCCGTCCCGTCCCGTCCCGTCCCGTCCCGTCCCGTCCCATCCCATCCCATCCTATCCTATCCTATCCTATAAAAATTGTCAGGTTCTGTCTCATGCAGGAAACTCCTGTTGATCATGAGTGTAGCATCCATGTTATGTCCATAAGATGGAATTTCACGACACCCCTCCCCATACTGTGTCTCTTACATTGTTCCTCCCCTCAGCCTGAAAGAATACTTTTTATTGATATAATAAATTATCCATGAGATGTTACTGAGCAATACATTTTATTTTTAAAATATTTCATTATTTCTCCATTTGTCTTTCTGTAGACTAAATTATATTACAAATAAATTCACAATTCCTTGACAAAGGATATAGCTATATATATGGGATGGTAGAATTGCTGGTGGGTGTTTTCCTTTATTTCAAATTTTGTTTTCCTAGGCTTTCCAGATTTCCTGGGTTTAGCCTCGATTAAACACTTAATTTCCAGTGGATTATCTCTGATTAAGACTAAAGTACTTGGCCATATTAGCACAAAATCTAGTCTTAAAACTTTTTATACTCACCCTGAGACAATCCAGAGCTTGGTTCCCGCAGGTCTTTTCTACTTTCCTTTATCCCTTATTTATGATTCAATCTAAGGAGGCTGGGAGTGGGAGTTGGCTGTTTCTGCTATTCCAGCGTAGTGGTGGCCAACGTTTGAATTAAAACTGGATGTGACAAACCATGAATCATGGCAATTACTGTAAGTCATTTGTACTCGGGCATGGGAGGTGTGAGAAGTAAATGCTGTTCTGCATGGTAAAGTAAACCCTGAAGACTTGGCTTCTCTGCTTGTTACTGCCGTAACACACTGATAGGAGGAAGTGGATAAACAGCCCTTGACTTCGCTTATGCTTTTGGGTCAGATTTGTCAAGTGCCTAAGGCTAGGCTTGACTCAGTGCCTATTAAGCCCTATATTTTATTATGACAGGCCACTTCCATGCTTTTAGGTATCATATTTTATAAAATTTAATTGGTAGGGAGAAACCTGGGAAGCAATACAAGTTATATAGTATAGGCCAACATCAACAGATATGAAATGGGGAAGGACAAGGTGGAAAACACAAGTTCCTGATGTTCTTCTGCTATTCAGTATACTTTGAGACCTTAGATAACCTGTCAGAAAATATATTGGAAGTAAAATTCACCAATACCCTGCATTAACACGAATCAAGTAAAGTTTAGAAAATGTAACATCTAGAATAATAATGATTTAAATATACAAGGCTCCAACTTGCATACTGCAATATTCAGAGGAAAGTGCTTCTAAGCCATCTCCTTGCAAAGTTAAGGTCTAAGTTGGGGCTCTCAGGGACCCCTGGTGACTGGGCAAAGCTTCTAGTTCTTTTCTTCTCACTTTGATCCCTGTCTCCTCCCATTTCTCAAACCTCCCTTAGGTACATGGTCATGGCTGTCCTGTACTCTCTAAGGTCCACTGTTGATCTACATGCTTACGTCCTACATAATCATGGCTGTTGTTTAAATAAGAAATCCACATATGGCAGTATATCATTTGCTTTCTTTTTTAATGCGGTGCTTCTTTAAACTTCAACAAAAAGCAAACAGAATATATGCAACATGAAGCAATGCCCGATTCACTTTTCTTGTTCCAATAAGAAATGTCAGCTGAGGAGGCGTTCAGGACTGCTCACAAGCTGTCACTCAGCACTGGGCACTGGCTGTGCCCAGGTTTCTGTCAGCAAAGTCACCCTCCCCGTTGCTTAACTAGTGCCACCCGAGCACAGGGTGCTATGTCAGGGTTCAGCTGAGAAGCAAACCTTTGGCTGTCTCACTGGGAAGTGGCCCCCTAAGAACACAGCACCGCAGACGCTGCCACTGTGGAACTCGGGGGTCTGCACAGAGGCACGGGCAGTGAATCCCATCTTTGTTGCTAAACATCTTAAACTCTGACACTGTGATCTTTCCTGGCAGACCTGGTCTTTACAGTGTTGAATTGCTGCTACTCTTTTATTTACAATGTAATGACCCCAGCATAGTACCGAACATCTCCCCACACGAAGCTTGCATTTGATCAGCACATAAGCCAGCTGTGTGACTTTCTAGAATCTTAAAGGATAGACATTGTAAGTCAAAACTACATCCCTACCCTATGACAGCTGAGGTTCCCGTGTGCAGGAGAGAGAAGAAATGGCATGCCTGACTGAACTGAGAACACCGCTGGCTCCCGGGCCCCCCTTCCCAGACACCTGCTCCCACAACGTAGGCACGTCCTGTTGTGCCTGGTCACCTGTGCAGGCCAGCAGGGCTCCAGGGTGTTACTTCCTGCGGAAGGCCGCCCTCTTGAACTTGCTGTGGTGGTCTCCAGCTCTGCTCCGAGAAGGGGTTCACCACACTTGAGCGGCTCGTCCTGCTCATTGACCAGCCAGATGTTGTGGTGGAGCCCACCTAGAGAGGACTGCCCCACTGCCAATGTTTCCTTTCATGCTGACCACCAGAAAATGGTGTCATTCCCTAAACTTTGGATTCTGTCTGCTGGGGCCAGCGGGGTCTGTGAGGACTGTGGCATAGCGTTTCCCTGGCTAAAGGATATCCCAGGAATTCTGTTGGGTCTGGTCTTAAGCTGGGTGGGTATCAGCACTGCCCAGCTCATCCCCCTCCTCCCGTGTCATAGGTGACCCGCAGCAGGTGCCAGGGTCTGATCTTCCACTTCCTGCAGGCTCCAGGGCCTGGACCACTTGCTGGGGCTGCCAGGGAACGGGGTGTGGTAGGAAGGGCAGCTGGCAGGGGAGAAGCCACACGCCCATCTGCCTCGTTTATTTATTTGTGTTCTTGTCGTTGCTGTGAAGAAATACCGACAAGAAGCAACTTAGGGGAGGAGTTTGTTTCGGCTGTGGTTTCAGATGGCAGAGGGCAGCATGGTGGGAAGGGCAGGAGCTCATGAGACGCTGGCGGGCCGCACTGCAGCACGGCAAGGACGGGGAGATGTGCAGGGAGGCGGGCTGTCGCCCCTTCAGCCCATCCCCAGTGACACGCTTCCCTCAGCAAGGCTCTGCTTCTAGAGGTTCTGCAACCTGCCTTGAAGAGCGCTACCCTACCCGCTGGAGCAAGCATTCAAGTGCACGAGCTGAGCTGACCTGGGTAGCATTTTACAGTCAAAGCACCGCAGCAAGCAATGTAAATGCAGAAATGCTCCTCACTGTCGTCTCACATCCTGTCCTGTGGCCTGCCTTCCCCTCAGCTACCTGGACATTTCAGCTGTCGTTCATTTGTCTGCATCAAGCTTAAGCTGATCTTTACTATTTGCTTAAACTCTTTTTCTTTGTTGTTATTCCCTGAAACTTGCTCATATATCTCTGTTTGTAGAAGATTTATTTATTTTTTCCAGGGCTAGTCAGATCCCCAGGTGATTTCATAAGTAATTTACTTCAAAAGCTAAAAACAAAAGTTGACTGGAATGTTGAATGATACATTTCTATTAGGTCTTTTAGGCAAAGCAGTGAAAGTGGGCTTTCTTTGCGTGGTGTGTCCTGTATTGTCAGCTGCATCCAACTCATAGCCGCAGGAAGGGGTACGATGGAAATCTTGTCGTAGAGTGTAAATGCTGGGACACTCAAGTTCAGTGTGTTAGCAAATATCTTTTAACGTGCACATGGCGCGGTTTGCCAGAGGGACATGTATTGCGGCTGTTGTAGGGGTGTTAAAGAACTTGCATTTGCTCCGGGCCTCTATGGAGATGGTGAGAGATGCTGTTCTTTGGGCCACCTGCTGCTCCGTGTGCCGCTGGTCATTGCTGGAAGGTGCATGCCGCTGACCGCTGAGTCCTTTTCTTAGCCCCTGCAGCGTGCTGTGAACAATCCCATTGCGTATCACAGTTCTTCTCCGGCAGACTCAGTGTTGGGAAGGGTCTGTTTCTTGGTTTTAGATGAATGCTCTTACTGGGACCTCACGCAGCAGAAAGAGAAGTCCACCTATAGATTTTTTTTTTTTTTTATATCGAGAGCTCTGCCTCCGTGACATAATCACCTCCCAGCACTCCATCTCCTAATGCCATTACCTCGTGGTGACCAGATTAGTACACACGTGGCTATGTCAGTACTGTGAGACTGTGACAAGCACCCTAGTTCACCTCCCCAGGGCCGCCCCTGAGTGTCATGACCTTAAGGAATAAAATCTGGTCCCTGGATCTGAGCAAGTAGGACAAGCGCAGTGCGGCAAAATAACATTTGAGAATCATGATTTCCCCTGAACCTATGTGATAGTTTGTGAATAGGGGCTAATGTGATTTGAATTTCTGCTTTCTTTCATGAATATCTCAGACAAAATAAAGTGGCAACTAGGCTTTGCTGGTTTTGAGTAGTTTTTGTTTACTGTCTGTTGGAGTGAAAACTCAATAAATTTTTGTGGGATGGACTAGTTGTTCACTGTTTTCATAATACTGACCAGATTTCTTGTTAGTTCAGGTATCTCTATAATTACTGATAATAACTGATCATGTGTGTGTGTTTTAAATGAGGATATCTAGTAGATTTTTTGTTTGTTTGTTTGTTTTTCGAGGTAGGGTCTCACTCTAGCCCAGGCTGACCTGGAATTCACTATGGAGTCTCAGGGTAGCCTTGAACTCATGGCAATCCTCCTACCTCTGCCTCCTGAGTGCTGGGATTAAAGGCGTGCGCCACCATGCCCGGCTTTAGTAGATTTTTTAAATCTGGAAATATACTAATAGACAAGAATAATAAATTTATTTAAGACATAAAATTTGTAGTTGAGCTAGATTCTTAGACTCAGTATATTTCTATCCTCTTACTTACCATCTTTCCTTATACCTTACCATCTCTCTCCACTTATCTCAATGAAAACACCAAGTGCTGAGTGTGTGCGCTATCATGAATTCGGTAGGGGTTGAATCAAGACAACAAGATTGTGTTTACTATGCTTATATCCCATATTGCCCCACAACTTGTGACTTACCTTTTACAACTGTACCTCTGCAGAGGTGTCTGATGCTTACCTGCTTGTAGTGACTTGTCATGCCCTGGCCGTCCTGAGCTTGTCATCTTGCATTTCAGGAGCTATGCCTGTTCCAGAGCAGCCTCCGTCAGCCTCCGAGCAGAGCAGCTCCCTGAATCCAGGCTTAAACCCCTCCAATGGCGACGGCTCGGAGGCAGAAACCACCTCCGCCATCCTGGCCTCCGTCAAAGAACAGGTAGAAACATTCTGTTTGTCCAATATGCTAATGAAGCTATGCAAAACTGTCTCCTCACGAACATGGATGATCACATTGTGTTGCAGGAGAACTGTCACATTAGCATTCATTACAAAAGTAACATTGAAATATGGTTGCAAGTGTTCTGGATTCATGCTGGTGTTGGTGACTTAGGCAGTTTTCCACGTAAACATAAAATTCTTTGATATAGGTGTTTTGCCAGATGTGTTGAACCTGACAGTCAGTAATGTTGAAGACTCAAGTCAATCGTCAACATCTATCCAGGAGGTTAAAAACTAGTATGTATTGCTATCAGTTGAATATCTTATTAGCTAAAAAAATTAGTATTCCCAGGGTTTCTTTCTGGTTGTATGTTAATTTCTTTGGGAAACTGGATATACCTAATATACTGAAAATCATGTGCAAGCATAAATATTTGAGAGTTTAAAGAAAATTGATAGAATTTATGTTATCAAGCATTAATGGCAATACAGGAAATATCTTTGAACTTTCCACATTGATGTAATCAAAGTCTGATTACTTTCTCTAAGATTATTTCTTTATAAAATGATAAGTAAGCAAAATGCAGGTGTGAGGTATACAAGAAACTATTTCCTAAAAATCACGATCAATTCTTTTATTTCCTTCTGAGAATATGCTTGAAAATAAAGCAGGATTCATAAAATTGTAAAGGTTTGTTAACTGACTTGCACATTTTGTTCTCATTTAGGGGATAGTGTAGTATAATTTGAAGTATGTGTTAATCTATAAATAATTAAAATTGAATAATTAACGTTCCTTTCTATGCTATGATTTCTGTATGTTAGGAACCTTCAAACTTTTATCCAGTTATTTTAACTTTTTTTTTTGTTCATTTATTTATTTGAGAGCAACAGACATAGAGAGAAAGACAGATAGAGGGAGAGAGAGAGAATGGGTGCGCCAGGGCCTCCAGCCACTGAAAATGAACTCCAGATGCGTGCGCCCCCTTGTGCATCTGGCTAACGTGGGACCTGGGGAACCGAGCCTCGAACCGGGGTCCTTAGGCTTCACAGGCAAGTGCTTAACCACTAAGCCATCTCTCCAGCCCTCAGTTATTTTAACTTTTATCATAAATTGCTAAGGATTGTTATGATACAGAAAGTTAGAACTGATTCCTGCAGTTAGCCTTCCTCACTCTACACACCTCGCACCGGCCCACTGAGAGCCTTTGTGACCCTCGGCTTCTGCACTTCTCCCTGCTGTGTTTCGGTTATTTTACTGAGTGGTGTTGAACTAGCAACCGCAGGAGGAAAAGTGGCACACCTAATTCCAGGGCCACTGCATGGTGGTATTAAAGTAGTGCCCGTATTGAAAAAGAAGGGGTAAAGAAGACTGTGTTTAATAGGGAAGGAATATTAGGCAAATCTAGGAAACCACCTATATGTTCAAATTATCAATAGAACCAAAAGAAGATATCACCGACTAAAGCGATTAATAATGCTGTCAGTCAAAAAATGCCCCCATTCTCTTCCTTTCAGGAAATGGGCAGCTAAGTATGAAATGCCAGATAAACACATTGGTTAGTCTAGTGTGGGAAGAGTCGGTAGGCAGGAAATTGGGCTGACAGTCAGTCTATACTATTTGATATTTGACAACCAAAAATCTACCACAGGTGTTTTTATTTTTATTTTAAAGGAATAGTGAAAATGGGGTGCAGAAAAGGTTTTGTGCCATTCACTATTCTCCTGACACTGCCCTGTTAGATTGAGCTATGCCCAGCTCTTATTCTGATGTGATCTGCAAGTCCTGCTAGACCACTAACCTTAATGCACTGACAACCTATAAAAAAAAAGGTAAAAATTTAGCAAGAAACTGGTGAGACCTGTTAGCAAACAGCTCTGTCACTTCGTCAGAGAATTTAATGGCACTCAGAATGAATGAAAAGAAAGTTATGGCTCCGTGTTGAAACATCAAGTCATCGCCAAGCTGCCCTTTCTCAAGCTGACATGCAGAATGTAAGCAATTGTAATCAGTGGTGTGTGGCTACTTGTTTATTTCTTTGGCAAATTGGGTCAAACTACTATTTTAAAGCTCCTATAGAAGCATAAATATTTGTGTATTCAAAGAAAATGGATATACTTTATCTTAGCACAGTACCACACCCAAATTGCTAAAAAAATTGAATGATCTTTGAAGAAGGAAAGGCTTAGGACAGACTCAGACATGAGTAGGCTCTCATTCCTCTGAAGTTCACATGTCAGCTTAGGACCAAGCAGTGGTTTAGGTTGAGGTGGCATCAGCATAACTAGGACAAGACCTGAAAGAAAATTAGCTATTAACTTCTAACCCAAACTGAAGTAAATTTCTTGAGGATAGCAGTGTAACAGTCAATAGGAGACTGTAATCATAGTTTTAGAAACACATGGAAATCACTGGCAATCATATAACACACAGTACAGAGGAAGACTTTAAGTGATGCACAAAACTATTTTTGGTGCTTTTGGCAATGTGCATACTAACAATACTAGAAAGGTAAATAAGTATTAAAAAGTGAAAAACATGAGCCAAGAGAAGATACATGCCACAGGCATATCAAAGTGTTGATAAAGTTAATGTAATGTGTCCTCATGACAAGAAAAACAGACTAGAGAAGTATGCAGGATGAGCAGGAAGCTCAAAAGAGGAAAATGGAAAGAAAAGTGAGTATATGGAAGTACTTTACCCTTGAACACATTCATGTAAATATTAAATTTTAACTGGAAGTAAGATTTCATTTAAATCGACCAAGAGTACTGTTAAAAATAATATAAATCACATTAATATTCTAGCTAAAATTGATTGTTTAGGAAATCTACATTCTTTTCTGTTCCTAGTCAGAATGTGAATAGCTGTATTTGGGGGGGAAGCGCAAAGTGACATGTTTCTGTGACTTGCATTTAGAAAGCCCCATACTAGCCCTCTTTAATTCAGCCATGCTTAGATGTATGTCCCATGGAAACTAGTGACCTAAAACATAAGAATTTATGTATATGGGCATTTGCTGAAACATTTATTTGGGGGTTGCTAAATCCTGGAAGAATACTGCTTGACAAAGAGTTGAAAAATGCTAAATACTTTCTATAAAACGTACATAGTTGCTAATAAATATGAGTTGGGTCTATATGTTTATCATTTGAAAGAAATCATGTGAATTATAGAACGGAAATGACAGAGGATGATACTCTGTGCTTTAAAAACAGAGGAGTTAATTGAGATTTAAATGTGCATATATTTATGAACTTCTCAAGAAGTCATAAGAAGAAATAAAATATTAACACTCATGATAATATGTGTTAATATGAATGGATGTATTTAAGATGGGATAGTTGCAGCCGTTTGGAATGTCTAAAAGGAATCAGGGGTGGGAGAAAAGAAGTGGCAGGTGGAATGTTCCTCAGCTTTGGCCAGGGGATTCTCCTTCAGGTGAAACCGTGATGTTTTAATGTTGAGAGTGTGGGTGAAGCACATAAGTCAAAACTTCATTACTATAAAGGTGGCTCAAAATTCTTTTGTAAAAAATTTTTACATTGCTAAGAACTAACACAGAACTCACACATGCTAGGCAAGTCCTATCTCATTGAGCTATGTGCATAGACCTCAAAAGTCTTGCTTAGAATTGAATAAACCCTGGGACTCTTTTGTCTAAATAATGAAAACATTCATTATTCATTCGGTTTGATAGCAAAGCTTGGATTTTATTGTGGCTCGTGAATGAGGTGCGTAAGGAAAGGCCATCATGGGAACTTGACATAGAGGCAATCAGAATCTTCACCTAAGACCTGCGAGGCAGATCCCAGGCGTAACGTTTCCTGTGTGGTATGAGAAGGAAGGCCAGGAGCAGCGGGTTGCAGGAACTCTCGGGCTTTCTTGATGTAGCCTCTCACCCCTGCATTGAGGCATTCTAGTCTCAAGGTTGCCGCCTTCTCTTTATCTTGTCCAGACTATTATCTGTGGCGTCCATGTTTCCTCTAGTGAGCATCATATGAGATTAGAGAACAACTGACTCTAAAAGCTAAGTACTTTGATTCTTGATAATTATATCCACAATATATCACTTTAAGAAAATTTCTTCTTCCTTTAGGTCCAAGTTGAGAATTGGCTTTTTAAGGTAGAAATCCCATGTATTCACTTTGGGATCCTCAAGTGAGGATCTTTATGATATCACAGCATGCTCTTTTCTACTCTCTCTCAGGAGATCACTTCTGCAGCAGGAGCTTACTCCTGTGTACAGCAAGCACCCACTTTGTGCCTTCATGTGATGAGTCACGCAGCTCCTTACTCGGGATGCTTAGGGACAGAGCATGAAGAGCAGCACGCACAGGGAAGTTGAGGTGACAGTCCCCACCACGAGCCGTTAGTGAGACTCAGGCTGGCAGCTTGCATCACGGAAGCAAATCCTGTAGTGTAACCGGGGACTGCACTTAGGTCCTGTCGCACGCACCTTGCTTTGACAAATGCTTCCCACACCGCAGCTCAGCGGTAGAGTGCGTGCATCGCATGAGTGAGGCATTCAGTGCCATCTTAGTACCAAAAGTAACAAACAAATAGCCAAAAAACACACTCAAGGAAAAAATTAACATATTTCCATCTTATGTAAAATCAAAAGATTTTTTTTTGGTTTTTAATTTGGAACTTTAGAATATGAACATATTGCGAGTTTGTCATATTCCCACCACATTATGACTGCTATGTCCCTCTCCCCCACCCGGCTTCCATCCCGCTGTGGACTCATGAGAGGAAAGTATGCCTTTCTTATTTAACTTGCTTCTTTGTAATTTTAAAGTACATCAGCTCTATTTAACAGGAGTACTATATGGAAGGAGCCAATTGTGAAATAATCTCCTGTTTATTACTCTCTCTCTTGCTATCTGTCACTGAAAAGTTCTGTAACATTGTTAGTGTTACTACGATATGCAACAGTAGGTTCTGAAAACACAATACAGAATGTGACCAACCATTGTTACTCATCTTTCAAATAGTATTTTGGAAAAAAAAAACAAAAAACTGTGAGGGTAATATCAGAATTGTTATCTATAGAGCAAAGGTCAAGATGATACAGGATTATCAGTAAACAGCAGTGTATTTGTGATTCTTTTTCTTGTTTTTTGAGATAAGGTCTCCCTCTAGCTCAGGCTGGCCTGGAATTCACTATGTAGTCTCAGGATTCACTATGTACTCTCGGGGTAGCCTTGAACCCACAGCAATCTTCCTACCTGTGCTCCTGAGTGCTGGGATTAAAGGCATGTGCCACCATGCCCTGCGAATGCTTGATTATTTTAGTCAGAAAGGCATACCATAATAGAACAAGTTAACTATTCCACACGTCAGCTTTCAAATGAGAATCATTTCTATCTTGACTATTTTTTTAATATCTTGTTTCAAGCCATCCATGGATTGAGTAAGAATTAAAGCACAGCATTTCTCCTAAAGGCTCTCGTTACTAGCTCACCGGCTCTCTGAGGAGAGAGCCCTGATTCAAGGTGTACATGGGGGTGTGAGGGCCCAGCAGGGAGCTCTCACAATGGGGGCCTTAAAAGTCAATAGAGTCATAACAAGGAGGGGGCCAGCCATCTCAGCGACTCTCATGAGTGCCATAACAAAGGGTGAGGGGCTGTGGAGAGCTCCAGAGCTCCATGCAGTCAGAATGAGAGGGTCAGTTGTTCTCAGAATGATGACAGCTTTGGGTCTGATACAGGTTTTTTTTCTTTGTTGATCTTGCACATAAGAAAAAGTGATGGCCCAAACGAGAAATGAAGGGAGAAACAGGGTTACAAGCAGTTGTCTTTAGTGTTAATGCTACAATTTCCAGTCATGGGAGAAAAATTCTGTAAAAGCGGAGGGCCATCTTTCTCTACCATGCCACAGCACTTTATGTTTTTCCTAGTAATTATAATAATATGATATATAATGATAATACATATACAGCTTGTGTGCATGTATGTGTGCTGAGTGTGCCCATGTGTGTCTACACGTTCATATGTGTGTGCATGAGTGGGTGTCTACATCACATGCACGTGGAGGCCAGAGGGCAGTATCAGGGGTCGTTCTCAATTTCTCACCTCTCCACCTTATTTCTGAGACAGGCTTGCTTACTGAACCCAGAGCTCACCAATTTGGCTAGTGCAACTGTCCTCCTTCCCCAAGGATCCTCGTGTTTCCATGTGTGCAGCACTGGGATTAAAAGTGTTCCCCGCCATTTCAGCATTCACGTGGGTGCTGAGGATCCACACTCAGGCCTACCCAATCGCACTGAGTCGTTACTCCGCCCAGTGCAGCGGCCTCGGGGCACTAGCTTACCTGCTCAGCCTTTGAAAACAGCAACTCAGTTCTTAGGAAGAACTCACTTGCGACCTTGCTCTGCATTTTCTGTCACAGTGTTAAGTAGGGCTGCACATGACAATGAAGGCTATCAGGAGGAAGATAAAAAATGTAACCAGCACAGGATGTTGACTGAGAAGGTGGCTGTTAGTCTGTGAGGTTTTATATCATGATGCTTCACTGCTTTGCATGCCCATTCCTCATTTATCATTATAATTCATTGTTACGTGTTCATACGTGAAGTTCTGTTGCATATTCTAAATGTGGTTTATTTTGCAATTTTTTATGAACTTTGCATTATGAAATTAATTCTTGTCTATGGTAAAAAGTTTAACCTCACAAAGGGGGAACATGAAATTTTATTTGAGAGTATATTACAATCAATTAACTAGTTAACCTATCATGAATATTTTTTGATATCATTAACTATTATTTTTACTAATACAATGAAATATAGAATCCTTGTTAATTAGTTAATATTCTAATTTTATTTAGTTCTTCTAAAATTTTGACCTCTTAGGCTGATTCAATATTCTCATTATGAAAAAATGTCATGTCGCACTTCCTTGTACATAAATCATTGGGTCTGCTTTGACACAGGCTGCCTGGAGCAAAGTTTTGAAAAGGAGCTTAACGACCCTTACAAACTCATTGGGAAAACATGTCATAATTAATTACTGATAAGGGCCCCAGGCAGGACAACAAAGCAGAAACTTGAGGTATAAAAATCAATGCCTTCTGCAGGGTTTGCGCAGAGTGGGAAGTAAACACAGAGAACATTATAGACAGCATAAAAGGAAAGGATTTATTATTTCAAAATATTCCCAGTTTAAAATTTTTATCCCAAATTATCCAAATATATGGTAGGAATAGTTGCGATAAACAAAGGAATTATCATAGACCAAGAAAACCACATCTCCAAAGAGATATACGTTTAAACAAGGTATATATGAAGCCTCTTTATAGTTATATAATCTTTATAAAATGTTGTTTTGCTAAACATTCACCTGCGAAACATCCCGTCAGGTATATAATTGTGGTGGTTTGAATATATGTTTGCCACTGACTCAGGTGTTCAAATTAAGCTTGGAACTTGGAGCTTCAGCTGCCTGGCTGAAGGAGGAGGTATCGTGGGGGCGGGAGCAGGGGGTCCTGGAGTCCAGCCCTCAGGTGTATTTGGGGCCAGATCCGAATTCCTGCGCAAAGGGGTGCAGAGAAATCTGAGTTCTGTTGGGTTCTGGGCGAGCCTGTGCTTGCTGCTTTGGAGCTTGCTGTGGTGGCTTCCCTCCGCTGGGATGTGTGGAAGTGGCTTCTTCCACCAGTGGTGGATCTGTGAGCCAGGACTGAACCCCTTGGTCCTCCAACACTGTCTGGTTTGATACCCATCCCCAGCATCATTAGAACTGTCTACAACAACGGTCAAATAATAACTTTTCTCCTTTATATTTGCTCCACTAGTTATGTGCATGTACAAGAATGCAGCTACTGAAATGCCTCAGCTTACCTCCTGCAGGCCATGGAGCGCGCTCAGGAGCTGAAAGGAGCAGAGTCTTCTGCGCTCCAATTCCAGGCCTTGTCTGCATAGTCTATAGTCTCCTCCTTTCTCAATGACAATGGCCTTGCTCGCCCTCTTGCATCTTCCAAAGGCTCTTCTCAGGTCAAGACGGGTGGCTCCCCTTCTGGCCTAAGCCTGAGGAACAGGGGAGGGAAGGGGCAGCTCCTGGACGAGCAGTAGCTGCGGAGAGCGCGGGTGACCTGCGCCCAGCGGCCACACGTCGCAGGTACAGCCACGCTTGGCTGTCGCCGGTTCCCTTTGACGAAACCTTCCCGCTGCCGACTCAGGGCCGGGACCAGAGCTACCTCCGCCGTGCGTCGGTGACATACCCGAGGCAGGCTGTGGGTCATTTTCAAGCTGCTGGCACTGCGCTGCCATCCTACAAGGCACGGGCACGTTCGTGCGCCCAGCTGTCACTGAGCGTGCTGCCCGGGAGAAGAGCAGATCCGCGGTGTGTTTTGCTCGTGACACGTTCTGCTTTTCATGTTCTATGCATGGCCTTAGGAAGCATCTGTGCCACTTGCCTAATTACCGTGAGAAAGGACGGTTCAATATTAATAATGCACAGAACAGAAAAATCACTTTTGACATGTGATCTCCTGCATTCAGATAGCCAATGCTAAGTGGCCGCCTCCAGCCAGTCGGTAGGCCTGTCAGGAGGGTTTCTGCGACCTGGAAGGGACACCCCTACACCAGGAAGGTGTACACAGGGCCAGTCAGTGTACTGGCATCCTGCCGTTCTTCTAGGTGATCACCAAAGGTGAAAGTTTTTCTCTTTTCTTAATTTCTTTAGTCTGTGTTTCTATCTAGTAAGTGTGGTATGGTGTGTGCTTGTAGTATATGCATATGTGTGAAGACATGTGCAAAAGCATGTGTGTCGAGGCCAGATAGTAACACTGGGCGTCCTCCTTCGTTCTTCTCCCGTGCATGTGTGTGTGAGTGTGTGTGTGAGTGAGTGTGAGTGAGTGTGTGTGGCTGGGTGTCTCACTGAACTAGAAGCCGCCATGTCCCATGAGCCTGGCAGACTAGCAGCCCCAGCGACTCTTGTTCTCTGCTCCCCACTTCACTGGGGTTACAGGCGTGCACGACCCCCCAGCTGTTTCCGTGGGTGCTGAAGAACTGAACTCGGCATTCGAAGGTCTTCTCTGGTATTTATGCTTGTGCGTCAAGCCTGCTTACCCACTAGGCCGTATCCCCAGTTCCTTTGTGCAGTTCTGACATAGAACTCTCCTATTAAAGACTAGAAATCTGGAGCATCGATCAGGAATGTTGAATTGTGAACATGGGCAATGGTAGGTCCTATCGGCTGTTAGCTACAACCCCACACCCATGACAGGTGAGACCTTCCACCAGACCATGCCAGTGCAATCCTCAGAGCAGCTGTTGGCTACGGCAACCCTGTTCAGAGTGCTGCACATTGCAGGCCCTTTGCAGAGGCCTGGCCTTGCCTGTCTACAGCCAACGCACTGTGCTCTGGAAATTGATAATCTCGAGTGAGAATACTGTCTCTTTGGGGAGCTCTGCTCATATTTGTACCAGGACCTCAGTCCTCCGTGGGCTGTTCCCCAAGAGCTCAGCTGTCAGAGTTCCATGGCAGTTAAGGAGAGGAGGGATAAATAACTGCGCCAGGTTTCCTCTGGCACCAAAACCTTTCTCTGTGCTGTTTCCAATTGCAAACTGATACTAATGCCATAGAAACATTTAGTAGAAGCCATACAGTGCTGTTTTTAATGAGTCATAGCAATTAGTAGAAACTTTATTTTGGCAAATATGTCGTCTTATTCATTATTTTTCAGAATGGGGGTGTGGCCATCCCCATCTTCCTGGAATTTTGCCATTCCCCAAGTAGTGCTGTCCGTGGAGGGCTGAGGGATTTTTTCTGGGGGGGGGGGGCTTTTACATTGTATTATATTGAGGGCATGAGTTTAGGACTTAATTTATTGTGTTTCCCTCTTGTAGTTCAGTGTGAAAGTACATGCTTTCCTTATGGCTAAAGTCCTAGGCTTAATTTTATGTGCTACAAGGGTCTCATCTCCATTGTTACACTGTTCTTGTCTTTCATTGTTATTTTAATGGCTGTGCTGCATTGATGTCTTGTATGTGGGCTGCCTGCTTATCTTTTTGGAACCACCCCTTTGTTATTAGGAATGTCAGAAATCCAGATTACAATTTGCTCTATAACCAACCTCAACTGAAACTTGTTTAATCAGGTGAAATGAGATGTTTTCAGTTTAAAATGAGATTACTTATTAAGAATGTCATTCATTGATAAAATATGTGTCTTAGTGCACTTTATTTCAGGTAAAACACAACTCGTCATGTTAATGCGTGGATCAGCAATGTCACACATTTGAAGACACACAGTTATGCCACGTGTTTCATAGTTATTGAAGGTCGCCTTCAATAAATGAAAGTGTTTTCAGAAAACAGACCTTTGTCTGTGGCAGAATGTTCCATTAAGTTCCTTTGATACTTATTTTGAATGTCCTTTGTCATTGCATTTAACTGTTTTTCTTGCAGATTTTGAAGACTTTTTTTTTTTTACTGTTTACAGTGTATTTGTGTTTATGTTTAGTTGTGGTATGGTGCATGGATTGTACACGTGTGTACTTTTTTATCATTTGCTGGTAGTTTGAATGTACGTCCCCCATAGATTCAGGTATTTTATTGAAACTGCATTTACAACGTCAGCCCTTAGCAGGTTGACATCTGCTGGGGGTCGGGGTGGGGCATGTCACCGGGGTGAGGGGAACCTGGATTCCAGCCTAAAGGTATGCCTAGACTTTTTATTTTAATATTAAAAATTTTAAGCAGTTTGTACTCTTTTATTCCCTCTCCGGTGTTCCTATTTCTTTAGACCCCTCCTCTGTGGGCTCCTGGTATTTACTGTGTGCTCGTGACTGTCTCAGTTAGCCCCAATGGGGTAGTGGGGAGACTGTGCCCCGGGGTGTTCCCACCCGCGTTCTCCGCCCTCTCTTACACAGTGTTCTGAGAGTCATGAGTCAGGGCAGCCTGTTGGCAGTGTGACTCGGTGTTGAGCTCTTTGTGGCCTTTGGATTTGTGCTTTGATAGGCTTTGCTTGAGAACCATGTCTGCCACCGTCACCCTGGAGCTGGCAGTCTGCGCCTGCTTGGGGATGCCCATCTGGTAGTGTCTCCTCTGTGTCTGGATTTGGGAATGGGAGTCACCTTCTTGGGCCGTTTCATGGAACTTCCTCTGGATCTGTAAGCTTGGGAAAGATCACTTTCTCCCATATTCTGTGTCTGGTTTGGTTGTTTATCTCTGCACCGTGACGCTGACTACAATACTGACTTTATGATATTTTCACACAGCCCGTGTTCTGTGCGCATGTGCGGGTGACAGTGGCTGGGTCAGCAGGCTCCTCGAGCCGTGCCCAGAATAGCATCACTCCTCTCTGCAGACCCCTTGGAGTAGAACTTTCAGAATACAAAGCACTATAAACATTTCTGTTGAAAAGGTTTATAAGTTTTCAGCCGCTATAACATCCTCAGCTCATTTTCAGCACTTTTGAAAGAAAATTCTTCATTTGATGGTGCTGTAAGCAGCTGAGCATTGAAGGCTGCAGAATGGGAATGGGAAGGAGGAAAGCTTGTTGAAGGCCACCGGGGTGAGGAGGCAGCTGTGCTACAAGGGACCCGAAGCGCAGGTCTGCGGCACAGGGCACTCAGCGGCTGCATTGTGACTGCATGCTTGTCCTCTGCTCCGGCAGTGCCGGACTGCACTGATTCAGAACCGTCCCCGTGCCTGTCGAGGTGACTCGGGTTAACGGGCCTTTCGTGCAAAGCCTGCACGAAGTTCTGCAGGGTCCACATACAAAGTGGTGCATGCATTTGGAGTTCAAGTGTAGCAAAAAGAGTCCCTGTTTCACCTATAATCTCTCTCTCTCTCTCTCTCTCACACACACACAACACACACGCACATTCACAAAAAAGTAAATAAAAATATTTTAAGTCACTACATGATTCTTACCTCTTCAGTCATTCATTTTTAACATTGAATCTTGGCACTTTCTAGTTGAATACTGACTCTATATTCCATCTCTTTACTTTACATAGCTTTATAGCTATGGTAGGAGAAGCACCTTGGGAGAACAGCTATAGATTGATGCACCTACTATATGGGTCTCCTGGCGTGCTGATTGTTGAGGTTAATGGTCTGGGGGCAAGCTGGTATCTTGAATGGAAGCTGGCCTAAGCATCAACTTGCCAGTTTTCCCACTGGTCATATAAACCACACGTTAATTCATCCATCTACCCACTGAAGAGTATTTGGGTTTCTTTCACTGCTTTTGTGTTAGGAATAAGAATGCTGTGAATATTTATGACCAAGATTTTTGTTGATATATATATATATATTTTCTCTTGGATAAAGACACAGGAGTAGGAATGCCAGGTCATATGATAAATTAGTTTTACTATTTTAAAACATTTTGGGAAACACATTGCATGTATTGGGGTTCCAGTTTATTTGTAGCTTGCCAACACTTCATACTGTCTGTCCTTGTTATTATAGAAATAATGCTGTGCTGAAATTTTTCTGAAATGAGCTGACAGACCATAGAGTAAAAAAACATGAAAACAGTTCCCCATCAGCAGTACTGGGGTAGCACACTCAAGCCTTTGAGGAGTCTCAAAATCAAGCTATGCAGTTAGGTCTTTAGAAACGCATGAGGTTGTACTTGCAAACTATGATGTCACTGTGGAGTGGGCGGGTGAGCTATTAAGGTTTGTTTCCACATTGCTATGCAATAAAACTAGACTTCTTTTCGACAACTGTTGTACAACTGAGAAGACAAAGATAAAGTTTCAAAATAACAGGGTAGAGCCGGGTGTGGTGGTGCACACCTTTAATTCCAGCACTCCGGAGGCAGAGGTAGGAGGATCACCGTGAGTTCGAGGCCACAATGAGATTACATAATGAATTCGACGTCAGCATGCACTAGAGTGAAACCGTACCTTGAAAAATCAAAACCTTTTTTTTTTTTAAAATCTAAGATGCATGTTAATTTACACAGGTTCCTAGACCACATGGTGTACCTTCCCTTTCCTCAGCCCTCAGCTCTTCCCTTCTCCATATCCCTGTGGCATATGAATGAAATGTGGTATTCTTAAAAATATCTTTCCAGTCTGGAATTTCCAGTTGTTTGGTTAGTTTGCAGTTATGAACTCAGGGCTTGGGGTTCCAGGAATCATCCTGGAACCTCATATGTGATATGTTACAGTATGCACACGTGTGCAATTGCATGCCCCATGCATGCGCTTTCAGTGGCCAGAGAACGTCAAGTACCCCCTCCATTACTCATTCACGAGCTTCCTTGAGAGAGAGTCTGTCACTGGACCTAAACTGCCCTGCTTTCCTTGGTAGCCCCAGCAATTCTTCTGTCTTCCCTCTCCACAGGACTGGGGTGATAGATGTGAATAGCGACACACATCTGTTGATGTGGGTGTTGGACAGTAGAACTCAGACAATCTTATACCATCTCAGGACTGGGGTTATAGATGTGAATAGCTGCACACATCTGTTGATGTGGGTGTTGGGCAGTAGAACTCAGACAATCTTACACCATCTCAGGACTGGGGTTATAGATGTGAACAGCTACACACATCTGTTGATGTGGGTGTTGGACAGTAGTACTCAGACAATCTTACACCATCTCAGGGCCAATCTTGTATTAGAGCCACTCTTCTGCTGTCAATCTCTGTAGCCCTGGATCATTTTTTTTCTAAGAATTTTCTAGAATAAATTCTTCTTAAATCAAAGAATACATCCATATGTCAAAATCTCAGAATGAGGTTTTGTATGTCACTGTGGCTTACTGACCTCTGAGCTGACAGTGGCTAGGCAAGTACCACTCTTGCCAATGTTAGATATTAGTATTTTAAAGAAATCAAAGGAAGAAAGTTGCACTTCTTTTCTTGAGTAAGAATGAATGGGCTCTTTTCTATATGTAGAGAAATATAGACTCAAGGAGGAACAGAAGAGTAAGAGAACATGGGATTCATTAAAACTTTGAAATAACTAAGATTCTCACAAAATTTGGGATAGAAAACTGTAGAAAACCTCAATAAAATCTCAAGGAATTTAGACACCATGAATTTTGCTATGGGAAATATTCCCAGGACCAATTGATAAATTTCCCTCCTTTTATAAACCCTAGGGAAGTCCTCATAATGCCTGGACTATAGAAGTAGTTCTGGGCATAAGACTTACAAATGGAAGTTTTTGTTTTGTTAATTAACAATAACAACAATAATAAATTTCATATCTAACCAGTGAGGCTGAGTTGACTATGAAAAATTGATTTTAGGAGTCCTATTGTTTTATAGCCATTGTAATATTTTATGTAAATGAATGCATCTCTTCATTTTATTTAAATTGAAGTATTTTAGAAATGTTCCTTAGTGAGTGTGATGTAACTATTTACCTCTTCGAAATTTATTGGATAGCAAAATTTTTAGTATAAAGATTGTGCTGTTAAAGATTGTAATGAGTTTCAATGAATGAATAAATAAATAAATAATGGATAAATATATAAAAACTTAGAAATTGTAATAAAAAGTAAGTGAAATTTAATACAGTTACAATGATTTAGAGGTAGCAAGGTCCTGAGGCAAACATTGCCTAGCAAAAAATAACTTACCATTTACTTTAAAAATAATTCAACTAGACAAAGTCATTGATCTTATTCATAAAATATGAGATCCTTGGGTATTTATTCTAATATGTTCTTTTTGATACTGTGCACATAAATATAAATGAGAAATTACATTTCCCATTGTTAACTGCTTTCACTGATTTCATTATTTAAAATATTTAGTTAACTTTGTCTATAACTAAATTATAATTCATTTTGTTGCTCCAATTTACAGTTGTTTTCAAAAAGCATTTTGACTTTATACTGAAATGATTTTCTCATGATGGTTTGTATAAAGGAAGCTAGCAGTTCCTGTGGGAGACACGTTATTGATGGTGGTCAGGCTTGCCTCACTGGCCCACATTGTACACTGTGCCAAATGCCTGAACCCGCTGGCCATAGAGAGTTGATGGCGTAGGAGTGGCCGCTTGAACTGATGTTGACATACGCACTGTGTGGAGTCGGCTTGTCCTAGCACTGTGTGTGAGGGTTTACCTGTGACAGAGAGCTTGGATAATTAGAAACCCCACTTATTCTCGAAAAAAGCCAGGATGTTTGTTCAGCTGTTTGTAAGATTCAGTGAGAGATACAAATATCTTTTTGATAAATTCTTGTTTGATTTTGTTTTTGTCATTTTTTTGCATAAGTTAGTCAGATTCTATCAGAATCAAATCCCCCCTTTACTTTATGGTATTCCCTGTATAAAAGGATTTGGTTAGAAATTGTTTTGAAGGCAGACCAAGGACATTTCCTTTTTATCTTAAGACACATATAAATGCTTTTAAAAACTTATAACTGTATTGAAGGATTACAGAATATTGATTTCTGGCAAGACATCCAAGAACTGAAACCAAGTAGACTAGGCTACAGAAATCTGCTTTCTACAGTAGTTTCTTGATGGGGATGGCATTCTGCAGTTAATTAAAGGATGTTTCCTTAGACAGAATGGCTCATTCACTCAGAGGTAAATCATTAAATCAGTTACTTGTGAATAGACTATAAAGATGTGATTGCAAGGACCCAGTCAGGGTTGACTGAGAAGGAGCCATTGCAAATTTCCTTGTTTGCTTTGTCATGCCCCATACCCCTGCCACATACCTTACCTTGGTGACCAAAATAAACTTAAGTGCTTTATTTAAGACAGCATTTGACCTTTTCTTGAGATATTTTTTTTCTTGAGATATTTTTTTGTAAGTCAAATAATGGAGGAAGATTGTGAGATTGTGTGTGTGTGTGTGTGTGTGTGTGTGTGTATTATTAAATTTGTAAGTGAGAGTCACATATAAATTTCCCTATCCCTAAAATAAAATTCCCTATCCCTAAAAAAAAAAAGTCCCTATCCCTAGAGTGGGCTCACTTTTTCACTACTCTAGAAATGTCAATAAACAAAGTAAAGATTAGAATGGCATTTTTTATGCTTTTTAACATTACCTGAATAAAGTATTAGAAAGGAAAGAGAAAATTAGGCAGCGATCTTTAGGAGAAAATTGAATGGTTCATAAAAGCATGTCATTATTGCTATGAAGATGAAACATTGTTGAGACATTTGTTTCTGTATTTGGAAGATCGATTCCAGCCATTTTTTTTTCTCTTTTATTTCCTACCAGTAGTGGCTCTGCAGGAACACTCCTCCATCAGATTCTTCCAGTTTATTTTCAGATAGATTCACAGAAAAAATATCCCAAGTTCTCTTTAAAAATAAATTAAGCCATTACTCACAGCGGGTATACACTCCCTATGTAACAAAATTAAGTGGGGAGTGTGATTTACAACTAAGCTAATAGTGAAGACACTGTCAACACTTCAGTCTTGTTTCCCACCAGCGATGTTGGAGTGGCTGTGACCTTGAAGAACTGAGTCCTCAGTCCCCTTTCTCTGTCTCCCTTACAGTGCACTTCCAGAAGGTAGGAGGTCAGGAAGCCATGATCCCCAAATGCAGGTCTATATTTAATTAATGGGTTTTTAAACATACCAACAATTGTATTGCATTTTGTTAAGAGAGTTGCAAAATTATGCATTCATGCAAAATGCCATTTCTTCTTTTTAAAAATAAAGGTGACATTTAAATATTCTAATGATATTTAGATTTTGTAGAGAGTGTTGAAGAAAAACTTATAAAAAAACACATACCTGTAGAAGCCTAAGGACCCCGGTTCGAGGCTCGGTTCCCCAGGACCCACGTTAGCCAGATGCACAAGGGGGCGCACGCGTCTGGAGTTCGTTTGCAGAGGCTGGAAGCCCTGGCGCGCCCATTCTCTCTCTCTCCCTCTATCTGTCTTTCTCTCTGTGTCTGTCGCTCTCAAATAAATAAATAAAAATTTAAAAAAAAAAAAAAAAAAAAAAAAACACATACCTGTAATCTTATCATTCAAGAAGCTGAGTCGTGGAAAAAATAAGTCTGCAGCCAGACCAAGCTGACATACAAAGCTCATAAAAATTATTATGTGCACATAGAAAGTAGCATTTCCTTTGTAGAGAGGGGCTAAATATTTCTGCAATGAGTGAATGATTTTAACATAGCCAGTATAGTCTCAATAATCATGATATTAACACCCAAATCCAGTGAAATAAATGAGATTTCCAATTAATTGCTTCATTCCTTTAACATACGTAAGTATGTTAACATAGATAAACAATGTAACAATGTTATGTTAACATATGCATCATGTGCATTTATGTATTTATTTATTTATGTATTTATTTTTGAGGCAGGTACAGGCTGCTCTGGAAATCACTCTATAGCCACATACTGCCCACAAAATCAGTGATCCACTTACCTCAGACTCCCTAGTGCTGGGACTTTTGCCTGAGCCATGAGGCCTGTGAGATTGTCCCTTTAAATGTGCTCTTTTTACCCTAAAATACTGATCTATATTTACAATATTTCTCTCGCTCTCTCTCTAGCTCATATTATTTTTGCTAAGAAGATCTTAAGTTCTTATCTTTTTCTTTTTCTCAGCTTGCCACACTATGTATATAACTTTTTTTTTTTTTTGTGGTTTTGTTTTTCAAGGTGGAGGTCTCACTCTAGCCCAGGATGACCTGAAATTTACTGTGTAGTTTCAGGGTGGCCTCAAACTCACAGCGATCCTCCTACCTCTGCCTCCCGAGTGCTGGGGTTAAAGGTGTGCATCACCATGCCTGGCTTCTTCTTTCTTCTTTCTCCCTTCCTTCCTTCCTTCCTTCCTTCCTTCCTTCCTTCCTTCCTTCCTTCCTTCCTTCCTTCCTTCCTTCCTTCCTTCCTTCCTTCCTTCCTTCCTTCCTTCCTGTCTTTCTTTCCTTCTCTGTTTTACAGACAATGGGAGAGAATGTGTGTGTCTAGTTAGTGTTGCATTTTGAGAATGTCCTCCAGGCTAATACAAAAGAGCTGGACAGCCAGAGTCAGCCATCCTTTTTCAAAGCTTGTATTCAGTCCATTCCTCATCTTTACTATAACATATGCCTGGTCAGAAAAATTAACCCTGTAGAAATATGTACTCAAGGTAGAGTACTCATTTTAAGTCCATCTTCATTCATCAAGTGACAGTGATGTTACTGACCTCTAGTTTCTGAAGTGAGTTCATAGGTGAAAGTAATCTTCACACCCCTTAGTTAATAAGTATGTTAGATTACCTTCATTTATTCAGCATTATTGAAAGTCACTGTGTGTTTCTGCATGAGTGCAGAGAATCTGAAAATTTATGAAGAGCTGATTGTGAAGTAGGAGGTAAAGACATTGTTTTCCTTGAATTAAAACAAAAACAAAGACAAAACAGGGCTGGAGGGATGGCTCAGCCATTAAGGCACTTGCCTGCAAAGGCTATCGGTCTGGGTTCAATTTCCCAGTGCCCATGTAAAGCCAGATGCACAAGGTGATGCATGCATCTGGAGTTCATTTGTAGTGTCTGGAGGCCATGGTGCACCCATTCTCTTTCTCTCTCTACCTGCTTGCAAATAAATTAAAAAAAAATTAAAACAGCAATAGTTGGTATTATTATCTTCTGTTACCTTACCTGCTTATTTTTTGTATAAAAGGCAATCAAACAAGGACATTTACATTATAACTGAATATTAAACCAATTAATATAGATGCATACTTCTATGTGAAAATGACGTGTAGGAGCACTGTTTATATAAGAAGATTAGAACTATGCCAGTTAAATTAGAAGCATTATGTCATCAAATTGTCACTGGTAGGAAGAGTGTGAATCACAGTGATTCCCCTTAGAGAACAAAGTCAACAATAAACACATTTCCAGAAGAATGTCTGCATAAATATTTGGAATGACAGCTGATCAAAACCTATTTCATTTCTTTTGTTTATTTTAGCAGGAGTACAGTCAGATTATACGGTGTTTTGTTTTCATGACAGAGTTCATATGAATAATTAAGCAAAACTTTAATGCAAATAGAAAGGTCAACTCTCATCTTCTGCTGTCTAGTGAAAATGCTGCCCGGTGGTCTGCTGCCTTGTGTTTTGCCCGTTATCACTAGAGGAGTGAGCAGAGGAAAGTGTAGGTACAAGGAGGTAAAGATTTATGAGACAAAATGATTCTACTAGGTGTTTTGTGGCATCACTGATGGCTCCCGTAACTTTCATTCAATTTAGGAAGCGCAGACCAAGGAAGCAGGTCATGACAGATTAATTACTCCTGGCTCCCTAAAGCCAAAGGATGGTCATCTCCCCTTGCTGGTATTATTCCCTCTCTTCTCTCTCTCTCTCTCCCTCTCGGAAAATGTTTGTGTGTTCCATGCATTACAAAACACACAACACTCATGAATTTTAAGGATGGGAGCACCTCAGGCTTTACCTAAATCACTGTCTGCAACAATATACAGATACACTTTTTAAAACTTGTTGTTTCTTTTTATGTATTTATTTGAGAGGGAGAAAGAGGCAGAGAGAGAGGGAGGGAGAAAATGGGCACACCAGGGCCTCCAGCCATTGCAAATGAACTCTAGATGCATGTGCCACCTTGTGCACTTGGCTGATGTGGGTCCTGGGGAATCAAGCCTCGAACCAGGGACCTTAGTTCACAGGCAAGGACTTAACTACTAAGCCATCTCTCTGACCCCAGATATACTTTTTATAGCACCCTCATTTAATTTAATCAAATGGGCATATTTTATATTTCTGAAAATGAACATTAGTAATAGTTACTCCAGAGTACATTTTAGTTAACTAAGCATAAATTTAACATTAACATCATTCTTTATGAAAATCTCTTCATATTAAAATATTTCCAACCTAGTCCTGACTGGTGTCACTTTCTGAATCGTTTGTCTCAACCTTCTTAAAAAACTGAGGCAATTCTGACTGCATTGCTCTGTTTGCTTTCTGCATCATTTTAAACTGTTTCTACTGTTGTTGCTGTTAGTGCTTGACTTTCTTGTTCATCATGTTAGCACTCTCCATGTTCATCATTATCTTTCATGTGACATTTTGACAAGTGTCTGAAGACACTGTAGAAGAGAGATGTTTGTATATGATTAAAACAGACTAAGAAACACATACGAGCCACGCCGTGGGAGCTCCGAGCCTTTCCGAGAGTCACTGATCAGAGGCCTTGGCGCTGCTGCCTGTCTGGACCCAGAGCCAGCCCTGGCTGTTCATTGTCTTAGAAAGCTACGACCTTGAAAGGCCTGTGATCTGGCCAAGCGTCTACTTCTGATTGGCCGGTTAAGCTACCTGCTCCCTTTCTGGCTTCTGTTGATGGTGTAGGGAACAGTTCCTGCTGTCATGAAAAAGGTCAGTGCTTGGCCTTTGCACAGGTGCAACGTGGCCTGAGGGCTGGCCTTGCGGCAGCGACTCCTGGTCGTGAGGGGAGGAGGACTCTCCGGGCTGGGCAAGCATCCGGAGAAGCAGCCCTGGTCTTCAGGCCCTTTCAACAGCACTGCAAAAGTGCCCGGAGTGCAAACCTGCACCCTCATTCAGGAAGCAGGAGGCCTGTGTGCCGAACGGTGACACTCAGGCTGTGTGGACAGACAGATCCTGCAGAAGAGCCATATGTCAATCAAAACGTCATCACTAATGCCATAGTCATTACAAAGGTCTGAGTCCCTCTCGTGCCCACAGGGAACCACAGATAAACCCATGCAGATCCATGGCCGCTTGCTTGAGTTCAAACTTTTCACAGTAAAGAATTTCTTGTCCTCATTTAATAATATTTCAAATGTCCTTTTCTGGGCAAAAAGAAGCACATTTTTTTCTCTATTTTTGACATGAAATACAATTTTCTGCTGGATGTTTTCACATTTTGCTATTAAAATAGTCCTTATATTTTTTAAAAAGTCACCTTTTAAAACATTTATGTTTATTTGTTTGACTAGTATCATAGCTGACATCTTAAAATTGGAAAACAGCTGAGTTTAGTGTTTCAAAGATTATTTTTTTATAAATATTTTACTTTGTCTCTTTGCATTGACGACAGATGGAGACTCTAAAAGGTGAAAGGCCATAGGTAAGCTATCTCTGGGGTGGATCTGGAGCACAGTGAATTGTTGTTCATTATTTATTGCAGTCTTTGGGGTATTTTACAGGGCTACAGAAGCAATAATTGTAAAAACACCTTTTCCAGATTGCTTTCGTTCACTTCAGCTCCTGTTTGAGGTTACATCATTTGCACTATGTACATGGCGTTGAGAATGCAAACATGACATCGGGCTCATTACTCTGTGTGAAGGAGATGGAGGCATGAGACAAGAGCAGCCCAGGCCCGTGGGCTTTGCCGGGTCTAGTGGCCGCACGTCTTCTGAAGCAGCAGATAAAGGTCACAGTGATGGTACGCTTTCTTTCCATCTTCCTGAAGCAACTTCTTTGGCAAGAAAGTTCCTAAGGAAGCCAATATAAAATGATATAAGCAACAACTTGCTTGATGCTCAAAAGCATATGAGAGAGAGAGAGAGAGATTATATGAAATGTGATTCTACTTTCATGACATTCAAAAAAAATGACACTATAGACAGAAATTGTCACTGGATGCCTTGGGTGAGGGGTAGGCAATAACAACCAAGATGAGTTTGGCCTCTTTGGGATGATAAAAATATTCTATATCTCAACTTGGTAGTGTAATACATCTGTATACTTTTGCCAAAACGTACTGAAGTTTGTGTCTAATTGGCACATGTTACAAAGTGTAAATATTTCATTAAAAAACTTTTAGAAAATATCCAGAGAGTTGTTTTGGGAATTCTTCCATGTGTCCAATCCTTGCCCTGCCAGACTTTCACCATCGGAGCTGGGAGATCACGCCAGTGACAGTTCTGTCCGGGTTTGTGCACAGGCGTCATCTCCGGCGAGCGCTGGGGTGCAGGTGCAGCGGAGCCGGCTCCTGGCCCGGCGTCCCTCAGCTGGATCAGGGAGTCGCCTGGGCTGGTTTCCGAGGAGGGCCCGGTGGAGAAGGAGCTGCGTCCAGGTTCATTAGGCGGTTGGCAAGATTCACTTAGACTAGTCTGCTGCGCGCCCTGGTGACTTGCTGTTTAAGGCGGCAGCCCCAGAGTTAACCCTAGAGGCTGCCTCTTGCTCGTGAAGATCTCTCACAGCTTCTGGCCCTGCAGATTGTCATGTGAAGGCTGCTCACCTCACCAGGCTGGCCAGGGGCCTCTTGAGCCAGTCTCTTGCTGAGACAGGGTTCTGTGGTGCAGCATGTCTGAAGAGGCATGCTTGTAGGCACGATGCCCCGTCGCTGTGTGTGTCTGTTGCTAAAAGGTGGGTGGCACGCTTTGGCTGTGCTGAAGGTGGACGCAGACCATGTGAACGTGCGCACACGCATCGTGGTGGACGCTCCACACTGTGTGCACCGCACTCGAAGGGGGATATAGGAGCCTTTGCTGACTAAGCAGTTAAAGACATGGTGAGAATATTTGGGGAACAGAGCAGAGAGAAGGTTCCTTGACTAGGAGCAGAGAGACTTCAAGTTCAAGACAATACTGTGGTGCTTCTCTGGCGGACCTCAACACTTTCAAAGGATAAGATCAACTCAGATTTTTATTTAGAGTTTTGCTTCAGGAGAATAAATATGTAGCTGTAAGAATAAAGCAAAATTTAAAACTCTCTCTTTTCCTTGCATTCACGACACACACATAAAGACTATTAGATTGTGTATGTGTTATCTATGATCTAATTACATGTGTATGCCTACATGTCCATGTACGTTACAGCAAAGGATCGAATATTGCTGTTACCTTTTGCATGGGGGTTTGGCTGATGCTCAGTTTGCTCAGGCGTAGCACTAGGCAGGGCAGGTGTTGGGGTGCTGTGCTACTGAGCTGGGTTGCGGCTTCACCCACAGTCTGGGGCGTGGTCTGCTCGGAGTGGCGTCTGTGCACATAAGAGCTGGACTCCGGACGGGGACTGAATACAGCTCTACGCAGGCACTTGACTGGCCATTTAAGACATGACTTATCCCTACCCCTCTGAAAAACGTAAGTT
Organism: Jaculus jaculus; assembly: GCF_020740685.1. Classification (NCBI taxonomy): domain Eukaryota; kingdom Metazoa; phylum Chordata; class Mammalia; order Rodentia; family Dipodidae; genus Jaculus; species Jaculus jaculus. The sequence continues at coordinate 90,764,686 of NC_059114.1, forward strand.
CTTCATAAGTTTATGGACATTTTCTCTTCCTTTCTTCTCTGGCTTTCTTTCCAGATAATTTCTCTTGTTCAGGTCTCAGAAATGTGTCTGTCTGTGAGCTCATTGGCTGAGGCACTTCAGATTTTCTTACTTATGTCTAGCAAAATCTGCCTTCTTTTCATCCTCTTGAGAGAAACACCCTGTCTCCTTGGCTCGGTTTCCGAGGATTTGCACTCACATTGTAGCTATCTCCAATATGTGTCTATGGTTGCTTTTGTCCTCCATCCCAGAGGGTTTTGGGAAAGGTGGCGAAGCAAGGGTGCTTTATGTGGGCATCTTTACTCCTCTTTCTAACTCTAAGCTACAACCAAATGAGACATCGGTGTATAATTGGGCTGGGATAGGGGCTCCAAAAAGCAGAGACAGAAAACAAGTTCAATATCTATTCACTTTAATGCTTTGATGTGAGCTGAAGTGCACTTATCTTACCAAAGAATGGGTTAAATTAATTAAGGCCAAAATGAATGAACATCTCTAGAACCAACACATTCAGTCCCAAACCTCGCTGACCTCCGTCAGTGGTGTTCTCATCTGGAAACGGCACTTGAACTCCTCCTCCCACAGCAGGACCTGGCTCCAGCATGCTGTGGGGCCGGGATGCCTTCAACATGCTCTAGGTGGGAGCTAGGCGATGCTTGCTCATTCTCATCAGCTCCATGTTACCCATCTGCTTCTTTCTTGTTGTGTCTTGACCCAAATGAAAAATGGGACCTGTCTCTCTGACGCTCGTTAGGTGGGCTACTGTATAGTTCGAAGCCTCCTTAATTAATCTTCATAGAGTGAACGCCAGGCAGGGCTGCGCATCGAATCTGTTCTGAAGTGGGAGCTGTCTTCACCCTTCGCAGGTGGTCCGCTGAGGTCAGGCTCAAACTAGATTGATGGGATGAGCTCTGCTATAGCTTCTCAGACGATGAATCTCAAATGAGTTTGACTACATCGTGTCCTCCAGTTATGGCTATTAAAATAGTATGTGCAAAGCTTTGATCAGAAATCCTTCCCTTTCTTCTTTCCTATAGACTTCATGAGAGATACAGAAATTGTGGGATTTGATCTTTTAATGCTTTGAAATGAGTATTCTATTGCATAAGTTATTAAGACACCACAATCCGCCTTTAAAGATTCCACAAGAATCTTTCAGACAAGAAATAATTATGTTAATTTTCTCCCCCAGGATAATATCCCTTTGCCCCTTCTTAATTGTTTCAGTTACTAATTGATTCTTTCAAAGGCACCACATTCTGGTCAAATTATACTTTGTATCTTTACTCAAAATTTTATTTTGTTGGCAGATTATCTAGAGTCAGAGAACTCCTGTTAATCTAGTGCTTTTAAAAATTAGCTTTTACAGTGCTAGAGAGATGGCATAGTGGTTAAGGCACTTGCCTGTGAAGCCTAAGGACCCAGGTTCAATTCCTCAGTACCACTGTAAGCCACCTGCACAGTATGGTGCATGTGTCTGGAATTTGATTGTAGTGTCTAGAGGCTCTGATGCACCTGTTCTCCCCCTCTCTCTCTCAAATAAATAATAAATAAATATTTTTAATTAGCTGTTTTTCAATTCTAAAATACCACGGTGAATTGTTCATTATTGACGAGATGTTGCTGTGGAAGGCTCTGTGTGTGCTCTGCCTCGGTGCCTGAGGTGCCCGAAGCTTCGCGCAAGTGTGGTGTGTGCCGAGAGCCCGGGAGGACGAGGAGGGAAGCTGCTCCTGTTACGCTTGAGGCTGGAGGGAGATGCGCGCTGGCAGGGCAGTGCTGCCCTTCTGGCTCGGCGATTATGCGCTCTGACCCTCAGTGTGCAGTTACGGGCTAGGTGAAAGGGTCTGGGTTGTGGGTAACGCGGGTCAGGAGCCACACAGGAGACCTGACAGGAAAGGGCCGTTTTCATGCCGGAAACTCTGAGGGAATCAGCCCTTCATCGTTGATTTCTACCTATAACTTCTATCCAAAGATGGGCTTTATTCTGATCATATTAATGTTTAAACTTTTATTTATTTATTTATTTGAGAGAGAGATACAGATATAGGCAGGTAGAATGAGAGAGAGAGAGAGAGAAAATGGTGCATTAGCGCCTCTAGCCACTGCAAATGAACTCCAGATGTGTGCGCCCCCTGTGCATCTAGCTTACATGGGTCCTGGGGAGTTGAACCTGGGTCCTTTAGCTTTGCAGGCAAGTGTTTTAACTGCTAGGCCATCTCTCCAGCCCTCCTCTTTTCTTTAGGTAGAATGTGGACTCTAGTCAGCTCCAGTCTCAGACACTGCATTCACTCAGGTGCTGCTTGCCAATATCATGTAGGGTTGGCCTTCATGGCCCCTGAAGGCAGCACCCTAGGATCAGTGTGTTCCTTTTGCCGTGCCCTGGAGACAGCACCCTAGGTTCTGAACACGGGTGATACCAGTGATGGCAGCTACAATGTTGACATCAGCTCACTTTCAGCTTGTCCTCGACAGTAAGCAGAGAACTTGGTTCTCTGGTCTAGCAGGGAATTCTTAGAATCAGTCCTGGTTTGCACCTGGGCAAGAAGTGATGGTGTTGTAAAAGAAAAAGAAAGTATCCCAGAAAAATGGGTGGCGTGCTCAGTCTGCCTAAAAGCGAGAACATGAAATAACCAATGCTTCTGAAGCAAGACCTCCAGATATGATGGGATGGGCAGAGACAGGTGTGATTCTCCCAAGATTGCTTCCTATAGGATGTAGCACTGCAACCCTTGCTGTCCGGAGGCTTGGAGGTGGTGGCTTGTTCTTGTCATTGCTGTCCTTTGAACACGAGTAACACCCTTGGGCACTAGAAGCATGAACTGTAGTAAGAGAAAAGCTGCCTTCCTCAGATGTGATTTCTCTCATCCAATACTAATGCCGCCTCAGTCGCCAGGGTAAGGGTGTGGACAGATTCTTTTCTGTGCTTAAGAAGAAAATAGTTTACTGGAGGAGTTAGTGCCTTTTCGCAGGTGTTAGGTTCTAAATGTCTCAGAATGAAGTCGATCATCCTGAGGTTGGGTTATGATAACTTGATCTTGGCTCTTCTCCCTCTCCTTTTCACATATCTGTTTGCCTTACGACTTGTGCCATGAGGAACGCAGCAGACGCTGAGCAGGCACCAGCTACATACTTAAAGCATCACAGCCATGAGCTAAAATGAACCCACTCCTTTGCGCATAGCCCAGTCTTAGATGTTATTGCAACAAAAAGCATACTAAAATATACACTGGGCATCAAACTTACAATGCCTTAGTTGTGCAGAAATGATCCATAGGATTATGGTAGGCAGTCCATGTTGCTGAATTTTGCTGGGGGGGAGGGTTCTGGTAACTGGAGTTCAGCTTGTGCAGCTGGATACTCAGCCTGTTCTGACAGATCTCATTTGCAGGAAGCCAGTCTGTGCATGTTCTCAAAGCAACGATGGAGGCACGAGAGAGAGGTCAACCCACATTGCACATGCCAATCAAGCCTCCACTTGTGTCAGGTGGCCCCACCCTGGCTGATCTCAGACACAGTGGGAGAGGATGCTGCAAAGTTAATTCTTATTAAACTCTTAAAGTAAGCACTTGAGGTCTTCGGGTGTCACTGCTGCAGCAGAGTTTAGCCTATCTGAACTGATGGGGACACAGTATTGTTCTGCATTATTTCTTAGCTGGTGGGACACTTAGTGTTTTTCTGCCTTGCTTCTATGTCACAGCTGATACAGAGGTTGTACAAATGACAAATATATCTTATTAGATATTTGTAAGATTATTAAAAAATTACTGCATAGGTTTTTATAGAGGAGCATTTCATGATATGTTATAAACTTTTTAAAACACTCAGTCTTACTTATATAGCTACATTCATGTATATGTTCATTTAAAATTTTATTTGGAGGATGTTTTTGATTTGTGTCTTTTAAAAATATTTATTTGAGAGAGAAGGAGAGGAGTAGGGAGAGAGACAGAATGGATGAGCCAGGGCCTCTAGCCACTGCAAACGAACTACACATGCATGCACCACCTTGTGCATCTGGCTTACATGGGTCTTGGAGGAATCAAACTTGGGTCCTTAGGCTTTATAGGCAAATACTTTAACGGTTAAGCCATCCCTCCAGTGCCTGTTTAGTAGCTTTTTGATGAAAGGTCTCACCATGTAACCCTAGATGGCTTGCAACTTAATCATCTGGCCCCCATCTGATACCAACCAGCCTTAAATTCATTGGAAATCATCCTGCTTCTGCCTCCTAAGTGCTACGATGGTAGGTGTCCACCATTAGAGTACGAAGGCAAAAGTTCATCATTAGACTTTTCAGTGCATAAAATCTCACATGAATGGCACTGATAACAGTTTACCATTTCATAAATCTATAAATTCAGGTTCATGGAGAATGTAAATATTGCATGCATATTTTGAGAAGGTTAAAATCACCTTATGCAATGTGTCTTTGGCGTTACTGGTAGGATGTGCATGTTGTTCAATTTGGACTGACAGAATTTAAGCACATTTATCCTGTGCTCTAGCAGCCTAGTTGAGATGCAGCCATTGTTTCTGACCATGATAAAGGAAGTGTCTGTGTGGAGGGGTCTTAAGTGTTAGTAGTTCAGAAATGGATGCTCATGAAGCCTGTTGTATTTTCAAGTGAAGAGGAGAAATCTCTATGTGTGACTCATGGTTACCTTAAATGTCACCTTTTCAGAATTTTGGCAGTTCTTAAGACAGCATAAAAATTATTCAGTACAGATTGGGTCTCAATCACAAACTAACCAAATTTGTTTTTTGGTGTTTTGAGATAGGGTCTCACTCTAGCCCAGGCTGACCTGGAATTCACTGTGTTGTCTCAGGGTGGCCTTGAATTCACGGCGATCCGCCTAGCTCTGCCTCCCGAGTGCTGGGATTAAAGGCACACTACCATACCTGGCATTTTTTTTTTTTTTTTGGTAAAGTAACTTTCTTTTGATTATGTGTGGTAATGTCAGTTAACTAGATAATCTTTAGAGTAATCTTTAGTTAGCACAGATACTGTCTTCACCAACTTCTCAAGGATTCTCTCAGCCTGAAAGATACACATTGTAGCCTAAATCCTCAGATTTCAAGTAGATCACTTTCTTTCAAATGGGCCTTTCTCCTCTTTTAGCTCAGCTATTTAATAAGAGCCTTATTTTTGGAACTCATCTCTTTTACTTTTTGTTTCCTAGTGTTGACTCTTACAGAAATTTTCTAAGACCTAAGAATATTCTTTCTAGAATAATTTTCTATTCAACTGATGTGTCTATTGATTGTTGGCTTTAATATATCAACAGGAAACAGAGTGAATGATGCCAGCTGAAAAATGGCACAGTCGCATGCACGGTGCAGACTGAAGAGCGCTCTGGTGGAGAGCCTTTCTACCCTAGGTGATTTTCCAAACATGCTTCAGAAAGCCGAATAGGACTTTGGTCCATTAAGCAGTTGATCTACAATAAACTGGAAACTCTAAGATAAGGCTGGTCCCCTTCAATAACTAAGTCTTTGACTCAAAAATTGCCATTCAGAGGATATTGTTAGGACATTCACAAATGCACGTGCACATGCACATGCGCACACTTAAAAATGCATGTGACCAGCCTCCAAGATCAGTCAATTGGATTTCATCAAAGCACCCAACTTCTTCTACTATTCAAAAAAAAGGAATTGAACCAAACAGAGAAAATGCCTACGGGGATGGATTAAATTCACACTTTGGAGTATTGTACTCATTTCATGCTCACCTTTGTAATTTCCAACTTCATAAAGAACTAATTAAAATTCTTCGATAGGTACAGTAAGAATGCTTAAACACAGAATTTCATATTAGGAGAAGCTCACGGGCTACGCTCGTGTGCATGTGGCAGGGCTGGAAACAGATAGCAGAGCAGGAGGACAGAGTGAGTGAGCTCCTTTCTTTTTAGTCCTTAAATATTCCTTTCATCCTGACCCTTCTTCTCCCTCTCCCTTGCTCCTGTGATTGTTCTCCTTCTCTTACTGCATGTAAATGCTGAACATTTGCAAAATGTGGCTCAGTGCTTTCTTCAGTAATCTAGACTCCATTCTTTCAAGTATTCATGGACACGTTGAATTCTACATGCCCATGGATACTCTCCTTTCCTATGACCTCTAACTTTCTCCTCCTCTGGCCATCTAGACTCTGAACCTTAAGATGACCCAGACAGCCTCCAGGTCCTAAAATGAAGGTATGAGCTGTGCTGTTCTTAGTCCTTCTCTGACCACAGCTAACCAGGAGTCAAGCCCAGGTTCTCCTGTGAGCTCGTCCTCTCTACCCGCCACCACCTCATGCGCGCTCCAGTGGCACATCACTGTCTCTTTGCTCTCCCAGAGACCTCTTGGGCTCTACTCTGACTATCATCACCTAGCGACAGGTCCAGAGTATTAATCCAAGCCCATTTTCCCAGGGTTTGATGTTATGAATGTGACAAACCTAAAGCTACTGAGATGATAGAATTGGTATAATTTGACACCATCTTTTTTAACAAATTACTCTTTCTAAAGGTATAAATGATCAGAGAGATATAGATATAATTACTGTGTGTCGGCATGTATGTTTGTTATTTACATGTTATTTATGTATAGCTAGCTAAAGGGAACTGGAATATATTTTACTGAAAACACAGAATAATGTAACAATAGGTAAAATATAAGCTATGAGTCTATTGGTACTAATTAACGAGATTAATTCTAATTATATAATATAGAATTTTAGAATAAATGATCAAATGTGTTTATAAATACCCTAAAGCTTTATAGTTTTTCAAAAAATAAATAATCTGAATAATGACTGATGTTTTATACTTCTTTAAAATTTATGGTGATGCCTGCACCATTAATTTAGTAGTAGTATTTTAATTGAAATTCTGTGTATGCCAGGTTGATGTGAAAAATGTTCTCCTTATTAAAATTGCATCCCTTTCCAAGACTCCTCGGGGAACAGGCATGAGCTCAGGAGAACAGTGAATGGCTTACCGTCGAGTAACATGCTGCACCAGAACGAGCCTCGGCACTGTTCATCTTCAAGAGCTAGTGGACTGAAGGGTTGGGCGAGAGAATGTTTGGGAGCTTTTGAACCATTTCTTGAGTGCTGAGTTTCTTTCTTTTCTCTGAAGAATTGACTCACATATAAGTCAAAGTTACCCCTGTCCTGTCTCCCCCCCTCCTTGACACTTGTGTTTCCCAGTCCTTGTCATCCAAACTGTACAGCGACTAAGTGGATTTTTAAAGTGCTGTTGTCCCTGGGCTCCCCTCTGAGGGCCCCTTCGCTCCTTGGGCTCTGTCAAAAGAATCAGAAGGGGCACATGAAGTTTAGTGTAAAAGTCAAGCCGCTTCATTACAAAGGAAAGTGGAGACTCTGGGGTGAAAGTGGCCAGCGGCAGTGAGACCATTACAGAGCAGAACACTTCCACAAGGTAACAGTAACCTGTGTACGATGTCCAATGATGTTTGGATGAATGGGAAATGAACACAGAATATGCAAAATGTGATTTAAAGGAGGGCCAGGGGGTTCCCTGGAGAGAGAACCCCACACTGACTGTATTCACAGCTTTTATTTAAGCTTAATCAATAGAAAACTATGGGGAACAATAGCTGAACTGAAAGAATGCAATTACCGACATATGACAAATCACTAGTTGGTTGAGTCGTGGATGTCCTCAGAGGCCAGGAGCTGCTTGCCTTGTGCTTATCAGTTGAGATCACATTTACGAATTGTTTGGTTCATGGTCATTTCATCAGGAAATCTTCAGAGAAGCTGTGAGCTCCTGCCTTCAAGATACTCCACCTGAGGTGCACAGCCTCCGCGTCCTTAGGTTTACATGGTTATTGGATCAGTTCAGGCTGTCACGTGTCCACCCAGAGCCAGAGGTAAGACTCAGATCCCATTTTTCTGCTCAGTATTCAGAATCCTGCCATTTCAGTTCCTGGGTTTGCAGTGCCTGATAGTATATGGCTGTTTAGAAATTTCTGTCATGTAGAACTCTCCTAATTTTGTTTATTTGCTGTTATTGCTCTCTCAGACAGGGTTCCCTCACTATATATCCCGGGCTGGGTTAGAACATACTGTGTAGCCCAGGTTAATTCTAAATTCATGGTTTAATTCTAAATTCGTGGTCCTTCTTCTACCTGAGCCTCTCAAATGCTAAGATTAAATACCAACACACCCAGTTCAGCTCTCCTCCTTTAAAGTCTAAGTGTCTAAATGTCCCGCTCGTTCATGCTTACATGATGCAGCTCTTGGACCTCTGCTCCTCCTGCGTCTGCCTCCTGACAGTGCCTGACATGCCCGCCTCATGCAGTGCTGGTAATCAAACATGGGGTTTACTAGGCAAGCGCTGGACAAACAGCTATATCCTCAGCTCCAGCTTTAGTTCAAATCATCCCTGCTAAGAAAGACCTTCTCTTGTCTCCCAAGTGATCCCCACTTCAAAGTTTCCCAGCACACCTTGAAGTGCTAAAACAAAGAACACTGCTACTGGCCTCAGATAGTTTGGTTTAAGAGTCCAGAACCTCTTTGAGGTGGCATGATAGTGGGACTTCTTGACCCCTTTGTTACAAGGAGACTGGTTCATCCAATCTTTTAAAACACAAAACAAAGCATCATACTCCTTCCTTTCTTCCTTTCTTCCTCCCTTCCTTCCTTCCTTCCTTCCTTCCTTCCTTCCTTCCTTCCTTCCTTCCTTCCTTCCTTCCTTCCTTCTTTCCTTTCTTTCTTTCTTTCTATCTATCTATCTTTCTTTCTTTCTTTCTTTCTTTCTTTCTTCTTTCTTTCTTTCTTTTTCTTTCTTTCTTCCTTTCTTCCTTCCTTCCTTCCTTCCTTCCTTCCTTCCTTCCTTCCTTTCTTTCATTCTTTCTTTTCTTCCTTCCATTCTCCTTCCTCCCTCCCTTTCTCCCTTCCTTCCTTCCTTCCTTCTTTCCTTCCTTCTTTCTGGAGAAATAGAGAGAAAGAGACAGAGAGAGAAAGAATTGGCACACTAAGGCCCCCTGCAACAGGGAAAACTTCCAAGTGCATGTGCCACTCTGTGTATCTGTCTTGATATGGATACTGGACTATCACGTGTAGAAAATTAATGCTTTTAACTACCAACCAATCTCTCCAATTCTATACATATTAATTTTTTCTTCATAGTGTCTTTCTTTTTTAAAAATTATTTATTTATTTATTTGAGAGCGACAGACAGAGAGAGAAAGGCAGATAGAGGGAGAGAGAGAGAATCGGCGCACCAGGGCTTCCAGCCTCTGCAAACGAACTCCAGACACGTGCGCCCCCTTGTGCATCTGGCTAACGTGGGACCTGGGGAACCGAGCCTCGAACTGGGGTCCTTAGGCTTCACAGGCAAGCACTTAACCGCTAAGCCATCTCTCCAGCCCCATAGTTTCTTTCTTAAAATAACAATGCCAAGTAGGGGATGGCACCTCTTCCTGCAGCACTGCCCTGTGGCTATACCTGACACCTGAGAGAAACAGTGCATGTATTTTATTGAAGAAATGAAATCTGAGACAGAGCCTTTGCAGGTTCATTTAAACCATGCAGCTGAAGAGTAGCATTATTTTTCTAGGCCACGGGATTGCAGGTGATAATGGTGAGGGTTGGAGGAGGCTCGTGTACTGCTTATCTTCTATACAATGGTGGAAGGGGAAGCATTTCTCGAATCACATACCCATGCCTGCAGATCCTCTCAGAAATACCCTACGGGGTCCGACGAAGCCCTTTTATGCAGGGCTGATCTCCAGCCTTCCTGCGCGGGCACAGAGGTATCAGTTGTTAGTTAAGTACTTACTCTCATGCTTGCTGATCTCTGTGATCATAGCTGGGTTCCAAAGCATCTCTGTCCTCCCAGCGGCCTGCCTGTGCTTTGTGTCTAGGTCCATGGAAGGGTTGAGAGCACACTCTACCACTAATGAAAACACTGACATTTTTTATAACATTAGTTATGCTATAACTTCAGTTATACTTAATAAAAAGACACAAATTTTATCCATGAGAACTCAGTCTATTGCAGACAATTAAAAATATCCACTCTGATGGAGATTTAAGGATGGCTGGCTTGCCTATGATAGTTCTTCCCTGGAGAAAGAGGCTCCTGACTAGGGAGAGACTCGCTGATCCTGCAATAAGAGATTGCTCCTGAGGGTACACTGGCTGGATTTGAACATGGCTTAAACTAGGGATCTGCAGACTGTAGTTGAAGGCTAAATTCATTCTGCAGCTTGTTTTTCTATTTTCTGTCTAGAGTTTCAAAAGCAGAGTGATATTCTATGGAATGAGCAAATTATATCACATTCAAAGTAAAATTTTCCTGAAATAAAACACAATCATTCATGCCTGGGTACCCTTCCTAGGTGCCAGTATGGCAGTGTTGAGCACTTATAGAAGATCTCACGGTGAGCACCTGAGCATATAATAATAAAATACCAGGCTTTCTGCTCCCTGACTTAAACTCGCAGATAGGCAATATGCCAGTGTTAAATATTTAAAGTATTTATTCATATGTGTGTATGCACATACATACAGATGCATATCTTCATGAAAGATGTAAAATACTTGTGGCAGATGTGGTAAATGTTAACATCCTTGTTCCACTACATCAAAGTGCATGGCGTAAGCTGGGTGTGGTGTGCACCTTTAATCCCTGTGCTCAGGAGGCAGAGGTAGGAGGATTGCTGTGACCCTGAGGCCACCCTGAGACTGCAGAGTGAATTCCAGACCAGCCTGAGTTAGAGCGAGACTGTGCCCCAAAAAACCAAAGAGAAAAATTGCACACTTGAGTTTTAATGTCATTGGACAATGTTCATTATGTCATAAATGGTTAAAAACCCTACAAGACTATGGTAGTTTGTGTATCTGTTACCCATAGACTTGGCTGTTTTATCAAGCTTGTAGCTTGGCTCTCTAGCCCCTGGCTGGAGAGGTGTCACTGGGCATGGATCCTGGGCTCTAGCCCAAAGGTGTGTTTGGGGGCGGGGGTGATTTTCAGCCCAAAGATCTGCGCAGCAGCCTGAGCTCTGGGTCTCTGCTGCTTGCTGCAGGTTCTGTGCCTATTGCTTTTGGTGTTTTCGAATTGGTTGTCTCTCCCTGCTTGGATGTATGGAAGCAGCTTCTTGGTAAGCCTGAGATAAACCCTTCCATTCCTCTACTGTGTCTAGTTTGGATGTTCATCCCAGCAATGTGGAGCTGACTACAAAAAGACTCCACATATAAAATAATTTTAATATTTTAATATATGCTTATATAATATTACACTTGCTTGTAGCAAGGAATAATGGAGCAGGTTAAGAGAATGTGGATAACAGTGGTTTTAGTCACTGCCTAAATTTATAAATATGTCCACATCTATCTAAAATAATTAACATCAAACCCATGCTAAAGCTGTATAAAAGAAAGCCTCCCTAGTCTTCATTTATGAGGCAAAGTATGTCATTTTGTGTAATGAAAATATTCCATTTGTCTTCAAGATAGAAAAGCATTGTTATAACTCACAAACAGGAAAGCACCCTTCAAATAGTTTATCTCTCCAGTCTTTTAACGAAGGGTTGTTGGATGTTCTGTTCCCAGTTCTGAGGGATTCTGCAGAGTAATTCTGTCCTTGAGTAAGAAGGGCTCAACCAGCACATAGGCCCCAGAGCTGTCAAGACAGGAAGGTTTCTCCTTATTGCTTTTCACTAAAGGACCGATGAGGTGATTCTTACGAGGTGTTAATTTCCTCTAAGACCAGTTGTTAGATTTTTGTCTTGAACAATAAGGACTATAATAGAATTGGCAGTTTTAATAATAGTGTATATAAGCCAATTTCCCCTTGTATGATTTCCAGTATTTCAGACTACCTCTTCCTGATCTGACGTGTGTGTGTGTGTGTGTGTGTGTGTGTGATATGTGCGTGTGCGGGGGTATGTTGAACATGTGGGTTCATGCTCACATGTGTGCACATGTGGGTGGAGGCCAGTGGTCAATACTAGAGTTCTTCCTTAGTCATTCTCGACCTTATTCTTGGACGCAAGGTCTCTTGCTGCAGTGAGGACTCACCAAGTCGGCTAGTCTAGTTAGTCAGCTAGTTGGAGAGGTTCACCGTTTCTGTCTGCTCTGGTCTGGGTTCCAGGCGCATGCCACCTGGTGTTGTACATGGGAACTGTGTGTCTAAGCACAGGTCTCTATGCTTCTGCGGCAAGCACTTTACCCACCGAGCCGTCACCTCAACCCCTGAGATCACCTTCGTGTGGTTATCATATTCCTCTTACATATTCAGGTGCATTTTAAGACATCTCAGTGGGTGCTTAACTCCCCACAGTGCCCAGCATTATGTCGTGGGATTTCCTGTCCATAGCCTGCAGTGTTGTTACATAGCTTTAAAATTAATCTGTCTGTTGTTTTTTTGTCCTGGTGCCATCTTTGCACCCCCTATCTTGTGGTAGGGGGCATTAACCAATAAGACAGGGATTGTTTGAACACAGATACTCAGTGATATGGTGGCAGTCAATCTGCTAATGGAAAAAGACGGTGTGACTCACAAGTGGGTAACACATGTAGTGCGAATGTTTGGACCAAGGGACAGCCATGTTTTGGGCAGCGTGGAATAGGAAGGTATGAGATTTTATCATACTATTCAGATGGGCAATTTAAAAGTTATGAATGCTTCTTGACTTTTCTGTTCAACATTTTCTGACAATGGTTTTACTGTTGGTTTACTAAAATTGTAGAGAATACAATCATTAACCATTAATGTGGGAAAAAACTACTGCTCAACTTGACATACAACTTAATTGAAGGTAGTATTTTTTTTGTCTGCTTTCTATTTACTCAATCTCTTTGCTTGTGAATCCACATTCTTTTTAGAGTGTGTAATGTGTATCTGTGTGTGTGTGTGCATGAGCATGTGCATGTGTGTGTGGTATTGCAGGCATATGCGTACCACAGGCATGGGTAAAGGTGAGAGGGGTCACCTGAAATGTTGATTTTCATTTTCCATCTTATTTGAGACAGTCTCTCTCTCTCTCTCACTGTGAACACAATAGTGGCTGGCTGGCCAGCTGCCAGGGTTATTTTGTCTCTGCTCCTGTCTTGTGGTAGGCAGGCTGCAGTGACAGATGCTTAGTGCTGGGCCTGGCTTGCTTGGGACTCTCGGGGCCTACACCCAGGTTGTCATCTTTACACAGCATGCACTGTAACCACTGAGCCATCTCCCCAGCCCAGAGACACCCACATTTTAACTCTACCTGTTTGCATATGCAACTCCACAGTTACCAGTCAAGGTGTTCTTGAAACCAAGCATGCATATAGATGTGTGAATGCCCACTGAAGCCCAAACCAGTGAGGTAGTATATAGTGTAAACAGGTGTTCTGTTCAATGTCTAGGTAGTGCCACACTTTTTTTGGAAAAAAGAAAAGTTCTTTGGGGCATAAAATTTATTATTTATTTTTGTTTATTTGTTTATTTATTTATTTATGAAAGTGAGATAAAGAGGGAGAGAGAGAGAATGGGTGCTTCAGGGCCTCTAGCCACTATAATGAACTTTAGACATCTGAACCACTTTGTGCATCTGGCTTATGTGGGTGCTAGGGAATCAAGCCTGGGTCTTTGGTTTGGCAGGAAAGTGCCTTATCCTCTAAGTTATCTCTCCAGCCCTTGGGGGGGGGTGTTAATTTACATTGTTATAAATGATCCTCCAGTGAAGTTGGAGGGCTAGTATGTTACCAGTCTTTCTAAGGACAAAAAAACAGACCCTGTGATATGCTTTGCATAGTAAGTGTGGCAGATCAGCCTCATTTGGCTTCAGTTACAGTGCTGTTGGCTATGAGTTCATGCTTCTGGAAGCTGGAAAATTAAATCGTGATAAAGCATCTGACAGACTCCGTGTTCACTTGCTAGTTCCTAGATGACGCCTTATTTTGTGCCGTCACATGTTGTGGGGTGAGGGATTACCTGCACCAGGCTTCTCAGGAGGGCAGCAAATCCCATTCACGAAGATTTCCCTCATGACCCAATCTTTCCCTGACAGCCACCTGTGGACTTTCAAATAGGTTGTCCAGAAGCATTTGGTGTCTAACACTGTGTATTTAAGTGCCATCCTTTTATGCTGCCCTTGACATTAATTAATTATCTAAAGTAATATGCTGAAAATAAGTGATCAACAAATTCACGTGACAACTGGGAATTTCTGCGCCATGCAATAAGTACTAAAGAGAAACAGTTAAATGAAATGTTGACACAGTGTGGTCATTTTGAAAATATACGTGCAGAATGGTGTGCATTTTCAAAAATGTAATTAATTAATAATGAAAATATCTTCTCATTTATTTGAAGTTTGCTTTTAAAATAGTACAATTTTTATCTGAATTGGCCACCATTAGGATGAAATTAATTTTCAGTCTTTGATTATTTTTAGACTACTTTTATGTCTAAGGAAACCGTACCTTAAATTCATAGTACATACCTTTTCAAGACATGTTTCCTGTCATCTATGTCTGATGTATTAAAATGATTAATATAATGAAGCTATCAAACTGTGCTCAAAATCCTTGCATTTTGATAAGTAAACTTTATTTTTCTTTTTCAACAAAATTTTAGGTTAATTTGCTGAGATTTGCCTGAATGCAGTTATTTGTTTTATGTCTGTCTCCTAGCAGCATTGTGTGACTATAAGTGATGATTCTTTCTGTTTTGGACGAGGAGGACTGTGCTGGCTTAAGTGAGGGACACGGCTGGGAGCTCTGGGTGGGCGTCAGTGAGCACAGCGTCTCTTTGCGCTTCTGTAAGCATGAAGGTGCCTGCTAGGACTGTATCACACTGAGCCCAAGGGGGGCATTTATTTTCAACTCTCCACAAGGACCACGCAACTTTCTATAAGTATACTTTTTTTTTTATTTGTTTGTAACTTGCTGCAGCAGGTTTTGTTTGCTTGCATTTTTCTCTTCGTGGTACATTTTAGCTGTACATTTGATGTTTTGCTGCTCAGATATTTGTCAACTGCAACATCATTTTAAAATTCCTTTCCAGTGGCTTGATACTTCAGATTCCTTTCTCTTTCAGCCCACTGCAGATTCTGGATTTTATTTCCCCATCAAAGAATAATTTTCTTTACCTTAGTCATTTTCTTGTAAGTCACTTTCAACTGGGGAAATGTTAAAGTTCCCAAGTTTGGGATAATATTTACATAGATTGTTATTTTTACAGAACACGTCAGCTATCTACCAGTTTTTGACAGTTGCTGGATAGTCTTTGTAAATTTTGTCATGGAAGGGAGATTGGTAATTCAGCAGCGGCGTCCATTTCCCGCCCTAGACAAGGCTGTGGATGGTGATGTCGCTGTTTATAGAGTGGCTCACAGTAGGTTGTAGCGGACATTGCTGGGAAGAGGTGACAGGGTCCTTGTTCACATTCCAAACTATAGGAAGTCAGCTCTCAGGTAACTTGATGTAACTGATCCCTTTATGCACACACTCTTACTGCTTTCCTATGCCAAATGTCTCAGTATCACCATACCAAAACAAAACATGGAAGCAGTATCACTGAGTAAAATGCCTACTGTGTTATTTATTTAATACACATATAATCAGCTGTAGAAAACTGTTTCGCCATCTATATTGTAAAAAAAAAGCCCTGATAGTCTTTATAGTGGAATATACAACTTTTATTTGTATGCTATAAAGTTATATTCAGATATGAATAGGTATGCAATGTAATTCTATTTATTTACTTATTATTTGCAAGCAGAGAGAGACAGAGAGAAGGGGTATGTCAGGGCTTCCGGACAATGCAACCAAATTCTAAACCCATGTGCCACTTTGTGCATCTGACTTTATGTGGGTACTGGAGAATCAAACCTGGATTATTAGGATTTACAGGCAAGTGCCTTAACTGCTGAGCCACCTCTCCAGCCCATACTTCTGTTTTTGGTGCTGTTAATTATTTAAATCATAGAAAATGTCATTCATCTACAACTAAATATGACAAAACTTGACTTTTAGTCATCTTAATATTGTTCTACACTGCACATCCTGAAACATGCCTTTTTTTCTTTTTTGGGGTAGGGTCTTGCTCTAGCCCAGGCTAACCTGGAATTCACTATGTAGTCTCAGACTGGCCTCAAACTCATAGTGATCTTCCTACCATTGCCTTTGGTGCTGGGATTAAAGGCATGCACCACCATGTGTGGCAAAACATGACTTTAAACTAGGCATTATTTCTCCATTCTGTGGGTTATACAACTAAGTCCCAGGAATAACAGCTGTAGGAACGCCTGCCTACGATCTCCTGTGGGGTAAGCACAGCGTCCTCTGCGTCGGGCCCACTGTTCCCCAGTTTTGATTGCTGTATTGTTCTGTACGGAGCAGACAGCACCCTTGCTGACGCGCTTGGATTTGGCAGGATGTGGGACAGCAGAGTAGCAACATGGAGATTAGATGCCATCCGTGGTGTCTTTGATGTCAACGCTGTTCATTCCAAGTCGCGTCGGCATCTCAGAGCAGCAGTTCTCACGTGGTGGCTCTTGCAGGGCCATTCATTGACAGGCATCTCCGTCTGTGATCTGTGGATGCACAATGGAATGACTTCTGCCTGCGTCCTCTCCCACCTCCCAAGGCTTGCTTCACCACCACGGTCTATTGATGGTTTCCCTGCCTCGCTTTGGCCCCCCACATTGCAGCATTTGGACAGGGGTTCACGCTACTGTATACGACACCACGCTATCCCATGGCAGTAGCAGAGTCCTTTTCACTACCATGAGTTCCTGATGAGAGGACTGATTTTTTTTTTTCTATTAGTCACTTTATATTTTGGTCCCTACTTTTGTTATTTGGCAAATGGAGATACTTATATCAAACAAGCACAGCGCTATTTTTGAAAGATAATTAGATAACATATGTAAGAAGTTTGAAATTTCTAAGATGAAACAATTTTAGCAAATAATAATTTTAGCCTAGAATCGCTGACATTGCTGAAATTGAAAGCATGATGTCAGGAGAAGGCATGTGCTCATTTCTACATCACTATTTCCAGAAACTTCCAGTGGATCCTCAGCCCTCTCTTGCATTTTGGTGTGTCTTCTCAAAGT
Source organism: Jaculus jaculus (assembly GCF_020740685.1). Taxonomy (NCBI): domain Eukaryota; kingdom Metazoa; phylum Chordata; class Mammalia; order Rodentia; family Dipodidae; genus Jaculus; species Jaculus jaculus. Next base: position 90,781,759 of record NC_059114.1, read on the forward strand.
GCATTACTTTTCACTTGTTCCTTCATTCGCCATTTGTTCCTTAAAGGGCCACTCCCACATGTTGGAAACCCAGTGCAGAACTGGGGAGCCTGGCATGACGCCTTAGCCTCAGTTCCTGACATCCTGGTGTAGAGTTGCGCGGGCTCCAACTGTAAGTGCGGGAGGAGTGTTTTTTTCAGGCAAGTGCCTTAATCACTAAGCCTTTTCTCCAGCCCAAGGTCCTTGTTTTTGATCCTATGCAATTGGCTATTAGTACTGAAAAAGAAGGAAGAAAGTATGAAGATTTTAGAAGTGGAAAGACATCTTAAACAGATGAAGTAGGAGCTAATTTGCATAAAAGCGGTGAGCAGTGCTGGTGAGATCATCTACTAAGGAGACGGGGGGGGGGGGGGGGGGGGGGTGTCAGAGCACTTCCCCAAGTCAAGCCTGTTTGTAGGCCATTTTGTGCAATAGTTGGATGTTTAGCATAATCCTAACACATCCACCCTTCTTTACTTCTTATGGTGTTGTGTTTCGATAGGAGGAATTCTCCTCAGGCCTTTAGCTGTTCTTTCCCTTATATGTCACTCTCAGCAAGATCAAAGTCTGAGCTCTGACAATGTTGCTAACCACACCTCCTCCCTTCCTGTTTGGTACCAAAAACTTCAGTGTGGTCTTAGACTCCACCTTGACATGTATAATTAGAAGGGTACTTTCTGGGTGAAAAGAAACACATGTCTGTCTGCCTAAGAATTACATCATTGTATCACACACAGACTCTCGGTGGCCACATCTCTCTGAAGGCTGTGAGCCACCAGCACATGTCATTGTCTGTGACATTCTCCTCTCCGTCAGTCAAACACGGATCCACGTGACACAGACAAAAAGCACCACACGCAGCAACAGCTCTGAAGCCGTTTTGAATATGTCTTTGATTTTTACTTAAGGTATATTTCTTGGTCATTTTCTTCCTTTTAATGTAAGATATTCAGGTGAGATTCACAGGAAAGCAAAATGAAAAGAATCTCATGAGTGTGTTGAGAGACTTTATTATTAAGAAATAAATCCTTGAGTATTTAATGCCTTTTAATTATTTAGCATGTATTACATTGCTTATTGAAGTAACACGGGATTGTTTCCCTCCATTCAGAACGCATTACTCAGCAAGGCACAATGTTAGACACCTTTAATTCCAACACACAGAAGGAAGAGACAGAAGGATCATGAGTTCCAGGCTAATTTATGCCACCTGGCAAGACTGCCTTAAAATTCAAACAAACAAATGGACAAACAAAAAAGGACACCATTACGTTTGGTGTGCTTTTTAATGTTTTGTTTTCATCTATGACAGAGGGCCGGGGGGACAGAATATAAAACAATGACAGCAGGTGTACCAGAGCCTCTAGCCACTGGAAACAAAATCCTGATGCTTTTGCCACAATGTGCATCTGGCTTATGTGGGTACTGGGGAGTGGAATTTGGGTCCTTATGGTTCACAGGCAAGCGCCTTAACCACTCAGCCCTCTGTTTAGCCGGTTTAGTGTATTTCATCTGTTCACAAATCTGTTTGCCTCATTTAGAGAAAGATACAGTATGCATATACACACAGAGGGAATCTCAAATTCTTATTTCTCATTTTTTACAGGAATAAAGAAAGTAGAAGGTAAAGTGTAAGAGATAACTGTGTCATGTCATCATTATTTTCTGACGTCATAAATGCCTTAGTGTACCTGATATAATTTAAGGAATACAAATAAGAAAGCACCCAGCTCAAAATAACCCATTTGTTCCATAAAACAATATCTTTAAAATCATTTCTCATTAGAGGTCTTGAGCTACTCTTTGTATGAACAACTACCGCACTGTGAAGGTTCTCTTTGGTGGATCAGCCTCTCGGTGGTATATTACTAGATCTATGGCCTTTTCGTTCTTTCTGAAATCATGAGACAATAACACTTTGGCTCTCGTAACATTCTAGAACACAGAGTGCCTGGAGTTTATTCTAACCAGCCTCTGGTGTTACAGTGACGACGCAGACAGATGGCAGCCATGGGGACTCGGGCTTTGACCCGGGGGGCGCTCCTCACTCATCGTGACGGAGGCACGCTGTCCCCGAGTCTGCGGCTGCTCGTGTTCTTACTCTGCGGGATGTCTACACTACTCTGTGTGATTCCACTCGGCTTTTTGGAGGAGATAAATTAGAAACACAACTTTCCAGCACCAGTTTGCCTTAAGTTACAAACCTCAGCTATGCATTCATTCTTTTTCTGAACACCTTAAGAACAGTGTTCCTACCTGGTAGGAAAGGACCAGACGATGGATCACTCAGAGACACACATCTGGGACAGCCAACATTGAGTGTGCTATGGAGGATTAAGATGATAAATTTGAATTGGGAAGAAAACATTGGTATCATGCTGAACTTTATCTATTATGCGATTATAAATTGTGAATTGAGGTTTAAAGTAGGATTTAAACAACAATAAATGTTAGGAGCAAATGAAGCCCACTTATTCCCTCCTACCATTTGAAAACTCATATGAGCTCAGCATGCTTAATTATCTTGGATGAATTTTCCCACTGCAGTGGAGCTTATACTGACAATTGGAGGTTTCCTATTCTATTTAGTGCATTACTTTAAAAATGATATTTAAATGTCCTAACTCTCCACTATGTGTCTGTGCATTTCTGATAGAAGATAAACACATGTTAGAAATAGAGAAAGAAAGAAACCATAAGATGAGCTATCAATGCAAACTGAGCCACCAAGAAATTTGAGAGACATGGTAAATCAATATATAATTGACTGACAATGACGTGATGTGGAAGACATAATTTATATTGTGTTCTGGGCTGTGAATTTTCTACCAAGAAATCTAATAATAAACCTCACTTCATTACTATGTTTCCTGCACATTTGTTTGCAAACTATAATGTCTACTTTTCTTTTCCTCCATATTCATAGTTGCTTATTTCAGATATTTCCACAGCAGCCTTTTTTGTATTTATTCTGTTATATGAACAGTAGACATTTGGAGTCTTTCATTTTACTTTTTGTTACACTGATCCTCAAGAGCAAAAACCACTTATTTCTCTTTTTTAAAATTGTAATTGATTAATTTTTGTGTATGTGTGTGTGAGAAACAGAGAGAGAAAAAGAGTCAGACATATAGAGAGAAAGAGATAATGGGCACACGAGGGCCTCCAGCTGCTGCCAACAAACTCCAGACACATGGGTCACCTTGTGCATCTGGCTTGCATGGGTCCTGTGGCTTTGCAGGCCAACACCTTAGCCACTAAGCCATTTCTCCAGCCCCATTTCTTATTTTTTATTTTATTTCTTAATTGACAGAGAGAAAGAGAGAGAGGGGAGGGAGAGAGAGAAAATTGGTGAGGCAGAGCCCCTAGCTGCTGCAAAGGCACTCTAGATGCGTGCACTACTTTGTGCAGCTGGCTTTATGTGAGCAGTGGAGAACTGAGCCTGTGTAGTTGGGCTTTGTAGGCAAGCGACATAACCACTTAGCCATTTCTCCAACACAAGTACTATTTCTATTGCCTGCACTTATTGAGGTGCTCTGTAATTTCAGTATGGTCTGTGGTCATTTTTGTTTATAATATCTACCAAAAGATTGGGTGTTAAATGTCAGTCGTAGTCCATGGTGCCATTGGGAGATGTGGGCTTCTACGAGGCGGGGCCTGCGAGACAGCCAGGCAGCTGGAAGCGTGTTCAGCCCCTGCTGCATCCCAGCAACCAGGCAAGCAGGGTGCTTGATTCTGCTCTCACATGTTACCACCTGGGTGGGGCACCTTGCCATGTGATGGGATCATGGTGCCAGTCAACCATGGACTGAACCCTCAACTCTGTTACCCAGAATGACCTTTTCTTTTTGTAAGTTGATGGACTGATGAAATTGCTATTATGACGAAAAGCTAACTAGCATTCTAACTAGCATGCTACCATTGAACACAGTACTGTCCCATTTTGACTTTAATGTATTGTGTATGGCTTACTTAGTTTCAAGCATGTCTTTTAAATACAAAAAGTAGTATTGAGAAGAGAGAGATTGTTATATTCACTATCAATTTAGTCAAACAAGTCTCCCAGTAAATTTTTATGTAGTCTTGATCATGCTTATCATGTAAAGTAGACATTCTTACATCTTTCTGGATGTGTTCTGATGTCACTGGTATATGTACATGGAAGTGTGCTGCTGTTTTGTGTGATATAGATTGACCCTAAAGCCAAGTGTTCTTGCTACTAAGCTACACATTCCAGTTCCATTTTCATTTTTTTTTTTTTAATTTTGAGACAAGGTCTTGCTAAACTAACCGAGCTCACCTTGAACCCACTCCGTTGCCCAGGAAAGCTTTGGATTTGCAGTCCTCATGGCCCTGTCTTGTTAGCACCTGCAGTTTCAGGCGCATTCACCAGGGTTGGCTACTACATGTTTGATCACCTATGGAGTGTCACCTATTAAGCAGCAAGGGGAGTCCTCAGACCTGGGCCTGTCTTCATCTTGATTTCATCGGTTTGTTTCCAATAAATATCATTCCTCACACTGTCCAGGGCTCAAGGTACAGGGAATAACTGTAACAGGAACACAAGGGTGTTTAGGAGAGAATATCAGTCAGAGCGCAGCATCCACGTGGCCTCTCCGTAGAAGCTTGAAATAAGTCAAATGCTTGCTGGCTTTGTGCTGTGGCTCAGAAGTAGGCAGACACAGACGAGCTGGCCGCTGTTCCCAGGTTCCTCAGGGAGAACAAGCTGCCCTTTCCCCACTCAGAAGGCCAGCATGCTGCTCCATCCCCTCATAGGTACCCAGCTTGTCTGCTTCTTACTGGACGAGATAATCACTTCAAATGGTGCTGGTGGAAATGCTGCTGAGAAAAATTAACCCTTTCCTGATAGGTCAGTAGACTTCAAACAGGTAATTAGTGAACTCATAGGTAGCTGGCAAGCTCAGCCTTTCTGACAGATTTGTGGAAGCCAATTTGTTTTAAGGAGTTACGTCCACAGTAATAACATTATATATATATATATATATATATATATATATATATATATATATATATATATGCATATATTTATATTTGATATTTAATATTTAATATATTTAATTTAATATATTTAATTTGATATATATGTATGTATATAAAATATCTACCATGGCCAGTGCTAATTGCATTGTAATAAATGATTATAATTAAGATTACTGTGTAGGCAGAATGTTGTTGGTCTATACAGAAATTAGTATTTATACTTTCTGTTGCATTCATTTATCATTACCTCTGCCTGTTGGGAAGGAGAAGTAAGTGTTTGGTTTCCCCAGGAGTCAAAGCCACTTAGTGAGATCTTTACCAGGGGTAAGATGGAAGCCAAGATCAAGTGTGTTTCAGCAGACAGAACAAGAATGAACTCAACCTGAAAAGGGAGGAAGTGTGTCTACCCAGATGTGAACACTCTATACCCTAAGATGTTTATTAATGGACAAGACGAATCTCAGTGTCTTCTGCGCATGCATGTGAGCATTTCTGAAGTGCCCACGGACGTGACCCCGGCTTGCTTGGCTCCACACTCTGTCCTGTAATATTATGGCATTCCATCCACTTTGAAACATCTTCCTGTGTCGTTTCAGGCTGGCCTTGAACTCACAATGACCCTCCTGCCTCTGCCTCCTGAGTGCTGGGAGTAAAGGTGTGCGCCACCACACCTGGCAGAAATACTGTTCTTAGTCACCAAATATTGTTTTTCTTGGGTCTTACTTCCGTAAATTGCACAGGATGTCTTGGGCTCCGTGGTCCGCTGTCCTTCGTGAGCTCACCTATGGGCTGCAACAAGCGTGCATCGGCTCTGCTGCCCCTTCCTGGCTTGGGGTCCCACGTTCTTACTTCACACCGTTATGTCTCTGTGTCCAGAACTATGGACAGTTTTCCATTGTTAGTGAGCTCCCTCTCCTCAATGACGAACAAGCCTAGAGGCCATTCCTCGGGCCTTCCCTTTCCTGCCTTTCAAAGATATTTGCTAATAAGAGGATGTGACATGGCAGAGCTAAAGTTGTTTAAAGATAGAATCAAGTCCTGTAGGTTAGTTTCGTTCTGAAAGACTGGAAAAGATGGACACTAATACTAATTTCCATGATTCTAGCATCCTGAGTTTTAGCCCAAGGTGTGGCCCATTCTAGGGACGTACAGAGTAGTAACTGGATGGACTGAATGAATTTTCTATCTGTAGTAGCACCGTTCAGTATGGCAGTAGTCATTGCACATCGCTCCACAGGCGAAGTTGGTTCCATTCATGGAGTGAGAATGAGCTCGTGCCTGGACAGTGCAGGGTGCATCTCCTATGTCACAGTGACTCCTTCCCGTGACTCCCAGCGAGAGGGTTCTCTGTGCTATCCAGGTGAAGGATTGTTGGTGGAGAGTTTTAGCTTATAATTCAGCATTCCAAAACTCTAGTGAGTTCTATTAACATGGAAAACAGATCTGAATTTTCTACCTCAGGAAAGTTGGCCTCTTTCTGATGGAGATTGGACCTGTTAAGCTGCAGCAATTTGAATAGCTCATGAGAACACATACCCATCAAAGTAGGAGGGAACTTCCAGAAAGCAAACAGTTTTCTAAAATACTGTCCAACTGTTTTCCTGACAATGGGCACGATGTTGACATTGCATATTCCCCCATGGCTGGCGCTCAGTGATATTTCGCTGCTTTCTGGTGTGTGTGGTTACCCAGCAGTTTGCTGGGTGGTTCTGGATTCTGGTGTTGCTATCAGGGGGGTTGCTTTTCTCCCTCCTTATAGTTCATAATCTACTTGTTGAATGTTTAACTAAAGAAATGTTCCAGCAGGGTAAAAAATAAGGACAGAAACACATTTCCAACATAAAAAGGACCTCTGAAATATCTACTCCACACTTCCTTACTCATGAACATTTGGCATTTCCATGGACCTAGACTTTTTTTAAGAAGTATTATTAATGTTACTGGATGATTAAATCTAGGTGTTCTCTGTGGAAAATTTACAGATCATTTACATATGTGGAATTAACTTTGGTGTTCTCTTTTATGTTTGGGGGAGTAGTAATGACTGAAATAAAATGAAACTTGACTATATGGATTTGCAAAAGATAATGTGTGTGGGGTGGTGTTTATTTCAGGGTTTTATAACTATGTATTGTTCACATTGGCAAATTGATTTTATACAGTTTAATTTTAAGTATTTATACTCAAAGCCAGTTCTTTTTCTGCATCTGAACCTGACTTATTATTACATCTTATTTCTGGACAATAAGATCTGAATGGTGTGGCCTTCCATGAAAGTCCACTTAGACCCCAAGGCTAAGAGAGAATAAAGTGTGTGTTGCAGTCAAGTTCGCATTGCTGGTAGAAATCACCCAAACAAAAGCAGCTTGAGGGAAAAAAAGAGGTTCATTTGGCTTACAGGCTCAAGGGGGAAGCTCCATAATGGCAGGAGAAAATGATGGCATGAGCAGAGGGTGGACATCACCCCGTGGCAAATATCAGGTGGACAACAGGAGCTGGAGAGTATGCCAAACACTGGCAAGAGGCCACTGGCTATAACACCCATAAAGCCACCTCCAGCATCTAGGAAGTGTTAATTCCCAAATCCCCATCAACTGGGAACCTAGTATTCAGAACTCCTAAGTTTATGGGGGACACCTGACTCAAACCACCACAGTGAGCAACCATGAAGAGATGGGTTTACAGTGGAAATTTTAAAAAATGAGGACCAAGTTTTGTGTTATTTCATAAAGAGAATGAGATAATGTTGAGAAAGTTTCATAAAATTAATACCTTTTAATGGTTATTCAATATTTTACATAAAGGGGGACTGATTCAGTGTTAATTGAAATCTAGAATTTCATAAGAAACTTTGAAAGCTTCATGCCTGAGTCTTTATGAGTCCTAGAAAAGTAGAGAAGAACACAGAGCACCCTTTACTACTGCACCAGCGCCTGTTGGCCCAAGAGCTTCTTCCCCTTGAGAGTAAAGACAAACAAACAAAAACAAAGACACAAACAAAAAGCTCTGCAGGAGTGACAACATATGATTCAAAGTGACCCAGAATTAAAGTCTTTTTCTGATATTAAAAAATAACAATAAATAATGCATATCTTATTTTCTTTGACTTTGGTTAGCACTCAAGGAAGATTTAGGAAGCATGGCATATTTTTTTCTGCATTTGATGTATGACTACTGAATGTAGAATTTAAGCCTTGCTCATGCTAGGCAGAAGCTCCGTTACCAGCCTGTACCCCAATTAAAAGTTTCATATTCAGATCTCTTCTTCAAATGTTTTATGTACTTAGAGGTTTCCGCCATTCACAGCCAGACACGTTTTGGGGCTCTTCCCTGCTTCGTTTATTCTCTGAATTTCACTCACGATGCTTTTTGCCTCATACCTGCCCAAACTAGCTTCCAGACATAGGACCAACACTGCTGAAGATTCATACTACCTGTTATTTCACTGCTGTGGCTTCTTAGAAGTGCTCAGCTTGCTGTTTCAGTCATTTGCTTGTTGACCATGACATAGTACTGGGAAAACTATTAAACTATGATGTGGACTTCCCTACCTGACTCTGGAAAGAAAGCTCTGTAGTGCTGACTTTATGCTCATGATGCATTAGAAGCAAAATACAAAGAATAACATGGAAACAAATTGAAAATCACTTCATATGTATTTATACATGTAGTCTTTAAAAACTGTGACCAAAAAAAAAAAAACAAACCCAAAACTGAAGAACTAATGAATGCTGCATTCATGGGGAAATTTTTTGATGATTTCTACAGTAAAATATTCCCAGAATCATACATTACTTGACTGAATTACAAACAGAGTTTAAGAGTGAAAGGAATATAAGTGAAACGAATGAAGGTGACATCACTGGTTCATTTACGCAGAGTGCGGGGACAGAGGAGTGTGGAGAGGAATCAAGTGCAGAGCTTTCTTTCTTACCACAGCTGTCACTTTCCTTCCCTCCCACTGCAGTTCTAGATAAGCGTTATCCACCCTCTTGGGTTCAGAGTGTTGGCTCTTTCCCTGAGACATAAACTCTGTGTAGATGAGTTTCTGTGTTCAAATAGTGAGTGTTTGAAGAATGGGAAACAAAGTTGAAATGGGGTGCATGGGTGTTTTGCAAAGCCAAATTTCTATGCTTCTACGAGTTATTTTAATTGTTTCATTTCATTTCCTGTTTCTAGTATGAGTACCACATACCTGCATGTTTCCTCCACATTTTTGTGAATAAAAGCTCATATTTCATTTAGGTCAGTATTTTCAAAATAGTTCTACTTGCTATTCTACTTTTAGGCATTTGACTCACATTAACAATTCTGGCTGGTTTATATAATTTCTAACTCCCTTAATAGAACCTGGCACATGACACATATGCTGTATCAAATAGAATCTCCCTTTGGCTCACTATATCTTTAAAAAATAATGGGGTATTCATTAAGAAAAAATCTGCTTATATTGCTTCACTTTAAAGTTCACCTTGTTTTGGAATTCAAATGATGTTCAAAGACTTTACACATAGACCAAAACCATATACAACTTTGGGATACAAAAATTCAACACATTTATTTATGGTAATTTATTAATGAGTTTTCTGGTAACTTGATATTCACATTCAGTTCCTATACTTTTGTGAATCATTTATGGTAGACTTGTCTTTGCAGCGCTATTGTTTGGAGTTCCTATAACCTCAACGGGGCAGTCTTCATTCCAGGCTTGTGTCTTTTCTTGGTAGATGCCTTCATGTATTGAACATCTTGGTGTCTCCCTTGCAAGTAGAGTTCACCTACGCAGTTTAGGGTCCCCATGTAGGAGCCTCGACCCTGCCTAGCATTGCCTATCCTCAGCGGCATCTGAAACAGTGGTGAAAGTTTTCATATGCTCCTCCACGCTCATGGAAGCAACACCAAGCAGACAGCATTGCTGGGTTTCGCTGTCAGGTCCTCTTGTCCTCATCTTGGGGTCACCCCTTCTGCGTGCCCGTCATAAACCTGTGGAAAGGCTTTTCCAGGCAGCGGCTTGTGATCAGCAAAGCCTCCTCTGTGGCATTTTCCCTTCTGGCCTTCTTCTGTCAAAATGATTTTCACTTGTCCAAAGTAAGGCCTTTAATTGTTGAGGTGTTACCCTAAGGGGATATTTGCTATTGTCCCAGTGCAAAGAAAGTAAACAGCTCTTTAATGGTGTCAAATCGCCAAATCTCCTTAAGACTGGCAGCTGCTTTTGTAGCTGTAGTTTCCTTGTTTAGAGCACTAATCTTTTTAAAATATTTTATTCATTTTTAGTTATTCATTTGACAGCAACATTGAAAGAGGCAGAAAGAGAGAGAGAGAGAGAGAGAGAGAGAGAGAGAGAAAGAGAATGGGCGCACTAGGACTCTAGACGCGTGCACCCCCTTGTGCATCTGGCTAATGTGGGTCCTGGGTAATGGAGCCTTGAACCTGGGTTCTTAGGCTTCTCAGGCAAGTGCTTAACTGCTAAGCCATATCTCCAGCCCTAGAGCATTAATCTTGATCATATTTCTTCTCCTTCAAAACACACACACACACACACACACACACACACACACACGGGAAGGGAGAGCTTTATTACAGTTCAAGGCCCACATTCCAACATGGTGGGGAAGGAAGGCAGCAGGAATTGGAGGCCAGCAAGTCACACTGTATGCAAAGTCAGGAAGCAGAAAGAGAATACAAATTAGATTTTTTTAATTAGTTTAAAACAATATATAGGCTGCTCAATTTTCACCCACCCTAGGACTAACCTGAGTTCACATATAATTGAAATGAAGTACCAGTAAATTTTCTAAATACACTTTAGCACATAAAAGTGAAACCATTCTGACTAAGGTGAGTAGAATGTTTTCACAACCACTTGAAGTCATTTGTGAGTGGATCATGCATAAACATTTCCTCTCAATTCTTGTGAAAGGCAAGTAAAATGGGCACTCATACTGCTCTCCCTTTGACGTAAGTTTAATTGTCTAGCTAGCTCAGACGGGATCTAGTGATATGGATGGATTATTTTTTCAAAATTCTTATTGATAACTTTAATATATGAACATACTGGAAACCAGTCATCTTTCCCAAAGGCTATACTCTTTGGTCCCTCTCGCTCCCCAGCCTGCATTCCACTGAGGGCCCTTTTCAGTGGTGTTATTGGTAATCCCTGCGAGGTCATGAATGAACAGTCAATCTCCGTGCTATGGACAAAGCTTCACAGTACAACTTCCCAATCTGTGGCTCTTAGATTCTTTCCACTGTCGTGGTCACAGTGTTTCCTGAGCCAGGGAGGAAGAGCATACGTTTCCTTTAGTGCTGAGTTCTCAGCTGTCCATGCCTTGACAAGTCGTGAGTGTCCTCCGTGTCCACCACCATCTCCCCTTTGGTCCATGCTGCACTCACTCTTGGCTCAAGAATTTGCTTTGCACAGGTGCAGTAGATACCCAGGACCCATCAATATGACAAGGAGAGAAAAGCAACTCCCTAGCATGAGACAATTCACTTCTGTCACATCTGGCAGGGCCAAGGAGACCTTACAGAGGAAGTGGAGGATCAAATAGGAGTGCTGTTCTCACTGCTAGCCTGAGAACTCAGAATTTTTATGACATTTTGTTCTTCTTTTGCTCCCTTTCACTGTAGGTCTGAATCAGAAGAGTCAACAAAAGCCACAACACAGACTTGAAATTTGCTCTACCAAAACTGTTAGTCCATTATTTTAAAACTCAGCCTTATGCAAGTTCTCAGGAAAAGAGCAAAATGCAAACATCTGTTTTTGCCAAAGTATAATGTGAACTGCCTGTATCCAACTTATTTTTTTAAAAATTTCATTTATTTGTTTATTTATTTATTAGAGAGAAAGAAAAAATTGGGTGTGCCAGGGCCTCTAGCCACTGCAAGCAAATGCCAGAAACATGTGCCACCATGTGCATCTGGCTTGCATAGTTGCTGGGGAATTGAACCTGAGCCTTTAGACTTCACAGGCAAGTGCCTTAAGCACTAAGACATCTCTCTGATCCTCTATTCAAGTTCTTAATTGAGTCTGTATTCCTGTCTGGCACCTAGTGAGCCAGATATAAGCATTGTGGTCTTTCAAACTCATACGGAAATAGCCCATTAAGGTGTACTTACAATATTCTTGCACTTTTCCAGCATAAAGTTCCCAAACTTTTCCATATTCTTCCCACAAGCCAGTTCCAAAAGCTTATAAAGTACGTAGACAGGTTTATCTCAGCAGTAACCTAATTTCTCAGTGCTAATGTTCTGCATCGTACTTACTCATTTCTCTCACCAAATAGTTAACAGAAGCAACATAAGGAAGAAAGGGCTTTAACTCAGCTTGCAATTCCAGGGGAATACATTTTATTATGCAGGGGAGGCGTGGAGGCAGGAGTGAGGTCTTGCTCATCATGCTGCAGCCAAGGAGCAGAGGAGAAGCAGAAGGTGGGGCTGGGAAACAAAAGCCTTAATGTCAGTGCTCAGTGACACTTCCAGCCACAACCCCCCTCCTAAAATTTCCACCACCTTCCCAAGAAGTACTACCACATTGAGACCAAGTGTTCAAACACATGGGGTATATGGAACGTTTAACATTCGAACCTCAGCAAGCCACAAATATTCATTTCTAATACAGTAGCTTGCATATGCTTATTCACTAAGCCATGCCTATATCTAAAATTCTATCAAAATATAAATATCTAGAGAGAGAAATACAGCAGTAAAAGTTTAACCAGAGCTCCTAGTGTCCTCCAATGCTGCTTGGGTAGGAAAACAAGGTGGATCCTATGTTAGTATCCCTGAGTGCCAGACTTTCTGAAAAAGTAAGGATGGAGGACCTACACTTCTTTTGTATTCAAGCCGTCACCTAGAAGAAACTGGGCTTCATTTCACTGCAAGTTTGTAGACTCACCACTTTCATGGAAATCAGTTTCTCTCAATTTGAAGCTGAGAAGAATTCATTTCCTTTACACTATAAAAGAGTATTGAAAACTCCCAAGTACTGCTTCTGTGTCCTTCAGTAACAATCCAAGCAAGATGTGTCTCTACTCCTCAGATGCAAAAAGAAAACAATTCTTATAATGAGGGAAAATTAGCTCCATCTTGTGATTTCATTACTTTGCACTTTTATTTTTACCCAAACATACGTATTCCTTCAAGTTATTCTGAAACTTTGTGTGCATGGTTCCCTTTCTCTCCCTCCCCCACCTCTCTCTCTCTCTCTCTCTCTCTCTCTCTCTCTGTGTGTGTGTGTGTGTGTGTGTGTGTGTGTGTGTGTGTGTGCGTTGCAGTCATATTTGCATTGCTGGTAGAAATCACCCAACCAAGAGCAGGTTGTGGGAAAAAAGAGGTTTCTTTGGGCTTACAGGCTCAAAGGGGTGCTCCACCATGGCAGGGGAAAACAATGGCATGAGCAGAGGGTGGACATCACATCCTGGCCTACATAAGGTGGACAACAGCAACAGGAGAGTGTGCCAAGCACAAGTATGGGGAAACTGGCTATAACACCCATAAGCCCGCCTCCAACAGCACACTGCCTCCAGGCGGTGTTAATTCCCAAATCTCCATCAGCTGAACACCTAGCATTCAGAACACCTAAGCTTATGGGGGACCCCTGAGTCAAACCACCACAGTGTGTGTGTGATGGAGGGCATGCATGTGTGTGTGTGTTGCGGAGTCCAGTAGACAGCCTCCAGCATCATTTCTCAGGTGCTGTCGCCCTTTGTTGAGAGCAGGTCTCTGCCAGATGGGCTAGCGAGCGAGCCTCGGGACGCTGGTTGCTCGCTTCTCCCTGCCCAGCACTGAGATTATAAGCAGGTGACACCACACCTAGAATTACTGTGTTCTGTGAACCAAACTCAGTACTTCATACTTTCAAGATATAGTATAATTGGCTGATCTATATCCTTAGTTCTGAAGCTTTATTTTAATTATTATTTTATAACTTTTCGGTCTTAAAATAATCCCACATATGAAAATTCTTTAAATTTACCTCTTTGAAGAGTACAGTGATCTTTTTGGAGAAAATAATCCTTTCCTTGGCTTGTACTTCCCTTATCTCAGGGCTGTCACAGACCAGCTGGCTTGGTTGTTCTCGTGAGCACAGGGAGCTGTCCACCAGGGTCCTCATCTCAGCCGGTGTGACAAGGTCACGGGGCAGCCTTGGGTCTCCTCTCCCCGTGGGTGACAAGGTCACGGGGCAGCCTTGGGTCTCCTCTCCCCGTGGGTGACAGGGGTCACGGGGCAGCCTGGGGTCTCCTCTCCCCGTGGGTTCTGTGGTGTTGCATGAACTCTGAAGTCAGATATGGAAGCTGTGATTTCATCTGAGATCAATGCTCATGTCCCATGTATATCTTTATCCCCTTAAAATTTAGGATTTGCAGCTAGGCCTCATCATTGTCTGTACTTTTATGATCCACATTCATCTTGTTTATATCGTGTTTAACATTCACATATTTCTCACATGCATGTCTAGTGAAGAGCTCTTGTGTTTTTTAATTGTTTCTGTTTCTTTGCTCATAATGCAACTGACTGTAGATTAGAAATTATAGAATAAAAGTATGATGCATCTTGCTTACTGCTAGCATATTTAGCTTTCATGCATTTATGACACAGGCCTTGTACAATGGGGGCATACTATTTTGATGCTTTTGGAAAAACAAAACAAAGATGAAGTGCTTAACTGATCCTTTGTTCCATCTCTTAACGGTTTCTGACTAAACATCTTCCCTTTCTCTAAGTTCTACATCAGTATAAGATTGACAGAAGACCTCATTCATTGAATACATTTACAATTATATAGATCTTTCTGGAATATTAAAACTACCTAGATGTTGACATGTTAAAATAGAATATATTCCAAGTAACATTGAACGATAAAACCAAATTACAATCCCTTTAAAGAGAGAAAGCCCTCAAGTCACCAAGTCTGATTTCTCCTCAAGTGACATCCTTGACAACAGTAGCATTGTGACATTGGAATGTGGAGAATGCTACATACATGTTTGAGAATTTTTATTAAGATGCCACACAAAACAATTTCTGTGGAGTGTAGCTACAACTCTTTAACACCAATATCACTGCCAACTGCAGCAATGAAGCAGCTGGCTGAAATCACTTGCCCACAAGTTCACAGCTAAATAGTGGAGTTGAGAGGTTTAGAATGGCTTCTCCAAGAGCCCATGGACTTGCCCCTTTGTATATGTGGCACTGAGAGGCATAGGATGGGCACTGCAAAGGCCCATGGACTCCCCACTGCTTACGAATGGAGCTGACATAGACAGGCTTCTCCAAGGGCCCGTGGACTCACCCCTGTGTGCATGTGGGGCTGAGAGGCATAGGCTGATTCTCCAAGGCCCATGGACTCACCCCTGTGTGCATGTGGGGCTGAGAGGCATAGGCTGATTCTCCAAGGCCTGTGGACTCACCCCTAGGTGCATGTGGAGCTGAGGGGCATAGGCTGGTTCTTCAAGGCCCGTGGACTCACCCTGTGTCACACTGTGTCTGTCTCCTTCAGTCTTGTGATGATTATCTAGTTCACCATGGAAGCAGACTTCTTGCTCTACAAGCTTTTATATTAAAATGTTTGTAGATAGGAATAGCAACCTAAAATCATGACTGGATTCCTCATGTTGTATTGACAAATTTATTCTCTTTTCACTATAGAACAATCCACAGACTAGTGTAACACATTGGGATAACTAGTTTTTTTTTTATTAAAGTTTACATTTCAATCAAGTATTTAAACACCCACTTTTAGCAATTGCATGATCTGAAAGGGCAGATGCTATACTCTGCCCACTAGAACTTCAAAACAATAGGCAAACATGAGCATCATTCCTTAAGGTCTACTGGCCTGCCTGGAGCTTATTTTTCTATAGGAACTAAGGACTCATTCAAATTGCACATCATACAGTAAGAATACTTGGAAGAAATCATCTACTGTTAATGGATTCTACTGAAATGAAATTTTAACAATTTTTATTAAGCTACTAAATGATTTCTAAATTCTGTATTATTATAATCAGCTTTATGATAATATATCATTCATAATATATATCTAAGTTCTCTTCATTCATCCTTGGTATAAAAAAAAAAAAAAAGCTATGTCATAGCCAACACAGATTTTGACTTCTGAACTATTTTGGAAGCTCATTTTCACATCCTAATAATGCTGATTGCTTGGAAGAGTACTTTTGATTTACTAATCTTTCATTTCGTCCCATCAGCAATCAATTGTCACTTATGGAAAATTTATAAGCTGAGTTTGTGGAGCCAGTGGGCTGCAGTGACTTGAAGACAGTGACTTGGTATTCTTAGGGTTTTGACAAAGATGAGCGATGTCAGGTTTTCCTCAGCTGAGTGAGCTTCCCTCTGAACATGGCAATGTGGACAGACAGGGCAGGAAGTCAGGAAGCAGGAGCTTTCCAGGAACGGGTTTGGCTTGGCACTTGGCAATTTGTAAATTGACTTAACTGCATTTGAAGCCCTGTAGAACAGCAGGTAGACTCAGGATACACCACCTCTTTTGTAATAGCCAGATGTTCAGAGAAGCTGTCCCCAGAACAGATACAGTGAGTACTAATCTTGGATACTCATTTGGTCCTGGCTCATGCCATGAAGATATACCCATATGAACCCATGTAAGTTAACACAACATATTCCAATATTTATTAATCTCATTTGGTGAAAAGTTGTAATACTCTGGGGTCCTCAATCTACAAAAGGTTGTTGAGTTCATGCACTGTATCCCCTAGATGTAGATAAGAGATTGTTTCTTATGTAACCAATAGATGGAAAAGATGGATGAAGTATAATTTTTGTCAAGGTGAAGATTTTGATTTAAATAAAAAAAATAAGGGCTGCACTTGCCTGCAAAGCCTGAGGACTCACGTTTGATTGCCCAAGACCCACATAAGCCAGATGCACAAGATGGCACATGCATCTGGAGTTCATTTTCAGTGACTTGAGGCACTGGCATACCAGTTTTCTCTGTCTCTCCCACTGTCTCTCTTACTCTCTCATAAATAAGTAAATAAATAAACAAATATGTTTAAAAATGAGTTTCTTATATGAGTATTTTTAGAAAACAATTTTCAAATAATTTAAGGGTACTTCTGAGCATCTATATGAAAAAATAAAAATCTAATAATGTACCAAATTGGGTTTGTAGCCTAAAGTTGAAGAATATTTGAAGTTTAAGGATAATAAGTTTATCAAAATGATTTAAGAGCATTAACTGAGATGTCAGTTGAAACAATAGTATTAAACTTGTGAAAATTTATAGGACTCTGAAAAGTTCCTTTTTATATTACCTTGGACTATCATTAATTATTTGACAAATAATCAGAATCATTATCAGTTGTAGTTTGATTCAGATGTCCCCATTAAACTCAGGTGTTCTGAATGCTAGGTTCCCAGTCATGGAGATTTAGGAATTAATGCCTCCTGGACAGAGTGTATTGTTGGGGGTGGGCTTATGGGTATAATAGCCAGTTTCCCCTTGACAGTGTTTGGCACACTCTCTTGTTGCTACAGTACACCTTATGCTGTCTAGGGAGTGATGTCCACCTGCTGCTCATGCTGTTGTTTTCCCCTGCCATTGTGGAGCTTCCCTCGAGCCTGTAAACCAAAATACACCTCTTTTTCCCACAAGCTGCTCTTGGTTGGGTGAGTTTTGCCAGTAATGAGAACCTGACTTCAACATCAGTGTTTAAATTATTGTAAGTATTTATGAAATTGGAAAAAATTTGAAGTTACGACACAGTTTTATTTTATGTATGGCTCAGAGAGAATTGAATAAATTGTGGGAGAAAAAGGAAATAGCAAAGGAGGGAAGAAAAGAAAAGAAGAAAAGAGAAAAAAAGAAAAGAGGTAGAGAGATGGCAGGATTGGAGAGAAAGATATTAGGACATGCATTAAAATATGTTTTTGATACCCAAGCTTTCACTTTGTTCTCATTGAAAATGCCTTGGACCCATGTAGGTTTGGAATTTTTCTTCTATATAATTATTACTATAAATCTTTAGAAAATGGAATTATAAGGTTCGTGTGGTCATTTGAAGGTATGTCACCCAATAGACTCAGGTGCCTCCATTCTCATTCCCTTTCTGTCTGTTGCTCTGTGTGTGTGTGTGTGTGTGTGTGTGTGTGTGAGAGAGAGAGAGAGAGAGAGAGAGAGAGAGAGAGAGAGAGAGAGAGAGAGAGAGAGACTCTGTCCTTGCAAATAAATAAATAATAGGCTCCTCAGTGTTTTGTCACTGAAACATAGACTGATTCCTACATATGTTGGACTGGATAAAGTGAATTATTCATGGCACCAGGTGCATTTTTTTTGTTCAGAAATATGAAAATATGAAAAGTGTGCATTTTACAATTTTTAGCATATACCGTTTATTCCTTTCTTTAGGTGTCTACTATTTAGATTGTGTATTTAAATTAGAAGATAATGAGAACATTCTCCATGAAAGCTCACCTTCACAGCAAAGGGGCTCAGAAGAACTGCATTTTCTCATTGATGTATCCAAATTTCCAATGTGGTGGTTTGAATGCAGAATGTTTCTATAGCCTTAAATGTCAGGCTCCTACTTAGTCTCCAGCTGGTGGAGCCTTTGGGAATTGGAGGCTGTGTTGCTGGCGGAGGTGTGTTGCTGGGTGGAGACTTTGGGGTGATGAGTCTAACCTCCTGGTTGAGCAGAGCCAGCTCACTGTCACTGGTTTCTCAGTCTCTGTTGTGAAGGTGTGACACCGTGAGCCAGCTGTCATGTAATGCTTCTCTCTATCATGAGAAACTGTCCTTAAAATGCTAAATCTGAAATCAACTCCCATATGCTGCCTCTGGTTGGGTGTTTGTCCCAGGAATGAGAACATAAGTGCTATACCCAGGAAGGAGCAACTTGAGGGAGGAAGGGTTTACTTTTGCTAGGTTGGAGGGGTAGTCCATCATTGCAGAGACGTAATCAGGAGAGGGGCAGGAGACAGCAGTGACATTATCCCAGAGAGATGAAAGCTGATGATCTTCTCACTTTCTAACTCTTCTTTTCTTCTTTTCCAGTTAATTCACTCTCGTACCCCAGTCCATAGCATGGTGCTGCTCGCATTAGAGTGGTCTTCCCTCTTCCGTTTTACATTTTTTAAAATGCCCTCAAAGAGGGACCCTGGGAAGTGTCTTGTTGGTGATTTTCAGTCCAGTCAAGTTGAAAATGAATTTTAAACATCATAAGAACTTTCTGATCTGTGGGTTACCACATTGTGCAGCAAAGTTAGCTCTTGAAACAGAATGCTGGAGATTCATCAGTTGTGAAGGCACGGTCTGGCTTAGCACAAAGTGTCTCCAGCAAACATTCCGTGTTGCGGGCATCATCTATATTGATTGTAATTTTTCTCTGGCAAATTCAATAGAGGGCCTGGAAACAACGAAGACAGAACTGGGCTGATCAAAGTTAGAGGTTTTATAGGACAAGACTCTAAAGGCACACACTGTTCTTATTTGCTGGACTACTTCTTAAGACAATTCCAAAGAATAACCTTGCTAATAAGACTATGGGATGAGCACAGACACAAAAGCACATAGTGATTATATTTCTGGGTGCCATCCTGTCAGTGTAAACTGAAAAGAGTTGAATAAGTCAAGACAATAGGTCTGGCTTATCCTTGCTTGATAGGTTGTGCTTCTGTGACTTATTTGTAATCCTGTACCTAGTTTTAAGTATATTCATCTTATGTAGCTATTTCTGGTTCCTAAAATCCTGAAACCAATTTTGAATGGAATGATTCAGAGGTACTTCAGAAACTAAAATGATTCTATTTTAACCTAAGCCACAGAATAACCTGTCGTAGGTATGTCCCTTAGGATTTTGTAACGGGAACAAGTCAGAAGTTCTGCACATAGTTCCTCCTATATTAGAAACAAAATGACAGCGTTATCAATGAAAGGAAAGAAAAGCAAATCACATTTCCATAATAGAAACCTCAAATGTATTTCATGCTTATTTTCTGGGTAACCACACTTATGGCTGCTTCTAATGCACTTGTATTTTGCTCAGCTCCAAAGCCCCAAATGCAAATAATAAAACAATATAGACCCTACTTTTTTGCCCCTTCATTGTCATTTGTTTCAACTGAATATAGACATCCTTGAGTTAAGAAAGCATGCATTATCTTAAAATTAGCTATCAATATTTCCCATAGAATAATGTTAGGTAAGCTTGCAAAGGTTGGTTATGGTAGGCATGAGGAAGGAATTGCCTCCTTCATTTTGTCTTTATATACAAATGCTAGGGGTTGCATAACCATATTAACAGAATTCGTGTTCTGGGTGAGATACTATTGACATTACAATAAAATATATAAGTAGACTATAGGAATGTCATGGAGTCATGTAGGAAGATCTACTACATACCAACATTACTTTATCAATCCTCCTGTAAGTATAAATTACCACAACCCTAAAAGATGACTTTCATCATCTTGAACTACACAGCCACAAGGTGGTTAGGTGAGCTTCTCAAGGCTAGTTGACTGAAAGGAGGGATTGACCTGTGCTGTTGATTTGGAGCCTACTCTATACACAGCAAAGGAATTTGACTTGTTTGTAGAGTTAACATTTCAGTTCTTTGAAATATTAAGAGTTCAAGGCTGAGTCTCTGTGACCCACTTCCTTCCGCAAGGCTCCACCTCCTAAAGGTTCCCCAGCCTTCCCAAACAGCTGGGAGAGCAGTGTTCAAACACATGAGCGGGGAGGGAGCATTCACATTCAAAGCACACCAGGGTGTTTAAAGAAAGCTTGTGTTCTTGCCTCGAAGGAATGGTGTGAAGGTCAATCAGAATTGGTCACTGAGCAGAAAAGGTGCTGGGGAAGTGGACAGTAGTCATGGATTGGTTCTTTGCAAGCACAGGAATCACTTTAGTACACATAATGTGCTGAGATGCTGGAAGGAACAACTGAACCGCTCACCATGCTGACAAGGAGCAGACCTCTCAGAGGAGACTCCCTGTGAGACTCCGTGGCTGCCTTAATTTCTGTGATCATTATGAAGCTGATCAGAGCAGATGCCCAGTTGTGAGGGGAGAGCTCGATCCACACATGGATTCTTAGGTCACACAAACATCAGGGGAGTCTTGAGTATCAGGGGATCTGGGTGTCTGTTCCACTTGCGTCCAGGAGCTGGAGTGAACTCAGCATCTAAAACACCCTCAAGGAGCTGAGTCTCAGGCTACCCCTTGTGCCTGCTCAAGATTAGGGTCTAGAGGTCTTAGAGGAATGGCTCCTAACTTAGCAACAGGCAAAAATAAGACAAAGTTGATAAAAATTTAAAATGATGAATAAACAAAATTGGTTAAAGACGTAGAAAGCTAGCCACAGCATCCAATGCATTACTGATCAAATATTTAATAATATGAAATTACGTGTAATTTAAGAAAAATTAGTCTGTGAGTAGTTCCAGTGACAGAAGTGTATTCCAAGGGGTAGTCAGACACAAATAAAGCCACAAATTGAGTGATATGCTCAGGGGCCTGCATATGGTAACAGCACTTCATCTTCAGTCTGTAGTCCATGTTCCGTGCCTCCCACTTTAGTGAACCTGGGAAACTCCTTAGTAAGATGTATGCCCAGTCCTGGCTTTTCCGAAAGTCAAAAGTGGAAGTGGGATGGCGTACAGAAAACTGGACTCAGCAGCTAGGACACGATGCGGTAGTTAGTTCATCTTAGCCAGTTTGAAATGGATACTGGAAAAGGCAAAAGGAGGGGAAGAGGCAAGGAGTGCAAGGAACTGAAGAAGGAAGGACAAGTGAGGGAAAAGGGGTAAGGAAGGAGAGGAAATAAGACCCACAGGGGTTTATTAGATGAATATAGTGTATTTGTGAGATGAAATAGTATAATTAAATCCCCATTGTGTTTTATGCATATTGACAGAGACGATGGTGGGGCATGGGTTTTTAATAAAATATAAATCTAGATGAACAAGATATCATTTTTAAATTCTTTATGGTTTTATGAGAGAGAGGGGGACTGGCACAGCAGGGCCTCCAGCAACTGCAGTCAAACTCCAGACACGTGCGTCACCTTGTGTGTGTGTGCGTCACCTTGTGTGGGTTCTGGGGTTTAGAACCTGGGTCCTTGGGCTTGGCAGACCAAGGCCTTAACAGCTAAGCCATCTCTATAGCCCTAAAATATCCTTTTGTTTAAAAAGATGAGCATTGTTCACTTAATACATCAGTAGATATACATATGAATAAAACTATCTATTTTGCCAATGATATTATTTCTTATTTACTATTCTCATTTTTACAAGATTTATTGTAACAAATGTACATAATGGATAATCAGTCATGAAAAATGAGTTTTATTTCTCTGCTTTTGGAAAGGGGACAATTACAAATGTATGCATAATGTGGCAAAGATACTGGAAAGTCCTATTGACCCCTTTTTAATTGTAGTTTTAAAGAAGGTCACTGATATGTGGGAAGGTGATAAAGTTTATTACATATAAAATGTCTGTGTAAAGAACTGTTAATATGTTGTTAAGTTTACTGGAAATAACTTCTTAGAGTGATTTTATTGTCACTGATTTTTTAAGAATGTTGTGAACATGAACTATTTTTAGCATCTTGCTTTGTGTTATGAGCACTTTGTTCATAATCTGTTGTCATCATGTAATGCATCTGTGTAATGAATCACTATAGATCTGAGGCAGGCAGCCCAGGGAATAGATCAGCCACTTGGAACACTGTTTGACAACAACAGTAAACAGACCCTTCTCCACAATGCCTAGCAACCTGTTGGGAACCTGGGATCACCACCTGTCCTGAGCCTCTGGTACACCTTACATCCTTGCACTAACAGCAAACTAATTTTTCTTCCTCTTAGCAATCATTATTTGTGATTAGTTCTCACTCGGATGTGTGCTTGGGTAGATTCTGGATGGGAACAGCAGAGGGCCATCCAGACTGGACTGGTCTTGGGTGTATGTATGTGCAGTGAGGGAAACTGTCTTTT
The DNA here is from genome assembly GCF_020740685.1 of Jaculus jaculus. NCBI lineage: Eukaryota > Metazoa > Chordata > Mammalia > Rodentia > Dipodidae > Jaculus > Jaculus jaculus. The sequence continues at coordinate 90,804,761 of NC_059114.1, forward strand.
TAGTAAACTTTTAGGGAGATTCCCTTATTTGCCATCTTCGCTTATGTATAACTGGGCATATATATGATTAAAATCGAATCTATCACAGGAAGTAGCATGTATGGTAAACATGTTTTGTAAAAATCTGCCAAACTAGAGAATCACCCAAAATATGTCCCCCACAGCTGATCATTCTACCCTAAAAATGCTATGAAGGAGAAGCCACTAAAATGTCCTGGAGCCTTTGGCTTCTCTCCATCTGAATTGCACAATCCCTTTGGCATTGCATTCAAACCTGCACTATAGCATTGCTCTTAAGATTTCTTGGGCTCCACTGCTTTTATGCACCTGGCATCATTCCTTTGAGTCAAATGTGAAGAGCATGGAAACAGCCAGTGAGAGAAAGAACACCAGTAACAGATTAGTTTGCCACCATATATCCAAAAAGTTGTTCAAGAGTTTGCTAGTTCATAGTTTTAGACCACATCAATAATTCCAGCATTAAAGTGAACCACTTATCTCGTATGACTACTTAACAAAAATGTCTATTAATATGTTTTCATATGCATCTTGAGTTTGATTTATTGTGTACAAACATACAGTCTCCAACTGTATGCCGGAAGGAGTCAATATAATGTGCATACGATTAACAGTCATGTGTAACTTCTGCTGTTATAAAACCAGGAGGGGCAAAAATACATATTGCTGGGGTAATGTAGCTGAGCTGATAGAATGCCTGTTTAATATGCGTGAAGCCTTGGGTTTGATCCCCAGCACTCTGTAAGCTGGTGTAGCGGTGCAAAATCGATAATCCAAGGAAACGGAGGCAGGAAGATCAGAAGTTCAAGGGCACCCTCCCCTACAAGTCCTCCACAGCAAGTTCGAATAAGGCTTACGGACATCAATCAATGAGTCCAGTGATTGAATAATTACTTTCATCTGCCTTAGACACGCACTGCATGCTAACAGCATGAAAAGGTGTAGGTTTGTTGTGAGATGTGCTGCATGAACTGCCCCTCGGTGCCCGTGTCGGCGAATGGCAGTCTGTGTTCCTGTCAGCCTTCCGCGTTCTGTCATCCAGGATGTTTTCACTTTCCCTTATTGATTCAAGTATTGAGTGACCTATTAATGAAACTTTGCCACTGTGGAGAAGAATGCCAAAAGTAATAAAGCCAGCCCCTAGACTAAGTGATTTTATTGTTCCTCATGCACTGAATGTTTAGGAAAAAAAAAAAAATCAAAATCAAGGGAGCTTCCAAATATTGACCTGTTTTATGTACTTGCCATCTGGAGTAGGATTGTTTTGTAGTTTTAAATATTTACTCCTCTATTGAAACAGCTATTCCATAATAATCATGAAGTCAAATGAACAGTGTCTTTCATTTTAATACATTTGTATGTAATCAGGCCATTAAAAGCATTACAGTGAAGTAAGAGGAAATAAATAGCACTGTATTGGGGGAAGTTCTTTAGAAACACTGGTACCTTTAGTTCTCACTGTTAATAATACGCAAGTCCATAACATGCAAAATTGTGTAAGAATGATAATTTAACAATTACAATTTCACATTCTAGAGGTACAGTTGAAAATGAGTATCATGTGGCATGTTTGAGCTAAGATTTGAGTGCAGACACTTATTGTTTAGCACCCATTTTACTGCTGTAGACTTGAAGTACCGGCTGCGGTAGTTGTTGGGGTGTCGCTCAGGGCAGGCGTGTGCTTAGCACGGGAGAGGCCACCGGCTTCCTCCCTGGCCCCTAGCGAACAAAAGCCACGCGCTTGAACATGAGCTACCGGGGTTCTTTCAGTGCTCTTGCAGTCTCTGCACTGTTGCTTCCAGTCTAAGCTCAAGTTTCTGAATTACAGCAGTGCTCGAAGTGATGAGGCTTCACCCAGTGCAAGTACACACGATGTGGCTCCCCAGCTCTCCCGATGCAAAGGCATGCGGGTGGGCCAGTGTCACTGTCGTTGGGTGTATTAGACAGCAGGAAGTTCTACACGGAAAGGACGTGGAGGGAGACGTCAGAGCATTCACAGCAGTTGTGGAGAGCTCAGCGAAATGAATGATTCAGGGGTCCTGAGTTAGGATTTCTGGCACCTGGTGGTGGCCTGGCTTCATCATAGGGGTACTAGGGAATCAAACCCCGGACATTAGGCTTTGCAAGCAAGCACCTTTAACCACAAAGCTATCTTTCCAGCCCCCCTTAACAGACATTTTGATGCTATATCATGACTTATGTGAATGGTGGTGCAATAAACACTCATAGGTGAAGGCTGTTTTATGTGATGACATGCAGAAGGAATGCAACTAGGTCATGTGGTGGCCCACTTCCTTTTTGAAGAAACTCCATGCTGTTTTCCTTTTTTTAAATTTTTTTGTTTATTTTTATTTATTTATTTGTGAGTGATAGACAGAGAGAGAAAGAGGCAGTTAGAGAGAGAGAGAGAGACAAAATGGGCACGCCAGGACCTCCAACCACTGCAAACGAACTCCAGAAGCGTGCGCCCCCTTGTGCATCTGGCTAACGTGGGTCCTGGGGAATCGAGCCTTGAACCAGGGTCCTTAGGCTTCACAGGCAAGTGTTTAACTGCTAAGCCATCTCTCCAGCAACTCCATGCTCTTTTCTATGGTATTTGTACTAATTTATGTCCACACTAATAGTGTATTTCTCCATTTCCTTGCTAGTAATGTTTTTTTCTGATGGTGGCTGTTCTAATTGTGGTTATTCATATGTAAAAAAAAACTGTTACTTATAATGATATTTAGAAGGATTTAACATTTTCTTGTATTAGTTTAAGAGTTACAGGTCGTTCACTAAAGTTTTGAGTTGGCTGCTGTGCAGAGTGAGAGACAGGAATAGAGTTTCAATGTTCTGCATGTAGCTATTGAGTTTTCCCACCTACTTACTGTTGTTGTAACTGCAATAAAAAATGGTTTTAAAACTTTGCATCGCTTCTTTACACTTTGAAGAAAGGAAGTACCGGGGCTGATGAAATTGCTGCGGGGAAGCACTGGCCATGTTCATTTGAGGACCAGAGTCCATATGCCCAGCCTCTATGTAAACGCCGCGTGCGTGTGCCGCCCTGCTGCCTGCAACCTCACTGCTTGGGAAGGCAAGACAGCGGATCCCTGGGACAAGCTGACTAGATGCACTAGCCTGAGTCCCAATCAATAAGAGACCGGTTGAGGAAGACACCTGATATCAAACTCTCGCTTCTACTCACATGTGCGCACATGGGCGTGCATACCCACACACTCATGCTCCCACACGGATGTGGGTACACAAGCACTCAGGAACACAAACAAAAAGAAAGGATTTCTCTAAAGTTTTTATTTTGCCAATCTGATACAATTTGATGTTCACTAAGGAAAACAAGCAGCAATTACCCTAAGCCTTGTGAGAGTCTCCTGTGAGTATGTTATGTACCACAAAAGAAGGGCCACAGGGAGTCAGGTAGTCAGTGAACTTGTTTTTATTACCTAAATAAATCCTTTTGATTACCCCCAAATGAGGAAAAAGTACCTTTATTATTCTTGTTCTTAGAAGGAAATGAATGCTAATGTACTAAATATGTCATCCAATTTGAAATGGATCTAGCAAAAATGAGATTTGAATATGGCTTATCCTATTCTTTAAAATTTTTTTTTGTTCATTTTTATTTATTTATTTGAGAGTGACAGAGAGAGAAAGAGGCAGATAGAGAGAGAATGGGCGCACGCCAGGGCTTCCAGGCACTGCAAATGAACTCCAGATGCATGCGCCCCCTTGTGCATCTGGCTAACGTGGGTCCTGGAAAATCGAGTCTTGAACCGGGGTCCTTAGGCTTCACAGACAAGCACGTAACCGCTAAGCCATCTCTCCAGACCAGCTTATCCTATTCTTTAACAGTGATAGTTCCGGTATTTTCACTTCACTCTGTATTTTAACCCCATTAGAACAATATGTGTTGTCTTTGACCCGAGGTAGCACCCCAAGCTTCATTCCAAGCTGGAAGCAGACCTTGGCATTCTTATTCACATGTGGTGGTTTTAGAGGCGTGAAGGAGGCAGGAGGCAGGGGTCATGTGGCATTGCACCATAGTTATGCATGTTTGCTGAGGCCAGACAGTGCACGGGAGGGTCAGTATATGGCCAGTAAGCACAGTGCGGCCGCTGCATGAAATTTTGATGGTTAAGTGTAAACTGCAATGAAGACCCCAGGATGGTGGGGATGCCTGAACCACATGGCATTAGCTGAGGAAAGTGGCAAAATCAGAGGGTACCTTTCCTGAAAGAGAGGCCATGGATGCAAAAGGCAGCAAAGACAGGTAGGTTGCACTGCCATAGTCCTTTGGAGCTCACAGTCAAGAGTTTTCCTGAATCTCAGGAGAGACTGATCCTTGACTTTTATACAGAGATGAAATGGCTGAAGACTTGGGGAATTTTGAAGTTGAACAGAAAGCATTTTGATGTCCATGAGCCCATTGTGACAAGGAGTAGAATGTTACTGTCTGAAAGTGATATATTTGAAAAAACTAAAAACATAATATATTTGATTGCCAATTTGCAAATGTGTGCAGTTGTGATGGTTAATCTTGCCACCTTGATGGGATTTCGAATCACAATGGAAACAAATTTCTGGTCAGGTCTGAGAAGGATTTTCTACATTAGCTTAAATGAAGATCTGCTTTAGCTGTGGACAACACCATTTTATGGTCTGAGATTCCAGACTGTATAAAAGGAAGAAAGCTAGGTCGGTATTAACAGTCATCACCCTGCTTCCTCACTGAATGTGACAAGCTGCCTCTCTATCCTTACTCTCCGTGATGGCCTGTGACTTGAATTGTAAGCTGAAATAAACTCTCACTCCATCTGATTCTTGGTAGGGCATTTTGCACAGCAAGGAGAATGGAATTAATACAGTATACATCTATTGTTCCCATGCTGTCAAATAAATAAGCGAATTCATTTCACATGGTCTCACAGGAAGCCAGGGTGACCTTCAGTGGCCTTGAATATATGCCCAGCTCCCTTTAAATAAACCTCTTCGTAGCACTTCGAACCCATCTTTGCCATGTGTAGCACAAATGCTCGCAGGGGTGATGAGCTGAGGGAATGTTAGACTCCATAAACCACCAAGCCTTTCCTGTGACCCTCTGCATGCGGCGGAGCTCTGGCCATTCTTGCTTCATTGGTGCACAGACTTGATTGGGCTCATTATTACTTCAGAATAGAAGGACTTTGACTAAATGAAGTTTTTTTTTTTTTTTTTTAACTCAAGAATGTCTGAGCAGACAGGCATTCTTAAAAGTAGGAATCTCAATATAACAATAGTGATTGCATGTGACAGAGTGTGACTATCAGTGTCCCACCAGAATCATAACGTTTCTTAAAATATTATGGGATTTTGTTGTTACTGTTGGTTCTTTTTAAACATTTTATTGATATATTATTACATGTACATAATGTGTTTTTCTTCTCCCATTATCTTTTCCCCCTCTCTATCTCCCTTCCACTGAACCCATTATCTCCAATTAGTCCCTCTTCTATTTTCTTAATTTTTGTCCCCTTCCACTATGAGCGTTGTAATATTAACAGACACAATAGTGTACAGATCTTGTGCAGCTAACAACTGCCACCTTGACCTAAGGAAAGCAACAGCCTCTCCATGTCTGCTTGTTTCTTAGCCCCATTTGCTTGGAATGCCATTTTCTATGCATTTAGCCAGTGATGACCTCTGTATTTTATGGAGAACTAATTTATATGGAGGCAGCAAAGATGAGGATCCTACCTTTTTAACCCATTCTGCAAGTCTGGGTCTCTTGATTTGTGAGCTGAGACTATCAGATTTGTTATTGGAAAGTGTTTATTAAGCCTAGTCATTCTCGTTGATCTTGTGGTGCTTGACATTTTTCTGTTCCTCTCATATATATCATCTGTTATCCTATCTTGGTTTATTCTCTCCTGTCTCCTCATGTCTGTGCCTTTCCATGTCTTCAGTCTAAAGGATTGCTTTAAGTGTTTTCTGTTGAACTGGCTTAGTAGTCATTAATTTCTTTAACCTGGTTCTATCATGAAAAATTCATTTTCTTTATCAATCATGACAGGTAGCTTTGCTGGGTAGTCTGGGTTGGCAGTTGTTGTTCAGAACTTAAAATGTGTTATTTTAACCTCTTCTGTCTCTGAAAGTTTCTTTGAGCTATCTGCTGCTTTTCTGATGAGATTGCCTTTCTAATTTACTGGGTGCTTCACTTCTATAGTGTTCAGTATATTTCTTGCATCTCTATATGTAATTTTAACATTATAATATGAGTAGGTGTAACAGACAGATTTGCTGAGATGAACTTCGAGACCAGACACAGTTATGGAGGAAGGGATTTATTGAAGCTTACAGATCCAGGGAAAGTTCTGTAATGTTACAAGAAGTTGGCCTGCCTTTACAGGACCAAAGAAGCACAAGTCAAAAGACACACAGCACAGCACACTTCAGGAACTCCGGCTAGGCACACTTTATATATCTTTAGATTGAAATCTCAAACCCACCACCACACCTTAAGATCAGCCCAGTGACACTGCCTCCAGCCAGGTTGCTGCAGATGCAAACTACAAACTAATAAAACACTGAATATATTGGGGGCCATCTATTCAAACTACCACACTAGGATTCTTTACTGGTCTTTGTGAGTTGATATTCTAAATTCTTTCTTTGTATGTATTGACATTTGATTGCCTAGTATGGGGAAATTTTTTTCTAAAGTTCACATACAAGTCTAAACATTTGTACATAGGATCCACATATGAGAGAGAAAATGTGATGTTTGGCTTTCTGGGCATGGGTTACCTCACTTAGTATAATCCTTTCCAGGTCCATCCATTTCCCTGAAAATTTCATATTTTCATTTTTCTTTACCACTGAAGACAACTTCATTTTATAAATGTACAACATCGTCATTGTCCATTCATTAGTAGAGGGACATCTAGGGTGGTCCCATTTCCTACCTACTGTCAATAGAGCAGCAATAAACATGGTTGAGCAAGTATCTCTAAGGTAGTGAGAAGAGTCCTTAGGATAAATGCCTAGGAGTGGTATAGCTGGGTCATATGGTAATCTATTATTAGCTGTCTCAGGAACCTCCATACTGATTTCCACAATGGCTGTACCAGACTATATTCCCACCAAGAGTGTAGAAGTGTTCCTCTTTTTCCGCATCCTTGCCAACATTTATTGTCATTTGTTTTCTTTTTTTTAAAATTTTTATTTATTTATTTATTTGAGAGCAACAGACACAGAGAGAAAGACAGATGGAGAGAGAGATAATGGGCGCGCCAGGGCTTCCAGCCTCTGCAAATGAACTCCAGATGCGTGCACCCCCTTGTGCATCTGGCTAACTTGGGACCTGGGGAATGGAGCCTCGAACTGGGGTCCTTAGGCTTCACAGGCAAGCGCTTAACCGCTAAGCCATCTCTCCAGCCCTCATTTGTTTTCTTGATGATAGCCATTATTTCAGGAGTAAGATGGAATCTCAAAGTAGTTTTAATTTGCATTTCTCTGATGGCTAAGAATGTAGACCATTTTTTATATGTTGTATGCCATCTGTATTTCTTCTTTTGAGAACTCTCTATATAGCTCCATAGCCCACTTTTGCTAAAGATAGATTTTTATTAATTTATTTATATGAGAGAGAGAGAGAGAGAGAGAGGAAGAGAGAGGGAGTAGGTGTGCCAAGGCTTCAGCCACTGCAAACGAACTCCAGATGCATGCACCCCTTGTGCATCTGGCTTTTGTGGGTCTTAGAGAATTAAACTAGAGATTTTTGGCTTTGCAGGCAAATGTCTTAACCACTGCACAATCTCTCCAGCCCCCATAGCCCATTTTTTATTGGGTTGTTTGATTTCTTATTATTCAGTTTTCTGACTTCCTTGTATATCCTAGATATTAATCCTCCGTCAGATGTGTAGCTGGCAAAGATTTTCTCTGATTCTGTATTTTGCCTCTTTGCTCTATTCAGTGTCCTTTGCTGTGCAAAAGCTTTGTAATTTCATGATGTCCCAATGGTTGATCGGTGATTTTATTTCCTGAGAAGCTGGGTTACATTCAGAGAGTCGTTGCCAATACCAATATGTTGAAGTCTTTCCCCTACTTTTTCCTCTAGAAGTTTCAGAGTGTCAGGCCTAATATTAAGGTCTTTCATAGATTTGGACCTGATTCTTTTGCATGGTGAGAGATAAGGATCTATTTTCACCCCTGGGCATATAGATATACAGTTTTCCCGGCACCGTTTGTTAAAGAGGCTGTCTTTTCTCCAGTCAATTGTTTTGGCTTTTTTATTGAAAATCAAATGGCTTATCCTGCTTGGATTTAAATTTGAGTCCTATGTTCTGTTGCATTAACTATGTATGTTTTGTGCCAGTACCATGCTGTTTTTGTTACCACAGCTCTGTAATATAGCTTAAAATTGGGTGTGATAATTCAGACAAACTTATTTTTACTGCTCAAAATTGTTTTGGCTATTCGAGGATTTTTTTTTTGTGCTTCCAAATGAATATTTGTATTGTTTTTACTATTTTTGTGAATAATGGCATTGGGATTTTTATGGGATTGCATTAAATGTATGCATCACTTTTGGTAAGATTGACATTTTCATAATATTGGATCTTCCAATCCAAGAACATGCAATGTCTTTCCATTTCCTAATGTCTCTTGTACTTTCTCTCTTGAGTGGTTTAGTTTCCTGTAGAGATCCTTCATTTCCTTTGTTAGGTTTATTTGGAGGTACTGCATTTTTTAAGGCAATTGTGAATGGCAGAGATTTGCTGATTTTATCCTCAGCATGCTTGTGGTTAGGATATAGAAAAGCTACTGATTGCTTTCTGTTTATTTTGAGTCCTGCTATGTTGTTAAAAGTGTTTTGTCAGCTCTAATATTTTATGATATAGTCTGTAGGGTCGTTTATGTATAGAATCATATCATCGGCAAATAATGATAATTTGGTCTCTTCCTTTCCAATTTGAATACCTTATATGTGTGTCTCTTGCCTTTTTCCTATGGCTGACTGCTAGTACTATGTTAAATAAAACTAGGAATAGTGGAACCATTTTCTTGTTCCTGACAGTGGAAAGGCTTCAAGTTTTTCCACAGTCAATATTATGTTGGCTGTAGGTTTGACATAAATAGTATTTATTATGTTGAGATATGTTCCTTTGATTCACAGTTTCTTTACAACTTTTACTATGAAGGGATGTTGAATTTTTCTCAAATGCCTTTTCTAAATCTACTGAGATGATCATATGATTTATCCTTCAGTCCATATATATGATGTGTTTTATTTATCAATTTTTGTATGTTGAACCATCCCTGCATTTCTGGGATAAAGACTACATGATTGGATGAATGATCTTTCTTATATACTCTTGTATTCTATTTGCCAATATTTGTTGAGAATTTTTGCATCTATGTTTGTGAGGGAGATTGGTCAGTAATGTTATTTTCTTCTATCTTTGTCTTGTTTTGGTACCAGGGTAATGCTGGCTCCATAGAAGGAGCTGGGTAGAATTCCTTCTTTTTCTATTTTCTGGAAAAGTTTGAGAGGCATTGCTTGTAGTTCTTCTATCAAGACCTGGTAAAATTCACCAGTGAATCCATCTGGGCCTAGACATTTTTTAGTTGGGAAATTCTTGTTAATAACTGATTAGATCTCTGTACTTGTTATACCTTGATTTAAATGGTTTATCTCATCTTGATTTAATTTTGATAGGTAATATATATCTAGGAAATTATCCATTTCTTTCAGATTTTCAAACTTAGTGGACTATATGTGCTTATGATTTTCTGAATTTTTTTGGCATCTGTTGTAATGGTGCCTTTTTCATCTCTAATTTAAAAAATTTGTGTCTTTCCTCTCCTTTTTATAAGATTTGCTAAAGGTTTATCAATCTTGTTTATCGTTTCAAAGAACCAACTCTTTGTTTCACTGATTTTTTGTATAGTTTTTGTTTCTATCTCACTAATTTCTATCCTAATCTTTATTATTTCTTCCCATCTACTAATTTTTGGTTTTCCACATTCTTCTTTTTACAAGGGCTTAAGTTGAAGTATTAAGTTGTTTGCTTCCAACCTTTATAATTTATAGGCACCTAAAACCATGTATTTCACTCTTAGAACTGCCTTGATTATGTCCCAAAGGTTTTGGTATATTGTGTTCCCATTATTATGTATTTTTATTAGCATTTTATTTCCTTTTTGATTTCTTCAGGAATACTTTTTGTTGATACTTTTTTGGGGGGTTAGTGTAACGCTATATCTATTTTTATTTTTAATTTTTGGTTTTTCAAGGTAGAGTCTAACTCTAGCCCAGGCTGACCTGGAATTCATATGTACTCTCAGGGTGGCCTCAAACTCATGGCAATCCTCCTACCTCTGTGTCCTGAGTGCTGAGATTAAAGGTGTGCCCCAACCTTATTTGTAGAAACCTGCATGTGAATATGAAATGTCACAAGTACAAAGCCAATGCATGTGATAACTATGAGGAGCTGTTCATTGCTAAGAAAATGCTCACAGCTTTGCAAAGCTGTCCACACCAAGGCAGCTCTCCTCATTAAGCAAACCTTCAATTACCCTTAATGTAATTAGTGATGAGAAAGTCACCCAGCAACTCCATATAATTTATGTACATAATTAAAATCTACATAGATATTGGGTTGTTTGTTTTTTACATGGATTTTGCAATTTTTCCCAAGAGTTGCTTGCCAAATTATTTTCTTCCCCATTGCATACAGCACTTGAGGAAGTGGTATAATGCTGAAGCAGTCAAATATTCTGAGGAAAGGACTCATCTGTAATCTTTGGAATGAGGAGAACTAATCTTCAGCATTTGCCTTTTCCTTTCAACATCTAATTCTGCCCAGGGCATTCTTCTCCTCTGTTTTTTTTGTTTTGTTTGTTTGGTATGTAAGAAAGTGCCCACTGCAGGATTTCTCTTGGTTGGGATTAACACTTGTGTTATTGTTTGTTTTTGTTTTTTGTTTTGTTTTTTTCTCTTTAGAAATTCTATGGGGCTCTCACTGCATTATCATTGTCCTGGCAAGCCTTGGGTGTTATGCTTTGTTACAGCAACATGCATCCTCAGGAATAATTAACTTAAGTCTCTACCGAGAGAGTCCGAATTCATTCAGTTTCTGTTTCATTTCTATTTTGAGAAAAGGAGATTTTGTAAACCCTAGGCAAACTAAATGCTCTGGAAAAAAATAAATACCATAATTAAATAATTCTGAATTGTTTATGTATAATAGCCCTCTCTTGGAGATTCTTAAGTTACATTGGTCTTTTAGTGGTTTTAACCCTTTTATTTACTATACATAAAACTTTCCTTATTAATTAAGCAATGTACTCTGGTTTGCTTTGGGTATAATACTATCCTTGCTGAAGCCATTGACAATATTGTGTTCAAGACAAGATGGTATGGCAGGGACTCTTATTTAAGAAACAGTGTTTCTTGGCGGTGGTGCGCGCCTTTAATCCTGGCATTCAGGAGGCAGAGATAGGAGGATCACCATGAGTTCAAGGCCGCCTTGAGACTACATAGTGAATTCCAGGTCAGCCTGGACTAGAGTGAGACCCTACCTTGAAAAAACCAAAAGAATAAAAATAAAAATAAAATAAAAAATAAAGAAAGAGTATTTCTTATGATGACATGACTGAAATTGGTTTAGAGCATTTAACGATGGCCTGGGTGCAGCCAGCGCTTCTCAAACATCACTACCGGCATGAGCAACTTGTTCCTCTTAGCTGATTAATTCAGTAGGTCTTTGGATAGGTCTGACTTCTCCTGTTTCAGTTTTTCCATGTCTATGTGATTTATTTATCTCTTTTTGAATTTTCATGTTTATATATTACACTTTCATCATGTACTTTCCACAGTACCCTACATCATTTCCCAAATTTTTACTGCACTCTTTCATCTCCCCATCTTTTACTATGTGCTTTGCCTCAGAAGGAAGTGGCTGTCCTCTCTAGAAACCTGCAACTGTCATTAGCCCATTGGAAGGCGAGTGGTCTCGCATGCCCCTCCCCACCTGTAACAGAACGTTGGCTGGCCCGCCGTCTGCAGTGCAGTAGCCATGTCATGTCCAGAGTCCAGATGTGGTCTTCAACTTACTCTTCTCCATACAGTCTTTCCATCTCATCTTTTGTGATGTTCCCTGCTGCACCCAGCTTTTTAATAAGCCTCTTAAAGAACCCAAACTGCCCTTATGAAGACACCACTTAGAGTAGTAATGACCTAGATCTGTGTTCTCACCCGTGACCCTGCTGATGTCTTGTGTCTAATGAGTGTGTGCTCTGTGTGGTTCCTGTGCACTGTCCAACACTGAGCAGCTCTGCTGGGCGGTACGTTCAGAGCACTCCAGGGCTAGCAATCTGTGACCCCATTTGTGACAGAAAAGAATGTCTCTAGACATTGCCAGATTTCCTGGGTGGGAAATGAGACAAAATTGCACCATCCCGAGAACCACCAACTTAAGTGGTTTCCATCACAGTGTCTTATTTCTTTGTCTTTTCAAATATTTCACCTCTCATGGAAAAGACTGGCAACAATAGAAGTCTGTCTCAAATTGTTAGATATGAAGGAATTTTTTCAACTTATATATATTTCAAATGTATTTATTCATTTATTGGAGGGAGAGTAGGAGAGAGAGAGAGAGAAATATGAGCACACCAGGACCTCCTGTCACTGCAAATAAATTCTAGACATATTTGTCACCTTGTGCATCTGGCTTTTTGTGAGTACTGGGGAATTAAATGTGAGCCATCAGGTTTTGTGAGCAAGCATCTTTAACCACTGAGCCATCTTTCCAGCCCAGGAAGTAAATTTTAATTATAGAGAAATATGTCTTATCATGTAAAAGTGGTAGAAACTTTGCCTAGTAGGTGTAATGCTCACATTTTAGTCTTTCGCCTGCCAAAACCCAAAACAAGACAAACAAAAAATTAAACAAGGAAGATAAATAAATAAGCAAATGAATAAGACACAAGCCTGTATCCAAGTTTGAGGCTACTGTAAGGAGAATGTGAGGAGGGGTCTCGGGCATTGCAAGGATTGTTAGCGTACACCTAGTTATTTTTACCTAAGAAGCATATTTCTAATATAAGTGATCTTAATGTAACCAAAGGAAGAATGGATGTCAAAGAGGTGAAAGCCCTTGCATAAGTAATGCGAAGAATGATGCTATGCAGTCCATTACTAGAGTACCCATCAGTCATTAGATTAATGCTCCTGAATTTTTTCCCATTTTGCATAGGAATAAGAGTAGAAGTGTAGCAGAAGTCAAAGGTAAACATAAGATACAATGCCAGTAATACCTGTTGCTAAGATTTGAACAGCTGAGTGCTGTAGTCAGAAATACGTAGGAGGTTTGAGAGTGGAAGGCTCTGGCTTGAGGCAGATGTGTGTTGTTGATCCGCAGAGAAGTGACGAGCCTGGTCAAACGTGAGCACAAACACGTTCTCTTGTAGGCATGGGCAGCAAGAGGAAAAGGATGCCTGGTCTGCACAACCCACCAAGAGTCGTGAAATGTGCTAAAGCTTTACTAACCCTGAAAGTATCGTGTTGGTGCCAAAAATGAGGCTATTGCCAGTTTTCATTAAAATAAAAAAAATAATTTTACCGATGACTTGTTACAGGGTCTTACTTTTCTCAAGAAAATCAATACTCTATCCAATTTATGTCAGTTTTATTGGCCTCATTCCTTGTCTATAAAGCAAAGCTTTGAGTTGACGACTTCCACAACCTCAACCAGTTGTATGACAACATGACTCAGTCATTCCACAGTAGGTTTGGGTGAAGAGTAGAGAACACAAATTTGGTTTGAAAAGTAAGTTAGAAATGGCAGTTTTAAAAAGCACAGGTCTGTTTACTTTGTAAGTAGCAATCTGTTCAAAAGATTGAGAGATGACTTTCAAGGCCTATGTTTAAGTTATTGATAACATATGGTAATCCTTATCATAACTTTCACAATGAATTTGAAATGCAAATCGTGACATTGTTGTATGGCTACAAAGATGTAGCTCTGTACAAAGTAACTCTGATAAACAAATATGCAATTTATATACAATTTTGCAACTGAGCACCTGGAAAGAAATTAAGTGTGAGGAATTTTTAGCTTTCATATTGACAAGGTACAATTATTTCTGAGGTTCATTGCGATGGTGCAGAGGGTGACTTCTGGCCCTTTCTGAGGGCCTTTCTAGTCACTGTTCTGTACATCTGTGCTCTGCTTTCAGTGAGACAGGCTTTTCTTACAGCTGTTCACCTCTGAGCCCATGTACTACCCTGAATCATGCTGTTAGAGATGACTCCGTTTATCTGAGATCATAAACATTTCCTCTAATAGTTTTTAAACATTCAGTGTGTTTATACATAGAAAAATTAAGGTGAGCACTTCCTGATGTTTTGTTGGAGGTGCCACTTTTAAAGTTAAAGAGAAAACCTTATAACCTGGTAAATGAGATGCTGCGATATCTTATTATTTTGAAATTGTCATCAACTTGTGATAGTGGCAGCTTTTAAGCCTGGTAGCTCTATTCTTGTTTATTTATATGTCATATTTTATTGTTTATGTTATGGTTTTCTGGATCATGATACTATTTATTCCTGTCACAATTCACTTGAACCTTGGAATCCAGAGAAATAAATTCTGGATGCACAAAAGCACGTGTGAGGAATTGCCTCCAGTTTCCAAATGGAAGGTCATTGGTTACTATTTATGTGATCTTTGCTACCCCTTCTTCACGCTCCATTCAACACCAGGGAGCACCTTTGAAACTTGCTCTCTGCACGTGTTGGTAAATAGATCTGCTCCAAATGGTTGCGCTCCAGCTGGTTGCCAAGGTGAAACACTGTATAATGTCCTGAAGCATCTTCTCGACTTGGACACTGCGTCTGATCCCCGTTGATTAACGGTGTTCTACTTTTCAGAGCAGCAGAGTTAGCTGAGGAGTGTTGCTGGAGGGCGTAGAATTATCGGAAGCAGGAAATGCTTCCTGGATGTAGTCTGTACCACTGTGACTGCCTTGCCTCTGCATAGCTCAGCCATGTTTACAATAACCCCTGCCCCATTTCTGTACTGCGCCACTACTGAGAGTTAATTTCCATAATTACTGGGTGGGTGCCTGGAACCGCTATGATAGCCATGTCCTATGCTGATATAGAAAGGCACAGCATGCTTTCACAAAAGTCACCTCCTACTCTAGTAGGTATTTTACAATGGAGTGGGAAGAAGTAAGATGATGCTAGTTTCCAGTTCAGCTGCCTGCATGATTACAATGGGACAGGAATAGGCTTAAGATTTGCAGTAGTTTCAGCTTTGTGCATATTCTGTAGCCAACAGATAAGCAGGTAAATTGTGCTTGTGTCTTTATTTTTTGTATTATATGTGTGCTAAATAGAATATGTCTCACAGAGATGTTGTTAGTTCTTAAAAGGTACATTTTTTCTCATTTTTCTGTCTTCCCACCAAAATCCATACACATGATAGTAGAATAAAGACAGTATTAGAGGGTTAAGCCCTTCTTTAACAGTGCTGACAGCTCTTTAAATGATGAGGACTTGTAGTAAGTTTAGAAAACAAGAGAGAGATGTCTGGGCATGGTGGCACATACCTTTATACCCAGCACTAGGGAGACAGAAATAGGACCATCACTATGAGTTCAAGGCCAGCCTGAACTATATACTATATAGTGTATTCCTGGTCAGCCTGGGCTAGAGTGAGACCCCCACCTCAAAAAACTAAGACAGGGGGATAAATGGAAAAGTTTCGATTTGTGACATAAGGAAAAACTTGAGAGAAGGCGGTACAAAGAGTAAGGGTAGGGTGTCTGCTGCGAACACAAGGGCTTCAAGTTTCTCTGTAGAATGGCTGCAGGCAAGATGGAAAGGATTCTGTACATAGGCTAAAAGGCAGCGAGTCCCTGGTTACAGATCACCAGTCTATTCTTACATGAAATCCTCACGCTGATTGATTGGAAACATTAAGTAAAGGACCCATTAAAGTGCTACAAAGTAGGAGACAAGACATGCATACTTAATTAGCATACTGGGATCCAATTGTAATATTGTGGTGATTTCAAAGGAGGAATAAAAGTAATTTGGAGAGTTGTACAAGCAAATGCTAAGTACACTTTATTCTGGACAACCAGCAGAAATGGAGGTCTCCATCTGCTGCAATGTCCCCCCCTCTCCTGTCCTTTCCAGGAAGTCTTATATTGTCCCTGTCTTATTGTGGACACCCAGTAGGAATGGAGGTCTCTATCCACTTCAATCTCCACCCCTCTCCTGTCCTTTCCAGGAAGTCTTACATTGTCCCCATCTTATTGTGGACACCCGGCAGGAATAGAGGTCTCCATCCACTTCAATCTCCACCCCTCTCCTGTCCTTTCCAGGAAGTCTTATATTGTCCTCATCTTATTGTGGACACCTGGCAGGAATGGAGGTCTCCATCCACTTCAATCTCCACCCCTCTCCTGTCCTTTCCAGGAAGTCTTATATTGTCCCCATCTTATTGTGGACACCCGGCAGGAATGGAGGTCTCCATCCACTTCAATCTCCACCCCTCTCCAGTCCTTTCCAGGAAGTCTTACATTGTCCCCATCTTATTGTGGACACCCGGCAGGAATGGAGGTCTCCATCCACTTCAATCTCCACCCCTCTCCTGTCCTTTCCAGGAAGTCTTATATTGTCCCCGTCTTATTGTGGACACCCGGCAGGAATGGAGGTCTCCATCCACTTCAATCTCCACCCCTCTCCAGTCCTTTCCAGGAAGTCTTATATTGTCCCCGTCTTATTGTGGACACCTGGCAGGAATGGAGGTCTCCATCCACTTCAATCTCCACCCCTCTCCAGTCCTTTCCAGGAAGTCTTATATTGTCCCCATCTTATTGTGGACACCCGGCAGGAATGGAGGTCTCCATCCACTTCAATCTCCACCCCTCTCCAGTCCTTTCCAGGAAGTCTTACATTGTCCCCATCTTATTGTGGACACCCGGCAGGAATGGAGGTCTCCATCCACTTCAATCTCCACCCCTCTCCTGTCCTTTCCAGGAAGTCTTATATTGTCCCCGTCTTATTGTGGACACCCGGCAGGAATGGAGGTCTCCATCCACTTCAATCTCCACCCCTCTCCAGTCCTTTCCAGGAAGTCTTATATTGTCCCCGTCTTATTGTGGACACCCGGCAGGAATGGAGGTCTCCATCCACTTCAATCTCCACCCCTCTCCTGTCCTTTCCAGGAAGTCTTATATTGTCCCCGTCTTATTGTGGACACCCGGCAGGAATGGAGGTCTCCATCCACTTCAATCTCCACCCCTCTCCAGTCCTTTCCAGGAAGTCTTACTATTGTCCCCCAGCTTCACTCACTCCCCTGTCCACTTTGGGCTCCATTCTCCACATTATGGAGCTGCCTTCCTTGCTCCCTTCTTAACCTCTCCTGCTGCAAGCCCTGCATACTGTAAACTTCTGTACTTCACCCATCCTCAGTGTGTAACGTAAGACTTAGTTTCTCATAGCTCACTCAGCACATTTCTCTTATGGGAGGCTCCTTCTTTATTATTCTAACATTTAACCACACAGTCCCACAGTCTTTTGGGTTCCATATTCTTGGAACCTTACTTAGTTCCTCATTTGTTCTTCTCAAGATTTGAAAATATGTCCCTTCTCAGTGCTGCATGTTCACATCATTCCTTTTACATAAACTTTCAGTGATGGATGTACATTTGTCTTTTACTTTTCTAGCTGTCCTTTCCTTGAATTTGCAAACAAATATTTTTAAAAGAATTCTGACAAGTCTGTCCCAATTTTTAATTTATATTGATTTTTCAACCCGTGATTTTATCTTATGTCTGAAAGGTGACATTAAAATTACTGTTAACATTCAGTCTGCAGTATCCTAAATGCAATGAATTCTTCAGTTTTTAACATTCTTGCTGTATTCATAGCATCTAAGGCCATAAGCTACATCCGTAGTAGGATCATATTCATTCTGTATTTTACTTCACCATGTTTCTTTTCTCCTTTCTTCCATTTCCCTTCCCTTTTGTTGTTCTTTCCATCTCTTTACACTTCTATCTTTCTGTTCTGGGTTCATTTTCTTCTTTGTTTCCTTAAATATTATAATGTCATGTAATTGTCCCCTGAATCATTTTGTCATTCTCTACACACTTTCCAGCACATCTCATTTTAATGCTAATTCCTCTACCGCATCTTTAAGCTGCTAAGTATTCAGGATTTTTGAACTATCTTTCACAACTCTTTCCCAGATTCCATCAAAAGAGCTGTCTATGGAGAAGTCAAGTCCTTTTGGCTTTATGTGTATGTGATGTGGATGTGTGTGGATTTATATTGAATGTGCATTCACATGTGGGTGTAAACCAGGGCACTGTCAAGTGTCCTCAATTGATCTTCACCTTATATTTTGAGATAAGTCATCCCTGAACCTAGAGCTCACTGATTTGACTAGGTGAGCTCTCCAGAAAATCTCGGAAACCCTTCTGTCTCTGTATCCCCAAGAAGACATTGCCGTGTCCGGAGTGCATGTAGATTCTAGGGATCTACAATCCGATCCTCTGGACAAGACTTTGAGTAACAGCCATCTCCCCAGACCCACAGGCCGAGTCTTTTATGTGATCTGAAGAGAAACCAGAGTATTGGCTGATTCTTTTGTGAAAGACCCCTGGCTTGTAACCTACCCTTCCTCAAGAAGGAGAGGCATAACTGTGCCAGTGCACAGGGCTGAACTGCAGAGGAAAGTGGGATGCACTGTCCTCTCTGCCTCCTTTAGAGGCAGGGAGCTTAGCACTGTCCAAGGTGCTGAACCACGACTCTTGAGGATGTCGCTCTTGAGGTCTTGGGGGAGAGGCGGCTTCGGGTGTGTGTGTGTGTGTGTGTGTGTGTGTGTGTGTGTGCGCGCGTGCGCGCGCACGCTTCTATCAGGATGGAGGGAGAGAGAATACTGTAGAAAAATGCTGCTCAGTCAAAGCAAGTGAATAAAAGGTGAACTCCCTCCTAGTGAAAATGTGGTCCCTTGAAAAAAGAAAAAAAAAAAAAAGAGGGAAATATCTCACAGGGTTCAAAGAACCAAGTATGAAAAGTATAGATGAGGGCTGTAAAAATGGCTTAGCAGGTAAGGCCCTTGCCTTTGAAAACTAAGGACCCAGGTTAGATTCCCGAGGATCCACGTGAGCCAGATGCAGAGCACATGCTTTGGGAGTTCATTTGTAGTGGCTGGAGTCCCTGGTGTGTCTGTCATCTCATATCTCTCTCTCCCCTTTTCTCTCTCCATCTCTATCTTTATAAAATAAGTAAAAAAAAAAAAAAAAAAAGAATACCTGAGATTGAGGTGGCCAGTTTACTAGGGACTACCAACACATCCAATAGATTGTTGTATATCAGAAGCATAATTGTTTTAATTTGCATTGGACAAAAATAATAAATCATATCCAGGCCCTGCTGGGGAGTGCTGCCTGGAAACGTGTCCCTCACATGCTCTCAACTCCCCCAACTCACACAAAGTTTCAAGATTTTCTGAACGTGTCACAGTGAAAGAAATCAACAGGATTATCCACGTTTCCACGATCATGGTGCATTTGTTAGTCTGTGTATGATCAATTCATGAGACTGAGCTCAATGATAGATTCTCAAGAAAACACCTTATACTCCCTGTGTCCCCGGCTACTACCCAAGGAAGAGACAATGTGGTATAGCCCGACTCAAACGGAGTCACAGATTCTCAAAGACAGTCCTCCTCAGTAGAAAAAATAAAATGTGTGGTTGAAAAACAATGGATATCTGGGTATGGTGGCTCATGCCTTTAATCCCAGCACTTGGGAGGCAGAGGTAGGAGAGTCGCCATGAGTTCCTGGCCACCCTGATTTCTAGGTCAGCCTGGACTAGAGTGAGATCTTACCTTTAAGAACTAAAAAAAGAAAGAAAGAAATACAATGGATAGAACAAAGTCTTTGCAAGATATTGTTTGCAAGCCTTATCACAATTGGACAGCCATGGCTTCCAACTGAAAAGTGGAAGAAAGCCTGCAGTCAACAAATATCTGTGTCACCCTCTCTTAGCTGTTTACTGGTTTCTTAGATCCATGAGTTAATTTTTCTTATGAAATTTGGAACGCTTAAAATCATTATTTGTTTTTTTTTAAATTCCTCTTTCTTTCTCTCAGTGTAAAACCATTATTTGTCTTTGTAATCTTCTCTCTCCCTCCCTCCCTCTCTCTCTCTTTCTCACTATCTCTCCTCACTTTTCTTCCTCCATTTCTAGTATTCCCTATTATGCATTGTGGGGTACTGAATGGTGTCCCACATGCTCTGAGATTCCGTTTTATTTCCTTAGTCTTTCTCTCTGATATTTAGCTGTATGTTATCTATTTGTCTTCAAGTATTCCCTTTACTGGCTCAAGTGTGCTAGAGATACCTTCTAGTGACTTGTTCACTTCAGTTATATCTTTTCTGTCTCATAATTTCAAATAGGTTTCTTTTTATAATTTCTGTCTCTTTATTGGTATGCTATGTATGATTAGTTGTTTTCACCATACAGTCCTTGAATGCTCAGTCATGACTTTCTTCAGCTCTTCTAAACTTTGTTCATTTTTATTTATTTATTTGAGAGTGACAGAGAGAGAAAGAGGCAGATAGAGAAAGAGAGAAAGAGACAGAAAGAGAGAGACAGAGACAGAGACAGAGAATGGGTGCGCCAGGGCTTTCAGCCACTGCAAACGAACTCCAGATGTGTGCGCCCCCTTGTGCATCTGGCTAACATGAGTCCTGGAGAATCGAGCCTCGAACTGGGGTCCTTAGACTTCACAGGCAAGTGCTTAACCGCTAAGCCATCTCTCCAGCCCTTCTAATCTTATTTAAAGTAGCTGCTCTGAAAATCTTGCCAAGGCTGCCACCTGGGTCCCTTCAGAGGACATTTCCAGTGTTTCCTTTTTTTGTTTCTTTATATGAGTCATACTTCCTCTTTCTTTCATATGTTAATTAGTTTGCTTGAAAAGTACACATTTTACGTAAGTATGTTTCATCAGCTGTCGATAGTGGTTGTCACTCCCCGCACCCTGAGCAGGGATGTGTTCTCTGCTTATATATTTTTTAGTAACTCGATTGGACTGTTTTATTGAGATCCGTTCTGTCTTCAAACTCTGCAGTCACTGCTTAGACAGTACGCCACCCCATGTTGATGGCTGGCTGTGCACCTGGAAAGACTCACTTTCCTTGTTTCTTTCACTGGTCTCTGTTGGATTTCCTGCTGGCTCACCCTTGTGAATGCCCTTACCTGCTAGTCAATGATTTGTTCCTGCCACGGGAGGATTTTCATACATATGTCTTTCCTTGATTTTTCTCTATTAAATTTTCCCCTGGTCTGACATGTGATTTTTTTCCAGTCTTGAGCTTTCTTTAATTTTTCTATTACCTGCCTATCCCCCACATATCCACTGGAGTCAACGTTGCCTTTGGCCTAGTCTTTCCATGTAACCTCAAAACGGTCCCCTTAGGGAGAGCCCGTAGCCTTGTGTCTGCACTGTGTTCTGCCTTTGCTCCTCCCTCAGTGTGGAATCTCCTCCTTGCACGGAATCTGGAGCCAGGCAGCCCTCCACTCAAAGCCAGATGTTCTCAGGTTGTTGCAGCTGCATCCTGCTTCCATTGTACAAGGTACAAGTGAAAGGAAAGGTCATACGTTTCCTACTCACACCTGCTGGATATTTCCCTGTGTAGTGCAGCTACAGGGAGTAAGAAGCTCTGGTGGTTTCCCCTCCTGAGAAGACACCGTTGCACTGTGCACGGGGGTGGGGTGGGGCTGGAGCCATGTGTTCTGTCCCAGACACATGAGTAGATAAGCTCCCATCACAGTGATGGAAGGGAGAACCACACCATGCATGTTACAAATTGCATTAGAAATACTCGTCTGCTTTATGAGGTATGCATCCTCCCTTTAGCTCCTGTCTTTTTAAGTTGCCCATGATCAGTGTTGACTCATTCATTGATACTAACTTTGTGCAGCCTGCATTCTTCTGTGTCAGCATTGTTCTTTCATTCTTAAGTACCTCACTTTGCAAAGGCAGATGTTTCTGCTTCCCTGGCTGGTCTCCTTGTGAGGTCTTAGGCAAGGCATGAAGGTGAGTGCACAGTGGAGGCCTTCCTTCTAGGAAATTTGTCCAAAAATGGAGACAAGAAAATTGCTGATTTTTTCTACTGAAGTTTCCATTTGGGTGATTTTTATGGGCTCATAAAAATTTTAGAGCTTAAAAAGATCTTCAGTATTATCTTGTCCATCCATTTTATTTTAGAAGCAAAAAAACAGTCTTGGCATTATATTTTACTGGTGAAAAAGTAGAAGACCTTTGGGTCACATATTAAAAAACAAAGGCTTGTTCCCTGAATATGCTTGGTGAACAGAATCCTAATGGATGACACTACTTGGATGAATTTGTGTTAACTTAAGAATGTGTCTTTTACCATAGCTTGGGTGCTTACCCATAACGTAAGGTTTTCATTACTTGTTGCAAAATAGTGAACGGAACATTTTAATTTAGGTATTTCATCTTTGGTTACTAATTAAAATAGCAGGGCTTCTCCTTACTGAACAATTGCAAAATGTTTATAGTAGCAAGTTTTTGGTTTACTTGTTCAAGAATATACAAATGGTCCTTGCTCCAGAGGATTCTAGAAAGTATATCCATGTACATATGCGAGCTTCATGTTCAGATAAAAGACAGTACAAGTTGCAGGTAACACTGGCTTACTGTGGGATGATCTTTTTAGACTACTAGTGCATTAAGCAACTAGATGTGAAGGGCATTCTGCTTTAGCTATCATTGTGTTGCTATAACTAAAGACCTGACCTAAGCCACTTACAAAACAGAAAGGTTATTTTGCTCAGACTTTTGGAAATTCAAGGATTTGATATTGGATGTTGCTTGCATCTTGGAAAAGACCTCTTCATTTCCTCAAATTGTTAAAGAAGGTCATGGCAGGAACATTCAGGTCAAATGATTGAGTACTAAACCAAAGCCAGAGACCCCTGAATGTGGTCAGAGTGAAGCTTCTATATAAAGAAACTGTATGTATGTATGTATGTATGTATATAAATAAATATGTATGTGTGTATACAAATATACATTTTCTATAACCAACCATGAAAAGTGCTTATTGTCTTTTGAAGGCATGGCCCAAATGATTGGGGTCTCTTCTCCTCCTTGGCTTCCAACACCTCTGTGTGTCCTCACCTCAGAGGCATCTCATACATGAACAAACACCATCTAAACCTTAGTATCATCTTATGAATATAAACAGTATGCCATTGTAGAATATTTTAATGAATCAGGAAAGAAAAATCTTTTAAAGCCTTCCCTCCCTTTAACAGGCAAAAATCCTAAGGCATAAAAGTAAACTAAATATCTCCTCAACTATCAGTCCTTCTCTATACTTGCTTTAAAACATGGTTATTCACTAGTTGGGAATTAATACCTGAAGTTAACAGGTAAAAATTTGAAGTTAAAAAGGAAATGCTTTCCCTAAGAGTGTCGCAAAAGCATATTGTTGAGAAAGTCTTGAAAGAGAAGCCAGAAACCATTATTAATGAATTGTGAACACGGTTTAATAGCATGGTGTCCTCTTTGCACAAGCCAGTTTGGCAAGGCTCTACGTACTTTCAAAGGTTAGGGCAGTAAAAAGAAGCTCATGACTGGTTGCTCTGGTTTGGATATGCAGCACTCCCCCACTTTATGAACGATTTTTATTCCTTTAAGTGGTGACTATGGTGTATAAAATTGGTTTTCTGTGAAGTAATTTGAATTAGATGAGATAATTAGAATTAGCTTTTGGTAGCTTAAAATAAAAGAGGAGAGAGGTCACTATGTGATAACAGCTCAGGCAGCCTGAAATATACCCTATATAACATATTCTTTGGGCTTTCTGTCTCCATATAAGCCAAAATAACCTTTACTTTATAAAGTACCTCTCTTGGGTATTTCGCTTCATAGTAACCAAGGATCATAGTAACCAAGGAGCCAAGGACACTCCTCCCAATGTTGTGTCATAGACTACTTAGTTTTCTTTTCCCTTTAGTTGGTTGTTTATGCCATCTGACTATCAGTGTTCCCAATGCAAACTCTGATATTACCCTCACAGTGATCTGAAGATGGAATTGTGTAAGACTTGTAAAATGCTCATCATTTCCTAAACTTGAAGTGGTTCCTGAATATGACTCATTATTTATTTACAGAGAGTGAGTGAAAGAGGCAGACATTACAGGTGGATGTACCACCCTGTGCTTCTGGATTACATGGAGTCTGGGGAGTTGAACCAGGATCCTTAGTCTTCACAAGCAAGTGGCTTAAACACTAAGCCATCTCTCCATCCCTGTTTTGTGTTCTTAAATGCGTATTAGAATTATGTTTCAGTCTCTTGATCCTAGCCCATAAACTATTTAATTTTTATTATATTCATTTATTTCTGTGTGTATGTGATTGTGGGAGCACATACCCATTGTGTGTGCGGCGGTCAGAGGACAACCTCACGTTGTCTCTGCGCCATCTTCTGAGGCAAAGTCTCTTGTTAGTTCAGCCACAACCTTGGAATTGCATCCAAATTTATGGATGCTGGATAACTGAACTTAGGCCTGTAGGCTTTGCATTAAACACTTTTCCTGCTAAGCCATTTTCTCAGCTCTGATAAACTATTTTGAACAGATATTAGGAATTTTTTTCTGATTAATTTTCATCTGTTAGGATTCCCCCCCTTCTTTTCAGCATAGCTGTCTTTTTTCAAATCAGAGATTTGATAACAAAAATTACTTAAATAGAGTGTGGGAGCTCCCTCTTGAAAATATACAATATGATGTCTGTGCTGTCATTGAGTATATAGAGTTATATAATTTGTTGCCCATAGTATTTTTTCCCCAGTTTTCATATAGCACAACTAGAGATTTTTTTAAGCATTCATGAAACCTTACTAGAGGCCAGCCTTTGTGTTGTTTTATGACATTGTGTCCTAGGAAAGATGCTAGGGTTAAAGCAATTGTTCAACACACTGTGATGCACAGCTGATGAAAGGACTCAGTAGAGAGCATCTATTCTGTGACTGCTGAAGAGCTCCTGGTGTCTCCTTAGACTTAGTCTAGGGGGTGTCTGTAGTCACTGACATCTGAAAAGGTCTTAAGTGTGGTCAGTAATGAAAGCAGAAAGGTGTTCCAGGACGCGTGACCAGCCGAGTCATATGTGGCTGAGGTCGAGGTCCAAAGGCATTGTTTTTTTCACTGCCATCCCTAGTTATTTCAATGCTATTAAATTTAGCAAAAAGAAAAAAAAAATATTCTGTGTTCTGAGAGTTACTCTTTGTGACCCAATCTTGGAGCCTATTGATCTCAAGTAATTTTTTTTCAAATGCTTTCTAGATAATAAGCTCAAATTTTATTCATCATCTATTCTCTACCTGCAAGCTAAACACAGATATAGCAGGTGGATGGCTTGGCAGACATATTCAAGAGCCTACAGAACACTGAAAATGAAAAATAAAGGACAATTTGACATCATTTTTAAAACTTAGAACTAAATCACCAGTGGTTTCCATGGTGTTTTGTACAAATTCATGTTTGTCTGTGTGCTTAAAAAACACTTCTCAAGCCGGATGAGGTGGCACACTCCTTTTACTCTCAGCACTTGGCAGACAGAGGTGGGAGGATCACCATGAGATCGAGGCCCTCTGAGACTAAACAGTGCATTCCAGATCAGCAAGACCTAGAGTGAGACTCTACCTTGAAAAATAATAAAATAAAATAAAATAAAATAAAATAAAATAAAATAAAATAAAATAAAATAAAATAAAATAAAATAAAATAAAACTCTGCTCAGCCAAGAGTGGTGGCACATGCCTTTAAACCCAGCATTCAGGAGGCAGAAGGCAGAGGTAGGAGGACTGCAGTGAGTTTGAGGCTACCCTGAGATTGCAAAGTGAGTTCCAGGTCAGCCTGAGCCAGAGAGAATTGAGTGAAACCCTACTTCGAAAAACAACAACAACAGCAACAAAAATCTTCTAATTTTTTGAGTTTCCTATTTGAACATGGAAATTAATACCTTGAAAATACAACACTTGAGAAAAGGCACGCCTCAGCTTACTTTTATGTGGGGGGGATATGTGGTGCTGTGGCTTGTTATGATATGAATATACATTAATATTGATACACATGCTGGGTGTCTATTCAACTTAATACAATAATACGATAACATGCCCAAAGTAATGTTCATCTTTCAGCCTCTAATACTCTGAAGAAAATATATTAGGGCTGGTGAAATGGCTTAGCTGTTAAGGCATTCACCTGGAAAGGCTAAGGACTCTGGTTCAATTCCCCAGGACCCACGCCAGCAAGATGCACAAGGGGGCACACATGTGTGGAGCTCGTTTGCAGTGGCTGGAAGCGCTGGCGTGCCCATTTTCTTTCTATCTGCCTCTCTTGTGCGCTCAAAATAAATTATTAAAATTATATATCTCTAGCTATATATTTACATATACACATATACACATATAAACAAATTCCACAGTGCTTTCCACTCAAGACAAAGTCAGTGAGTTTAACAAAAAAAATGAAAACACATCCCAAGATTCAACCACTTAACCACTTAAATATCCTGACTCTACAGTTTGTGATGTTTGACGGAATATAATTTTGTAATTACTATGTGTACACTCCTAATGTGATAGTGTTTCCTATACTCTCAATGAATTATGTAAATCTCTTTTACATGTAAGTTTTTGTTTTAGTTTTCTCCTCATTACTAAATACCGTGCATGGTATTGTGTTCGCTTCTGCGACAATGCAATTAAAATCTTTAAACGTAGTAATCAGTAGGCCACAGAAAGCAATCAGCCATGAAGGTGCAGTCACATGTGGCAAGAGGCAGACACTGCTGTGAGTCTGGGGGAAGCTTCCAGGTCCTCTGAACCTGCAGCCAAGGCTTAAGGTGCAGGCAGAGTGTCCGTGTGGAGCTTACAGTGGCAGGTTTGTGATCAGGTGGGTCCTAGAATTTTAACTCTCCTGTGGCTGTATTTGGGTCTCATGATTTATTTTCCATTAGGCGTCTGACACCCATATTACCTTATACTCATTCTTTGAAAGGACTAGGTTACCATACTCATCAATATGCTGTATAATTAAAGGAGAAAGGGTCTGTTCATAATTTTAATTCCAGTGAAATTCACTTATCCGCAGTTCACTTTTGCCTTACGTTTCTTTATGAGCTTTATTGATAGCTAATTGAGACATTGAGCCATTTAAGAGTGTAGTTCAATGAGGACTAACACGCTCTCCAGGTCACTTAACTTCTGCAGCAGTCATCGTGGGAAATAGTCGTCACCATGTGTTTCCCTTGTGCACTTTGATCCCCAGTGACACTCCCACCAGCCTCTCTGCCTTGCAGACACTCACCTGTTTATCATTTTTCGTGGGGACATTTCTAGAATTTTATGTGAATAGGTTCTGAGTACTTGGTCCTAGGGTCTGATCCCTGTTAGTTTAGAGTACCATTCTTGGAAACAAAGCCATCAGTATTATCCAATGAATCAGGGGCATGTTGCTTCATTTTTTAAAAAAAATTTATTTATTATTATTATTGGTTTTTCAAGGTAGGATTTCACGCTAGCTCAAGATGACCTGGAATTCACTATGTAGGCTCAGGTTGGCCTTGAACTCATGCTAATCCTCCTACCTCTGCCTCCCGAGTGCTGGGATTAAAGGCATGTGCCACCATGTCCGGCTTCTTCATATTTTTAAAATATTTTATTTTTATTTGAGAGGGGGAGGCAGAGAGGGATAGAGAGAATAAATGGACACTCCAGGGCCCCTAGCAACTGCAAACAAGCTCCAGACAGTTGTCCTTCCTTGTGCAGCTGGCTTATGTGGGTACTGGGGACTCAAACCTGGTTCCTTAGGCTTTGCAGGCAAGCACCTTAACCACCAAGCCATCTCTTCAGCCCCATCTTTCATATACTTTGAAGAGTATTTTATATTGTGTTATATTGGGCTTGTTTCTTTGATCTCTGTTATTGTTAAGCTTGTTGGTACAAATAAAACTGCTATGAACATTAAAATCCATGTGTTTTCTTCCCAGTTAGGGGTTTTCCATCATGGGTTTAGTAATAATTGAAATACTGTATTCATCTTGTGGAGTTCTTACTAGTATCCCTCAGGTATGAAAGTTCTGCATATATAGTAGACACCATTCCTTTATCAGCCATATATCTGCACATTATTTTTTTCAATCTCCATTGCCCCTTTCAATTTGTAGAGGGAGTTTTAAAGAACAAAGCTTTGTAACTTTGATGGAATACAATGTACTTATTTTGTAAATTATAGTTCATGTTTTTATACCGTTTTTGAGAAATCTTTTGGCATCCTACTAAAAAGATATTTTCATGTAGAATTTATTTGTTTTTATATAATAGTTTTTTTTTAGTCAATGATCCATGTTAAGTGAATTTTTGTTAATGATGTGAAATAAAGAGTAAATATTTATTTCTCCTTGTTTTTCATATTCAGTTGTTCCAACATGACTCTTTGACTGGGCTGACCTATTTGTTGGATATCAGTTGGCATGAGTATATGATAGTCTATATTTTAAATATTATGTTTAAAATTTTATGTTTTAACAGTTAAGACATATTTTCTCCATCATTCTAACAAATGTGGTCAAGAGAAGATTTGCAGACAAAGTTGCTTCATGATGAAAGCTAAAAGTAAGAAGCAGAGGACATATTCGTTCACAGAAGCTGTCTAAAATGTTTTTGATTAAATATCTTTATCTCCTATTATGCACTAAAAGTTTCAGCCATTGGGTTATTTCTTTGCATGCTGTTTAAAGTGCCTATTGTCACTGTAGTATGCTTAAGTTTTTAAAACTATTAGAGTTTTCTATTGCTAGTATGAACCTTATTTTCATCTGTGATAGCTAATTTTAAAATATAAAGTGTATTTGTGTATCTTATACTTATATACATGGGTAACTAAATTACTCCACACATAACACTAGTGGAGAACACAGGGAGAAGTGCCTCACACAAGGTGAGGCAGGCCTGACACTGAGGTCGTCTTCTGGCCTCCTCGTGCCTGTGAGCATGCACACAGAACACATAGCCAAAGAATATTAGAGAGTACAGCCCTCTAAATGCCACTGCTTCTTTTAATGCTGCATTTGAAATCACGTGTTTATCTAAGTTTCATGTGAGATTAAATCTGTTTAACACAGCACACCTGTACGGTGTGCTTTTCACCGAACATTGCCAGTGGATACAGTAACATAATTGTCACCAATAACTGATAGAATTATGTGATATTGGACAGAAGTGAAAACAACAGGTTTTTTTTTCTCATTAATATGTATGCTCATAGGTAACACTTGGCTTCTTGCGTCTTGCTGTGCCACCTGTGAAATTTTTCTTAGGAATAAGGAAGATGGCCGCAAACTCCCTATCTCCTGAGCAATCAGTCTTGGTCATATGATATGTTCGTAAGGAGTTGCAATAGCTTCCTAGGGCATTGTATCCTAAAACTCCACATAGAATCTAACACGTAGTACATGCTAAAAGTGTGCAGCTTTTCTTTTTGCCAGCCTGAAAGAAAATAAAATAATGCAAAGTGGGTTCATGACTGGGTGCTTTTGATTTGAAATGTTCTCCTACAAAGTGTAGTAAAATTAGTTTGGGAATTAAAAGGGAAGACGCACAAGGGTTTTACTGGGAGGGGAGGGATGGGGGACAGGAGAGAATCATTGTGGGGGGGGTAAAATCCAAATTCATTATATACATGAAATATCAAAACTTAAAACTAAAGGGGTCAGAGAGACAGCTTAGAGGTTAAGGGTTAAAGTTCATGCCTGTGAATCCTAAGGACCTAGGTTTGATTCTCCAGGTCCCTCGTAAGCCAGATGCACATGGTAGCACATGCATCTAGAGTTTGTTTGCAGTGGCTAGAGGCCCTGATGTGTCCATTCTGTCCCTCTCTCTCTGTCTCTCTCTCTCTCTCTCTCTCTCTCTCTCTCTCTGTCTCTAATAAATAAATAAATAAATAAATAAATAATATATCTTAAAAAATTAGAACCAAAGCCAGGCATGGTGGCACACACTTTTAATCCCAGCACTTGGGAGGCAGAGGTAGGAGGATCACAAGTTAGAGGCCACCATGAGACTACATAGTGAATTCCAGGTCAGCCTGAGTTAGAGTGAGACCCTATTTTGGGAAAAAAAAAAATTTAAAAAACTACAAATACTTGTCAGGTTGGTGTCCAAAAGTAGTTTTGTGAAGTTGAAATATTCAAAATAAAACATAATTCTGAAGTTAATGTGAACGGTAGTGATAGTAGGGTTATTTACCTGTCTGACCCCACCGTGATACAATTTTGCCGACTCCATTGTGAAGCAGACTAGATGCACACAAGTAGCAATAGGTTGTCTGTGCAGGGAATGAAGAGGAGATGCTTTGGGCTTAGCTTCACGGGGCATTTTTATTTTTATCAGCAAGACTATACCATTTGTTTCTTAGTTAGTTGGTTTATTAGTTAGCTAGCTAGTTAGGTTGGTTGGCTGGTTAGTTAGTTAGTTAGTGAGTACCATAGCCTTAAAAAGATGGAGCTTCTGATGTCAATGAGATCATTTTAGCTGTTTGGCCAAGCCGATCAATTGTATCGTTTAGGATATCAAGAATAAAATCAGCTCATCAGAAGCATTCAGCTGTGAATCCACATGACTGCTGTAGAGATCTGTTTCTGATAGCTACTATTTAAGGAAGCAGTCTATGAAGTAATCATCTCACATCACAATGGTGCTTACTGTAAACCAAATACCTTTATGCATGCACACATTTTTTTCTATTTATGTTTCATATTAAGCTGGTTCATCTTTTCTCCTCAATCAATAGTATATTCATAGAGCTTTATATGGATAAGAAAGTAAGTTCATTCTTTTTTATTCTTATTTAAAGTAATTCATAGCTTTAGAAGTAGAGTTTATTGTGTATAAATTTCTATAGTGAATATATTATAGTATTAAGTTGCATAATATCTTACCAAAAATTTAAGTAGTTGTTCATAAATCTTCAGGAAGGCACAAAGGTGGTTGCTTCTTCTTTTCCCGCTCTGGGCATTTAACCGAAATTTAACCAGATCTTGAGTCAAACTTGATACCAGGACCCAGTTACTCATCTTTAGATTTTACTGTGTCTTGGAGACTCATTTCACATTTTTAAAAATTTTTAGGTGCTAATGAACATTTTATTAAAGTAACATATTTTGTCTGTAGGGTGTGTGTGTAAGCCTCACACTTTTTGGGTCAAAGTGAAGAAAATTTGCTTAGACATAGTTTGTCAAATAAGGCAATGATGGTTTGTAAACTTTGATGTTTACTGAATGGGAAAACTATTATATGTAGATAGCTTCATTCTCTGACCTAAATCGAAAGGGTTGGATTATTTCTTTCCTGCTCTGTCTCCCTCTTTAACACATGCCCTTTTGATGCCTGGAGGAGGGTACAAATGTTGCAATGCATCATCTGCACACATTTAATTTAAATATCCTATAATAAATAAAATATAATAAACTGTATTTATTTTATATTTAAATTTGATATTTGTGCAGCCTTTTGCATTTTTACTCATATTTATATAGGCTATAGATATTTGCTACAAATACAATTCTTTGTCAATCAAGAAAAAAATAAGTGCCAGAATCAAGAAAATCTGTTTAAAAATTGCCAAAAACATAAGTGCAAATACTGGAATGAAACATATTAATTCTCAATGTGAAATCAGCAAACCTGCTCTTGGAAAAAAATTCTTTTTTTAAATAATTCAAATATAATTCCAACTATAATGCAATGATCAAAATAATAAATATCAAAGTTTTAGTTGATAGTTCTTGTCATTAATAAAGTGGAATTTCTAGTAATTATCTGTTATCTACCAACGTATGTATATCACAAAATGTATTCTAAAAATTCAGTATCGTAACCCAAAATCTGATAATTCTTTTATATATCTCCTTTAACATTTTTGTTTGAAGTAAGTTCTGTCTGGAGCCCAGGCTGACCTGGAATTCACTATGTAGTCTCAGGATGGCCTTGAACTCAGGGCAGTCCTCCTACTTCTCACTCCTGAGTGCTGAGATGACAGGTGTGCACCAGCACCCCCGGCAGCCTTGGTTTTATGATTACGTGTGGTAAAGTGTTTGTTAGGGGTGTGTCTGGATGTGCATTATGCACACCGTGAGATGCTCATTTCCACGTGCACCCACAGTCGAACAACTGGACAGACAGCCAAGTGCAGCACTGCAGCTGGATGTGGCCTTCCTCATAAGCACAGTGACAAATACACAAGCCTTTGGCTCTTGGGACATGTTCTCTGTAGTCACACACAGCAGCATCAGAGCGACACCCTGAGCTACCAGACCATTGCAACACTTTACATCAGGGGAACAGTGGAGCAGGTATCTGATTCATGGGACTTGGTGTCACCTGTCTTTTGCATCTGGATTTGGTAAGGACAGTGAATGGCTCCAGGCCCCAGATGTCAGACACAACACAGGGCCTGAGCCAGCAATAGATGGTAAGCCAAACCTCTGGTTCTGAATTGGGATCATATAATATCATCTAAGTATCCTAAAGCCAATAGATATGCAGGGAGTTGTCACTGGAAAAGCAGTTGGTTACAGTTATCCATGAGATGGCAAACGTTACTGTGAAGGGCTGGAGGGGAGACACAGCCTCAAGTCGTGGGCAGAGAGAGTGAGGATGAAGTGTGGAGAAAAGTTCTTACTGCCCATTGCACAGGAAGAAACAGAGAAGGTGCACTAAGTAGGCTCGAGGCTGGCTCCTTTGAATAAACTCGAGCGACTGTAATGTGTGAAGCTTTCCTACGTTGTCTGCTTCCCGGCCAGGACACTGAGGACACAAGATACCGCCTCAAGTGTGAGCCTCCAGAAGGGAAGGTGGTTGGTAGGGTCTCTGGATTGGTTAGATTGCATATAGAAGATACAGGTCTGCCCCTCCCCCGCCGCCAGTCTAGTCATTTACTATCGCTAGGAATAGGCTAGGTCTGGGGAGCAAGGAAACAGCTCCCCAGGCTCCATGGGCTCCAGGATGTTGAAACGTCAGAATTACAAAACATTCAAATAGTAATAGTGTTTAGTACACCTTTGATCTGTAGCATTATTCTTGAGAAGAAAACCAATAATCATAAAAGCTATTTAGGATATTTTAAGATTATTTTAAATCTATTATAATCTTTCTGTTGATAGTGAAATAATTTTATACAGTGCTTTGAATTTTTAAAAATATATATTTGATAGCAAACATAAAGGTCCACGTTTGGCCTTTACTTCAAATTAAGGTCAACTGGAAATGCATTGCACCTCAAGAAAGAAACCAATGTTGCCATGTGGATCAGTCTGGAAATGTCAAGCACTGAGAGGTTCAGTGACGGTAACTGCAAACTCCAAGGATTTTCTGCAGTGAAATGTCCAAACACCCACCAATTTGGATGTCATTTCTTCAGTGCCAACAGATGGCACTAGTCGTTAATGGAGAAGGGCCGTGACTGTGTCTTGCTGAGCTGAGTATAAGGGATTAGAGAGACCCAGGTACTAGTGCAGCATTAAGAATCTGGAGTATTTTGGATAATGTCGTTTTTATATACTTAGCTGAGCCAAAATGCTTCCACCATCTGTTTGGAATGTTTCAATTTCCTTTTTTTTTTTTTTTTTGCCATCATATAAACACACCCAGAAATGTAAAATACATTAATTGCAGCCCATGTTGCGAGTGTAGATCACTTCTCTTCAGCAGTCTCTTGCATGTATGATTTTAGAATTCTGTGCAACAAATCATGAGTGAGAATCATCAGACCGCTCTACACAGAGATCACACTCAGGACCAGATAAAGGGGGGGGGAATGTATTCACAATAAATTTTGAATTATTTTCATATTTAAACCCTCTTTTTTTGTGACAGAGTGTTGTTATGTACTCTCACCTAGCCTGAAAATTTCCATGTAGTGGTTGACCTGCCTCAGACTCATGACAATTTCACTACCCAGTCTCTTAAGTGCTGGGATTAGAGGTGAAAACCTGCATACTTGGCCATTTTTGGAACTCTTGAATCTATAATTCACATAAACAAAATTTATAAACCTTGAAAGATGATAATGACTTTTAAAATTTATTGCTTCTTGGGATGGAAAGATTGCTTAGTGGTTAAGGTGCTTGGCTGCAAAGCCAAAGGACCCAGGTTCAACTCCCAAGGATCCATGAAAGCCAGATGCACAAGGGGGTACATGCATCTGGAGTTCATTTGCAGTGGCTGGAGGCCCTGGCATGCCCATTCTCACTCTCTCTCTTTCTCCCTGCCTATTTCTGTATCTCTCTCTCAAATAAATAAATAATAAAATATATTAAAAAATCATTTTGTATCATACCAGCAGTCATACAAGGCTTAAAGCTAGTTTGCAAAAATGTTGAAGAAATATAGTTCCCAGTTAGTTAGTGAATAGTATGTTTACTATAGTGTATTTTACTTAAGCTAAAGGTGTATGTCCTAACGATGAATTCAGCCAGTAATGACAATGACGACGCAAGGACTGTGCAGGGTAACTCAGGCTAACCTCTCTCCCGCCAGTGACAAGTCACCACGCTTTGCTTTAACTGGAATCGGCTGTGATGTAGCTGTGAAAAAAAAAAAAAACAAAAAACATCAGTGGCATGTATTTAAGTACAACGTGTCGTTGAATGATGACACTTCCTAGGTGTGTTGTCCAATAATCAGAGGTATGAGAAAGGGGGCGTCTTAGCCACTACTTCTGCAAGGCCGCAGCGGTCTTCGCAATAGAGGTATGAGAAAGGGGGCGTCTTAGCCACTACTCTGCAAGGCCGCAGCGGTCTTCGCAATAGAGGTATGAGAAAGGGGGAGTCTTAGCCACTACTCTGCAAGGCCGCAGCGGTCTTCCTGACTCCCGGGACGCTCGTGGCTGAG
Source organism: Jaculus jaculus (assembly GCF_020740685.1). Classification (NCBI taxonomy): domain Eukaryota; kingdom Metazoa; phylum Chordata; class Mammalia; order Rodentia; family Dipodidae; genus Jaculus; species Jaculus jaculus. The sequence goes on from NC_059114.1 coordinate 90,839,777, forward strand.
CTCCATTCACAACAGTCCGCCTGCAGCTGCCTCACTCTGCCCACTCCCCCTTGATGAGCCTCCGTGTTGCTGTTGTGGCACCCGGTGCTTTAGGAAATCACCTTGTGCATGTACTGGGTTTATACTCTTTAGTGGTTTTTTTTTTTAACCTTTATTCATTATATACTCAAGAGTTAAAGTGCATCTTAATAAGTTAATACCAGGTTATTTTCTAAAGTAATTACTTAAGTTATAGTCGCATTGGCCATAAGAGTGATCATGTTCATTCACATGTCCGCGTTACTCGGGTTTCCTCTCGTGGTGGGCTGCGGAGGTGGGGGGAGGAAGAGGGCGACAGCTCCTCACGCACCACAAGCCAGGCAGCAGCTTGAGCTGGTCGAGCACCAGAGCGCACTTGGGAAGGCTAGCGGATTTGGGTTAACTGGCTAAACACGGTCTCTGCCTAAGAGGTAAATATAACAAGTACATCTGCAGTCATGAGCGGGAGGTAAGAGGATCATGGGTTCATTGACAGTCTGCAATACATGGTAAGAGCCACTCTCACCTTTAAAAAATATTTTTAAGAATTTAAGGATATTATTTGCAAGCAGAGTGAGATAGAGAGTCAGGCAGACAGAACGGGCAGGCCAGGGTTTCCAGCTACCACAAATGGACTCCAGATACCTGCACCACTTGTGCTTCTGGCTCAACGTGGGTAGTGGGGAATCCAACCTGGGTTGTTAGACTGGCACAGGTAAGTGCCTTCACTGCTGAGCCATCTCCCAACCCATGAGTAGTTCGTTTTGTTTTTGTTTTCAGTTTTTCAAATAACACAAGTATACACCGTGTAGCTATAACGATGAACAGGACGTAGAGGAGGTTTGTGTCTAGTGAAGTAGCAATGGAGAAATTGGTGAGAGAGAAAGAGAGCGACTGCTACGGGACTCTGCTGTGCTGGTGGGATGGTGGAGAGAAGTACTGCCATGCAATCACACAAACAGCCAACCCCAGTTCCAGTCCTTCCTAGACTGCAGAGTAAGGAAGGGCTGGAGAGAGCTGACCCTGGATTTGAGAAGTCAGGTGGGAAGGTGGGTGACTTCCCTGAAGTCTGTTGGAATGGGGGTGGTAGATAGTTACCTCTGCAGAATTGTGTGCATCGACATTTCATTCAACGCTGACGTGATGAGTTGCCTGCTACCGGAAGTTCATACTAACACATCCAAAGCCCACATGAAACTTGCCCGTGAGGTGGCTTATCTGACAGGACCTGAGGCTCGTTGGCTCCTTTGTTTCTCACAGTGGTTTATGCTCTGCATTCTCATTATCACAAAAAACCAAAGGTAGTTCTTCTGGTATTTTGAAGAAAGCATCAGATTTCTGTTAATTTCTCATAAGTAATCTTAACAGGAAAATATTATTTTAACTAAAGGTTAAATAATTGGCATGCATATGCAGATATATCCACAAAACTATGGATAAAAAAAAGCAAGGTAAGTTATAATGCTATCACTTACACTTGAAATAGGGTGATTACTGTATTAATGTCATCTGGACATTAAAACTAAACAACCCCAAAGCAAAATAGCTTTTAATTAGGAAATTGTGATGCTGGTCAAAAAATAAATAACTTCCTTCCTTGGAAATGTCACGGAGAACTTTATTGGTGCTCCCTGTTGACAGCACGACTCAGCGGGAAGCCCAAGAGAGCGCGCTCCGATGGGGAGGCCACAGGGAAGAGACTTTTCATGGCTCTAGTTTAAATAGTAGAAACCTTGTAAAGGGCTATTGAAGTGTTCATTAATTGTTTTAGATATAATATTTTAGGGCTGGAGAGATGGCTCAGCAGCTGAAGCACTTGCCTGCAAAGCCAAATGACCCGGGTTTGATTCCCTAGCACCCATGTAAGCCAGTGGTACAAGGGGTCACACGTGCATTTGGAGTTGGTTTACAGGAGCCAGGTTCCCTGGCATGCCCATTCTTCTCTTTTTTTTTTTTTAATTTTTTTTAAATTTATTTATTTGAGAGCGACAGACACAGAGAGAAAGACAGATAGAAGGAGAGAGAGAGAGAGAATGGGCGCGCCAGGGCTTCCAGCCTCTGCAAACGAACTCCAGACGCATGCGCCCCCTTGTGCATCTGGCTAACGTGGGACCTGGGGAACCAAGCCTCAAACTGGGGTCCTTAGGCTTCACAGGCAAGCACTTAACCGCTAAGCCATCTCTCCAGCCCATGCCCATTCTTCTCTACCTATCATCTATCTATCCATATAATCTACTCTAACCTATCTGCCTATCTATATGTCTATTATCTATCCATCTATCATCTGACATCTGCCCATTCTTTCTCTCAAAATTAAATAAATAAAAATAATATATTTTAAAAACAAATAATAGTTTAGGCTTGATTTTTTTTTTTTCTTTCTTTTTTGTTTGTTTGTTTGTTTCAAAGTAGGGTCTCACTCTAGCCCAAGCTGACCTGGAATTCACTATGCAGTCTCAAGTTGACCTTGAACTCCTAGCTATTCAGTCATTATAAACAATACCTCTTAGTGCGTTTTTGTGGCTGTGCTTCCAGTGAATACTTTTCTGTATAATTAAATTTGCTTATCACGTCTACCATGAGAAGGCAGGAGTGGGCGCTGTGGGGAATCAGTGAGCCTTGGCAAAGATCTGTTGGTATACAGTGTTAGCAACTAAAAATCCTTTAGGCACTGCAGCGGGGACTCAGAGGTTTAAAGGAACTTACTTACAAAGCCTGATGCTGGGTTTGATTCCCCAGTGTCCACATAAAGTCACATACACAAATGGCACATGCATCCGGAGTTTGTTTGCATTGCTCATTTTTACTCTCTCTCGCTCACCCCCCCCCCGTCTCTTTTTCTCTCTGTCTCCATCTTTCTGTCTTTCAAATAAATGAATGAATATTTTAGGGACATCAATATACTTGCTATCATTCTTAAAGATTATTATTACTTCTGAGGATTTTATTTTTCTATGAAAACCAAACTTTCAAATCATAATGCATGAGTAATAGTATATTGAAAGAATTAACTTACAATCAAGCAAAATATTTCTCCTTCAAATATTCCTTTAAAGGTCTCATTTTGTCATAGTCAAACTTGGCCTTATTTAAGTGAATAGAGTGTCCACTTTCCGGTACAGGGAATTTCCTATCAGATAAGTTCATATGCAAAACTTGTTAGGTGCATGGTGCTATATGCTCCACATTTGGGATGTTCTGTTCAGTTGAGGATTCGTGAACACCTGGTATTGAGATTTGTGCCAACAGAAACCAAGCAATATAGTTTCCATATCTCATTCAACTAACAGAAAATGTCTTGTTTGGAATGACAACCAACCATCTCTTGATCTCTTCTGTACGTTAGGACCATGTCACTGCCCTCAGTCCACGCAGGACGTGAAGGTGGCCGGCCATAAGAACAGAAAGTGTTCATGACAGACTAACCTGCCAGACATGTAAGAGCTGCAGTGACTCATCTCCTTGAGAGATGGCACAGCTTCGTGTGATGGTTGTCACTGCATCAGGAATGAGAAAGGGCCTGCTAAGCATAAAGGAGGGATGGTGACTGGTAAAAGATTGCAACGATCGGAGCCACGCCAACAAAGATCGCAAAGCAAGGGCTAGTCCTTACAGGAATGACTTTAGAGGGAAAGCACGTCCTCAGGGCTGGAGTGTGATACCACGTACAGTGTAGAGTGTGTGCTTCCCCAGCTACGGCGGCTTCAAGGAAAATCTTTACTATTGCATCCTGAGATGCATGCTATAAAATTAGATTAAGTAGACTGCATGAAAAAGTGGCAACATAACCTAAAGTGTACCTCAAAATGAAACAAAGTGTTTTGAAGTTGGCAGGCTTTCTCTTGGACTTTGCTAGTAGCTGAGACTGGATTTATGTCCTAACTCTTGGTTCCGAACTAATGGATCCCTAAGGTCTTGGCTGTGGGTAAAATGTTTTATTGTTCCAGCAAAGAAGATGATCCTCCACAGTTTGTGCTGGTGTTGTGACCTTAAGCAGCTGGGCAGGTGACCAAATCTGCATGTCACTCTCAGGGGCAGGCTGTACACTCTTGACAAATAGAACTCTGCGGATGAATGTTTTGAGAAACATATTTTGCAATAATCCGTTTGGCATACATGATAATGCAATGCTCTTGTTTCCAGTTATAGAATCTCTGTTAGAACCTAAGTGCTTTGCTCCCATAGGCAGAGTGTTGATAACTGATTTCCATGGCTGGACAAAAACTCAGTCAGCTTTCTGGCATTAGCACTTACTGGCCCATAAATGTGGATCTGCCCCTTCTCTAGGCCTCAGTTTCTCACACCATCATTGGGATATGCTCACTGTCTTTCATGCCTTGTATAAATGGTTAAGAGGGCATGGTGAAAGTTAGCTGTTTTTATAAACGAACACATCAACATTTTAAAGTAAGTACTTAGAACCTTTAATATTTGGAGGTACAATATGCAAGGCTGAATGAGGCTTTTAGATATTGTTTTCTTGATAATACAAGTGCAATGCTTGTCCTCCCCAACTTGGACAAGAATTGAGTTTTTGCTTTTATGAAGGTCATTACTGACATTGGGCTGACCGAGCTTTACTTAGCTTGAGGTCCATGCAATGACCTAGAGATGGCAGTTGGGCAGTCAGAGGGAGCCATCATGTGGGGAAGTAAAGTGGTACTTTTGTAAGGAGCAAGCAGTAAAACTCTGTCATGGGCACTTATATTGTTACCATAAATCAACATAACAAATACTAGGACTCAAACCAAATTGCTGTCAAATAAATCAGTTCTAAATTTCTGCTCATATTTAAAGGAGGTCATTGTGTAGGTTAAAGGATTCTCAATGTGATTCTCTTAGGAAGAAACTGTTGATGATAAAGGTTCATATGGCCTGGCCAAGTGGAAAGTGTTTAGAAGTTTATTACCCTGTGGCCATGAGGTGCAGATCTGAGTGTAGGGTGAGGGGACGGAACTCTCAATGTCAAGTGTAACTTCGCAGGAAGCTTCAGGCCTCTCTGGGACCAGGTCATCTTGGTCTAGAAACATCCTCACAGAGCTGCAGGACACTGCCATCTGCAGATGAAATGCTCCATTTTTGCTATTTCACTGATGCGTTTTGCATTTATCATCTGCAGTAGGCCAAAGTATTGGAATTTAGCCCATTATTAAGATCTATAAAACAGACTAGCCTCCAAAGATCAAGAATATCATTCTTTCATTACTGTGTCAGTGAGCCTTAAAGAGTTCTCTCACAGTTGAGACCAACTATTGTAATGACAGAGGGTCAACCCGGTTCAGAAAGATGTACACACTCTTAAAGAACATGCTTTTCTTTTCCTGCTTTTAGGAGAAAAAGTAGCTTTAAACATAAAACAACCACTCCTGATTCACATAAGGAAAAAAAAGCACGCACTATGTGAAAAGTGAATAGGAAGACATATTTCTAGGTCATACTCACTTCCTGGAGGAAGTGATTAACATGTGAACGAAAGATTTTTAAAGAATCAGTAACTACAGTGACAGTGAATGTTGAGTGTGTGAAGAAAACAAAACACACGAGGCAGAAAATCTGTACGTGGAAATGGTGGCAGTGGAAGATGAGGGCGAAGGCAGGTGTGTTCAGACCGAGGGTCAGGGAGGGCTGGTCAGGCGGAAGGAGTGGCACGTGCCTGAGGAAGAAATGCTGCAGCATGTTTGGAATCTGGTAACCTGAAAAAGACCGAAGGACTGAAAAGCATCCAGTCAGAGAAGACAGTGGCTGACAGATCCCAGCAGAATCAGGTACTCCACGATAGACATTGGAGATGGTGACGATAATGGAGAGTCCAGCAGGTCCAGGTGCCCTGTGATGGATTATAGAGACGCTGCTGCTGGTGATGATGATGACAGTGAGAAGGAGGGAGAGTCCAGCAGGAGAGGACACTCTGACGGAGGGTGGAGGTGATGAGAGTAATGGAGAGTCCAGCAGGAGAGGACACTCTGACGGAGGGTGGAGGTGATGAGAGTAATGGACAGTCCCGCAGGAGTGGGCACTCTGATGGAGGGTGGAGGTGATGAAAGTAATGGAGAGTCCAGCAGGAGTGGGCGCTCTGACGGAGGGTGGAGGTGATGAAAGTAATGGAGAGTCCAGCAGGAGTGGACGCTCTGATGGAGGGTGGAGGTGATGAAAGTAATGGAGAGTCCAGCAGGTTCAGATACCCTGTGATGGATTATAGAGATGATGATCGTAATAATGACATTTAGAAGAGAGAATCCAGCAGGATCATGTAACTGTGATAGATTGTGAAGATGAAGAAAATAAGAGTGATGATTCATGGGAAGCCCCTCCAACATTTCAAGCAAATAAGTGAAACTACATGAATAAGAAATCAGGAAACTTTGTGGCTGCTCTGCAGAAGGAAAATAGAGTGGCATAGTAGGTTGAAGTCAGAAGCAAGAAAGAAAGTGAAACCATGCAATATACTCCTGAAGAAGTCTATTTTATTTCATTATTGCTTTATTTACTTTTTTAAAAAATATTTTATTTTTATTTACTTATTTGACAGAGAGAAAAATTATGTGTGTGTGTGTGTGTGTGTGTGTGTGTGTGTGAGAGAGAGAGAGAGAGAGAGAGAGAGAGAGGGAGAGAATGGGCTTGCGAGTACCTCCAGCCACTGCAAATGAACTCCAGATGCATGTGCCACCTTGTGCTACTGGCTAACATGGGTCCTGGGGAATAGAACCTGGTTCCTTTGGTTTTCCTAAGGCAAATACCTTAAGTGCTAAGCCATCCCTGCAGCCTTGCCTTTTGGTATAAGATTTCACTGTGCTGACCAAGCTGATCTTGACTTTGTGGGTGCCTCTGTTTCTCCTAGCTCAGCCTCCTTAGAAGCTGGGTTTGCAATGGAGTACACCCCCCAGGTAGAAGTTTAAACTAGAGATGCTTCTGTCCCCTGCAATGCTGATGGCCTCATTTATAGAGGAAGCGTGCCTAGGAAAGAAGATAGTGTGGGAGGGACGAGACGGGGGTACAGGAAGAAGGAATAATTCTGTCCTGGTGTACAGAGTTTGAGAAGTCTGGTAAACAAATGCCCCAAGGGAGCAGAGGTAGGCAGTTGGTAAAGTGAGTCCCTTGCTCCGTGCGGAAGGAAGAGCCGAGATGAGAGCTTTGGGAATCATCAGCATATAGATGATGTCTAATGCCTTAGGCCTGGCTGAGCCAGCAGCAATGTGTTCATTTTCTACTTCCAAACTAGGTGGTTTTCTATGAACCATACCCATTCAGATTTAAAAGAACTCTTCATGATTTCCATTGCACTTAGACAGTCCCCGTTGCATTTAGCATAATACGTTAAGATGACATTTTCTCTTTCTGGCTTTGTTGCAAATTGTTGACAAAATCCAGAGGTGCTCTATTTTATAAGAGTATTTTCCCCTAGGTTCTTTTATATGTTGTATAATGAATTTGAGTACTTATTATAATGCATAGTGTCAACCTTAAACACCTTCCTTGTGTGAGGCCTAATTATGTATCAGTGTCTGCTGGAAGCAGAAGGTGTGCTCCTTTTCACGTTGGAGGGGTTAGAAGCCTGCTGTGCTCACACACTTTCGGCTCAGGTTCTGAATATATGCCATGTGGATTGTTGACAGCTTGACATTTTTAACTGTTCTAAGTTAAATAAATCATTATTTGGATCAACACAAGGGGAATCATGAATCAGTGGGTTTGTAATCAAGTCTGTTGAACATTTTTCTTTCCATAATTTTTCATAGAGCATAAATATCTGAAAATAATTTGCACTATTGAGTTAAAATAGATTTTTGGACCACATAATACAAGAAAACTTAACATCTAGTCTAATTTAGACTCCAAATTAATATATATATATGTGTGTGTTTGTGTGTGTGTGTATACTTTATTTCTTAAAATTGAATAATTAAAGATATATGATTACTGATATCATTTGTTAAATTTTTTTAAAGTATTTTTAACTTTACTTATTTGAGAGAAGGAGAGAGAGAAGCAGACAGAGAGAATGGACATACTAAGGCCTCTAGCCACTGCAAATAAACTCCAGATGCATGTGACACCCTGTGCATCTGGCCTACATGGGTACTGGGGATTTGAACATGGCTCCTTTGGCTTTGCCAGCAAGCACCTCAACTGCTAAGCCATTTCTCCAGACCTTATGATATTTTCATCTGTTTCATTTTATTGTGGGTAATAATGTATTTTACATATAGAGGCTGTATTGCTCAAAATGCATCTGAGTGTCTGTCTAGAGACCACTTTCCCAGCACTGTGTGTATAAATTAGTCTGTTTGGATTGCTCTAACAAAGTGCTATTAAGTGTGTGCTTGTTGACTTAAAACAATAGCACACTAGCATTTCTCATTCTGGAAGCTGGAGTCCAAGTGCAAGGTTTCTCTGGAAGGCTGTGTCCCAGGACTGTGAGGGTGAGAGTCCAGCCACCACCACAGGAGTCTCTGGAAGGCTGTGACCCAGGACTGTGAGGGTGAGAGTCCAGCCACCACCACAGGAGTCTCTGGAAGGCTGTGACCCAGGACTGTGAGGGTGAGAGTCCAGCCACCACCACAGGAGTCTCTGGAAGGCTGTGACCCAGGACTGTGAGGGTGAGAGCCCAGCCACCACCACAGGAGTCTCTGGAAGGCTGTGACCCAGGACTGTGAGGGTGAGAGCCCAGCCACCACCACAGGAGTCTCTGGAAGGCTGTGTCCCAGGACTGTGAGGGTGAGAGCCCAGCCACCACCACAGGAGTCTCTGGAAGGCTGTGTCCCAGGACTGTGAGGGTGAGAGCCCAGCCACCACCACAGGAGTCTCTGGAAGGCTGTGTCCCAGGACTGAGAGGGTGAGAGTCCAGCCCCCACCACAGGAGTCTCTGGAAGGCTGTGTCCCAGGACTGTGAGGGTGAGAGCCCAGCCACCACCACAGGAGTCTCTGGAAGGCTGTGTCCCAGGACTGTGAGGGTGAGAGTCCAGCCACCACCACAGGAGTCTCTGGAAGGCTGTGTCCCAGGACTGTGAGGGTGAGAGTCCAGCCACCACCACAGGAGTCTCTGGAAGGCTGTGTCCCAGGACTGTGAGGGTGAGAGCCCAGCCACCACCACAGGAGTCTCTGGAAGGCTGTGACCCAGGACTGAGAGGGTGAGAGTCCAGCCACCACCACAGGAGTCTCTGGAAGGCTGTGTCCCAGGACTGTGAGGGTGAGAGCCCAGCCACCACCACAGGAGTCTCTGGAAGGCTGTGTCCCAGGACTGTGAGGGTGAGAGTCCAGCCACCACCACAGGAGTCTCTGGAAGGCTGTGTCCCAGGACTGTGAGGGTGAGAGCCCAGCCCCCACCACAGGAGTCTCTGGAAGGCTGTGACCCAGGACTGAGAGGGTGAGAGTCCAGCCACCACCACAGGAGTCTCTGGAAGGCTGTGACCCAGGACTGTGAGGGTGAGAGCCCAGCCCCCACCACAGGAGTCTCTGGAAGGCTGTGACCCAGGACTGAGAGGGTGAGAGTCCAGCCACCACCACAGGAGTCTCTGGAAGGCTGTGACCCAGGACTGAGAGGGTGAGAGTCCAGCCACCACCACAGGAGTCTCTGGAAGGCTGTGACCCAGGACTGTGAGGGTGAGAGCCCAGCCCCCACCACAGGAGTCTCTGGAAGGCTGTGTCCCAGGACTGTGAGGGTGAGAGTCCAGCCACCACCACAGGAGTCTCTGGAAGGCTGTGTCCCAGGACTGTGAGGGTGAGAGTCCAGCCACCACCACAGGAGTCTCTGGAAGGCTGTGACCCAGGACTGTGAGGGTGAGAGTCCAGCCACCACCACAGGAGTCTCTGGAAGGCTGTGTCCCAGGACTGTGAGGGTGAGAGTCCAGCCACCACCACAGGAGTCTCTGGAAGGCTGTGTCCCAGGACTGTGAGGGTGAGAGCCCAGCCACCACCACAGGAGTCTCTGGAAGGCTGTGACCCAGGACTGTGAGGGTGAGAGTCCAGCCACCACCACAGGAGTCTCTGGAAGGCTGTGTCCCAGGACTGTGAGGGTGAGAGTCCAGCCACCACCACAGGAGTCTCTGGAAGGCTGTGACCCAGGACTGTGAGGGTGAGAGTCCAGCCACCACCACAGGAGTCTCTGGAAGGCTGTGTCCCAGGACTGTGAGGGTGAGAGTCCAGCCACCACCACAGGAGTCTCTGGAAGGCTGTGTCCCAGGACTGTGAGGGTGAGAGTCCAGCCACCACCACAGGAGTCTCTGGAAGGCTGTGTCCCAGGACTGTGAGGGTGAGAGCCCAGCCACCACCACAGGAGTCTCTGGAAGGCTGTGTCCCAGGACTGTGAGGGTGAGAGTCCAGCCACCACCACAGGAGTCTCTGGAAGGCTGTGACCCAGGACTGTGAGGGTGAGAGCCCAGCCACCACCGTAGCGCTGCTCTTCCTTGGTTCCTCAGCTGTGAAAGACCCACAGTGGCCGGTGCTGTCACCTTTATAGGATGCGCTCCCTGTGAGCAGCTCTCCAGCCTTTTTTTCTTACAAGGACAATAGTCGTGGCACCCCAATGTCCTTATCTTAATTTAATTGCACCTATAAAAGCCTTTTAACAGGGCTGGAGAGATGGCTTAGCAGTTAAGCGCTTGCCTGTGAAGCCTAAGGACCCCGGTTTGAGGCTCGGTTTCCCAGGTCCCACGTTAGCCAGATGCACATTCGTTTGCAGTGGCTGGAAGCCCTGGCGCACCCATTCTTTCTCTCTCCCTCTATGTATCTTTTTCTCTGTGTCTGTAGCTCTCAAATAAATAAATAAATAATGAACAAAAAATACTCTAAAAAAAAAAAGCCTTTTAACATATAGTCACATTCACATGTTCCAGTAATTTGGTTACCAAAATGTCGTTTTCTTGGGGTCCAGCAACTAAAGCCAGTCCACCTTTTCTCCATTTTGGTGCCTATTGCTTCACAACTTGAGAACCAAGCTTGATGGCCACTTCTTCAATTTTAGCAAAACCTGTCCTAGTCCAAGGAAGAATGAATGTTCAAGCACAAGAAGACTTTTACAACTAACAAAAAATACTCATAAAAAACTTTCTTCCCTTGGGCTAGGCATGGTGGCACATGCCTTTAATCCCAGCACTCAGGAGGCAGAGGTAGGAGGATCACTGCAAGTTCGAGGCCACCCTGAGACTACATAGTGAATTCCAGGTCAGCCTGAGCCACAGTGAAACCTTCCCTCAAAAAAAAAAAAAAAGCAAAAACTTGCTTCCCTTTACTCATATATGCTTCATAAATATCTCAGGTAGGGCTGGAGAGATGGCTTAGCAGTTAAGGCGCCTGCAAAGCCAGAGGACTCAGGTTTAAATCCCCAGGACCCATGTAAACCAGATGCACAAGGTGGCACACGCATCCAGAGTTCGTTTACTGAGGCTGGAGCCCTGGCACTCCCATTTTCTTTCTTTTTTCTCTACCTGCCTATTTCTGTATCTCTCTCTCAAATAAATAAACAAAATATTAAAAAGTATCTAATTGAAGGTGAAAACACTAAAACAGTTGTTTGAGTAAGATACATTGTGAGATCTTGGAACATAGTCGTTGCTTGTCTTCAGATAATACTTTACAGATGGAAATATCTGGCTGTGCATCCAGGCTTATTAGGGGAGGGAAAACAAGGAAGGTTATTTGAAGAATTAGACAGAAACAGGAGAGAAGTTACCACTCCATGTAGAAAGCAGGTGGACTTGCACTGTGTGAGAAGGCTTTGAAGGTGGAACTCCGTCCAGCCTCATGCCTCATCTACACCAGGTTGGTGTTCTGAAGCAAGCCACTTCCAATCTTCAATCCTTCTTTCAAAGAAATAAGAGCAGGAAAAGCACTTGTAAATTTTTTGGCCAAGTGGATGAAGGTGAAAACACAGGGTTCCATGTTGCTCCAACAGAATACTGTGTAAAAGAACCCTGGTCTTTATTTCAAAACCTCATCACCCAATAAACCACAGTCCAGCAACTGAAACGTTAGAGGGAGAGTATAAACCAGTCTGCAAGTATGAATGCCTGCACACATGTAATATTATCAACCTCATTTCTGCATGGACAAGGAAGTAACCAGTAGCACCCTGGATTTGTTAGCTGTTTGAACACTGACTTCATCAGTTTAAAAGGAAAATATTCACTTTGCTAGACCTCAATGAAATGCTTAACTATATGAAAGGCACTGTAGAAATAAATTGATTGATTTGCTTAGCAGATATTAATTTGAGTTTCAAGAATAAAAAGAAGCAGATATTAAATATAGAGTATCACCAAATTAAAGATGAACTGTAACCTGTGAGAGAGTGTAGTTACAGCCGTCAACTTTACTCCTCCTCAGAAAAGTGCTCAGAAAAGATTAGAGGCGTCATGGCTAATTCTGGGTGAATGAGTAGACAAATAAATAAATAAATGAATGAATGGGAAAATAGCAGATTATTTTCAAGTTAACAATGTATTGAACTAGGAAGCTTTTCGTAAAAATATTTATAATTTTTCATCAATTCAAGCTCTGTCAGTATTCACTGTCTTTTTTAAGGAAATTTTCCTTCCAGGGCTTCACATTTCATAGAAATATAATTTGATAATAAAGTCATGTGCAACAAAGTCTATAATTAGCCATTTATCCTGGATTCCTTTGGGAATGCAGTCTAATTCACTTTCACAGCAGGTATGTGGAGGCATGATATTGCTTGCCTAAGGATAAGAAAGGTTGTGATAACTCTGGCGCAGCATATTAATGATGATATTGGCAAGGGATATTAATGTCGAAACTCCCAACAACTGCAACTATGACATTAGCAAATAAAATGAAGAGAAACTGTGTTTGTGTCATGGGATGGCTGGTAGTAGCATATATTGATATGACATATGCTGACCTATTTTGGAAACTACAGTTGAAAAAGTGGAAAGTGCAAAACTAAGTGATTATTTTTTTGTTAGTATGTAGCTGGAGACTTTGTAAGAGTTTCAGTGCAACCAAATCATTACATCCTGCTGGCCAATGTGTAGCAGAGTTCAAAGTGAAGTGCCCAGAGGTTCATTTTGATGGGCTTATGGGGTACCTGTTGTGGAGTCCTCTCTTTTATACTCTTCTTTATACCAGCACAGACAACAACACTAGCAGTATATACATTTTTGTCCTTTTATGATGCTAATTCATTCATTTATATTTATCAAAATATTTTAATGGGTGCTAGAGAGATGACTTAGTGGTTAAGGTGCCTGCCGGCAAAGCCTAAGGATCTAGGTACAATTACTCATAATCCAGATGCACAAGTTGGCACATGTGTCTGGAGTTTGTTTGCAGGGGCTAGAGGACCCGGTGTGCCCATTCTCCCCCCCTCCCTCTCTCTCTCTCTCTCTCTCTCTCTCTCTCTCTGCTATTGCTCCAATAAATAAAATATTTAAACATATTTTAATGAAGCATAATAACATATAGTATGATGTAATGTTCCTAATGTATCTCAACACTGATCTTAGGCCATCAGGGGAACAGGATAGAACCATCAGATAGAACCAGGATATCTTTAACCATCATTACATTTTAATATTACCAAATTGATAAATGGAAAAACAATATTCACTTTAATAAAAATTTAAAAACATCTCTAAAGAGAAAATGGAATTATCAGTTATTTTGTCTTTTTCTCTGATTATTGCAAGTCGACTCCTTCAATGTCCCTCATGGCTCTGCGTGTCACTTCCATCTGGACAAATGACTGGAAGAGACACCCCAGTCTCCATGGCCAAAGGGCAGCGGCTTGTTTCTTGCTGTGACTGCCAAGAAAGTGTTTGAATTGTGCCATCGAATGTCACCATCATTATTATGCATACTGACACATGTCTCGGGAGCATTTGCCTGAAATATTCTTTTGTGTTGTTTTGAAGGTCCAATTCTCAGATGATGAAAATCATGGAACTATTCTTGATACTAACAATGAAAGCAAATAACTCAAATATATCTTTACTCTAAAATTTTTCATTATGATGATCTTACTATTGAAGCATGCATGTATTTCTTCGAGTCATTTCTCATGGTAGAAATTTATGATGGTGCTCTTTACAAAATAAATTCAAACTTCTTAATTTTCATAAAAAGAGAAATTAAGTTACCTATTTTTGCATATACTTACTATCAGAGTCATCTAATGTTCATGCATTTTGGGTAATGTTCCTACCTCTCTGAGTCTTGGGAACAAAGTATGGTTAGTAAGGAAGAATAAAACTCTCTAGAAAGTTCTTTGTGTGAATTGTTTGAAAGAATCTGGTAAATCGTCTGTGATATATTGGTATCCAAGTGCATTACTTAGTGAGCAATTCTGGAGTTCCTTGATACATTTTAATATTTGCCTGAGTATTTTCCATCATTTTCCTACCAACTTAACTTCTTAAATAGAATGTGTTGGTATAAATTAGCTTACTTATTAAATTCATAATATCTTTCTGGTTTTAGATATTAATGACTCTTGAATGATTATTAAGATCAAATGAGATAATTCATTTAAAATCATTTTGTAAACTATAAGGCAACAGATATATTCATATATTAGTATTAGGACATATTTTCTAATCTAGAAACTTATGAGTTCTTAAAATCATAATCATGAGAAATGTAGAATTAAATATTTCCAATTAACTCTAATAAAATAATTTTAATAAATTTAAGGTGATTAGAAGTTTTTAAAGAGACCACATTAAATTTTATATTTAATAATATGAATTAAATTTGCTAATACTTATTCTTTTCCAATAAAACATTTTGCAAAAAGCTATGATTTTTATAGAGCAATACTCCTTTCTGCAGCATGGAAAGACATCATCTACACAAAGTGATGGGGGATGTAGATGTCTTTTTCCATTAACTCATGCTCCTAACAATGATTGACAGGACACTGTGGAAACAATTGCAATACTCCTATGGTTATCAACTCACATGTTTATATTACGAACAGATATAATATGTTCTTAAAATGTTTTTATTGATACGTATGCCAATGCAAATATTTACGATTCTCACTTACACTTTAATTTTACAGATGAAGAAATACAAAATATTTCTGTACTTATATGTGAGAACAGAGTGTCACTCTTTTCAGTATTCATGATACTTGGGAGTTGTTTCATCATTTTCACTTTGAGTCAGACTCTATCTGTGAGTTCCAGTCCTATCAGCAACAGACAAATTCTGTGTTGTTCCTGTGGGATTCTGACCACCAAGATTTCATCCTTCTCACTGTTGTTCTATTATAGCTGTGATAATTGCTGGCATTTATTTCTTGATTAAGCCTTTCCATAATAATATTGCCTGGAAGTATCCTGTTCGGTGATTATGGATTGCAATGCCCAAGCCTGGTCTTTATTTGGAGAGATGTGTTAATTGGTTCAATTGGTCATATATTTTTTATAGTTAGAAACGCAAGGCACCAAATGTACTTAGCATATCTTTGGAAAATATTTAGTACACTTTAAGCATAGCTTTTGCTTTAGTGTGCCTTGTATGCTGAATTTAACCCTGTATCTACCAAAATAATAAATGTGTCCAACACAGATACTAATTACCTTGATGATTGTCTTGGTTATTCAACTATATCAAATGAAGGAAACACAAATGACCTGTGGTAAAGTGAAAATTCAAGTCATATTCTTCAGTCATAGATCATTTAAGCTCAGATCCATACTTTACATTTGTGCTTCAGAATTTTGTATTAACAGAGGACTTTACTGAAAATCCATGCACTGAATGTATCTTGACAGTTATCTTTCATTCTTTAGAATGTGAATCAAGTATCTTGTGATGAAAAATAAATGCCATCAAATGACTAGAAGTTTCTACCACTAAGGTACCCAGGCACATTGTATCACTTTTCAGAAATTAGATGTGTGCATGTGCCTCTTATCACCATGGAAACAAGAATGCATGCCCAGTGGAAACTCTAGTACCCTGACGTGCTACAGAATTGCACTCTTTGGAGTGTCTTACCTTTGGCACCCATTAAACTCAGACAGGTAGAAACAGCTTTGGAATCTGTGCATTGGCAAAAGTATAGTGAGTATAACGAGAAAAAAATATTACTACATATGAGAAAAAAACTAACTTTGCCAACTTCATATTTTCATTCCTTAGTCAATAAATAAAACTCCAATAAGGTCATTGAGTTGTTGTATCTAAGTATGTTACTGTGGGAAAATTGGAGAAGACAAATGCTTAAAAAAAAAAAAAAAACCTTGTGGTAGTTTTAAGAAAGTGACCACCATAAACTTAAGTGCGCTGAATGCTAGGTGCCCAACTGGTGGCATCTTGAGAATTGAAACCTTGACAGAGAAAGTGTGTTATTGGAGGCTGGGTTTCTGGGTGTTATAGCCAGCTTCACCTTGACAGTGTTTGACACATTCATCTGCAACTGTTGTTGGCTAGTAAGTGATGTCTAGTCTCTACTTATGCCATGTTTTCCCCTTCCATAATAGAGCCTCCCCTCAAGTTTGTAAACCAAATAAACCCTTTCCTCCCTCAAGCTGCTTTTGATTGAATGCCTTGTACCAGCTATGTGCAATTTAACTGTAACAGTTAAATTGGAACCAGAACAGCGGGGTAGTTACTCCTAGAATCCGGTGTGGGTTTTGGTCTTTTGGAACTGATCTATGGGAAGAATGTGAAGGGATTTGAAACCCTGAAATAAGCGACCCCTTGTAGACTTCTTGGATCATTCTGGTCACTGTTTGAAAGGCATAAATGTGGTAAGAACTGTGGACTGTAAGGTTGGTCTTATGATGGAAAGAAAGCATTTTGTCCAAGCTGGGCTAAAAGTGGTTTGTGTAAGGAGCTTGCTGCCACTCACTGAGAGCTTGAGCAGGGTTGGGGTGCATAGAAGTGGATTGGTGTGAACACATAGATAACCCAGAGAGCTGAAAGCTCCCGGCTCAGACATCTCCCACTCAGCTTCAGTCATTTGAGAGATTGTACCACTGAGAGTGGGCCAGCTCTTCTACACACATTGGGACAACAGGAAAAATGGGGACTCTTCAAAATAGGGGTTCCAAAGGCTCAAGGAATGTCCTGCTCTTCAAAGTTAGTTTTATCCCCTTACTCTCTGGATAAACAAATTTGCTAGCCTGCCTGGTACTGTGAAGTATAACAAGTGCAGGAAAGAGAGGCTCACTGGGTTGCAACATGGCTTGGCTTTTCAGAAACAGTCTCTGGGCAACATGAAGCAGGTTTGCCGGATTGCCTGCACGGAGAACCAATAAAGCTGTGCCATGACAGATTGTGACCCAAGGATGACTTTGGAGATGCCAGAACTGTAGGACAGATGTGGAAGAGAGCTGCCAGCTCAGAATGGAGTGTTACCCAGTCTGTGAGAAGCTCGGCTGGAGCGGGATAATTGGAACTCCAGAGACTTTGTTATCAGTTAAAGATGTTGGACTTGAACTATGTTTGCCTTGTTTGTTTTAGTTTGGTATTGGTTTAGTCTTTCCTTTATATATCCAATGCCCTTTTTTCAGTGTGAGTATTTACTCTGTGCAGTTATGTTATTTTGATTTCACAGTCTAATACTTAAGAGACCATGGACTATCGGGATGTTTGAACAGTGTTGGGATTGGTAAAACTATGGGACATGTTTAGTTGGGTTGAATGCATTATATTTCACATGATGGATTATTATGGGGGTCAGGACCAGAATGTGGTGATTTGAATTAGGAGCACCCTATAAACTCATGTGTTCTGAATGTTAGGTACCAAGCTAATGGCAATTTGGAGGCTTGCTGGAGGTGGTGTGTTGTTGGGGGGCAGGCATATGGGTGTTATAGCCAAATTCCCCTTGCCAGATTTCAGCACACTCTCTCTCTGCTGTTGTCTACTTAATGTTTGCCAGGCACGAATGATATCCAGTTTCTGTTCATGCCACATTTTCTCTGCCATCATAGAGCTCCACATCGAGTCAGTAAGCCGAATGAAACGCTTTCCTCCTACAAGCTGCTTTTGGTCATGTCCTTTGTGCTAGCAACAGACCTATTAGATAAAATACCTGCTTAAGGCATAACTTTTCAGGATAGTTACTTTTCTTTGTTTGACACATTTTATTTCTTTAAATTTTCCAGGAATTACATGGCATCCTGATTTGCTACAACAACATATCTTTTATTTATTTATTTTTTTTTGTAATTATTGTGATAGGCACTTACTTTCTCTTTGGTTTTTGTAATATTTTATTTTTATTTATTTATTTGAGAGAGAGATACAGAAATATGCAGGGAGGGAGAGAGACAGAGAGAGAGAATTGGCATGCCAGGGTCTCCAGCCATTGCAAACGAACTCTACATGTTTGTGCCCCCTTGTACATTTGGCTTACCTGGGTACTGGGGATTCAAACCTGATTCCTTTGGCTTTGCACACAAGCACTTTAACTGCTCAGCCATCTCTCCAGGACCCCCTTTTATTTTTAAGTGAGTTATTAATGAATATTAACCTGAATATAACTGCATAAAAAGCATGTCCTTGACTTACTGGTTTTGCAAAACTCTGGTACTTCCATGAATAGTCATGGGTACCGATAATTTTCATCTCTTCATCTTCACTTCTGTTATTAAAACACTAACTAACAAACATGCCCACTCTTCCTTTCCATTTGTAAACTTTTCACAGGCGGCCTATTGAAAGGGAAAGTTGCTGCTTGTCACTGTGACCAAAACCCCAACAAACCGTTTAAGGAAGGAAAGATTTATTCTGGCTTACAGTTCCAGGGAGTACAGTCCATCAGGTTGTGGAAGGCATGATGACAGAAGAGGGAATCCAGCTTCTTGTCCATTATTTGGTCACAGCAACTAGTAAAGTAACTAACATACTCTTCGTTGTCTTCAAAATAGTGGATAAAGTCATATGTGATAAGGAATTGCTCACTCGGGAGATTAGACGTGAGATGGTCCTGGGCTGTGACAGCACGGGAAGCAGAGCGAGTGCGAGAGGACGTCGCCTGAAGCACCAAGCTGAGTGAGCCCTCGCTCGTCATCCAGTCTTTGCATGTACGGGAGTAGCTGTGTAAAATGCCAAGGGGTCATTGTACAACCGACGTACTGAAACCACAAAGAGACAGGGGGACTTTTGATGTTCAGGAGCTATCATAGGGCTGTCCAAATTTTTAAAAATTGCCTCTTATTTTGAATAAAACAATATTCTACAACCAATGTGGATTGTAATATACTGTTATGGCCCCTGATTTTAGGGCACTGTTATTATTTATATGTCCACAAACAGAGAAAGATATATTCCAAAGTCTTATAAAAAGTCTCCAAAATTCTCATAGTGAAATATAATGTACCAAGAACTGATAAGGCCCTGTTCCTGCTGTGGTTCACATTAGCTCAGTATGCAGTGATATCATGTGTCTGGACAACATTCTTGGCTTAGGATCGTCTATCCTTTTGTATTAAGCTCACTACCCTATTCTGTATGAACCCAAGCCCACCATAGTTCAGAGAATGTACTTGAAGAAAAAAATGTAACAAATATGGCATGACTCATGAAGGATTCCTGATATGATGTGTTATACTATATTGCTATTAGGTTGGTTTTAAAGATACGAAGTAAAACAAAACTGCAGGCAGGCAGAGTACTGAAGTCCTGGCATTACAGGAAAGCTGGTCATAGCGAGCCCGTTGCGCTCTGTGCCATCCTTCGTCTGTGCGACTGAGCACCCGAACCATGGTCGTCTATACTTAGCTGCTCCAAGCACCAGTTAACACTTTAAAGTTACAGAACAGCGTGCTCCAGGGTCCCAGTGCAGTCTATTCTGCAGGGAATAGTTAAACAGATATATTTATATAGATACAATTTGATGCACGCGATGTTGCTATTGTTAAGAATGTACTTAGGCATATTCAAATGCAAAGCTCTGATCTATTTGAATGTCACTGTGTGTTCATGCGCTTCATTTCTTAGTTGTCTTTTTGGCTAGTGTCTTAGGCAAACACATTGTAGGAATAACTTAAAATGCCTAGTCATGTGTGCATTCTCCTTAGTATTCCTCGGGTGTCCCTAGCAAGGGCAATGACATAATACCAAAATCCGGCCAAAGAAACAGGGCCCACTCTGTTCTGACAGAGTATTATTCATGATCACCACTTTATATAAATGCTAAAAGAATATCAAATCAAGACATGAGGTAATGATGCAAACACTAAAATTCCATTCTTAATGTGGGAAGACTAAGAAGTGATGCTATTTTAGTAGTTGGATAAATTGAGTTTCTTCTTCAAAGATTGTGTCTGAAATACATGCATGAGCTATAGAAAAGGTAAAAATACTCTCCACCCAGTTGTACCATAAGGAAGCTATACATTGCAATTTAAAAGATTGCACTCGGCCAATTCACACTTTTGCCTGTATGTGCACGTGTGTATGTGGGTCAGAGTGAGAGGAGATAATCTCCTGCAAAAATGAGAAATGTGTATTTGTTTTGTTGATGATATTATTTGGAAAAATGCATATTTAGAGTAACACTAGTGTATTTCTTAACATTTTCATTAGTTACCATGTTTTAAAAAGTGTACTCTGGACTTATTCTTTTACAGTCATTGTTCTGTATTTGGTAACTGGAAGACTCTCATTTCCAAACTTTATTTTTACCAGAAATGTGAAGGTATGAATTCTAGGGATTTATCATTTATCACATCAAGGGATTTGTAGAACTTTTGCCCAAATGGTCAGATTCACAAAATCCTATTTGAGAAATGAAGACTGCTTTTCAGACAGTGAAATTAACCTCATGCAGAATAGAGAGCTGCCTCTGAAAATATCTGGTCTGCGTCTGCCAACGCATGAGCTTCAGTGTGAGGTGAAATGAAGGCAAGCATGGACCATGCCTAGTGTAAGGTCCCCATCTGTTTTACTAGTGAGATTTAGTATCCCTTTCCTTCCTAGTGTTTGAGTTCAAGTCATACTGACGGAGCTCTGTGTGAGCACATGATCTCTCAGCACTGAGAGCCCTGTGTTGAGCATGTCACACCAGGTTTCGAGAGCTCAGAGCAGAGGAAATGGCACCGTAGCCTGGCTTTATCTGCTTAGCCGACACTGTCTGGCCAGGCAGGGTCCGGCTTTTGTTCATCATCTTCCTCCATTTCCCTGTGTCTTCTCTTTCCTTTGCCACCTTCTACAAATCCCTGTTGGCCATGGGCAGCAGAGATAGCTGCTGGACTGCAGATGAAAAGCTGAGCTATCCCTGGAAGTATTACTCCTTGCAAGTATTTAATTGCTACAGCATCTCCGTGCTGAGCTTACCGTGCCCCATGGAAGGCAGCCTCATTAATTTGGCTGTCCATCATGTGTAATTTTATAACTTAGAGTTTGGAAGGATAATAAATAGCATTACAGGCTCTTACATGGAATGCTGATTCTCACAAAATGAAAAGCCAAAATTTCAGGAAAGTCTCTAAGCTTTCAAAATGCCTCTGAAATATCAAAAGTTTCATAAAATGTTAAATATTGATATTAAAGTTATTTATTAGTCATAAAAAAGTTTCTGGTTTTAATGTTAAAGGGTTTTAGGTTAATGCTGTTTCTTCTTCATTTGGAATTTACTGTTAGTATATACAAATGGCCAGGTCATTAAATATGCACTCCTTAATTTCATGGTCTTAGAGAGCCACAGTGCAGTAAATTATTTGAAGATTAATGATTTGGTTATTTTCTACTTTTGAGTTTTGCATTTAGTTTTTAAAACCCAAAAATTACTTTTGAAAAAAAAGAATAAATTTAACAAGCATATGGTGCACCCTCTGAAGTTAGTGATTTTAATTAAGAAAATTTAGGTGTGGAGACATAGTCCAGTTGATCAAGCGATTGTCTGGCAAACATGAGGCCTGAGTTTGATCCTCAGAACCCATATAAAAAGCCAAGCACAGTATATACACTTATAATCCCATCACTGGGAAGGTGGAGACAGGGAGGAAACTGAGCCTCACTAGCCCAGCAGTTTATCCGAGTTGATGAGCACCAGGCCAGTGAGGGATCCTCTCTCAGAACAGGAGATGGCATCTGGGAAATGCACCTGAGTTTGTCCTCTACCCATGCATGCGTACTTATCCCGCACAAACACAGACACATACACAAAATGCTATTTAATAGCTAAACAATGTTCCTGTTTTCAAATTAACACATGATGTCTACTACAAAAATGGGGTTGAAATTACTCTAAGATTTTTAAACTGTTTTACAAATATGGTTTAGTCTTTATTATTGAAGATAAGTCTAATTCACATGATTTCCAACTTATACTAACATATCAATGTACTCATCCGCTAGCATTTAGTGTCTGCTATGGACTTTTACTACTGAACTAGCTGTCTTCTAGTGGACTGCTGTGCAAATTTTCTCTTCTATACCTGGCTCCTAGTATAATTGCTGATAAGTAGAGTTGGCACATAAGCCATAATAGATCTACTACTTAGGAAAATATAAAGTGGGCATAATTTAGAAAATATTGAATGATCATATTTATGTTACCATTTTCCATCCCTCCTTACATTTTATGAAAGTTCTGCTGAAACCTGACACTGGCCAGTATTAGGCATCCTAAATTCGTGTGAGTGGGCAGGCTACAGTGTTTTGTTGTGGCTAACAGTATGTTCCTAATGAATAGTGACATATCATATTTTCATTTTTTGAATGGGTATGTGTGTGTGATAGGCATGTATGAATGTCTGGTCACTTTCGCTGGGTAAGCACCTTAACCCGTCTCCCCAGTCCTCCCATTCTCATTTATTTATTAGTCATATGGATCATGCAAGTATCTTCTTTTTTGAAGTGCTTTTTAAGTATTTGTCTGATTTTTCTGTTGGGTTCCTATTGCATGTGAGTCACTGTGAATATACAGAAGAAGATGACAAAAAATATGCTTTTCCATGAGGACAATTTTACTTCTTTTTTTTAGATTTTTATTTATTTATTTGAGAGTGACAGACAGAGAAAGAGGCAGATAGAGAGAGAGAGAGAATGGGTGCGCCAGGGCTTCTAGCCACTGCAAACGAACTCCAGATACGTGTGCCCCCTTGTGCATCTGGCTAACATGGGTCCTGGGGAATTGAGCCTTGAACTGGGATCCTTAGGCTTAACCGCTAAGCCATCTCTCCAGCCCCAATTTTACTTCTTTAATGGTGCCATTAGTAAAATAAAATTCCCAGTATGACCATGATCCATTATCTAATTTATATCTTATATCATTAGCATGTTGTGATCTTTAAAAGATGTCTTGACTCCTTTCAGGTAATGCATGTGATGTGTATTTTGTTTCAGAGTATTAATTTAATTGGTACTGTATTCCATCTGGAATTACATTTTTACATATTTTTGGCATGAAGGTTAAGGTGCATAAACCAGGTGTAAGAGTGGCTTGATTTCTGGATTCTCTCGCATTCTGCTCTTCTGTTTCTCTCTGCATACCTGGATACCTTAGTGTTTACTTAATTCACTTTCATAAACTACCCTCTTATCTGTTAGCCTCAGCTCTACTCTTTCTTTTCCCTCAAGACTGCATGTTCTTCATGGCCCTCTGTACTGTGATGCAAATGCTGGGATCTATTATCCATTAACTCAGCTTGCTTCTATCTCAAAAACAACAAGAACAACAAAAGGTATTGAACTTTTGCCTGGAATTGTGAGTTGTGGTAAATCCGTCCAACGTTCTGAGAAGAGTAAAATTTTTCCAGTATTAAGTACATTCTTGTAATGACCTGGTTTTTGATGCTTCACTCTGTTTTCTAGTTTTTTTAACCCATTAGGTTGTTTTGGCTTTCATGTCAATAACATTTAGTGCCAATGCAGCTTATTAAGAAGGTTTTGCGTCATTCTCCTAGAATGATTTCTAGACACTCTGTCTTTCCATGCTATTATAGATAATATCATTGTGGTGGTGACTCTATTACGAATGGACAAAGATGAAAAGGATATATTTGCTCATTAATTTTTTATCTTCATTGCCCAAGACCTCCAATGCAACGTGAAATCCAGGTGATATCAGTGAGTGGCATCACTTCATTTGTGTCGAAGGAGAAATCTTCAGTGTTTAATTCTGATTATGACTTTAGGCTGTTATTTTTTCCTTCTTCATAAGTATAGTTAATAGGTCGATTACATGTATCTTTCAATTAACTTAATATTAAGATACATCAAAACACAAGACATGGCCTGGAGAGATGGCTTAGCAGTTAAGCATTTGCCTATTAAGCCTAAGGACCTCGGTTCGAGGATTGATTCCCCTGTACCCACGTTAGCCAGATGCAGAAGGGGGTGCATGTGTCTGGAGTTCCTTTGCAGTGGCTGGAGGCCCTGGTGCACCTATTCTCTCTCTCTCTGCCTCTTTCTGTCTGTTGCTCTCAAATAAATAAAAATAAAACAAAAATATTTTTAAAAAACACAAGACATTTTTCCTGATTTCTATTTTACAAAACTGGTTTTGTTTTATTTTGATTTGTTGCTTGGGGACTGAAATTAGGGCCTTACATCATTCTGATCATGAGATTTACTACTGAACTAGATCCAAAGATTCTGTAAGCTTTTTTGTATGTTTTTTTTTTTTTTTTTTTTATTTGTAAGGAGAGAGGGAGAGAGAAAAAGGGAAAGAAAAGGGAGATAGAGAGGGAATGGACATACCATTGCCTCTTGCCACTGCAAACGAATTCCACATGCATGCGGTACTACATGTATGTGGCTTATGTGGGTACTGGAGAATCAAACCTGGGCTACGGGGCTTTATAAGGAAGCACCCATAACCACTGAGCAATCTCTCATCCCAGTTTTTCCTTGTTTTTGTTTTACTTACAGATAAAGCAAATATTTATTTATATTTCTTAAGGATTTAATTTAAACAGTTTTATAGCTCTCTCACAAGGTTGAAATTCATTCTAATTTTTAAAAAATGTTTTGTCTATTTATTAAGAGAGAAAGGCAGATAGAGAGAATGGACGTGCCAGGGCCACTAGGTACTGCAAACAAACTCTAGACACATGTGCCACCTTGTATACCTGGCTTATGTGGGTCCTGGGGAATCAAACCTGGATACTCAGACATCAAAGGCAAACATCTTAACTGCTACACCATCTGTCTAGCCCACATTCTAATTTTTGTAAAAACAGAAAATATCCAAAATGAGATGACATCCAATTTATAATCATACTAGAAACAGTATAATCCATACACTTGTGTAATGCTGAGTTTAGACATCATCCTGTGGACATCAAGAAGAGGAGGGCACAGAGAGTAAGGCAGAGGTGATGCTGATGGAGATGATAGTGGTGACGGAGGAGGAGAGAAAAGAAGGAAGGGAGGAGGTAAAGGAGGCGCAGCAGCAAACATGATGTTTATATCCAGAGTCCTCTACTGGAGCACTGAGCTATGAAGACACGAGTGGACACAGAGGGCAGCAGGAGCCCCGTTGCCGGTGTATTGAGAAAGAATCATGTGAAGGGCAGGGCTGTGCAAACGGGTGCCTGGCGTATGAACTGTGTTCTTACCTCCCGTCACCTTCACCATCTGAGTGCCTCCCTCAGTATTCTCCCTCCCTTCCCTTCTGGAGAGCCCATGGCCCTAAGGAACAAAAATCATAAAAACATAAACCAAAGTGGAAATAACATATATTGCTAAAAAGCCATTGAGCTAGCAAAACCTCCAGTACAATAAGTAAAGGGACAAAGATTAAATGCATTGCTGCAATGAAAGTCTGAAAATATTAAGAAAAGATATTGAGGAAATAAAGAAGTTTGGTACAAGGAAATATACCAAATGAGTGAGAAAATGACACACACACACATACACACATCATGTAAACCGGTAATATATGCAGAAAAGACATGACACAGAGCAAAAATTGAGTTATTATTTTTTGGCATATCTTTTGTGGACTAATGATCTGTTCCTAAACTACCTTTTATCAGGTCTTCTGTTGTTTTCAGAGTTTGAGGGCACCTGAATGATTTCTTCAGACGTGGGAGGGGGGATGTGGGAAACAATACATGCTTAATTTCTGAATTTCCCTCTTCATGCCTACTGAGTGTTCTCAGAGCTCTTCAGGCACCCTCCTCTCTTTCCCCGGATACCTGCCCATGCTACCCAAGAGACTCTGGAGCGTGTCCAGTGCTGTGAGTGAACAAGCGTCTGGGCTGAGAGCAGGGAGGGCCACATCCACATTCAGCCACGCCGGGAGACATGCCTCGCAGGGTCTCATGTCAGCCACGCCGGGAGACGGCGCCTCGCGGTGTCTCTCGTCAGCCACGCCGGGAGACATGCCTCACAGTGTCCCTCGTCAGCCACGCCGGGAGACATGCCTCACAGTGTCTCTCGTCAGCCACGCCGGGAGACGGCGCCTCACAGTGTCTCTCGTCAGCCACGCCGGGAGACATGCCTCACAGTGTCCCTCGTCAGCCACGCCGGGAGACATGCCTCACAGTGTCCCTCGTCAGCCACGCCGGGAGACGGCGCCTCACGGTGTCCCTCGTCAGCCACGCCGGGAGACGGCGCCTCGCGGTGTCCCTCGTCAGCCACGCCGGGAGACGGCGCCTCACAGTGTCCCTCGTCAGCCACGCCGGGAGACGGCGCCTCACAGTGTCTCTCGTCAGCCACGCCGGGAGACGGCGCCTCACAGTGTCTCTCGTCAGCCACGCCGGGAGACATGCCTCACAGTGTCCCTCGTCAGCCACGCCGGGAGACGGCGCCTCACAGTGTCCCTCGTCAGCCACGCCGGGAGACGCGCCTCGCGGTGTCCCTCGTCAGCCACGCCGGGAGACGCGCCTCACAGTGTCCCTCGTCAGCCACGCCGGGAGACGGCGCCTCACAGTGTCTCTCGTCAGCCACGCCGGGAGACATGCCTCACAGTGTCCCTCGTCAGCCACGCCGGGAGACGGCGCCTCACGGTGTCCCTCGTCAGCCACGCCGGGAGACGGCGCCTCGCGGTGTCCCTCGTCAGCCACGCCGGGAGACATGCCTCACAGTGTCCCTCGTCAGCCACGCCGGGAGACGGCGCCTCGCGGTGTCCCTCGTCAGCCACGCCGGGAGACATGCCTCACGGTGTCCCTCGTCAGCCACGCCGGGAGACGGCGCCTCACAGTGTCCCTCGTCAGCCACGCCGGGAGACGGCGCCTCACAGTGTCCCTCGTCAGCCACGCCGGGAGACGGCGCCTCGCGGTGTCCCTCGTCAGCCACGCCGGGAGACGACGCCTCACAGTGTCCCTCGTCAGCCACGCCGGGAGACGGCGCCTCGCGGTGTCCCTCGTCAGCCACGCCGGGAGACGGCGCCTCACAGTGTCCCTCGTCAGCCACGCCGGGAGACGGCGCCTCACAGTGTCCCTCGTCGGCCACGCCGGGAGACGGCGCCTCGCGGTGTCCCTCGTCAGCCACGCCGGGAGACGGCGCCTCGCAGTGTCCCTCGTCAGCCACGCCGGGAGACATGCCTCACAGTGTCTCTCGTCAGCCACGCCGGGAGACGGCGCCTCACAGTGTCCCTCGTCAGCCACGCCGGGAGACATGCCTCACAGTGTCCCTCGTCAGCCACGCCGGGAGACATGCCTCACGGTGTCCCTCGTCAGCCACGCCGGGAGACGGCGCCTCACGGTGTCCCTCGTCAGCCACGCCGGGAGACGCGCCTCGCGGTGTCCCTCGTCAGCCACGCCGGGAGACGACGCCTCGCGGTGTCCCTCGTCAGCCACGCCGGGAGACGCGCCTCGCGGTGTCCCTCGTCAGCCACGCCGGGAGACGACGCCTCGCGGTGTCCCTCGTCAGCCACGCCGGGAGACGCGCCTCACGGTGTCCCTCGTCAGCCACGCCGGGAGACGGCGCCTCGCGGTGTCCCTCGTCAGCCACGCCGGGAGACGCGCCTCACAGTGTCCCTCGTCAGCCACGCCGGGAGACGCGCCTCGCGGTGTCCCTCGTCAGCCACGCCGGGAGACGGCGCCTCACAGTGTCTCTCGTCAGCCACGCCGGGAGACGGCGCCTCACAGTGTCCCTCGTCAGCCACGCCGGGAGACATGCCTCACAGTGTCCCTCGTCAGCCACGCCGGGAGACATGCCTCACGGTGTCCCTCGTCAGCCACGCCGGGAGACGGCGCCTCACGGTGTCCCTCGTCAGCCACGCCGGGAGACGCGCCTCGCGGTGTCCCTCGTCAGCCACGCCGGGAGACGACGCCTCGCGGTGTCCCTCGTCAGCCACGCCGGGAGACGCGCCTCGCGGTGTCCCTCGTCAGCCACGCCGGGAGACGACGCCTCGCGGTGTCCCTCGTCAGCCACGCCGGGAGACGCGCCTCACGGTGTCCCTCGTCAGCCACGCCGGGAGACGGCGCCTCGCGGTGTCCCTCGTCAGCCACGCCGGGAGACGCGCCTCACAGTGTCCCTCGTCAGCCACGCCGGGAGACGCGCCTCACGGTGTCCCTCGTCAGCCACGCCGGGAGACGGCGCCTCACAGTGTCCCTCGTCAGCCACGCCGGGAGACATGCCTCACAGTGTCCCTCGTCAGCCACGCCGGGAGACGGCGCCTCGCGGTGTCCCTCGTCAGCCACGCCGGGAGACATGCCTCGCGGTGTCCCTCGTCAGCCACGCCGGGAGACATGCCTCGCGGTGTCCCTCGTCAGCCACGCCGGGAGACGCGCCTCACAGTGTCCCTCGTCAGCCACGCCGGGAGACGGCGCCTCGCGGTGTCCCTCGTCAGCCACGCCGGGAGACGCGCCTCACAGTGTCCCTCGTCAGCCACGCCGGGAGACGGCGCCTCGCAGTGTCCCTCGTCAGCCACGCCGGGAGACGGCGCCTCGCAGTGTCCCTCGTCAGCCACGCCGGGAGACGCGCCTCACAGTGTCCCTCGTCAGCCACGCCGGGAGACATGCCTCACAGTGTCCCTCGTCAGCCACGCCGGGAGACGACGCCTCACAGTGTCCCTCGTCAGCCACGCCGGGAGACGCGCCTCACGGTGTCTCTCGTCAGCCACGCCGGGAGACGGCGCCTCGCGGTGTCCCTCGTCAGCCACGCCGGGAGACGCGCCTCACAGTGTCCCTCGTCAGCCACGCCGGGAGACGCGCCTCACGGTGTCCCTCGTCAGCCACGCCGGGAGACGCGCCTCACAGTGTCCCTCGTCAGCCACGCCGGGAGACATGCCTCACAGTGTCCCTCGTCAGCCACGCCGGGAGACGGCGCCTCGCGGTGTCCCTCGTCAGCCACGCCGGGAGACGCGCCTCACGGTGTCCCTCGTCAGCCACGCCGGGAGACGGCGCCTCGCGGTGTCCCTCGTCAGCCACGCCGGGAGACGCGCCTCACAGTGTCCCTCGTCAGCCACGCCGGGAGACGGCGCCTCGCAGTGTCCCTCGTCAGCCACGCCGGGAGACGGCCCCTCGCAGTGTCCCTCGTCAGCCACGCCGGGAGACGCGCCTCACAGTGTCCCTCGTCAGCCACGCCGGGAGACATGCCTCACAGTGTCCCTCGTCAGCCACGCCGGGAGACGACGCCTCACAGTGTCCCTCGTCAGCCACGCCGGGAGACGGCGCCTCACAGTGTCCCTCGTCAGCCACGCCGGGAGACATGCCTCACAGTGTCCCTCGTCAGCCACGCCGGGAGACGCGCCTCACAGTGTCTCTCGTCAGCCACGCCGGGAGACGACGCCTCGCGGTGTCCCTCGTCAGCCACGCCGGGAGACGCGCCTCACGGTGTCCCTCGTCAGCCACGCCGGGAGACGGCGCCTCGCGGTGTCCCTCGTCAGCCACGCCGGGAGACGCGCCTCACAGTGTCCCTCGTCAGCCACGCCGGGAGACGCGCCTCGCGGTGTCCCTCGTCAGCCACGCCGGGAGACGGCGCCTCACAGTGTCTCTCGTCAGCCACGCCGGGAGACGGCGCCTCACAGTGTCCCTCGTCAGCCACGCCGGGAGACATGCCTCACAGTGTCCCTCGTCAGCCACGCCGGGAGACATGCCTCACGGTGTCCCTCGTCAGCCACGCCGGGAGACGGCGCCTCGCGGTGTCCCTCGTCAGCCACGCCGGGAGACGCGCCTCGCGGTGTCCCTCGTCAGCCACGCCGGGAGACGGCGCCTCGCGGTGTCCCTCGTCAGCCACGCCGGGAGACGCGCCTCGCGGTGTCCCTCGTCAGCCACGCCGGGAGACGGCGCCTCGCGGTGTCCCTCGTCAGCCACGCCGGGAGACGCGCCTCACGGTGTCCCTCGTCAGCCACGCCGGGAGACGGCGCCTCGCGGTGTCCCTCGTCAGCCACGCCGGGAGACGCGCCTCACAGTGTCCCTCGTCAGCCACGCCGGGAGACGCGCCTCACGGTGTCCCTCGTCAGCCACGCCGGGAGACGGCGCCTCACAGTGTCCCTCGTCAGCCACGCCGGGAGACATGCCTCACAGTGTCCCTCGTCAGCCACGCCGGGAGACGGCGCCTCGCGGTGTCCCTCGTCAGCCACGCCGGGAGACATGCCTCGCGGTGTCCCTCGTCAGCCACGCCGGGAGACATGCCTCGCGGTGTCCCTCGTCAGCCACGCCGGGAGACGCGCCTCACAGTGTCCCTCGTCAGCCACGCCGGGAGACGGCGCCTCGCGGTGTCCCTCGTCAGCCACGCCGGGAGACGCGCCTCACAGTGTCCCTCGTCAGCCACGCCGGGAGACGGCGCCTCGCAGTGTCCCTCGTCAGCCACGCCGGGAGACGGCGCCTCGCAGTGTCCCTCGTCAGCCACGCCGGGAGACGCGCCTCACAGTGTCCCTCGTCAGCCACGCCGGGAGACATGCCTCACAGTGTCCCTCGTCAGCCACGCCGGGAGACGACGCCTCACAGTGTCCCTCGTCAGCCACGCCGGGAGACGCGCCTCACGGTGTCACTCGTCAGCCACGCCGGGAGACGGCGCCTCGCGGTGTCCCTCGTCAGCCACGCCGGGAGACGCGCCTCACAGTGTCCCTCGTCAGCCACGCCGGGAGACGCGCCTCACGGTGTCCCTCGTCAGCCACGCCGGGAGACGCGCCTCACAGTGTCCCTCGTCAGCCACGCCGGGAGACATGCCTCACAGTGTCCCTCGTCAGCCACGCCGGGAGACGGCGCCTCGCGGTGTCCCTCGTCAGCCACGCCGGGAGACGCGCCTCACAGTGTCCCTCGTCAGCCACGCCGGGAGACGGCGCCTCGCGGTGTCCCTCGTCAGCCACGCCGGGAGACGCGCCTCACAGTGTCCCTCGTCAGCCACGCCGGGAGACGGCGCCTCGCAGTGTCCCTCGTCAGCCACGCCGGGAGACGGCGCCTCGCAGTGTCCCTCGTCAGCCACGCCGGGAGACGCGCCTCACAGTGTCCCTCGTCAGCCACGCCGGGAGACATGCCTCACAGTGTCCCTCGTCAGCCACGCCGGGAGACGACGCCTCACAGTGTCCCTCGTCAGCCACGCCGGGAGACGGCGCCTCACAGTGTCCCTCGTCAGCCACGCCGGGAGACATGCCTCACAGTGTCCCTCGTCAGCCACGCCGGGAGACGCGCCTCACAGTGTCTCTCGTCAGCCACGCCGGGAGACGGCGCCTCACAGTGTCCCTCGTCAGCCACGCCGGGAGACGCGCCTCACGGTGTCTCTCGTCAGCCACGCCGGGAGACGGCGCCTCGCGGTGTCCCTCGTCAGCCACGCCGGGAGACGCGCCTCACGGTGTCTCTCTTCAGCCACGCCGGGAGACGGCGCCTCGCGGTGTCCCTCGTCAGCCACGCCGGGAGACGCGCCTCACAGTGTCTCTCGTCAGCCACGCCGGGAGACGACGCCTCACAGTGTCCCTCGTCAGCCACGCCGGGAGACGCGCCTCACAGTGTCCCTCGTCAGCCACGCCGGGAGACGCGCCTCACGGTGTCCCTCGTCAGCCACGCCGGGAGACGCGCCTCACAGTGTCTCTCGTCAGCCACGCCGGGAGACGGCGCCTCACGGTGTCCCTCGTCAGCCACGCCGGGAGACGCGCCTCACAGTGTCTCTCGTCAGCCACGCCGGGAGACGGCGCCTCGCGGTGTCCCTCGTCAGCCACGCCGGGAGACGGCGCCTCACGGTGTCCCTCGTCAGCCACGCCGGGAGACGCGCCTCACGGTGTCCCTCGTCAGCCACGCCGGGAGACGGCGCCTCACGGTGTCCCTCGTCAGCCACGCCGGGAGACGGCGCCTCACGGTGTCCCTCGTCAGCCACGCCGGGAGACGACGCCTCACGGTGTCCCTCGTCAGCCACGCCGGGAGACGACGCCTCACGGTGTCCCTCGTCAGCCACGCCGGGAGACGGCGCCTCGCGGTGTCCCTCGTCAGCCACGCCGGGAGACGGCGCCTCGCGGTGTCCCTCGTCAGCCACGCCGGGAGACGGCGCCTCACAGTGTCCCTCGTCAGCCACGCCGGGAGACGGCGCCTCGCGGTGTCCCTCGTCAGCCACGCCGGGAGACGGCGCCTCGCGGTGTCCCTCGTCAGCCACGCCGGGAGACGCGCCTCGCGGTGTCCCTCGTCAGCCACGCCGGGAGACATGCCTCACAGTGTCCCTCGTCAGCCACAAAACGTCCTTGGCCTTCGCTCTCCTGAAGGCTGTCCTGCTCTAGTTTATGCAATCCCTGGTTTTTTTCCCCTCTCTGTCTCTCTTTCTCTCTGTCTCTCTCTCTCTTCTGTTACAATCAAGTCTTAGATCCAATAGATTGTCTTGGTCCTCCCCTGTGAACCCCAAAATTCAACACTAGATGGGACCCAATTTCAAGCACACCTTCAAGAATGGAAGTACCTTGTTCATCCCATCTGGGGCAGTATTGCCCTCTGGAGATTAGGCTGAGGACCTTCTTGGCTAGACCATTTTTCCATGACTGATCTAACCCTCCAGTCTTGATTTTTTTAATATTTAATATTTTACTATTTAAAAATAATTTTAAAAACATATATGTGTATATATATATATATATATATATATATATGCATATGTATAGATTTATTTATTTATTTGCAAGGGGAGAGAGAGAGAACACTCCACTGCAAAGGAACTCCAAATGCATGCACCACTTTGTTCATCTGACTCTATGTAAGTACTGAGCTATTGAACCCAGTATGTTAGGCATTGTGTGCAAGTGCCTCAACTGAGGAGCCGTCCTCCAGCTCCAGTCTTTAATTTTTATTTTATTTATTTATTTGTTTGTTTATTTATTGTTTTATTTGAAGGTAATGTCTCTCTCTAGCTCACCCTGACCTGGAATTCACTATATCGTCTCAGGGTGGCTTCGAACTCTCTGCTATCCTCCTACCTCTGTCTTCCAAGTGCTGGGATTAAAGACATGTGCCACCACTGCCCAGCTCAGTCTTGAATTTTTAATAAGCTTGCATTATTTCAAAAATCAAACATCAGTTTTTGGAAGCCACTATATTTAAACCATATGTGATCTGAGCTTAAGTACAAGGCTTATCCAATGAGCACTAATAACATATCCAACATAATTGAATAGGACCTAGCAGCTTAGAGTTTCATATAATTTTAGAACTTCTCCTGTAGTTACCATTTTATTAATGCTGCCTGTCCCATACTTCCAGTGAAGCGTTATCTCTGTTGCCAGCGAGTTTTTCTGGCTCATCGGCTTGTAACATGTAGGGCTGCTATTTGGTCCACAGTTCAATTGAAAGTATTTCACTGGGTGTGGTGGTGCACATCTTTAATCCCAGCACTCCTGAGGCAGAGTAGAAGGATTGCCATGAGTTTGAGGCCAGCCTGAGAGTGCATAGTGAATTCCAGGTCAGCCTGGGCTAGAGTGAGATCCTCAGAAAACCAAAAAAAAAAAAAAAAAGTATTTAAGCATTTGGGTGAATATATGCTATTTTAGTCTTAGTACAGAGACTCAGATTTTGTTTGAGTGTGTAATAGATGGAGATGGGTAGAGGTTTAATCAGTCTCATAAAATGTAGCCCCAGAGTCAACATCTTGACGAGTTCTTCTCTGTGAGTCTATTGAGTCTTGGGGTTGGCCTTTTAATTCCTTTTGAACTCCAATCATAATTAGAATAATACAGTAACTAAAACAAGCGTGTATCCACTTATCCTCCGCCTCGGAAATCAACTTGGAGTTTGCTTTAATACGCTCTGTGGGCAGCCTTGAAGCTTTATCTGGTCTGATATTCTCCAGGGGCGGCCTACAGTCGGCTTGAGAATCATTTTGCCCTCTGTTTTGTTTTGTTGTATTTATTTATTTATTTATTTATTTATTTATTTATTTATTTATTTATCTTTGCTACAGTTTGGGATTGTTTTATTATCTCTTATTAAGGCAAGACTAGTTAAGAATCCAGGTATGATGGGGCAAAAGAAGAGAAGATTGGAAAAATAGAATTTGTTGGGCCGGCGGGTGGGCGGGGCCTGGTGAGATGGAGCGTTGCCTAGATACGGCGGGCGGGGCTGGCCCGCGGTTGCCATGGAGACCTTTGTGCCGCCGAGCTCGCTCTGCCAAGCCGGGCGGTCCAGCGGCTGCGCTCCGTCCGGCTGCGGGCAGCGCCCCTGGCCGCCGCCTTCGGTCCGGGCCGCGGAGCCGCAGTCGCGCGGTGCCGGGAGGAGCCGGCGGGGCCCGGGCAGCCCTGGCGGAGCGCGGCGCCCGCTGCCCGCTGCCCGCTGCCCGCTGCCCGCCCCGGGACGCGTGCGCCCCGAGCCGAGCGGCGCCAAGTTTGTAAGGACCTGGATTTCCAAAGGTAAAAGAGAAACCAGGCCCAAGCTAACCGCGGGCGCTCGGCCGGGGTCTCCCGGTTGCCGATGCGCTCTTGGGGTGCTTCTCGCGGAGTTGTGAGAGCTGCAGGCCCGCGGATGCCTTTCGAACCTGCTGTGAAATTGCATTTTATTTTTGTCCCTGGCCTCGCACCCGCCACGCCTTGAGGGACGAACCCTGCGCTTGTCAGAGCGCGGAACCGGGGAGCTCCTGGGGCCGCTGTGACCTCTCCTCTCCTCGCGGCTCCGTACTAAGGCTTTGCAGGAAAACTGGGGCGTGGCGAAAGTTAGGATTTTCGTGTGACTAGTCATGACAAATTAGTAAGAGTCCACGTTGATTTGGAAACTGAGTTCTTCATCCCTTCGGAGTAAAATTAAATGAATAACCCCTCCCAGAAAGAAAACATGCATAGTGAATAAAATAAAGGCATGCAAGTCTCCCGACTGGTGTCACAGTGTGAAATGACCTTAAAATTGCCACATACAGCATGGGAAGCTTGTGGCCTGGTATTCCCATTCTTGCAGGCATGCGTTGGTCCTCAGACCAGAATTCAGAAATGGCATGCTTCGTCGTTCTAGACATGCCGTATAAATGGGATGCAAGCGTCCCGCCACTAGAAAATCCTTACCTTTCCCCCACGTTACTTCCATTCTGCTCACCTAATGAATCACTGCCCAAAATTCGTAGTGACTTAACAGGTTTCACCTCAACCACTTCTACTCTTAAGAAAATATGCGTGAGCCTTAACATGTTAAAAGAAACAAATTCATTGCAGGTCGTCCATGGTGATATCAAACATGATCATCTTCTGAGGAAGTCTACCTTGGACTGACGTGTGTAAATTGTACACAGAGTCAGCTGGAATGTCAGATCTTCACGTTTTCTCTAAAGTGTTCCCAACCAAGTAACGATGGTGACAAGAAATTATTTTGAAATTAAATAGCGAATACTGACATACAGCTTGATTATTTATATGGAAGTTGAATGACTTTTAAATTCACATTGTGAGGGTGAAAATGGAAATATTGATTAAAATGATTTATTTTATGAGAAACTTATTTTTCATATGTTAATTGCCTAACCACAGAATTGTTTTACTTAAAGGATGCTAATAAAGCCTGTATTTACTCTGAAGGGACACCTCTTATCAAATATTTAATTTAAACTAATTAGTAGTTTAAAGTTTTTAAGTGTTATTAATCATGTATAAAATGTTTTTTTAATTCTTTTAATTTTTTTATTTATTTTTTTTAAATTTTTATTTATTTATTTGAGAGTGACAGACACAGAGAGAAAGACAGAGGGAGAGAGAGAGAATGGGCAGGCCAGGGCTTCCAGCCTCTGCCAACGAACTCCAGACGCGTGCGCCCCCTTGTGCATCTGGCTAACGTGGGACCTGGGGAACCGAGCCTTGAACCGGGGTCCTTAGGCTTCATAGGCAAGTGCTTAACCGCTAAGCCATCTCTCCAGCCCAAAAATGTTTTATTTTTAAAATAAAAAAAACCACATTTAAGAATTGGGATTCAATGGCTAACTGAATCATACTGATAGAGCAATTTTCTAGAATGTGCAGAGGCCCTGGATGTGATCCTAGCACGTTGTAAAAGCAAATGGACAGCACCCTAAATGACAGTGACTTAGCCTGGTGTGGTGGCGCATGCCTTTAATCCCAGCACTTGGGAGGCAGAGGTCAATGGATATCCAAGAGTTTGAGGATACCCTGAGATTATTACATAGTGAATTCCAGGTCAGCCTGAGCTAGAGTGAGACCCTGCCACACACTAGAATAGAATAGAATAGAATAGAATAGAATAGAATAGAATAGAATAGAATAGAATAGAATAGAACAGAACAGAACAGAACAGAACAGAACAGAACAGAACAGTGACATAAAAAATCATTGACCTTTGAAAGTGTTTGCTACATTGACAACTGTTTCATAATATTACATAAATTTAAAAGTAAATGTCTATATAGGGTTTAGGCAGTCATTCTTTGTGTTGTACCAATGTACTAGTTTTAAATGATTTTAAAACTTCATCTCTATGGCACAGTATATGCATGTGATCAAATTAGTTTTTTTTTAAAGTTAACCAATTAGGTAGTATAGTTGCCTAATACATTATGTTAAAGAATATATATGTGTGTGTGTGTATATATATATATATATATATATATATATATATATATGTATATATATATGTGTGTGTGTGTATATATATATGCATATATATATGTATATATATATATATATATGTATATATACACACACACACACACACACACACACAAGGTATAAATTTTACAAACAAAAATATGTAAGTATATTATATAGACGTGTGTGCATATTATGAAAAAGAAGCTCGAACTATGTGAAGGAAGTTTGAGCTAATGTTTAGTGCAGGTAATGACAGGTGGGCATGCCAAAAGACACACAAGGGCAAGGGGAGTCTTTTAGACAAAATCCAAAGCACGTGCAGGATTAAAATATGGTTCAGGAGGAAAACACACTGCAAGGCTTTCCAAATGCCAAATTGCAAAATGCTGTCTGGGCAATTTTACTTATAAATGTTATCCACACAATTAAGAGAAAGAGAAAAATAGTTTCAGTGGTCTAAAAATACACATTCGCTTTACAATCACAGATCTGGTCCAGATGACCAGCTCTGCTGAGCTGAGCTGTCCTGGCTGGAAGGTCAGACACAAGGCTCCACTGGGTTAGCTGAGAACCATGATGGTTTGTGTTTCCACAAGGAGCTCAGAGCATGACATTTTTGTTACTTCTGTAGAATCATTGTACAGTTCTTATATATTTCAATACCTTGTATTCAAGGAATTATTTTAGTTTTTTCCTCTGTGTTATGTAAAATTCCATTTGCCAAAATGGAAAGAAGCTCTCCTTAGGGTCACAGGTCAGATGAGAGAACTCTAGCCACGCTGTAGGAATGTAGCTGTGCCAGGGGCAGGAGGCCAAGGGGAGCACGTGGTTTATGTGGGGCACCTAAGGGTGTTCCTTCGATTCACTGTGCTGGCAGGGACAGACACTAAGTGATGTGCCCAAAATAGCATGTAACAAATGACAAAAAAAAAAAAAAGATCTCTAGCTAGTAGTCCATGCACTCCCTACAGACATGCAAGACTTCCCATAAGCAGGGTAAACGTCAGTATCTTTGCTGTGGTCCATAAGGGCCGCCGTGGTCTGGGAACGGCCAGCTACTCTTCTCCCGGGTCTGCTAAGCATCTCCTCCCTTGCTCAGTCTGCTCAGTGCGGGAAGCTCCTATGTATGTAGGTTGTTCCCCATCTTTGCCCATCTGGCCCCCCAAAGCTGGGTCAACTGGACAGACTCCTTCAAGTTCTCTTCTCTGACTTCGTGTCGGCTGCCATCTAGTCCTGGCCGTTCCCCTGAGTTTGCTAAGGCTTGGTGATTCACCTGTTTGATTTCCCAAGTAATTTAAAAAATGTATGCACAAAGAAGTATGTGTATATGTGCTTGCATGTGTGTGTGTGTAGTGGAGTGTATAATCTGACTTGTGGAATCATATGTTAATTTTCCAAACCCCAATACAATGACAAAATGATGCAATGGTTTGAATTATGTATGCAACCATACTCAGCTAACAACTCTTTAAATTCTCCTAGCAGGTTTGTGTGTGTGATCGCATGTGTGTGTATTTAGGTATCCAAGTATTATCAGTCAATATTAGTTGATTTCAATATGCTGATATTCACTGCTTATAGTCAATGGTGACACCAGAAAAGCATGATAACAATAAGAAAACTATGATCATTTATGGATGAGATCACCTGATTTTTTCCCCATCAATTTCATAGTACATTTGACAAGCTTAATTACACCCAGCACATACGACTTTTAAAGTAACCTGCGGGCTCAAGGGATTTCATAAGTATGACCTTGTGTCTAAGCACACAGTGCCCTTCTTCCGCATGTGAATATTAGTCGACTGTGCGAGTTATTTTCTCCGGAGCAAAACCTACAGAATTAGTGGGGTGAAGGTTAAGGTGATCTGGTTTTTGTTTTTTTTTTTTTTTTGAAAGCTAATTTTGCATGTTGGTCAACTGTCTGTTTCTGTTTGAAGCAGATAGATGATAGCGTATTTCTGAAGGGTTTGCTTGCCATTCCACACGATGGCTGTCAGGTTGGAGTTTGCGTCCCTACCAAGCATGAGACGCTGAGCCTGAGTGTTCATTGCATCACTTCTGCGCAGTCACATGCTTCCCCCTCACAAACGTCATCTGCTCCACTTCACTTTAAGCCCTGTGCCATCTCAGCCAATTTCTGGTAATTGTCATCAGCATTAATAGGGTTTCTTCAAGAGATACTATATTCTGCGTTGAAATGTGAAATGTAATTAAATGTAGTTGCTGAGGTTGGGGATAAGGGCATGTATATTGCCATGGAGCACCTCTGCCGAAACTTGGAAGTACAGAGATGGAGATAAGAAATTTACAAAGGGGGACACTGAGTGAGCCATTGCACGTCATCCCTGGGGTCTGGGCCCCTGTTGTCTGGCCCAGCAGCATGATGGAGATAAGAAATTTACAAAGGGAGACACTGAGTCAGCCATTGCACGTCATCCCTGTGGTCTGGGTCTCTGTTGTCTGGCCCAGCAGCATACGGTTCTTCAGTAGCATTAGGAGCTAGCTTGGGTAGCACCCCTATCCAGGCCTGGACCTTGCATTAACATGCACACAAAAATGTGCTTAGATCTATTTTGCCGCTAATGTGCATATGTATTGGTCAACTGTCTTGTAGTTTTCACTCTGAAACTTAATTCTGGATATGTAAAATTAAAGGTAAAATTTGCATTTCTTCATTTAAATATTGGAAACTTGATCTGACTCCCCTCCCCCTTTTACATTTGCCACTATTCTGAAATTATTGCACATTAAATTAGATTATTAAACATCAAGTTTTGTCCTGACTTCTTATGGTATGTATTAAAACCTTAAAAAATCATAGGTATCTATGTACTACAGATATAAACAGTGCACAGATCACTTCTTTGTATGACATCCCATGCTGCAGAGCCAAGTAAGTGCACGGCTTTGAGCCCACGTGTGCTCGGCGACTTTGCGGCCCGGCGTCAGCTGCTGCCAGTACCAAGACGCAGCACCTCTGTTGCAGATGTTGATGCCCTTGGTGGTTTCTGCTCATCACTCTGCCTTGCTTGCTGTTCACCTCCACTCGGGTGCTCCAGAGGCTTTGCCTAACATATGCATGCTCTTATTTGGAATTCTGCTGGGCCTGGAGCCCATGGAGTTGTAATGGCTGCTGTGGGAGCTCCTCACATCAGAACACCTGGGGCAGCTGTCATAGATAGACGTGGCTTCCGAACTCAGACTTGGCTGGACGTGATCATTATGAGGAGAGCTGCTGGACCTATTAATATTCCAAAAGCACCTATGTGATTTTATTGATGCACATACTGAGAGGGGTAGAGAGACAAGTTCAAGGTGATCTGACACCTCTCTGTAGGGAGTAAGGGAAGCATGGAGCCCAAAGACAGACAGGTTACACTGAACATTTGCTCCTCAAGTGACAGGTTCAAAGTGAAAAGAGCTTCAAGTGATTGCTGTGTGATTCATGGCAGGGTTGTATTTGTCCCAGACACTCCGTGCCATTAGCCTTTATTGGACGTGCCTGTGCATGCACACCTACACGAGAGGGGTAGGTCCATCCAGAAGCCTCGCAGTAACAGCTGCTGTGTGCTACGGAGCTGACTGCGACATGCGTGCCGAGGCTGGGTCTGAGGATGCCCTCATGCACGCCCTCATTCCTTCCATGCCCCCTGCGTCCCTCTCTCAGCTTTCATTTGTTGCCACTGGTTTGCTTATCATTTCTTTTATGACTTTATCACTCCTCATCAAGTCTACTTATGCTTAGTATGTCCCAAACATTTTACTGTGTGTGTGTGCGCACACACACACGCATACGCAGCTTGGTGTGTGTAGCAATTGTGTGTGAACATATGTATGTGCAGACAAGGTGTGCTGCATGCCCACAGTAGAGGCCAGAGGAGAGCGCTGGGCAGGATAGGGCGCTGGGTGTCCGCCATCACGCTTCTGCTTGGACTCACTTACAGCGAATATCTCCCTGGGCCTGAAACTGCTGTGTTTTGGTTTTGTTGTTTGGTTGTTTTTTGCTGTTGTTGTTTAGGGGAGGCTGACTGACCAAGGAACCCTGGCCGTACTCTGGTGTCTGTTGTGAGGCTGGGACTACGGCATGCTCGGTCACCTCCAGCGTTGTAGGTGTGCTCTGGGGTAGCACTCTGGCTCCCACACTTCCTCCGCGAGCGCGTCTACCTGCTGAACCGTCTCCCCAGGATGAAAAAACTTATTTAATGGAAAGTACAATATAGTTATTATTATGTCACCATTTACCAAATTTCTCCCAGTTGTTATCCACTGATTTGGAAGATAGGAATGAGGATAGAGTAAGATCACTTGTCCTCATGGAGTTACCATTCCAGTGAAGGCAAGAAGTTGAGCCAGTGACCATTAAGATCACTCCCTCAGAGGAGAAGTAGTTTAGCTGCAGAGAACACTATGGTAACATACAGGCTACATTCACCCTTAGGGAACGTAACACCTCTGTTTACTGTCAGTTTTATTCAAGAGTTTTCCTATTGAAAAGAAAGCCAAGGAACTTTTATTATCGAACTGGTTTCAGGTAACATTGATGGCCTCTAGAAGAGTCGAGAATGTATGAGTACTTTCATTGCAGAAAACAGTCTTGAGTGCCTTCACACAGGTATGAAATAGTCTGCTGTGGAGGGAGAATAGAATGGAGCTCTGTGAAATACTATGGAGTGGAGGGGAAAATAACAGAATAGAGGTCAGAAGCTCAGTTATGTGCTGACCCCTGTGTGCTCCAGTTGTATAACTTTAGGAAAATGTGTACAGGTATTGAGTATTACCTCAAAATGGGCACGGCAGCGTGTTGCATGTACCACATGGTGCCATGTGTGAAAGGAGTCTGATTGTCCTCTTCCACTTGTAAGAACATTTATCACAAAATTAGAAGTAGACCTCTATGTGTGATGTGTGTGTGTGTGTGTGTGTGTGTGTGTGTGTGTGTGTGTGTGTAGGGTCCTGGAGAAGCCAGAAGTTGATATCAGGTGTCTTTCCCAACTGCTTTCCTTCTTATTTACTGAGGGATGGTCTCTCGTTTGAACCCAGAGCTCACCCATTCAGCTAGCCTAGGAAGCCAGGCTGTTCATGGGGTCTCCTCTTTCAAGCACTGAGTTCACACATAGGCTACCACACCCACACAGCAACTCCAGTCCACACGTTTGCACAGCAAGCACCTTATTCACTGAGCCATCTTCCCAGCCCTGCACACATCTATTTTTTTCTCAATTTTTATTAACATTTTCATGATTATAAAAAGTATCCCATGGTAATACCCTCCTTCTCCCCACACTCCACTTTCCCCTTTGAAATTCCACTCTCCATCATAGACCCTCCCCATCTCAATCAGTCTTTCTTTTATTTTGATGTCATGGTCTTTTCCTCTTATGATGGTCTTGTGTAGGTAGTGTCAGGCAATATGAGGTCATGGATATCCAGGCCATTTTATGTCTGGAGGGAGCACATTGTAAGGAGTTCTACCCTTCCTTTGGCTCTTACATTCTTTCCACCACCTCTTCCGCATTAG
Source organism: Jaculus jaculus (assembly GCF_020740685.1). Taxonomy (NCBI): domain Eukaryota; kingdom Metazoa; phylum Chordata; class Mammalia; order Rodentia; family Dipodidae; genus Jaculus; species Jaculus jaculus. Next base: position 90,882,124 of record NC_059114.1, read on the forward strand.
ACCCTGAGCCTTGGAAGGTGAGATATAGATGTTACTCAGTATTCTAGCCACTTCTTTCCAGCACTATGATACCTTCAGAGTCATCCCAAAGTCACTGCCATCTGAAAAGAGAAGATTCTCTATCCAAAGTCAGAGTAGCGTTAATATAAGGGTATAAATATTAAGAGAAGTGCTTACTGGGCAGTTTGATAAACATAGTATATACATTTTTCCAGACATCAGCAGATGTTACACCCCTAGGGCTCATGACTGTCTCTGTTTTAGATTTTCAGCATCAGGGATGTATTTCCCCCCATGGAGTGGGCCTCCAGTCCAATTGGAGGGCAGTTGGTTTCCACCATGACAGATGTGCCACTATTGCACCTGTTGGCTCATTTGGCCTGGCTTGCCAATTGTAAGTCTTGCAGTGTCCACTGCTGAGTATCTTCACTGGTGGTATCTCTTTCTCCCATTGAAGTGCATGTATAATGGCTTCTTCCAGCTTTCTGTCAGCTGGTCTACATGGAGGAGGTTATCAGCTTAGTTCCAGCAGGATTTCTCAGTGGCCTTGCAGCCCAAGTATGTGGAATCTTCAGCAATAGGGTCTTACCATCTATTCCTGGTGGGATACCAAGGGCGTTGGCAATAGCCTATAATGTTTGGGGGGCATCAGGGACCTCCCTGGCCAACAGCTCACTGGAAGGTATCCCATCCCTGGCACTGAAAATTTTCTGACAACGATCTATGGCTCCTGAGTGTTCCATTGTCTGAAACTGGAGGATTCCATGTGATTTATTTGCATCCTCTTAGATTTTGATTAGCTCTCCCTCCACCTTTCCTTTACTCAGTCTCTTCCTCTGACCTCACTTTGGGCCTTTTCACCACCATTATTCTATTCTTCCACTTACATATATACAATACCACCCTATTAAGTACTCTTGTCCCTTCCATTCTCTTCCCTTTATATCTCCTTTTTAACTTACTGTCCTCTGCTACTGTTGGGTGTTCCCAATTTTCGAAATTGTTGTTCTCAGAAGTTTTGAATTCGATGTTCTGCAGAAGGTGTTAGCAAAGTTCCCCGGCCATTTACGTCGCTGTGTTTCGAGCACCATCACCCATCAATTTCTTTGGTTTCCTCTTCTGTCTTCATCTCCATATGCTTACTTGCTTGCCTCCATGGTGAGGTAACATGGTTTCAAGCGCAGTTACTTTCTTTACGGACTTTAAAGCTGTGTACTCTGATCATTTAGCTCCTCTCCACCTCACTTTCCATAACTGTGGGAATAATCACGTCCACATCCACTCTGCTTTCCCCTATATGTTAGTAATATTTTGTTGTCTATTGTATGTGGCTCTCCAGTGCTGCCCTAGAACTGTATGAAGCTATGAGGAACTGAGTAGGTTGGCTCAGGTGAGCTCTTACCTGTGACGCTGGCCCAGTTCCTGTGACTCTGATTCAGCCAATTCCAACTTTCATTAATTTCCCTACTGGATGAATAAAAGTCTTCTGAGCAAGAACATCCCATATATGCTCATTTAGTTGTCCATGAGATAAGTGTGCCTAAATATTCAAATTTGTATGTGAGAATAACCCTTATTATAAGGAAGAGTGCATAAGTTTACTGTCGTTTAGGACGCTGGCTTCCCAGGCTCACTAGATTCCTGGGTGCCTCAGCTCTGAAGACGGCTGCTGCCACCACACTAACAGCTGCATAGCTCAGCATGTGGCCGGGGTGATAGCCAAACTTGCATCCAGAGACATGGAAAAGAGTCAATGTATGAACTTAGATATTTGTCCTTCTAAGGCTGCCTTGATGACCATCTAAGTTGAAGGTCACTGAATGAAGAAGACAGTCGTGTGGCTGTGAGTGCGTGTTCATTTTGCGCAGATGAGTCCACAACAGCCAGCCCTCCTACAGATAGAGTCAACGAGAGAACGACAGCATGGTGGGCTCCGTGCAGGAGCGGCACACTTACAGGGTGCATGCTCAGTGTTATGAGCTGATGTCGTGTTAGGCCTGTGTTATGTGTCCGTGCTTACGTGTCCTGTGTTTGTGTCCATGCTTACGTATCCCATGTTTATGTGTCCTGTGTTTACGTGTCCTGTGCTTACATGTCTCATGCTTACGTGTCCCGTGTTTACACATCCCGCACTTACAATTCCCGTGTCTACATGTCCTGTGCTTACGTGTGCCATTGGGAACGCTGCTTCCCTGCCTATGTGAAAGTGAGCGTGCTGAAGCACTGGGCTGTGTGCCTCTACTCAAGCCTGCCGTCAGCGGACCTCAAAGTAAACTCCAAAGCTAAGACAGCATGCATATATATGACATGAATCTAGGTTTCAAGATGGACAAAAAGGACACTGAAAGTAAGCAGGTAAAACCAATTGTAAATATTACGGATGTGTGTTCAATCTTGTTGGAAAGTCCAAACCTGTCAAGGGCAGTGGTACATCAATCCTACAGGCATGTCTGCTATAGAGAAAAGTTTAGTTAAATTCATATTTTAAAAAATATTTTGTTTTTATTTATTTATTTGACAGAGAGAAACAGGGAGAGAGAGACAGAGAGAGAACGGGCACCAGGGCCTCCAGCCACTGCAAATGGACTCCAGATGCATGTGTCACCTTGTGCATCTGGCTTATATGGGTCCTGGGGAATCAAACCTGGGTCCTTCAGCTTTGCAGACAGACGCCTTAACTGCTAAGCTATCCCTCCAGCCCCCTAAATTCAGATTTTTATACAAAGCAACTATTTAGCAAGGTAAAGGAAGATCATGTGATCTTAGATTACATAAGTGGAAGTCCACTCAATTGAAAACAAGTGATGATGATTAAGTATTTGCCACTTTAGCCTCAAATCTGAAAGAACACCAAATATTGGGAGCAAAGGGCATCCGCACACAAGAAAGACAGCAGACGACACTTCTAGAATGAGAAGACCTCCTCAAACAACAGTGGTTTAAGAAGACATGTGGCTTTCAAATCGTGGGGAGTGTGCCCTGTCGTCGGAACAGTCACTGTGATGTTCCAGTGAGTCAGACGGTAGGCTGCAGTGACGAGAGTGGTGTAAGGGGACCCACACTGATCTGGTGGCAGCGTTATTTTGTGTGGGATGCGGAGAGTCTGGATTTGGGCTGCAGTTTTGGTAACGTGAACTCAGGAAGTGCCAGAGGGACTCACTCGCCAAGAATAACGACCTAGGTGATCTTCTCTATGCCATCCACATATAAAATGCCACTAGATCTTTAAGATATGTCATCTAGGTTGCAAGAAAGCTCATAATTTTTGGTTATGTAAAAATCTCAGAAGCTCCAAATGGTGTTTGCAGCATCCATTTTTCTGCATATTGACGCTTCTTAGGTGGCATGTTAACTGTGAAGATTTAATCATGTGTGCAGTGTAAGGCTGAAAAAAAAGGATGGGACCATGGGAAAGCTAGATTGTTTATATCAATAATTTCCCCCTTGCACATAAAACTTCAAATACATGCAACTTCATATACATTTAAAATACATTCAACAACCGGATGTGGTGGTGCACACCTTTAATCCCAGCACTTGGGAGGCACAGATAGGAGGATTGTCATGAGTTCAAGACCACCCTGAGACTCCATAGTGAATTCCAGGTCATCCTGGCCTAGAGTGAAACCCTATCTAAACACACACACACACACACACACACACACATATACATATATATATGTATATATGTGCATATATATGTGTGTGTGTGTGTGTGTGTATTTAACACACTGTAATGTATATGGTGAAATATATATAGTACTATACAATGAAATATATGTGTATATTAAGTGACATATGTATGCATGATTGTTTCTCTAGTTAGTAACTGCTTAAAAATGAACATTATAGCCTTCTGTTTCCTCATCTGTAAAATTGAAGGAACCATTAAAATAAGGGTATTATTTTCTGTGTCTCTGAAGGTTATTTGTGTCACTAGAAGGACAAAGACATAGCCTAAGTTTATTAAAGTAGGTTCCCCATACCAGATAATATAGAGTTTGATTAAATGTTTTGAACTTAACTAAATACACGTTTCATAGTATTTATTAGATACATACATCCTGTTGACTGTTTAATTTCTGACTACACTGTTGGTTTTTCTACTTGACTAGGGAGCAAAATTTGGGGGGCAGGGCAAACATTGACTGAATAGGTGGGAAGTGGGTGAAACAGTGGTGAACTCTGCTGGCCAGCGCAGCGATGCGGGAGGCTGAAGTGGGTCTGTCCTTCCATCCACCAGGTCAAACTACAGCTCATATAGATTTTACTACCTTGTTTCAAAGGACACAGGGTAATTTAGCTCTTCCTAAAAAGGCATAAAACAAATATTGACTAAGCACAGACAGATGTTAAGGTTAGGCTTCATACATGAATTCACGTACTTGAGCTCACTTTAATGGAGTTGAGCTTATGGTGAGCGATTTTGCGGCTCGTTATAACTAAGTTGTTATGGGCTGCTCATTTGCTGGAAGCTACTGTATCATGTGTTAGCCCAGTGGCTTTGATGGGTCCCCTGGTAATTAATATGGATTAAATGTGAAACTTTTCTTTCTCCCCCTGTGGTCTCACATAATGATGCTAGCTTGTCTATGGTGTGATAAATTCAGTATACCAGGAACATCTGGTACATGATTCTTGACAACTGGAAATGAGCCACAGACTTGACGAACCACATCCATTAAGACAATCCCCATACTGTGGGGTGTGGAAGGATGATGCCTATGGTGGCATCTATCGATCACATTGCATTTGCCCGCATTGCAGACTATTGAAACCGTGGCATAGTCATGAACGCAGCATTCCTGTAATTACTTGATTGATGATCAGGTGGCTCAAATGCATATGTTCCTTGTTAAGCTATTCTTAATTTATCCCCTTAGGAGTTTCAAAAGGAAATAAATAATAAAGAGAAAAAGAACTAAGACCATCACAGCTTGAAGAAAGGTTTAAATTCAGTCTCTCGATGTTGATTTGGGAAGAGATCACACTGATCAGATCATGAAGATACTTTAGCAAAGAAACATTAGAGCTGAAAACACTGCATTTTGTGCAATGAACACTAAACAGATTCTGTTGTCTCATTTGGATTTAAGCATGTTAATGTAAAATATTCATGTTTTGACTGTTACTACCCAAGCTAGGGAAAATATATTTCACAGATCAAAGGCAAGAACTGACTTACATGTTCCTATTAAATACCTTCTCAAGAAAGAAAAGAGCTTGGGGCTGTGTTTGTAGATTTCCTACCATACCACTGGCTGACTGTGTTATCTTAACTATTCACTTAACTCCTCTGATTACCAGTACGAGTCACGGGTTAATTTCCATCTTCTAAGTGCACCATCATGACCCTGGCGTACGGTAGCAGCACGGCTGGGTTACGTAAGTGGTTCTTATTCTTTGGCACAGCGACTCCTGCTTCTCTCTTACCTGCCTGCTGGCAACCTGCGCCCCTCCACTCAGCTGGGAGAAACAGCGCGGTCAGAAAGCACCATGGGAGCAAAGAGAAGAGAGCCTCCAACAGGCATCTTCCCATGGATTGAAAGCGTTATCAAGAGCACAACTGAAGCAGAACTTTTGTTTATAAAAGCCAAGAACTGTCTGTGTCCCAAGCCCCAGAGGATTTTACTGTGTCAATTAATTATGAAAAGTGAGGTCAGTGACAGCAATAGTTAGGAATATTTAGGGATAGAGATAGACAAAGTAAGTCCCTCGTCGAGCAACGTAGTACAAAATTCATCATTACACTGTCAATCATATGTCCAAAAGTAGTCCATTTTCAAGCATTTTATTAGCAATGAAACAAGTGAATTCAACAGAATTTCTAGGGCATCTTTGATTTGACTATGAAATTGAGTGCATTACTTTTAGGAAAAAGGGAAATAAGGAGAGAGGATCATTCTTGAATAGTCACATTTTACCTGAGTCAGACTTCTCATTTGGCCAACACTTGGACTTGCCTTACAATACTCTAATGACAGTGAACACTTAATTACTTTGGGTAACATATCCACCCACATTTAACATTTCCCCATTTCTGAGCATTAGCCCATGATGTAATACACATTGTAATGCCTTTTTTCCACCCTTTTGCACAGAAAATGCTAATGTCTCATTGTCCTTCTGAAGTCACACCTCCCCCTCCTGACATGCCTTGGATTCCTTTCCTCTTCACTGCCAGCTTTCCTGGCAGGAGTTGTCTTTCAACTTCATTTAAATCTCTTTCACCCCATCAAAATGAGATTTTCTATTTTAGTAGAATTTTTAAAAAATACTTTATTCATTTATTTATTTGAGAGAGAGAGAGAGAGGCAGATAAGGAAAGAGAAAATGACCCTCCCAGGGCCTCTGGCCACTGCAAACTAACTCCAGACATATGTGCCACTTTGTGCATCTTTCTTATGTGGGTACTGGGAAATCAAACCTGCGTACCTAGGCTTTGCATATAGACACCTTACTGTTAAGCCATCTCTGTAGCCCTATAATACAATTTTATTAGATTTAACTCTCTTCTAGATTTAGAACTGTTAGCCTGAGCTATACCTGGCTTATTTTTGTGTCCATATCTTCCCTTCTTTTATCACTCAGTACCTTGTAGAGTCCATCAAGCATAAATATCTTTTCCAATTAACAAACTTTTATTATGTACATAATATCTGTCAGTACTAGAGATTTGAATATGTTATTGTCATTATTTTCCTAAAAAAAAATAGTCCAAATGATTAGAACTTGATAATTTTCTGTTCAGCAAGTATGAAATACTCACTATAAACACTGGGTTGCGGTACTGAGGCAGGGGTGTTTCTTTGATATTTTTATTAATGTGATAAGTGACCTTTTATTGTATCATCACAGAACTTCAACAGCAACCCATTTTGGCAAGTTGATTTTAATTTCCAGTGATAAAATGAGAGAATTCTGTAGGAATTAAACATCATCACAAAAACATTAGAGAATTTCTACTCATAAAATATGAAAACCTGTTCACCTGCCAAAGAAGAGCCACCAGTTAAATCTATTAGAGAACTTTATGTCAAGAAGAGGGTAAACAATGGGAAAATGGATGACTCCGCCTCACAAGGGAGGCAGGATAATAGTATCTGATAATGTCAGTTTTAAGAGTGTCAATTTATTTAAATGTGAACCTCACAGTTGGAGCAGAGGACATTGGGGCAGAGGAGTAAGTCAAGAGAAGGGATTTCCTGAAGCCTTTCTTCTGGTCAGGGTGGTGTTCATCCTCACTCTGAAAATTGTTACACCCAAGGCTTGATTTCCTGTCCTCCATCCATTTACTATTTACTGAGTACATGTCATCTATCTATATATGTATCTCTATCTATCTATCTATCTATCTATCTATCTATCTATCTATCTATCTATCTATCTATCTACCTACCTACCTATCTACCTACCTACCTACTTACCTACCTATGAAGAAAAATGGTACAGGAATACATGGCCTCCACTGTCAGTCCATACAGGGTCTAAGAAAAGAGATGGGCATGCGATGCAGTGAACTCAAGAGAGCATTGTTGGTGCTGTGTTTTGATCTGTTCTTCCTAGGGTGAGATGGGTGATAAACTTGTGCACCCCAGATGGTGAGTTAACAGAGAGCATTGTGATTCTTTACCACCAACCTGGATGGCAAAGGTGCATCTCTTATTCTTCAAGAGTACAGGAATGTAGGGAGAAAGAAATGGATATTTGGAGCAGTGACTACAGTTGATACATGCAAAAACAGTTTGAGAAGATGGGAGTCTGGTTTTAGCCACCCCTGGTGTTCCTGGATGGCTGCTCCTCAGTACGAGCACGCTGAAAGCGGGTGACTCACACATCTCCTTATTGGCCTTGTTGGGGATATTTGTGTTCAACAGGGCTCTTTTCAAAAGTTAAGGGTCATTATCAGAAGGAACTATGTCTCTTGTAGGGTGAACTTGAGAATTACAATAAGTATTCTTCCTGTGGCTTGACATAGTAATTCTAGCATTATATTTCCAGAAAGCTGTGGAAAGCTAAAAGTCAAGCATGGAGTTATGAGTTTTGTTTCTTGCTCATTACAGACTTATGTTTTTATTCTGCTTTTTGTTTCTGGGTTCTGGAGCCTCTGTGACAAGTGTGATTGCAAGCCATTCTAGTGTTTCTCACAGTGCAGTTCCTAACCGAGGCTCTGGGTTACACTGGTGGTTCAAACCCAGCTGTCTGTGTGGAAGCTACTTCCCATCTTTAGCTCTGAGATATCTCTCTCAGAGATTAAAATATCTACTTTGTTGGGTCAGTGTGAGGAGTGAACAAGTTAAATCAAGTCAGGAATAGTAATTTCATTCATGATATTCATGGGAGAAGATAAGATAAATTGTAGTCTCTACCATCAAAATGTGCATACTTCAATATAGAAGACAGGCATGCAACTAAGTAAATTCAATACACTTCCTAAATCGATCTCTTAGAGGAGGCTATATGACCTATAAACAGTATAATGGATACTGAAAACATTGACTACTGTTATTGTGTGATATTGTCATAAGTAGAAGATGCATTTCCAAGCAGGTACAGATACAGAAATTATTGGTATAAAAATGAAAATGCATGCTTTGGAGTCCTATATCTATAAATCTATATTCTATACTTCTGGGGGATTTACTAGGCATTATTTTGTTCTGGAGAGCTTATTAGGTATAGGCAACAGTCACCAATAAACGTGCTGCTGATTGTTTAATGAAACTTGATTACAACCTCCGAAACTACGAGGAAGCATGGATTTCTCAGCTTCCCAGTGCCCTCTAACTTTTAGGTGAAGTAAGTAAACCAGGCAGCACACGTTATGTGGCTAACAAGGCATTCGGAAATAAAAAGTAGCCAAGAACAGCAGAGTAGATTCTGCAGAATAACGAAAGTCTTCAGAAACAAATGCTCTGTGGTACGTGACTGACCCTGCTGGGGCAAGCGGGGCTGAGCTGCTTTCAGAGGCTGTCTCCCGTCATCTGCCGTCTGGCGAGGTGACCCGGAATGACACGGTGGTTGTTTAAAACATTAATCTGTCAGTTTTGTAAGCTTTCGTGGACAGCTTTTTGCCTCAATTTTTGAGTCACCAGTGAGGACTACGCAGCTTTCCAGCTGACATTGATTTGTTCCACGCCACCTCCACATCGTGGCTCCTTCTTCCCCCATTTGTTGGACACTTTGCTGTAGGATTCCTGCTATTACCCTGTCGTTTCTCCGTGTTCCCTTGAAACGTGTTGCAGGAGGACGACCTGAACATTGCCAAGAGGTGTGCTTTGAAGTCAACTCCTTCATGGGGAATGGAAAGTAGACGCTGTATAAGGAGAAAAGTCACTCAGGCTTACTTGATAGCTCAAATCCTTGTTGGGTACCAACCAGGGACATTTGGAGAGAAGATCACGTCTGTAGCAGAAAACAATGACAGAGAAAACCCAGACATATTCTGTGACCTTCTCCCACGTAGAGAAACATCCAAGGATGAGGACTGAAGGATAATGATGAATCATGCTTCACTTGAAAGTCATTTTCTTCCAGAATTAGAAGTACAAGTGCTCTCGGACACCTGGAAATCATTCTCTTAGCACCTGAAGATAAATTACAATGGCCTTCTGTTTTCTCACTTTACCTGTGGCTAATTTGATTATGTTAATGTTGGTGTGTGTCAGAATCTGGTCTTCTGTATAGATGATATGGGCAATCATAGGGAGCCAAGAAATAGGGAGAATAAAAGAAACATGGGCTATGTAGGAGTGTCTGGAAGAACTAGACAATTTGCTGTCATCAAATAGAAACTTGACATTAGGCAGTGTTGGTTGTTAGGCAGGAAGAAGCCTGGAGGGTTAGCAGAAGTAAATAGGTGTGCCAGGTGAATAGTTCACCACACAGGCAAAACAACCATCACATGAAGTTAACAACAATGAGAAGTACTCCTGAGAGTCACTAGAAGGTTCAGTTGTTAAAAAAAAAAAAAAAAAAAAGTACTTCTATCAAGAATGTGCGTTATCTTTATTTCTCACCCACAGCTCTGCACAAAATAAAATGAAATACAAAACCAAATTCCTGAAATAGAGAAGATATTAGGAAGAGTTGACCAGCTTTTGAAATATCAGACTTCATACATTTTTAAAAGCCTGCAAATCAGGAACATAACTATCATCTTGGTATAGGAAATAATTTTTCTTGGAAAGATGGAAGAGAGACCAACCTATTCAAATTAAAATACCCTGCACTTCCATACATAGTTCCAATCACCAGGGTATTCTAGGGTCACTCTTTTGAAAGTTGCTTTAATTTATTGACAATGTCATATGATATATAATGCAGTTTTCATAGCATGACCCCGTTACACTCTCCCTCCCACTGAACCCTTGCTTCCTCCCTGATAGTCCCCACGCTGTTTCCATGTTTTGTTTTGTTTTCTTGTGACCCACTGATGGGAAGGGGTGTTGTTTACCAGAACATGAGCAGCTTGCCAGGGACAATGCCACTGAAGAACCTGACTCCTCTTCCCCAACCAACATTTCCTCAGACAGGGCATGGCCTCAAGAGCCCCCTCTCTATGATGGAATGTTTAGCTCAGTCTTGTGCCCGTAACCATTGTTGCCATGGATTCCTGAGTAAATCAGTGAGGTTGTGTCTAGAAGATAGCATTTAATAGTATTTCTCCCTATCATCTAGCTCTCTCTTCCCCCATGTTTCTTTAGCCTTGGAGGGGGTACACAGATGGTCTGATTTGAGCGGTGCCCTCAAAAAGTACTTATTCTCAGTACTTTGAACAGTTTTCAATTCTGTATTAAATACTTTCACTGCAAAAAAATGAAATGAAATAAAATAAAAGAAGCTTTTCTGTGAGGAGGCTGTGAAGAGCACTAATCTATAAGGGTAAACATAAATATTTAGAGGGCAGTTTGACAAAATGTCCAGTTGTCAAAATAATAGTTGTAGGTTCTACTTAAGGATCTACAGATTTATAGTACCAGGCATGAATTCCTTCCTGGGGAACAGTTGTCAAATCCAGAACACTGTTGGTTACCCCCATATTGATCATGTCAGTACTGCCTAACTGTTTTCGCCTCACACACAATATTATAACACACATGGTCCACCACTGATTGAAACCACAGTTCGATGAGAGAAGGTGGCAGATAAGGGAGAGTAATGGGGACTGAATATGGACAAAACATATTATGTACATGTATGATAGTGTCAATGAATAAATTTTAGAAAATCAAAACAGTGAGTTTAGAATACCTCAGGACTTTGTACCATCTATGGGCATGCAGGGTATTGTAATTTGCATAGGTTGGTGTCTCTGGTATGTTTGTTCAAGCAAAGTGATTTCTTATCCCATGTTCCTGGTTTGGAAGAATCTGAAAATATCTGAGTCTGCTACTTCAAGAGTCAGCCAACTTTCTCACCATGTCCTCTATTTCAGGACTGTTGATACCTTTTCTTTCCCAGAAACTTGTCCAGCACCTTTAGCACTATGGAAATTGTCTATGTTCAATCTTAATCCTGCCTATCTTTATTTGCTTTCAGGTTTCTAATTTCTTTTAGAAAATGACCTGACCTCCAGATAAAGCACATTGGCATATCCCATTAGCCCATTCTCCCACATGTGAAGGAAATATGGATAACAAGTCATACTTCACAAATACTACAAAGCATTAGTTGCCAGAATCATGTAATTCTATGAAGAAAGCAACGAAATTTTCAATGAGAACATCCAGGTTACAAATGTGACTCATCCTGATTCCAGGACTAGTAAACTTGAAAGAATTAACATAAAACAAGTATCTTAGCACTATGATAATGTCCTCAGTGGTCAACATAGTAAATTACTCACACATCCAAAACACAGAGCTCTAAGAAACTGAAAGGCAAAATCTTGAGTGTATGGGATTGGTGACATGGGTGAAATCTGTACATGAACAACAGGCAGATGTTTGTAACTGTCTATGGGAATCCTCTGTGGTGCTTGCCGTCTGCATATATAGCAGTTATCCTTGGGAAACCCAGCCATTGAATACACTTATAACAAGTATGTTTACCCCTTTATACTCAGGCTCAAATATGAGCCATTGGCCAGAGAACTTTAATCATTTCAAAGATTCTATATCATGAGAGAGAGATTATAAATTTTCAAACAAAATCATTATAAAATAAAACAAGAAGCACATCCATACTGGAAGTCCATAAAATAAATGCCAGATGCAAATTTAAAATATTCAGAGATTATCTGTTTAACTCTTAGAAATAATAATAATAACAACAACAAATTGGAATTTTCAGTAATATAGTTAATAAGTATAGCTACCATGTGGTATATTAGGTCCCTTGGACTCATTCCTATCCTACTGAGGTTTCTAGAGTTTTATAAACACCATCACCAACCTGTGCCCATGCTCATAGCACTGTGGTAACCACCTTTCTTCCTCTATGAGTTCAACTTTAGGTCCCACGTAAAAGTGGAATTGTGTGGTACATTCATCTTTTTTTTTTTTTTTTTGCTTTATTTCACTTATATTTTCACAAATGAAAGAGCTTCCTTCTTTTGAAATGTTCAATTATTTTTCCACTATATGCATGCACAACAATAATGGATTTTCTTTTCTCGTGTAACTGACCCAGCCTAGAGAACCAGTTTCCTTTGTGATCATGGAGAGGCATTTCTGAGCCTTCACAAGTGTGGCAAGTGTGCCAGGTCTCGGCTTCTTGCCAGTCTGCCTCTGCAATTGCGATTGTCACCACTCAGCGAGGATACATCAAGACTTTGCTTAGCACTCCACTGAGTTGTTGTGGGTTCTGGTACACTGTCCTTTAACTCTGCAGGACAGAAAATCACTAGAAACATAGGCCGGCCTCACAGACGGGGATGGTGGACATTTTGGGGCAGCTCCTCACTTTGCCTGGTTATGAGCCCGTAGGTGTGAAATTTGAACCTGACATCATGGAGTTCCAGCAAGAAGTCTCACAATGTAGAGAAAACACCTGTTTTGTGAAATCTCCATGTTTTCTGTTCTCCATTCTGATATCTGGTATGTTTTCCTCTTCCCATAAAGAGTAAAACTATCACAAAGTTGTTTTTACTTAATTCACAACTTTTATAACTTTTCACCATCCTCAGATCAGCTTGTTTCTTCCCACTTATTCCAAACTACAATGCTAAAGAAGATAATTATTGAAAGGATTATTTTGTGACTATTTTAAATTGGTATGAATTTTCTGATTTCAGTTTTCATACTAAGGTGGCTAAGCCCCTCAGGAGACTATACATGATTTTAACTATTCCAAAACATTTAATAAACTACATTTAATTAAAGCAACTAAATAATGAATTTAGCTCCTTAGGACAAAGTTATAAAACCATATGATAATTTTATGATAATCCTAATGTATTATATGACTCAATGATGTGCTGTTATTAGAGGGAAGCTATTTATGCCTGGCTTCTGGCAAATTTTAATGAACTCTAGCATCATGGATCTGATAGTTTTATAAAAATTTTGTACTCTAGAATTCAGTATATTTTGCACATAGTGGGAAAACAGGTCAAACTATTTTATATTTCATAAAGAAGTTTCTTTATTGTAGGATGTCCTTTATGATTTCCTGCTCTGAATTCCAATAAAAGCCTGGTATCTCTAGGCAGTTTCCGTCTTGTATATTTTATAGCCTAAGGTATGTCATGGGCTTACCACTTGTGCTATGCAGGAGAAGGCTGTATCTGTGGTCTTTCCTAATATGCTTATTGTGGTGGTTTTAATGTATGGCACCATAAAGACTCAGGTGGTTTACTAAGACTGAGCTTGCAGTTTGAGCCTCCAGTGGGTGCAGCCCTGCTGGTTAAGAGAGGTATACTACTTGGCAGTGGATCTGGTAGTCCAGTCCTACTAGGTATGTAAAGAGCAGATTAAGTAAGCTCTTGCTATTTGTGCTTTCTGTCTATTTTGTGGTATCTCTCTGACTAGTGTGCAGTGATCCAGCTTCTTCTGGCATCAATGATGTTTTCCCTGGATGCTGTAAGCCTGAAATTAACCTCTTCTTTCTAGAAACTACTTTTGGTTCGGGTGTCTGTCCAGCAACGCAAAGCTTACTGCAGCAATTATTCAACTATTTTTCCTAACTTATATGATTTAGTCTATGTTCCAAGTTGATACATTATAGATATATATTCAGTCTTTGTTCTGGACAGTGACAACTTCACCGATTAACTCAATACCATGTACTCATGTATAACTAGAATCACATGGTTCAGTGAATGGGTCTCTACCCTATCCTATTCTCTCCTATGGACTCACATTCTTGTTTTACAATCTCTGAAGTAGGCCTACAAACAAATAAGAAGTAACAAGCATGAGGTGGTCAAAGGAAATGTGTAGAAAAGCCAAAAGGAGGCTATGTCAGAGGAGGGGATTAGAGAGGAGGGGAATGGGGAAAGGGTGGGCAAGAGAAATAAGAAACACAATTGGTTTGAAAACAGCATAATGAAAATTAATTCTTTGGATGCTAATAAAAATCATACTATTTTCAGTTCATGCAAGAGCACAAGGAGAGTTCATATTTTTACTCGACTGAAGTGTCTCATTCAAGAATATGGCATGAGTCCTATTTTTCAATATTAAATATATACGTTTATTCATAATTAATTTATCCATGTTCAATTGATATTTTGAGGGATTTTTCTTCTACTTTGAGTTCTATTACAGTATAATAAAAACATATGTATCTAAAAATCTTATGTGAAATTATTTAAAAATTGTGATATATTTAGTTAAATATGTTATTGCTTTATTATGTTTTATTTTGAAACCAGTGTATGGACACAATACAAAGACTAAAATATGATTCAAATGTGTTACAGATGGAACAGCTGAGCTCTTTGGTGTTCCAACCAAATTATTTTCATTCACATTAGCCCAAAGTGTCATGCACTTTGAGTAAAACCCTTCATTGGTTCAGTTGACTTTCGTGGTGATATGATGTCCCAGACATTGCAGAGATTAAGCATTGAGAATACACATTCTAGCATCTGTATTCGGCTGGGATTTAAATATGAGAAGGATAGTCTTCAAAGTACAGGGTCAGTATACAGTACATAAATAAAGAATAAACTAATTTCCAAACAGCTGGAGATACAAAGGATATAAATGCAATATGTCACGTGATAATGATGAGTGGCTTTTACTACGTCACATTTTCAGTGTCTGGGGTGTCAAAATTTCTAGAACACATACCATCTCTTATAAATTACAAAGTTAATGTTTCGTAGATAACACTTCACTTAATTCATACCTCCAACTTCTGAAATGACTATTTTAGTCCATTTTACAGACAATGCAGAAGATACGTAATCACTTATTCAGTGTCTCGATGCCAGTGGGCCACACAGCTGTCTCATTTCCAAACCCTTGTCTCCTGTAGAAACACCCTTCATTTCTCCAAGTTGAGACCTTAGAAGACTCTTATTTTCCCCTTCTGGCACCCTATCATTTTGACAGGAACTGTTGCTAGCTTTATCTTTTTGTTTGGTTTCTTTCAGGAATTACAGTTTGAAAGGCTGACCCGAGAGCTGGAGGCTGAACGCCAGATCGTGGCCAGCCAGCTGGAGCGATGCAAGCTTGGCTCAGAGACTGGCAGCGTGAGCAGCATCAGGTACTGTGTGCTGCGCGTCTCCCTCGCGCTCGGAGCTGCCGCTGAAAGCAGCTCTGGGTCACCTCCTTCCAAACCCAGCCAGCGAGCTGGGAGGCTCAGTCAGAAATTGTAACTGACCTGGTTCACAATGGTCGACAGGTGTCGGCAATGGCCTGACTTGCACTTAAAGGTCTTGTAACAGAATTCACACTTGCCCTGTATGCAAATATTGCATACCTTTTACACAAAGGGAGACTTTGCCCAAAGCCAACTTGATGGGAATCAGCATATGCAAAATTATGAGCTCCTGTTTAATTTCCAAAAAATGATCCAGACCTGCACATTTTTAAGTTGAACTTACTGACAGAGCCCTTATTGTTTGTTATTTTATAATGTTATAAAATTGGCCTTGAAATATAAACCACGCATGCAATTCTGTATGTGTGAAAATATTTATTCACCCATGGATGGATATGAATATTTAATTAGGAGTAGATTTAAGATTTTTAAATATCTTTTAAAAGCCTCTTTAAGTCATTTAACCACAAGATAAATTATACTCCTTAAGACCATGCTTTCATAACTGAGAATATAAGGATAGGTATATGTGGATTTGTGTGTGTGTGTGAAATAGACATATGTAGGAAGATTTCATTGCTAAAGAAACAGAAGCATTGTAGCAAAGAAAAGCTACCATCTTCGTGTCTAAACGTCATCATAATTTCTCATTCACTATAGACCGAGGCAGGGAGAATGGCTAGAGGAGTAAAGGACCAATGTGCTTCGACCTTAAGGTCCTCCCCTCGCCCAGGGCCCATCTTTAATTCCCTTGTGAATGGTGTTGGTATGCTCGTGACTCATGGTAAGAGCTAGTGCCATGACCTGTCACAGATGAAAGCAGACCAGGAATTCGGCAGCCACTTTATTCTGGATGCTAAGTCACAGGTTTGGCAGTCCCTTTGCTCCCTGCAAAAGGAATTAAAACATGCAGTGTCAGTAGACATCCAATACCGTTCATTTCGTGGTTGAATGTGATAAGACTTCAAGTAGAAATCCTTGCACCCTGTTTTGGTATCAACATCTGTGGGATTTCATTTATGTTACTGGGCATTGTTTAAGGCATGTGGAAGCCTATGCTTGTGCAACCAAATATTGAGATGTGGTAGTGACTTTTCTCCTTGCTGTGACCAAATGTCAGATCAAAAAAAAAAAAAAACCTTCCGAAGTTTATTTCAGCTCACAGTTGAGAGGAAGGCAGCCCATCGTGGTGGGGAAAGTATGGCAGTGGGATTGTGAGGCACTTGGTTTCCTTGTGACCACAGTCTTCCTAAAGGAGAGAGGGAGAAAGAGAGGATGAGTGATATTCAGATTATTTTCTCCTTCATCCCATTTTATCAGTCTGAGACCCCAGCCCATGAGATGGTGCCACCGTATTGAGGTTGAGTTTCCCTGTGTACTGAAACCTCTTTAAACACCTTCATAGACAGTCCCATGAGTGTGTCTTCCAGAGGTGACCTGAAATCCAGTCAGCTTGACAAGATTAACCTTCGTGCTATGGGGTTCTGAGCTGCTCATCAGTACAGGCTGGGCTTCAGCTCATCACCAGATTAGTGAAAGCAGGGCAGATAAGGAAAAGGCTGGTGAGCTGGGTTCACTCTGCTTTTATAAACTGGACTGAAGAGTAATGAATGGTAGACAGAAAAATAAGTGTGACTTTCAGTTATGATGTGGCTGTGTATATCTGTCTCAAGAGTTTTGTGGTAAGTCTTCCCTTCTGAAAGGCTAAGGGGTTAGATTTTACAGGTGTGTACCACGGAGTTAACAGATGCTTTGTTTTGAAGTCTGCTGTTTGACTGCTTTTCTCTGTATCTTTCAAACCATGTTGTAATGATTCTTTTGCACACTGAATGTCTCTGACTTTACCTCACTCATCCCAACTCCTGCCAGGAGCGGGTTTATGGAACCATCAGCTGGGGTCTCATGCCAGTTTCCATTTGGGTCTGAAAGGACTTCTGGTTCAAGGCCAATTCATCTAGTGAGTAGCCCGTGGAAGACTAGAAACAGAGATCCAAAGCCTGTGGGAACGAGGGGTGCATGCTAGGGGTGGTGCTGTAGCGGCTGTGTGCAGGTAGAGAGCCCTGCTAACAGACAGCTGAGCAGCACAAAGACAGAAGATGATCCCTGAAAGTCGGCGAGACTCAGCTTAGCTACGGTTAACTTTCATTGGGACAAGCTGCTTTCCACATGCTACAGGAACCCATGATAACTCTTGGTACTCTGTCTGATATATGTATTAAATAATTCTGTTGAGTGAGGATGACAATACCTAATTATTTCCCTTTGTTGTGCATAGTGTCCATCTTTACTAAGCTTAATCATTCCATATTCTAGAAATCTCTAAGGTGTAAATCTCCATGTGTATATAATGCAAACACCAGGGAGCAGCCTCTGAATCACGGCATAGTGTCCTCTGTTTTGCTTTCCCCCTTCTCCCCTTTCCTCCTCCTCCCCTTCTTTTTCCTTTTGTCATAACCTACTTGTTTGTTCAGCTTCACCAGAAAATTCACGTCTTCATTCAAGGTGAGAGACTAAACTAGATAGCACGTCACACAGGATACTACAAGTGTATCAATATTTTTGCCGAAGCAGGAGAGGTAGTCTGTGATCATTCTGATCTCGATTCATATATCTTATGGGAAAACCAGAGGGTAGATGGGAAAATTCATTAGAGGAATTAAAAAAAAAAACATTGTTATCCTTGCATATTTTCATATAGCACATAGGATGACATTTAATTTGGGTTTCTTTTTACCTTTATTGGTATAGGAAATTCATTCATGTGATACCTAATGTATTCTTACTGGTAGTCATTCCAGTGTTTCAGATTTTGGGGAAAACATGTTTTTATTGTACATTTATAGAGCTTACTCCATAGCAACTCATGAATAGTAAGTGGGAACACTGGGACTGGAGGAAGGGGAAATGTATATCAGTATAATGAGAACATGAGAGCTGGAGGAAGAGAATCTGTATATTAGTATAAAAAATGTCAGGACTGGGGGAAGAGAATCTGTAGATCATTACAGTGAGAATGTCAGGACTGGAGGAAGAGAATCTGTAGATCATTACAGTGAGAATGTCAGGACTGGGGGAAGAGAATCTGTAGATCATTACAGTGAGAATGTCAGGACTGGAAGAAGAGGATCTGTAGATCATTACAGTGAGAATGTCAGGACTGGAGGAAGAGAATCTGTAGATCATTACAGTGAGAATGTCAGGACTGGAGGAAGAAGATCTGTAGATCAGTACAGTGAGAATGTCAGGACTGGAGGAAGTTCTGTAGATCAGTACAGTGAGAATGTCAGGACTGGAGGAAGAGAATCTGTAGATCATTACAGTGAGAATGTCAGGACTGGAGGAAGAGAATCTGTAGATCATTACAGTGAGAATGTCAGGGCTGGAGGAAGAAGATCTGTAGATCATTACAGTGAGAATTTCAGGACTGGAGGAAGAGGAAATGTAGATCAGTACAGAGGGTTATTGAGTTACTGTGGAACATCTGGATCAAAGCACACATTAGGTAAGGAGGTCTTTAGGAAGGTCCATTTGTAGGTGATACATGTGTAGGTAGAGAAGGGTCTGTAGATGGTAGATCTACATAGATCTATACAGATTGTTTAGACTATATGTGTATATATATATATATATATATATATATGTATGACAGTAGATGGTAGATCTGTAGGTAGGTAGATTTGTAAATTAGATGGTTGATCTCTAGGTGATGGACCTGTAGATGTTTGATCTATAAATGGTAGATCTGTAGGTAGGTAGATCTGTAAAGTAAATAGTATATCTGTAGATGTTAGATCTGTTGTTAGGTTGATCTAGGTGATATATTTGTAGGTAGCACATTTCTAGGTCAGTTGATCTGTAGATGATAGAGTTGTAGATAATAGATCTCTTGGTAGGTGGATCAGGAAATGTTTGATCTGTAGATAGTAGATCTGTAGTTCATAGATCTGTAAGGGGCATATCTGTAGAAAATACATCTGTAAGAAGGTAGAGCTATAGATGGATAGATGTTGTGGTCAGTTCCAGGTTGCTGGGACAAATTTCTAAATCAACCCAATTTATTGGAGGAAAGAATTACCTCAAGCTTACAGATTCAGGGGAACTTCTATCAACAGCAGAAAAATATGTTTCCGTATACCCAATCAGAGAAGCAAAACACTAATGCCTGACACTGCACCACAAGTAAGGACAGCCAGACCTCAAACTCCCTGCATCCACATTTGGGCTGGAACTCAGATTCACGCCCAGTGACACCTTAGGGCTGGACTCCAGGATCCACACCCAGTGACACCTCCTCTACCAAGACGGCTGGTATTTAATTTAATGGGTCTATGGAGCCATACATTTTCAAACTATCACACTTTATCTCTTGGTAGGTAGATCTATAGAAGGGATTATTGCAATAGATCAGCATTTGCTTCCAAATATCTGGTCATAATAAGTAGCTTTGAATAGGAGAATTATGATCTGTTAAACTTATCTCAGACTTTTCTAAACATCAACTGTGTGTCATAGTTTCTCTAACTCAGACTGGTTAGGGTGGCAAAGTGTTTTTATTAGAGATGCTGTAGTTGTTACTTATGCATTGCTGTGACCGAAATACCTGCCGGCGACAACTTAAGCAGGGATGTTTTCTGCTTCGGTTTCCCCGGGTTTCCATCTGTCGCGGCGGGGAAGGCTTGATGGCCGAGCCATGAGGGAGCTCCTCACCTCGTGACGGATGGGAATCAGAAAGACCAGAAGAAACACGGGGCTGATGACGCCTGGCAGGGGCCCCCTCCTCACGTCCCGCCTCGCTTCACAGTGTCCCCAAAGCCTGCCGCCAACTTGGGAATAATCATTTACAACATGAGCCCTGGGGGGCACTTCAAGTCATAAAAGCTACAGTCCTATGTTAACTTTATTTTGCTGGCTTTATTCACCAAAAGTCTGTTTTATGACAGAAAGTTTATTTACCGAAAGTCTGTTTTATGCCAGAGCTGCAAAGCTCATGGGTCCTTACAACCAGAATGTTTGTTTGTCTCCACACCTGATCTCCAGCATCACTGAGGCACGACAAAGGAACCTTAAGTAGATGATACCCTTTATTTGGGGTCACCACACAGGAAGTTGGGGTGTCCTTGTGAGTGACGGAGCCTTTCTCTATTCCTGGGTGGGCAGTAACTCAGGGGCTAAGGTGCCAGACCCCCACAGTCACACGAAGCTCCTACTGAATTAGTAGCCTCCACGGATCCTGTTTTATGAATACAAAGAATGGTATTCATAGGCTATAGAGAGTTAAGTACAGAGATCTTTTATTATAGAGGTGATAGAGACAACTTAGGAGAAGGAAGGAATGTAGAGTCCTTGCCCAAGAGGAGACAAGATGGGTTCAGGAAAATGGGAAAGCTCACCAAGACACTCAGATTGGGCTCCTTTACAATCTGGATAATGGCTAACCTTTCCAACCCATTATGATAGGTTTCTAGGTAGAGGATCAGGTTTTCTAGAAAATGAGCAGTATTCCCACTAATCTTAGTCCTCAGGGAAGGCATGACCTCTTTTAGGAAAGGGGAACTCCTTTAGGGGAGAAGAGATAAGGAAAGGCCAGAAGCTTCTGGCACTTCAGACCTCTAGCAAAGTGGAGGATCCCTTTAGGGAAAGGACATAAGGATGACCCAGGTTCTCCCCTACAGGCTCAAAGACATTTCCTGCTGTCAGATATTTTCAGTTGACTTTTGTTTGCCTTTTTTACCTTAAACTGGCTCAGTTGTGGTCATGTCCCTCTTGATTACAACCCCCTCTGATCACTGATGGTGGCCTGGCTCACGACCACTGCAGGAGCTTTCTTCTCAGGCTCCAGCACCATCAGTCAGGTCTGGCTTTGGGATCACGTGGAGTTACCGGTTCTTTCCCGGGCTGGGGGCTTCAGGTAGCATCTCCAGGCCCGTGGTCTGTGCCTTGGTCATACCCACAGGACTGTAACAATGCTTTCTTTCCCTGCAGTCTTGCCAGTTCCATCCTCTGTCAGGCAGGCAGTTAATCTACATGATGTAAATCCTGCCTGAGAAGAACACAGCCCATTTCATGTAACGTCATGAGTAGCCAGCACTTTCGTATGCCGGTGCCGATGGCCAAGTGATCCTTTCTTCCCAGAATCTCCTGACTCCAGTGGCCAAGTCAGCAAGCAGAGGATCCATATCATTTTTAACATCTTTTTAATTTGTCCAAATATGGAAAGTTTTATCTTAATAAAGCACTGCCACCAGGATAGGGCTGCAGATCTTTCCACACTGTTGCGGCTGTTTTAACCTTCAGTCAAAGATGAGTAGGAGCTTTGTCAAGTGCTACTGAAAATTTAAGAATACCTAAATAGATGCCTAATTATATTTCTTGATTTTTGTGGTCAGCAAGAACACATTGGAGAGATATATAATTCAAATCACAGGCATATCTGTCTTGTGATGTGAACTGCGGGCAGAGCAGGAGCTAGCTTTGGAAAACTGATGTTGATAGTGGTGGCGATCATGGTGATTATTTATTTATTTATTTATTTGAGAGTGACAGACAGAGAGAGAAAGAGGCAGATAGAGAAAGAGAGAGAGAATGGGGTGCACCAGGGCCTCCAGCCACTGCAAATGAACTCCAGATGTGTGCACCCCCTTGTGCATCTGGCTAACGTGGGTACTGGGGAATGGAGCCTCAAACCAGGGTCCTTAGGCTTCATACGCAAGTGCTTAACCACTAAGCCATCTCTCCAGACCATGGTGATAATTTATGACAAGAGTTTCAATTATAAGAACTGTGACAACATTATTCTTCCTGTGATAAACATGTATTCTTCTGAGAGTTTTACATATCACCTCATTTTGTACTGAGTGCCAGCCCTTCAGGTTTACTGTGAACATTGCCTTTGCTTTGCCAGCAAGAAAGCCAGCAGGAAGACTGGCTCTGATGAGTCTCTGAGAGGACGTCATTTTAGGGCTCTTGGTGTGTTTGCCATGTTGGAGAAAGTAAGCAGACTCTGAAGGGAGCAGTATATATAAGCACAGTGTTGGTGTGGCCATTCTTTTTTTTTTTTTTTTTTTTTTTTTGGTTTTTCGAGGTAGGGTCTCACTGTAGCCCAGGCTGACCTGGAATTCACTATGAAGTCTCAGGGTGGCCTGGAACTCACAGCGATCCCCCTACCTCTGCCTTCCGAGTGCTGGGATTAAAGGTGTGCACCACCACACCTGGATGGTGGGGTCATGCCAGAATCTTGCCTCTGCAAGTAGCTCACTAGGGTCCTCTGGGAATCACTGAGGGAGTTCCTCTAGCAGAGCTATAGTGGACATTGGAAGTCATAGAAGGAGCTTGAAGATGTTAGTCTCCGACAGTGAGAACATGCACCATAGCCAGAGACCAGCGGAGACCCAGCACCCACTGAAGGAAAACAGTGCTGACATCATTCCACAGTCTTACTTTGAACACCTTCTCTCCACTCTTGGAAAGCCCTTGTGGAAAGAAATATCTCAGGAGGAGGCTGAACATTGTACACATTTTGGATTATTCAAATATGTGGCTCTCTGACAGGTAATTCATGTGGTTAAGACCTTGGGGCACAGGACGCAAACCAACTTCCTCATTGTCTGAGGGATTGCAGGGTAAGTCCCGGTGCTTGATGCGTGCCGTGTGAGGAGACGGTCGGTGAGTAAGTCCCGGTGCTTGACGCATGCCGTGTGAGGAGACGGTCGGTGAGTAAGTCCCGGTGCTTGATGCGTGCCGTGTGAGGAGATGATCAGTGAGTAAGTCCCGGTGCTTGATGCGTGCCGTGTGAGGAGATGGTCGGTGAGTAAGTCCCGGTGCTTGATGCGTGCCGTGTGAGGAGACAGTCAGTGAGTAAGTCCCGGTGCTTGATGCGTGCCGTGTGAGGAGACGGTCAGTGAGTAAGTCCCGGTGCTTGATGCGTGCCGTGTGAGGAGACGGTCAGTGAGTAAGTCCCGGTGCTTGATGCGTGCCGTGTGAGGAGATGATCGGTGAGTAAGTCCCGGTGCTTGATGCGTGCCGTGTGAGGAGATGATCGGTGAGTAAGTCCCGGTGCTTGATGCGTGCCGTGTGAGGAGACGGTCAGTGAGTAAGTCCCGGTGCTTGATGCGTGCCGTGTGAGGAGACGGTCGGTGAGTAAGTCCCGGTGCTTGATGCATGCCGTGTGAGGAGACGGTCGGTGAGTAAGTCCCGGTGATTGATGCGTGCCGTGTGAGGAGATGATCGGTGAGTAAGTCCCGGTGCTTGATGCGTGCCGTGTGAGGAGATGATCGGTGAGTAAGTCCCGGTGCTTGATGCGTGCCGTGTGAGGAGATGATCAGTGAGTAAGTCCCGGTGCTTGATGCGTGCCGTGTGAGGAGACGGTCAGTGAGTAAGTCCCGGTGCTTGATGCGTGCCGTGTGAGGAGACGGTCAGTGAGTAAGTCCCGGTGCTTGATGCGTGCCGTGTGAGGAGACGGTCAGTGAGTAAGTCCCGGTGCTTGATGCGTGCCGTGTGAGGAGACGGTCAGTGAGTAAGTCCCGGTGCTTGATGCGTGCCGTGTGAGGAGACGATCAGTGAGTAAGTCCCGGTGCTTGATGCGTGCCGTGTGAGGAGACGATCAGTGAGTAAGTCCCGGTGCTTGATGCGTGCCGTGTGAGGAGACGATCAGTGAGTAAGTCCCGGTGCTTGACGCGTGCCGTGTGAGGAGACGATCAGTGAGTAAGTCCCGGTGCTTGATGCGTGCCGTGTGAGGAGACGATCAGTGAGTAAGTCCCGGTGCTTGATGCGTGCCGTGTGAGGAGACGATCAGTGAGTAAGTCCCGGTGCTTGATGCGTGCCGTGTGAGGAGACGATCAGTGAGTAAGTCCCGGTGCTTGATGCGTGCCGTGTGAGGAGACGGTCAGTGAGTAAGTCCCGGTGCTTGATGCGTGCCGTGTGAGGAGACGGTCAGTGAGTAAGTCCCGGTGCTTGATGCGTGCCGTGTGAGGAGACGGTCAGTGAGTAAGTCCCGGTGCTTGATGCGTGCCGTGTGAGGAGACGGTCGGTGAGTAAGTCCCGGTGCTTGATGCGTGCCGTGTGAGGAGACGGTTGGTGAGTAAGTCCCGGTGCTTGATGCGTGCCGTGTGAGGAGACGGTCGGTGAGTAAGTCCCGGTGCTTGATGTGTGCCGTGTGAGGAGACGGTCAGTGAGTAGCCCCTAGGACTGAAATGGATTTAAATGTGGAGGTATTTATTTTCTTGGTTAAGATAAAGTCTGAAGGTAGGCAGGGCTCTTTTTGTGTCTTAATAATATCATGACCTGTGTCAAACAATCTTGGACTAAATCTCCTGGCATTGCATTGATGGCTTACAGCACCTTGATCTCAAGGGGGAGGGGGCCACAGAGTGGTAAGGTACTGAAGGGTTTTTGTATATGTTGGCTCTTTCTGTGGTCTTATGCACACATGTATAAATATTTCTTAAGGGGAAGATGTAGAGTGTTGTAATCAGCTTCACATTGCGGGGATAAACTTCTGAACAGGCACAGTTTGTAGGAGGAGCCGGATTTATTTGAAGCCAACAGATCCGGATCCAGGAAGAGGTCCACTGATGGCAGGAGAAGCTGGCCTCTTTCACAGACCCAAGCAGAGACAAGCAGCTACACACCAGCACCACACACAAGCACCAAACTGGGAGCAAACAGCAGGAAGTAGGCAGAACTCAGACTGCTCAGCAAGCACACTTGTGGGCTAGAAACCTGATCAACTCCCAGTGATAGATCCTCCAGACCGGCAACTGGAAATCCAAGTTTAAATAAAACACCTGAGCCTATTGGAAGACACACATCAAAGTACAGTATAGAGCTATATGGTTTTTGGTATCTGTATCTGTACATAAGAACATGTCACCTGAAAGAAGTATGATTGCTCACATCATATGGCTGAGGCACCAGGCTTGAGATTTTCAGTATCCTGAGCAAAGGCACACAGTCAGTTCATGCCCAGGATGCAGACCTTAGTTACAGTTCAGAACTCCCTTTGCTTCAGTTCTTAACTGTGGCTTATCGCTGGCTTGCATTTATCTGACATTATATTTCTCACAGCCAAACTATTGGCAGACAACCTTCATGGTTGTCTGTTTGCCTGTCAGAGTTGCCTAATCTTTGGCATCTCTGGACCACACTGGACAAAGAATTGTTGAGGGCCATGCATTATGAGTCCTTTCGAAGCAGGGTCCTTGTCATTTCTATAATCATGGCCTCAAGACAGCATCTGCTATGCAACTGTCACTAGATGTTAATATATCAGCTAAATAGAGAACGGCGTTCCAGGAAACGTGGTCTTGTAGCATGTGCCGTTCGTCTCGCACACATTTCTCAGACTAACCAACTCTTCCAAGGCTATCTGGACATTGCCTCACCTTTGGTCATTATTTTAATGGTACTTTGTTTCGTTTGGAAATTGTATATTCAGTTTTATTTATATTCCTGGATTCCAACTGATGCTGTTATTAAGGAAAAAAATAATGTTCTTTGGAATTTTAACTGAGACAGCTTTCCTCAATCCTTGATTCATCCGAGGATTCCAGATGGGAATGTCCCTTCAGTAACTCAGTTTCTCAGGTTGGTCCTGCAGGCTGCTAGCTGATAGAAAATTGATGGTTGGTTATTATATGCAGAATTCCAAGCTTCCTGCCATTTCCTGCTGTTTATAGTCTGTTTTTTTTGTTTTGTTTTTTTTTTTTTTCTTCCAGAATGGTTCATGTGAAGGAGTCTCATGTCTGGGATTAGGCCATAGAATAGAGCAAGGTTGACTTTAAGAAAGGGAGTTCATCTAGTAAGTCTGACTTAGTCATACAACCCTTTTAAATCTAAGAGAGGTCAAAGACAAATTCACAAATTCAGTCACAGTTATTTAAAGCAATGTAAGTTTTCTTCTTCTGACTTTGAAGATGAAGGGGACTATTCAGCCAGCATTTCAGGTGGCGTGCTCATTCTGAGACCCATCTTGAACTAACAGAAATAAAGGAGACCAGAATCTTAATTTTATAGCCTGAGAAGCAGAATGGAATTGGACATGAAGTCTTAATCCTTCAGAAATGAAAGCAGTACTATAAAAATGGTCTGATAGACTTATAAAATTCTGACCAGTGATCTCCACGCACCATTTGTCACCCTCACAAAAGTTACGACACAGCCAGCTTAAAAAGTGGGCGCAGGGTTCAGCTGCTGCGCTTGTGGTAACTGAGTGCACAATGAGTGAAAGCTAATAGAATGCTTCATAATTGCTCATACTAGATTTATGCTACAACTGTTGAATGGTGAACATTTTGGGGAGAAAACTGTTAAGAATCTATGATGACTTGTATTTCTTAAAAATATTTATGCATTTATGCACTGACCCGGAAATTAATGTATAATCTTCATTCTTAAAAGGAGAGTAATAGCTGTGTATAGAATAAAGACCACAAAATAAAGCAAAGATTCTTTGTCTCTTCATTTTGATACTACAAGTATCCAATACTGCTTTGAGTGACATATACTTAAAAACACACGGTGGCCAGGCATGGTGGTGCACGCCTTTAATCCCAGAACTTGGGAGGCAGAAGTAGAAGGATCACCATGAGTTCAAGGCCACCCTGAGACTACATAGAGAATTCCAGGTCAGCCTGAGCTCAAAAAAAACAGAAACAATGGGCTGGAGAGATGGCTTAGCAGTTAAGCTCTTGCCTGTGA
Organism: Jaculus jaculus; assembly: GCF_020740685.1. Classification (NCBI taxonomy): domain Eukaryota; kingdom Metazoa; phylum Chordata; class Mammalia; order Rodentia; family Dipodidae; genus Jaculus; species Jaculus jaculus. The sequence continues at coordinate 90,909,532 of NC_059114.1, forward strand.
AGCCTAAGGACCCTGGTTCAAGGCTCGATTCTCCAGGACCCTCGTTAGCCAGATGCACAAGGAGGCACATGCGTCTGCAGTTCATTTGCAGTAGCTGGAGGCCCTGGTGTGCCCATTCATTCTCATTTTCATATTCTCTCTCTCTCTCTCTCTCTCTCTCTCTCTCTCTCTCTCTCTCTCTCCCTCTTTCTCTGTCACTTTCAGATAAATAAATAAACATAACAAAAAATTTAAAAAAAGCAAAAACCAAAAACAACAACAACTTAAAAAACCTCACAGTATAAATATTCAGTGCATTAGTGATCAGTATTTGGTGGAGTGACAGTCAAATAGCTGCTTTTTTGTCAAATAGAAATGTATTTCTGAGAAGAATCAATGAGTTTTCTTAAAGTAAGAAAATCACCAATTCTCAAAGTAAGACATATTGTCTATTTTTTTCATATAATATTTATGCAAGTAGTTGCATTTAGTTTTTTCAAATGAAAAAGGAAAAAAAATCAAATGATTTATTTTAGAAATTAAGTATCAAGATAGTGAAATAGCTTCTTTTAATTTTTTTTCCCAGTAATATTGTCTTATATGAAGCTATTTCTGCACATCCATACATTTCCAGACACATTTACGAACTGTGAAAATCACCCACAACTACCTTGTCATAGACACTTGCTAAAGTGATGATACACAGGCTAGCTAAGAAAAAAATTGTGTGTGTGTGTGTGTGTGTGTGTGTGTGTGTGTGTGTATCTCAGAGATCTTTTGATCATAACTCATGTTTTAGAATTTTTAATTATTTTCTCTTTTTAGATTAGAGTAACTGTTAGTTCTCCAGTGCTTTGTTTTCTCAGATGAATACCATAGGCTGGGTATTTATGAGGATAATTTACTTCTCCCAGGTCTGGAAGCCGGGAGGTGTTAGATCAAGGTACCAGCACATGCTGAGGAACTTCATGCTGTTACCTCAGAGCAGGAAGGAAGAAAGAAACTCAATCTCTCCCAAGAGACCTTTGAGAAGCAGGATTAATCCATTCACAATAGCAGGGTCTTGTGACCTAAATCTGTTCCATCAGGCTCCATCTCCCACTTCTGTCACATCAACGATTGATCCAACACACGAGTTTCAGACAAAACCATTGAAATAGTAGCAGTGGCTATGCGGGGACTAGCAATGCCTGGACGATGTTAAACACCACTCCTTCAATAGCGCCACTGATTTATTTAAGCGAGAAGGTGAATCGATGTGTCAGATGTTCAGACAATAAAGTTTCCAATTAAAAAAATAAATAAAAAGCTAATGAGCTTATTAGCTTGGTACCCTAAGTCAGTGTTGCAGTGGCCAACTCTGAAGCCTTTTAGACTCGATTATTTCTTTCATTATAAGAAGAAAATAAAATAGACCATAGATATATTTTGCTATTGTTTTCCTTAATTGACAAATTTGCTTAAAAAGTAAAAGGATGTTTCTGTTTCTTTTGAGTGTAGATTGCAGAACAAAAGTGTCACAAATATTCCTAATTTTCTTCTCTTTCTTCATGAACTTTATGAATATTCTTATTTAACACCACAGCATTTAACACCATCTTTTGGGTTGTTGCTCCATTCATTCCACAGTGACATTTATTTATTTAAGCAAGATAATGAACTGACATGTCAGATATCCAGACAGTAAAGTTCTCAATTAGAAAAAAAAATAACTGTTCAATCAATGTTGAATGAAGAATGGGTGAAAAAGTTATTGAATACAAAGAACTTTCCCTACTGTTGTTACCACACGGCTGTTATTATTGTTTTTGCAACATTACCAATCTTATTATCTATCGTTTTCTCCATGTTTCATATAACAGAATATGTCATGTCTTTTCATATTATATATATATATGTGTGTGTGTGTGTGTGTGTGTGTGTGTGTATGTGTGTGTGTGTATAGTCATGCACTACATGTGATATTTCAGTCAACATTGGGACACATATATGACCACAGTCCAATATGATTATGTTAGCTAGTGATGTTACAGCCATCTCTCAGTTTGTGTAAGTACACACTAAGATGTTTGCACAGTGATAAAATTTACTAGTTATACATTTCTCAGCATACTTGCTAGTTGCTAAGTAATACATGACTGTGTGGATGTATCTATGTATGTGTTGCATAGCTCAAATATATTATATCTTATACATTACATTTCATGTATAAAAATAGTATATGAAAGGTCATATATTTTCCTCCTATTTCCTGATCAGAATGGAACATTATGCACTCTTTATTTCTAGTTAGTTTTGGTGAAAGTTGCTTATTTAAGCAATAGCCTGAATTTTAGGTTCAGTTGGTTTGTTCTGTTCTGCTGTGGAATTATGGATGTCCTAGGCTTATGTTTTTTTAATTAATTAATTATTTATTTATTTGATAGAGGAAGAGGGAAGGAGAGAGAGAGACAGAGAGAATATGGGTGCTCCAGGGCCTCCAGCCACTGCAAACCAACTGCAGACGCATGTGCCTCCTTGTGCATCTGGCTAATGTGGGTCCTGGAAATCAAACCTGGGTCCTTTGGCTTTGCAGGCAGACACCTTAACCATTAAGCTAGCCCTCCAGCATGGCTTTTTTTTTATATATATTGTTTGTTTTGTTTTTTTTATCAGCTGAATAAGATAGCTGTAGTAGTTTTACCAGTCATAGCAGCAATGATTTAATGATAATTAATTTTAGTACTCATTAATTTCCATAGACCAAATCTAATCCTGATTGGTGTACATAGATACCATATTGTTCTGCCCTAATAGATAGGCCTTAACTTTTTATTTTATAGATTAAAACATTGTGGCAGAAGTAAACTCATGTTTCCCAAATGTTAACAGTGTCTATATATTTATTTTGCGTCCAGATATTGTTAATTCCAATCACACGTGTTATGCCATATCCATCACCATCGTTCTGACTTGGCTGGTGTCTTTAATCACACTGAAAACAAACATAAGTCTCCACCCACAGTCCATTTTTACTTTATGAAGACAAACATTCCTTACCTCATCTTTCATATTTTCCCCACTTATCTCCCATACTAATTATAGTGGTCTCAAGATTTTTCACCTGAGCATGCTTTTGAGAATTAACTTTTCTTACACTAAGTGGATAAAGAAGCTAATAGCAGATGTTATCATCATTATTAAACATAGAGTAACAGATGAGTATTCTCTTGAAATATTTCAATTTTCTAACATATTGTCCATTGTAAACGTATGATTCCATTATATCTTACATCTGTAAATACTTGTTACTATGTTAAGCACAATTTTCCAAGTATCTATGAGAAAAGTGTTCACCTTTCCAAATAACATTATGTAGGATTTTAAAAAAACTTTGAAGATTTAATACATATTGAATCATTTCTTATGTGAAAAAAGAAGGTTACAGAATCTATTTTCTACTCTGGCTAAAAGCTGAGAGACAAACAGGGCACTGGATACTGGGACAGGACAGCATGTTTCACACTCAGATCACTAACAGAAGTGGCTAGTTATTTTATCTATCTATCTATCTATCTATCTATCTATCTATCTATCTATCTATCATTTATTTATTTATTTAACACACCTTGTGAAGTATTTCTGAGGGTTCTGCCTGTTAGCGCTCTGTGTGCTACCATGCTGAGTCAGTGTGCATCTTGACGTCTTGAGACTGATTAGCGAGCAGACCGCAGGGCATGGAAGTGGACTAAACCTGCCCAAATGAGCTGTGCAGGTAGCAGAAGGGGCATACGGGTGGATTCACAAGAGGATACATGCATGTCAAGAATGTTGGCATGTAAATGCATGGGGTAAAGGGTGACTCAAAGGGAAAGTGCACTGAGAATGGCAAAAGCTAGCTGGGGCTCAGTGTGCTTGAAATTCAGCTCCCGGGGGAGCCTGGGTGGTGCTGGATAAGGATCGAGTCTGAATCACACCCCTTCTGTGTGTAGCCACATGTGCCAGGCTGGAGGCTGTGGGTTTGCTCAGCAGGCAGGAGAACTCCAAAGAGACTGGACGGAGCACACTGGTCATCGGCACAAATGACAGAGGGTACCCCTTGTCCAGGACATAGACCATAAAAACGAAACCAAAGTAGTCAACATTTGCCAAGGCTTCAAAGTTAAAGTCTGGAAACTCAGTTGAGTCAAATAATTTAAGATAGGATTGAGAAATAACTATTTATTTATTTATTTGCATTTCATTATTTATTTAGATGTTTAAGCTCTTGCACTAAGTTTTTACAAGCTGGTGGACACTGACAAATTATTTCTCCCACAGAACTACAACCACACATTCCTAGACAGTGTAAATATATGGTTGAACTCACGTTAAAACACGTCACCATTTTATCAATTACATAATAAAACAAATTATCAAGATAGGACTGAGAAATAACTATTTATTTAAACTATCTTTTATTTGGGTGACAGTCTGTGTGTTCATGCGTGTTGCAGTGGGCGGGTGGAGGTCAGAGGACAGCTCCAGCGCGTTTGGTCCTTCCCCCTTGGTTTTGAGACAAGCTCGTTCTCTTTCTCTCTCTTCCTCTCCCCCTTCTCCCTCCCTATCCCCCACCCTCACACACTGGAAAGGCCAGTCTAGAAGCTTCTGGATTCACTGGGCTCTTCTCCTGTTGCTTTAGGTGCCTTGGGATTGCAGATAAAGATCCATGGGCCATTTTACACCTGACTTTAGTGGGTTCTGGGGACTGCTAAGCCATATTCTCAGCCCCTGTTCAAAATATTTTGAACACACTTAGTAAGCTACACCAATACCATGAGCTTAGCTTTTAACTCAAACTTTACACATAGCCAACAAGAACTCTGATTTGTTTTTACTTCAGCATATGTGAATTTATTCTAATTCCCTTTTATCCAGGAGAAGCTATCATAGAATTTTAAATTTAAGAGATTGCTGTGTTAGCAGCAGGCAGCAAAGATGTTGCTTAATTTGTTGACAGTAAAGCTGTCTTCACAAGCCCTAGTCTTCTAAAACAGCTGCTTGTTTAGTACCTCAAGAGCTGAGGAAGTTGAAGAAATTGTCATACATTGTTGCTTAGTCTTAGGTACTTATTTGAGAATGTAGCTCTCTGCAAGACTTGATTGAAAAGATCCTATCCAAGGAACTGACTGCCAGCTACACTCAAATTTTCACAATTAACCTCTTTCTACTATGCAAATGATGGTATCCACCTGTGGAGAACTCACTGTCATTTTGACATTCTTCATTTATAGTGAATACTTGAAGTGTGCCTTTTGGGACTCAAATGTTGTGTGCTACATCCGAATTGTCCAACAAATATTGGTGCTTTCATTCTTTCATTTAAGGAAGTAATGTAGAGTGATGGTGAAGATAGAGTTTGGAATCTTTTAGTTCTGGATTTAAACATCATCTTTGCACTTTACTGACTCTATACAACTTGGAACTGTTCAGGTCTTTTGGACTATCCCTTAACTGTCGGAATTTGGGGAAATACTTAGCTTAGAGGTGTGTTGCAAGTTTACATATATACATACGTGTGTGTGTGTGTGTGTGTGTGTGTGTGTGTGTGTGTGTAAATGTATAGACCATTAGTATAGTGTTCATTCAAATAGAATTCAATAGGTGTGTATTATTCTTACCATATTAATTTCTCTATGCATTATAATGACAGGTTTTGTGTCATTATGCACACACACATTCTATATATATATATATATATATATATATATATATACACACACACACACACACACACACATATATGTTATATAACACACACACATATATATCTATATAAAATACCCTGTTTTTCACAGAAAAACTGTTTATATTTTCTTTTAATTTTATTTAGTGGGAAATTAAGACTGGCAAACTTAAGAAATAGTCTTCTAACCATGTCCATTTTCTGCCAGGAATACTAGAGTAAAAGGATGTGTTTTGTCTTTAAGCAATATTTGTGATATCGCAAGGATATATGGAAATATCACACTACTTCAGGCACAATCTCAGCAGTGTGACAATTTGTTACCCTCCAATTAAAAGTTATTCAGTACCACTGCAATTTAGAGGTCTATGTTGAATTACTAAAAAGCTTCATTTAATTCCCTTGCAACCTGATACTAACACAAAAAATAACCACTGAGATTAATGTGGAAATATAGAAAATCCAGTTATCTGAACCTCAGAATTATTTGGGTTCTTTAGAAGCCTAAATGTTTGAGGGATTATGAAAGCTAAGGGCATTCTTTGGGAATTGTTCCAGAAGTTTAAGTCTGCCTGGGGTCATGTGGGTAGGAGCCGAGGTTCTTCATGGAGAAGAAACACACACGGATCACAACGTCCTCTATTACGAAGAAATGGAATGCAAACTCACATCACTCATCCATTTCTCCTTCCATGCATCAATCTATTCATCCCCCATCTCTCCGTGTGTACAACTAATGAGCAAACCCTTTGCCACACAATATAATAGACTGTAAATGTGGCTGCCGATAAGAACCAGTTGCCTGCCCTCATGCATCTCAGGACTCAGGACTATCTTAGGGATAATACTTTATTTAGCACGGATGCTAAAAAGATCTTACTAGGTTTAAAACTGTTCTCCTAAACCTCCATAACAAAGTGTGTATTGAGCTACTCTTTATGTGTATACCAGAGCACTCTCTCATAAAAAAAAAAAAAAAAAAAAAGGTAAGATAAGAAATTCCAACGAGGGCATTAGGATAGCACAACTCATTTAAACAGCCCTTTCGGGTGGGGCTGCAGACATATATTTTCAGTTTACCCTTTACCATTCCAAGTAGCTATTACATTGGCTAATGAACTTGCTTCCCAGAGGGAAAAACTTAATCAGAATCTAGTTTTGTGTTAAACCTTGGAGTTAGAACAAAGGACTCATAGCATGATGAAGAAATAACACTCTAAAGACCAGTTGAGTGGTTCTAAAGAAACAGACAACTTTAATCCAAGGGAATGCTAGGTAGTAGATAGAAAGGAAGTACTGCTGGTCTGTCGGAGGATTGGACTTAACTATTTTTCAGAAGATTTAACTTGCTTCATATTCAGGGAGAATTCCTTCATTGCAAATCAGAAAAGTACAAAAAAAGTTATCTTCAGAGATAAATGGGCCCAGTGATAAGATGCTTCCAGATAAATGTTTTCACTTGCAGTCTGCTGAAGTATATGAAGGATATGTTGTTTTTCAAAATGTTACCCTTGATTACCAGCCTTTATAAAGTGAAAATGACTTTTTAAAAATTATGCTATATTATATATGTACATACATATATATGCATATAAAATTTTCAGAAAAAATTGTAATAATTTTAGATAACGGCATATACATATACATTTTTAGATAATGGCAGTATAATATATGCAATGTGCAATATTTGTAATTTCATGATTTTGAAAAAGTGCTAAAAAATCTGCTGACCAGTAATTATTGGTGACTCCATCTGTTCCTGCCTCATCACTCCCACAATGGATCACAGATTAATACATTTTGAATTTTGTGTATGCTAATTTTTTGAAATTCTTTATATGTTCCCATGCTTATATGTCCAAACATATAGCATATTTGGTTTGGTTTTCCTGGCTTTTTAAAAATAATTTTACATAAATGTATTATGTTCTTTACAACATACTTTTCAAAAATAAGATCCATGTTTCTTAGCCTTACCCACGCTGACATGAATGATGTTACATCTATTTACTTTTCCTCCTCCTTCATCACCTACATATAAAGAGGCAATCGTTATGTCTGAAGCATATTTTCAGGGTTTGCAGGTTTTCTTTCTGTAAACACATCGCAGGGCACATAGCTCCACGAGGCTCATGATGCGCAAACAGTGGTTCCCTCGTACATGCAGAGAGGAGCATCAGCTGGTTTGTAGCATACAAAAACCTCTAAAGGCTTTCACCTGTGGTAGGTGCAGAATGCCCAAAACTAACTGCACAAATTACCACTCCTATCAGTGATGGCTAATCCATTGTTCTCTGTACTTAGCAGAGCTTAATATCTCCCAAATAATTGTCTATCCTTACACTTTCATAGAGTAGACCTTTTCATTTTGCTAATCTCTTCACTAATGGAATACTTTAGACATTTATTAGCCATTCATATTTATTCTTTGTTATATGCCTGTTCATGTATTTTTCACATTTTTCCTATTGATGACTTACTTTTTGCTTAGATATTTTCAGTCTCAATCTATTCAGACACTTAATTTCCAATTATTTTCCTATATTACGACTTATTCCAAAATTTGTGTCTTTGTCAACTTCTTGTGTATTCCTCTAATGGAAGATTAGCTTTATTTGTGTGTTTCCTTGCTTCTTTTTTTCCTTCTTGGTGTTGGAGATAAATATTCTCACCATACATTCTACCACTGACCTTCCTCCTTAGTCCCAGAAACACTATTTTTAAAATACTTTATTTTTTTAATTGAGAGGGGTGGGGGAGATAATGGGCACACAGGGCCTCTAGCACTGCGAGTGAACTCCAGACGCATGCATCACCTTGTGCAACTGGTTTATGTGCTTACTGGGGAATTGAACCTGGGTCCATGGGCTTCATAGGCAAGTGCCTTAACTGCTAAGCCATCCTTACAGCCCCAGAAACACTATTTTAATACTAATAGGTTATTTCATTAATTTTCCTCATTATGCCTTTGGAACTTATTTTACGAACATTTAAATAATTTAAAGATTTAAAACAACGAAAATATTTTCTTTTGTTTTATTTTATCACAAAATAATCCGTTTATGTTGAGATCACTGAACTGTTTGTAGTCTGCAGTTTTCCAAGATAAAAATATCAAGATAGTTTCATTATTTTCCCTTTTTTCCCATGTAAAAATTGATCATCTTCATATCTGCTGTTTATTTCATAAACTGCAGTGGTGTCTCTAATAAATCAAATTTTCAAAGATGTGTGGTTTACTTCCAGGAAAGTGGGAAATTGCAGCTTTATGTCCCAAGTCTTTCAGTTCATGAAGTTTTTGTTCATTTTTCTTTTAAAATGTCTCTTAATGAAATCTAGACATGTAAACATACCAAGGTTTTTGATTGTTCTTTGTTTCATGTACTCCTGGGATCCTTATATGATCCTTTATAGGAAACACGTTTTTAGATAAATGTGTCAATGTGGTGGGGCTGATTTACAGGGCTGGTGTATATTCACCCTTCTGGAAGTGGATAACGAGGAATGCGTGTCTTCACCCTACTCTGTGTGAGCAGTGCTGTGTGGAACTCTCTTCAGTCCTCCAGTATGACGCATTTGTCATGTCTACAACTTCCACATGTGCTCATTCAAATTGTCTTTGGCCTACTGGGTTATATATTTTTAAATTAAAATCTTCCCTTTACATTATATATAATAAATATGAGTTGCTCATATTTTTTACTTTAATAATTTACTATCTTTAATTTTCTTCACTTTGGTCTTCCATTTATTATTTTTCCCAAAGGCATCTTTTGGAGGTGGATTTTCTCATGTTTAAGGCATCTGATTATAAGAATCACATTCCTTAGAATTTATTTTGGGAGATTATAAGTGGTCTGATTTTAATATAGGATTTTTATTCAGCCCAGTACAATTGAGTGCTATGATCATGTTCAGGATTCCCTGTATCCAAATACGGTACGTGGTCTGTAATCCTAGGGCTTCGGTTAGACAGGATTTCCAGAGCAAATTGACTAGTTAGATTAAGCCAAACCCATGGGTTCCATCGGGAGGTGTTGATTCAGTAAACAAGGTGCAGAGTGATCCAGGACACCGAGTGGCGATCGCTGATCTCCACATGCACAGACACATACATAAACATGCCCCCCATACATGTGAACATGCATACACACACATGCACACATCATACACACAAAACTCATGCAAAAAATGAAGACTGCCTGACAAGCTTCTCCCTCCAAATGTTGTCCTATCTTTCCTACTGTTACTGGTTTTCCAGGACACACATAGAGTGGGTGCTCAGTAGTAGTTGATCAGAGTTTTGTGAAAAAGTAACATGAGGTTGTCATTCATCTGATCTACAATTTAGGATTTAAAAACCGAAGCCATTGTTGTTCTTATGTTTATTGAAAAAGGGCCTGATGTGAGAGTATGATGACCCTTGCACATTGAACTCACAAGTATAATAACATGACTGGGTTACAGGCTTTCTATGTAGAACATTAAATCTACACACCATTTCCCACCTTTCCTTTCCCAAGCAGAAATCAACATGAACATATTTAAAATAGTCGTGAACATGTGACAAATGGAGACAAAATACTTGGCATCACTGACTGGCTTATACTGCCAAGTCACATTGGCAGTAGTAGTCATGGTATTATTTATTTTAATTTTTAAAATTTCATTTATTTTATGAGACAGAGGAAGAGAGAGAGAATTGGCATGCCAGGGCCTTTAGCCACTGCAGCCGAATGTCAGACGCAGGCGCCACCTTGTGTGCACTTGTGACCTTGTAAGAATGCATCACCTTCTACGTCGGGCTTATGTGGGATCTGAGGAGTCAAACATGGGTCCTCAGTCTTTGCAGGCAAGTGCCTTAACCACTAAGCCATTTCTCCAGCCCTGTATCATTTATTTTAAATCTAACCAAAATTAATACCATAATTCTCCCTTAAGCGAATTTGCCCACAAAATAAAGACAAACATGTGTAGCAATTAGTTGCAAGGACACTTGAAATAAAGAGCCATTCTTTTGTTGCTGTTTGTCTGATTTTTTTGTTGCTGTTTTTGTGGGGTTTTTTTTGTTTTTGTTTTTGTTTTGTTTTTATTGGTTGTTCTAGGTGGGGTCTCACTCTAGTCCAGGCTGACCTGGAATTCACTATGGAGTCTTATGGAGTATCAGGTGGCCTCTAACTCAAGGCGATCCTCCTACCTCTGCCTCACAAGTGCTGCTGGGATTAAAGGCATGTGCTGCCACGCCCAGCTTTGTTTATTTTTTGAGGTAGGGTCTCGCTCTAGCCCAGGATGACCTGATGTTCACTATGTAGTCTCAGGGTGGCCTTGAGCTCACAGCATCCTGAGTGCTGGGATTAAAGGTGTGGGCCACCACACCTGGCCTTGAGCCATTCTCTATTTAAGAATTTCCCATCTCTTTACATTCCTTCAATGAGTTCTTTTGTCATAACAGGAAGTAGATTTCTGCAGGCAGACAGAAGTTTCAGGTGAGAACCTGCGATTAGAGTTGGGTTGTGTAATGTCAGTCCACACATTTCATGCTCTTGCCTAATACAGACCTTTAAGACATAAGCAGCATAATTTTAGTAAAATTAATCATACAGAATAAGGAGCTTCATTATGTCACCTTCATATATCCTGTAATGTACTTTGCTATGCACTCTTTCATCCCTCTCCCTTTCCCCTTGTCCTCTTCTCATCACGAGTAGCCCTCAGGACTCCATGACTACGCCCACTCAGACTGTGCCTGCGAGTGACAGCGCACGTTATGTCTGCTTGTGGGCCAGCTAAAAGCTATTTGCTTGACATAAAGATCTCTAGTGCCACCCAATTTCCTACAAACACCATAATTTTGTTCCTTATACTTGCGTAAAACTCTCTTGTATGCATATGCATATACACCTTTTTCATCTACTCATTTGATGAGCACCTAAGCTGAGTCCATAATTTAGCTATTATGAAAAGCTTTTTATTAACATGGGTATGCAAACATTTCTGTAGTAGTCTGACTTTGATTCTTTTGGGTATCTCCCCTGAAGTGAAAAGATAACATGATATAATTTAATTTTTATAGAACCTCAGTACTGATTGCCACAGTGGCTGAACTAATGTGCATTCCCAGCAACATAGTATACCCGCTCTTCTCCACAGCCGCTGTCCTTCTCTTAACCAACATTTATTGTTACCTTTTTCTTGAGGAAATCCATGCTAGCATGGGATCCCAGTGTAATTTTGATTTCCTTTTTTTTTTTTTTTTTTTTTTTTTTGGTTTCTTGAGGTAGGCTCTCACTGTAGCTCAGGATGACCTGGAATTCTCCGATGTACTCTCAGGCTGGCCTCGAACTCACAGTGATCATCCTGACTCTGCCTCCTGAGTGCTGAGATTAAGGTGTGTGCCACCACACCCGGCTTGATTTGCTTTCTTAATGGAGAGGTACAGCACTTCAATAGACACACAGTTTGTGCTCGGTGAGGCAAATTAACAAAAACAAAACAAAACTAAACAAAATCTCTAGTTGAACACTAACAGATTTACTGTTTGGCATTGGGTGGGGAGATACTTGTTAAAAACTGAGTTTTCCAGAGCTGTAGTGAGATGTGGGGTGACAAGGATGGCTTCCGAAGACCTGCCTCACCTCAAACTCAGGCTCGAGTCTGATGCACACCTCCAGTCTACTGCCCTGAGAAATGTGCATGTGAGCAAGGAATGGAACCAGCTGAGATTACTTTTCATTGTCAAATGTCACCATAGCAAATAGAAGCTAGTCTATTTCCTGTCCTTTATGTGTGGTCTTTTGTAACAAACATCAGTTCAGAGGGTCTGTATCTGCATCCTGACACATGTTCATGTTCCACAAAGCACACACAGACACACACACACACACACACAGAGAGAGAGAGAGAGAGAGAGAGAGAGAGAGAAATAAAAAAAAAAAACATTTGGATTTAAACATGGGCAGTATAATCCTAGGTCTGGGTCATAACTGTTTTTTTCCACTTCTTGGGTTCCCCTCAACCCTTGGGACTCACTTATAGAATAATGAACATTAAGATACAAAAGCAGAGCCGCCCGTTGGGCACAGCACCCGCCATGAATGATTATTCTGGAAATTCATAACTGCCTTAGTCAACATGGGGCTTGGGGGAGACTAAGGTTTTAGACAATTTTTTTTTTTATGTGTAGCTGTGTTTTGTAGCTAAAGCAAACAGCAGAAACATGAATTTTGAATACATTTAAAATCGAGTGAAAGGACATAGGGTGGAAATTTGTGCAAATGACAGAAAAGTTACCATCAGTACCCCGCCATGTGGCCCAGAGCAGAAGCGATCCCTGTGGTTCAAGCTGTGAGAGAGGGGCCAAGGCAGAGGACGCGCACGGGTCCTGAGAGTCTCGTGGACACTGACGGCTGCACTCTGGTGCTACTGTGCCTTGGCCTCTTCCATGGGTCGCGCTAATCTAACACCAGGGTGATCCTTGCAGGTGAATGCTTCACTCATCTGGGCCTGCCCCGAGGGCCCCTTCGAGAGCAGCCGTCCAGAGTGACTCCGGTGTCTTCCCGCCACTAGTAACTGACAGCATAAAACAGCAATCGGAAGCAAAGTGGGAACAGCATGGCTTCAGAATGAGAACTCCACAGCTTGAGCCTTGTGGGACTGATCCCTGAGGCAGACCAGCCTTGAGGCAGTCACGGCTGGACTCTGTTCTGTGGAACCAGTCACCAGGAAAGGGTAATCATTCACTGTGGACCCGTGACCTAGTCACTCAGAGCAACATACGCATCGAAGGATCCTGTGCATGTGATGTTGTCAGAATCACGTGCTCGCATCTGTCTAGACCCTTGAGAGTGGGATTGGTATGTGTCAGTTGAGCGGAAGTATTTATGTTGTATCTGGGGAGCAGCAATTGGTATGGATAGCAATATTTTAATTAGTCATAGTAGCAATGGCAGAAAGTTTAGAAAAGAATGTGCGCACTACATGTTATTGTTATCCTTTTAACTTCTACTGTAGACATCCAGCTGAAAAATCTTGTTATTCTACCAGCAAACTGTTGAGAATCATTTATGAGATAAAAACGTTCTTTTTGAACATAAGATCCTGAGAATTGCCAAAGCTCTCTATGTAACAGAATACATCGACCTAGATATTCCAAGCCAGTCTGATTACGGAAGAACACTTTGTAAACAATAACTAACAAGACGGCAGGAATGGATCACTTAAATTTCTCCTCATTAAGCATCTATACCTCAAGCTGGATGCTACCAAGTAGTGAATTATTGAAATAATGAAACTAAGTATAGTTTCTCAGTTGCCACATCACTGGCTTTCTGGGTACCCAGAAATTATGAAAATCGTGAAAGCCATGCCAGTTAAGCTTTGGAATTGGGATCAGAAAAAAAAATTACAATAAATCTCATTTTTACTCTACTTATATACCATTGTTTACTTTTGAGTGCCAAGAACACTAGTAAAGACGATGGCTGTTTGTCATTGGGGCAAAGAACTCCTCCCGGCTGTAGCAGCGCAGATGTATGCTCGGTAGAAAGGCCTTGCCTACTGACAGGAAGCTAGCCTCTGGCGTGTGCTGTCATGAGCATCCTTTGTGGAGTCTCCTTTGCCACGCTCTCTGTGTCGGGGAAATTCTGAATTTCAAACTGTTCTAATACCATTGGAGAGTGTATCCACATGCATCTGATGGGGCTGGAGGCCGTGCGCCATGGGTCCCGCCCGTGGAAGGAGCTGCTTGTGGGCATGCTGCTGTCTTCCACCGGGAAGCTGGGCAGCAGCGGACGACTGCTCCCTGGGTGCCTGTGCAGGGTGTTTCCTTAAGTGGAAGCCGTAGTGAAGCTGCCAAAGGGCAGGCAGGATCTTAAAATGCTCCCCGACACTCTGGAGGTGTTTGAGTTAATGTAGAGCATCTGAAATGGGTGGTTAGTGAGCTCGTAAGTAGTCCTTATGACTCCAAAGTACTGTTTTGCCAGAGCATATAATGAAAATCATATAAAATCGATTATAAATAGGCACTTGTAGAAGTATGCTTCCCTATTTTTACATCAGAGTGTTAAGACGTGCTTTACGTCATCTCACTTGCTAATGTGAATGCCATGCCTTAGTGCCCCGCTGCCTGTCTCCTTGCTGTTAAGAATAACCTGGCTTTGAAACCCGCCCTGCGCCCACTTCCAACCAAAGTGTATCATTATTATTGTGCCACGGTTTTCCTTTTCTATAGAATAGAAAGAAAACAACGTCATTTAAGGTGTCCACTGTTCTGGAGTATGGTACTTATGTCTAACATGTAAGAGTCATACAGTATTGGAGAATGACTGAATTCAAGGAGGAATTACACCTGTAGTCAGACCACACCAGCAGGCGGATCGTGGACTAGCAGCTATGAAAATCTCAGTCAGAAACAAGTTTTACTATGTGATCACTATGTTGCAAGGTTTTTGCTTTTTTGTATTAGAGACGTTCATGTTCAGTTTCTTACGCATGTTAAATTGACAAATAATCATTGCTTTATTTATGGGACAATGAGATGCTTTTTAACATAATTTTATTTGAAACATTATTGTTGTATGGACAAATCATGTATTGGTCTCATCCCTCTCCTCCCTGCCCCATTCCACGAAGCACCTCCTCAGTGGGATTGCTGATCTTCACCACGGGGTTATGAGCTGAGTTGTGAGAGCAGCAGCCAGTCGTTATGGGGCAGGGAACAGCGACTCTGGGTACACCTTCCCACCCTGTAGCTCTGAGAGTATTTCTGTCCCTCTTCTGCAGTGTTCCCTGAGCCGTGGTGGCTGTCCTGTACGTCGACTGTAGTGTTCAGCTCTTAGCTACTTCTGGATTTTTGCTTTGATATGCTTGAGTATCCTCAGTGTCTGTTGCCGTCTCCCTGGCCCAGGCTGACAGGCTGGCCACGAAAGCTGCACTCTTGCTTAACTCACCAGTTCCTCTGGGATTGCGCCTGGACTCTGGCTGATGTCCTCTTTACATCATAGGGAGTCAGCTGTCTTTCGTTGTCATGTGGATGGATTTTGGTTCTTCCTGGTTTTGCACTTCCTTCTGTAAAAGAATAAACAGATTCTACAACAGAAAGTGAGAGTGGTATGGATTAAAGGGGATAAGCATGGTTAATTAAGAGAGATTTTGATGGGTGTCACCTCTCCTTCAGTAAAGATTAGTGGGAATGTCCAGTGGAGCCCAGGGCCCTCATCTCCAGGATTCTGGTTGGCACCAGTCATGAGTTCCTTCCCACTGAGGGCCCTCCTATCCCAATGGAGAGCCAGTGGTTGCTTGCTTGGGCTGAGCGCCACTGTTGTTCAGATGAGTGCATGTTGTCCTGCTGGGCGATTTCGTACCTAGCACTATCTCCTGCTTGTTTTGATGGGGCTGCAGCGCATATGAAAAATCCATCACCTCACGTATTTATACTTTTTGTTATGAAAACATTTGAAATCTCTTTTATTAGTTTTGAACTAAACAGTACATTATTATATTGTAGCGCCCATTCTGTACAAAAGATCACTGGGGTTTATTTCTATTAAGTTTATATGGAGGTCCATTATAACAAAAAATATCCAACATTATTTTTCAAACACTTAACTTAGCAAACAAAGAAAGAATTTTGTTGCCAAATGCTTGAGTACCACAAAAACTCTGAGCAGTGCTAAGAGATACCTGGAACATCTTTAAGTTAAACTGCAGAGCTGCTAATCAACATTCCTTCAGTTCAGTTAATCTCATTAACTAATACATAAAACAAAATGGGATAGAGCTAGAAGTTCATATCTATGAAAAAAGTTACTTGTATCTTCTGTCCTTCTCTAGTGGTTTGCAAACTTGAGAGGCCAGAGGGATCACTTGGAATGGGCTGTCCAGAAGGGATTACTGTCACCTGTCCCCTTCCACTGGTTTCTGACTCAGTAGTATTCAATGAATCTCAGAATTTAAATTTGTTAAATACTAGGTGATTGCGATGAAATAAGTCTTGGAACTTTAACTACTCTACCTATGAAATGCACTAAAAGAAGAATTAACATTATTGATTTTGTATAGTGAGTATGAAAATTCTATATATGCTTATTTTATCAGCGACTCTGCTGAGCACTTTCCATAGAGAATTGTATTTAGTCATCCACAAGTGGATGAGGCAAGCTTTGATTTTGGCTTTGATTGTAGATGAGAAGATGAAAAGTCAAAAAGTTAAAAACCAATTCTTATCTACCTGATGATAGCTACTAATTGGCAGATTTTGGATTTAAGTGTTGTACTGTACCTCCAGACTTCTTGCTTGTAACACCAGAGACAATAATTTTTGCTCATCAAATTTTTTTATATTTATTACTTGTATATTTTTTGAGTACATATTTTTCATATACTATGAATTTTACTTTCCTGAGATATGTTAAGAATGAAAATACTGTATTTATTATTATTATTATTGTCATTATCATTATTATCATTGGTTTTTCAAGGTAGGGTCTTATTCTAGCTTAGGCTGTCCTGGAATTCACTCTGTAGTCTTAGGGTGGCCTTGAACTCATGGCATTTTAACATAATATTCTGTGTAATGGGGAATGTGGAAATGCTTTTTGCTTTTCTTCAATCTATAAATAGCCAAGGAACAAATAAGGAAAAAAACTGCCTGCTACAAAATTATCATTGTGAAAAAATGCTCTTGTAAACATGGAGAGCATAGAAAATAGGGCAAAAGAACGCTCAGCATTCTACTTCGGGGAAAGTATGTCAGAGACAGACAAATGAGAAATGCACCATCTCGGTAACATCCACAACCGAGGATGGGGTAGCACTTGAGTGTTTTTTTTTTTTAAAAGATTTTATTTTCATTTATTTATTTATTAGTGACAGACCAAGGGAGAGAGAGAAAGAGAGAGAGAATGGGCCTCTAGCCACTGTAAATGAACTCCAGATCCATGTGCCACCATGTGCATCTGGCTTACGTGGGACCTGGAGAATTGAACGTGGGTCCTTAGACTTGACAGGCATGTGCCGTAACTGCTAAGCCATCTCTCCAGCCTCATTTGAGTGTTTTTGAAGCATATTTTATACCATATGGTAAGACTGTTTATTATTATTTTTTACAAGAATTACAAGCTACATATTTGAGGGAGAAAGTGAATCATTTCATTAGAATTTCCTGTTGCACTTACACGAGTGCAGATGAGTGCCTGCTCCGAAGCGGTGGGTTGTGCTCTCCTTTCACCCTCCTCCTCGTGTGAATTTCCCTCAGGAACCATGGTCGGAACAGAGAGCGGTTGTCAGGAAAGCCTCTGAGGAAAAGCTCCCTGTGTGCTTCTGGGGCGAGTGACTCGTAGACACCCCCGAGCACTCCGTTTCTGCTTCTTCCTTGACAGTTTTCTGAAGGAAAGAGGGAGGCCTCGCTCCCACGTGCACGCAGATCCCTCTCCTACCTGTGCAGGCTGTCCTGTTCCCAAGGTCTCCCTCCAAGAAAATGGGAATTCACTCCCTGCCTGCAGGCCAGGGAACCAGGGATTTTCATTTTTTCCACAAGACATTCCTACTCATCAGAAACACTGGCTAACGTAAGCTAAGAAACGCAGAAAAACACTTACAAAACAGGCTATTTCTGCCATTTGAGATGAAAAGTACATGACTTTTATTGTTTTATTTTATTATTAATTCTGTACTTTATATGGGCACACCATGTGTTGCTACCTTCTCCCGCTCCTGCCCTCCCCATTCCACTCAGGGCCCTCCTCAGCGGGTGAAGAGCTGTGGCAGCTGCAGGCAGTCCCTGTGGGCAGGAGGGCAGTGTCTGCATATTCTCTCCCAACCTGTAGCTCTTACAGTCTTTCTGCCCCCACTTCTGCAAAATTTCCCAAGCTAGGATGGGTGTTTAAGTCGACTTTGGTATTAAGCTCTCAGAAGCTTCTGGATTTCTGCTTTGATGCATGTTGAGTACCCTCGGTGTCTGTCTCCATGACCCTGGTGCAAGTGGTCAGGCTCAGCATGGGAGCAGCACTCTTGCTGGCCTCACCAATTCCTCTGCTGACCAGCCTTGTCCCTAGTGGATATGCAGGGGTAGTTCATCTTCTTCCAGGAAGTCGGCTATCTTTTCTTGTCTTGCTGATAAATTTTGGTTTTCTTGATTCTTACTGCTGTCTGATATCATCCCATGAGCTGTAGCATGGTTACAAATCTAAGTTTGCCATCTTAATCAGAAGTCCCTCGTGATTTTTTTTTTAATTTGGGTTGGATTCAAAGGAAAACTGTTTCCATAAGACAATCTGGGCACTAGGGGTATATCCCAATGCATAAACCACATGTCACATAAGTAAGTTCTGGACCTCAGGTCCCCAGCATCCATATAAAAACAGACCTCTATAGTGTGTGCCTGTAATCCCAGTGTGCCCAACAGTGAGACGCCTGTAACCGGGGGTGCCACAGTGAGACGCCTGTCAGAGTTTGTTCAAAATGTAGTGCTCAGGCCCTTACCCAGACTAGCTCATAATGTGCAGTTCCACTGGACCCTGGCGTCATTTGAATGTACATCAAGATTTGAGAAGAAGTGTCATGGATGTCTGCTGATGGTCCAAAGTGTCATGACTGGTCCACTGGCAGTCAAAATGGGCTTGTGTGAATCAAAGAACTGGAGATGCCTTAGGTGACAGTGCTGGCGTTGAGAAGGGAACCCTCTGCAGACGCAAGAACTGCACGGTTGCCATGGAAAGGAGTTAGATTTGGAGGGGCTGGGCTATCCTAGGTCTGCTGGTCAAGTCTGAGGCTGCTGCTGAGGTCCGGCCTTCTTTTCCTCCTGACTTCCAATGTTTGTGTGGCTCTGTGCGCTGAGGCATCACTCACTTGTGGGTGCCAGGAGTCTTCCAGAAGGCCTGACACCTTCCTGGGCATCTGAGTTTGGAGGGCTAGACACTGGCCACTCAGAAGTGTAAACACAGACCTCATGCTGGGTTGTTTCCTAATTGACAGACTGTTGCAGTCAAGTTCGCGTTGCTGGCCGAAATCACCCAGCCAAGAGCAGCTTGTGTGAAAAAGGTTTATTTTGGCTTACAGGCTTAAGGGGAAGCTCCATGATAAATAGTGGGAAATGACGACATGAGCAGAGAGTGGACATCACCTCCTGGCCAACATAAGGTGGCCCACAGCAACAGGAGAGTGTGTCAAACACTGGCAAGGGGAAACTGGCTATGATACCCATAAGCCTGCCCCCAACAGTACACTGCCTCCAGGAGGTGTTCCCAAATCTCCATCAGCTGGGAACCTAGTATTCTGAACTCCTAAATCTGTGGGGACACCTGAATCAAACCACCACACATTCCTTTGCATTTAACTTGAGGTTTTGCATTGGATGCAAGAATTAATGTTAATTGAGAATCTTTGGAAGAGGAAGGTCTTTGTGCATGTGAACATGCGTTGCTCTTGCCGTCTTCATCCTGAGTGTGTGTGAACTTGCTTTTCCTCTGTCCCCCTCTCAAGCCCCCGGTGGCTGCCACTTCCAAGAAGTGCTAGTGGCTGGGTTAAAGTTTCCACTAATTGCTTTGTTATTTCATAAGAGGCATTAAGTGCTAACACAATTTCCCTCTCCTCTGAATTGCTTACTGCTTTATGCAGAGTGACTAGTTCTAACTCCTTGCCATTGCCCCCACCCCCCACCCTTGTGTCCCATGGGAGTGAAGAAACAGCATGGCTTCTTGAGTGGCCATCCTCTGCCTGCAGGAATGGATTCTTGCTTCCTAATAGAAAACTTTTTTTTCTGTGATACATTCATTAAAGTTTATTTCCTGAGTTGGAGGTCCATTTTCTCCCAACCTTTTTCTGATTTTTTCTTGGCTATTTATGAGCTCATACAATAATTTGAAATAATAGATCAAAATGTTTTCTATGAAGAGTGGTTTTCTTACTGTCAATTTTGCTATTTCTTTTTACTATATTTTAAATTATTCTGGGCTTTTAGACTACTCATGCTACTTCAACAAACACGCACACACACAGTCACTACAACACGTTTATATCGGACACATTCAAACTCATTCAACAAAGCCCACATCTGATATCCTGACAATACCCACAGGCACACACACCCTAGGAAATTCCACCAGTGACTACACCTGCTTTACTCAGATATTTTTCCACCCCTGGGAAGGTAGATTTCCTACTGTAGATGTTTAATACTTAAAAAATATGTTAGAGTTCAAAGTTCTTCCTATACTGTTGATTAGAACATTAAAAATTTTGGAAGAAAGCACCTTTAACCACTGAACTATCTTTCTAGCCCAGAGCATTTTAATAATTTGGAATTGAAATTGGCTTGAAGACTGTTCTTTGATAAGCAGTTGGAGATTAAATATTTTATGTTTCTAATAAATGTTGTGATTATTCCTCAGGAAGCTGACTTGCATTTGGCATGCAGCATTCAGGGGGCTTACTGGGCTGCTCGTGGGGTCAACACTATGGAAGAGAAAGGGCAAGAAGAGAAGTGTGTTCGTCAGAGTTCTCCAGACAGACCAAAGGATTCAGATGCAGACATATGCAGAAAGAGGTACAGAACATAGATAAGCACTAGTCTCACATGACACTGGCAGAGAAGGCCCGTGGCAGACGCCGGGCAAGCTGGGGCCCGAGGAAGAGGGGGCATTTCTCATTTCAAGTTAGAAAGCCTTAGAACCTTTGAAGCTAACGGTAAAAACTTTTCAACACTGGGCAAAACCTCTTTTGTGAATTAGAATCATCACTTCTAATAAGGTCTTAATGTTTCCATCACTTCCTCTCCAGCCTTTGCAGCAAACTTTAATGATGTCAATTATATCTGCATTCGGAGGGCAAAGGCAGAAACCGCCAGCCCTGGTTTGTGTAAGTCTGAAGTCCAGAGACGCGAGTCTGAGGATCAGACGTCGGGGACAGTAATAAAGGAGAGTCCTTGCTACAGGACAGAAAGTGGAATTGAAGTTCATTTTCTTTCCTTCTTTGTTCTTTGTGGGTCGCAGCCAACCAAATGGCACCACCCACATGAAGGATAGTCTTTTTCACTCAACCTGATCACAGGCCAATCTCTTCTGAAAATATCCTGACAGGCAAACCCATAATTTAGTTTTGTCCATCCTCTAAGTAGTCCTTAGTGGAGTGAACATGACTTCTGAAATTAGCTGGGCCAGAAAAGGCAGAAAGAGAAGGGGATTTTTTCTAAGCAGTGTCTTAACTTTGGCAAGATACTCAAAGGAAAAAAGGCTGGAAAAGCACACATCAAAAGGGTGTTGGGTCTGGGTGGCTTAATGTTTTTTTCCTGAATCCTTTTCTGAGTTGCCCCAGTTTGGTAATAATAATAATAAAATAATTGTATAAATAAAAATAAAATAATATATGATATAAATATTTATAAATAATAAGATGAGTCCCTAGTGGCAGGGGCTCATGCTTCCCCTGTGGATCAACAGTGGCAGGCCACAGTGTCATGCTCTCGCCCGTTCCCTCACCCTCAGCTGCCTACGCTGCATTCTGTGTCCCTTGCTCTCTGCCCGTGGTACTCGGCCATGTGAGCTATATTGGAGACACGTGTATCAACCACCCTTACTTTTCACCACTGGAGTAGACCTCGCTTGTGAATTTAGAATGATTACTTCTGCCATCATCTTAACATTTTTGTTCACTTGTTCTCTGGCCTTGGGTGTTAGCCTGTGATGATGATCGCTATGTGTGCAGGATATTGTTTTCATTGCTTGCAAGAAAGAAACCCATGTCTGTAGAGTAATTTACTTTTAAGATTCCACAGAAGAAACAGGCTGTTGCTATATGTGTGTGTTTGGAAGCTAACTTTTTTTTTTTTTTTTAACCCTGGAGTTAGGTAATTGTCAGTGGAAAAGCTCTAGTGAGGAAGCCATGATCTGTATATGATCACTGTACTCCACGAACTAAAATCAAGCTTGCTAATTGCCAAAAGAAAACTGGAAATGTATAGTGATTGATGAAATGAGTAGTGTTAAGATCAAAATGTAATGTGTGCTTTATGAAAATATTCTTGTGTATCACAATATCATATACAACGAATATATATATATATATATATATATATATATATATATAATGTAAACTAGAATAATAAAACTAAAACTAAATAGTAAAATTATATTTGGCAGCCCTCTTCCCCCCCGCCAAAAAAAAACCCACAGATCTCTGTATGGTTAGAAAGATGGACATGGTTGTCCACTAGTATGTGGTTGAGGTGTTGGATTCTGGACCATCCTGCATTTTAGTATTTGAAGTATAATGCTCAGGTTCAAGTCATTAAGACCTGTGGGCCCCGCACCTCAGTTCTAAAGGGTTGGTCTTCTGAACCTGCCTGTAGATGGACTATCCCTGTCACCTGTCTCATCACACCTGTTCTGAGGGTGTCTCCCCCCCATCCCTTTGCCCCTCGCTTGAGTGCTGTGGCTCCCAGGCCTGGAAGCAGAGAGGAGGGGTCTCTCTCTAGGGCACAAGCACAGGCCCTGTGAGTCCTGTGTTTGCTGGGAAACCAATGCCTCCCTTAGACATGAGGCCAAAATGGGTCTAAAGTTGAAATTAAAGTGAGCTGGAAGTTATAGGAACTGAATTGGGATTATTCATTT
The DNA here is from genome assembly GCF_020740685.1 of Jaculus jaculus. NCBI lineage: Eukaryota > Metazoa > Chordata > Mammalia > Rodentia > Dipodidae > Jaculus > Jaculus jaculus. Next base: position 90,932,818 of record NC_059114.1, read on the forward strand.
CCTCACATTTTTGAGGCCAGCGATAGTTACCAAGGAATCTTTCAGCTGGCAAATCTATTGCATGTTGTGATGTGATGAGCCAGGCTCCCAACCTCAGCTCACACTGCTTCCCACTTAGAGCCACTCCACACACTTTATCATGAAGAATCTGAGGCAAAACCAAATGAACTGGCCTGGAGAGATGGCTTAGCAGCTAAGGAACTTGCCTTCAATGCCCAAGGACCCAGATGCAACTACCCAGAAACCACATAAGCCAGATGCACATCATGGCTCATGCATCTGGAGTTTGCTTGCAGTGGTCAGAAGCCCTGACGTGTTCATTCTCTCTCATAAGTAAATAAAAATAAATTATTTAAAATATTTTTATTTATTTACAGACAGAGAAAGCTAGCAGAGAGACAGAGAGAATGGCACTACAGGGCCTCCAGCCCCTGCAAACGGACTCCGGATGCATGAGCCACTTTGTGGCTCCGGAATTATGTGGATACTGAGGAAGTGAACTTGGGTCATTAGGCTCTGATGGCAAGTGCATTCACCACTGAGCTAGATCTCCAGCTCAAAATAAATATTTAAAACCAAATGAACTAATGAAATCAGGAAGACTCAAGGTTGCCAATTTGGTAGAGATATTTTCTTATTGGAAACAAAGTGAAATGCAGGGCACAATATTGTTTAAAGTTCAGAAGAGCTACAGCTTAAAAGGAAGTCTTATTGGCATATGGTATAAATTGCCAATATAAATTATTGTTCCTAATTAATATTGGACTAATGGAGTTGTCAGAAGGATTTGGATAATTCTCTTGTGGATTCTAGACACATATACTGGCTTATTTAAAGACCCTAAAGCAAGCAAGATGTCTAAAATCCATTATCATAAGATTAGTTGAAGGTATCATTTTCAAATTCTTATTTATTTATTTTATTTTTATTTTTTTATTTTTCTCAATTTTTATTAACTTTTTCCATGATTATAAAAAATATCCCATGGTAGTACCCTCCCTTTCCCCCTCTGCTTTCCCCTTTGAAATTCCATTCTCCATCATATCCCCTTGCCATTTCAATCATTCTACTTACATATATACAATACCAACCTATTAAGTACCCTCCTCCCTTCTTTTCTCTTCCCTTTGTATCTCCTTTTTAACTTAATGGCCTCTGCTACTGAGTTTTTTCCTTCTCACGCAGAAGCCCAATCATCTGAAACTAGGATCCACATATGAGGGAGAACATGTGGTGCTTGGCTTTCTGGGCCTGGGTTACCTCACTTGGTATAATCCTTTCCAGATCCATCCATTTTTCTGCAAATTTCATAACTTGAGTTTTCTTTACCACTGAGTAGAACTCCATTGTATAAATGTGCCACATCTTCATTATCCACTCATCAGTTGAGGGACATCTAGTTTGGTTCCATTTCCCAGCTATTATAAATCGAGCAGCAATAAACATGGTTGAGCACATACTTCTAAGGAAATGAGATGAGTCCTTAGGATATATGCCTAGGAGTGCTATAGCTGGGTCATATGGAGATCAATCTTTAGCTGGTTTAAGAACTTCCACACTGATTTCCACAATGGCTGGACCAGATTGCATTCCCACCAACTGTGAAGGGTTCCTCTTTTTTCACATCCCCACCAACATTTATGATCATTTCTTTTCATGATGGTAGCCAATCTGACAGGAGTGAGATGGAATCTCAATGTTGTTTTAATCTGCATTTCCCTGATGACTAGTGATGTAGAACATTTTTTTAGATGCTTATATGCCATTTGTATTTCTTCCTTTGAGAACTCTCTATTTAGCTCCATAGCCCATTTTTTGATTGGCTTGTTTGATTCCTTATTATTTAACTTTTTGAGTTCTTTGTATATCCTAGATATTAATCCTCTATCAGATATATAGCTGGCGAAGATTTTTTCCCATTCTGTAGTTTGCCTCTTTGCTTTTTTACACTGTGTCCTTTGCAGTGCAAAATCTTTGTAATTTCATGAGGTGGTCCCAGTGATTAATCAGTGGTTTTATTGCCTGAGCAATTGGTGTTGTATTCAGAAAGTCTTTGCCAAGACCGATATGTTGAAGGGTTTCCCCTACTTTTTCCTCTAGCAGTTTCAGAGTTTCAGGTCTGATGTTAAAGTCTTTAATCCATTTGGACTTAATTCTTGTGCATGGCGAGAGAGAAGAATCTATTTTCATCCTTCTGCAGATATCTATCCAGTTTTCCCAACACCATTTGCTGAAGAGGCTGTCTTTTCTTCAATGAGTATTTTTCGCATTTTTATTGAATTTCAGGTGGCTATAGCTATTTGGGCTTACATCTGGGTCCTCTATGCTGTTCCACTGATCTTCATGTCTGTTTTTGTGCCAGTACCACGCTGTTTTTGTTACTATGGCTCTGTAGTATAGGTTAAAATCAGTAATGGTGATACCACCAGCCTTACTTTTTTTGCTCAGTATTATTTTAGATATTCGAGTTTTTTGTGATTTCAAATGAATTCTTGGATTGCTTTTTCTATTTCCATGAAGAATGCTTTTGGAATTTTGATAGGGATTGCATTAAATGTGTAGATTGCTTTTGGTAAGATTGCCATTTTCACAATATTGATTCTTCCAATCCAGGAACAAGGGTTGTTTTTCCATGAAGATATCATTTTTTACGTCCAGTTTTATGACAGTATGTCTAAATCTCTTTGCGATCTTGTCTTGAATAAAGCTTAAACTACCTGCATGATCATGGCTGACTTTGAGGCCCCATTCACACTCATACTCATGCTAAGCACTCGGTAGCTTCACTGTTTGCTTTGAATTAAGCCATGAGGAGGACACCTCTTTCCAGACTCAACAGTGCTTGACTGTGGTCCTGCGGGAATATTGCTTTTCCTTGTGAGTTTTTCTTGTGTTCCAAAGCAGAATCCGAAATTGCTCAACGATGGCTCACATTGTGTAGACCCATAGGGTGCATGGTTTTGTCTGTGTGGGGTAGGGGGCATTGGGCGTTGAACCCAGGGCCACTGTACGCTGTGGGGACACTTTCACTGCTGAGCTACATGGCAGCCTCAGCCTCCTAGTTGCATTTCTTTTTAGGAGCTGCACAAGACCTAGCCTTCTTCTCTACTTTCCTGGACTTCTTTGAAAGAGGCTGTGCATTTGCATTTGAATTTTTTAAAGCATTTTCAAATTTTCACTCATTTTTATTTGAGAGAGAGACAGAGAGAGAGAATAGGCACACCAGGGCCTCCAGCCATTGCAAACAAACTCCAGATGTATGTACCGCCTTGTGCATCTGGCTTTTGTGGGTTCTGGGGAACCAAACTGGATCCTTTCGCTTTGCGGGCAAGTGGTTTAACTGCTAAGCCATTCCTCCAGCTCACGTTTGACGTTTTAACTGATTAATTTTTTTAGTAATATTTCTAACACAATATATATTTTTTAAAGAAAGCCTGGTTTAAAATAAACAATAGAAGAGCACTGCTGAGTAGGGTGTAAACAGTATTGTCTTTGTGTTAGGGCTTGATTTCAGACTTTTTGGGCCAATGGTAGGTCCACTTACTTTTCCAGATCTCATAGGCAGTGACTGTAAAATATTGTCACATCACCACTTACTGCAGATTCCTGTCTGTCCATGTAAGCTATGTGTGACGTTGGGGTTTCTCTTCTAAAATATTGGGGGAGGTCAAGGTAGGGTTTACTCTAGTTCAAGCTGACTTGAAATTCACTACATATTCTCAGGGTGGCCTCAAATTCATGATGATCCTCTGACCACCACCTCCCAAGTGCTGGGATTAAAGTCATGTGCCACCACACCCGGGTCTGTGTTCTAAAATATTTCAGTTACTACATCTGTGTAAGCATACCAACCCCCTTGGATAAAGATAACCTCGGGAGTATCCCTTTGAGCCAGTTAACATCAATCCATTGTCCAGCCCCGGTGGCTCCACTGGATCACAGAAGTCCCGGGGTGGCCAGGCCGCATGCATGGGGGCCCCGGCTTCTGCTGGGCAGGGCGCTCTGCACTCCACCGGAATGTCTGTCAACTCAGACCATGGCTGAGATGCTCTCCAGGGGACGGCCCAAATGTCTTCTCTGGCAAGCTCAAGAAGGGTTGGGCGGTTCCGGCATGAGTTTATAAGTGAACCTTTGGATCATCCTTTGAGCAGCTGAGCAGTGCTTGGGAGTCCATGTCACCAGGCCCAGACTCTGCACCTCCCTTTGATGGTTTGTAAGGCAACTTACTTCCCATTCCTGTAAAAGCTATCCCAATCCCTCTGATATATTTCAATTACTATAAGCTTCCAAAATTTCCATGAACTAGAGGGTGAACTACCGAATATATTGTAAGAAATTTCATTACTTAAAATGAACCACTAGATGTAGAAAAGTCTTCATTGCATGAGTTGCCATCTTTAACTGGATGAACCCAGAGCGGCTATAAGAAAAGGAATGCCAGCCTGTTGTCGTCCCCCCCCCCCCCCAGCGTGCCCGCGTGCTGTGGTGATCACAGTTCCCAAATGCCTGTGCGCACACAGCACGCAGGCTCCTCGGAAACTCAGCACGGCGCTGCCATGATGGATGATGTTGTCAACAATGTTTTCATTCTTCCTGAGCCCTGTGCGCAACGCCTGGGTTCAGAGACAGAGTCTGAATGTGACGCTGATCGATCAGTTCCCCCCCCCCCCCCCGTGCTTCTGAATGTACCTCGCTTCACATGTATGCACATACTGCCTGGCAATGGAACATGGGCTCTGTCAGCATTGCTGGGGTCTGACATCATTCTGTTTATTTCCTAGATGAAAGTGTCTGTTCGTGTCTGTTTTTAGCAATGCTCTAGACCTTGATGCATCTCAGAATTCAGGTCATACACCATCGCTACTATGCAGACTGCTCCCCAGGTGCCTGTTTGGAAGACATTACACCCTTGTTTATAGCACACCTGAGTGTCCACTGTTCTCTACTCAGTGCTCAGGGACATATAAAGTGGAAGTTCACCCTATCTCATTAGAGTACACAGTAAAACTTAAAGGACAGGTTTATTGTGGTGTTGAGTATAGTGTCTCAGTAACTTCAAAGAATGCCATCTTGTGATAGAGTTCTTGGTACGAATCCATGACTGGGGAAACCATTAAAAGTATCAGAGCTTCATTGAAATGGCCTTTGGCTCCAACATTGGTCCTGTCCATCCTCAGTGAAGCAGACTGTGAAAGAATGAGAAAGAACAGACAGAGAAGTCCAGGGGAACATGGGAAAGGAAAGGAGCCCCTCGCGCTGGAGTCGGGTGGAAGCCTGTCAGCAGCAGAGGAGCAAGAGTCCCAGAGTGACTCAGTGAGCCTCTTTCAGGCCCTTCTCGTCAGAAGCTCACTGTGCAACTCTAGTGGTTTCTGGTTTTAGTGTGTCGGATCGTAATCCCATCGAAGACATGCCTGGAGCTACCTATTAGCTCAATTCTCAACATAACATGGGAAAGAAAAACCGTTTCTTTGAAACTCTTTCGGGATACTGCTTGAGCACCAATACAATGTTGTGTGTGTGTCTGTCTAATACTAAAACAAGTAATTATGACTCTCCTTTGAGGAGCCCGTGCCCATATTGGGCATGTCTTTCTTTCTTTCTGAGCTTCTTTCTTTCTCCTAATTCTTATGCTGAAGGCCTGTGTTAAAACACCTGTAAGAACATCTCCAACTCTGCTTCATACCAGCTAGGTTTGAAGTTCAGTTTTGCAGCAATGCCAGAAATCTTGGGTTCCCGTGAATGGAGTTCCCTAAAACACTAGTGAGCCCCTTGGGTTGCTGAGAGTGACAGGGTGGAGCTGTGTCTCTCTCCTCGCCACTGGCACGATGAGCTTAGCAGTTGCCGATGGGCAATGGCGCTCAAGGAGTTGGCAGAGAGAGAGAGTGGAGCAGGGAAGCCTTGAGTCTGGATCACACGTGAAGGTGGGTGGAAGGAGGTGGGCGTCAAGTCAGGCTCACAGGAAGCCTCCAGGAGGGTCTAATCACGATTGGGCACGAGTGCCGTTAGAGACCCTGGTCAGGCCTGGTGTGTCTTGTCCACGAGTGTCCTGGTTCACTCGCAGCCAGCTGCTGGCGGAGACGGCTCATAGGAAGGAGCGAAGTCCTCACCGAGCTCCACCAGCTCAAGCTTGTGAAGGTGAGCACGTAGCGCGCGCCTGGTAGCCCTGCCTCACATTGTGCGCAGGGTGCAAAATAAAGCTTGCCCATGCTAGCAATCTTTGCATGCTGTGTATGTGTGTGTTATGTGTGACGTGGTGTGTGTGTGTATGTGTGATGTGGTGAGAGAGAGAGAGTGTGTGTGTATATATGTTATGTGTGATGTGTGTAAGAGAGAGAGAATGTGTGTGTGTGAGAGAGAGTATGTGTGTATATGTTATGTGTGATGTGGTATGTGTGTGTATGTGTGATGTGGTGTGAGAGAGACAGTGTGTATGTATATATGTTATGTGTGATGTGTGTAAGAGAGAGTGTGTGTGTGTGTGTGTGAGAGAGAGAGAGAGAGAGAGAGAGTATGTGTGTACATGTTCTGTGTGATGTGGTGTAAGAGAGAGAGAGAGTGTGTGTGTGTGTGTATGTGTGTGTGTTATGTGTGTGTGAGTGTGTGTATTATGTGTGATGTGTGTGTATGTTATGTGTGATGTGTGTGAGTGTGTGTGTGTATTATGTATGATGTGTATGTGAGAGAATGTGTGTGTGTGATGTGTGACGTGGTGTGTGAGTGTGTGTGTGTGATGTGTGTGTGTGTGTGTATTATGTGTGATGTGGTGTGTGTGTGTGATATGTGTGTGAGAGAATGTGTATGTGTGTGATGTTGTGACGTGGTGTGTGTGTGTGTGTGATGTGTGAGTGTGTGTGATGTGTGAGTGTGTGTGTATTATGTGTGATGTGGTTGTGTGTGTGTGTGTGATGTGTGATGTGTGTGTGAGAGAATGTGTGTGTGTGTGTGATGTGTGACGTGGTGTGTGTGTGTGTGATGTGTGTGTGTGTGTGATGTGTGAGTGTGTGTGTATTATGTGTGATGTGGTGTGTGAGTGTTGTGTATTATGTGTGATGTGGTGTGTGTATGTGTGTATTATGTGTGATGTGGTGTGTGTGTGTGTGTGTATTATGTGTGATGTGGTGTGTGTGTGTGATATGTGATGTGTGTGTGAGAGAATGAGTGTGTGTGTGTGTATTATGTGCGATGTGTATGTGAGAGAATGTGTGTGTGTGATGTGTGACGTGGTGTGTGTGTGTGTGTGTGAGATGTGTGAGTGTGTGTGTATTATGTGTGATGTGGTGTGTGTGTGTGTGTGTGTGTGTGATGTGTGACGTGGGGTGTGAGTGTGGGGGAGCAGTTTATACGCATGTCTTTATGGCTGCCGGTGTTCAGGCCCCAGGTGCGCGTGCAGAGGCCAGAGCCGAGCGCCCCGTGCACTCCTCTATCCCTGTCCCGCGTGCTTTGCTTAAGACAACATTGCTCATTGAACCAGGAGCTGCACGTTTTGGTCATACCAGCTGACCAGTAAGCAGCAATGATTTCCTCATGTCCACTCCCTGCAGGAGAGGGCATCCTGGCATCCTTGGCCATGCCCAGCTTTTCACATGACTGCTGCATAAAAAACTCGGGCCTCACCCTTTTGCCACCAGGACCCTTACCCGCTGAGCAATCTCTCTAGCCCTAAGTTACCCATTTTAACCGTACAACTCAGTGACGTTAGTGCATTCACTGTGGGGCAGAGACACTGCCACAGTCCATTTCCAGAACTTTCCCATCTCCCAGCAGTGATGCTGGGTGCTGATGCCGTGGTTGTGCTGGAATTGACCTGCCAGCCTTTGGGGCAGTGTTCAGAAGCCCGACTGTTCAGGAACACCACAGGCTTGATGCCTTTCTTGGAGGGAGCCCTGCTGTCTTAGTGAGAACGGGCTGTTTGTGAAGCAAAACTGCAACCCGTCTTTTATGCATGCCGCTGCCCTTCTACTCTCTGCCACGAGTCAACGCAGCAAACGGCCCTTGCTGGCACCATGGCCCTTGCTGGCGCCACGGTCATGGGTGTCTCAGGCTCCAGAACTGCGGGCCAAAGTAAGCCTCTCTTCCTTATGAAGCACCTCGTCGCAGTTACTCAGTAGTGGCGACACGCTGCAGACTGGCCGCCCGTTAAGCAGTGATTCCCCCAGCCTTCACCTTTTACTGAAATGCAAACTTGCCTAGCTTAGATGCCTCACACAAACAGAGTCACGCAGCATGTGTCCCGCCACGTCTGCCTTATTTCACATAGCCTGATGTCTCCAAGATGCATCTATTGTAACATATACCATAGTTCCATTCTTTCTAAACCTTATTACTATATTTTAATATTTTTGTTTACTTATAAGAGAGAGGGAGACAGAGCGAAAGAGAGAGAAAATGAGAGAGGATGGGTTCATGATGACACTCCAGACGCCTGCACTAGTTTGGGCACCTGCCCCTCCCTGGGGGCTGGAGAATCGAGCCAGGCCCTCAAGTTTTGCAGCGATCACCTTTCAGCATTGAGCAGTCTTCCCAGCTCTTACCTGTCTTGCCTGGGCTGGTCTCAGACTCCTGATCTTCCTGTCTACACCTCTTTAGCAACTGCCTACTCGCTTGTGCCATGACAACTGTCCATTTACGAATAATTTTAAAAGATTAATTTATTTGAGAGAGTGAGAGAGAACGGGCATGCCAAGGCCTTTGACTGTTGCAAACGAACTCTAGACACATGAGCCACTTTGTGCATCTGGCTTACGTGGGTCCTGGGGAATCAAACCTGGGTCCTTTAGCTTTGCAGGCAGCCTGGCTCGTTCCTTTTCTAGATTAAATATTAATTCATTGTCTGTAGATGCCACATTTTGTTAATGCTCCTCTTGGATATTTCCATCTTTACTTTATCATGCCACAGCTGCTGTCAATGCTCATGTGCAAATGCTGGCCCGAGTCCCTGCTCTCACTTCCTCGTGTGTGTGTGTGTGTGTGTGTGTGTGTGATGTATGATGTGGTGTGTGTGTGTTATGTGTGGTGTGGTGTGTGTGTGTCAAAGAGTATTGCAATGCTGTGCTTACCCATGAACTTTCACTTTCCTCTGGCTAAAATGAGGACAGGAGGACACAGAGACTCCTCACCGGCAGTGATGCTGGAGCATTAACTGTTAATGTACACAAGAGGCTTACACATGCGTGAGAGAGTATTGGTGTAGGGCAAGATTTAGGTAAGAACTGGCTGGTGTCCGTCCCACCTCGGCCTATGTTCAGCCAGCTTGGGCACCTCCTCGAGGCGAGGCTGGCCGGCAGCACCGTGTGCGAGGCCTCGGGCACACGCTGTCTGGGCGCAGTGCCCGGGCCCGGCCCTTCCTCCGCTCTCAGCAATTTTAGCAGGTGTTGGAATGCTTGACAGCCTTACCTACAAAGGCTGGGATTTGAGATCTTAATGTTTACAGTTATTTCTTCCTGAGTTCTTTGAAGAAATAAAACATGACTCTGTGTAAGTGCTAATGCGTCATATAAACAGACAGAGGACCAGTTCTCCAGGTTCATAAGTCTCGCACGCGTTGATAGAAGCCTCCTGTTGGGGAGGGGCTGTCCAGAGAAGGAGACTCCTGTAAAAAATTCATTGGCTTGTGCTTTAAGTGCTATGAATTGGGCTGAGTAAGAAAAATCTCTTTCGATGCATAACTGAAGCGTGCATATGTGTAGCCTTGCCTAAAAAGCCCCAAACCATTTGAGTGTAATTTTTGTGAGGAAGCCAGCACCGTGGGCATGCTGCTGCCTGTCACTGGGGAAAAGGTCATGGTGCAAAGAATGCAAAAAACCACTTTCAGCCTCTTTTGACAACTTCCTTTTCCAAACCAGTAAAGATTAACTAAATTTTCTATTTAAATATACCAAGGATTTTGAGAATTGTGAGCTCTGTCTCAGTGAACACACCCCATGTGAAGGAATAAAAAGACAACACTGTGGTCTTGTTGCAATGTTTGCTTCCCTCTCATGATGAATAAAATACGTTTTGCACAATGAACTGACCACGTACATAATGCTCCACTGTCCATTTCCATCATAAAATATGTGTAGTGCATTTATTTTGATAGGGGCAGTGGTGTTGAAGTGTTTAGGTGTTGTTGAAAAATAGCTAGAAAAATAAATGGTGGGAGGAATTTTAAGAAGGGAACTTGTCTAGGTGAGGAGACAAAAGCTGTTCCCTTTCTGCTGGCCCCCAGCCTCAGATTTCAAGTTACTACATGGAATGCTTTAGGGGAGGGAAGGCTTTGTTGGGGAAGATTATTAGAACCCCACTTTCCATGTCAGTCAGCGCCCTCATTCACCCCATTAAAGCCCTAGGACCATCGTGTTCCTGTGTTCCTCCTCTGATCTTCACAGACACAAAAGAACAATAAAAGTCCCATGGTTGCTGATGCTTGAAATTCCCTTAGCCAAGAACAAAACCATTTCATTCTGCAACTAGCAGCAAAAGTGTGTTAGGATTCCACGCTTTAGTGTGACTGTGTTTTAAGTTGGGATGGAGTAAGTCAAGAAAACAATTAAAATGCTTCTCTGTTGTGAAGAGGCGAAGAGCTTCGAGACAGGGGAGGTCAGGCGGGGGTGGGGCACCAGAGGTGCAGTGTCAAAGCAGTAAAGGATTAAAGAGGCCAGCTGAGGTTTTCAGTCCCCAACCCTCCCCCCCTCCCGCCTTGTAGCTGAGACACTTTCTAAAGGAATCTGCCCCCAAGGTATTTTTTAACCTCAATAATGTTTCTGCTTATCATGATTTCTGAGGATCACTTTTGAAGCGTGGTTTAATTTATATGACCGCGGGATTCATTAGCTGAGGAGTCACTCTGACCACGACGTAGAAAAAGCATCCGAGGGGATGAGCAGTCTGGGGTGCCCCCCAGCCCCCCCGCCCCCGTCACAGCCAGGTGTGCTCATCATGTTCCAGCCTTGGTAAATGGGACAAGAAGAAAGATGGGTCAGATCTGGAGTCACAAAAAAGTGACATGCTGGATACAAGCAAGAATCAGATGAATCTAGAAGGCCTCCATGCATGGGGTCCTTTTGTCCTATAGGGAAACGTGCAGTCTGTTCTCACTGTAGTCCACGTTGAGGTGACAGGATCCTTGCTTATGTCTACCCAACATTCCTTTCTCACGGATGTCATCTCCACCCTGTGGTCCTCTGCACTGTGCACACTCAACGAATAGCTAAGTGTCGCAATGAAAAGGGCTCACCGGTGTTGCAGTCTGAAATCATGCGCTGCTGAGGGACCTGGTGTTTGGATACTTATGTTCCAGTGCACATACCTTAAGTGTGTATGCATGTTGCATGTATATTCAATGTTGAAAACATTAAATCATACTTAAGGCTTAGAAATAACTCCAGATTAAAGTCATGAGAATCTTCAGAAATAATCTTGCATTCTAGATTTGGAAGAAAAAAAAAGGAAAAACACTGTTGCATGTCCACAAATTACCACTGAAATTTTATAGAAACCTTTGCCCTGGAACTGGTAGAAACCTTGTAGAAGACTTGCTGCCTTTTGTAGCTGTGCCGCGAGTTGTTTTCAGTATGATCATCATTTGAATATCGCTTATGGACTCTTTTTTTTTTTTTTTTTTTTTTTTTTGATTTTTCGAGGTAGGGTCTCACTCTGGCCCAGGCTGACCTGGAATTCACTATGTAGTCTCAGGGTGGCCTCAAACTCACGGCAATCCTCCTATCCCTACCTCCTGAGTGCTGGGATTAAAGGCGTGCACCACCACGCCCCTCTTTGGATTTTTTTTTAAACATACACACTCAATAGCATACAGATGAATGAGCTAGCCCATTGCATGTAACCATCTAAATACAACATTTTATGACTACCTGGTTTCAGAAACACAGGAGAATATATGTTGAAATCAAGTCTTTCCACTTAAACATGATTGTACAAGTAAAATATGTGCTCATTTTTATATAGAAAGATACATACATGTAGCTTGAAGAGAAGGAATTTATTATATTACGCTTTTCTCATTCCAAAAATGCTCTTGATCCTTAACCATCCAAGCGTGGCACCGTTGTCAGTTTGGAATGAGAGACTTAATTAGTCTTGAGTAACAAAGCTGAATACTTACCGAGGCCCCGCCTGGCACCTTGTCAAGAGTCGCTTGGAATTGCAGTGAGTGGGAAGTCCTGGGGAGGATGTCTCTAGGCGGTGTTCAGTTGATTTGCACTGAGAGTGTCTCATTCACATGGAGACAGAGCTGGCGGCTGTGTGCAGCCTCCTCACAGTGACTGCTGATTTGATATTGTCTCCCTGTGGATAGGGCCTGGGTAGGATGTTGCATTCTAACAGCGATAATAGAGTTGATTGTAGTCTTTGGCAATGCTGCGGGAGAATGACACTAACAAAACACCAGATCGTGATGATGTGTTATTATTAGAAACTTAAGATGGCAGAAGGAAATCTATCCAAAATCACAAAGCCATGACTACTGGCTGTATTCCTAGGCCTTCCAGTCTAACTCTTTCTCCTAAGACAAACAATGCAGAAATTGAATAATAAATTATACTTCAATCACATGCCTGTCACAGAAAATTTACATTCTTTCCCAGCACACCCAGACACAAAAATCTGTTTAAGACAGTGTTATATTGCATTCAGTTTAACATCTACCTTTCTAGGTAGCATTCAGTATTTTTAATTCTTACATTCTGTGATGACAGAATTAATTGGCACTAAACCTTCAGTGTGTGTTTGATGGGTCTCTCTTCCCTGGGCTTTCACTGGCTGCCCCACTGAGCTGGGGAGACTTCAGGTTGTAGCAGTGTTCTCCAAGCATGCAAGCAGTTATCAATAACAGGAAAAAAGAGGCCAGCTTATACATTATTCTCAGTGAAATTGCATCTGGTATCCCTTGCATCCGAATGGAAAGATTGGCCCTCTTAATTGTTTCCTAATGGATGTTTAACACTGGCCGTTCATTATTCATTCAGTAAGCTGCCTTGGCCTGCTGGTCCTGACAGGATGTCTGTCCCCAGGAGAGATGTAACTTAACCTTGCTTCCACGGGTAAGCTAAGGGGATAACGCATGGCTAAGGCTTGATTACGTTTTCTTAATGCCTAAGTTCTGCCAGATATCATGTGTGTATATGACTGCGTGACTGGTGTGAAGAATAGTCACGCATTGACTGTGCATTTGCTGCTAGAGCTGGGAAGTTACAAAGACACAACAGACACCTAATATGGGCCGACTTTATACCTAGTGTTGTGCCTGGATTACTTAATTTAGACTTCAGAACAACTCCAGTGTATCAGCTATGGTGATCCCTCCGCAAGGACAAAGAAGGGAAAAGACGGGCTTAGATTGGATAAACTGCCTGAGTACAATCAAGGGTGGTTCAATTCAAAGAATCCTCTAATACATGAGTGATATCAAAGCAATTTTTATTTTGAAATTTTGATTACTAGGGTGAGAGGACCAATTGAGATGTTATGTAAAGTTAAGAAGCATATTGTGGATTTGCTTTAAGTTATGGAGACAGTCTCATGTGCCAACCCACGCCCTGTTTAGCCTCTGGAACCATTGGCATATGTCGCTGTGCCTCACTTGGCCAGCTTAGTTTTGACAGGCCTTTTACTGTATCACTTTTCCTAAAGTACAAATTTCCCTTTGTTACAAATATTTATCATATTTCCTAATGGTAATAACTATACTGTGAGCTTGAAAACTCAAATTATCCTTTCATTTTCTACTATTTAAAACTGGAGATATTCAATATAGGAAAACAATGGATTCACATTATGTAAATGATAAACCAAATAGCACAGTTCAATTCATTTTCTTTTCTTTATTTTTTATTAATTACACTGTTCCATTGTGAAATGTAAAACTTTATCACCATTAACTTTCATCTTAAACAGTTAACTTGAAATATTAGTCTATTTCTCACAAACTGCTAAGTGCTGAGCGCTTGCAGATGGCAAGTGAACTTGCATGTTTTCCCCACCCAAAAAATATATATATGTATATATACTGAGAGCTTAAAGCTGCCCACATCAATAGGGAAGGCAGGAAGCAAAATAATCAATGAACAAGCAATGGAAGAAGACAGTGAAAACCAGTGAGAGCAGCAGTTTAGCGCAAGCTTAACAGCATCAGCTAAGACTCAAGAAATGGACAAAGATCTTAGAGATTCCCAACGTGACAAGTTGTGATACTGAAACAGAGTTCTGTGACTAAACTATAAGCTTTAGAGAGAAGGAAGGAAAGAAAGAAACAAAGAAAGAGAGAGAGAGAGAGAGAGAAAGAAAGAAAAGAGAAAGGAGGAAAGAAAGAACTAAAAAGAGATTCAGTAATGACAAAATTAATCTAATCACTTTAGGTATGCTGCCACCCCAACCCTTGCCTTTATATGACTTGGCATTCCTGCTCAGGGAAAGGGTAGGTAAATCTAGCATGATGTCCTCATTTTTCTATGGAGGATTTATATGTGGATCATGTAGCATTGGATTCTTATATTTTCTTTCTAAGATAACCTTATGATTCCTTTCTGGCAACTATTAGGATGCTTCGAGTCAATATTTCTTTTCTTTTTAAAAACAAGTATCCTTTTGGAAATATTTATTTATGAGAGAGAGAATATGGGTGCTCTAGGTCCTCTTACTGCAATAAACAAACTCAAAACACATGCACCACTTTGTATGAGTTAACATTTCTGATGTAAGTTAGCTTAGGATATGGAATGCAGTAGGATCCTAAGTTCAGTAAGCAGATCTAAGCCTTGTCAGAAAAGAGAACCTAAAGGTAGATATATATTAATACTCACTCTCTACCATATCAAGTAAATATTTCTCAAAAATAAAGAATTGGGCTGGAAAATGGCTTAGCAGTTAAGGTGCTTGACTACAAAGCCAAAGGACCCAGGTTCAATTCCCCAGGACCCACATAAGCCAGATGTACAAGGTGGAACATGAGTCTGGACTGTTTAGAGGTCCTGGCATGCTCATTCTCTTTCTATCTCATAAGTAAGTAAGTAAGTAAATAAATAAATAAATAAATAAATAAATAAATAAATAAAATATTACAAATGCAAATAAAGAATTAATGTTTGCATCCGCTGTCTGTTTCCTACTGTGTCTCTTCCCTCCATCCTTCCATCCCTTCAACAGTACAGCAAATGACTATTGAACACTTCCTGTATATTGGGCCTCATTAAGCTTACATGATTGTGAGGGGATGAAAAATGAGTAAGGAAGGAAGTGGAGTGCAGATAATATCAAACCATATCTGGTGCTGCCTCAGAACCAGCTGATGTGGAAGAAAAGAAGTCGGTGTTCAAGGTTTAGTCCTCTGATGTGCAGAAGTCGCCAGAATGAATGAACCCACGAAAGAGAACAGAAAGTGAGCGCAGTGATCAGGGAGGGAGTCTTCAGGAAGAGGCTGCCATGAAGATAAATAAGACGAGTAGCTGGTGTCATGTGCTCGCATGGAAGTCTTTGATGACGTTGGCAGTATAAATGTCAATGATATGGAAGCAAGGTCATGTAAAGTAGGTGGATAGCACCCAAAGTAATGGAAGCTTTATTCAAAAGTCTGAATGGTTCCTGTTGGGATGTAATGGCAAAGTGTGTGATCTGTCTGCAAGTCAGGCTGCACTCCTGTTCCTGTGCGCTTGCTGGCTTTACTGGGTCTCAATGGCATAAGGACAATAAGGGTCTCAGTAATACCCCCCTACGACCTTGGGAATTGAATACTTACGTTTTCTCTCAACACCCTCGAGCTTTATCTTTGTACTCCAATGATTATCACCCCATGATCACTTCCTCCTATATATATTTGTGTGTGTGTGTGTGTGTGTGTGTGTGTGTGTGTGTGTGTGTGTATTTTTTGAGATATGGTCTCATT
Source organism: Jaculus jaculus (assembly GCF_020740685.1). Lineage (NCBI taxonomy): Eukaryota > Metazoa > Chordata > Mammalia > Rodentia > Dipodidae > Jaculus > Jaculus jaculus. Next base: position 90,948,692 of record NC_059114.1, read on the forward strand.
ATGGCACAAGCTGACCTGGAATTCACTAGTAGCCTCAGGGTGGCCTTGAACCCATGGCAGTCCTCCTACTGTGAGACCACATATAACCATTTTAAAAAAGAGGCCCAGGCCTGACTTAGATAGAGAACTAGCTGGTCAATTTGCTGACCTTTTGCTTCAGTAAACTTTGCTTGCTTAATTGCTGCCTTTTCCCCTAACGTTTCTGAGAAATCTCCACTTCAAGGACATTGCAGAAACACTCCACTGCGGGGGGTAGAGTGGGGGGTGGGAGGCCTCCGACCACCTGCTTAGATAAGAAACTGAGGAATCTCCACTTCAAGGACAATGGAGATGACTTCATCTGCCTGGAGTGCCCCTAGCTCCTGCCCCCAACTTTGCCCGTTGAAACCTCAAGCCAATCAGAACTGTTTAAATCAATGAATCATGTATCTATCCCCTACTTCTTTGTTCAAATTTCTATATGAACCCCTTCCCCCAAAAGAAAGCGGCTCTCTCCCTCACTACCGCTGTGCCGGACTGTGGGGACGGAGCCCAGGCCTAGGCTTGCAATAAAGAAACCTGTTGCTTTTGCATTCGAGTGTCTGGGCTTCTGTGGCGGTTCTCTGGGTGACTCCTGGGTGACTGGGGGACTTGGCTCCTGGTCAGGGGTTTTGGCACAACACTACCTCTGCCTCCAAAGGGCTGGGATTAAAGGCATGTGCCACCATGCCCAGCGACCCCCAATATTTGAATCTCCTTCTGGGAGTTTAACTATTTTAGATTACAAATACAAGTTATGCATTTCTTCCTGTATGTCTGGGAAATTCATATATGGCATGAGGACCATAATTAGTAAGATCATATTGTTGAGTTCAAATTTGTGTTTTCATTGCAAAAAAGAAAAATGAAAATAATAACTATATAAGTGTTGCAGTCAGGTCCACATTGCTGGTAGAAATCACCCAACAAAGAGCAGCTTATGGGAAAAAGAGGTTTATTTTGGCTTACAGGCTTGAGGGCAAAGCTCCATGATGGCAGGGAAAACGATGGCATGAGCAGAGGGTCACCCCTGGCCAACATATGGTGGACAACAGGGACAGGAGAGAGTGCCAAACACTGGCATGGGGAAACTGGCTATAACATCCATAAGCCTACTCTCAACAATGCACTCCCTCCAGGAGGCTTTAATTCCCAAATCTCTATCAGGTGAGAACCTAGCATTCAGAACACCTGAGTTTATTTATGGGAGACACCTGACTCAAACCCCCACATTGAAGATATCTTAATTGTTTGGCTAGGTGATCATTTCACAATCTCTGTATATCAGAACACAATGATATGCATACTGTGTCAATTTTAACTAAAAAGCTTTTAAATTTTATTTAAGTATCATGATTACTTACCTAGAGATACCCTGTCATGTAGAGAAGAGTTCAAACATTCCATGAACTACTTTAATTCTATCTGCACTTAATTGCTTATGTAGGCATAGATAGTTAAACCTTGCCAGTTACGTTTCTTCTAACACTAATTTACAAGAATAGGTCTTAGGTATATCAAAAGTATATGTAAAATTATATAAAATGAAATTAAGCTAGTAATTTAAGAAATGGGATTAATAAATTTAAAGATAAAATCAGGATGATTTCATGATTAATGCATATTTTGTTTTCATTTCTTGGCAGTATGTAACTTGACATCTCTCACATGGAATTTACTGGAAACAAATGGTCAAGTATTGCTAGTTCAGAAGCCAGAACTTCCTGAAATCCAGAATGCTGGCATTTCTTTGGCATTGAAAGTAATCACTATCTGTGGTGGTTTGAATAGCATAGATGGCCCCCAGTATATTCAGTTGTTTGTTTGTAGTTTGCATCTGCAGCTACCTGGCTGGAGGCAGTGTCACTGGGTGATCTTGAGGTGTGGTGGGTTTCTGATTTCAATCTAAAGATATGCAAAGTGTGCCCAGCTGGAGTTCCTGAAGTGTGCTGTGGCTTTTGACCTTTAGGCTTGTACTTCTTTCTCTCTGCTTGGTCCTGTGAAGGCAGGCCAGCTTCTTCTGCCATTATGGAACTTCCCCTGGATCTGTAAGCTCCAATAAATCCCTCCCTCCATAACTGTGCCTGGTCTGGACGTTCACCTTTCTGCTACACTATCATATACTTGCACATACATGATACAGAACTCGCCTCAGGTGGTGGTGACTTCATAACTGTCAACACTCGGTTTTGAACTTTGGAAATGTGAGTTCTCCATGTTTACTCTTCTTTGTCAAGACTGAGTGGCTCGTCTTTGTCCTCATGTTTTTATACACATTTTAGGATAAGCCTATCAACTTCTGAAAAATTAGAGAAAAAATGAGATTCTTACAGGAATTCTGATAAGTCTGTAGGTTGACTTAATGTATATTGCCATCTTAACAGTACCTAAGTTTTCCAGTTCATGAGCTTTGCAGGTATTTATATTTTCTCAGATCTTTTTAAAAATTTTAAACACATTTTTCATTTTCATGGTACATATTTCACAATTGTTTTGGTAAATTCATTTATAACATATTTTATGTTTATATGAATAAAATTGTATCCATTTTGAATTTTCCATTTCTAGTATATGGAAATAAAAATGACGGTTTTGTGTACCAATGTTGGTCCCTGTAACCTGGCTGAATTTATCAGCTGTAAAATTTGTTTCATATATGCACAGTACTTCTTATAAGCAAGATCATATCATATGTGTCATCTTGATGTATTTATTTCTTTTGCATTGGCCAGGACTTATTTTGTCAAATTGAATATAACTATTGAGAGTGCTTTGATTTCAGAGTTATGATTAACTGACCAAAAATATTGTCAGGCTTCCTAATAGTATGAAATGATTAAATATTGGGATTTTTATAGATTCTGTCATGACTTTAGGTCTTTTAAAGAGAAAGCTGTACCTGTAAGTATTTAGATTTTTTTCATATGCATGACATGTATACTTTTTCTGACCTTCACATATGACTGTTACTTAAAATTTCAATGTGGTACTATGTTTATTAAGTGAACCACATTGTAATGTTGTAAAAATCATATAATTGGTTTAAGGCCAATGACTGCCAAAATCAAAGATATTTTATAATATGGAATAAGGTGTGAGCCAACCACGTTTTTTCCTTGACTATAACCTCTTGAATTCTTTTAGCCATAAAATAAATATCTGCACTTGTGCATTGCTATGTAGTAAAGCAGAGGCCCTACTGGGTAAAATGCATCATAAACTGAATTTCTACCTGAGTCATTACTCCTCTCTTCCTAGTTTTTCATTCTGTATTACTACATTCTTGTCAGCAGAAAGAGGATAGTAGCTTCATTTTGTCTGCAGAGTTTTACATCATTAACCTTCCGGTGTCTCTTTTATCGCATGAGGAGAATGAATGGATGAACATTTGAGGAAAAGCATTGCAGTATTCTCTGAGCTGAGAAAACACCCTCTCAGTACAGTGACCACAGTGCTTCAGCAGAGAACAGTGTCCTGTTTCACTAGGGAGTGTGTTTTATGTGAACCACTGGGTGCACAGCTCTGGTTTGCTTATTACCCTTGCTTTTCAGGAAACTTTCATGATTATGTTTCCTGTTCAAATTACACCAAGCAGATACTAGAACGAGTTATTTTTATTGCAAATCAAAATCTGCTTGAATATTTGTCATAGAAACCACTGCGCATGATCGTTGATCATTCAAGGTGTGTCTGCACAGTCATGTTTGCCTCTCAGGTGGGAGAGCCTCGCAGCCTGATCACACGGATACCTCAGAGACTCTTGTGTTAGCGATGCAGACACCCGAACTGCCAGTCAGCGTGTGTAATGGGCTGGGCACAGCCATGCATGGTTGCCTTTGGAGGTCCTGCCATGGCACTTAAAGACAAGAAAAATTTAAAATGTTTGTGGCTTAAAGGATATAGTAAAGTAACCTTGACAGCCAAGAACCATGTTGTATATAATTACATACAGAGAAAATGACTTTTAAGTATTTTTGTAGTATCTGTCCTCTTAAGTAGGTTAGTAATTCAGAACTCGTCATGTGACTACAGCCTGCAGCCAGGCACAGAAAATAAGTGTCTTCTTTCAGGAATGAGGTATATGTTTCTCTTGCTGGCTCTTAAACTCTTGATCCTCTTTAGCTTAGAACTAAGCAGCAGTGTGGACTACAAACACATGCACATGTGAGCACGTCTCTCTTTAATGGTCAATACTTGGGCATACTTTATATCACCGTGTACTTTAGAGTACTGAGCTCTCTGTTTCTGGGCCTCAAGTAATGTACATTATATGCCTGTTAAATGAATGACTCAAGTTTCAATCAAGTTAAACATTTTAAAATATTTTTAACTAGCATAGAACTAATTAACTAGAAAATCAAAAATAAAATTAGCAGTACTTAGTGGTCTTCAATTGCATGGTTTTGCTTGTGTCCTATTTTTTTTTTTTTCCTCTAACATGTTGCTGTTAATAGTAACTGGGCATGGTGGTGCCTGCCTATAATGTCACAGCTTTTCCTAAGTTCAGAGTCATCCTTGGCTACATAGTAAGTTCAAGGCCAACCTGAGCTTCATCAGAGCCTGTCTAAAAAGCAAACAAGGAGACCAACAACTTTAATGAAAGTTACTATTTTAAAAGTGAAATGGTAAAATGCAGAAATATTGACTAAGAGAACGTGAAGATGGAGTTATGAGAATAGGAAATACATCAGTAGCCCTTTTCCCATCCATCTGTCTCCAGGTTAGAGGTGGAAAGATCTGAGGGATTTGGGTTTGACAGTCATATCCTAGTTATCCAGGATTATGGACTGGGTTAGTTTCCGGAACAAGCACCGTGTTCGACAAGAATTCGGATCCCTGATTCCCTGGAAGGAACAGTGGAACAAACAGTCCGTGTGCCCTACCCCCCCGCTCCTGGATGCCTGCACTGAGTGGCACTTTGCAGAGGAACACCACTGTGGAGAAGCAGTGTCCTGGTTAGCGTTGGGTCTACATCGACTCCAGGAGAATGGAGAATAGGAAATATGTGGGATTTAGATGAAAAACTAGCTTAAGCCAATGTGCTTGAATGAACTTGTGGCTCTGGAACATTTGTCTTCTCTCTTGCTGGCTCTGCTCAAAGCCAATGTAATTAGCAAACCAGCCTTCACCCCGCCCCCCTCCCCCATCTTGTCTCATGGGTTCTCATCAGACGTGCTTCCAGGAAGGTGTCCTGGAGCAGGAGAGTGTCATTTCTTGGTGCCCAACTTCAATGAGACCATCAATCCTCTTAGGAATTCCACTGGGGAGCAGTTATGGATCACGCAGGGAGGGACAAGGAAGACCAGGAGCCACGCTTTGTGCATGCAGAAGTGAAATTAAAAGTGTGTCAAATACAGAAAGCAGGAAGTGAAGTCACTGTAATAGTAATACAATCACATGATAACAAAGGCAGGCGGCTACTAGTGTGGAGAAAGCAAATAGGCATTGGAATGTATGCTGGCAAATTCATAGCAGTCAAGACTCGAAGACGCTCATTTTACACTCTGGGAAAATAACAGCAGAACTTTTGCCTCTTACACACCTTTCATGGCAACGTTTCGGACACTCAGTCCAGCAGCGCTGTGCAGGGACAGGCAGCGGAAAGGCAGGGCTGAGGGCGGAATTGAGAGGGTTGGGTACAGAATTCGCCATGCTGCCTCGGGGACCCAGTTCAAAATGAAGATGCAGTCTGCTTGCTGAGGGTCCCACCCAGTGTTTGTTCTCCCCAGCATGGGCCTGAGTGGCAGGCAGGCTTGCGCCTTTGGAGCCACAGGTTGTGGGAGTGGCCAGTGAGCAGGTCCTGCATGCTTCTGGCCTTAGGCTGGACTGACACGGCGCTGGAATCCCACAATAAGAACAGTGCTCATCTGCGCACAGAACGGATTTCTTCTAATGAGTCTGAGCTGACTTCTTCCGAAGAGAAAATTCTCTGGTAATATACAAGGGCAGTCAGAATCAGAGATCTGCAGCTGACCAAAGCAGTGCTCACTTGAAGTGAAGAGCTGGGCATTCGTGACCTATGAGTGGTTTATCATACCCCAAGAAGACCATGTGAAGATACCGAGTAGAATTCTGCCCAAGGATAGAGACCATGTGACATCAGTATTCAAAATGCAAGACAACGCTGTAGAGCCAGGCCCATGCTATCCCCAGGAGCGTGTATAGAAAGTGCTGGGCTTACAGGCACGCACCATCTCTGAGTGTAACTTGCGATGCTCTGTTCTGTAGTGCTAGACATTGAACCTGGGACCTGTGGGTGCTAGACAGATGCCACACGACACAGCTGCTCCCCAGTGTCTTCCTGCTGCTCCAGCCTCGAGTCTGGGGCTTGACCTGTGACGGATCATTTAATAGGCAGGAGAAATCAAAATACAAGATGACTATTTGGAACAACATACGTGTTTCCACTGTATATCTTGAAATGGTCCTAAATATCCCAAATGGGGCCTGTCACTCCCCAAATTTGGCAAAATTCAATGGGATGGAATTCTTTTTTTTTTTTTTTCTCTTAATTTGTGATTGAAAGTATTTATCTTGGCTCGGCTCTCACTGAGCTAGGACACACTGTTCCTTTGCATAACCAAGACATTAATCCGGGAACCCAACATCTCCATCTTTCACCAAAGCCCGGCTCCAGATGATTGATTCTAACTCCCTGACACATCCCAGGTTAAAACTGGTTTTGATTTTTGACTGCTACAGATAGAAACCAAATAGACTGGTATGTGTGTAAGTCATTAAATATTAATTTTTTTTTCCCCTTAAGAAAGTGAAATGTCTTTACCTTCGGCTGTTAATAGCCCCCACTCCAAGTAGATGGCCCTATGTACATGTGCCCTGGCAAAGGCACAACAGCTGTCTGGATGTATATTTACTGTCTTGTCTTTTCCCAATATCAAAGCATTTGTCAGTGCTATCTGTTCAGCTTTCCGAGCTGATGTACCCCGAGGTATGGCCTCAGCCCATAGGGTTTCTTCCAAAGTCATAACAGCTGGCCCTGCATACCTGATTCCATCCACGATGACCTTTAGCATTTCCTGAGAAAACGTGACAGCAATGCTGAGAGTAATGATTCCTTTCAGGAGTAAATCTGGTCCCCTCCCAGCAAGACAATGTGAAATGCCACAGGACTTCCACTGCGCACGGCCTGATTATCATCAAGTTCACATTCCTAGGCTCTGCACCACGTTATCAAAGTTTCCTTCCTGTTCTGTCATGTAGAAACGCTGCTATTGGTTCTCTTTCAAGATGTGATGGTGAAAGCTAAAAGGATTTGCTACTCAAAGCACACGAAATGTGAGTGTCTTTTCTTTTTTGTTACTTTGTTTCTTGCATAATTTTAATGTCACTCACAAATGCATAAAGCCATAGGGAAACCTACTGGTAAACAGTGATTAGGGTTATGCAATTACACAGCTGTGACCATTAACTGAAACTTGTCAGGAGTGAGACAAGAAAGTTCAATTCCTTCCTCATAAGGTTTTTGGACTCCTGGATTTTAGTGAGCGTAGGAATACCATGGCGTTGTTAGACACTGATTGCAGCGGAGTCGCCCATGGGGCCTGAGGTGCTGCGTGCTGACGGCTTTCTCAGGCTGCGGTGACACTGCTGTGACCATGAGCCTTCCTTCAATCGGCAAGGACTATGTACTGGGGGAAAATGCAGAACTATTTAACTTTTTGTCTCACCTTTGAGGCTTTTATCAGTTTTCGTTGGGTATTTTGTCAACTGTGTTTATCAGGTGCAGTAAGGGGTTGTGGAAATGAGTTAGTAGGAGAAGTGCTTGGCACACATGGGTGGGCACTGGCGTGTGGATCCCCAGCACCCACATGAATGTCTGGTGTGCTGGCAGTGCCTGGAATCCTGGTGCTGGGGAGGCCTGGGTAGGAGAATCCCTGAAGCCCATGGCGAGCCAGTCTAGCTGAGTTGGTGAGCCCAGCTTCAGTGAAAGACCCTGTCTAGATAAATAAATAAGTGAGGCAGGGAGCAATTTTGAGAAAAACATCATATATTGACCTTCTATCTGTCCTCCACATGCCTTTCTGTCTTGGAAGAGAAGGGGAATTCCCTCTAAAAAAAAATAGGTGAGAAAATGACCATGTTTTGCCTCATATGTGGAATTTTGATTTAAATGTATATATGAGTGTGTACATGTGCACTTGTGTCCCTCTCTCTCTGTCTCTCTGAGTTTGCATAACAGGAAAGTAGAAAGGTGAACTATTACATGGGAGCATAATGGGCAGAGAAGACGGAGGGAAACTAGAAGGTATTAAAATATATGTGTCAGAGGTTGGGACTATTGGGTGGGAGAAAGAGGCCAACAAGGGCAGGGTGGACATATGTGGTGGGTAACAGGAGCTGGTGATGAAGAAGAAATAATGATATATATGTATGTGGATGTCACAGTAGACTGCATTTCTTTGTAGGCTAAGCAAAATTCAATTTGAAAAAAAAGTTTATAATCAATTTGGAACACTAACCTGTTAAATAAAAATTTTGACATGTGCTAATCAAAAAAAATATGAGAAGTGAGATCATTTTCTTAAAATGCCTACTTAGAACAGCAGTGTGCTAAAATTAAAATTCACTTCTGTCTAAAGATAGGTAAAGGGGTTAGATGCATTTTGAACATTTTTTTTTTACCTCAAAGAGTCTATGAGTTATGCATTAAAATATAAATGAAACAACATATTTATTGTTCAGCTACCTTGGATTTATTTATTCTTTTTGTTTTTCTCTGTTTCTTATTTACTTTTCTTGGAAGCACCTGGGCCTTTTTTTATAATGTTCAATTACTATTTGTAATTATAAGGATTCTCCTGGTTATAACCTCCTCCTATTTGATCCATTCTAATCTTTATGCTTTTCTCAGTTTTCTCTATTATTTAGTTTCTTTTCTTTCCTTCACACTCTGCAAAAAAGTATGTTTTAGATAGGAGAAACTGGGGAGATATAAAGTTGTTTTGAACTAGATAAATGTTATAAAACATCCTATGGGATCGCTTTTTAAATAGTTTCTTTTATAGTTCCACAATGTGTGTAATTTCTGGCATCTTCTATCTGTTTTATAAGCACCTTTTATAAGTCTAAATGGTTGTATTTACAGAGAATTGTTCCCTTTAGCCAATAAAGCTGAAATCTGTTCATGGATGCAATGCCTTAGGGAAAGCAACCGAATGCTAGACCTTAGAGTTTCTGGAAACATGTTCCATCTTATTAATACTTAGTTATTTGATCTCCAAAGTATTCTTTTGTATTTTCAAGGTATTGGATAGTCTTTATCATAACAGTGTCCAGAAATAGCAGTTACATATATCAGAAGCAAATCACATTAATATGTTAAAGTCAGAGCTATCTTTATTGTATTTCTAGTTTTTCTCTTCTATACAGATGTTATTATTACCTGTTCTGTAGTTTCAAAAATGACTTGGAAACTGTGCTGCATCCTGGGGAAATTTATATTTTATTTTGTTTTTCTAATGTTAAGCAATAGTCTTTTAGTTCTGCATGCCATTACCCCGTTGCTTGTTTTTGAATGACTCAGGTCTCAGACTCAGTTCTGCTGCTGCTGTAGATTGGACACACATCTTTTTTGTACTATTTATGACACTCACCCCAGACTCTAGGCTGTAGAAAGGAGCCTTACACCTTCTAGTTTTCCCAGTACCGAAAGGTTAGGAAAAGCAAGTGGAATGGCTGCTCACCAGTCCCCTTCTCATCTGCCTCATGATGAGGGTGCCTGGTGCCACTTCAACCACATCTTTGAACCTTTGAGGATCATCAATGTGACAATGGAAGTAGAGGAACTCCCTTCACAAAATTTCACCTCCATGTCTGTATGATAGTGGCAGAATTTCACCCGTTTCTACAGGAATGTCCTTCCTACCTGTCCCAATAATCTGGATCACATAGTGTGGAAGGGACACAGTGCGATTCTCCACCAGGCCTGTTCTCTCCTTAGCTAAGTGTGGATGGGTGAAGCCATCCCTCCAGGACATGCAGGACCAAACACAATGCAATTTCTACCACAAGTTTCCTTTAACAAGAGGTCAGGACTATTTTAAACCACATCTAATACCTGTTTCTTAACACCAACCCTCATATTTTCTGGGAACTATTTGTCATAATTGTGAATATTTCTTAAACACAAGGTTTCACGTGTGTCTGGAGTTTGTTGGCAGTGGCTAGAGGCCCTGGCATGTCTATTCTCTCCCTCTGTCCCTCTTTCTCTCCCTCTCTTTCTGTCTCAAAAATAAATTAAAAAAAAATAAAACAAAGCTAGCTCTTTCTCCCCTAGTGTGTTGTCTCATCACTAAGATAGAATCAAACACTTCTTTCCAGTAGCTATTCCATACACATGCAAGTGCTGAGCTCTTTGTCAAGAGTTTGAGTAACAGTGGGAGATAGGTAAATTAACAATAGCAACAGTTTCTTTGTCTGGAAGACTCAAAATCTTGTAGGTGGAGAGTCAGGCATATAACGCACATACTGATGAAGAGATCTGGGATGGATTTGGTCTGGTTAGTGCTGTTTTATGAGGTGGAGGGGGCATGTGTGCTAGGCACAACTACACTGCTTACATTGGCACAGATGAAGAGAATGGACAGAAGCAGAGCATAATCATGTTCGTTGTCTCTATACTCTTTCACAAGGTGCAGATGCTCACTGAGCCTTGCACAAAGATTATAATTACACTTTCCTTCTGTAAGGACACTTTTATTTTTTCTCTGGAGAGCAACTTTCTTATTAGATTTGATGGGGACAGTATTCCCAAACAGCAGCCTGTGGAGTCTGCCAATAAGTCAGGTGAGCAGACTCCAGAAATCCAACAAAGGAAGGATATTGAGCTCCTGAGCAGAATTTAATCTCTGCAAATTTAGATTGTCACAATTTGCTTGCTCTTGGGTTGTTGTTGGTGGAGGTATGGGGATATATCTAAAGGGGATAGGGAACAAAGCTGAAAGTGCCACTTGGGCCTTGCCAAGACTGTGCATCTTAGACAGCGAGGAAGAATGGATCATAAATCCAGTTACGACTAAAACAAAGTGGTCATAATACAGTGAGTGCTTGCTGGAGAGATGGAGGGACACAGAATAGAATCCTTTAAAGACACTAGGTTATTCTACATGATTAATGTCACTGTTGCAGGCATAGGTAAACCATCCAGAACAAAACGATCCTAACACAGACCTCAATTTTTTCCTACCCCAAAGTTTATTTAGATTATACCAAGTTTATAACAGATTGTGAATGAGCCAGTATTGGCTGAGAACTTTTGAAATTCAATTTCTGTGACTTTTCAAAAATATACAATTTTGGCCTCTTGTGTTGTAGCACATTTCAGGGCACCATGACTCACAATTTGACTATTGCACAGTAGAGTATGCTCATGTGTTTGTCCATGATGTCCTGACACACTTTGTGTTACCAGATATCAGAACAAGTTAAGTCTTCTCTGAGTATGCCACGTATTAGCAAATGTAAGTATATACAAATTATTACTAAACATGTAAAATGATTGTTTTGCAGCCATTTTTAGGAAGTATTATTGGGAGTACAGAGAAGAAAGCCTTTGGTTCTCAAAGAGTTTATTAGGAGCATTGAGAATGTCAGGAGACTTGAAACATAGCTAGGACTTTCATAGTCAGAAGTGGAATCAAAATCTGCTGTAAACCAAGGGACCTCAGTGTCTGTGTGGAGCACAGGTGCCCAGTTGCACCAGTGGGTGCAGTGTCATGAGAGGGTGGGGTGGCAGGGAGCATGCGTTCAGAGCACTTTCTGCACAGAACTTGACTTGGTTCTTCAGGCAGCAGGAAACCCGGAGATGTTCCAAGCCATGAAAGAACCTTTACGTTCTGTTTCAAAACTAAGTTCTTAACATATTGCATATGGGTCATATCCCATGAGGTTATACACTCATGTTCCCTCTTCCTTACCTCCCTTCTGCTGAGGGATCTCCTCAGTGGTATTCACTGTGGGGACATGAATGTGCTAGTCTGTCATGAGAGACAATGCCTCACAATATTCCCTCCCTCCCTGTGGCTCGTGCGTTCTGTCCACGTCCTCTTCTGCACTGTTCCTTGAGCCTTGGTAGGTTGCTTTAGTGCTGAGTTCAGCAGTCTCTGATTTTCTGCTCTGATGAGTTTTGAGTCTCCTCAGTGTCCACCACCTCCCCACAGGAGGGTCTCAGGCTAACAGTGAGAGCAGCACTCGGGTTCACGCACCACTTCCTTTATGCTTTTACCATGCTATCCTAACTGGCAGCTGTGAAGGATGTTTAAAAGTGAAAAAGACCAGTGACTGACTGATAATAAAGAGGGTCATAACTCACTGAGGAGATTAAATGTGTGCACTTACATGGGAGAGGGAGAATGACTTGGCAACTGGTTAGACACAGGAATTGGGAAGTTGTAAATGACTCAGATTAACAAGTAGATTCAGTGGCTAAAACTGAGGTAATCGATTTTGTAATGTAAGAGGGAAAAGAGTAGAAGAAAATCTGAGTTTAAGGTGAGGGCTTAAGCTTTGAGCACATTTGATGTGTAGATGCAGTACTGCAGAGGTGCTGCATGGCAAGAGGTTTAGTAAAAGTGTCTTTACAAAGGACCTGACATGTTCCAGCCACTTCCTTGTCTTTGAAAAAATGCATGTGTCTGGATGGAGATGGTCCAGATGGATGATTGCTTGATGAGCACCATGAAAGCCTGAGATCGCCGGAGTTATATCACCACTAGTCACATAGAAGGTCAGATTTGGTCACACACAGCTATAATCCCAGTATGGAGGGAAGCTGTCTGTCATGGAAGAGCCACCAGAGCTTGCCAGAGCCGATCAGCACAGGAGCCTAGAAGGCTGAGTGGCTTCATCATTGCTCTAGATCTATGAAAACAGATCTATGAAAGAGAATGGCATGAAGCTGAGATTCCTATAATTTTATGGAAATTAGTTAACATCTTAGTAAAATCTAGCCCACTGTGGTGTTTTCAGGAGGTCATGAACTCCACGTGTGTATAGAACTAGACTGATGCATTCAGATTTGTAAAGAAAAAGCAAGTTGTGAGAATGGCTTATGGATAAGATTTCAGTGGTTTCCTTTTGTATATCAGGACTTTCATTTTTCTTTATTTTTGTTTTCTGACTACACCTTGCAAAAGAGATGATATCACCAAAGGACGCACTGGGTTCTTCACCGTCAGAGATGATGGCTGGAGGAAATGATCCTTCTGTGGCTCACATGGGAGCTCACAGATGTGCTTGACATGCCCATTCACTCAGCGTGCAACTTTTTAACATGGATTATGTAAATATGGACTTACGTGCCAGCTCTTCACTGCGGGCCTGGGCCCTTTCTTTGGATGTATGCTGGCAGTGTTTCTTCCACATGAGCTTTCTCCAAAGTCACCTGCTGCCAAGCTGCACTGTATCCACATGGTTCTTAAAAAAGGAAGGGGAATGTTGCTTTACTTAGTAAGCAATTTGAAAACAGAGATGTTACTGAGATAACAAAAGTGATTTTTTTCCCCCCATCTTTTGCTGTTTTTGGTTTCATATGCAATTCAGCACTTTTGGAGCAGGCCTTTTCAAGCTTTCAACTTAGTTTTTGTAGATTTGTTGACTCTATTTCCACAGTTATTTTGACTCAGGCCTACATGAGCCTCAAGGTTTAAAACTATCAGAAGTGTGCCAAGCAATCAAGGTCCATGGGAAGAAAACTGACCTTTTCTAACCACAGTGGGCAAAGGGGGGCATTTGTGAGATTTGTAGACGGGAACCTCTGAATAATTGTGAAAAGTAACTTGCCTAGGAAATCTATCAAGAGCAAGTTCAGCAAAGAATGTTTCATAGTCACAGTAGGATGCCAGTGTTTGCCAGGACAGGACATAATGAGGAGCTAGTGACCAATGTGCCGCCCTTAAGAAGCTGTTGTCAGACGTGCTCTGTCGGCAGTCCCAAGAGACCTGACCAAGCGGCTCCCACAGGGAAGGCCTCAGGCCCTTTCAGTCCTGCCCGCCAGAGAGCACCGAGGCCCAGCTGTGACTGCGTATTCAGTCAAGGAAGAACCTTGTCTCTCAATACCTTCTCCCCAGAGGAGTGTGTGGCTGTGGTGGCAGCAAGCTCAAGCTTGAGGGCGATCAGCAGCACGTGGGGACTCAGAAATCAGCCACACCTCTTTATCACACGAGGCTTCTTGGCTAAAGCAATCACTGACGCAAGCATGTGTTGAAATTTTTATAAAGACAGGACATTTTGCTTATTGAAATTATCTTGCTTTCACAATTAACCGTTATCATACTATGTATAGAATTATTATTTGAATTATCACTACTGTCATCATCATCTCTCCACATAATTCTACACAAGGAGTGAACTTGACCCCTCAGAGAGCAGTTAGGATGGTTGGGAAAATCAAGTACTCTTCCAGTACTTTTATTAATTAGAAATATTAACAAGTGAAGATTACACATAATGACAATTTAGTTTAGCTGCCAAAGAATGCCAGTTATAAATCCAATGACTCTTTTGCACCGACCTTCATCTCCTTTGTGTTTTATAACCATCTTTCAAGATGCGATAATAGTAAATCCATTTAAACGGAAGTGCCAATCCATAATTCATGCAGGTTTGATTTTTTTTCTTTTCTGTTATGATTGCTGTGTTGAATCATGAATGGCATGTCTTTCTCTTGTAAGATCAGACTTAGGAACTGAAGGTAGATGGCTACTGTATCTAGGACAAGTGTCTTCTTCCATTTTTTTGTAGGTTTGTGTTCATTTTATTTATTTATTTATTTTGCTGCATAAATAGGCAACACATCTAAGAGGCATTGTTGAAGGTACAGCCTGGATAAAGGATAACGACATTTACCAAGAGAAATGATTATGCTCTTTGGCTCTCTGGGCTTGTGCAGAGGTTTTCATGTTTGTACATCACAATAGAAGCTACCTTGCCTTGGTGCATAGACAGTAGACTTCACAGAACTGCCACTGTGGTTGTGTGTTTGTTTCTAGAGGTAGGGGGTCTCATTGAAGCCTAGGCCTACGTAGGATTCACTGTGTAGTCTCAAGGTGGCCTCAAACTCTACCTCTGCCTCCCCAGTGCTGGGATTAAAGGTTTGCCTTTAAACCACCACAGCTAGGTCAGAACTGCCACTTCTTAAAAGCAAACATTATTTTGACCATCTTATGCCATTTGAACATCTATCAGTGATGTATTGATTGGCTGGTTGACTGGTTGATTAAAGCTTATGACAATATAGCTGACAGCCTATGAAATCCATTAAAAATGAAAGCTAAAAACAAAAACTTTAAATATGAAAACCTCAAAGAAATCACCTGTGGCATTTGGGGTTACATAGGCAATACATCCTTGCACTGAGATCACAGATTGAACCAAGATGTAATAGGCTAGAAACAACTAGAATTGAAAGGTGGTTTGCGGTGGTAGGAGCAGAAACGAAGGCTTGCCATTAACCCTGCCAGTGGACAGTCACCTTGTTCAGCCCTTTAGTCTGCTGCTTCCTCTCACAACGGCAGGGCTTGGGCAGAAGCCTTGGTGCAGCAGCGGAGCGGACAGGCTCATCTAAGATACTGAAAGGCAGAAGCACATTGGCCCCTATAAAGTCATGAATAGGCCATCACTACAATCTTAGGGGTTATTTTTGTTTTTATAAGTTTTGTTCACTCATACTCTTTTTGATATGAAATTTAATTATTTGCAAGTAAGCCTTAGTTGCCTGTTCACAGTATAAGAATATTCGCAAGTTCTCATGTTTGATGTTAAAATACAATGCAGGTACTTATACATGCATTCACTTTGTAGCAATCTATTTGTGCCAGGCCCATCATGTGAAATCCACTTGGGCTTGACCTCTGGCCATACCTACATTTCACGGTGCTCTCTTTCACAGTGCTATATTGCTTAAACTCCCCTAGAACTGGGCAATTCCTTCTGCATTTCTCCAACAAGATACGGTGAAAGAGAGTACAGTGCAACGGCTGCAGGAACTGGCGAGGCTAGAAGACGAACATACAGGAGACATGCCCAGTCCAGTGGATGTGACGGCAAGGCTCAGCGTTCCAGGCTTTGTGCTGTCTGATGTGATCAGGGATAGAAAAGACAAGCAGTCAGTCCCTGAGACCCTAAGGTAGGCAGTGCTAATATGGCAAGGGATAGTGGCATGGGGAGTGTGTAAGGAGAAGGAAGATGGCTTATATTTTAGATCTTAATACAGTGTATAGTTTATTCATGTATATCATGTTTTTGACTCGTATGTGATTTAGAGACCTAGTCTAATCTACTTGTTAATTTGGCTTGCAGTAACAAAATAACATAACCGCCGGGCATGGTGGCGCATGCCTTCAATCCCAGCACTCTGGAGGCAGAGGTAGGAGGATCACTGTGAGTTTGAGGCCTCCCTGAGACTACATAGTGAATTCAGGTCATCCTGGGCCACAGTGAGACCCTGCCTCAAAAAACCAAAAAAAAAAATAAATAAATAAATAATAACATAACCTGTATAACTTAGAGGGTATGTGTGTCTCATGGTTCCTGAGGTTTGCAAGCCTGAGCTCATGGTGGAACAGGGTTAGGCTCTTGGTAAACTCTTCCTGTGGTTTATAGATAGCTGCTTTCCTGCATAATGTTTACATGACAGAAAGAGAGATAACTTCATGTCTTCTCCAAATTTCACTACATTAGTACTCCTGGAGCACACAAATTCAGCCCATTGCAATAAAAAGCTGTTGAATTATTATATTAAACCTCTAATGATAATTTCAGTTTATGATATAAAGAATTCTCAGTTTAGAAGCAGGACTCTAGTGGTCTCTGCTTTGGGGCAGTTTTTATGGTCATTCATCAGTTAAGAGAACCAACAGTTATTTCCCACTATAAAGGACTGGGGTCTCTTTCCAAAAACACACAGTTTTAGAGCATCATTCTCACTCTCAGGAATGGGCTTTTCTGGACAGAGTCAATTGCAGTGCCTGTCTTGTATTTGGAGCATTCAAAGTTTGGACTTTTCCTCAGAACCCAGGCATTGTTGAGGATTAATTGTATGAAATGGTTCCATTGAATCTAGAAAGTTATTTGTCCACCTTTTTCCCCTAGCATAAGCTGTACTACACTTATGTTATTTAACAAGTTATTTAAAAAAAAATGAGAGCTGGAGAAATGGCTTAGCAGTTAAGGTGCTTGCTGCGAAGCCTAAGGACTCCGAATCGATTCTCTAGGTCCCACATAACCCAGTTGCACATGGTGGCACATGTGTCTGGAGTTCATTTGCAGTGACTAGAGGCCCTGACATGCCCATTTTCTCTCATTCACTCACTCTCTCTAATAAATAAATAAGAAACAAATCTTTAAAAAAAGAAAGAAAACGAATGATCAGGTAGCTTCTAGACTCTATAACTGTCCCCATTGGAGTATCCTGTTTTCAGAGAGATTTAAAACATGCTTGAGAAATACAAAACCTGAAACAATATGGAAATTCAGTAGAAGAGACATGCAGGGAGGCTGATTAGAAACTAAGAGGTGCTGACAGCTGACATGTTTATGTTTTGCCAAATACAATCCTGAGTCATGGTTCATTAGGCTTGGCCTATATAGTATAATGGCAATATTCCTTAGTTTTCTCTGTGTTGCAGAATCAAGTTCTACCTGAGAGAATAAAAAACAATCAGTTCTCTTTACATTCTTGAGAGTACATTGTAATTTACTCTGGACAGAAGTTCATAATCCACTCAGAGGTGCATCCAGAAATGAAAGTTTTACAGTCTGGTATTCACTATATATTTAAGAATATGTAGCTGGTGGAGGAATAAGCTGGGCAGTAGTGTAATGACAGAGTTATGAGAAGGATACATAATCTTTATTCATGGTCCTTCAAGCATCATATGTAAGCTGACTGGTACTCACATCATTACCTAAATTGCATTCTGGGTCTTGTCTTTGAACTGGCTGTTTTTTGTTATGGTTTTTCATTTGTTTAGACAATTTCTTTCTGAAAACCAGATAGGCACAAAATTCTTCTGTAGCTGAATTTATATGTGAAAAATGACTGGCAGGAGAGATTCTCATCCCATTGTCAGTACAGGATATATGTGGGCTTAGATTATGATGGATTATAAAGGGTTCTATATATCCCAATCCAGAAAGTAATTTTAAATGCCTTCTGTACAGCTCCTTTGAGGAGGAAAGAGATCTATTTCATTCCAGATTTAATGTTTACAAGCTTGCCATGTGTTGCAGGTCATGCCAGATGCTTCTATCCATATTGTCACAGAGAAAGGTCTGGCTGGTTAATACTTTATGGCAGCCTACCGGCTCCTAATAAAAGAAGGACAGGCAAGGAGAGGAGGATTCTGGGAACAAGAACCTGTTCTTGAGCTGGAGTGCAAGGTGGAGGTTCTTGTGGTGGATTGCAAGGTGGAGGCTCTTGTCCTGGAGTGAAAGGTAGAGGCTCTTTTGGTGGAGTGCAAGGTGGAGGCTCTTGTGCTGGAGTGCAAGGTGGAGGCTGTTGGGCTGGAGTGCAAGGTGGAGGCTGTTGGGCTGGAGTGCAAGGTGGAGGCTGTTGGGCTGGAGTGCAAGGTGGAGGCTGTTGGGCTGGAAGGCTCCTTCTCAGCATTTTCTTGTTTTGTAGTATGACTGATGCTGCATTTTAGTGGAACTCTTGTATATGTCCTTTTTGTTCTTATGTCTGTGTGCACGCCCATGCATATTTGTGTATATTTCAGGGCTTGGGTAAAGAGTGAAATTATTTTAATGTCAAAATTTATATTCGAAGCTTTTTATACACTCAAATTGCCAATAACCCACCTGACAACGCAGTGACCTTTGTTGCCAAGCCCTTAGTTGCCAGACCTTCTTAAGCTCCCTATTAATAAGTATTTTCCTGGTCCATGTTGCGCAGGCCCATTTCAGGTTATCACTCTCTGTGCGTGACTTCATGCTGCACCGAGTTTGACCTGTGCTGGGTGCTGACATCCTGGGCCCAGGAGAAATACATGAGCTTCTAGTGATGACACCAGACCTTGTGACAACCCAGTTTGCATAGCCTTGCTTCCTATTGGTATGATCAAGTCATGGGCCAAGTCAGGAGTCAGTGGGCATTGAAACCCGTTCCATGGAAGCGGGGAGGGGAGGAGTACAGAAGCTGAAATATAATTGAATTTATCACAGAACCATTTCACTACAATATCATACGTGCCTACCATTAACTTTTCGTGCTCAGTGTGTTGGTAATTTCTTACACAAACCTATTAGATTTATGGTTGGCTTGAACATGCAAATCAGTTTCAAAAAAAAAAAAAAAAAAACTACCTCAGGATCCAGGAAAATCCACCTGGCTTCTTCCCTTTTCTAGGATGACTCCCTTTTCAAGATACTCAGTGTTCAGCCTTTGTCTGTCTTTATAGATTCTCCTCTTGTCGTGATTCTGCCACCATACTGCCCAGCAGATTGTTCAGCCCTTTCCAATGTCTCAATATTTTATGTGTCGGGCTTTCTTGTACCACAGGCCACACTGCCCCTTACACCAGCTGTGTCACTGATGCAGAAGTGTCATCCATCGTGCACGTTTCACTGGAAACACCCAGATTGATATTTAGAAATATAAGGTTCCAGTGACAGATTGGTTATGGGGTTAGCTCAGGTGGTAGCATGCTGGCCTAGCGTTCGTTAAGATCTGGATCCCGTCATTACTTCCACTAAACCATGTGAGGCAGTAAACTCCTGTACTTTCAGTACTCAGGAGGATTGGAACTCAAGATCATCTTCAGCTACATAGTGAATTTAAGACTAGCCTGGGCTACATGAGACCCTCTCTGAAAAAGAAAAAAGAAAATGTGCTTGAGTTAATATAAATAAATTGCTATAGAGGAATTTTTACTTTGCAAATTACAGATTTTCCCAGGTTGGACACACTCAGGCTAGCATGAGTTTAAGCTACAATTCTGGTGCTGGAGAGATGGCCAGATGAACAAAGGTGAGGTAAGCGCAAGGTTGCATGTGCCCACCAGGTGGCACACACGTAGATTTTGATTGCATTGGCTGAGGCCCTGGCATGCCAATTCTCTCTCTGCAATAAAGGAAACTGCAGTTCTCATTCCATCACTGAGTGACTGGATCTCTCTTTGCCTGTGATTACTAATCCTGCATCCATAGCACTGGCTGTGTTTTTAGGCCACGTGTGACAGTGGATTCAGCCTCTAGACCAATAGTGTGCCTACATCAGGCATTGAAAACTCAGGAATGCAGAATGGTTTGACCATTCTCCTCTGAGTATGGGTCTCAACCCTCACATCCAAGCTTCAGCACCACACTTGTTGCACCATTGACTGATAGTTCCAGCAGTGCTGTTAGATATGAAGTGACTTGAAAATAATGATGCTCTTTCCATAGGAAAATCCATTTACAAGTCAAAACAGTGAAGTGAAGAGCTTTAGAAATACAGTGCATAGAGCACTACGTCTGGGTCAGAATCACTTCACTATGGTAAGGAGGTGAGTCTTCACCTCTGCTGAACATGCTGCACCCCCATTCATTCACGATAAGATGTGCAGTAATTCTTCCAAAATTACAGCTTAGGAGGGAGGGGGATTATGGATGTCCTGAGAACATTAATTTTCTGATACAGTGCTATTTCACCAATGCCACATCCCTAAGTTGAGTCTATCTTATTCATCACATGTCTGAAGAACAACATTAATCATACTAATCCTTAATCTCTAGTCCCATGAAAATAATGTGTTACAACACCTATTACCTGAATCATCTTCAGGATGGAAAACAAACATTTTCTCAATGTGAGTTTGACTCTGAACTCATAGGTGACTAGAGACACACAATGTGCCCCTGGTGGAGCAATGGTAGATCAACAGCCTTCAAAGAATGATGAGTGGCCTATCTGTGTCCAGGTAAGACCATGGGGAAGACTTTGTTCACCCACATTCAGAGGAGCTCGAACATGATCGAGGTTACACAGTGAGGAAATAAAGAGGAAAATGTGAGGCAGGTCGGAGTTGAAGAGAGGAAAGGCCTTATACTATGGAAGAAAATGACTCTAGACTGGAGTTTGTACAAACCTGAATTGACTCTTTTGTCAATTTTCAAGTTGTTGATGTTAAGTCATTAATTTAAGTAAGAAATTATTTAAATGAAAGCGATAGTATAATATCAACCATAGTACCAAATATTCCTTAAGACGATTTAAAAAAATATTTTATTTACTTATTTGATGGAGAGAGAGGGCACTCCAGGTCTTCTAGCCACTGCAAACAAACTCCAGATGTCTGCGCCACATTTTGCATCTGGCTTACTTGGGACTGGGAGAATCAAACCTGGGTCCTTTTGCTTTTCAGACAGGCATCCTAACCGCTAAGCCATCTCTCCAGTCCCAAAAGTGTTATTTTTAAAAGTGAATAATTTGCAGTTGGTAATTTGTGATTCATGTCTCAATTCCTTAAAGTGTTTTGATAAATATTAAAGATGATCACTGGAGACACAAAAGATTTCCAATTTCAAGTGAGGGACAGTGAAATGAAGTTGTTAAAAACAGGAGAGCTTAATCTTATTATAATTATTGATCTGACAGCCACTGTAGACACTTTAGCTAATAAATCATTTCCTTAGTGGGCATCTGTTTCAACTATAAAGCACATTAACACATTAGGAATCTTGAAGAGGTTATAAGTAAAATAGAAGAGAAACTTTATCCTTACTATCTTTAGAGGCTGGGGCTAGTGAAGCAATGTCCTCTAACATGATAATCAATGAAGAGATGAAATATGGAGTCTGATGGAAAGTGGAAAAGACAGCATGTGATCTTTTCTGTGTGGTATGATAAAATTTACTTTTTATTGCCTCATTGATACAATAGGCATAGCGTTGATATCCCTGACTTCAAATTAAATGTGGAATATGTCTCATTTCTGAAATGGATCTTTCCTTTATTTACATTTGAAAAACATATCCCATGCCAATTAGTCTTTTCTGAGACCTTTCAAAAGTAGTGGGAGTCACCCAAACAAGATATGGCAATGTAATGTAGTTGATGATTCTCCTACTGTTTTCACAACCTTTTCATTGAGCATTTCCCATGTCCATGGCAAACTCTCAAGAGTGAATGTATGACTCAGAAAATACTGCCAAGAGCTGGCAGCACCTATTTGAAAAAATATTTGTGTTTATTTCTTGTCATTTTTTTCTTTTAAACACTACTCACATAGTTGATATTGGAGTCACGTGATAATAAGCATTTGCAATCCACAAATCTCCCTCCATCTGCAAATAAAATACATGCCAAAGTAACCCCGCAAAACCGAGCTTTGGAAAATGTTTGTTTCCAAAGATTTGTCTTTCTCTTTAGATATGTGAAGCCAAATAGTCCATCTTGTTTGACTATAGCTACTAATTGATTCTACCTTCAGAGTCAGGACAGTTTCTTGAGGTTACTAATCTATGAGCAATGGTTGGAGTGATTATCTACCAGAAGGATGAGATTCTTTCTCATGAAAACCAGTCTGATTTTATGGATTGCAAATAAATCTTTCTTTGTTCCTGGATAATTATGCATGTCCAACCTTTTGCCACTGTGACAAAGTTCAATCTCTAGAACCTTTCAGTCAAGTTAGAAAACAAATTGTGAATGAAGTCAGATTCTAAGTATGCTTATGATTTTGTGTTGGGCAGGATTCATGGCTGTCCTGAGACACATGTAGCCACAGTTTGGACATTCCTACTTAAAGAAATTTTTTCTACAAGTCCAAGTTATACCACTTTTTTTTAATTTTTATTTTTGTTGTTGTTGTGATTTGAGAGTGACAGAGAGAGAAAGAGGCAGAGAGAGAGAAAGAGGCAGAGAGAGGGGGGGGGCACGGCAGCCTCCAGTGCCCTCCAGCCACTGCAAATGAACTCCAGATGCGTGCACCCCCTTGTGCATCTGGCTAACATGGATCCTGGGAAATTGAGCTTCAAACCAGGGTCCTTAGGCTTCACAGGTAAGCTCTTAACTGCTGAGCCATCTCTCCAGCCCTCTACCACATTTTTATAAAAAGTGTTCAGTAGTCACTGCAGTATCTGACAACTTATTAAGTGTTATGCACATTAAAATTGCATTTTAAGAATAAACTGTGGATAGAGCTCAGTTGTTGAAATGCCTTCTGAGGAAGCCCAAAGGCAGGAGTTTGAATCCTCACCACCCATGGGAATATTGGGCAGTTGTGGCAGCTGCTTACGATCCCAGCACTGTTGAACAGGGCAAGATGGCTAGCTAGACTAATGGACCCAGCAAACCAGTGAGCACAAGTGAGAGACTTTAGCTTATTAAAATTAAGAAGACAATTGTCAAGGAAGACACTCAACTCAACCTCTAGCCTCTACACACACAGGTGAACAAACACCCAAATGCGTGCACACCTATCCCACACGTGCAAAATGATTAAGACAATCTTACCTCTAAATTATTCTCATCGTCTATATCTGTTTATCTTAAATTAAAATGTTCAGGCTTTAACCTTTTTCACAGATTTAATATATTTGCTGCAACCTAGCAAACTGAAATCAAAATTGTTTCTTAAAGCAATAGCTGGCTCCTCTGGCATGGGATGGTAAGTAAAAACCCTCCCTGATCACAGCCTGAAGATTTTGAGACTCTTAAATGGAATTTAATTATCAGTGGTGCATTTAAAAACTAAAATTAAACTATGCAAGTCACCAGTTCTTGTCAAGTCCTGCTTTTATATAGGAATTATAAATTGATATAAATGAAATTTAGACAATTAGCCCCAATAGAGCAGCAATATTCTGCCTTCCTACATTTGGCACAGATGTATAGTGGATGAAGATGGTGTCCCCTATAAAATCACAATACATTTCAAGGGTAATATGTTTCGTAAAGGAGTTAAATGATTGAAGTGCACAGATACATGGGACCTTCAAGATCAGAGATGTTCACGTCTTTTGAAAGATCAGAGATTTTTATATCTGCTTTTATCTCAAATTTCCAGTAAACTCTTTTTTCAGAAGACCAGTTTCTAATCCAGCTCAGAAACATGGAATTTGAGTTGCTTGAAGATATGGAATTGGCTATCTCATCTGCATGCCCTGATGTACAGATTCTCCTGAGACTTAAGCCCTCTGATTCTGCAGATTTGGGCTAAATAATATTGACATACTTTTCAACAAGTCCTTTCGCTTAGCAAAAGTGATAAGTCACAATATGATCATCTAAGCAAATGGAGTGCAGTCCTACAGATTACTGACGCTCAAAAATTGTAATAGTTATTGGTAATAACATGAATAAGGTATATATGTTCTATACTAGTCTGATTCTTCTACAAAGAAATAGTGATTGAGGGAAATCTAGATATATAAAATACAGATATAGGTATCTGACAGCCAACTCACAGAAGTGGTACCTAAATGCAGACATGTTCAACTATCCGCACACAATTTTCGGCATTCACACATGCTGATGAATATGTATACGACACACCCACACTGTTGAGCAATGTTTTCTTTGCGCTGAGACCCAAGGGCTTGGAGACGGCGAGACGTGCTGTTCAGACGAAGCAGCACTTTACTAATGCTTCACGCTTCAAAGCTGGACGACCTTCTCTGAGAAAAAAAAGCCAGGAAAAAATGCCTATTTCCCCAACCACTGGTTATACAAAACACAGACGCGGATGGTTTACTAACTGAACGCTTGTACAGGATGTGTGTATGCTGGAAGATGGGTCAGGATGATCACCTGTGATCATGCCACATAGTTTATTTCATGATGCTTCCTGTTGCAAAGCTTATGATAATCTTTGACAGCTGTCCTTGTTCTTTTTGAAAATATTTTTGCTAAGCGAATTCTCATGCATGAAACTGCGGTGGGTTAGTGACAGCTAAGGGTCCACAGAACCGAATGCTCGGTGGTAATTGGAAAGATCACCAAGCGCAGCTGCTGAGTCGGTGAATTCTGCCTCAAACATGTTACTTGAAAAACACCGACTGGGTTCTGCATGGAAATCAGGCTCGTCACTACATCTTTCTGTTTTGGCATCTATAACTGTTTCAGTGGTTCCTATTCTGACAGGAGCCAGAGTGCTTACGGAGGTGGACTGCAAGGATGGATGATGAGAAGCCTTTCACCTATTTTCAATCTTTAAAAAGTGGATTTATTCATTTACATGAAAGCAGAGAGAGACATGAGAGACAGAGAGAATGGGTGCAACAGGGCGTTCAGCCGCTGCAAATGAACTCCCGTTGGCATGTGCCACATTGTGCATTTGGCTGCACGTGGGGACTGGGAAATTGAACCCAGGTCATTCAGCTTTGCAGGCAAGTGCCTTAACCACTGAGCCATCTCTCCAGACCACTGTTTTTTTTAACCTTTTTATTGGCAATGTTCATATATGTATAATGTATTTTTTTTTGAGGCAAGCCCAACAGACTGGGCTTTTTTCTGTCATGTGAGACGAGAGAGGGGGAGAGAGAGAATTGGTGCATGAGGTCCTCCAGCCACTGCAATTGAACTCCAGACCCACTTGTGCACATGGACGACATTGCATGCTTGCGTCACCGTGTTTCTGGCTTACATGGGACCTGGAGAGTTGAGCATAGTCCTTAGGCTTCACAGGCAAGTGCCTTAACCCCTAAGCCATCTCTCCAGCCCTGTCTAATGTATTTTAATCATAATCCCTCCTCTTGTCTGCTTTCACTCCCTTGCCTCATCCGTCTTCCACTGAATTCCATCTTTCAGCTAGTCCATCTTCTACTTTGTGTTTGTTTTGTTTTGTTTGTTTGTTTGCCTTCTCCATCTTCCATAACAAAATGTTGGCGAGTCTAATACACAGGTCTTGTGCAGTGTGACAGTCTCTGAGGTCTTACGTGCAAAGGTCACTTACATGTGGAAGACAAAATACTCTTGCGTGTCTTCTCACCCCTCTTCCTCGGCATTCCTGGAGCCTTGGAGGGCACGGCAGGTGAATATCTCACTTGGTGCCCAGCACAGTACTGTTTATTCTTCTTAGCACTTTGATGAGTTTTGAGTCTCCCCATTAATAAGCATGTTCAAAAGGCAGCTTGATGGCAGAATATATCCACTTAGCCGAACCCCAGGAGTGGCTCTGTCCCTAAGTGCTGTGACCTTAGCCAGAGTTGGTTTTTGTTTTCTGTTTGTTGCTGTTTTTTTTTTTTGTTTTTTGTTTTTTTTGTTTTTTTAATTAGGTTCTCAGTCCCAGGCATTAATTCCCTCCCATGGAGTGACTCTCATATCCAATCAGTGAGCAGCTGGTTGCCTCCATTACAGGTGGGCCACAATCACCTGTCTAGTCAAATCTATGAGAACCACTGCTAATTAGGACTGTTCTGGACTTTTCTCTCCCAGCACCAGCAAGCACTTTCCATCACTGTGGATGCCAGCCTGCAATGAGGTTGCCAGCTCAGTTCCAGCTTGATTTCTCAGTGTCCTGTAACTGAAGCCTATGGTGTCTTCATCAGTAGGGTCTTAACTGTCTATTTCTATAGCATCAGTAATAGCGTGAATGGTTTGAGGGAGGGGTTCAGGGGCCTGCTTGACCAAAAACCCATAGAGAGGCAGCCCACTGCTGGCACTGGGGGTTTTCCTACAACAAGCTCTTGAAGGAGAAATGGGAGAAAGCTAGATTCCTTCAGGAGGTTTCAGTTAGGAACCGAAGCCCAGAGAAATTGGATGCCACATAGCCTGGCATGAGTGGAACTCATGGCAGGAACGGAACTCGCGTCTGATACACAACAGTTACAGTGCTCCTGCTGCGCACTGTCTAGTGTGCTGCCGAGGTACCTTCACTACTCGGTGGGCTCGCCCTGAAGCCTGCTCAAATCTGCAAACCAATTGCATCTTCTTCCCTTTACATAACTGAATTTGACAAAAGAATACATTTTTCAGTCCACTACAAAGGCTGCTTTCAGCTGCCCTTGGCTCTCTGCCTTTCTCCCTGGTCACGGAGATGTGTGTGAGTCTGGGTGGGGGAAGGGGAGAGCAGCATACTGCTCTTTTCTCATCTGAATTTCTCTGTCTCTGCTTTGATATTTTCTCTCTGCTATTCTTCCTTAAGCCCCTCTTGACTTCCTTCCACAGGGAAGCATGAGGCGGATGCTCTAGGTCTCCCTGCACAAGCTCTGATTCTGTCTTCCACAAGCTTGTGGCTCCATTCCAGTCTTTCCTAAAATCCTCAGTTTCTCGTAAATGCACCTTATGAACTCTGCACTGTTTTCCACACGAATGTGTGTTTCCTACTTCCCACGTGTTTACGCCTCTGCTCTAGCCTTCCTCCTAGATCCCAATCTCGTTTAAATAAGCCTCACAATTTGTGATTTCTCCCTAAATAAACTTAAAAATTCATAAATTATCTTTCTTGAGTCCATCTTTATCAATTCTTTGTTAAATAAAGGACAGGACCCAAAATTGGGGTTCATAAACATGGGGGAACCCTCAAGAACCCCCAAATCTTGCCTCATTATGAGTTCATGTTACAGCATTATCCACCACTACAGGCTGCTTCTGCCTAACTCTGTGGCTTGTCTTCATTGATTTGTTTTGTAAGTATACTTTTACATTTACCCTAACCCTATAAGATTGAGTTTTCGTATGGCTTTTTTGCATAACGTTTTTGGTTTTGGTTAACTTGAGCCTCATCCCCTTTTGGAGCCTTTCTCCATTAGTTACAGATCACAAATTTCGAGACAAGACTAAGATTATGGAACCTGTAGACAGACGGCCTGAGTTGGAACACCAGCTCTGCATAGCCCTAGGCCTGGGCTTTCGATGAATTCTTTCACTTTGCTGTGTCTTGATTTCCCCGTCCACTAAATGGGCACGTGAGTAATGCTACCTGTGTTCCGGGCTGGATGATGGGGAAGAATGTTAGTGTGTGGGCAGCACTTAAAATAGCAAGTGCTACTTAACTGTTTGTACTTCTCGCAGCAAATGGTCCATCTTGAGCAGTGCTCTAGATCCTCTCAATGTGATAGGAAGGCCTGCCGCCAATCTCCAGAAGGTTTTGTGTGTTGTTAGAGAAGCAGCCTAGTACCCGGACCACTAGGTTCTAGAAAGCCACAAGACCTGGTGCCATAACTTGGTAATACTCCAGGATTTTGAAAAGCATCTGCCCTTATAAAAAAATTCATTCTACCTTTTCAAATTCTGAGAATTGTTAATCACATTCATGACTTAAACATAATTACAGATTCCACCATAAAAAGTCTCATCATTTTATTTTAATGCACATTTATTTTGCATATTTTAGCCAAAGGAGAGAGTTTACTAGACATTAAGAAAGGCTTGGTACAAACTGCAATTATGCATTCTGGGTATATTTATTGACATATGATAATATGAGGATGCAGATTGTCTAAAGCATGTAAAACCAAAACTAAAACAGAAAATATGTGTTTGAATTTGTATGCAGGTGTACAATTCTTTTTGTTTGTTTCTGAAAGTCAGTGTTTGTTATTGGGCACAAAAATTGGAATATCAAATCCAAAATCAAATTGTTTGGGTTATTAAGTGGCCCTCATTAAATCTGTCTAACCTTTTGTAGATTTTTCAGAATCTTGTAGTTAATGCCTAATCCATATTTGCCAATGACTAAATGCAGAATAAATCTTCATTTAATTTCCAAAAGCCATGAAAGGAATTACATATATGCAAAGTAAATTTTTATTTTGATTTGAGGTTTATGCTTCATAAATATCACATAAAAGACAAAACACTATGTTTCTCAAATGTATTATCAATTTTAGTAGGTGAAGCAATTGTAACCTGATTTTGATTCTTTAGCCCTTAAAAAATCCTTATTTTTTCATATGAAAAAATTAAATCTCACTGAAATGTACATTTTTAAAAAGTGATATGATATCAAGATTAATGAATAAAGCAAGACTCTGAGAAAATCAAGACTTGCCTGAACTGTGATTTGCTTGTGAGACCCACCAGCATGCCTTCTCATGGGGGAGTCACATTCCCTCGGTGCTGGCTCGGGCCCACACTGCAATGATTACAAAGCTCTTTCTAGAACACAATCCCAAACCTTACCAGAGCAGATGGAGAGACACAAGGCACTGGAGAGAAAACAATAAACGTAGAACAAAATTTGCAGACTGCCTATGCATTCATGAAGTTCTCATTTCATACACAGCTGCAGCTGCAGATGATAAAAATGCCTTCCTAATAACAAATCTAGTTTTTTTTTTTTTTAAAGACTATAAGTAAAATGAGTGACGAGTGAATGTGTGTTAGGACAGCTCAATGAGCAAGCCTAGAGAACACACTTATGAGAATGTAAAAGTGATGTGGGCAGCCGTGTGCCAATCAGCGCACTATTACTTATTAGCGTTGTTCTTCCTCAGTCTGCGCCACATTATTTGGACTGCATCTTCTGAACCTGTCATCTCATTTCACTGCAAGGAGGGAGCATTTTGTCCTCTACTCATGAGTATGTTCCTCTCCCGTGAGTTTTGGATCACATTCCTTAAAAAAAAAAAAATTCTGAGAGTTAAGTGAGCCAGACAAGCTAAAAAATTAAAGTAAATAGCCATATCCAGCCATATTTGATATCCTATAAGTTTTATTTAGGAACATGTTCAAGAATTAACGTTGCTGTCATTGAAAATAGAAGTTGAGTGAGGGCTTGAACAGACATATTATAAGGACGTCAGTTAAACACATGGAAGGAAGCCAACTTCATCAACCCCAGAGAGATGACGCTAGACATTCAGGACCATGCCTAAAACAAGAACAGTGAGCACATACCCATCTCATGAGGTTGTGCATCTCTTACCACCTCATGGAAACAAGTATTGACTTTTGGTGTATTGATACAGCCTATATTGATAGGAGGAAGGATTCTTGAAGAATTTCTTTCTTTTCTTTCACTTGATTTTTCTTGGAATCTGTTAGTGATATACAAAAATCAAGTGTAGGGCTCGAGGTATGGCTTAGCAGTTAAGGCACTTGCCTGTGAAGACTAAGGACTCATGTTAGATCTCTCTTCAAATCCCACATAAGCCATATGCACAAAGGTGAAGCAAGTACAAGGTCACACATGCTCATCAGGTGGTGCAAGCATCTGGAGTTTGATTGCAGTGGCTGAGGCCATGGTGTGCCAATTCCCTCTCTCTGTCTCTCTAAAATAAAAATAAAAATAAAAATAAAAATAAATCAAGTGTAAGTAAATAGGGGCAACATCACAGTTTTCATCCTTATCTTCATAGGGAATGTTCTAATGTTTCTCTGGGATGGGATTGGGTTAGAGATAACCCACTTTAGAGCAAGCTTATATCTCATGATCTTGGTGTTATGCATGGCTGTGTTCAGTTTGCTAGGATTTCTTTGAATTCATCATGCATTTTTAATCTTTCATTAAGTAACAATGAAATGGGTTTCATAACTGCATTTCCAACATCATATTTATTGAAGGTAAAAGTAACTCAGTAAACTATAACATATTGGTAATAACATATCATACAAAAAGGCCTGATTTATAGTCTATATCTACCTTTGAGTCCCAGCTGGATCTTGCGTGTTTACCCCTCTAAATGACCATTTTGTGGAGCTTATAGTACAATGACAACAATTGTCTTACAGGTTCTGTGAGGATTATTGCATTTTATGTATATGAAAACCATGTGGTTGTCATCTGATAATACTGAATATACATTATCTGCCATTATGATTTGTGCTACTTTTCCTTTTCTAAACCTATCTCAGCCACCCTTCCCTAATGCCCTCAGGCGATACTGGTTTTCTGAGGTGACTTAATGATGGAATGCTAGTTACAGAAGCTAAACTCTCGGTGAGATCTTTGATTATCTAGTAACAGTCCACAGGTAGAATGGGAAGATAGACAGAAGATAGAGTCAAGCTGAGGAGATGTGAAAGAACATGGCGTGTGTGTGTGTGTGTGTGATACGTGGTGATCAGAGAGAATTAGGGTCAGAGCTGAGGAGATGGGAAAGAACCTGGTGTGTGTGTGTGTGTGTACACACACGCACACACACATGCATGCACAGTGGTCAGAAAGGAATGGAGTCGGAGCTGAGGAGGTGGGGAGAACCTCGTGTGTGTGTGTGTGTGTGTGTGTGTGTGTGTGTGTGTGTGTGTAGCACCTGGAAATCCTGTCTGCAAGGGCTCAGCTGTGGTGCCGACCAGTGAGAACCACACAGTGATGTGGTGACGGGGCTCTCTTCCTCTGCACCTCTTCTCTGGCCGTGCTCCCGTCTTCCCCCCAGGTCCCTGGCGGTCAGTCTATTGTTCCTTTCTGTAGGTTTTCCTGGCAGCAAAATCCATTCATGATATGTCTTTCTTTACTTTCCTGTTTTACTTATTAATCTTCCAAGGTTCTCCTAGGAGTGGCTGCCTCCTAAACTGTTGAGCTCAGCCCCTTTTCTATGCCAGGAAACATTCACTTGTTTGCAGGTCATTTTGGGGGGGGGGGAATAGTCTATGCCCCACCATGCATGTCTAGGCATAAGAGCAAGGTCCTTCCACTGGAGGAGTTTAGTGGAGACCACAGGCCTTCTCCGTGGATAAAGCAGAAACAGGAATAAAGAGAGAAACAAGACTTAGAAATGGGATGCTGCAAGATCCACTGAAAGTCCTACAGTCCCTCCTTTTTAAAATGCTGGGCAGCAAACTGGAAGACCCTCCCAGTTGGGTCAAGTCCAGCTTCATATGCCATCTGCTCCCTGCCAGCTGCCAAGCATCTGTCCCCAGCCCTGTTTTCTCCAGAGCTCTGTCCATGTCCTAACCCCAGCAGCCACCAGGATGTGAACCTCATGTTCACCCTACTCAGAAGTGAACCTTCACCTCACTCACCCATCCCAAACCTGCCTTCTCATCTGGAAATGGAGTTTCCATGTGTCTAAGTGAAACCTCAGTTGTCTTTGCAAGTCACCACGTTCTCTCGTGTTCATTCATCAGCCATCAGGATCCAAGCTCAGCCGCTTGTTTCTGCTGCCAGCTTTACCAGTGCTGCCCCGTCCTTTCCACATCACCGTTGGAAGCACACACTTCTCTCAATGCCAATGGCAGCCAAAGGCGGGGCTGTCAGTCTAGTCACAGCATGCCACGGGACGTCTGTGAGAAATGCTCAAGACCTTGAGACCCACGGCTGTCTCTCTCCCTTTACCTTCGTGTCTCTCCCAGCCCCCTGCTCACCCCTCAGCCCCTCGCCCCGCCTCTACTGCAGCACCTTGGTTCCATGGCTATTGCTGAATCTCCCTTCCCAGGTCAACATCACGAAATTCCTACTAGTAAGAACATCCCACTGTTCCCTGGTCCCCTACCCCCTCCCTGATCTCCTGTTTGTTCAAATGCCTACTTCTCAGAGTGGTATTTTGTTCTTTTGTTAACCAAATGAAAACATCTACCCTCTGCTGCATCACTTACCCCCAGCACTGTTTCTCTCCCATCTGCTTTTGGCGGCCTCTTCGCATTCGAATGTCACCACCGCCAGAGTAGGGGTTGGTACCTTTAGCCACTGGGCTCCTTCTAGTGCCCAGAGCGCGCCTGGCGCAGTCGAGCCGCACAGTGCTTGTCTGTTCCGTTCTGCATTCAGAAGCATCTCTGCTCACTGAGCCTTTGATGTGTGTGTTGTCAGAGACCAGAATCGCTGTCATTCAGATGAATATGGAGGTGGCGGGGACAGTGTTCCCAGGGAAACGGGCTGTCTGTTGAGACTGCCATGCATGGAGACATACCTCACTGGGGGTGCACACCCCTTCCTCAGATGGGGGAGCTGCCAGAAAGGCATCCTGGATGGAAGTGTGCATGCAAAGGACCCTGGGAAGCCACAGGACACCAATCCTTGTCATACTGAGCTCAGCCCATAGTGTGCGGAGCAAACCCAAGTTCCACATGAGCCTCAGCTTCAGTGCCAGGAGAGACTGTGACTCCCCAGGAACTTCCTGACATGCTGCAAAGACTTCTGTCTACGACTCAGAGAAGCAACAGCAAGGGGTCAGGCGCTTTCCTCTGGGTAAAGACCGTGTTCTGTTCTTTAAGCTTTACATTCAAAAGACGAGTCAAAGTAATTCAGAAGGAAACAGAATCATTAAATCTTTCAAACAGTACACTCTGGTCCTGGGCTTTCTTGCTCATTGGCTATGTAGCTTTCTACCTATGACTTAAACTACGGAATGTATCACATCCTGGTTCATACAAATATGACATTATTAGCAAGTAGTACCCAGTCTTCTATGTGCGAGACACTTAAATAATTTCCATGTGGTCCCTTTTTCTTTTATATTCTGTATTGTATGCCTGCTGATATCTTCAGGATAAGGGTTAAATAGAGCAGGATCTTATTAGAGGCACAAACAGAAATGGGACCCAAAACTCACATGATAGTTTACACAGTATTTATAAAAATCAGTATGAGAAGAGATATAAAATTTCCAATAAAGAAAAGTGTGTGTTTTATATCCCAGTTTTATACATTTTGAGATACCCTTTCCAGTCGGTCCTGTGTCCCCTGCCAGGTGGCTTATTAGTGAATAACGACAGTCTGGGTCCTTAAGTTGTCATGCCTTTGAATTTCAGAGCTTCATTCAACTTTCCCTAAGAGGATCACAGCAGGAGGATCGAGTGTGATGTGTGCCCAGAGGTAGACCTCCCTTGTCTGCAGTCTTCTCCGCAGGCCACTCTGCTTGAGCAGGCTCCTCGTGCTCCTTCTGCAGTCAGCGGCAGGAACAAGCCTAGCTGGTTCCCTGCCTCGCCTCAGTCTGTGCTGCAGCACCCTTGTCCTTGCCCTTTACCAATCTGACTTCTGGATGCTGTTCGTACAGGCCTGCAGCTCCATAGATGCCTCCTCTTTTCTAAGGATTTTGCCATGTTATTATTGACTGTTTTCATTATTATTATTAGTAGTAGCAGTTTTGTCTAGCTACACACACAAATACACACACTGGGATCCTGTACACAGTTTCTGTGGTAAGCACTAATTTATATTGCCAAGTAGTTTGTGAGAAAACAAAGTTCAATAATCAGCTACTTACGCTGAAAGCACAGGAGATTCAAACCTAATGCATCTGTGTGTATGTTACTGTCAAGTATGAGCTCTGCACGGAAGAGACCTCTCCAACATGTTTGTGCCAACCAACCCCATGTGTTTTATCTGTGATTCATGCGTGCATATGTATGTGTGTAACTAGATATGCTACCTGGTTCCTGGTGGAAATCTGAAATCAAGAAGAGTTGATTAAAAAGAAAAGTCTCTCTCTCCCTCTCTTTCTCTCTTTCTGCCTCTTTTTTATCACAAATAAAAATAAATAAATAAATTTACTAAATAAAGGAGTGATTACCCAAGGTTGCTAACTTGTGAATTAGCATTCCCAATTGGTTTTCTGTCTGGCATTTAGTCTCATAGAATTGTGTGTGTGTGTGCGCGTGCATGTGTGGACCCTCCTTGTTGATGTAAATGGGTCGTGCATTGTGGAGTTAGCCCACAGTTATTGGTACGATAAATGTCTCTGCATATCATGACCCAATATGTGACTCTGACATTCTTTTCGCCCCCTCTTCTGCAAAATTTCCCTGAGCCATGTTGGGTTCATTTTTGGTCTGCTTCAGTGCTGAGGTGTTGGGGGCCTCTGAGGCTCTGGCTCTCTGATTTGGTAGGAGTTGATTTTTCTCTGTGTTGGTCCCCTTCCCCTTTGTGCTGGTATCTGGTTCACAGGAAAACAACACCCTTGCTTGTTTCGCCAATTTTCTTTAGTTTCAGTCAGGCCCCTTTTGAGGTATGTTGGGGCAGCTCTCTCCTTAGGATCCACATCTATCTGAAAAAGAGAAGCAGATTCTCCAATGGAGAGTAAGTTAGCACCCGTAAAATTAAGATAACACTTACTTTTTTGATAGAGAGTTTAATAGGTGTAGGCTCTCTTGTACCCCATGATTAATGGTAGCTTG
The DNA here is from genome assembly GCF_020740685.1 of Jaculus jaculus. Taxonomy (NCBI): domain Eukaryota; kingdom Metazoa; phylum Chordata; class Mammalia; order Rodentia; family Dipodidae; genus Jaculus; species Jaculus jaculus. The sequence goes on from NC_059114.1 coordinate 90,983,643, forward strand.
ATATTGGAGAGTGGGCATCATGCCTCCTAAGTTTTAATCACACATGTGTTTTATGTACTCGGTCTCGACCTTTCCTGCTAGTGTGAAATAATTCTGATTTCAGTTATATTGATGATGACTAATACTGCTTTCAGGAATCAGGTCCTCAAAGGCCACTGCACATTTTGCAGGACACTGTAATAAAATGCATAATTATCATAGGTCATTTGGGGCCACCAAGCAGAAGAGTGGCATAACCTGTGAGGAGTAATCAAGCAGCAGTATGCCTGACGGAAGAAGATCTGAAGAAGAAAGGTGTTTCCTCAAGTTCAAACGAAGGAACAGATGGGGCTGATATGATAGGTTATGACAAAGTGCTCCAAAGACACGGTTCTTAGAAGGCTGCAGAGCCTCTCTTCTGGCCTCTCGTCTTCTAAAAGCTGTGCTGCCGGACTTCACAGGCCTCACACAGGAAACGAAAGTGCTTTGTGAAAGTGTAAGGAACATGGACGGTTTCAGAACCATGGATAAAATCAAGATTTTATGTTCTACCAGCTGTGTTATGAATACCACTTTGGTAAAATAGATATCAAATTCATGGATTTCCCCCAAGCACAGCACAGGTAGTGAGCCTATGATAAAATGCATGTACATTGATAATGTGGGAAGCTGTTAAAAGAAAATCCACCTTCTTTGAAATAGGAGAAAAAATGTACAAACAACTATGCACATGTATCTTTCCATCCAATGCATAAACCCAGAAGCTAGAGAAGTGAAAATCCTTCCAGTAAAGTGGTTTACACGAAACAATTTAACTTTTACCAGAGCTGTGTTGTCATTGGTGTTTGATTAATTTAATACAAAGGTCACTTAAAGATTGGTAACTGATAGAATCACAAATGGGCATTATGTTTATTTGTTGATCTTACATCCATGAAAATAAGAAAATCCAGGAAGACAAGAGCATATTACTAGATGTTCATCATTTGTATCATTAGTATCTTCCCTGCTCATAATTCAAGTTTATTTATTTTTTTATGAAAATGTGAATAACATGAACTGATGAAAAGAAAATCCTCATAAATCATTGTGACCACCATGGAAGGATGAACTTGAAAGGGTGGTTCTGTAGATCGTGATTGATAGAGGAATTGGATTAAACACATAAACTGAGTTCCAGTTCCCTACATTGAAACTGTGTGGTCTGAATCTGAAATGGTACCCAGGAGCAACTCCTGTGTTTAAGAACCTGGCCCTCAGCAGTTGATAGTGTGTGGGAGCATTGGAGCCTTTAGAGGAGGGTCACTAGAGAGGAAGGTCCTTGAAGCCCAGCTCTGCTTCCAGCTCTGTTCTTTGTCTCCTGCCTGCTTACAGAGAAGGGCTCCTCCAGCCACCATGCATTCCCCTTCAGGACAGATGAAAACTAATCAACAATCATGTGTCCAGGTGTATCCTCCCTCCCTTGACTTGACTCAGCCATGCAGTTTATCAAAGTAGTCGAAAGAGATGAAAACAGCCTACATATCTGATAATGACAAATAGCACTTTGTTACTATGGTTTTGAAAACAAAACTGAAAATAAAGAAAAAGCTATCAATCTACAAATAAGGACTGCTTAGTTGAGAGTTAATGGTTCATGGGAATTATTTACTGAGGGAACTGGAGAAGAGGCAAATAAGAGAGTGACTGTAAAGCTATGCAGTGAACCCATTGCACACTGAGTCAAGACAACTTCATTCTTGACCTTCAAATTCTAGTTAATTCAGAAAAAATACACACACACACACACACACACACAAGAGGCCTCTTATATAGTTGGGCGAATATCCACAATGGTGACTCTGAATTATTTATGTTAAAATGAATCCTTATATCAAAAAGGAAGGCAATTCACTTCAGGCAAAATTGATTCCCTTACTGCAATTGTTTTAATTTAGCTGAAGGGAGCTTGGATATATAGAAATAACTAACAATGTGATGACTATTGCATATCCACAATTGTCCAGTATTACTTTTAACAACGCGACAACTATTGCACTATCCACGATTGTCCAGTGTTACTTTCAACAATGCGACGACTATTGCACTATCCACAACTGTCCAGTATTACTTTTAACAACGCGACGGCTATTGCACTATCCACAATTGTCCAGTATTACTTTTAACAATGCGACGACTATTGTACTATCCACGACTGCCCAGTATTACTTTTAACAATGCGACGACTATTGTACTATCCACGACTGCCCAGTATTACTTTTAACAACGCGACGACTATTGCACTATCCACGACTGCCCAGTATTACTTTTAACAACGCGACAACTATTGTACTATCCACAACTGTCCAGTATTACTTTCAACAACGTGACGACTATTGCACTATTCACGACTGCCCAGTATTACTTTTAACAACGCGACGACTATTGCACTATCCACGACTGCCCAGTATTACTTTTAACAACGCGACGACTATTGCACTATCCACGACTGCCCAGTATTACTTTTAACAACGCGACGACTATTGCACTATCCACGACTGCCCAGTATTACTTTTAACAACGTGACGACTATTGCACTATCCACGACTGCCCAGTATTACTTTTAACAACGCGACGACTATTGCACTATCCACGACTGCCCAGTATTACTTTTAACAACGCGACGACTATTGCACTATCCACGATTGCCCAGTATTACTTTTAAAAACGTGACAACTATTGCACTACCCACGAATGTCCAGTGTGACTTTTAACAATGCGACGACTATTGCACTATCCACAATTGCCCAGTATTACTTTTAACAACGTGATGACTATTGCACTATCCACAATTGTCCAGTATTACTTTTAACAACGCGACAACTATTGCACTACCCATGAATGTCCAGTGTTACTTTTAACAACGCGACAACTATTGCACTACCCACGAATGTCCAGTGTGACTTTTAACAACGCAACGACTGTTGCACTATTCACAACTGCCCAGTATTACTTTTAACAACACGACGACTATTGCACTATCCACAATTGCCCAGTATTACTTTTAACAATGTGATGACTATTGCACTATCCACGACTGCCCAGTATTACTTTTAACAACGCGACGACTATTGCAAAATCCACGATTGCCCAGTATTACTATTAACAACGCGACGACTATTGCACTATTCACAATTGCCCAGTATTACTTTTAACAACGCAACGACTATTGTGCTATCCACAACTGCCCAGTATTACTTTTAACAACACGAAGACTATTGCACTATTCACAATTGCCCAGTATTACTTTTAACAACGCAACGACTGTTGCACTATCCACAACTGCCCAGTATTACTTTTAACAACACGACGACTATTGCACTATCCACAATTGCCCAGTATTACTTTTAACAATGCGACGACTATTGCACTATCCACAATTGCCCAGTATTACTTTTAACAATGTGATGACTATTGCGCTATCCACAATTGCCCAGTATTACTTTTAAAAACGTGACAACTATTACACTACCCACGAATGTCCAGTGTGACTTTTAACAATGCGACGACTATTGCACTATCCACAATTGCCCAGTATTACTTTTAACAACGTGATGACTATTGCACTATCCACAATTGTCCAGTATTACTTTTAACAACGCGACAACTATTGCACTACCCACGAATGTCCAGTGTTACTTTTAACAACGCGACAACTATTGCACTACCCACGAATGTCCAGTGTGACTTTTAACAACGCAACGACTGTTGCACTATCCACAACTGCCCAGTATTACTTTTAACAACACGACGACTATTGCACTATCCACAATTGCCCAGTATTACTTTTAACAATGTGATGACTATTGCACTATCCACGACTGCCCAGTATTACTTTTAACAACGCGACGACTATTGCAAAATCCACGATTGCCCAGTATTACTATTAACAACGCGACGACTATTGCACTATTCACAATTGCCCAGTATTACTTTTAACAACGCAACGACTATTGTGCTATCCACAACTGCCCAGTATTACTTTTAACAACACGAAGACTATTGCACTATTCACAATTGCCCAGTATAACTTTTAACAATGCAACGACTGTTGCACTATCCACAACTGCCCAGTATTACTTTTAACAACAGGACGACTATTGCACTATCCACAATTGCCCAGTATTACTTTTAACAATGTGACGATTATTGCACTATCCACAACTGCCCAGTATTACTTTTAACAACACGACGACTATTGCGCTATCCACAATTGCCCAGTATTACTTTTAAAAACGTGACAACTATTGCACTACCCACGAATGTCCAGTGTGACTTTTAACAATGCGACGACTATTGCACTATCCACAATTGCCCAGTATTACTTTTAACAACGTGATGACTATTGCACTATCCACAATTGTCCAGTATTACTTTTAACAACGCGACAACTATTGCACTACCCATGAATGTCCAGTGTTACTTTTAACAACGCGACAACTATTGCACTACCCACGAATGTCCAGTGTGACTTTTAACAACGCAACGACTGTTGCACTATTCACAACTGCCCAGTATTACTTTTAACAACACGACGACTATTGCACTATCCACAATTGCCCAGTATTACTTTTAACAATGTGATGACTATTGCACTATCCACGACTGCCCAGTATTACTTTTAACAACGCGACGACTATTGCAAAATCCACGATTGCCCAGTATTACTATTAACAACGCGACGACTATTGCACTATTCACAATTGCCCAGTATTACTTTTAACAACGCAACGACTATTGTGCTATCCACAACTGCCCAGTATTACTTTTAACAACACGAAGACTATTGCACTATTCACAATTGCCCAGTATTACTTTTAACAATGCAACGACTGTTGCACTATCCACAACTGCCCAGTATTACTTTTAACAACACGACGACTATTGCACTATCCACAATTGCCCAGTATTACTTTTAACAATGTGACGACTATTGCACTATCCACAACTGCCCAGTATTACTTTTAACAACACGATGACTATTGCGCTATCCACAATTGCCCAGTATTACTTTTAAAAACGTGACAACTATTACACTACCCACGAATGTCCAGTGTGACTTTTAACAATGCGACGACTATTGCACTATCCACAATTGCCCAGTATTACTTTTAACAACGTGATGACTATTGCACTATCCACAATTGTCCAGTATTACTTTTAACAACGCGACAACTATTGCACTACCCACGAATGTCCAGTGTTACTTTTAACAACGCGACAACTATTGCACTACCCACGAATGTCCAGTGTGACTTTTAACAACGCAACGACTGTTGCACTATCCACAACTGCCCAGTATTACTTTTAACAACACGACGACTATTGCACTATCCACAATTGCCCAGTATTACTTTTAACAATGTGATGACTATTGCACTATCCACGACTGCCCAGTATTACTTTTAACAACGCGACGACTATTGCAAAATCCACGATTGCCCAGTATTACTATTAACAATGCGACGACTATTGCACTATTCACAATTGCCCAGTATTACTTTTAACAACGCAACGACTATTGTGCTATCCACAACTGCCCAGTATTACTTTTAACAACACGAAGACTATTGCACTATTCACAATTTCCCAGTATAACTTTTAACAATGCAACGACTGTTGCACTATCCACAACTGCCCAGTATTACTTTTAACAACAGGACGACTATTGCACTATCCACAATTGCCCAGTATTACTTTTAACAATGTGACGATTATTGCACTATCCACAACTGCCCAGTATTACTTTTAACAACACGACGACTATTGCGCTATCCACAATTGCCCAGTATTACTTTTAAAAACGTGACAACTATTGCACTACCCACGAATGTCCAGTGTGACTTTTAACAATGCGACGACTATTGCACTATCCACAATTGCCCAGTATTACTTTTAACAACGTGATGACTATTGCACTATCCACAATTGTCCAGTATTACTTTTAACAACGCGACAACTATTGCACTACCCACGAATGTCCAGTGTGACTTTTAACAATGCGACGACTATTGCACTATCCACAATTGCCCAGTATTACTTTTAACAACGTGATGACTATTGCACTATCCACAATTGTCCAGTATTACTTTTAACAACGCAACAACTATTGCACTACCCACGAATGTCCAGTGTTACTTTTAACAACGCGATGACTATTGCACTATCCACGACTGCCCAGTATTACTTTTAACAACGCAACGACTGTTGCACTATCCACAACTGCCCAGTATTACTTTTAACAACACGACGACTATTGCACTATCCACGATTGCCCAGTATTACCACTAACAATGTGATGACTATTGCACTATCCACGACTGCCCAGTATTACTTTTAACAACGCGACGACTATTGCAAAATCCACGATTGCCCAGTATTACTATTAACAACACGAAGACTATTGCACTATTCACAATTGCCCAGTATTACTTTTAACAACGCAACGACTATTGTGCTATCCACAACTGCCCAGTATTACTTTTAACAACGTGACAACTATTGCACTACCCACGAATGTCCAGTGTTACTTTTAACAATGCGACGACTATTGCACTATCCACAATTGCCCAGTATTACTTTTAACAACGTGATGACTATTGCACTATCCACAATTGTCCAGTGTTACTTTTAACAACGCGACAACTATTGCACTACCCACGAATGTCCAGTGTTACTTTTAACAACGCGACGACTATTGCACTATCCACGACTGCCCAGTATTACTTTTAACAACGCAACGACTGTTGCACTATCCACAACTGCCCAGTATTACTTTTAACAACACGACGACTATTGCACTATCCACAATTGCCCAGTATGACTTTTAACAATGTGATGACTATTGCACTATCCACGACTGCCCAGTATTACTTTTAACAACGCGACGACTATTGCAAAATCCACGATTGCCCAGTATTACTATTAACAACGCGAAGACTATTGCACTATTCACAATTGCCCAGTATTACTTTTAACAACGCAACGACTATTGTGCTATCCACAACTGCCCAGTATTACTTTTAACAACACGAAGACTGTTGCACTATCCACAACTGCCCAGTATTACTTTTAACAACACGACGACTATTGCACTATCCACAATTGCCCAGTATTACTTTTAACAATGTGACGACTATTGCACTATCCACAATTGCGCAGTATTACTTTTAACAACGCAACGACTATTGCCCTATTCACAATTGTCCAGTATTAGTTTTAACAACACAACGACTATTGCACTATCCACAACTGCCCGGTATTACTTTTAACAACGTGACAACTATTGCAAAATCCACGATTGCCCAGTATTACTATTAACAACGCAACGACTATTGCACTATTCACAATTGCCCAGTATTACTTTTAACAATGCAACGACTATTGTGCTATCCACAACTGCCCAGTATTACTTTTAACAACACGAAGACTATTGCACTATTCACAATTGCCCAGTATTACTTTTAACAACGCAACGACTGTTGCACTATCCACAACTGCCCAGTATTACTTTTAACAACACGACGACTATTGCACTATCCACCATTGCCCAGTATTACTTTTAACAATGTGACGACTATTGCACTATCCACAATTGCGCAGTATTACTTTTAACAACGCAACGACTATTGCCCTATTCACAATTGTCCAGTATTACTTTTAACAACACAACGACTATTGCGCTATCCACAACTGTCCAGTGTTACTTTTAACAACGTGATGACTATTGCACTATTCACAATTTCCAGTATTACTTTTAACAACGCAACGACTATTGCACTATCCACAATTGTCCAGTATTACTTTTAACAACGTGACGACTATTGAACTAGTCCACAATTGCCCAGTGTTACATTTACTATAGTGATTGTTCGAATTCCTTACTTCTTTCTTGCACTTTCCAACCTTAAGTGTTTTGAACTATGTGTTACTTTAATTCTAAAAATAACTTTCATATGAGTTTAGTACAAAACTATTGTATTTATGCTGGAGAGATGGCTTAGTGTTTAAGCGCTTGCCTATGAAGCCTAAGGACCCCTGTTCAAGGTCAACTCCCCAGGACCCACGTTAGCCAGATGCACAAAGGAGTGCTCATGTAGGGAGTTTGTTTGCAGGGGCTGGAAGCCCTGGCACACCTATTCTCTCTCTCTCTTTCTATCTGCCTCTTTCTCTCTCTCTGTCTCTCTCTGTCATGCTCAAATAAATAAATAAAATGAATGAAAAATTTTCTTAAAGAAAAAGAAAAACTATTGTATGTGTAAGTAAAACATATGGGTATAGATCATCCAAGATGTGAAGTCAATATTATTACTACCGGGAAACAAAAATACTTGTGGGAATCAGATCACATGGTAAATATGGGTGATTGTGTGAATGTGATCTGATTTGTTAGGTAAATGTTTCTGTTTACATTTCCCCGTCCTCACCCGGGCTTCATTGGGAAGTTTTAAACCCTCCACTCCCTCACCTGAAAACATGGATAATAACATCCCTCCTGCATTGGGGTTGTGAGGTTTGATAGAAATTGCACATGTAAGCTACAGAGCATGTTGCCTGGCACATGGTAAATTGTTCATGTTACATCCCTTGTTGGTAATTATCAGTAAACACAGACGGGTCAAGTGGGAATTTGGAAACATTCTGAAATTCAGAAAGTAATTAATAATGCAGGACTATTGATGGAGTTACAAGTCCTTAAATAGATTTTTCAAGTTAATTAATCCCCTGAATCATCTGGTTGGAGTCTAATTATGTCTAGCAACGTGAAGTCACTTATTTATTTCCTTTATGTGAATATAGAAGATAAAATGTCCACAGGATACTATACATTAATAATAGAATGTAGAAGAATATCTAGGTTTCACTTAGCTAGACACAACCCTCCTATGTCAGTTGACTTTAAGACTTGCCTGGTGTTATGTGATATATTAACCACTTAGACCTCTGGGTCTCAGGTTTGAAGTTTGCTACACAAGCATTAGCACATAGAGGTTTGAAATTGATTCTGTTTTGATTGGAGTTCATTCCTCATACATGCATGTCCTCCAAGTTCCTTAACAAGTATCCACACCTGTCTATGGAGGTTCATGCTCAGCACATAAATATATATATTATATAAAATATATATATATAGTTAGACCTGGACTTACTAAAGCTGGCACACTAGACATTTTTAATGCTGATGTCATTGCTGATGACTTCTAGGAAATTAAATGAAAAAAATAAATAAGAATGTCTTCCCTACTGTTTCTTGAGCATCTGAAATTTTAACTTTAATTCCTAAACAAGCTCTGAAAACTCACATAACCCTTGGTCTGGTTGGCAAAAGGCAACTGTTGTCACGTCTCCTTTTTTTTTTTTTTTTTGCTTCCTGCCAGTGTCTAGCATAGTGCCCATGTCATAAATAGAAAACAAAGATCCCAAACCCAAATGGCTGGTGGGCATTATGTCAGAATGTTTGGAAGTATTCAATATGTTGAATTCCTGCTTGAAGAGACATCTGATTGGTTGTTAAGAGCATCACACTAGTGGACAAAGCATGCGAGCTTTACTAGGAAAGTGTCAAAATGAGTGACCATGAGGACTATGACTTGGGCATTCTGAACTCAGGAGACTGGGCACATACAGACCTCACCAGGAACTCACCAAGAAACAGGCGAAGGGTCCACAATCTTTCTGTTACTAAGACAAAGTTTGGTTCACTGAGGAACTAAGAGGAGGACACATTGACTTGTTTCACAGGATTAGCATTGTTTTGGGCCTAAGGCAGGATAGCAAGATCATAGCACACAGGCATTGCAGAAGAAAGCTGCTTTCTCCGTGGCTGTCTGAAAGAGGACCCTAAGAAAGGAGGTGAAGGGGAGAGAAGAGGAAGAGGGAAAGAGGCGGGACCTCCAGATGGCCTGTTCCTCACCAATGAATCCATCAGTGAACCAGTCTATCGATGAGCTTGGCACCCTCAAGTTCTGTTCCCCTCTTGATAGCCCCTCTAGGTGAGAGGTAACCCTTCCACTGCAAGTGTGGAGATATGAACCACAGGAGAAGATGTTCATGGAGAGATGGGTGCTGGGCCAAGCACGGGCACCTGCTGAACTAAGATGTGTCACTTTAAGAAGCTGAGATTGAATGCCTATGATCCCACTGATAGGGGGAACTAGATAACATGGGAATGGGGTGCTTAGGAGTAATCCTAGAACCCTAAATCCTGGGTTTTTGTCTGTTATTTACCCAAAGAATTGGTGATCCCAACTAAAGGAATGATATTTAGACCACTGCGTTTTACTGGAACATAACCAGGATGTGAGGGAGAGAAAGGGCCAAGGGTTGGAGGGTCAAGGAGGAAGGGAGGGGAAAGTGACTGGGGATGGGAAAATGTACCTGCACTGTGTGGTCCGGTGCCCATGTGGGGGAACAAGAGTGGGCCTTGGACACAAAAACTGTGTGAAGAGGTTTTCTTTTTTTAAATTTTTTGTTGTTGTTGTTCATTTTAATTTATTTGAGAGTGACAGAGAGAGAGAGAGAGAGAGAGAGAGAGAGAGAGAGAGAGAGAGAGAGGGAGAGGGAGAGGGAGAGAATGGGCATGCCAGGGCTTCAAGCCATTGAAAACGAACTCCAGACATGTGTGCCACCTTGTGCATCTGGCTAACGTGGGTCCTGGAGAATCTAGCCTCGAACCAGGGTCCTTAGTTTTCACAGGCAAGCGCTTAACCGCTAAGCCATCTCTCCAGCCCAGAAGCGGTTTTCTTAAAAAGCAAAGGGGAATGCTTCCAAAGACCCTGAAGAATCAGGTGCCAGTGTGGGAGAGAGAGAATCTTACTGGCAGGGAAACCCAGGCATGGAGGAGCGAGAGAGGAGACGGCCCCAGTCCGTGGGCCCAAGTAAAAAAAATTAAAATAAAATTTGGAGTCCATTCCTCAGAAGAGATTGATACACCTGCCTCAGGTGTGTCAGCCAGTGGACTTAGACTCAGAGAAGGGATCCACACACACCTGGGTAGGTTGTGCAGGCGTGCAGTAGTGATGCCCAGAAGGAGAGAGATAGAGGGGCAGATAGGCAGGGCAAGCTAAGATAGGCATGCCAGGGGAGATAGGTGTGGCAAGGGTGTGACACAAGATTTTTCTCTCAGGGGCTTCTCTAACTGTCTGATTCAGAGCTGTCTAACCTAGCCCTTCTCAGCCCTTCTCACCACCATTCCAGGGAAATTTCAATTGTCATGGTCAACAAATACTTAAGAGTACACTGCTGTGTACCCCCTCAGTAACGTTCCTCACACGGCTTCAAGCCTAACAATGATGCTTCTTCTGTCTCTAATCAGACGCATACCCAGGCATCTGTCTTTGTGTTCCTCATCTCATTTGCTTTTTCAAAACAACAAAAGAAAACCCAGTTCTCACCTCTACCTTTTGAAAGCTACGCAGTGTGAAAGGGCAGTGCCATTTTTATACACTGACATGTACTGTTATAAAAACCTAACTCTGGGCTGCAGAGATGGCTTAGTGGTTAGGACGCTTGCCTGAAAAGCCTAAGGACTCAATGTTTGACTCTCCAAGTCCCATGTAAGCCAGATGCACAGTGACACAAGTGCACAAGGTGCACATGCACAAAGGGGTGCACACGCCTGGAGTTTGATTGTAGTAGGTAGAGGCCCTGGCAAACCAATCTTGCTCACTCACGCTCTCTCTCTCTCTCTCTCTCTCTCTCTCTCTCTTTCTCTGTCATAAAAAAAAGGCCAGTCTGTTGGCCTTGCCTCAAAAAAAAAAAAAAAAAAACACATTAAAAATCCCATATTCATTGACTATATTTAAGTGCTGTTCCATGCCCTTTAGCTAGATTAGAAGACCCTTGGCAAGCCTTGCTCATTTAGAGGAAGAGAGGAAAGGGGCCACAAAACCTGCTCCAAAAATAAGGAGTTCTGATATCAATTAATTATTAAACATGTAAATAATAATCTACACAAATAGTTAATCGAAGTTTCGACCACACATTCTATATAGATTTTTCTCCTAATCTCACACTGGCAGAATGCAAAACTCTACTGCTAAAAATCTTCAACTTTTCTCCAGACAGATTTTGAATGATCAGGTAACAGCATTCTCTCGAGTCCTCTGTTCCAGTGGCCAAACTCCGACTCTTAGGTGCTGTTTGGCCACGAGCCATGGCAGGCAGGGCTGTTCGGCTCTGGCGGGCCCTTGTCACGGCCGCTCACTCAAGAGAGTCCCCGGGGGCCGCGCCCGCCGTGCCTGTGCTCAGAGGCGTGGCCGGGTCGCAGTGGTACAAGTGGACCAGCTCTGCCTTGACTTCTCAGACGCGACCGTCCCGCTGTTCGCTATGATGCTTTTCTGGCATCGTCCCAGTCCCTGGCTTGTCTAACGCTGTCTCTGTTGATTCTTCACATGACCTTCTGTTGTTACTGCCCAGGGTCAGTTTTGAATTTTCCCTCAGTTTGACCAGCGAACGGGGCTGGAGCCATGTTCCTGGTGTTATGTATTGTCACACCAGTGGCTTCTCAGCAGCCCTCGGCACACCTGGGGAAGCAGCTCAGGCTGCTGTTCTGGCTAGACATCAGCGTCTCCTTGTAGACTGATTCAGGGCCATTGTGAGGCTGCGCACTGCTTATGTCATTATTGCTTGGCCCAGGGAAAGCTTCATGTGTGTGATAATGTATATGCACAAGGAATGCCAAAAAGGGGCTAGACTATGCCACGGGCTGCAGCTCCTTCTTCTTCCCTCCAGCCCCTCCTTATTTTGCAGTTACTGGGTCCCCTTTTCTCGTTGGCTATCTTCTATGGGTGCCATAAAGTCCTTGTGAGTGTCATGGCCATCCATTATCCTCAAGTCCTGCAGTCAAATGATCTGCCTAAAAAATGATTCTCATTACTTTGCTGTTGAGAACTGCCAGTCTATTACTGCTTCCAACTGGACTTTTGGGATGATCACTAATTTCTGAGAGGTGACACTTCTCAGATTTAATCATTAATGGCCTGTCATTGTAGGTGAGACTAAGGAACATTTAACTCTCAAATTTGTTGTCACATAATTTACTGGTCAGTCTAATACTGTAATCCTGAATATCTTTATCAAATCAGAAAATATACTACAAGGTAAACCTCAATAACAGTCCTGTCTATACAAGCCAACAATGTTAGTTCAACAATATATGAATGGAAATTTTAAGTGATAATTTAAATCTCAATGTTGTAACATTCTTAGAAATCAGATCAACCAAAAAAAGTTTAATAATGAAATTCAAAAGTGATTATACGTAAAAAGTATAATTGGCAGGGTATAAGTTCCAATCATTAAAATTATAAATTAAGCTGGGCGTGGTGGTGCACACCTTTAATTCCAGCCCTCAGAGGCAGAGTTAGGAGGAGGACTTAGCATGAGGCCACCCTGAGACTACATAATGTATTCCAGGTCAGCCTGGGCTAGAGCGAGACCTAACTTCAAAAACAAAACAAAAAAAGCTATAAATTACTCATAAATTTACTTATGTACTGAATACAACTCTAGGTTCAAAAAAAATTCATTAAGAATTAAGGTATAAACAATGCCACTGAGGAAAGGAAGACCCTCAGTGGGAAGAGGGCAGGAAAGATGGAAATGATGGTATCAACACATAATGTGTCCAAAGTATGTACTTAATAAAAAATTTAAATAATAAAAATAAACAAATATCTTTTGAATGGGGAAAATGAATGAAGGTAGACTATAGAAAGAAGCATTAAAATAAAGTTTACTTGGGATAGTCAATGACTGATTTAGTCAATGACTGAATTCCCCTCTAATTATAAAAGCATAATGCTAAAACAATTAGATTGGATGGGTACCTTAGACAGCTTCAGGTCACTGAGATGAACTTCTAACCCAGGCACAGTTATGGAAGAATGGATTTTGTTTTGGAGCTTACAGATCCAGGGCAAGTTCATATGGCAGAAAGACTTGGCCTCTTCTTAAAGGACCAAGCAAAGAAAGAGAAGCCCCAAGCCAGAAACAAAACAAAGCAAAACAGAACAAAAACACCCAAAGCCACACCACACATAACCACACTTAGGAATTACAGGCAGAACTCAGGCACTTTGCTTATCTTTGGAATGGAATTCCAAATCCACCAACACACTGGACCCCAAGTTCTGCCCAGTGACACCTCCTCCACCCAGGTGACCAGAAATCCAAGAAGTTTTGATAAACTCCTAAATTTATTGAGGGAGGGGGCATTTATTCATACTTCCACAGGTGCCAGTATCAGGAATCATACACAAAGTTTTGTCAGATAAGCACATTTTACAGAGATACCAGTGTCTATGTCATGATCTGTGAACTAAAAATTACCATTGATGGGCTGTATAGATGGCTCCGCAGATAAGGACACTTGCTACCCAAGTGTGAGGACCTGGGTTCAGTCCTCTGCACATGTAAAAACCCAAGAATGGCCATATAACTCAATAACCCCAGTCCTGAGGGGAAGCACAGATAGAAGAATTTCTAGAACTCTCTGGGCAGGCAATCTGACCTACCAACTGCAGCTCCAGCTTCAATGATAGACATGTCTCAAGGAAGTAGCAAGAACAAACCTGATGCTCTGCGGCTTCTGCCTGTGTATACACAGGGCGTGCAATTCTGTGCACACACCATTCTTTTCTTATAAAAAAGAATTAACATTAGGAAAAGATCTCTTATCTTTAAAGTTACCTGTCAATTATTAGATTTAAATTAGAATCCCCCTATCAAATAAAGGATGAATAAATACTACTATGAAATAAAGTTTCACACAATGCCAAGGTCAGCCTGAGTTACATAGTGAAAGTCAGAAATCATAATAAAATATTAATAATCACAATGTCAAGAAACTAAAGATGTCTTTAAGATAATGTCTGAAAGTTATAATGTTTACTTCCAAAAATAAATTAAAGGATGCATTGTTCTATGTGTTGTAATAAGAAGAACCATTGACTTTGTTAGCCAGCCATTGTGTAGACAGAATGGTCCTTGACTGAGATTTAGTTGCCTTAACTATCTTGGCATTTAAATTACCAATTTTGAGAGACCTGTCACTTTGCTTTTAAAATTAATGTTATATTAAACTTAGTTCCTACTCTTCTTAGAAGTTTATACTTTTGGGCATTGGCAACTTTTACTTGGAAATTAATTCTGGACAATGATGGGGCTCCTATGTCAATTTCTCTCAGAATGATTTTGGCGTGATATTTAATGGACTGGCTTTTGGCCTTTATAGAATGAACTGTTTGAGATTTTAAAAGTCATAGTCAATATGTGACTGTCAGATAGGGCAGGACACACTAATTGGTAGCATGTGCTCTGGATTGGCTTAGCATTTATTGTTGGTAAATATCTTTATCAAAAGCAATATTCTCTCCCTGGAATTTGCAATTTGCAAACATCGATAACATCATTTTGATTTTTAGGCAGTGGAGACCAGTGTTTTGTGAGTATAATCAGTCCTGAAACTCCTTGTCAAGATAAAAGAAAAAAAAAATTGAAGGAAACTTAATGCAATACAAAAAAGCATTCAACTGCTTCTTTTCACTCTTTAGGCTACAAAATATGTATTAAAATGGACAAGGAGGAAAATATAATTTTCAAAACTAGAAAATGCATGAGAATTATCAACTTTTTATACAGTTATATTTAGTGTAGTTTGAGACATCTGAGTGAAAAGTTATTTTCACCCCTACGAGCTGTATGATGCGTAACTAACCAGTGTATCAGGAACCTGAAAAGAGAAGAGGAAGTGAAGAAAAGGTGTGTTCCTTCCCTGAGCTTCCTCCTCCACACTGATCTTGCTAGTGGAGCCATGAGAAAAATTCCAGAGAAACCCCAGTAAAGGGATACTCTGCAAAACATCTGCGCATCACTCATATTTTTGCATCAACCTTCAGAAATCAGGTCCCAACAGGAAATGAAAGGAGCCTTGGAAGTCATAGTGACCACATGTAACACACAATTCTGGGTGGTGTTCTGAAACAGGTGGGGGGGGGGCATTAAATTGAAAACAAAGGAGTTTAGCAAACCAAAAATTATAGTCAGTATTTATTCAATAATTGTAACAAACGTGCCAAGTTCTTATCAGATGTTAGTCATTGGTGGATAAAGCAGTTGTGTGACACTCAGGGACTCAGGGCACTATCCTTCCTCTCCTAAATTATACTGTACTTAATAACATTGTGGGATCAAAAGTAGAACTGGGTAGCATAGAACTATTCCAGACTATTCTCAGCCTTTTGAATGAATCTGGGCTGTAGTTGTGGGCCTCTATGGGACGAGTTATGGAAGCTCTGTGAAGACTTAGCCCAGAAACAGTCCTTACAAAGGACAGAAGAGATGTGCCTCAGTGCCCGAGTCAAGTCAGTGATAGGAAACAGGAGATAAGATGGCAGAATCCTGGAATTAGCAACACTTAGTTCCTGAGTAACAGACACGGTGGCTGAGTTTCACGTCAGAGATGGAATATTTGAAAAATTGACATAAGTCAGGGAAATGGCTCACATATTAAAAATACTCTTAGGGGAAAGAGCATCTCTTGAGAATGCCACACGTGGAAATCTTTAGTGGCAGAGAACGTTCTAGAAAAATGGCCTTGAATCTGTATTTGTTGGCTTTCTAGTCCTGAGCAGAGTTCTCAGAGCCTGTCTTTCCTCAGGCGGTGTGAAGTGCAAATTTGTTTGTTATGAGCCTTTCAGTGATTGACTTTCCTGAAATGGAATCCAGATTTCAGTGTCATGTTACACTGTCCGAAAGGTGAAAGGGACTGGTGGATATACACTCACCTAAAAACCTACTTACCCGGCTTCCAGCAATGGGGCTGACAGTGATGATGTTGGCTACCCTTCTTCCTTACACACATGAAAATAGAGACCAAGCCAACAGGAAACCCCAATTATTCACACCAAGCTAACCTTCAAGGAAAGGAAGGGAAATAGGAGAATTGGAGCAACCAAATCTGATGCCCTTGCACTCCCTGTCCTAGAACCAGACCATCCAGTGGTGAGCACTGGGGATCCTGAAGAGCCCCCAGTTGATGGACAAGGTTTTATGCTGATGAGGAGGAGCTGGCATAGAGTCTCTGAACAATGTCTACTCATGACCAGCAGCTCCAACAGGACAACAGCGCGGAGCTCACTCCACTCAGGCAGGACTGATGCCAGTGTTGGTGCCTATTTCATGGACTAGAGAAGCTCTGATATAAGGGTGAGCATAAGGAAATCCTACAAGGGGGCCTCAAGTCCCTTCTCCCTGCTGCACTTTCCATCAGCAGGATATTATGCCACATCAGGGACCTCAGAGGAGGAAGTATTCTCCCGTGAGATACGCAGACTGTATGCCTGCTGAAGGGAGGAGTCACAGCATGTATCATGCAGAAATCAGAACTGAGGAAGACTGATTAGGGCCAGTGCCTAAGAGGCAAAGGTGGCTTTTCCCTAGAGAGCCCTTCCATAAAGCCCTATGCGGGAAAGCAAAGAAATTCTAAAAATCAGCTAGAAGTTGCCAGTTTCAACACAGTGATTAGCAGCCCAGGCTCTTGGCTGAAAGAAACAGGGGTAAGAGAGTGTATCATCTGGAAAGGGACCAGATAGACTACGTTGAAATAGACAAGCATAGGCACTGAATTCTAACTCAGATAAGGTTGTCCAAGTTGCCTCAGTGCAGATGCCCTGCATCCTGGACAGAGACACCTTTCCCTGCAGATTGGCATCTGGAACCTGCACGGAGGTGATAGTGTTGCATGCTGGGCCTTGAGTCTCCTCCCTGTGGCAAGAGCCATTTCTGGATGCAATGACTTCATCTTAGTAATTTATGCTTACACAGGGTTGCCCCTCCAATTTGGATTAATATGAGAAAAAGTTACAAATTCTGTACTCATAGGAGAAATAATAGTGCCATGTCTATAAAAGCTAAAATATACTTCATATCTTATTCCTTCTACAAATAGATTTAAAGGTGAGGGATGTTTCTTATCCATCTCTGTGCTCTAAAGGTATGGAGTGAGGGTTAAACTCTTATTTGAAGTTTTAAGTGGGTCTGCATTTCTGAAGGAAACAGTTAATGCTAGTTATACAATACAGTCAGCTGGTCCAAATTCATATTTGGAATTCCTACTCACTAAGACTAAATCTCCAAATAACAGTAAGATTTTTGCAATTAAAAATTAACTAATACAGGGGCTGAAGATATGGCTTAGCGGTTAAGCGCTTGCCTGTGAAGCCTAAGGACACTGGTTCATGGCTCAATTCCCCAAGACCCACGTAAACCAGATGCACAAGGGGATGCACGTGTCTGGAGTTCGTTCACAGTGGCTGGAGGCCCTGGCGCACCCATTCTCTCCCTCTCTCTCTCTCTCTCTCTCTCTCCCTCTCTCTGCCTGTTGCTTTCAAATAAATAAACAAAAAATTAACTAATACAATTGTTTAGCCTATTTTTTACTCCCACCCAAGGATACAAACACCCAGTAAACACAATTATATTCTAAATGCCAAAACCTATCCAATAATTTACACGCATTGCATATTCACTTTCACTAGATATAAGTTCCAATACAAAGGAAATCCTAATAAGTAAAGCCAGGGCAGTAAACAGTAGAGCCATTTATCTTCATCACTCACTTTCCCAGGTAACAAAGCCTTTCTCAGCCCAGGCTGACTAAGGCCTAGACTTGGTATGAGCAAAGATGAAAGGGCATCACAAACCAGCCTATTCCCAATGAAGCCTAGCAGAGACCACCCTGAACAAGGGGAAACTTGAGTTATGATGTAGAAAACAAGCAAAAGGGACAACCAGTCCATCATGCTTGTGGCCAGCTGGGCCATCCTGGAGAAAGTCTTTACCCTCAAGGCTGCGATGGAGGCCACAACCTGCACTGGCTCTACATAGACAGCTTGCTCGTGGATGTGACTGTTGCATACCCATGAATTCAGCAATGTCAGCACCAGCCTGTGAGTTCGCCTCTTAAGGATCTCACAGTTGACCAGCCACATGGGCATAGGAACCTTTGCTGTGCCCAGGCCCTATTTCTAGATCAGGGTCAGGTTGCCTGGTCCACTGGAAAGGTACAGATCATGATGGTATTACATCATGGATTATAGCCATGCAGTGGTGTGTGTGTGTGTGTGTGTGTGTGTGTGTGTGTGTGTGTGTGTGTATGAGCATGTGCATAGTATAGATGGATAGGCAACTGTACACTTGTGGAAGTCAAGACAACTCCTGGGTCAGACCTCACCTTCCCCCTTCATTTGGAGACAGGGTTTCTTGGTGTGGCTTTTGCTCTGCCATTGCCCTTTGCTGTGTTCATCATGGGTTCTCAGGAACTTCTATCTCTACCAGCCATCTCGTCTTCAGAACGCTACGATTACCTAAGCCCATCACAGCTCCCAGCATCTTAATTTTTTATGGATGCTCTGAAGAGAACAGAACTTGGATATTCAGGCTTGAGGGCTGAACACGCCATCCACTGAGCCATCACTGCAGCCCCATACAGTAATTTGATGGACCACATGTATGTGTGGAGGTCTGACTATCGTGCAGGACATTGTTTTCACGGAGAGTTTGCCACAAAACTTAGCTTTGTGGGTGTACTTTAGGTCAAAATGAGAGGCGAGGAAGGCGACACTGACTCTTCCCATGGAAGTCTCAGAGAGCCATCTTCTGACTCAGTGATTGGAAATACCACCAGCTCGTCTCAGGTTCTGTGCTAGTAGGCAGCAAATTAGATAAGGCATAAGGGAGAAAAGGCTTGTTTCGGTTCATGTTTCCAGGGCAAAGTTGAGCAGATGCATGTATCTAACAGTCTTAAGTTGGCACATGGCATGGAATAACAAGAGGCTGAAGGGTGTGTGTGTGTCTGATGAAAAGGCACTGAGATTCAGTCATGGGGACTACACCCTGAGGACTTCAACTCATCTGTATTTCCTCCCAAAGTCCCCACCTCTAAACAGTAGTTAGACTAAGAGCCATCAGTTAATACCTCAAAGTGGGGATTGATTCTCCACAGGAGATTTTTGGAGTGAACAAACAAGAGCACCTCATTAGTATATTAGGAGTTGGGGATACATACCAGTTTCTGCCAGTCATTTTTTTTTTAGGTAGAAATTTTGTATGTATGCATCATGTGTTGGTAACATCATTTCCCTTCTCCCTGTCCTCATTCTGCTGAGGGTCCTGAAAATTAACAGAAGGGCCACAGTAAGCAAGCAGGTAAGTCTTAGGATACCAATAAAGGGTTCAGAACTCAACAGTGATCAGCACTTCCTCCAATGGTGTTTGGTTACAAATAATGGCTATAGGGTAGATCATTCTCCTGTGTTTAAAAGTGGTTTCATCTTTTCTCAATATATATATATATATATATATATATATGTATATATATATGTTTCCGAGTTACTTTTTAGTTGTTCCACTAGTCGGTTTCTATAAAATATACCATTAGAGAAAAATGTTCCACCTGTCCATCTGCCCCTTATAGAAGGGAATTAGGGTTGGAGAGGTGGATTCAAGATTAAAGCATTTTTCTGCAAAGCCAAAGGATCCCTGTTCAATTCTCTAAGACCCACATAAACCAGATGTGCAAGGTGGCGCATGCATTGGAGTTCATTTGCAGTGGCTGGAGGACCTGGTGTACCCATTTTCTCTCTGTCTATCTCTGTCTTTCTCAAATCACAAAATATATTTTAAAAAATAAATATTTAGAAAGGAATTGATGATTGCCTTCCATCACAGCCTTCTGGAGGCCAGCACTCTGTGATGGCAGCCTTGAAATAACAGCCAAATGCAGGTGCATATGGTCTTCTTTCCACTAGTGTATTGGAAAGGCTAAACCCAAACAACTTACTAAGTGGATACAATCACTAAACGGGATTTAATGTTTTCAGGGTCTGTGCCATTTTGGAAGGTAAAGCAGGCATTGAGTTGTAGAACTGAAGTTTTCAAGTAGCTATGGCAGAAATAATTAGAATCAGAAGCCACACAGTCAAAAGTGATCTTCGTTCGAGTCAGTTCAGTCAAAATAAAGCTGACAGAAATGCTCTCTTATGGTAGACGAGCGGCTGAATCCTTGCATTTCAAATTAAAGTACAGACCATGTAAGAACAGCCAGGTGCAGAGTTGCTGCTTTAGTTATGTTTTGATTTTTTTGACCATTTTCCAAAACATACATACCTGCAATGGTTGAGACCACCGTATTGACTATTCAGTTTGTGAAAATAGCAGTAGGGACAGGAAGTAACTATAAAGAAAACAGTCCAGGTTGAGTATTTTGTACTAATTCAAGAATAAGTATTCACGGTGCAAGCATGATCTTTTTAGAACATTCAGAATGGGGCTGGGAAGATGGCTCAGGGATCAGAGGCACTTACTCCCCCTGGCCTGGGTTCAGTTCCTCGGCACTCACATAAAGCCAGATGCACAAAGTGTCACATGCATCTGGAGTTTGTTTGTGACAGCAAGGGGTGTTGGCCTTGGAGCATCCATTCTGTCCTTCTGCCTTTCCCTTTCTCTCTCATAAATAACTATTAAAGCCATATGTGGTGACACACACCTTTAATCCCAGCACCTGGGGGACAGAGACAGGAGGATCGCAGTGAGTTCAAGACCACTCTGAGACTGGAGTCAATTCTTGATCATCCTGAGCTAGAGTGAGACTCTACCTCAAAAAAAATAATAGTAATAATCATACTTAAAAAAATTAAATAAAATTTCATCAATGTATAGGCTGATATGTTCTCACTAAGTGAACCCATGTGAGTGGCCATCTCTCAGCACCACAAATAGCATATTCTCACTGTACCCCAAAACTCTATGACCCTTCCCAGTCACTACTCCCTCTTTTTCCCCAGAAGTGGAAACTATCTAATTTCCCCAAGTTCTAAACTTCTTGTAAATGAAATCATAAACATCATCTTCCTCCTGTGTTTGATTTCTTTTGGCCAGACTTATGTTGGTGGTATGCATTCATGCTGTGTATGGGCAGTTCATCCATTTAAACTACTGTGTACAAATGCCTTATCAATTCTCTTTCACACACACCCTCTCTCTCCTCCTTCATCTTCCTGCTCTTCCTCTTGATTTCCTTCTTCCCTTTTGTTGCAGTCAGGTTCACATTGCTGGTAGAAATCACCCAACCACGAGCAGCTTGTGGGAAATAAGAGGATTATGTTGACTTACAGGCTCAAGGGTGAAGCTCCATGATAGCAGGGAAAGAATGGCATGAGCAGAGGGTGGACATCACCCCCTGGCCAACATAAAGTGTAAGGAGGACAATATCAGCAGGAAAGTATGCCAAACACTGGCATGGAGAAACTGGCTATCACACCCATAAGCCCACCCCCAACAATACACCACCTCCAGGAGGTGTTAATTCCCAAATCTCCATCAGCTGGGGAAACTACCATTCAGAATAGCTAAATTTATGAGGGTCACCTGATTCAAACCACCACATTCCACCCCTGGGCCCCATAAACTGATATCTACCCATATTGTAAAATACAATGCATTCAGTTCATCTTTAAAGTCCCTATAGTTTTTATCAATCCTAATGATGTTCAAACATTCCCATAGTCAGATCTTTTAACTGAGCCATCATACAAAAAAAAATTCCCCCCAAAACTGATAATTGCACAGAATAAACATTCACTTCAAAAGATGGCATTTGCCATAACAAAGGACCAGTCAACCAGTACAACATTTAAACAGGGCAAACACCAAATTCTGTAGCTCCAAGTCCAACTGTAGTCAGTGACAAGTCTCCAAGTCTGATCATTCTGACCACTGCTAAGTCTCTGGCATTCCAATTCCACCCCTCCTGCTAGGCTACTCCAGTCCCAGAAAACATTTAGTGCCTGTAGCTATCCTTGGCAGCCATATCAGAGTCCTGGTGTCTTTGCTGGTTCTCCACTGCAACCCACAGTTCATCCTAATGGCTCCATAGGGTCTCCATGCAGGAAGTCAAGTAAACCTGCTTCACATTGCCCATGACAATTTCCAAAACACAGGCCTGTGTTGCCAAATCAATGACCCTCTCTTTCCTGTGTTTCTTATACTCCACAAAACCAATGGGCTCAGAATTTGTTAATCCAGAGGGGAATAAAGCAGACTTTGAATAACAGGACACTCATTCAGAATTCAGGTCCCTTCAAAAGACTGCAATATTTCTGTTGCCCCAGTGCAGATCAACTGGCCCAATCTCAATGGTTGTAATCTCTCATACAATTGCAGCTGAACAGGCAGCAGTTTTGGCCCAAAGATTTAATTTTTTTTCTGTGCCATATCCCTCTCCTCACACCAGTCCATTTCAACACAATGCAACCCTGCACAACTTCTCAGGACACAGTCATAATAGCAAGTCTCTCACACAAACTGCTTGTAACCCAGTCTAAGCAAACCTTTCTCCCACCCTCATAAGCTGAACCTCACAGTCCATAGTTCTTACTGCATTCACGTCTTTCAATTCTGACAAGATTAGTCCATCAAGCTGTACTTACAACATTGCAAGGCGTCTCTTAGGCCAGGGTTTCAAATCCTTCCACATTCTCTTGCAAAGCAGCTCCACAAGGCCAAAGCCACACAGTGAGGTTTCTAGCAGTAACGGCACCACTTCTTGGTGCCGACCTTGCTGTTGTAGTCAGGTTTGTATTGCTAACAGAAAACACCGGACCAAGAACAACTTGTGGTGGGGGGAGGTTTATTTTGGCTTACAGCCTCGAGGGGGAAGCTCCATGATGGCAGGGAAAACAATGGCATGAGCAGAGAGAGGATGGGCATCACCCCTGGTCAACATCAGATAGACAACAGGAACAGGAGAGTGTGCCAAGCACTGGCAAGAGGAAGCTGACTGTGATGCCCATTACCCAGCCCCAATAATACACTGCCTCCAGGAGGGTTTAATTCCCAATTACCTTCAGCTGGGGCCAGGACATTGAGAACACCTAAGTTTATGGGGGACACCTGAATCAAACCACCACAGGGAGAGAGGGTGAGAATGGACATGCCACACTTCTAGCAAGTAGACACAAACTCCAGATTCACGCACCACCTTGTGTTCTAGCTTTCTGTGCGTTCTTGGGAATCGTACCTGCGTCCTCGGGCTTCACAGGTAAGTGCTTTAACTGCTAAGCAATCTCTCCAGCCCTGACTTTTAAGATTTTAAGTTGGAAAAATTCAAGTTTAAAATTTAACTGGCACAGAGTTTGATTGTAGGTTACTGAAGCTGCTACTGTCAAACACATTCACAATGTTAAGGAAGATGGCCCAAGCACTTTACATTAAGACAGTGGAAAGGCTGCCTGCCTGAGGGAAGATTATGACAGACATGCAAACTCTTTGGGAAAACAGTGGACTGGAGAAAGAACCTGCTTTACATGGTTACAATTTATTTTGTCCCTGATTAAGAATATGGCTGTGAAGCCAGGCATGGTGGTGCATGGCTTTAATCCCAGCACTTGGGAGACTGAGGTAGAGGATTGCCATTAGTTCAAGGACATCCTGAGACTACATAGTGAAATCCAGGTCAGCCTGAGCTAGAGTGAGACCCTACCTCGGAAAACAAACAAACAAACAAAAAAGACTATGGCTGTGTTCTGTGCACCTTGTAATGATTTCAGAAGCATGAAAATGTGAGGAGTGCTCCTGAAGGACACGTGGTTCCAGCAGCGGCTGCTGAGGCCTGGCTTACAGGCAGGGTGTGGTGGCCCTCCCGAGAAGCTAGCAAAGCCATGGAAAAACACACCATGGCTTACAGGGAAACTGAAAGATGTTTTGGATCTACCAGGACTGTTCCAGGGCTGCCATGGAGCACCCTGTTGGCCTGGCATGGAAGTTTTCCCTGGCATTTCAGCCCAGCTTGAGGGGCACAATTGAAAAATCCAGAGACTGTTGACCCCTGGTTATGATATCAGACCTGAAATGCTTATGCTTGGTGTTTGCTGGATGGTTGTTGAGTTTGCATTGTTCTATTCTCTCCCTGTTCTGCCTCATAATAGTTGAAAATGTTTATTTGTTGAAAGTATATAACTTGTTTTGATTTTACAAGACTCACAGCTAAGAGACTCAATCAGACTATCAGACTATGGGGATCTTTGAATCTGGACTCAATACAATTTGCAATGTGAAATGGTTATGAATCTATTGGGGGGCAGGGGTGGAATGTAGTGGTTTGAATAGGTGACCCCAATAGATGCAGGAGTCTATTAAAGTTTTTAATTTAGATCTGCAGCCACCTGGCTGGAAGAGGTGTCACTGGGCAGATCCTAGAGTCCAGAACTAAGGTGTGCTGTGGGTCTAGAATTTCATTCTGAAGTGCTTGAGCTTTTCCTCGATTTCCTGAAGTGTGCTTGCTTGCTCTTTGGCAGTGCTTTTCCTCTCTGGTTGGATCTGTGAGAGCAGACCAGCTTCTTTTGCCATTATGGAATTTCCCTTCAACCTTCAATAGAATCCTTTTGCTCCCATGAACTGTGTCTAGTTAGGAGGCTCATCCTGGTGACATGTGGCCGTCTGGTACAGGGAGAATTAAGTCACTCAGTTAGTTTAGGAGTTGTCCGCTTGTGCTCAGGGAGGCCGCAGAAGGTGCTTCCCTTTCCAAGTTGTGAACTTAAGCAGCATAGAGTCACAGTGACTGAATACGTATACCAAACTCAACGTTGAATGTCCTTGGACTTTTGGGTAATCCCAGCTTGATTCTTTTAACCCACTTGACATCTACTTCGAACCACAAGCAGGCTTGTCACCCTTATTTTCATATGTCTAATCAGGTCAGGCACCTCCCGGTACGCCAGTGAGCTGCTCCATTTTGTTCTCACCTGGACGGTTTCCTTGACTGAATAACTAACTCTTCTACTAGCTTTGGTTCTCCAACAGACTGTTCTCAGTACAAGCTCCAGCATGATCCTTAAAAGCATAAAGTAAGTCAGGCATGTTGACTGTCACCTTTAATTCTTGCACTCAGGAGACCAAGAGGATTGTCATCAGTTCTAGGCCAGCCTGGATGCCGAGTAAGATCCAGGTCAGCTTGAGCTGGTGTGAGGCCCAGCCTAAACGACAGCAGCAAACGCATGTAATTGAGTCTCTTCCCTCCCTGATGCCATTGCTGGCCTGGAACTCCCAGGGCAGTGTGACTGTGGAAACATTTCTAGGTGTACTCGTGCTCCGGGTGTCTGAAAACCCTGCCTACTAGCTAGATTTCCTGATGTTCAGCATCCTGGACTGCAGGCTCACAGAACCTTCAAGGCTCTGTCACCTCAGAGAAGTGAGGTGTGGACACTCCTCCTTCTGGCCAAGCTTCTCTTCTCAGTGACTCACTTGTTGTATTTCTTCCCAAGAACTTTTCAGAGAAGTCTTCTTCAAATACTTTAATATTGAACCCTTTACACTGCAGTCTATGTGCATTTTTATCACTTTCAATCACTCTGTATATTAATGTTCTTTTTTGTGTGTTTATTCTCTTTCTTGGAAAACTAGAAATAGAGAACCATTTTTTTTGTCTTTAATTTATGGTTGTATTTTCAAAATTCTATACACATTGTGGATAATCAATAAAAATCTGAAGAGTGAATAGACAAAATACCCCAAATAGTTTTTCTCAGTTGCTTTGCTGGTGCTGGGAGAGAGTTTGAACCAGAGTGCATTTTGGATTACAATTTCAGAGGGAGAGTCCCTTATGTGGGAATGCACAGCAGGGCAGGAAACTGGCGAACGGAAGCGCGTCGGCACGGCAGTGTAGCGAGAGGGAATGCAGTGAGTAGGGCCGGACTGTAAAACTCCTCGTCCTGTGCACTCTCTAGCAAGGCCCCACCTCTTTCTGTTTGTTGTTCATTTTTATTTAGTTATTTGAGAGCGACAGAGAGAGAAAGGGGTAGATAGAGAGAGGGAGAATGGGCATATCAGGGCCTCCAGCCACTGCAAACGAACTCCATACGCGTGCGCCCCCTTGTGCATCCAGCTAACGTGGGACCTGGGAAACTGATCCTCGAACCGGGGTCCTTAGGCTTCACAGGCAAGCGCTTAACCACTGAGCCATCTCTCCAGCCCAAGGCTTCATTGAGAACCAAATGTTCAAACACATGAGCATATGGGGAGAATTACATTCAAACCACACATAGTTGCAATGTAATTTTAATTATACCCCTTGGTTATATGCTCAGAGTTCGATTTCAGCATCAATCCAAGAGCAGTAAACAAAAGTAAACTCAAAACCCCCAAGGCAAATTGCTCTACAACTGACCTTAATTTTCGGGCATTCTAGGAGGCACTCACTTCATCAGTCTGCAGAAAATAGGAAAGGAAAATAGAAGTCTATCACCCTCCGTACAAATAAAATAATATTTATAAGAAACAAGCTTTCAGATGCCAGTGCTGAGCTGGACCTCATAAACAGCAGCATGTGCACACAGTGGTCTCTGCTTCGCTTATGAAAAATACAAGCAACTGAGTCAGCATGTCTGCTTCTTGTGGCACAAATAGTTATAAAGATGCTTAAAATACACTATTTGTGTTGAAGATATATCTCTACATGCGCTCTCTGGTCTCTGGAATAGCCATCCCAAAAGGCTTGTCCACAGATGCGTCACACCTTGCTTCTGACAGTGAGCCGTGAGGACATTTTCCTCTGAGATGTGGGAGGCTCGGCTCGGCACAAGGCGCTCTTGCCGCTCGCTGTCACAGACAGGCCTGAGAGTGTGTCACCACTGTTGGCAGGTTTGTGAGCCTGAGAAACCGGTGACTGAGGTCTGCATCACGGCTAAGACATACATACAAGGGTAGGATGTATGCCTGCCATGCACAAGACCCGGGGTTGGATCTCCAGCACCACAAAAATTAATGAATTAATAAGGGAAAAGTAGGAATATAAAACAAAAAAGAATACATGAGCCCAAACAACAAAATAATAATGACTTCTATTTTTGAGCCTATGAATATTTATATAACAATACAATTTAAGAGATACATGGGGGCTGGAGAGATGGCTTAGCAGTTAAGCACTTGCCTGTGAAGCCTAAGGACCCCGGTTCGAGGCTCAGTTCCCCAGGTCCCACGTTAGCCAGATGCACAAGGGGGCGCACGTGTCTGGAGTTCGTTTGCAGAGGCTGGAAGCCCTGGCGTGCCCATTCTCTCTCTCTCCCTCTATCTGTCTTTCTCTCTGTGTCTGTCACTTTCAAATAAATAAATAAAAAAAAATTAAAAAAAGAGATACATGGGTAGGCAGACAGATGGATGAATAGGTGGAAAAATAGATTACTTTTAGTTCTAAACATACTCATAAATCCATTTTCAAGTTTTGTATATAATTAACATGGGGACCAGCCCTAAGAGTATATCATATTCCAAAATAGGATTATTATTTGAATACATTTTTCTAACTGGGCCAGAAGCAATATAACATAATTACAGTACACTTGAAATGAAATGTTAAAGCGGGAGCATTTAAATTGGCAAAGCTATTATGTTGGACTCGTGTGATTAATCTTTGAGAGGAATGGCAAACAGATCTTTAATGAGTTTTAAATGTAGGCCTGAGATTGATGGATAGGCCACACTTGGAATCTGGGCAGAAGAGTATGCAAAACGGAGTAAGAAAGAATCTGTTCGAAGTCCACATGGGACAAAGGAAGTTTCCAGATGATTAGCCCTATTGTCATTTTTCTTGTTTCTTTACACTGCAATTATTTGTTTGCTAAGGGCCAGTGCTAAGAAGCACACAGCTTAGAATTATAGCAGATCAGTTCTGTGTTGAAATCAACACTGTGTGTCATGAAAGGAAGCTACTTTCTGCTTCCCAAGATCTCTGGAATGGAATGAATTTCCCATTTATAATCATTCATATACATATACATACATACATATACATATATATATATATATATATATATATATATATATATATATATATATATATATATTCCCTTTCTATTTTAGATACCGTGTTGATTTCTTTTTTCATCATAGCCTACTTGTTCTATCATGGTGGTTATTCTGTAGAAAAAAAAAAAATTAAGTACAATGTCTCTTCCACAGATGTAAGTGAAATAGCCTAAGAATCAAGCCCGAGGCTACAGATGGTCAGCACTGCCACTATCAGATTCCAGTTTGCTGCCACACCAGGAAATGGGCAGCAAAAGGCAGAGAAGCTGAGAGATACCAAGGCCAGAGCCCCAGGCAATAGATAGATGTCTGACACACATCGGTGCTTTGCTGGAAAGGTTTAGTCCAAAGTGAGTGGCGAGCCGTATGCAGTGTCTGAAGGAGAGAAGGTATCGCCAAAAAAAAAAAAAAAAAAAAAAAAAGCAAGAAGCAGATTCCCTACCCCTCAGAGTTGGATCTGTGGCCTCTCTGACCCTTAGCCACTTGCTTTTGGTCAGACATTATGGCCTGTGGTTACTATGAGTGGACACAGCTAAGAAGTGTGTGGAGGTTCCAGTGGGCTTTAGTGATGGTGGGCGAGGCCACGGCTTAGGAACCCTCTGCAAAGGCTGTGAAAGTGCCCTGCTGTGCTACCTACCACCTGTCCTTTTCCTCTGGTATATTTTACCCATTCAGCTCAACTGAAGGTTTTAATATAACCATGGTATCAAGGATAAAGTCAAAAGTAATATTAAATAGCAATACTGTTCTCACTTTATTCCTTTATGAACTTGGAACTTTATCCAGAATTTACATAAATGCTATACCTTTCCTCCAGAAACAGTGATTCTATTTTTATTTTTATTTCTAACTTTTTAATTTTAAATGGCTACATCATAAACACTGTTAGATGGGATTGTACCAAGAGAAAGCAAGTGGAGAAAATTACTTATAAAACATGAGCCAGTAGTTTTCATATTGATGGTCATTATGATCTAAAGTTATTTGTTAGAAAATAGTTTCAACAAACCTACAATGCAAACACTTGAATATGTCTTAATGTCTGCAAGTGCTTTTCATATTTACGGGGAGTGTTAGCTAAGTGCCGCAGAACATCTGCCAAACTCTGGCAGAGATGATTTCACTGTGCTTGCTCATCGGCAGTGGACGGTGCTCCCGAACACCTGAGCGAGCTACCTTGTGTGCGGGGTAGAGGCGGCACCGTCCTTCCATGTGGCCTCGTCACAGTCCCAGGATCAGTACATGGGTGCTCACGCAGTCCTGTCAGGTGGAGGCAAGTGAGTGCTGATGGCCAAGAATGTCATCCGTGACCTCTGACCTGCCCCATCTTTAAGAAAGTCCTCCCGCCTGAGCGCTTCTCGCTGGGCGACGGAGTTTGCATAGGCTGTTGTACTTAGGAGCCTGGGGGAGGACGGTGTGTCAGGAGGATGGAAGGGCTGAGCTCTGGGCACTGCTGCATACACGCGAGGTGGAGTAGAAGCTGCCTCATTCGCTGCCGGTGCTCCAGAGGCGGCGGTCCAGCTGTCAGGGAAAGCAGCAGTGCTCCTCCCTTCACGAAGACTGCGTCTCAAGAGAGAAGTCAATAAGAACCAGAGTGAGCACAAGGAGAGGGGAGCACGGAGAGCAGGTGGTCTGTGTTTCTAAATACGGGAGCAGCGTGCTGTCGGCAGAAGAGAGGGAATGATTGACCTCTGAGGGAAAGTAGGGAGTGCAGAGGCCCTGGAGTGATGGGATAAGAGCAGCCTGGCCAAAACACCCTGAGAGAAGGAAGGATCCAGAAACAGGCAGGAAAAATGCATAGTGGTCACCACTGAGAGCACTGTAGTAAACTGTGTTTTCTTCTTTTAACACACAGACACATTTTTCAATATTAAAATACAAATAGAATGTAGTGTCTTGCCATTTAGATTATTTTGATAAAGTCAAATTCAGAAACTGAATGAGCAGTTTTTAAAACAGATGACAAATACTGGATATGACTTCCAAGTTCTGTGTGTTGCATTTCTTCTTTTGAGTGGGCCACATGCTAACCCATTTTCTGTTTCCTCTGTAACCCTAGCTTCCCAAGACACCTTGAATGCTACCAATGATCACATTACCTCAATGAGGGTTAAGATTTGGGCTGTGGGTGAGGAATGCTTTGGTCTTGCCTATGTTGGTCTCTGAATATATTTGCAATTAGGTTGTTTGGGGAGCACAAAATACATAGGCAGTTGAAAGTTCAAGCACTCTATCAAAATAAAAGATGGGTAAGTAGCCCTGTGAAAGGTCCAGATCAAGAAAACCATAAACATGGATGTGGTGATGTAAAGCTGCTCGTTCCATGAGGTGACAGGAGCTATGCACATGGATCTGGTGATGTAAAGCTGTTCGTTCTATGAGGTGACAGGAGCTATACGCATGGATGTGGTAATGTAAAGCTGCTCATTCCATGAGGTGACAGGAGCTATGCACATGGATCTGGTGATGTAAAGCTGCTCGTTCCATGAGGTGACAGGAGCTATGCACATGGATCTGGTGATGTAAAGCTGCTCGTTCCATGAGGTGACAGGAGCTATACGCATGGATGTGGTGATGTAAAGCTGTTCGTTCTATGAGGTGACAGGAGCTATACGCATGGATGTGGTGATGTAAAGCTGCTCATTCCATGAGGTGACAGGAGCTATGTGCATGGATCTGGTGATGTAAAGCTGCTCATTCTATGAGGTGAGAGGAGCTATACACATGGATCTGGTGATGTAAAGCTGCTCGTTCTATAAGGTGACAGGAGCTATACGCATGAATGTTGTGATGTAAAACTGCTCGTTCCATGAGGTGACAGGAGCTATACCCATGGATCTGGTGATGTAAAGCTGCTCGTTCCATGAGGTGACAGGAGCTATACACATGGATGTGGTGATGTAAAGCTGCTCATTCTATGAGGTGACAGGAGCTATACGCATAGATGTGGTGATGTAAAGCTGCTCATTCTATGAGGTGACAGGAGCGATACCCATGGATCTGGTGATGTAAAGCTGCTCGTTCTATGAGGTGACAGGAGCTATGCACCCTCAGACGTTTCATCAGTACATTAACTCAAATTTTGTGAGATATGATGATAAGAATTCAAAGACCAAATTCATTTGTGAGCACTTGTAACCTGACTTTGATGTATCCGTGAAATCATAAAATGCCAAATAGAAATAAAATTTTAACTAAGTGTACTCTTCCAAGTGTCCTACATCTTCCTCCAGTTAGAAATAAATGAGGGTTTATTGTCACTAAAATTTTAAATGATAAGCCAGGCGTGGTGGCACACGCCTTTAATCCCAGCACTCGGGAGGCAGAGGTAGGAGGATCACCGTGAGTTCAAGGCCACCCTGAGACTACTTAGTGAATTCTAGGTTAGCTGGAGCTAGAGTGAGACCCTGCCTTGAAAAAAAAAATTAAATGAAGTTTCACTTAATACATTTCTGCATGCTTTGTTATGGAAGAATCTATCTGCTTAGATACCGTCTACATTCTTAGTAAAGGGCCATGTGTCAGCACATGCTGGTGGAAACCTTGAACATCAAACAAGTTTACGGATATCAGTTTACTATCAATGTTTCTGTATTTAGTTTTAAAATGGAAAATAAGTGCTGAGGAGATAGCTCAGTGGTTAAAGGTGCTGGCTTGCAAAGTATGCTAGCTGTGGTTCAATTCCTAAGCACCCATGTAAAGCCAGATACAAAAAGTGGCACAAATATCTAGGATTCATTTGCAGGAGCAAGAAACCCTGGCATGAGCATGCATGTGCACACACACTAAAGACACTTCAGAAATGAAAATTAAAATGCATAGAACTTTTCCTTTCACATAACAAAATAGCAGCTTTCTATTGGATGATGCCAAGTAGAAATTATTATAGTGGCTTTTACTGTTTAAAGCTGCTTATTTTTCTACATAAAATGGTAAATTTAGGACTGCCGTAGTGTTATAGAACTAAGATTTAAATGAAATCCTAAGGCTGTGGTCTTTACATTATGAAAATTTTTTATTGTACTAAATTGTTTCAAAATTAAAACTATGTAAAATAGTAAAGTATATACTGAAATAGTGACACAAATAAAAACAAACACTTGGAATAGCTATTTAATCTGAGTCAAATAGCTAACATTTACCATGGATGACTTCATTAGGTTTTTACCTCATTTATGTTCCCTTTAACATATATTTCTTTTAGGCCAGACCTGGAATCTCTGCTCAGGTTGTACCTTACCCCTCTCTTAGACAGCAGGAGAGCCCATGTGGTTGTCTGAATGCAGTACCCATGTCAGGGTGCAGCTGTTTGTGTCTTGCAAGGCTCCTGTATCCTTGGTACTATTCACAGATATAATGAATTAGAGATGGTCCTTGGTCTCTCCCTGGATTCCATCTCAGCCTTCCTTGTGTCTGTTCAGATAGTAAATATCTCAGGAAATAGTCACAGCCGAGCAGCACTGTGGAGATGTACTTGGGACACACACTCCTGCTTCTGCTGCCCAGGATCAGGCTTCCCAGCCCTCTCACGTAACTCTCTCTCAAGCTCTGTGTTCTATACTTTGCTCTTCGCTGTGACAAAAGCAGTTTAAGGGAGGCAGGGTTTGTTTGGCTGAGAGTTTGAGACTACAGGACTTTACGGCAGGGCAAGCATCGCCGCTAGAGTGGGAAGCAGCTGGTCACGGCGCCTGGGGTCAAGAAGGAGAGAAGAATAAGTGCTTCTGCCAGGCTGTCTCTCTCCATTTATTCACTCCAGGACCCAGCCCATCGAATGGCACCACCCAGCTTTAAAGCAGGTCTTCCGACCTGGAGCAAACAGCTTCAGGCCAATGAGAGGAACTTCCAGACCCGGCACAGTGATGGAAGAAGGGATGTATTGAAGCTTACAGATCCAAGGGAAGTTCCATAATGGCAGAAGAAGCTGGCCGACTATTTTTAGGTCCAAGAAGAGAGAAAAAAGCCACAAGTAAAATAAATAAATAACACAAAGGTCACACCACAGCATACACACTTCAGGAATTCCAAATACTTTGCATATACTTAGACAGGAATTGCAAATCCACCAGCACACTTTAGGGATGGACCATAAAATCTACCCAGTGACACCTCCTCCATCCAGGTGGCTGCAGATCCAAACTACAAACTAATAAAACACTGAATATTTGGGAGGCCATCTATTCAAACTACCACACCACCACAATTAACACAGTATAAAAACTATCTCACAGATATGCTCAGAAGTTTGATGCATAGGTAATTCTAGATCTTCTCAATTTGATAGTTAACATTAACCACCCAAATATCTCAGTAAGTTTGGACTCTACTCCAATCGCTGTGTGTATGTGGTGGTTTGATTCAGGTGTCCACCATGAAGTTAGGTGTTCTGACTGCTAGGTTCCCAGCTGGTGGTTGTAAGGTTTGTGAGTGACCAAGACCACGCAAACCACTCTGAGGCAAAGGTGAAAGCTTTCATTTGGGGAAAAACTTGAGCTGCCAGGGCTGACTCACGAGAGGAGCACGGCCCACTTGAGTTTTCAGGCAGTGGGATATATAGGGCTTCTTCAGTTGGGGGAAGGTGAAGATAAAATAGAAAAGCTCCTGTAGGAGAGATAATTACATTAACCATTTCAAATAGCTAGAGTGTGATACCAGAACAGTGACCATGCAACTTACAAGATAAGGGGGCAGGAAACCATGACCTGGGGCATTGGTAGGTAAGGAGGGGAAATGACCAGGTGGATTCTTGAAGAATGTGGATAATCCACTTCCCTATTCCTCTGTCACCATCCTGCTGTCCTTCGTAACTCCATCTTGAGAGCCAGTCCTGACTTGACAGGGATGATTTGGAAATTAAAGCCTCCTGGAGTTGGAGGCAGGCTTATGGGTATTGTAGCTAGCTTCCTCTTGCCAGTGTTTGGCACACTCTTCTGTTGCTATTGTCCAGCTGATATTTTCCAGGAGGTGTTGCCCACCTCTGCTCACACCATCATTTTCCCTTGCCATCATGGGACTTCCCCTCAAATTTGTAAGCCAAAATAAACCTTTTGTTTTTTTCGCCAAAAGCTGCTCTTGATCAGGTGTTTTCTGCTAGCAATGCAAACCTGATTGCAACAGTATATAAATTGACAATCTTTACTTCTGTTGAGTGATAGTACAACTCTCATGGAAGTAACCCAACAATTTTTCCAAGTGACTATTTTTTTTGTTTTTTCTTTACATATACATAGTCCTGTTTTGGAAATCTGAAATAAGTAAGTTGTCAGGGTTTGCTGTTCACATTGGTGGAGACTACAGAGAAAGGGGCAGGTGATAAAAAGACTTAATAAGATTTTATCTATCAAGCACTAGTTTTAAGGACCGTTTTATCTCTTTATCTGGATAACTCCTTTAGTATTGGTATCATGAGCTCATTAAATCAATGGCATCAACTCATTTAATTTCAATAGCTCCCTTAGCCATAACACTGTTATCATGACATGAAAATGTGCCAAGTTAGCAAATAACAGACTGAAACTGATTCCAGACCCATGTAAATGACATCTTAGTGTTCTGTGCTTCATCAGTTATCACAGCTACTGTCCACAGGACCTGGGAATGCAGGGGATTCTAATCAGAGTGCTCACCCGGGACTCCTGTGGACAGCTGAAATGGAAGTCAGCATACCAGGAAATGTTGTTTAGTTTTCAATTCACACACAGTGGTGACAGAATCTGGTCTCAAGGGTGCTATGAATGTGTCCTGAGCACCAATAAGGAGGTGGTCCCAGGAGCCTGCGCTGAGCTGCTAATCCACCACATCCCTGAGGAGCTACAGGTAGGTCAGCTCTTCTCACCATGAAGAATGAAAGATTATTCAGGTTTCTTTAAAAAATAAATGGAAACAATCCCAACTCCAAGCCTAGAATTCTAGTATCACCAGTGATTACCTCTGTAACTTGAACAAATATGGCATCTCCTTCTTTCCTTAAAATGTGAATAATACAGCAGAAGGTGTCAATGAGTTAAGTGTTAATGAGATGATCTTTAGCAAGTGTGTTGCATGTATGATATGAAGAATCAGTGTTTCTATTAGATGCTTTTTTTTCCTTAAGAACCTCCAAACGTTGTGACTTGTGTTCAAAATCATTCCTGAACTTTCATCTTGAATAATATTACAGTAAAGATAATATATGACTACAAGTTTAAGAATATGCTAGGAGCCACCTTCCCAGGTGTTGACACTGGAGTACAGAAGTGTGTACCTTCTTCCATGAGAGTCTCCTCGCTCTCCTATCTCTGTACCTATTCACAAAAGTGAGACCATGAGTCTCTCTGAGTAACCTCCTATGACTGTAGATAGCATATCTGGTAAACTTAATGAGTGTCTCTGTGATGATTCTGTAGTCTAGCTTTGCCATTCTCTTATGAGCAGTGAGTAGTCACAGCAAAGAACATTTATACATGTGTGAGATCAACGTTGACTCCTTGATGCAGGGGGGAAAAACCACACAATTCTTTTTCTCTTGGGGCACATCAAGAAGTAGCAGGACCCATTAAAACCTATTGCCCAGATGACTGAATCAAATCATAAATGAGTGATGGTAGTAAGTGCTTATTTGCACAACTGGGTAAAGACCTACTATAATTTGCAAGCTTGGGGATGCTGTTCCATGCACACATTAATACAGAATAATGAGGAAAATTCTCGTGCCTTTAGTTGTATGCATTTTGGCATATTCATTTTCCTGGACTATGAAAGGTTTATTCTTAACAAAATATATAAATAAATGCATTCCCGTTGCCCAGGGAGAAGATTTTTGCTGACAGACTCTAATAGCAGACATAATCTTGTGTTATTTCTCAAAGGCGCTTGAGCAAGCATTCTTAGTATGGATGGAAAGCAAAATGCTAAACTTTTATTTCATGTGATCACTTTAATTCTAAGCAGAACAAACCTTCCTTGATAAGCATTAGTTACCATTATTTAAAGTAAAAAGTCATCTTTCCTCGTGCCCTTGTTTTTTCTGTTAGAAACATCAAAAACTGAAGGTGGAAGGGAGGAAGGAGAAGGGGCTGAGTACCAGAGAACATTCTGAGCAGTTCTGAAGTGCTTTGGAAGGTCCCCCTTGTTATTTAATCAGAAGTGGCTGGCACATACTTGGAAGTCTAAAGTGAGGTCCAACTCACCCTAAGAGAATAGGGTGTACTGACTCTGTATCAGGCACTATCCTATACTCGGGAAGACATCATTTTGATTTTTTTTTTTTTTTGATTTTTTAATGTTCAGTGTCACTCTGGCTCAGCCTGACCTAGAATTAACTAAGTAGTTTCAGGGTGGCCTCAAACTCACGGCAATCCTCCTACCTCTGCCTCCCAAGTGCTGGGATTAAAGACATGCACCACCATACCCAGCTTGGATATTTTTCAACAACAACAACAAAAAATCAGACAATCATAATCATAGTGTATATACCTCATCATTACTACATAAGCTAGAAAAAAAAAAATTAGAAAGGGGACCAGACAATACTGTTACTGCTATAGCTGGCAAAATAAGTAGACTAATCATACCATGTATTACAAGAGAAACAATACTGATGTCTCTTCGAGCTCTGCACCTGAATCAATTGCTTTCTTTGTGTACTTTGATTCTAGTGTTCGGTCCTTACCATGGTCCTGCTTTCACAATCAGTGGCTGTGTGACACTGGTGCCATGCATTTTTTAATCCAAGACAATCCAAAAGAGCCAACCACAGTCCAAAAGCTGGTTCTCCATAGTCTCACTTGGATCTTACATAATTTATATCTTCCAGAAGATTACTCTTCTGAGTAAAGTTATTATTTTGTTTGTTAACTAAATCAGAAATTCTATAAAGAATAAATTATATAAAACACTCTGATACTGACATTATATTCCATTACATCTTAACATTTGGGATGGAAATATGGCTCAATGGTTCAAGGCACTTGCTTGCAAAGTCAGATGGCCCAGGACTTCTGTAAAGCCAGGTGCACAAAGTGGTGCATGCATCTGGAGTTTGTTTGCCTTGGCTAGAGGCCTTAGCATGACCATAGTCTTTCTCTCTCTCTGTCTCACTCTCTCTCTCTCTCACATTGTTGTGTGTATGTGTTTCTGTGTGGCTCTGTGTTGTTGTTGTTTATTTCTCTGTCTTTTACCTCACTATCTCAACTTAATAAGTAAAAATATTCTTAAGAAAGAAAGCATAGTATAGAATAATCAAGAGTCCCCTAAACAAAATATATATTTGATTTTAAAATAAGTAAAAGTTACTTTAAACATAAAAAATAGACATGTTAATTTTACTTGATTTCTTTATGACACTTTTGGGAGAAAAATCCTGATGTCATCTAATAAATGTGATTAAAAAGTATAAGATGGAGAAGAACAAATTAAATTACTTACCACTGAAGATAATTAACTCTGTCTATTGTTCCATTTTTCTTTACACACATAAGTAGTTAGTACTGAAAATAAAATTATATTTACAATAGTCTTCTATAGTAAAATATGTCTGAATTCTCCATAAAATTCTATTTTCATTTAAATTTAAAAGTTATCTATCATCAATTAATAAATGACATTTTAGCACAGTAGAATACATTTGGCCAATACCAAAAGAATGCTTTTCAAAAAGAACACTGCAAGTAGATGTGGAAGAAAAAACAATATTCTTATTATACTTTACCTGATGATGCACATGCATGTCTATATTGTACAGTTGTAATTTTGATTATGTGTGTGTTGCTGGGATCAAACAATGAGCTATTCCCAAGCTTTGAACTTGTCTTTAATAGGAATTTTCTTTAGGGGAAATATATCATGGCTGAGAATACTGTGTTAAATATTCTTCTTGGTTTTTTGTTTGTTTGTTTTGTTTGGTTTTATTGAGGGAGTGTCTCAATCTAGCCCAGGTTGACCTGAAATTCACTGTGTAGTCTCAGGGTGGCCTTGAACTCACGGTGATCCTCCTACCACTGTCTCCCAAAGGCTGGGATAAAAGGTGTGCACCACCACACCCAGGTAGGTTATATATTATTTAAATATAGAACAACAAGAAGCAAGCCATTGAGATTATCTCTCATATCTGATTTCTGCTGCCTTGCTGGTCTGATACCTGAGTCCTTGGAGTCAGGGTGTAGACCCCTTGTGGTATTCAGTAAGCAATGTTGAATGTTGAATGGATACCTGAGTCCTTGGAGTTAGGGTGTAGACCCCATGCGATTTTCAGTAAGCAATGTTGAATGTTGAGTGGATACCTGAGTCATTGGAGTTAGGGTGTAGACCCCATGCGATTTTCAGTAAGCAATGTTGAATGATGAGTGGATACCTGAGTCCTTGGAGTTAGGGTGTAGACCCCATGCGATTTTCAGTAAGCAATGTTGAATGTTGAGTGGATACCTGAGTCATTGGAGTTAGGGTGTAGACCCCATGCAATTTTCAGTAAGCAATGTTGAATGATGAGTGGATACCTGAGTCCTTGGAGTTAGGGTGTAGACCCCATGCGATTTTCAGTAAGCAATGTTGAATGATGAGTGGATACCTGAGTCCTTGGAGTTAGGGTGTAGACCCATGTGGTTTTCAATAAGCAATGTTGAATGTTGAATGGATACCTGAGTCCTTGGTGTTAGGGTGTAGACCCCATGTGGTTTTCACTAAGCAATGTTGAATGTTGAATGAATACCTGAGTCCTTGGTGTTAGGGTGTAGACCCCATGTGGTTTTCAGTAAGCAATGTTGAATAAATACCTGAGTCCTTGGAGTTAGGGTGTAGACCCATGTGGTTTTCAGTAAACAGTGTTGAATGCTCTGGTGACACTGGATTGAGAGAGTGTGAAAGAAATTGTAACCAAGTGTCGGTAAATCTAGAAACTTAGTTTGCCATCCTTCAAGTGTCTTTTATCCAAAACCAGCCATTGGAAGCCATCAGGCAGCTTGGAGCTTTTGTGACATGATGCCGTTGTTCACATGGAGTTTCAGCCTAGCAGTCAGCTTTGGTGTTGGCCCTGCCATACGCGTGGTGCTTGTGACGGGGCCATGGCTCGGTAGTGGTGTGGAGCCTTTGTCACAGCCTCACAGAAGCATCACATAGAGGGCTCAGGTTTGAAGTTCTTCGTGTCTCTGTTTCAACTGCAGCTTCCTTTGCCATTCTGGCTGTGAGACTTTCTGAACGTGGTTTCCGTCACCCCTGGTGTAACATGGAGAGGATGCCAATTGCTCTTCAGGGACAGTGAGAGGATCTGAGATGAATACAAAACACTCAAAATCCAGCAGGAACTCATGGCTATGGACACTGAAGAGTTGCAGGGATGATGGAGAGATATAAGGCTTTTCTGTGGAAGGTTTTTTTTTTTTTTTTTTTTTCTGTGTCCTAAAGTTGATCAGTGTAATGTACATAGATTAGGATATACCTCAAACAGACTCTTGCACACATTATATGGGTTTCAACCTCCAACTTTCTTCAAACTTAAATGAACTATTTCAAAAGAAGGTTAGGAGACTAGTCTGTTTTCCTATTGTTTGTCCTCTGATGGACACAGGCCAGTTAGTATTGTCTACAGCAAGGACCCAGACAAGATAGTATTACACAGGCTCCTGGACACAGGTCAGTGGGAATTGACTACAGCACTGGACACAATGAAGAACACTTGTTGGTGGACCGGCTGCTCAGGATGTATAGAACGAGGAAGACTTCAGAGACCCCAGTGCCGTGCACCAGCTGTCTGCATTCAACGAACTAAACATGCGCATCAGACATTCTAAGAAAAGAGTACTTGAAATTTCAAGCAGAACCCTTTGGATTTCAACAGAGTTGAGCTGAAGAAAATTAATCTCCTGAAGGAAGGAACACCGCTATAATAATTTTCCAAGTGTTCTCCAAACACTGTTTGCAATTACATTTTAAAAGAATATGTAGATTAGTGGTTAATGTTATATGACCTGAAATGCTTAAATTTCTGAAAACCTTGAGATTACCTGGCATTTTGGAAGGGTTTCAATGTTGAATTAGGTATGTGTACTTTTAAAGAAAAATCAAAAAATTTAAATCTGATTTTGAATTATTTTTTTCATAGCAACTCAATTTATCTTTGTGTACCACGAGATACATTTCTATTTACAGTATGTTCTCTTCATTAATTCAGATGCTTTCAATAAAACTATGTCAGCCATAATAGTTGAAAGACTAGGATAAAAAAGGCAAATATTGAATTCCATTTGAACCTTTAATGGATATTCTATAGTCTGGCTTTTCATCCTGTCTCTGCTAGCATTGGGTACTTAGCCCACAGGGATATAATAATTCTTATCTGTGCAATCACGTGACAGCATTAAAATAAGATCCATTTTTAAGTTCCTTTATAAAGCATGATCATCCCTAAATTTTACAATTATGCCTTGGATTATCCTGAAAATCACTATGGAATATATCGAGTGAAAGTGGTCTTTGAAATTCTATCACTGTACTTATATTGATTTAAGTCTAAAGTTCTAAAAAAAAAAAGTAGTATACATTCTAAGTACAAAGATATTCCATCTTTATTTTCCATGAAAGGATGTGTAACCACATACACTGTTCAATAAGACTTTACTTTCTATTTCAGATTAAAAGTGAGCATAGTATATAATTTAGGCAAATATATTAGATCTTGAATGTGTGAACAGTCTAAAATAAAAATAGCTTGCCTATGCTTTTGATAACAGATAATGTGCTTAGAGTAGAAATATGTGATACTTGTGTTACCATTGTAACAGTCATGATTAACATTCCTACCACAAAGCCAGCGTAATAAAAGTGAAGCATAATGAAGTTACTTTACCAGTTATGTGACTGAGATGGCTTCAAAACTGAAGACACAATGGCCCAGAAAAACAGGTTTAATGTTTAGCTCCTGTGAAGAGCAGTGGTGCAGAAATGTGGTTGGAAACAGGTGGGCTCTGGTAGAGATCAGCTGAGGGGTCCCAGAGAGGCTTCATGTCAGCATCTCCTGCACCGATCTGTGCTGCATCTTCCCTCCTGCGTGGAGCCAGGAGCCTCGGGAGGAAGAGGGAGAGAGACAGTGACCACTTGTGGTTTTAGGGTTTGCTTGGGGCTTCTATAACCCACTTTGGGGCAAAGAGAATTGAATTAGTATATATCCTTCTGTAATGAAGAGGGAAAAAGACAATAGGAGAGCAGGAGAAGCTTAGAGGTGTTGCTTCTGACCTCTTCCAGCCTTCCCAAGTTTGAATATGCAATATGCCAAACTGTCATCTTTCAGGGTATCACTTGCTGACCCACAACACACCACTGGAATGTAGCCTCTTAGTCTGAAGCTACGATAATATGACCATTCTCCAGACAGTAACCCATGGGTGTGTTCCACCACACGTACAAGCAGGAGGGAGCTACTCTGGAGCTGGCGGGCTTGGAAAGGCCGCCACTCTTGCCGTGGCTTTGCTACAGCTGTAGGGTCAGGGCCACCGCTACTGAGTAGCGTACACATGCAAAGCAGATGACCTCTGGATAGTCTGCCCATTGCTGTCATTTTATAGTTGTGTTTCCTAATTGTGAGAAACTTGCAATTTTCATATAAAATATAAATTTTTAGTCGTTGAGGTTTCCACAATAGAATATCATGATCTGGTATTCTGAAGAAATTAAACAACTGCAGCAGAATTTAGTCTCAACTCTGATAAATAACACATGTACGGTCCCAATGAACATCATAAAAGTCACTTCATGGGACACAGTTTTGCATTTGAAATCAATATCCTTTAAGAAAGTTTCATTTTTGCTTGAAGCCCCAAAACAAGGCCCTACAAAGAAGTTGTGCAGTGCATATTAGCTGAGCAAACCTGTGGACTTGCAGGCTTCCCTTCCTCTCCCTTCTTCTAACACACCAGAGGAATGATTGTCATCATCAGCAGGGCCGTTCCCTCCAGCAGTGTGAGTCACTTTCAAGAGACTTAGGTTTGCCCACTGACACCACTGCTGAAGGCATGGCATTTCCTTGCAGAGTACGGCATTTGGCTTAACACTCCATTCCCAGGAAATTGGGCTTGGCATATGAAATGACATCTCCCATAGGTTTTGTGATTGAGCGGAACCAG
Source organism: Jaculus jaculus (assembly GCF_020740685.1). NCBI lineage: Eukaryota > Metazoa > Chordata > Mammalia > Rodentia > Dipodidae > Jaculus > Jaculus jaculus. The sequence continues at coordinate 91,026,608 of NC_059114.1, forward strand.
CAGCAACTCTGACTGATCTGGTTTGATATGTACGCCACCCAAGGAACTGTCGCTAGTGGGATGCAGAGTGTGGCCTGGCAGTGTAAAAAGTTTGCACAAATAGTATGCGGGTAGAGCTGCGGGAGCTGCAGGTGAGCGGAGTGGGGAGAAGCTGTGAGGAAAAATCAGCCTTTGCACAATCTGCAAAGGGATTTTCTAGCACTCAGCTGATGCTTATTCTAAACAGGAAAAGGTTCTTTCAAAATCCCTTGGAATAAAACTGTAGCAAATAATATTGCCTGGAAATGGTGCAGATGGTGAATTCCTTAGACTGACATTATAATCAGAGGATCCAGTGACAGCCATCTTCTGTGGAGCCAGCATGACTGAGTGTTTGCCAGTTATAGTGGTGGGTATTGGGAATACAGCAGCGAATGAGAACTGTCTTTCCTCGTGGGAAGATTATGTGCTAGTGAAGGACAAGTATGAAAGATGACTGAGCAAAAGTGATATTTAACATAGAAGTAGGTCCATGTGAAAAAAAAAAAGTGACAATATCAGGATCGCATTATACTGCAAACTGAGTCACTGCTCTTGAGGTGAGAATTAGGACTGGTGGTCAGCCAGGTGGATGACTGGAGAGGTGTTTCCAGAGACAGCTCCATGTTGACTTTGGTCTCTGATGTGCATCCACATCTCTATCTCTGGCCCTCAGGTGGCTCCTAAGGCCTCTAGGACAAAATGCCACTTGTTCAGGTGAGGTGACATAGACAAGTGTTGTGATGAAGGAATGGCCCAAGTCTCATTGGACATCAGAACAGATGATAACAATGAGGCCACATGAGTTTCTTTTCAAAGCTGAAATATTATTCACAATTTGTTTGAAACACTTATCCAATTAATTTGCTGTCAAAACATGGACAATGAACTGTTGGTGATTCAAAACCATGGGTTGCCCTTCAAAATGATCAGATCTGTACTTGACCTTGAAATTAATAGTTTCATAACAACTTAATAAGCAAGAAAAATGAATTGTTTGGTTTTATTAGAATTAATTTAGGGACTGGAGAGATGGCTTAGTGGTTAAATGCTTGCCTATGAAGCTTAAGGACCCCCATTCGGGGCTCGATTCCCCAGAACCAATGTTAGCCAGATGCACAAGGGGACACATGTGTCTGGAGATCGTTTGCAGTAGCTGGAGGCCCTGGTGTTCTCTCTCTCTCTCTCTCTCTCTCTCTCTCTCTCTCTCTCTCTCTCTCTGTGTGTGTGTGTGTGTGTGTGTCTGTCACTCTCAAATAAATAAATAAACAAAATTAGAATTAATTTAAAATAAATTTGCAGTTGGACAGGCTTTTTTATTCTTGGAGTGTTACTAGCAAGTGTATCAAAATGCTAGAATTAAAAAAGATGTTTCAACTGGAGGGATTGCTTAGTGGTTAAGGCATTTGCCTGCAAAGCCAAAGGACCCAAGTTCCATTCCCCAGGACCCATGATAGCCAGATTCAGAAGGGGGCGCATGCATCTGAAGTTGGTTTGCAGTGGCTGGAGGCCCTGGCATGCCCATTCATTCTCTCTCTCTCTCTCTCACTCTTTCTCTGTCAAATAAATAAATTAAAAAAAAATAAAATATTTTTAAAATGTTTTAAGCAAGATTAAATTAGGAACTGACATTCTCTAAATATTAGTGACACCTTAGGATGTGAAATTAAAATGAAAATTTGATCTTTTACTTGTACTTACATAGTAATACTTGGATCATAATCTAATACATTTACTTAAAATGGAAATAAACAAAAAATTGATAAAATATAGATGAACCATTAAGTCTAACTTTTTGGATGGGATGAAAATCCATTGATAATTGCTTCTATTTTATGGGAAAGAATGAATGTATTTACATGTGGGCTGTTAAGCTTTTAAGACATTTCAGCCAGGCTTTTAGATAAGTTAAACTAGCCATTTAATAAGCCGAGCATATAAATCTATAAGATTGGTATTAAACTTTGTGATATTATAGACCACCTGTCATTAAAATATTACTAAACTTTGTTATTCCTTTTATATGCATCATTTGATATGAGCCACACAGCAATAACAACTGAACAGAGTGGCTAAATCCTTGGGGATGCAATGGTAGAAAACAAAATCACAATTGCATTATTCTGCATAATAACTAACACATCACCTTCCTTACCTATTGTGGTGGTTTGAATCAGATGCCGCCCCCTACATCATGTGTTTTAAATGGTTGGTCTCAATTTATGGCAATTTGCAGGGGAAGCCATTCTGGAAGAGGTGTGGTGTTGGGACAGGGTGTTATAGCCAGTTCCCCCTTGTTAATATTTGGTTAACTGTTTCATTACAGTTTTCCATCTGCTTTGGCAAGAAGCTGATGTCAGCCTCTGCTCTATAATAGCATCTCTTCCCCTGCCATCATGAAGCCCCCCTCCAGACTGTCAGCCAGTTCTCTTGACTGGCAGGCAAGATGTACAAAGGGGAACTTTTGAGCCATTATCACTTTGGAATGGTGTAACTAGCTGACTGGTGTCTGGGACACACAGCATGCTACCTTTTTTTTTTAATATTTGGGTAATAATTATTCTAATTTTTAAACCATATCAATTAGATACTTATAATTTTTAAATTCTTGTTTTTTTTTAAATTTAATTTATTAGTTTTCATTTCAGTGAATACAGGCAGTTTGGTACCATTATTTAGGCTCATCTGTGATCTAACCCCTCCCATTAGACCCTCCTTGTCAATGAAAATGGGTCGTGCATTGTGGAGTTAGCCCCCAGTTATTAGTATGATAAATGTCTCTGCAAATCATGACCCAACATGTAACTCTGACATTCTTTCCGCCCCCTCTTCCGCAAGATTTCCCTGAGCCATGTTGGGTTCATTTTTGGTCTGCTTCAGTGCTGAGGTGTTGGGGGTCTCTGAGGCTTTGGCTCTCTGATTTGGTAGGAGTTGATTTTTCTCTGCGTTGATCTCCTTCCCCTTTGTGCTGGTATCCGGTTCACAGGAAAACATCACCCTTGCTTATTTCACCAGTTGTCCTTAGTTTCAGTTGGGCCCCTTTTGAGGTATGTTGGGGCAGCTCTCTTCTTAGGATCTGCATCTATCTGGAAAAGAGAAGCAGATTCTCCAATGGAGAGTAAGTTAGCACCCGGAAAATTGAGATAACACTTACTTTTTTGATAGACAGTTTGATAGGTGTAGGCCCTCTTATACCCCGTGATTGATGGTAGCTTGATATTGTAGAGTGGGCTTGTGTTTGGGTATGGTTCTGACTTGTTTCCCAGCTCCAGCTAAGGGTCTAGTACCACTGAGTGGATCAGTTAGCCAAATCAGGAGCAATTGATTCCTCACCATGGCTGTATACCACTATTGCACTTGTGTGGGCATCACATCCCGTTATTTGTTGCTAATTAGGTTAAACAATGTGTTGCTTGGACAGATCTTGGTCATTTCCCCCAGTCGCCTATGTAGCGCCTTCTGGCACTAGACACGCTGACTGTCTGGGGACTGACTCTCTCCTGGCTTCCAGCCATGTCATTCCATTTTACGTGTCAGCTGTGTATGGAGTCTTCAGCAATAGGGTCTTATCACTGGCCTTTGGTGGGTCATCAAGTACTCTGACAGAAGTCTGTCATTGTTTTGGGAAACCTTGTAGGTTTCTCTGATCAAAAGCTCATTGTGGATGGTAGGCCCAAGCTGGAAGTGGGGGTTACAGGTCAGTGTCCACTAAGAAATTGAGGAAAAAGATAACTAATATACAAGAGTTAGAGAGGAGAGAGATAGAGGGGAGAGGGGGAGAGGGAGGGAGGGAGATGTAGGAGATTTAGGTCAGTCTTGATCCTACCCTCTCCAGTGTCTTGTGGTTCAGGTGTTTCCTGTAAGGGTCTAGTGAAGGTTCAGCCATTTGGTCTGTCTTTTAGGAAGTAGAATTTTATGGTACCATTGCCGTTTGGGTCCAGATTACTGTTTTCCACCCTTTGATTCCCTCCCCGCCCTCCCATCCACCTTATTGTCTAGTCCATGAGGTGCTTGGTGGGTATGTAAGGCATCTTGGGCCGATTCAGGTTAGGTGTTGCAGATGAGTGAGACTATGTGTCGATTTTTTTTCTGTGATTGGGTAAGTTCGCTGAGAATGATCTGTTCCAAGTTCAACCATTTTCCTCAAATTTCTTTATGTCGTTTTTTTCTTACTGCTGTATAGAATTCCATTGTGTAGATATACCACATCTTTGTTATCCATTCTTCTAATGATGGACATCTGGGTTGATTCCAGCTTTTAGCTATTACGAATTGAGCTGCTACAAACATGGTTGAGCAAATCTCTCTGGCTTTTGGTTTGAAGGTTTTAGGGTACATGCCCAGCAATGGTATAACTGGGTCTGTTGGTATTTCTATAGTCAGCTTTTTCAGGAGTCTCCATATTGCTTTCCAAAGTGGTTGTACCATCCTGCATTCCCACCAACAGCGAATGAATAGTCAAAACTTCAAGATTCACTGAAATTTATATAATAACATTCATTCAAGTATAATGGGATAGGATTATGACTTATGTAGGCATGGAGCTGTGTTTTTATATGTAACTAAAGTAGGGGAATAGAGAAGAAAGTACACAAGAGATTTGAGTGGGCAGGAAAGTTCTGGAACACTTTGTAATCTGGCCTCAGGACACTAGCACTCACCTATCCTGAGCACTATGAGCAGCACTTCTGAGGAAATCCATCTACCGTCTCCTGCTGCCCTCTCAGCTACCTCCTACCAGTTCTGAACCCCGTGCCCTCTTCTTGTGTCACTAAGCCCTGACTCGTCCTCTCACAGCCCACGCTAGATCCAAAGGCTCCACATCACTTTCCCTTCCCGCTCTGTGACGCAGCCTGTGCTATGCAGGGAACCTCTCCCTGGTCAGCGCCATGGCTCCAGAGTCTGCCGCCAAGTGGTATGTTTTCACAGCATTTAGCTTTCCCCGTTCCAAGTTAGAATCTGAATTCCCCGGTCACTGACTTGAAGACACGCAGGTGCCTCCACAGAAGGACTGGTGGCTGTGCAGCCGGTCATGGAAAATGCATGTCTGAGTTTATGCTTCTCTCATGTGGTTTGTTTAAGACCCGTCTGTGGGCATGCTTCCATTTAACCCTGTGACATTTCCATTTGATTGTTGAGAGTGACTGAAATTTCACTTCACAAAATGGGTTGTATTGTTATTTATAGAATTTATTACCTGATGCAATTCTCTGAGGGGACTAGTTTCAACTTTGTATTCAAACAGTTCCACCTCATCAGCCTTGGGTTTTGATCATTTTGTCAAAATATCATTCTGGAATGAAAACTCCTATTAGTGGGTCTGTGTTAATGTGATTTTTCTAATGGCTTACTGGGGTGAGGCCTTAATGTTTGCATGGCATCAGTGTGGGGACACAGCAATAGAGAAACAGCGTACATTGAATTCAGGAAACAAAAGAAGTTACCTGTCCTCAAGGAGGCACCCAGAAGTCTCCTTGATTTGGGAATGCTTCATCCTTTATATTATGTATGGCTTAGTGGCCATAAGTGAAAGTGAGATGCACCTACTATTTCAGTTCTGATTTAGGAGTTGACTTTGTTCTCAAAACAGTGCACATGTGTGACCTTGGAAACGGGGTTTTTGCAGACGCAGTGTTAAGAGGAGGTCATGCTGGAGTAAGGTTACTCTTTATCCGATGTGGCTGGTATCCTTACAACAGGACTCTGGACACTGAGACAGTAAGAGAAGAATGACAGATGGTGAGGTAGGAACTGAAGTAGTGCATCTGCAATTCCTGCAGCAATGAAGACTGCCAGCAACAAGAAGAACCGGCCCGCAGCTCCTTTGAGACCTCCAGCCTTAGAAATCTGAGAGCAATTGTCTGTAGTAATCTGATTAGGATGTGTGACGGGTGCCCTAGGAAGTCAGCTCCTTCTTGGCTCTAAGGGCAAACTGAGCCCCCCACAATCACTCCAAGATGGATGGCCATCTTTACCCCAAGAAGGCCTTGCATGTCTTAGCTTCACCTCCCAGATTCCCACACCCAGCCCAGGCAGGGCTCTATGGCCCAATGTAGGGCCTCAGAAGAGCCCAAGGGTGCAGCGTGTCCAGCGCTGCTCACATGCAGAGAAGGCACATGGCGGGCTCTGGCGAGCACAGGGTTCTCAGGACTAGTCAGTCTCCTGTCGTCTGTCCTTGCCAACCGCTCCCTCTTGCCTGCCAGCCCCAGACTCGAGCGCAACTGAAGTTACGCTTCTCAGCACTGGAATACCACTATAGGTAATTTATTTGTCTACATTAGGTTCACAGTTTCCTCCTGTTATTTGCTTGGGTCATTGCAGGCTCTGCTGGTAGAATATATTACCACTCTATGAATTATATTGGACCATAAAATCTGAGGAAATAAAACATGCTTCTTGTATTCTGCACATGAATCTTAAAAGTGGTCAGATGGCACCAATTCTCAGTATCCTAGTGATTTACCTATGGCCTATATCACTTGCAGACAACATCCAGCCAGTTGCCCACTACTTACTTCTAAGTATCTTCATTTCCCTGAAGCCTGCTGTTAACTTAGTATGACGTTACCCCAGTCAGCGTCTGTCCACGGTCTAAACAGAGCCACACAAAACCAGAATTCTACCCTGTTGATGGAAAATGTCTCCTCACTTTACTTATCCACGTGAACATGTGAAATCACAACATTGTCAATCAGCCAATGATAGGTGGTGCAAGTGTGGAAAGAAAATTCATCCCAGTGTTGAGTTGTTCCTATGCCCAGACACTGATATGATAATGTCATCTTGGAGAAGAATCCAAGACTTGGGACTCACAGTAAGTTTAGAAGCCGGTTGTGGTGGCACACACCTTTAACCCCAGCACTTGAGAAGCAGAGCTAGGAGGGTTGCTGTGAGTTCAAGGCCACCCTGAGACTACATAGTGAATTCCAATTCCAGGTCAAAAGAAAAAAACTTCCTTAATTTTACACTGTGGAGAAATGGCAGCAATTGAGCTTGAATTTGATTGTATATGATTTGTAAATACATGGTCCTCTTTGCATCAAGGGCTTCTAATTATTCAAAGTACTGGGAAATGTCGTTTGTTTATTTTTTTATTAAAGCAACATATATGACTAGGTGAATATATAGACAAGTAACAAACAGAACATCAAAGAATGAAAAAATAAATTATGGAAGAGAAATTTTAACCACATAATTTAAATTAATCTGTATATATCTTTACATATATGTTTACACACGTGTGCACTGGGGAGATGTTTCAGTGAGTAAAGTGTGTGTTGCACAAGTGTAAGGCGCTGAGTTCGGATCTCCAGCATGCACAGAGAGAGGCAGGTGTGGCGGCACAGAACTGTAATCTCACATTTGGGGGTGCAGGAAGGGAGTCCCTGAAGCTTTCTGGCAAACATGTCTTGCCAAGTGGGCGACTTACCATATGTCCTAGACTAAAGCATACAGTGACTGAAGAAGGCCTCTGACCTCAACCTCTAGCCTCCACAAACATCTACACATGCACCCACAAATATATATGAGTCCCCCCACAGGAATGTTTATACACAAAAGTGTGCCACAAATACACATGCACAGACTTGCATGTGTGTGTACCTAAGACCCATATTTGGAAGTTGCCTTTAAAAATCAGGTCTAGGATTTTGCTGGGAAGAAGCCACCTGCTTGTGTACCAACTCCACGACACCAGTGCCTTTATGAGTCACATCAATGACAGCTCTTCACACATACTTTTGGTAAATGCCAGCCTAAACCAATATATCCCATTTTGAGCTTTCTCCACATTTTTTCCCTTGTTCCTTTCCCATCCTAGCTTGGAAAAAAATAAAGGAAAATATTTCGAATACTAAGTGTATAAAGTATTCAAGCACATACATGTATGAAAAATAGTTTCAATGGCATATATATATATATATATATATATATATGTTACATATATCATAATTGCAGTCTCATAAGATGGAATGTCTTTGATCAAGCTGATTAAAGTCTTTTCTCAAGCTTCAGAATGATTTCTGTTCACAGCCGGAACACAATGCCTTTGACATTTAACCTATGTCCACCCCTTCTGCAATGAGAAGCACATTTCTCAAAACTACATTTTCAGACTCACAATGAGTATGACTTCAAGTTGGTTCTTTCTTCAACCAAGGGTAAAGAAGTATTGTTTCATGTATCGTCTCAAATGCACGTGTCAGTATGAGACTGTTTTCTGTGCCCATTTGTCCACTGTTGCTTTACTTGTATTTACATAGTACAAAACAACCAGAACAATCTGTAAGAAAATGAATGAAATAATTCTTTTGAGCATTCACAAATTATTCTTCTAACAAATAAATACCAATATCTGTAGCTAAAACTATATACATTTTGTCCAAAAATGAATTAGATAAAAATGTGAACACACAAGTTAGTAAAACCCACTAGAATGAAACAAATAGCCACTTATGTAGAGACATGAAAATTTTATTATTAATCTTGAGTAAAATAGAGATAAATAAGGAAGATTTATTGCATACTTTCTAAAATGCACACATTGCATTCTGTCTGGATTTGATTGGTATATATATTATTGATGTTGTACACACACACACACACATATGTATATATTCATATCCATATATTCTATATATCCAGGAGTTGTTTATTTTTTTTTATTTTTTATTTTTTTGATTTTTGAGGTAGGGTCCCACTCTAGCTCAGGCTGACCTGGAATTCACTATGTAGTCTCAGGGTGGCCAAGAACTCACAGTGATCCTCCTACCTCTGCCTCCCAAGTGCTGGGATTAACGGAATGTGCCACCATGCCTGGCACACCAAAAGTTTCTCTTTTTTTGTAATTGAGAACTTCAAGTTAATATTTTTACCTATTTATAAACCAAAATATTCAATTCAGGTGTTAAAAATCCTTGAAGCCTAAGGACCCAGGTTTGATTCTCCAGGTCCCAGACTAGCCAGATGCACATTGTGGAACATACATCTGGAGTTCATTTGCAGAGGCTGGAGCCCTAATGCATCCAGTCTCTCTCCCTCTCTCTCTCTCTCTTTCTGTATCTAATAAATAATAAAAAAAAACTTATGTGACTTATGTTAGAGTATTTGCCAAACATCCTCTAAACTGTGAGGTTTTAAAAAATAATTTATAAAATTAGTCAAGACATTAAAACAGTTTTATTGCTTGTCCCAATGGTTTGCATGCCATATCTAGAAATTAAAAAAATTATTTTTTACCAAAGGAGGGCTGGAGAGATGGCTTAGCGGTTAAGTGCTTGCCTGTAAAGCCTAAGGACCCTGGTTCAAGACTCAATTCCCCAGGACCCACGTTAGCCAGATGCATGTGTCTGGACTTCATTGGCAGTGCCTGGAGGCCATGACGTGCCCATTCTCTCTCTCTCTCTCTCTCTTTCTCTCTGCCTCTTTTTCTGTGTCTGTTGCTCTAAATAAAGAAATAATAAACAAATCTTTTTAAAATTATTACAAAATGATCAGTTAGACATACACATATCTCTAATTCATAATCAAGATAAATATGAAGTAAAATAAATGTTGAAAAAGAGATAATTTAAAATGTATTTATACTGGCTGGAATATAATCATAATAAATTACTCAGTGTCTAAGACAAGTAGAAATGCTAACTATATAGTGGCTAACAAAAAATGGAAGTATTTAATTTTTTAAAATAAAACAGCATAAATTGGCACATAAAGATGTAGTGTACTGTCCCTTAAGATTTTCTCTGACTAGTGAAATTTTAAGTGATTTAAATTATTATTAAATTTGCTGATTTTAAGAAAACTTTTGCAATAAATGTGCTATTTATTTATGCTATTTATTTAAAATATTTATTAAGAAGCAATCAAAAGATGCTGCATTAATATTCATATAAAAGAATGCCATTTCTGACAACTTTGGAAGAAGAGTTTCTCAGAAAGCCACATGGGTCTGCTTACTACCACAAATTTCACTTCAGAGATTTGAAGATGAAAGAGACCGTGAAGTCATCAGAGCCCAGAATTATGGGGATGGAGGCAAATGCTGGAAAAAGCGCTTGGTAAATAGCCACGTTAGCTGACGGTTGAGGGAGAAAGCAGCTTGATTGATGTCCTTCTGCAGGCACTGTAGAAAAACAGAGATTCTGCCCACTCTTCCTGGTTCCATTAGACAGGATTTCAGCCTCTTTGAGAGATGTGAATACTTTTCATGTTTTCAAACTGTAAGCTTAATGAGCTGAGTAATGAAATGGCTGGATGACCAGTGTCTCCATTGATAGCACCTGTCCTTGGTGCAAGTGAAATTAGGCATTGTGAGAATGTATGTAGTTGTAAGAAAAACCAATCGTTGTTTTTGCATTGATAGATGATGGCAAGACACACATTTCAAGAGAAAGTTAATTCCCAAACATGATGCTATGTAGCATTTTTCAACTTTGTCTCACAGCAAAATTGCCATCCTTTTTATAAAACAGTTCAATAATGATACATTATATTTTTAACTCATAGATGAATGAAAATACATCATTTTGAATCCAACACCCTGTATGTCTATTTAAAATGCATTATATATTTTCATGAAAGACATTTAGATACTGACTAGAGATTCTTCCTCTATACAATTGTATTTCCATTACATTGAAGCTCAACATATGAAAGTTGAAGTGTAGTTTTATGGATTTATAGATTATGTAATTTAAAGACTAATTTCACACTATCTGGAAGTTAAATATTAATTTTCTAAAGGATCATATTTGTGCCTGTATTTTCCTGACATCATTATATATATATATATTCATACATATTTAAATATAGGCCAGGCATGCTGGTACATGCCTTTGATCCCAGCACTCCAGAGGCTGAGGCAGGGGTGTAACTGTGAAGTTGAGGACAACCTGAGAGTACAAATGAATCCCACGTTAGCCTGGGCTAGAGAGAGATCCTACCATAAAAAATTATAGATAGATTGGTAGATGATAGATATATGAATGATAGATAGATGTGTGTGTACGTATGTATTTATGCATGTCATGTTGGCCCTCAACTACATCATCCTAGCACTGACTATTGCCTCATATGTCCTATGATTCTGAAATTGTAATCATTTTCACACAATATCTAGAAACAAAAATATAGATTTCATCTTCTTCAGAAAAGAATATTTCACAGTGGTTCTCATTTGAGAATTCTCTACAATCAATAAGTTCTTATCCAATAAGTACATAGAAATTTGGAGATGCACTTTATTTTTTCATAACTTTTCATCTGCAATGATGTTAAAAGAAATTGCTTTTTTTAAGATCAAACTAGTATGTAGGCATATCATAGATAAAGCCCTGTGTATCCAGTTGACTAGGAAAGTAATAATTGAACTTGAAGAGACTCAAGGATTTCATTTTTAAACTGTTTTAAGTTGAAATATTGATCACACAGAAGTGTGATGCTGAGAACATATTAAGCCATCCGCTAAAACAGTTACAAAGGGCTGGAGAGATGGCTTAGTTGTTAAGGTTTTTGCCTTCAAAGCCAAAGACATTTAGTTCAATTCCCCAAGACCTACGTAAGCCAGATGCACAAGGTGGTGCATGCATCTGAAGTTTGTTTGCAGTGTTTGGAGGCCCTGGAGGGCCTGTTCTCTCTTTCTCTCTCTGCCTCTTTCAAGGAAATAAATAAATATTTTAAAAACCATTTCCAAAGTTTTTATTTTGTATGTGTTCAAATTTATTAAAAACAAGCCAGCAGATGAAGGAGAGTATCCCGCAAGTGATCATCTCGTTTTTTTATTTGACAATTAAGAATGGATCCTCAACTTCCAGTTGTTCCTTCTTGGCTTGTACAGACTATCAATGGCTTATGTCAGACACCTTGAAATAGCTATTCATAAACCTTAAAGTCAAAGTTGGATGCATATTTCAAAGATATTTTTAAGACACTGAATATCTGCAACTTTTAAATACAACTGCTTTCTGGTAGCTGATGTTGACTCACCGTGGAGAAAGAGAGAAAGAGGAAATCTAAGTAAGTACGCAATGGAGATAGCTGCACACACATTCCAGACGTCCATCAGTGAGCACTGATAACCATGGAGCACATACACATGTGTGCGTGTGCTCATACAAATGCAATCATGTCAACTACCTATGGTTCTATGGTTTTTCACTTTTTTTTACATTCTGCAATCTTTTTTAATGCTGAAGGATACTGCATCTGCATCACTGTTAACAAAAATGATGGGAGAAATGTTTTAAATTGTACTTTATAAATAAAAAGTCTTTTTAAACAACAAGTTAAGGTGAAGTGATAAACGATTGACAGCATGTCACTCTTTTTTGTACATTATTATTCAAATATGATGGCTATCAAAGGAACAATATTAGGAAAGCATTGACAATGGTCACTCTCTACATTCTAGATTTTAATAAGTACATATAGATAAAAATACTTTAACATTATTGTGTATTATGTGTATCATTCATGGTTGCAGGTGGCCTCTCTGGGAAGATGTGAAAACAGATCTACATTAATTCTAGCTAGGACTCCGAGGAAATACAAAAGTATGATTATACCTAGACCAGTTTTAATGAACCCCTGAGTCCTGGGGCCAGAGCAAAGTGAGTGGTTGCTTACAGGAACAAAGGATGAAGCAAAGGCAGTTACGTTCTTGAAAAACCCACCATAGCATGAGATGACTCTCAGGAGCTGTACCCCTAGATGACAAGGTTCCACGTTCTGGCCGTGTGCCAGGTCAGCGCTTCTCCCCAGGTACTTGTTTCCCCTTTACGTAAACTTAAGGTAGGGTCTGGCAACCTTTTTCCAGACATGTTGACTTCTTGAGACTCCTGGGCTCCCTTCTCCCCCCACCCCCAGAAAGGAATGTTTCAATTGCTACACAGCACTAGTCAATGCCTCCCAATGGTGGTTTACCACTCCTAAACCCTTGGGGAGTGCTCTTGTGACCTTTTAAGCTTCAGTTCTTCCAGACTTGACCTCCTGAGTCCCCAGAGCCTCTGTCCTCTCTTCAGAGGGTACTTTTGATCTGAAGTAATTCACTATACAGCATTCATGTTACTAGCTATAACGGCATAATTGAACTTTTCTCTCTTCCCATATCAAATGGACCTTCTGACTGATGAATCCGGTCGTGAGCTTAAAAGCTTGTCCCTGATCACTTCCGGAGACACTGAGCTTTCTGTGTTTCCTGTATGAAACAACTCAGGCTGCTCTAACTTAGGAAGGGTTTTTATCATGAGTGAATTCCTCTCCCAGCCATCTTTTTTCCCATTGCTCTGTTCCCGTAAGTCCACCAGCAGTGTACATTCCTGGAGGGTGGCAACTCTATCTTGCCAGTGACTGGTTCTGTCTGTGCCAGTCCCAAGGAGGAGGAAGATCAGCAGAGAGGACTAGCCTTCCCACGCACGAGGACACCCACCTGCACCCCGGCAAGTCTTCTTTCTCCTACAGGGCTGTCTGCATCACTGTGACTACTATTCACCGTAATCATTTATCCCCACTATGACCATTATGCACGGGCCCTAAAATGTCATTTTGTAAGCACTTAAGCACTAGGAAATGGGAACATGTGATGTCCCAGAAATCTGAAAGGAATAGCTGGGCTCCAAAACAAATCCCAAAAAGAAACTCAGCATGAAAAAAGAGTCCTTCATGTATAAGCTCTGCCTTTTAAGCCATTTGACTTGAAAGGCTTGAAATGCATACTGACTAAATAATAAACTGAATCGTACATTATGCACACTGAAATCTGTGAAGTGAGGTTGCAAAGTAATGTGATGTGAGTACTCTGTGGTCCATAAGATTTGGCAAAATACAGCCCAAGAGACTAATTAGTCCTCCCGCTTGCCTTTCTAAACATAGTTATATGCAAACTCAGCACTGGTGATTGTTGCTTTCTTCTGTATAAGGTCCTCTCTGTGGCTGCCTTTTCTACATTAGATAGACACCTGGGGCTGGCAGTGACTAAAAAACCTGGTTTTTGGAAAAATGTTTGCTAAACTGAATAGAACATCATCCAGATGTTCTTTTGAATGACACTGAATATATCTGTTATTTTGGTACTAGAATAAAATATATTACTTACACTATTATTAGAGAAAAACAGTGGTAACCATTTTACTAAGTATTGTGTGTGTGTGTTATAATTGTGCATGTGTAGCTGACATGTTCGAATAGATTATGTAGAGGGATGGCCTGCAGACATTGTTAGTTTTTTAAATATTTATTTATTTATGAGAGAAAGAGAGCATGACAGAGTGAATGGGCACATCAGGTCCTCCTGCTACTTCAAATGAACTCCAGATGCATATGCCACTTTTTGTACATGAATCTATATCAATCCTGGGTATCAAATCCCAGTTATCAGGCTTTGTAAGCAAATGCCTTTATCCACTGAGACATCTCTCCAGTCCTGTTACCATTTTCTTTTTTTTTTTTAATTTTTGTTTATTTATTTGAGAGCGACAGACACAGAGAGAAAGACAGATAGAGGGAGAGAGAGAGAATGGGCGCGCCAGGGCTTCCAGCCACTGCAAACGAACTCCAGATGCATGCACCCCCTTGTGCATCTGGCTAACATGGGACCTGGGGAACTGAGCCTCGAACCGGGGTCCATAGGCTTCACAGGCAAGTGCTTAACCGCTAAACCATCCCTCCAGCCCACCATTTTCTTTTTTACGCGATGGAATATGTTTGACTCAAGACTATGCGACACATTCTTTTGTCATATCTTAATAACATAGTAGGTAATTCTTTTCTGATAATTGGTTTTTAAATGTTAGCTATTTAAGGCTGAGTTTAGTTATATACTTATCACCTACATTTTACCTTTAATGGTTTAATCTGCTTAATTCATCATATATTCATTTATCTGTCCATTTTCCTTTTCAAATGCTTATCTAATTGTGCTTGATGCTTCATTTTGCATAGAAAACTTGGGGAGGGCTGGAGAGATGGCTTAGCAGTTAAGCGCTTGCTTGTGAAGCCTAAGGACCCTGGATCGAGGCTTGATTCCCCAGGATCCACGTTAGCCAGACGCGTGTGCCCTCTTTGGCTTTTCAACAAGCACTTTAATGGCTAAGCCATATGCAGTCTGCCCACCCTACCGTTTTATGTGGGTTCTGGATATCACATTCAGGTCCCCATGCTCGAACTGCAAATACTTTTTACCAACTGAGATATCTCACCAACCCCTGCATCCAGCACTTCTTCAAAAGTGCCTAAGCAAAATATAATAGTAACTCAACATGCAATCCAGAAGACTCTTGAGCCATGATTTTCTACAACTATCATTTCTTCAAATTTGATGTATAATTTCAGTAAATTTGAAAGTCAATCATTTGACCAGCTTCATTTATTATCTTGGCTGCCCAAGACTGTCCTATGCTGTGTGCATTGGTTTGGTTGACTATTACTCTTTAACAAAGTAACCAAATGCCCATTGTCTTTAACAACATGAATTTGCTTAGTCAGGGTGCTGTGGGTGTGGAATCCAGGTGTGGTATATGTAGGTAGTTCTTCTCTTCATAGTGACATAACCAAGATCGTTCACTCTACTATCTGGACTCAAATGTGAAGTGGGGCATGGTTTCTCTAATATACCTGGCATCTTACTGCTCCTCTGTCTCTCCAGCTGGCTAACTCAGGCTTCCTTATATTATGGTGGTCAGAGACTAGCCAAACACAATACATAGAGGCTGGCTCCCAAAAAGTTATAAAGGTATATACAGATACAGAGCTCTTAAGGTCTAGCCTGCAGATGGCTAGAAAGATACTAAGTTCCATTATTGCTTCATTTCACTGGTCTAAGAAGGCTACTAGCCACTTAAGATTCAAGGAAATATAAGAAATTGGCATCCACTTCTAATGAAATGAATTAAGAATGGTCTGCCTCATTCTATGTCATTTACTGCTGATCTATGTGTGTCTAATTTAACTTGGTAGACTTATTCAATCAGGATTGTTAGTCTAATAGCTGTTGTTTGGTTTTCTGGTCTTTTCATGCATTTATAATGTTTACTAAATATATATTTGTGAGAGAGAAAGAAAGAGAGAGAGAGAGAGCCCATGGGTGTGCCAGGGCCTCTTGACCCTGCAAATGGACTCCAGATTTATGTGCCACTTTGTGCATGTGGCTGCATATGGGTACTGGGAAAATGAACTCAGAAAGGATTTGCAAGAAAATGTTTCTCCATAGTCTGTATTTCTCCCCAGCCTGGATTTATTGTGTTTATGTGCAAAGTTCTACTTCAAGAGCTTTTTGGCTTTGTTTTGACACAATTCATTGCAAGAAGCATAACCACAGTAGGAGTATATAAGCAATAGGACACCCCCCCAAACAGGACTCCCCAGGAAGAAGAAAACTCTTGTAGATATGAAGTGGATTAACCTCTCTTAAAAAAAACAGCTGATGGATACTATTTTATTTTGCATAAAAATATAATTTCAGTAAATACTATTGGTTTATTCTTTCTTTCAAACAGTGATGTTATTTTTCTAAGACTCAAACCTTATCCCTGTGATAGATAAATTTATAGTTATAATATGAGAGATACTTTACTGAATCTTTGAAAATGAAAAAAAAAATGGAGACATATACCATGGCTCTTGTGTATTGTTTACTTTATCCTGACATATTAAAATTTCATTTCCATGCGTTAGTCCCTGGGTGATATACTGATATTTCACAAATGTCCCAAGCTCCCAATCAGTACAAAACTATGCCACTTGAATCTTTTGTGTTGTTATTGGTTGTGCTATGATATGTGTGCTTGTGTGTGCCTGTGCACATGCATGCATGTGTGTACACATGTATGAATTTCCCTATGAACATTTCACTCCTTTTCCTGTGTTTTTTTTCATATTAAATATATAATAAACAACAAAATGGAGAACGGAGATCAAGCCCATCAGTTGGTTTCTGAGTTTTCTCTCCCTACATGGAAAAATAAAAAGAAGGAAACCTCAACTTGGGATGTGTGTAAGCATGACCTTTCTCCTCCGCTGATAATCACTGGTGCTTCAACAAGCGATGACTCACTCTCTAGAGACTCTTTCATAGATACCTTTCCATTTCCTTCTTTTATTAAGGTGTTTTCAGTTAGTGCATAAAACAATGGGTTTTATTATTGCATTTTCAACATTCATATTGTTATATGTACTGCCTTTCCTGAGAAAAATGTCTCTTTTCAGCAGCTTCTCCAGGGTTGTATGATTTGGCATTGGGTTGATGGGAACTAAATCACCACCTACTCACCTATTTTTGTTGTTGTTGTTGACATTGTTTTGTTTTTGTTTTTTGGTTTTTTGAGTAGAGTATTGCTCTAGCTGATACTGTTGTCTTAGCATGGCCTTGAACTCACAGCAATCCTCCTACCTCAGTCTCCCAAGTGCTGGGATTAAAGGTGTGTGCCACCATGCCCAGTCACCTCTTATTTTTTTAATGTTTTGATTTATTTAGTTGCAAATAGAGACACACACACACACACACAGAGAATAGAGACAGAAAGAAGGGATGTTCCCAGATTAATAGGGATTGCAAACAAGTGCTAAGTCATCTCTCTACCCAACCCATTCATCTCTTTTGAGCACAATAGGTGAGGAGGATTTTGTCAGTTCCTCTCAAACCAGATTAAAACAAAAAGTTAAAAGTGGAGGATGTGCTGTCTGGATGCGAATTTCCTGAGCTGCCTCCGGAAGCCTCACTCTGGGTCCGGCTTTCCCTGCTGCTTTAAACAAACATGATGACATCTGGATCAGTGCAGGGACATAGTAATGACAACTGCCACCACTGTGTTCCGATTTATCTTCTTACAGTGTCCCCAGTTAGAAACCACCTGGAACACTCTGCAACATTTCTCAGTGACAGAATGTGTCATTTCACAGAAAGCTTGAGTGAGTGAAATATTTCAATGAGCATAATTAGAGAAAGGGAAATTAGTGGTCTTAAATTTATAGGTGAACCCAGTGTAACCCCTGAAAACCAAAGGCACAGCAATGAATTAGGATCAAATGTATCCATACTTGAAAGAATAGGATTTCTTTAGATATGTAAATGCAGCCCCTGTGGGAGACACAGAGAAATAACTTCACCGACTGTGGCCTTCTCTTGATTCATGATGTATGTTTCTGACTTGAAGAAAGAAACGGTTCATAAGTGGATATAGATGTGTAAAAATATAAATTAAGGTTTCACTCTTACCTTAAAGACTCTGGCCAGGCGTGGTGGCACATGCCTTTAATCCCAGCACTCAGGAGGCAGAGGTAGGAGGATCACCGTAAGTTCGAGGCCACCCTGAGACTTCATAGAGAATTCCAAGTCAGCCTGAGCTAAAGTGAGACCCTACCTCAAAACAACAACAAAAAAAGACTCTGTTATTTTTGTCCCTTCTTTGTTGCTGTGACCAAATGAAATTAGCACTAAGTTAAGAAAGGGAGCATCTGGTTCACTTACAGTCAGGATTATAGTCCTAGAGGAGAGTGCACGTAGGGTAGGCAGGTCCCATTGTGGCGCAGTTGCCTTTCAGTTGCTGGAACAGCACCCCACCCACAGCAGCTGGTGGAAGGAAAGGCCTGGGTTCTGGCTCACAGGCTCAAGGGGAAGCTCCATGACAGCAGGGGAAGACACTGCATGAGCAGAGACTGGACATCACCTCTGCCTCAGCAGATGGCAAACACTAACAGAGTGAACTGAATTCTAGCAAGGGGAACTGGCTTAAACACCTGTGAGCCAGCCCCCCAACCATCCCCCCAGCAAGGTTCCACCTCCCAAACCCTCATCAGCTAAGAATCAAAGATTCGCGGTACATGAGTTTATGGGGGACATCAGTTCACCCCAAACAGGAAGGTAAGAGTGATAAATGCTGAGTTCATTCTCTCTCTCTCTCTCTCTCTCAGTAGAAAGTTGTGTGGACACATCATGTGTTGGTACCATCATTTCTCTCCTCCCTGCCCCCATTCCACTGAGGCCCCTCCTCAGTGGGATTGCTGGTGTTCACCAGGGGGCTGTGGGTTATGAGCTGTGACAGCAGCAGTCATTGTTGGGGGAAGGGGCAATGCTTCTGGATATTTCTTCCCACCCTCTGCCTGTAACAGTCTTTCTACCCCCTCTTCCTCAAATTCCCTGGGCCATGGTGAGAGTGTTTTAAATTTACTTTAGTGTTGCGCTCTCAGCAGCTTCTGGGTTCTGCTGTGGTGTTTTGAGTGTCCTCAGTGTCTGCCTCCTCCACCCAGGTGCAGGTTGTCAGGCTGGCTGAGGAAGCAACAGTCTTTCTCACCTTGCCAATTCTGTGGTTTCTCCTGGGCCCTGGCTGATGTGAAAGAAGGTGGTTCTTCTTCTGCTGGGGAGACAGCTATCATTTTTCCCCTGGGGCTAGCCCAATAAACTGGCTTTTTTTTTTTTAATGTGTGTGAGAGAAAGAATTCACATGGTCGTCACTGTAGTCAAACTGCAGATAATCACCTTGTGGGTCTGGCGTACATGGAATATGGGGAATGGAACATGGGAATTTAGGTTTTGCAGTCAAGTGCCATTACTGCTAAGCCATCTCTCCAACCCTCTTTTTTTTTTTTTTTTTTGACAGATTTTGGTTGTCCTCAGATCTATCTTCCTTCTGAAAAATAAAAAAAAAAAAATGGTGTTTGGATTTATTCTGGTTTGTTGTCATTTTTTTAATGTGGTACACCTGTGTTTTGCGCATATAAATTTGTGATTATGATTTCCTCTTGTTGGATGATTCCCTTCATGAGTAAAATGTGGCTTTCTTTGCCCTTTTTGATTACTTTTGGTTTGCAGTTCATTTTGTCAGATATATACTTAGTAACACCTGCTTGTTTCTTATTTCCATTTGCTTGGAAAATCATTTTGCCTCCTTTGACCCTGAGGAGGTGTCTATCCTGAGCAGTGAAGTGGGTTTCTTGCAGATTGCAGGTAGAAGGGTCCATTTTTCTGAGCCACCATGTGACTTGTGTCTTTTGGTGGGTGGGTTGAGACCATTCATATTTAAGGTAGTCACTATGCGGCTGGGTTTAGTCCTTGCCATGTTGGAGGCTGAAAGGGGTTTGGGACCCTCTTGGGCTTCGTGCATTTTCATGAGTGCTCTAGTACTGGTTACTGTGTTCTTGCTCTTGACAGCTTCTGCGGTTCGCTGACTGACTCTTCTGTGTGGGTACTTACGTCCCTGAAGTCTCCTCTGTACGGTTAGCTCTGTGTTCATATAATCATTGAGCTGGCTTTAACCATGGAACGTTTTCCTTTCATTGTCTACTATGAGGAATACTGTCACTGGGTACAATAGATTGGTTTGGAAGCCATAGTTTTTTAGACTTTGAAGTGCTCCATTCTAAGCCCTTTTGGCTTTCATGAATGCCATTGAAAAATCTGAGGTAATTCCGATGGTTGTTTCAATGAGTTGTTTCTTTCCTGCTGCTTTAACACTCTCTTTGTTTTAGATGTTTAGAGTTTTAACTATGATGTGACTTGGAAACTTTCTTCTTTGGTCCAGTCTGTTTGGTGTTTCTTGCATCTGGATGGGTTCTCTTTTGAGAGGGTGGGAATGTTTCCACCAACATATTTTTTTTTTGTTGTTTTTTTAAGCTTGAGTCTCACTCTAGCCCAGCCTACCTGGAATTCACTATATAGTCTCAGGGTGGGGTTGAACTCATGACGATCCTCCTACCTCTGTCTCCTGAGTGCTGGGATTAAAGGCATGCACCACCATGCCTGGCCTTCCAATAATTTTGTTGCATATGTTCTCCATACCTTTTCCCTGAATTTATTCCCTCATACTCTGTTTGCATGATGTTTTAGTTTATCAAAGTTTTTGAGCTCCTGAACAATTTCTTCTATCTTGTCTTCCAGACCTGAGGTTCTATCCTCCACATAATTAACTCTGCTAGTGAGGGTTTCTAAACAGGCTTTTACAAGTTCTATATGTTTTTCACTTGCTATTACATATTTCTGTATCCTATCCATCCCTCTGTCAAGTTCTAGTTTCAGCTATGGCTTGATTTTCTTAATGCATCTTAGAATTCATTCTTGAATGTAATCATGTCTTCATTAAGCTTAATCAGCTGGTTATTGAGATCCTCTATTTGTTGACTCACATTCAATTCATTTATCTTTCTTTTGCAGTCTGTCTGGTTTTCCTCAATTAATTTAAGCCTAGTGACAAAAGCTGTGTGCTATAAGAGATGATTTCTTTGCATTACATTTATGCAAATCCTAGTAGTTTTTGATGGTTTGCTTCCAGTTCAACAATGTGCTTGGTTAAGGCCATAGAGCTTATTGAGCTTTCATTTTAGGATTCTATCTATTGTCTCCTCTATGTTTTCTTTGGAGACTTTCATTGCAGGCCTAGTCAGCCTCAGGGGTCCACTCCTCTCATGGTAAAAGTCTATTTTATTACAGAGGAGGCAAGTATTTGCCCTTGTAGGATCTGTGGTGAGTGTTCTGTTTTGGGTGTGAGCCATCTTGGAGTGGGATGTCATTGTATCCACAGATGTACAGGTTGAAGGGATTGAAAATGCACCAGCATCTCTAGACTGCCAGCTGATACAAGAACTGTGATTAGAGGTCTGGAATCCTTCAGCCCATAATCACAGCCATGCCTTTCCTGGGGGCTCAGGAGCAGTTGCACTTGCCCCTGTGTCCACACTGTACCCCAGCTGAGCAGGGTGTGAAGGACACACTGGTACCCTCTGGCTGGTGGTTGCTAGATACCCTTGTGCTCCCTTCTCATGGGCAGGACCACTACCCTAAGGGAGGCACTGGCCCATGGATGCTGGTGCCAGAAAAATAGAGGTGGTTTGGAGAGCTTGGTGGGGTGAGCTCTGGGCCAGACTGAGGTTTCTGAGGAGGTGCCTCATGTGGGCCTTAAATGTGTAAGCAGCCAGTAGAGTGGCTTGGCATGATCAGAGGAGGCAGCCAAGGCCAGAAAGATCTGAGACTGGTGGCGTGGGAACCCTCAGAGCCTGGGGTTGTGAGGTGGGGGCCCTCCCTGGTGGGATGGGATGGGGACCTACAACGGGGTGGCAGCGGGGGATGGTCAGGAGAAGCTCGGCCCCAGCTCTTGCACAGTGGAGGCGTGCTGGGCCTGTGGTGCTTGGTGGAGCAGAAGTATGGGCCTGGTTCTGGCACCCGGGGGACCTGAGGCTGGGGGATCCAGAGCTCGATGGGAGTAGGCAGTAGTGCAGGGAGTGTGAGGCTGCAGGGACCCACGTGATGGGTGGCGGTGCATGGCAGACAGTGGGACAGGCAGTGTGGGCTCTGCTGGCACCTGGACCTACCTACTACACTGAGTGTAAACTTCTCGGTGGGCTGGCTCCCCCTCTGAGTGCATGGGGTGTGGAGGAAGGCTGGTCACCAGACTACCCTGCCCTCCTCTACTCAGCCAGCAGAGTTAGGCACCTGCCCACCTCAGCCCAAGGTTGCCCCCTAGTTTTGCACAAGAACAGGTAGGAATTGGCAGATTCCTGAATGTGTATCCCTGTGCCCACCCAGAGGAGGTCCTTTAAGACACACGATTAATGGAGGCCCCATCTTGCCTGACTTTACCCCTGGAGTTCTAGCTTGGTTATGAGTCTTTACTGAAGTCCTTTTTATGCAGTTTAGAAAACCCAACCTGTGACATGACACCCAACCACATTTAGAGTGTCGTCCTACCTTAGACGTGCATTATTAAGTACACTTGCAAAGAGTTTTGTTTCCATGATGATTCTAAACTCTGTCAAGTTGGCAACCAGAGATTAACTATCAGTCTTGAATATAAGGATGATTTTGAGAGAGAATGTTTTATAGTTCAGTTGCTGATTGGTGAGGGCTTTTATTCCAAACATGGTTGTCTAAATCAAAATATTCACTCATGGGAAGACTTACTTATTCCACTATTGCTTTATGCCAGAAAAAGAATAAAAGTGTTACAATCCCCTTTTTTCTCACAGTGCAATTCTAAAGAAGAAAAAATTCAGCAAAGTAAACAGAGGATGCTCTTAAATTATTGAGAGGAGCTCTGCATTGTGCTCTCTGTGCTGCCTCCCACCTATGAGCTCACGTTTTTATGAGTATCAAGCACAGAGCTTCACACTGTGGTATTCAAAGGCAGATGATGTTTGGTCTGGGTCTTGAAGGAGCACATGGTTCAGCGTAGATGAACACTGAGACCCGTGTGCCCTGGGATGCTTTGTAAGTGATCGAGCTGCTGTAGGTTCTCAGAGGATAAAGAGCTTCATACATCCTAACCTAAGGCAGGCAGCTGAGCCAGTGGGTTCAAGGTAAGTCAAGAGTTTCTTTCAAACAGGCCAAGCCCTGCAGAAGAGCTTCAGTTTGCTCTGACAGCAACAGACTAATAGTGACACCTTTGAAACCAAGATTATTTTGATCAGATTCCTGCTTTAGATTATCAATTTCAATGATGTTGAGTTTAACTCCAGGCCCCCTGAGTAGGAGAGAGGCAGCTAGGTAAAGCTTAAAAGATAGGGAGGAGAGGATCTGATGATATACTTTTTGCAACTTAGCTCTTCATATACATTATCACATAGTTGCCACCTTTTCTACGAGGAATAGACCATAGTGACATTGAGTTAAGATGCACAGTAGAAGCACACAGTCTCCTGTACAAAAAGCCAGCGAAATATTATTAAAGGTATTTAAAGAGGGTTTTTTTGGGCAGGAGAGATGGCTTAGCAGTTAAGCACTTGCCTGCGAAGCCTAAGGACCTTGGTTTGAGGCTCGATTCACCAGGACCCACGTTAGCCAGATGTGCAAGGGGGCGCATGCGTCTGGAGTTCGTTTGCAGTGACTGGAAGCCCTGGCGTGCCCATTCTCTCTCTGTCTCTCTATCTGCCTCTCTCTCTCTCTCTCTCTCTCTCTCTCTCTCTCTCTCTCTGCCACTCTCAAGTAAATAAATAAAAATTAACCATAAAAAAATTTTAAAAAGAGGGGTTTTGATGGCTCAATAAGTAAGAATGCTTGCCACATAAGGGCCTGACTCACCTGAGTTTGATTCCCCAGAACCCTCATAAAAATGTAGGAGAGACAATGCATGCTTGCTACCCCAGTCCAGAGGGGAGCAAAGACCAGAGAATCATTAGGGCTTGCTGGTCAGCCCTAATTGTGGCTCCAGTTCAGTGAGACACTATACCAAGAAAACATGGAAAAGGGGGTATAGGAGAATACCAGCTGTGGCCTCCACGTGCCTGCCTCGGTACCCACACACAGACACATACCACACCACACATACAAACTGCATACACGCACACAGACACACAAAATAACAAGAGCCGTTTCTCTTCCTTCCATAATTTCTCTCTCAACTTCCTATATAATTCCATGTAAATAATAGTTAAAAATTTAAATTATTAGCATGAATTTTGCTATTCCTTTTTATAATGTCATATTCTAGATGTAAATGAAAATGAAAAGTGTTTTAGTGTAAGCAGAGTCATTGAAATGACAGCGCTCATGTTTTATAGCCCATATATACATAGGAAC
This sequence comes from Jaculus jaculus, assembly GCF_020740685.1. Taxonomy (NCBI): domain Eukaryota; kingdom Metazoa; phylum Chordata; class Mammalia; order Rodentia; family Dipodidae; genus Jaculus; species Jaculus jaculus. The sequence goes on from NC_059114.1 coordinate 91,051,122, forward strand.
TTGGTTCCTATCAGGTCAGTGTGCTGCACAAGCTGCCTCAGCGTTTTGTCTCACTGTCTGGTATGCACACATTCTCTTATCACTCTCTTACTGATGAGGAAGAGGGCACGTGGAGGCTCTTCTATTTATGTCACTTCAAGTGCATCTCCTGATTGATTACTAACTGGATACAGTGAGGAACGTGAGGCAAGAGTGGAGGTTCATCATCGATGTTTGTCAGAGGGCTTTACCAGTCCGACAGGAAAGGTGGCCTTTGGGAGATATCGGCGCCCATGCATACTCCAGCATCAACCCCACGTTCTTTCTTTGTAGGCATTTTCGGTCTTGTTCAACTCCCGCGACCCACGATGACTCCAGCAGGGCAGTGAAAATGCTGTCAGTGAGTGAGACACGAGTCATGCAGCCTGTGCATGGCTCCTTCACTCTGTCTCTGGGTCCGCTTCTCTCTCACATTGCAAAGATCGAATTACTGCGAATTCAGGAGTCCCGGTAGCCTTTACTCCCAACACGGGGCTCTGTACCCGAGGTCCTGGGTGACCGCACTGACAGCAGCCGACAGCGATGAAGTCCCCACCCTGCATGCTTGTGACTTAGGTTCCGAGGGATGCCACTTCCTCGGTATTCCTCAGGTGAGGGAAAGCTATAGTTACAGGAAACAGGTGCTCACTGGCAATTTTAAAGACCGGCAAGGGTGACTCTCTTTGTATTTTGCTACAGTAGCATTTGACAGTCGGGGAAAATGACGGGTTCACCTCCAAATATAACTACGCAGTGTGCGAATTGATAGGCAAAGAACAGGGTGATGAGGTTCAATAGCTTGAAAATTTCATACAATAGGGAGAAAGGGGGGAGGGAATTCAGCCCAACAGGATGCTTTCTGAAGGCAGGTTAGATTGATAAGATGCTACCTGACCAGATGTCAAGGATGAGGGAGGCTGCTGAACAAGACGCTGAGGTCAGAAATTCTTATCGTAACTGACAGCATAAGAAAGTATATTAGAATTGGAAAAACAATCTCAGAAAGCCTAACCAAAGTTCGGTCAAGGCAAGAATCTTTGTGAATGGGAAGTTACTATCTTATAAGTACAGACTCTTTGGACCAAAAGGTAACACAAAGTTCTAACCACAATAAGTAACAGTCTGGGTTACAAAGGACATTTTTAGTGGAAAATGGACAGAAAGGGTCCCCACAAGGAGTTCTGATAAATGTTTTAACTGTGACAGGAGTAGAGATTTCAGCTCATGACTGTGAAACATGTTCGTCACTTGACGGGTGGTGGTGATATCTAGTGAGACCAGCATTCCAGTACTTGATCTTTCCTGAGGAAACACTTCCAGATACCAGCTGCCGTGTGCCTGCAGGTGGGAGATTCATCCAGTCTTTCAGTTTGTAATCTCACCGCTCGGTGTTGGAAAGCAGTGACTTAAGTGTGAGTTCTTTCAGTACAATACATATGGAAAACAACAGACACATGTAACTAATCAAGGAGAGCAATTCCCAAGAGTACACATAATAGGCTGAAGAACAAACAAGCAGGTGGCCATTGGCAGGACCATACTAGCCATCATGGGACGGCCTAACTTCAGAGTGTGTTTGCAGAGAGCCAGGGCTTACATTGTGCGAGATCTGGAGTGACAGGGCATACGTTACGACTTGAGCTCTGTTTATCTCCGCGTGGTGCTACATACTCTGTGGCAGCCTGAGGCAGTGCAAAGGAGTGCCCGGGTCCTGATGAGCAGGGAGGCCGAGGTCTAATGCGCACGCTGGCCTCCAAGGGCCACGCACTCCTTGCGCCTGATTGGAAGCGTGATTGGCGTATTATGTTGCAGCGGTAACACCTGCACCCACAGAGAAAAGCCAGAAAGAGCCAGAGCAGTTCCTCTGGGCTCTGGCTGATAAGAATGAAGAACAAAAGGGAGCCATAAGTGAGCTGCGGCTTCTCTTCCTTATTTTCCTTTCTTTCCCTTTCCTTCCATTTCTATCCCTGCCTTTCTTACTCTTTACTACTTCCAGACATTATTAAATTTGAGTATAAGGGTTATATAAAAATTCTTGTATGTGCCAAAGTCAATTCAGGAAATAGAATACAGAGCACTACTAAACCATACCCCAACCGTTCTTTTTTTTCTTTTACTTGTAGATAGTTATCAATTCATATGAAAGTGTGAAATAAGTTACACAGGAAGCTCACTTCTAACATCGCATGGTCCAGCTCTAAAAGTAACATCTTAGGTGAGGAATACAGTACCATACCCAGGGCATTGGTATAATCCATAGATCTCTCCAGGTTTCCGTGCATTTATTCATTAGGTATGCAGGTACACTTAGCTCTATGTAAATGTGTCACCCAGATCACGTTGTGTGACAACCAGCAAAATCAAGATTCACACAGCTTCCCTCACAGCAAGTCTCCTCATTCTATCTCTTTGAATCCGCCTTGCTGCAAGATCTAGAGATCTCTCTGTTAATTCTTAGTTTTGGGGAATAAAGTGTTCAAACTGATCGGCCTCTAACTGAGTTATGAAGACCACCTAAGTTCCATTATCAGTGTATCAATGTATAACACAGTAACATTAGCACATAACCACACAGATGGTTCAGGTCAACTGTTGGAGAAGATTTCAAAGTTGTATCCCTACTCATCACAAATTGTAACTTGCTATATTCCAATTTATAGAATTCCCACTGGCAGAGATATTATGATAGAAATGTTAGAAACATTTCAACTACAATAAATGTCTTGTGTACTGCTATAATCATTTAAAAATAATCTCTATCCCATGCATGAGAAGTTTCCCAGGAAACTATAGAAGGAGATAGAGTGTGAGAAATTCTCTTTTATAATACAATTTTTGTTGCTGCTTCTGGTAGTGAGTCTTGTACATAATATGTCTCTTGTAATATAGCTACAATCAACTCCTAAACTATAAAAATGAATGCCATAAAGAGACACTTGAATGTATTTCTTTCCCATGGCAAGAGCTTGGCTTTTGTGTAGATAGCGCATTTAGGATGATGGCCTCGGGCTGACACTTTGTGGTTGCTAGAAACTGGAGTATTTATTTCGCAGGAATTAAAACAAAACAAAATGCATGCACTCTGTCGGCTGTTTGGCACTGGCTGGCTCACTCCCACGTGTGGCAGTAGCCTCTGCGGTGTGAACAAGAGCCAGGTGTATTTGGGCTGCGATGCAGCAGCCTTCGCTTTGCTGCGTCAGTTGGTCAGGTAATTTGTCAGTCGCCAGCGCCAACAAAGTTAGCTTAGGAGTTCAGATTTCCTCTGCCTCCAACTAAACAGAAATTAATAACAGCTATTTGAGCTTGATATATTTTATCACATGGTTCTGGAAATAGCAAATGGGTCTTCTGGTTTTCATTATAGCAGAAACGATGGCAATTGTCAGGAGAGACCCTGTACAGTGTGGCCTGGAAAGCAAGTTGTCTTTGTTTGAAGATCACACACTGCTTTGTTGTCCCCAGTATAGTATGGAAAATGTAGACCAAATGAACTCTGCAAAAGCTAAGGCCTAATCATAGAATAGTAGATATTGGTCTGAAAACATGGACAAGTTGAATTCCATATGATTGAACTATTGGACTTCATTCATTCAGTAAATTGGCTGTTCTTTCTTGGGTCTTGGTTCCTCTGAAGTTTTTTGTTGTTGTTGGTTAGTTTTTTTGTTGTTGCTGCTGTCGTTGTTGTTGTTGTTTTTGGTCACAAATAGTATGTTATTGGCACTATGGTATGGATTTTAAACATGTAACTCTCATCAAGTCCCTGTAGGAAAAGTATCTGTGGCTCTCAAAAGAGTAATCCCCGCTTGTAGTCATCATCTGACGTCCTGAAGACTCCATAGAGCTGGTTTCAACCTGCCTTGCGCATAATTCTTCACGCGGCATCTCACCTGGCTCTGTGTACTTGGCTGCCAGTGCCCCATCCTATCAGCAGCTACATCAGTCATTTGTAGCAAAGTCCCTGAGATCATTCCTGCATGAAAAGAAAAAGGTAATTTGGTTTCACATTTTGTCCAATTCAGTCAATGGTATATTGGATTCACTGCTTTGAGCCTGTCACAGACTGGAATGTGGACTGGAGCAAACTCCTCACCTCCCTATTGGGCGAGCAGAGAGAGAGAGACCAGCACTCCACAGCCCCTGCTTGGGGCTTTCTTCAATAACCTGATGACCTCATTTCACCCAAAGGTTCCACAGTCTTCCCATAAATGCCCCCTTGAGGGTCATGTCATTAACACATGGGCCTGTGTTGACATTCAGCAGCCAAACTATTACAAAAGACATGGATGGGGCTGGAGAGATGGCTTAGTGGTTAGGCGTTTGCCTGTAAAGCCAAAAGACCTCGGTTTGATTCCCTAGGGCCCACGTAACCCCGATGCACAAGGGGGCGCACGTGTCTAGAGTCCGTTTGCAGTGGCTGGAGGCCCTGGTGTGCCCATTCTCTCCCTCTCTCTGCCTCTTTCTCTCTTACTTTCTCAAATAAATAAATAAATAGAGATGACTCTCTCTCTGGGTCCCCAAAGCCACAAAGAATGCTATCTAGGAATATGTGAAGAAATTTCTCTGATATTTACGAGGAATTTTGTACAACCAACAGCCTAAATGCAGAAATCACCATGCTTGTTTAGGTTTTTTTTTTTCACATCTCCTGCTCACATTTCCCTATCTCTGCTCCAATTTTGACCCCCTACAGAAGACCACAATGTACTCCAAAGTAAGAAATAGCCATCATCATTTGCCGGGCCTGGTGGCTCACGCCTTTAATCCCAGCCTTCGGGAGGCAGAGGTAGGAGGATTGCCGAGAGTTCAAGGCCACCCTGAGACTACATAGTTAATTCCAGGTCAGCCTGGACCAGAGTGAGACCCTACCTCAAAAAACCAAAAAAAAAAAAAAAAAAAAAAAAAAAAAACCCAGAATGAAATAGCCATCATCAATCAGATTTTGGACAATGACCTTAATACTGATCATCCATAATAATTTATTATAATCATGACAAATCATAATTTATAAACAATTTATTTAAATATTTTATTTTTATTCATTTATTTGAGGGAGAAAGGCAGATAGAAAGAATGGAAACACCAGAGCCTCTAGTCACTGCAAACAAATTCCAGATACGTGTGCCACCTTGTGCATCTGGCATATGTAGGTACTGGGTTATTGAACCTGTGGCCTTAGGCTTTGAAGGCAAGCGCCTTAACCACTAAGCCATCTTTCCAGCCCAAAGTTATAAACAATTTTAAGAGCTCCTCTAGATATACTAGGCTTCTGATGCCCAGACATGCACATACCCTCTTGAAGTAAGCGAACTTATTGAATCAGTGCCATCCCTCTATCAGAGCTGGACTCCATCACAGGGCACCTGGATTCAGAGCTCACCTATTGACAATATATTTCTGGCTGTTTGGTTTAGGAGCATTGTGGTTCTAGTACTATCTGTCATATCTATGATAGCTCATAAACATGTTTATAATCATTATAAGACTATATTTTTATGGAAGTCATCAAATCAGAAATCTCTGGGAAAAAAAAAAAAAGAGATGCTTCTTGCACAAGGAAGATATTTTGACCTTCACTTAGGAATTTGGGACCCACAAGGCAGTAACTAAAGGGGAACCAGAAAGCACTCAGTGCTGCACACAGCATACTTGTATAAGGGCAGCAGTTGCCTAAAGCAAAACTTGATGTGGGTCAATCCTCATCATTTTAAGATACACATTAAATTTTCATAGTATTCCAGACTTTTGACTAAGGTTACTTTTTTTGGCAGCCAGGGCCTCTTCAGGTGAGGTGCTGTAAAATCACATACTGAATACAACTTTCAGGTAGATACAAGGCCAAGACATGTGGATATCACCAACACGGAGATCTCTTTTTCCTGGGGGGTAGAGTCAAACATTACTTTGGAAGCAGTTTATTTACAGTGGTTTCCATGGTTTATGTTTTAAGCACATTGCTTGACTTCAGAGCAAACTAACATAATCTTCATATTTACTCATTTTGAACGAAGTTGGGCACAGTAACACTGTTTATGAAACAAAGTGGAGATTGATGCTTTGGCATCCAAAGTTGAAAAAGAAACTAAGAAAATGTACTCGAGCAGGCCCATAAGAGACAGAGTATCAGTACTAATGGTTTGCTTTGTGTCTTTTTTTGACATTAAGGCAACCTCTGAACTTTCGTGTGTGTGTGTGTGTGTGTGTGTGTGTGTGTGTGTGTGTGTGTTACTAGAAATGTCCTGCAGGTGGGTAGGGAGACTATCATGCTGGAAATGGCAGTGGTGAGAATAACTTCTTAAGGAACTGAAAGTGATGCTTTTGTTTAAGCTAGTCCCTCTCTCCTGATACTTCATGCCCTCAGAACATGAAAGTTATTAGTTGCTGACTAGAAATGTTGCAACAACCTCAAATTTGATATATTGTAGAAGCAATTCTGTCATTTTCTTCATGTGTGAAATGGAAACAAAAGGACTTAAGGTGTTTTGAAAATGGACTTTCTATGATACTAAATTCAGTGATATAATTGAGAGCAAGTTCACTTCAGGTGACTCCCAAGGCCTGATAAGAGTGTCTGAGACAGAGGCATGACCCATGCTTATTAAATGAACAGTTCCTTTTATTATTGTTATTATTCTCTAAAGCCTCTATGTCACAACAGTTTTAAGAGAGGGTACCCAGAGCATAATACATGCAATTGCATAGACTCTTCTTCCATCAGAGAGAGTAAAACACGCACTTACAGGAGATGGAGCCCAAGCCCGCTTTCTCTGGGATGCCGTTCTCAGAGACCCATCATACTCTGAATGCATCTTAGCTGCATGAAAGGAAGGAGGGGGAACCACCGAAGTGGTTAGTGCTTTTTGCCCAGGAGGAATGTGACTTTCCTTTGAAAGAACAGTTTGATGCTCAGCATCAATGGAATTCTTCTCAGTTTTAATAATAAAAGTGTTATTTGAAAGACTTGAAAAATAGACATGATATAATATGGGGATGTGGAGCCCTCTACGATGAATCACTCATGGGTGTAGATGAATAGACAAACCCCCAAAGATGTACAAAGTCAAGGGACCACCCTCTTTGAGATAGGATTGCCTGGACACATTTTACTCAGCTCTGTCCTCTACAAGTGAAAAGTTGAGAAGCAAGAGATGTCTGATGAACACAATGCATTAGGGTATTTCTGTCCTGGCCAGTGTGTTCATTGCTTTCTCGTTGCTATGATGAAATGCCTTGTAAGTAGCACCTTAGGGGAAGAAGTGCTTATTTCTGCCTCCAATTCAGAGCGACGATAGGGAAAACATGGCAGCGGGCGTAGGAAGCAGCTGGTCACATTGCGTCTGCAGGACGCGCAGTGAAGAGTGTGTGAAGAGTGATCATAATCACTCTCTGTCTTATCCAGTCTGGAATTCTGACCCATGGGATGGTGCCTCACATAGTTAAGGTGGGTGGTCCCACCTCAATTTACCTGATCTGGAAGCTCCATTGCAGCCATGCAGAGATTTGTCTCCTGGTTTATTCAAGATCCAATCAAGTCGACAGTGCAGATTAGCCATTATAGTCAGGGGGATGTTCTTCACCACCAGCACCCCCCGCCCCCAGCTTCAGTTTTAACATAACATAACGTGTTGTGTTCTTTGTGATTGGAACTGTCCACTCCTTGTCGTTCAAAGACCCATGCAGACACAAGGCTTAAGATAGGAGAGTGCATGGAGGCAGCATGCCTGCCTTGCTGTATGTGGGAAGGAGGTGACACCTGTCACTTCTTCACTCGAGGCTTCCTTTAATCTCATCTTCATGTACAGGCTTGAGCAATATTGTCCCCCGTGTGTTTGAAAGAAAGGAGATCAAAACTCTGCTCAACCTGGAGGATGGCTGCCATGGACTTGTTGCATGCTTTACGTGCAGGGTAATTGGCAAGTTATCCCCATGCCTTTGGGTTGTGGATGGGGACTTTGAGCTTTGGTATTTCAAGGGCCAGTTTGGTTTTATAACATTGTCAAACTCCATTTAGAAATGGCATTCATAATTGATGTGAAATAGTAAGTCCTTAATATACAGCAAAAGCCTTGACTGATTCAGACATGTGTTGGTATGGAGATGCTAGCATATCCTGTGGGCATGACACGAAATCTATTTTGATTATGAAAGAATAAAAAAATTATTTCCTAGGGATTTCATAATAATTTCTCCACATGGGTGGCTTAAAACAATAGGGATCTATTCTTTCACAGTTTTAGAGGCCACAAGTTTGAAGTTTACCCACCTCTCTTCTTATGTCTGTGTCTATTTCAATCTCTTCTTACAAGGACTTCTACCATAGGATTTTAAGATGATCCAGAGTAATGTCATCTGGAGCCAAGTAATTTCATTTGCAAAAACTGTCCAAATTTGTTGCTATGCACAGATTGCAGGTATTAAAGTGACTTGTTTTTTGGGGAAGACCATCATTCAGTGTGCTACAACAGAATGTCCTGTCTACCCTGATCTAAATCCAGGGCATATTCAGATCTTGGAGGTTATGCCATCTTGAGGGTTTCTAGCCTTAAAATGTAGAAGAACATAGTTTGGAGTGCCTCTAAATTCATAGTGAATGCATCACTTACTGCTTCCTACTATTAGTAGCCCATAAGGATCACAGAATCTTGTTACTTAGTGAAGATACCTAGCTCAGTCTACAGATTTTCTGGATCAATATAGGTATATTTATGAAGTGCTGTAGATGATTCTGATAAGAATAAACATCTGAAACAACTCAAAATCAACACACCTGAGTTCTAACCCAGTTTATGAAAATTACCAATGAAGGCCAGGTGTGGTGGAGCATGCCTTTATTCCCAGTACTAAGGAGGCAAAGGTAAGAGGATCATCATGAGTTCAAGGCCTCCCTGAGACTACATAGTGAATTCCAGGTCAGCCTGCACTAGAGCACAACTCTACCTTGAAAAATCAAAAAAGAAAAAGAAAAGAAAGAAAAGAAAATGAAAATGACCAATGGGGTTGATGTTTAATATTAAGATCATGGGATTTATGTACTTACAACCCCTTCCATCTTTACTTTCAGCTTTATTTTCCAAAAATACAACTTGTATAACTTAAAAGAATATGATCATAATAGCACATAAAAAATAAGTAATAGCAGCCCCCAAAAGAGTACCTAGCTAGAATAACCATGGTTAAGGTTTGTTGTGGTGATTCTTGAATTTTAAGGTGGAACTGCCTTCCATTCAGTATCACTTACTAAGGAAAACTGCCTTACAGTTTTTAAATATTGACTTTGGGGTTACTTTCCTGGTTTAAAGAACTTTGTGGCTACATTCTACTTTGATGTAATGTGATCTCTTTTTAATACATGAAAAGACCTTGCTATTACTGAATTTATAGTTCCATTTCGTGTATATCTTCTGTATTTAGCTCTTATCATTGCAGAATGGCTTTCCACTTTGCTACGAGGGGTTGTCTTGGGAGCAAGACACCCTCTAATAGTCATATGTTCCAAAGGGACTGTTCTTATATTCATTTACATCAATCATGGCTTTTCTAAGCATTGATTTATACCAGAATCCCCTTTTCTTCCCATAAATGTATTCAGAAGCTGCCTCTAAGGTACAAATTAAAGGTCTAAAACCCACTTTCTGCCGAGGAAGTGATGAGCTATTCATAGAAGCTGCTTGATCCAAGGAAAAGATCTGGTGAAATAAGTGTAGGAAATCATTCTCAAAATGGAACCTGTCAGTAATTGGCATCCAGATTTCTCATCAATTATTGACATAGAAAAAGGAGCAATGTAGGAAATGTCTGCATGTACAAGGAGAGTGGCTAACATTCAGAAACATTATTTTACTTATTTAATAAATCACACAAAATAAATCAGTCACAGGTCCACTTTGTAAAGTGTCAATGGTGTGTCACATATACGAGCAATTCTTTGTAGCTATATCATTTTATAAAATGTGTTTTTAGGTAAGAATTTTAGTAATATATCTTCATTTGGTGTTATTCATTCATAAACTGTTTTTTCTTTTAAACTTTATCATTTAACCACAATAAAAATCTTTAAAAAAAGTTCCTATGAAATGTCACAGTGAAGACAAAGAGTTATTTTATATCATGTGGAAAAGAACAAAATACAAATTTATTTCTTTACTAGGCTACCTTAAAAAGTCCATATGACACTATTCAAGCTTGTATTTTAAAATAACTATTATTGGGTGAAACTGCATTAGTCTGAAGCTATTGTAAGAAACAAGTTGGATGAATTTATATTTGTTTAAAGTAATGGGTTATCATTCTAAAAATTACTGGATAATGTCCATTTGTAATCTGGTATTGCCTGTGAATCAAAAGGGATGTATAGCAAATACATGAAAATTAAGACTTTATCACAGAATGGGGTCCCTTTCCTCTGTGAGGAATTAAAGAAAATTCCTTGGAGCCAGCATTATTACTCTAATGTGCCTTTGCTTCTGTGGATTGGAGCCCGTTCTTTTGTGATCAGTGCATTATAGCTCTGTTCTCTCTCTTACAGTTCAGCAGAAGAGCAGTTTCATTGGCAATCACAAGGTAAGGTATCACTTCTTTATAGATTCTTTCTCTCACTGTATCAACACTACTTCAACTTGTTCTTATGAAGTTGGGAAGATCCATAAAAGTGAACAGGAAAAAAATACAACACTAAATCTAAGTGAAGTTGTTGTGATAGCTCACAATCTAGGGAGAGTTCAGTTTTTTACTCACTGCCTATTTTCCAAGGCATTGATTAACTTTGGCTATGATGCTTGTTTCCAAAGCTTACAAGACTATTTTGCAACTATTTTCTGTTGTTACACTGTTAGCAATAGCTTGATAGAGGTAGGATTTGATTATTAAATGATAGCTCAGGGGCTGGACACATGGTTCAGCCGGTAAGGATGCTTGCTCTATAGGTTTGAAAACCTGAGTTTGACCCCCCCAGAACCAAAGTAAAAATCTGCGCATGACAGTATATGGCTGTATCCCAGCATTGAGAGAGCTGGAGACAGTAGGATTGTGAGCTTCCCTGGTCAGTCAGTGTAGCTGAAAAATAGGAAGTTCCAGGTTGAATGTAAGTCTCCCCTCACCGACCCCCCCCCCGTGTTTGTGTGTGTGTGTGTGTGTGTGTGTGTGTGTGTGTATGTGTGTGAAATAATGTGGAAGAGTGATAGAGAACTCCTGACATAGTTCTGTGGGATGCAAATGAGCATACATGGGTGAGCAGATCTGCACATACATGTCTGTACAGCACAAAAACACACACAATAAAAGAGAACCTAGATAGGTGTGGCCACCCACCTGTTTAATTCCAGTATTCAGGAGGCAGAGGTAGTAGAATCACTGTAAGTTCGAGGCCACCCTGAGATTACATAGGGAATTCCAGGTCAGCCTGGGCTAGAGTGAAACCCTGCCTTGAAAAACTAAAAGGAGAGACAGAGAGAAAAGGTTTAATGGTAACCAATTATGCATTTATCACTTTGAAATATCTTATTTCAGATGGTCAAAAAGATATCGAAGATGAGCTTACAACAGGCCTGGAGCTGGTAGACTCCTGTATTCGATCATTGCAGGAGTCAGGAATCCTCGACCCACAGGATTATCCCACAAGTGAAAGTGAGTCAACCGCTTACTTTACTAAAAGGCAGCTACACGATGGCAGACTTATGGGTTTATTAGTTTGTATCATTAACATCACATGCCATATTGACTACTGGCTTCAAGACAGACTTATACTTGTTCTATCTCTTTCCTCCATTTCCATTAGAGTAAAAACTGTAATGAGTCAGCATCTGAAAATCTAGGATTTTCACCAAAATTTTAGCCTCTTGACAAGTACATTTTGGTAATTCATAGATAGTTTTTAAAAGACACAATGTCTGCCTTTAAATTTTATTTCTCTGCTTTACACATATAAGTCATTGTCTGCACCATTCTTAAGAATTTGCATTTGTAAAACAAAATCATGTTTTATTTTTTACTATGAATGTACTTTGTAGGGACACATCGTGCGTTGGTACCATCATTTCCCTTCGCCCTGCTTGCGTTCTGTGAGGGCCTAGAATTTTTAATACACGCAACATTCACTATTCGTGCTATGATAATGTGCAGTGATTCTTCATATCTATATGCTTAACATCTTGCGTTGCTATGTTAATTCTATATAATATCCAAAGATTTATTTATATATACTTAATTATGCTTTGCAACTAGAGTGGTTGAATCTTCGAAATAAAATGTGTTGACATTACACTGAATTTCTTCTCAATACATTAGAAAATTTCCAGGATTTATTAAAAAATTCCTCAAATAGGTAAACATTGACTTGTTTAAGAAAGCACTATCCTGATAATTTATGCATCGAACCAATAAACATTTTATTTATTAACTTTAAATTTCTGTGCATATACATCAAGGTTTTATCATGAAAAGGAAGTAATAAGATTAGAATAGCATAATTATCTTGAAAACCATTCCACTTAAATACTACCTCATTTTCTACATAATAATTATGCTACTACTATTCTTTAGATGTCATCATGAAAATTCAGACTTACCTGAACCTATATGCATTCCCTCAAAGAAACTCCTAAGATAAGATGTATGATGAACAATGTATTGGCCCTTTATATTTTATAATTTAAAAATGTAGACTTACTATGATTTTATAAATGTATTATTTATTTATTTGAGAGAGAAAGAGCAAGAAAGAGGCAGATAGAGAGAAAGAGAGAATGGGTGGTCCAGGGCCTCCATCCACTGCTAATGGACTCTAGACAAATGTGCCCCCTCTTGCATCTGGCCTACATGGGTCCTGGGGCATTGAACCATGGTCTTTAGGCTTCACAGACAAATGCCTTAACAGCTAAGCCATTTCCTCAGCCCACCTTATTTTTATTATCTTATAGGAATAATAGTAGCTAAAATATATTTGATATGTGAAACATAGACACTCACCTTATTAGAGAAGATAAAAGCGGAGGTGGGGTTGTATATGTTACTGGAGAGGAACATCTAGTAATAGAACAATGCCATTCAATATGAGTTTAGGAGAAGGGGCAATCTTGAATAAGTAGAAAGAGAAGAAAAAAGAAGTGCAAGCATAAAGTAAGTGACAAAAATAATAAAATAGAAGATATAAATTCATGATACCCAACTAACTCTTGTTTAATGACAATGAATTCTCTATAAAGAATAGCAGTTCAAGTACTTCATATCCAGCCAGGTATGGTGTTTCATTCTGTTAATCCCAGCACTCCAGAAGCTGAACTGGGAAGATTGCTATGAGTGTGAGGATATCTTAGGGTACAGAGACAGTTACATGTCAACCTGGGATAAAGTGAGACCCTGCCTCTAGAAAAAATGAACTATGGAAACCATAGATTATTATGTGTTTACCAGATGCACAAAAAACAAAAGAACAAAAAATATTGTGCCAACAGTACTAATGAATAGCAAGTGGCAATGAGATGAAATGGAATTAAATACAGGAGCATTAATCATGGTTTAAAAGGACAGTTATACGGTGAAGCTGTCTTCACCTACAAAGGTGTGATAAATCTACTGAACAGAAATTAATCAAAGAACGTGGACTCTGAGAGTTAACACGGAAATTAAAGAAGTTGATAGCATTACTGCAAAAATTTCAGTCCACATTTAGATGGAATGCTAGGATAAAAAGTCAAAAATTAAAATTAACAAATTAAATCAATATGTTGAAGAAAAAAGTTTTATCTGTCAAATTCGGTACAAATATGTTTCATATCACAATAAAATATTGACAAAAAGATCAAATAAAAAATAAAGTCAAGCCAGGAATGGTGGCGCACACCTTTAATCCCAGCACTCAGGAGGCAGAGATAGGAGGATCACCATGAGTTCAAGGCCACCCTGAGACTACATAGTGAATTACAGGTCAGCCTGGACTAGAGTGAGGCCCTACCTTGAAAAAGAAAAACAAACATAAATAAATGAAATAAAGTCATAAAAATTTACATGCATTAATAATAATTTACTAAAATTAAAGCAAGTAATAAAATAATTATAATTAATGTATTCATACTATAACTAGGAAATATATTTCAGGAAATCCATTAGAACAATGATGAAATATATGAGCTATTTATTATTATTCATTCATTATACTTATGTTATATATTATATTTATTATATGCATTCTATTTATAATAATTATTAACTTTATATTAGCCTTGAAAAAAGGCATATTTTATAACAAAAATTCATTTTGAGGAAATCTTAACTTTGTAGCTTACGAAAACAAAATAAATGATTGTCTAACTTGTTTGGCAGAAATATAGAAAAGAGTTAAATAAATGGAAAAAGAAGCTAAGCTGTTGAAATGGGAAAGGTACTTCAGAAAAACAGTACCATAAAATACAGTCATTAGAGGGGTAGGTAAATGTTAAAGGACATAATCAATGCCTCTGTGTGTGTGTGTGTGTGTGTGTGAGTGTGTGTGTGTGTGTGTTGCAGTAGAAGTGAAATACACTGGCTGTTCTCAGTCATAACACTTCCTTCAGTGCAATGAAGGGAAATGAAAAGAGTGTCTAATGTTTGCTTTTCTTCTCTTGTAGCATGTGCACAGAAGTGTCTTACTAATTATATGAATTTATTAGAAAAAAAATGTTAAATGTACCAGTTGTGTTTCCCAAATATATTTGCTAATTGTGGTACTTTTTCAGGAAGAGCATTGAGTTTATATTATGAAATAAGTTATCAGATTGAAGGCACTTAAGATTTTCATTGGTTATTCTTATTTTGAGCTCTTTCATACTGGTTTGAAGAAAAGAATAATAACCAAACAATAATACAAACAAAACAGTAGTACCAATTTGTGAAAGTGTCATGCAGCTTTGTAGGCAAAAGAAAACCAAACCACAGTGAAATGGGAATATTGTTATTCATGAGACACAATTGCTTTCAACATTTTTAGAAATGCTTTGAGATGGAAGACATTAGGTAAATTTTAGGAAAATAATTTGAAGATATTAGATAGATGCTTGTAAGTTGTGATATCATATAGTGTCAATGTTGCGTGTACCAAGGGTAGAGAGTAAAAATATTGATGGCTTCATATATGTATATCAGTTTCGACCCAGATGTGTTTAAGACTGTACTCCAAGAGTCTCATTGTGCTCAATAGGAGCACACGGGACCTGCTGTAATTCTCAAGGTGCAGCCACACATTGGAAGTTCTCAAAGCCCTTGGACCTGAGGGAAAACTGAGGTAGCAGAATCCAGCAGCGATGAGTCAGCAGCAGAACAAACCTCCTGATCTCCTTTTGCTTCTGTCCCCTGATACATGCCACCCATTGGCCAAACCCAAGAGACTAAAGTGTAAAGCACTTTTGTCAGCGTGGGCAATGGACAGAGTGAGTCTTGAGGCCAGAAGATTAATCAGCACAACACTCTACTCTGCAGTCTAACAATATACTGTGTGTACGCCCTTGGTCTATAAGCATAACAAACAGATATGCAGTCGCTCTTTGATAAATTCATCTAATTAGAAAAAGCACATCACACTCAGCGAGTCCCTTGTGATTACTCAATCAATGGCTTCATTAGCTAGAATAGCCATGAACCAGCTAATGCTAAATTGAACCTGGCACCCTGCCCTTGAGAACCAGTCTTAATCCCAACTCAGAAGAGACAAAAACAGCACCAAATAAGTCTAAATTCAGCCAGAAAACAATACAAAAATGGAAAGCTATCTCAGTCACTAAGTGCAAGGTATTTAATTGGCTATATTGAAAATTTTAGTATTTTTCTTTCCAAGTTCTGATTAAAGTAAATGTTGAATCATAGTGCCTTCATCTTCTGGATGATAAGGCAAGGAGTAACTGCTCAACTTTATTGACTTTCGAGTGTCATCTCTATAAACATTTCCAACACTTTGTAGTTTTTAAAAGTGCTGTCATAAACTGAATGTAAATCATGTATACAACCTTTGCCACCTTGCCTCTTTTTCTTGACTGCTGGCTGTCTAATTTCAATTCTAACAAATACATGTCACCAAGTCACTGTGAGAATTGCTTCGGCAATCACCACTGCTTTATTTAAATGAAACACAGCAACCACAGCGATAAAGAACGATTTACTGACAGGTGCTCAGAGCCCTTACATCTGACGTAGAATGTGGCTTAGCCTGAACTGCCATGATTCAACTGCTTTAGTTAGTCTGTGCATGCCTGGAGATATAAATTCAGAGGTAAGAGTGATTATGTCTCAGGCAAAAATTAATAAAACAAATATTATCAGTCAAAAGTCAGAATTAATGCAGGTGTGGTGGTTAACACCAATAATCCCAGAATTGGGGAGGCTGAGGTAGGAGGATCGCCGTGAGTTTGAGGCCAGCCTGGACTACAAAGTGAGTTCCAGATCAGCCTGAACTAGAGTGAGACTCTTCTTCAGTAAATAAATAAATAAACAAACAAACAACTTAAAACTAGAAAGGGGAAAAGCTAACTCTGGAAACATTGCTTGAAATAAAATAAATAGATGTTGACTAGAAATTAAGTTGTCTAACATATTTTAAAAAGAAAGTTCTTCTATCTTTAGTTTATCAATCAAATTAAATTTAATCAAATTGAATTCTATCATATATTTGATATTTTCACTAATTGGAAAATCATAAGAGCTGATGTATTTGGAATGTTAGGGATAAAAAATGCATGCTATTCTGAAATTTCATATTAATATGTATTAAACAACCAGGAAGTAATCACAGATTGGCAGATAGATGATTGATAGATAGATGATAGTTGGGTAGATAGATAGATAGATTGTTAGAGGTTTCCCTTTAGAGCAGGCCGAATCCAAACAAAGTAATCATGTGTACTTTAGTGCAGGTGAATATATTAATCAATGTGGATTTGCAGTCTATCGTTTTTATTTCATTACTGTGGATATAATTAATTCACAGGAGAACTTTTAAGAAATCAAGTTATTAAAAACTACAAAACATAACACCATATATTCTTATACAATACTAACGCTAAAGTAAGAGACACTTTTGGGAAGTGATTGTCTTCATAATTCTTAAAATTGAACATCAATGGAAAGAGAAGTGAGCTAGGTATCCAAAGCTGTCATGAAATTCTAGAAATTAAAATAAAATATGAATCAAACTGACTCAACAAATGAAACTTGTGTTTAGGGGAAAAGCATAGCTTGTTCCTTTGTGTTCTGTTATGGTGGAAGCAAGGCCTTCGAGTACGCAGAGCAGTGAAGTGGAGAACCTCTGGACTTAAGTTTCCTCACTCCACCATAGGCCAGAGACATCTGTCTGCCCGTGGGGATAGCACATTCCAGAACTGCATCTACGTGAGTGAGGTGGACATTCTTTGAAACCACTTCATACTCCTTCAGCCCTTGCTTTTAAAATCCAAACAGGACAGTTTCCCTTCTAGAATTTTGTCCCTGTATGCAGGCCTGTTTTCTCCATTGTCATCGCAGACTACATGTATCCAGTTGATTTCTTTTGAATTCTCTTACATTCACTTCCCTAGCGCTGCTGGTCCTTGTAGTCGGTGAGAAAGAAAGTTGTGGTGGTGAAATGGAAGACGGAGGGCAGAGCCCGGGGCAGACACACAGGTGGCGCATAGGAAGAAATGAAGTTTAGGAAGCTAGACTCATCTTCCATTGCAGGCAATGCCTGGATCTGGTTCTCAGCTAATATGCAGTTTCTTTCTCTTAGATTTTACTTAGATTTCTTTCCACCACAGATGTTTGCAAGATATGCTATAGCTTCTCCAAATGGGTCGCCAGCTCAGGTGCATCCCTCAGAATTGAAGGAATAAGCAAAACTGTGGGAATTTCCCAAATGTGTGATGTTCCCAAAACAAGAAAGACCATTGCAAATGTTTAATTAAATACGTCATTATCATGTTTTACCTGAGTCTTCTGGGATCAAGCACCGAATATGGAGTCTGATAGAAATACTCTAGTGGTTGATACAGAAGGTTCTTCTATTGCAGATAGGAAGAAGGCTTCTCAAAGTAGACAAGAGAGACCTAGGGCTCACAGAGCCTCTTCCAAGGAGCTCTCATGGCCAAATGGTCTTAACTATGGTAGTCAGTTTAGTTTTCTTCCAGTGACTTTATTTCTTTTTTTCACACGACTATTGGGCAGAATTTTTCTGGGGTCAGATTGCATGTGTAATTTCCATGTTCTGACAGTGCAAAGCCTTCTTCTCAGGCCACATGCTAAGTGATAACAGCCACGCTCTGAGAGCATAAGGAACATTTGCTCCATAGTCTTATTTACAATATTCAAGCAAACGCCATCATGTCGAAGCTGTATCACTGTAAATTCTTAGAAGTGTTCAGTAATGTTTCAGAGTAGGTTAGAGACCAGAGAGTTTGAGAACTGCTTACACAGAGATGCCAAAGCAACAGGGAACCCTCTGTAGTGAGATGCACCAGGAAGCGGGGGAAACATGCAAGAGCCAGCGTGCCAATGTGGAGAATGAGTCTGCTTTTGCTCTAAATTGGCAACGGGCTCTGTAAACTAGTGGATCCCACATGGAATTGTCTAGATTTAATTTTTAGGATTTTATTCTTCAAAATGACTTCTATTAATTTCCTGTTTCTTTTCACAATTATTGGTATTGAGAAGTAGAAGTCTGTCCTAAAGAAAATATTAATTTATAAGCACATGCACCATGGTTCTTCTCATTGTTATAACATTAATTTAAATGTTTAATGGTGAATAGACTGAGGAGAATACGTTATAAAGAAATACTTGGGAAATAATGATTCTATGCTAGCATTTTATGGCTATACTTCAAAGCACTATAAAATTCTGTGTTTAAGCACTTCAAGCTAAAGTTATGCATTTAATATTTGTATTTTTTTAGCAAATAAACTTTTTTCTCAGTTTTTACCAATATATACAGTTTTAAAGAAACAGACACTGCATATAGTGAATATTTTTCCAGCCTTAAGCTTGTACATTTATAAGTCCAACTTGAAGAAGCATACTAAGACAATGACATCAGTTGAATAAAATCAGTTTGAAGTCTGCATGTATAATGCAATATTTTTTGAATATTTTTAGAGTTGTAATTCCCACATACAGCACTTCACATGGAAAGAACCTGGTAGAGAAATAGATATTCTGGAGAAAGAGCCATAGCAATGAAATGTAAGTGCCTACCTGCTTGTAGAACACACCAGCTCCAAGCCTCCTTGTGTAACAAGTCCCCGGAGCTTTTCCCTCTGTTAAGCTTTGGAAATGGCAGTTGGGCTGAGCCACTATGTCCAGGGAGCCTCCTCAGTGGAGCTCCTCCAAACGAGCTTCATAAATAAGTGCTAATGAAGCTCAGGAGAAAATAACCAGTTTATCTCCACTCGGCATCTCTTCTAAGTAAACTGGTAAAGTGACAGTCCCTCTAGAATCGATAAAAAAGAAGCAGCTGCTATTCTGAAACTGATGACTAGTGCACTTTTCACCAAGTCGGGATGAATATCCTGCAGAGTAATTTGCAGTTTGCATCTCTGAAGCCTTCACCGCTGACTTAAACCAGTTCTACTGTCAAACAATTTATTTTTCTCCTTCATTTTATTGTATATAATAACCCCTTTGTAATCACCACTACCTACTTGCCTTAACCTTATCAAATATTTACCATAATATATTTACCCATTGTCTTTATTTGATATTGCTATAAGAATTTGCTCTCGTTTAAAACAGAATACTTAATCTTTAAATAATCCTGAACCATCCACAGAGATCAAGTAGCAAAGGGGTAGAAATGAACGCAAATTGCTCCTTAGTTATAGATGTGTTTGAAATTTGATATTATTTTTCATGACCTACATAAGAATAAGTTTTTAAAAATGATCTTGAAAGAAACAGTTTAACCTCAGAGTAAACCATTTTTCTGTACTTCCTGATAAATATCAATCTAACAAGAGAGGCCTGGGAGGTGTTCAATACTGAACATACACGTCTCAATGTGTGTTTGTTTCTTCTGATTATCCT
This sequence comes from Jaculus jaculus, assembly GCF_020740685.1. Taxonomy (NCBI): domain Eukaryota; kingdom Metazoa; phylum Chordata; class Mammalia; order Rodentia; family Dipodidae; genus Jaculus; species Jaculus jaculus. The sequence goes on from NC_059114.1 coordinate 91,071,147, forward strand.
GAATTAAGAGGCTCACAAAATATTCCTTGGGCTCCAGTTCAAGACACTATTCATTCCATTAGCTTTTTCTTAATGCAATTTTTTTAAATGGTAAAGTAATCTTTTGAAATTAAGTTTTTTTGTAAACTCTACCCTCTGGAGACCCACTCTCCTTTGTGTGGCTCAAGGTTTTAAACAGCCACCCTTCTGTTCGAAATTTAAATTTACATGTGCTCAAAATTCGACCCATGAAATTATTAAAGATTGAAAGGAATAAGTTTGCCATGCTGTTTTACCATCAGTATTAAAAGCAGGTTCCATTTCTAACTATTGTACATGAATTTGTATCATCTTCCCAAACCCCTTGATACAAAATTAAGCCTTTCCATCTCGAAACATTGAATCCCACATGTGCTTCCCATCAACAGCTCCTTTGGGAATGTACCTCCAGTGTGCTTACTCCCTAAGACACGTGTACCTCACTCCCCACCCTTCCTGGTCTCCCTACCCCAGTTGTGATTTTCTAAACCATTGCACGTTTCTTTTCTTGCACTGCAAGAGTTTCCTGGTCGTTTGTCTCTCCTGCCTCTAAATACATTGCTCCCCATACCCCACTGCACGGTCACCTTAAATGTCCACACGTCTGTCCAGCTTCCCTCCCAGGTTTCCTCTTCCCACACTGTGCCCATAATCTGTTAAACAGTTAAATCCCATAGAATCTGGTCAGCAGAATGTAAGGTAGCAAGCAGGGTGATGTAGGGTTGCTTTTACCTGCACAATCAGATACCAGGGTAGTCTTCATGGAAGAGATAACATTTAAATAACACTTGCCATTTGAGAGTCAATTTTGAGATTAGCAGAGGAAGGAATTTCAGTCTGAGAAAACAAGGACAAGTTTCTCTTAGTGCCAAAAGATTTTAATTTTTCATCTCTTGGCTAAGATACTAGGTGTTTATTTGTCTTCAGTGCTTTTATTTTTTTATTTCAAGACAGTTATTTTGATGAGCTATGCATGTGATGCCTCCATTGCAAAATGAAAGCTTTCAGGGTGTTGAAGGAAACAGTAAGTGATGTGTGAGACAAAACCAGGGGAAAAACAAATCCCAATCAAGGTTCATCATGACCCGACTATGTGGCTATGCAATTGGAGAGGTAGACAATAATAATATCTGGCATTCATGTCGAAGCCCGTGTTTTCACAGCCATTATCACTTTTAGATGCTCAGATTTGCAGAGATTAAAATGTGTAGATGCAGCATAATGCAAGGCGTTTTGTAAAGGATACTCTCCCTGAAGCCAGACTGGGAGGCTGGCAGCCTAGATTGACTGTGCGAGTTCACTTTGGGGAACCCTTAGTTACCTCCTCGTCAACAGAGTTGATAGTACTGTCCTCATGGGCTGATTTTTACAGTTCATTTAGTTCATAGACATAAACTGCTCAGACAGTCCTTGGAACTTCATGAGCACTCACTAAAGAGCCCATGGTAGACCTGGTGGCCAGCATCGTCTTCCTTATCTAGGGCAAATCAGTATGAAAGCAGACTGGACCGTGTCTGCTGACTTATACTTCTGAACTTTCTTTTTTCCAGATTATAGACTTAGATGATGACATGTGAGCATCATGCTGGAAGCCTCTGGCCTTTTCTGTGTCATTGTACACTGCACTTTAATTAAGAGTTAAGGAATCAGGGATAGATGTGCACTTAACTGTCAAGAATCAGCAGTGAGATGAGGTCTGTAAACCTGAGCAAATAGAATAACTTGGTGTAGCAGACAGCTTCAGGTTCACTGAAATGAGCTTCCACACCAGGCACAGTTTTGGAGGAAGCGATTTATTGAAGCTTACAGATCCAGGGGAAGTTTCATAATGGCAGAAGAAGCTGGCCTGCCTTCAAAAGACCAAACACAGTCAGAGAAGCACAAGCCTAAAAGCCTAAAGCCACAGCACACTTTGGGAACTCCAGCTAGGCACACTTTGCATATCTTTAGATTGAAATCTCAAACCCACCACCACAACTAAGATCCGCCCAGTGACACCACCTCCAGCCAGGTAGCTGCAGATGCAAACTACAAACTAATAAAACACTGAATATATTGGGGCCATTGATTCAAACTACCACACTTGGTCATAGAAACTCTTAAAATGTCAGGTTAATTTAATAAGGAGAACTATGCGTGTTAATATAAAACTGTTGGTGTCATGTATAAATCAGTCTAAAGTTTTTGCAAAAAAAATAATAATAATATTTCAACCTCTATGTTCACTGAGGTTGGCTTTGTTCCACTAGCAGCAGACCTCAAGGCTTCCCCTGAATTGCACCTGGGACTCTAGGTGGCAGTTCACTGGGGAAGTACCATCATTGGATGTGTAAAGATGTCTTCCGCAAGCAAGGGATCATCCATTTACAAAAGACTTTTTCAACCTTAAAGTGTTGGTGTGTGCAAGTGACTTGTGAAATGAAGATAATGATTCCTGCCTATGGAAATAGAAGACAGATGTGTGTTTCATCTTTAATTCACCAAGCTTACAACACTGGCTCTTGGTATATCTGGTCTCAGCCTCAGTTTACACTTTTGGGAATAATAGAAAGATACACCTCGGGGTTTCTTTTTCATAAGTTGCTGTGTGGTCTCTAAGCAGTTCTTATAGCTGAAAAAACTATTGGGGCATTGCTATTGTGCCTAAGATCTCTTGCATCATGTACCTTCTGAGAAAGAACTGCATTGACTGTGGGTTTTCCATGGGATTTTTCTGTTCTGTTCAGTTGGAATGAATGGGTTTGGTCAGGCCAAGAACTGAAGACTATCCTGAGCATTCTGTACTATTGGTAAAATATTTCACACACACACACCCACTATCTACCTGGCATAAATACAGAGCCCATCATCAAACAGGTCCTTGAGCTCAGTTTCAAGGACTCTTCCCTGAGGAGCAAGATAACAAAGATCAAAGCAACTGTGACTCTTCAGGTCAGTGTCCTGAAAGCATTCATTCCACAGCATGGGCTCTTCTTCTTGTGACCAAAAAGGACAATATGGTCCACTATTTCTCGGAGTTTAAGTTTCTTCTCATGCAAATAATCTTGCTGCAAACAATATTCAATCTTCTTAGGCAGATTTTATGGGAACATGTTTTCCTCTCCCCCAACTGCATCATCCCATACTACTGCATCCTCCAGTCCATACACATCACATTCTCAGGAAGGCACTCTAAGTTTACCTGTAGGCCAAGCAGCACAGGATATACATTCAAAAGTCCTAGAGAGAGAATGACAACATAACTAAAAGCCCCAAACTATAAGTTAATCTCTGGCAAATTTGTACTTCCTGCCTCAGTGTGCAGTAGTGCTAATAAAACTAATGAGGAGTTAGTTATATATAAAGCTTGTCTCCATTATAAAACAAGTAAAGGCTGTCCTATAAATTTTTAAGATATTTTTATTTATTTGAGAGAGGGTAAGAGATAGAGAATGAGAGAAAGAGAGAGAATATGGGCACACCAGGGCCTACAACCACTGCAAACAGACTCCAGATGCATGCCCCACCCTGTGCATATGGCTTACGTGGGTCCTGGGGAATCGATCTGAGGTCTTTTGGCTTTGCTGACAAGCGCCCTAACCACTAAGCAATCTCTCCAGCCCCTATCCTATAATTTTAACCTTTTCCATCCATTCATATGTCTGTGCACTGTGCTCTCCAAAACTGGAATAAATAAGTGATGATGGTTTGAGACCTAGTGAGAACCTCAAAAAGGTCCTGAGCAACATGTGTATGGTTCCCTGATGGCTTTGTCCTTGCCAGGTGACATGTCACTGTTATGATATATTGTTCATTGTTGCAATTACCATTGTCAGATTACATCTAGGTTTCAGTGTTTGAGATTTATTAACAAAGTAATGAGATGGAGAATCTTGGTTTGTTTCTACTGAGTATTGATCAAATACATGACCAAATTCATAAAAGATGAACAGATTTGATTATCCCATGATACCCTTTTGCGAGAGAAAGTAAATCACATTTTTAATTGAAATTCTTTTAGAAAAGGACCTTCCATTGTCATTTGAAAGTACTGTATAAACAGCATTTGTAAGTTTCTGGGGATAAGTATGTGAATCTTTTCAAAATACACATAATTATCTGAGTTCCTAAATACATAGTTAGGAAAGTTCCTCCCAGAAATGTTCTGCACTCCCTCTGAAAGCCAGTGATGAGGACATGTTCAGTGAAATGTCTCACGTGACCTCACTGCGCTGGGATTCCCGAGCTCTGCGTCTGCTTCAACCTTCTTTGCCCTCAACACCCACTGGCGTGTACAGGGGTGGCTCTGCTCAGAGCCACCCGTGAGGTCCAGGTGCATGTTCTGGAGCAAGCCACTCAGCGAGCCATAGTGGGGAGCCGCCCACCGAAGGACAAAACAGTGAGCTCTCAACAGAGAGGACTTTGTTTTCTCACTGTCGCTCACTTTCCTCCATTAAGCTGTGAGCTTCAGTGGGGACCAAGTAAAGCCCTTGGCTAAAATTCTTCAGTGCCCTTCCATTGCTGACCTCAGTCATGTTCCAGTGGTCCATCCCTATGCACCACTGTCCCTAACCGAGGCCACTCCTTGCCTCCCAGAAGCTGTCTGCAGAGCTCAGCCTTCCATCAGCTAGACCATACAGACCGACTCTTCACCTTGCTGTACCTGACAGCTGCCACCACTCTGGTGGTGACGCTATGCTCCTGGCATCCAGAATGGAATGGAACGTGTCTCTTCACAGAGACATCATGTTTCTGGTGATTAGGCCTGTAATACCAGCAGTATGGATTAAATGATCTTTTTGCAAACTGTTAGAAACTTAAGCATCTGCTATATACATTGTTCTGGACTTCACATTTTAAATTAAAAGCAAAGGAATTACAGGCTTACTTTTTATATGTGCTGCATGATGAAGTTGGAGCTGGATGGGAACACTTTTATTTTCTTGACTGGCTTTGTCCAGAAACTACATGGCTTCAAAAATACTGTCTTAATTATATTAGGTGACTTCCTTATTATTTAATACACAGTGATTTAAAAATATATTTTCACATGTTGTTTCAAAGTGCCAACAGAGAATGTGAGGAAAGGTGAAGGTCTTAAATGACAAGTTTAAAAGAGAACACTTTCTTTAAATGAAAGGGGTGGTTCCTACCACATCAAGGGTACCATTTGAAATAGAAAGTAATGGTCAATTCTTAAAGAGACATAAGAATCTTGTGACTTCCTAGAATTTTTAGGAATGGTCATGCTTTTTCATTTTATTTTTTCATTTGTTTAGTTTTTTAAATAAGTTTGGTTTTGTGAGGTAGGGTTTCACTCCAGCCTAGGATGACCTGGAATTCATTATGCAGTCTCAGGGTGGCCTCAGACTCACAGTGACCCTCCTACCTCTGCCTCCCAAGTGCTGGGATTAAAGGTATGTGCCACCCCACCTGATTACCAAATCCTTTTATAAAGGGAATCCCCATCAAGCCCAGCTGATAATGTTATTCTAAATGAAAAGCCAAGAAAGGGCATCAAAGCTGTTTCCATGGTTACCCTGTAGTCTGTATCACTTACTTCCCATGAACAAAGAGGCTGCTTTGTGCCGTGTGACACAGAAACGTGAGGAACATGATATGGCCAAGTGTGTAAGTGTGTGCCCTCCAGCACCCTTCTCAGCCCCTCGCTGCCCCAGCACACCCCGGGTGAACTAGAAAGTGTGTGTCTATGCACTGGCGTCCGTCCCCAAAGTGAGCATTAAATTTGAGTTTTAAATCTTTCCCTGGAAACACAATGCACAATATCATGCATGAAATCCAACTACGTAGAAAACAAGAACATAAAACAAACTCTTACATGCAAAGTATAATTAAACTATAAGGCCAGAACTTGATACTCTTTTTTTCATCTCTTATGATATAGGCCATGATGTGGCACCAATTCTGACACCACATCTTCTCTTTGTTCTCCTACTGAGCATTACTGTGATGGCAAAGATAACTTCTCCTCGGGGACTATATGAGACTGGGGTGTTTTCTGTACTGTATGAGCGAGCAAATGTTAATATTTTAAACACTGTCTACGAGATAGCACTGTGGTGTTATGCCCTTATTTATACAATAGAATCCATCATGATTGGAAGGCTTTGAGTGTTTTAGCATGCCAATTATTAAGTAGCAGATATAATTATGTTAACACAATTATTAATGTGAACAAAAAGTTAGACATTTTTACATTATTTCAAATATATCTGATATGATCTTATCCAAAAATAACTACTTGATTAGTTTGTCTCATAAGAAATAATCGCTATGTAGGTCAGGATGAGATCATCAGAAAATCTACTCCTCTGAGAACTTTTTAAGCCACCAAAAAAAAAAAAATCTCATTTGGGAGTTGGAGTTGAATGATATGGTCATTTCAGTCCTCAGAATTCAGAGCATCGGTGGCTGGAGTCATGTGCATGTCATAACTCTAGACTACTCTCAATAAATAATACATGTCATTTCTGCTTCGCTGACACTGTCACTGACTGCTCTAAATGACTTTCAACGCAGGGCCCAGCCTGCTTTCCCAGAGTGCACTTCAGCTCAATTCCAAACCTGAAGGGTCTTTCCAGTATCCGGCCAGCTACCATAGCAACCAGACCCTGGCCCTGGGTGACACAGCCCCTTCGCAGCTCCCAGCCCGCAGCACGCAAGCCCGAGCTGCAGGCCCGAGCTTCAGCCAGGTACGTGTCCTTCGCCGTGTTGTGTCCACGGGCTCCAGGGAAGCAGGTGCTGGGCAGAGGGACGTGTGGTCCGCTTGTCTTTCTGTAGGCGTGCCCCACAACTTGCAAAATGCCCCCTTTGAAGCTGGGAAGGGTGGGAAGGGATAACAAAATACAGCAGAATTCTTTGACTGACCGGTAAACACATTTTCTTTCAGAATAGCTCTGAGTTGCTACACTGTGCGCATGTTACACATTTTCAGTTGTATAAATATGTAAGTGGGCACCTCTTTACTAGACTAAATGTACATGATATCAGAGTGCCCTATATTCTGAATGCTGAAGTGGCCCTAGGGGATGGACAATATGTTTTTTTTCTCAAACAAACCAATGTGATGATTCTTTGGAGTGAATCCCAGGAAGGAGCATAGTATAATTTCTTAATTAAGTATACAGACATGTTCTCTAGATAATTATGATTAGTTCAGGAATAGTTATACTTTGTCAAATCTGGTTTTGAAATATGCCCTTCATTATTCCTTTAAAACGCATTTCTTTTCTTAAAGTTTCATTACACAAAATTCATGTCTGCAACTAAAAACCTGTTCTTGATAAAAAGAAGTCACATAAACACACACATAAATACACATACATGTTTCTTGGAAAACTTTTATGCCACCCCAAAAAAATCTTGTATGAGAAGCTAATATATTATTTTTATGGTTTAAGATACAATGTATATATAATCAATCAACTAGCACTGTTATATTGGAGGATTACATTGTTTTATGATATTTTAAACATATTTTCAGTGGCATAAGGCACTCTTAACCTCTGTGCTTTTGCTCCTGGAGTGAAAGAACAGCAACTACCAAGCTGAGAAGATAATTATGCCTTAAGTACTTACTGGCCACTGCCTCTACCAAACCCATCCCCAGAACCCCTGCCGTCACTGGCTCCCATAACTCTCTAAGCCAGGTCTATCCGCAAGTTATGATTTGTCCATATGTTTTTCCAAAGAAGTTGAAAGATACCTGAAGGCAGGCTCTTTCTAACATTTCTAGTAGTAGCAGGCACATGGCCCCAAGCAATGTCTGTAAAGAAATGAGATGTGCAAGAAAGTTAGAATGGCCCATTCCAAGACTATACCATGCTCATCTACAACCCATCACTGTGGCTGAACCATAAGCAGAAACATTTCATTCACTGAAGTTAAGCTATTATTCTAGCAACACTGTATTTCTTCATTATTGCCTCCGTGAAGCCATTGTTTTGCCTGGAGTGGCTTTGTCAATGTTCCCCTTTCAGGAGCTGTGGAAAAGAGGAAAAATGCAAAGAGATGAAACACTGTGCAGATAGCAAGGCCTCTGTGTAGGTTCTTGCAAGGCGTCTCGGTCACGTAGAGCTGCTCTCTCTACTACTCTGTTCTGTCTGGTTGTTCTGTGGCTCATTGCGGGGTTTATTGTGCACCTGTTGATGTCATGAGCCCATGTCCTTAACAGTGAGCGATGCAAAAACTAGGCATAATGCCTACCCCACGGGCCATGCATTCTGGCAGCCCAGAGGGAATCTCAGAAATCCGTCACCACGAATAAGCAAACTGCTCACTATGCACTGCAAGATGATGGTTCCTATGGGAAGGAAATGGGATCAACTAGGATAATATTTAAAAGGGAAAATGAAACAGTACGGGACTTAAAGAGCAGACGTTTGGACAATGACATGATAGAGAAGGGGTGGGATGTATGCCTAGGTGGGGATGGTACACAGCGGTCTCTGAATGGGGCTACCTGACATGCTAACCAAACAGCAAGGAGACCAGGCTGGCTACGGCAGGATTGCAGACTCTTACAGTGTGATGGGAAATCAGAGTAATAATTGTTACATCCCATCTTCAACTAGGAATGAAATGAGGAACAAGAAAAGAATCGGGAATGGGGGAATGGCTGCATGAATCAAGTGTTTGCCACACAAGCATCAGAATCTGAATTCAGATCTACAGCACCCAAGGAAATGTTGGGAGTGGTCATGCAAGCCTCTAATCCCATCAGTGGGGAGGTGGAGACAGGAGGATCTGGACACACACTGGTTAGCTAGTCTTGCAGAATTGGTGAATTCTGGGTTCAGTAAGAGACCCAGCCTCAAAATATAGATTGATATATACATAGGTAGATAGAAAGATATGTATGTAGATATTTGGTAGATAGATAGATGACTGATAGATAGATAGATAGATAGATAGATAGATAGATAGATAGACAGATAGATATACAAACAGACAGATACATGATAGATAAATAGATATATTGATAGAGTGGAAGCATGGTTGAATGAGACATTCAGTGTCGAGCTCTGTCCTCCATAAATGTGCATGCACATGTTCATATACACCAACATGTGCGCACACACACACACACAGAATCCACTACAGAATTTTAAACAGAAGAAACTAACATGTCTTATGTTCTAAAGGCATCATTTGGGGAGATCACATATAGTCACATCTAAGTTTGCTTTGTCCCAATAGTTTGCCTCCATACAAGAGCTGGACCCTTGCAAAATCAATCTCCGTATCCCAGCACATGACCCAGGGTCTACCAAAATCCATCAGGTTCCCTCAGTACCAGCCACATTCTTTGCATTGTACCAATTTGTGGGTGGGCTAAAGGATAAAGCATTGGGCTTACCTCCAGGATTTGCCTCCTTCTATACATGCCAATTTTCCTCCAAATTAGCTACAATGCTGGACGTATAACTTCTGGCATGGTGGGACCTCTCTGAAGAGGAATATGCTTTTTCTCATTGTCTAAACATAAAATCTTGCATCTCAACCTTCAAACAAACAAAATTTATAAGAAATATGAAATTCTATATTTATAGATACAACCCTGGAGCCTAAATATTTTTGAGTCATTCACATATCTTCCAGCAGAACTGAAATGGGTGTACAGTGTTAATCTTAGGGAAGAAATGGCCTGCTAGCTAAAAGAACATGAGAATTATGTGACAGTTCTCTAACATGAACTCTTCTTTTTCAGAATCAAAATTAACCTCTCTTCTTGACCCAGACTGTGTATTTAATGTTACACTGACTTTATGACTTTTGTGTTTGTTTGCTTGTTTGTTTTTGAGTAGGGTCTCACTCTAGCCCAGACTGACTTGAAACTCACTGTGAAGTTTCAAGGCTCATCTTGAACTCACAGTGATCCTCTTACCTCTGCCTCATGAGTACTGGGACCACACCAGGTTCATTTTATGTCTTAACAGTCCTCATTTATGCTACATTATTATTATAAATAGACCATCTGCTCAGAGGCCATGACTGTACTGTGAGAACGTCAGGGCATGAGCTGTTGGCTCACATGCTCATCAGGTCTGAAGGGCAAGGGTGTCAGGAACCCTGTGGATGGAGGTGGGGTAGGCCCCACAGTCGTACATGGCGCAGAGGAGGAGCTCCCCTAATCAGCCACTGTTAGGCTCCTCTTTGGAATGAGAGAGGCTTGGGTGACATCACTCTGGTTTGCTTAATTACGAAAGAAGCTGTCTCTAGGTAACAAAATCCTCACGTAGAAGAGTTACCAGTGCATTTGGAAAATGCAAAATTGTAGAGATATTTTTAGCAGAAAATGCATACATCACACAGCATGTGGACAGGAAATCATGTAATTTTATACTTCTTCCTTGGCATATTTGTGGAGGCTGGCAGAATTTTTTTTTCAGATAGCTTTAAGATGATTACTAATCTCTATGCCTCACTTTGCTTTTAAAAGCGTCTCCCTCTATATTCTCTTCCCTACATCAGTATATGCAGCCCAGCTTGAAGCTTTTCTCATCCAGAGTGTGTGTTTGCTTCACTCTCGGTTCTGTGCAAGTAGGTGGTTTATTAAAAATTGTACTTAGTGAGCCAGCCCCTTTTCTGAAATCAAAGTTTTATCTAGTATATTTGCCAGCACTCATGTAGACTTTAAGGAGTAGCTGCTGTCAAGAACCCCCACTGATGTATTCTTTATGATAAAACTCTCTAAGATTCTTATCATTATTTCACATTTTTCCCTACTTTTCTTTCCCCTAGGAGAGAATTCTATAATTTCCCTATGAGATTATAAAAATGACCATGGAAAAAAGTACTCTTTAGAATATTTATTAGTGATGACTATATGCAAAGGTTTGTTGAAGATAAATGAAAGGATAGAATAAAAAAAATCAGTTTCCACAATTGCAAAAGCTACCACCATGTTGGCACAAGTGCCTTAGTGGGTTTGAGACCAAGAGTTCTCTGCCACGGCCCAGCTGCTTGAGCAGGGCCAGCATGATGCGCAAGAGCTCCATATCTCTGTGTCTGTTCTCCTCCTCTCTCTCCCTCCTCCTCTTCTTTCTCATCTACTTCTCCTTTCATCTCTCCCCCCGCCCCTTTGTTTTTGTATCCTTGCCCAAAAATTGCACACTGAGGATGGTTTCCACAGGTGGTAGTTACTCTTTGTGATTCCTCAGTTGCATGTCCTCATCTAAGGAAAGAATTTCCCTCCAAGCACCTTAGTTTAATTTAATTTGTGGTGGGCATCTCCTTTCACTGTCAGAATGATGTCACCAGCAAGTAAACTGGTCCTTCCTTTTCCACTTGTGACAACCATGCCACTAACAGTGACGTCAGGAACACTGCACAGGGAAGCTTTCTTTGGCCTTCGGGTTGTCAGCTTTTACCATAGCTGACACCACTCAGGAGAATCACGTCATGAACATCACACCATTTTGTTTGCTTCTATCAAAACCCAAACCTTTCTCACAGTATCAGGACTGACACGCCATTCCAGAGACAACTACAAAAGAGAAGTCACCCAAACATGTGAACAATGGGCTTCTGCACTGAGGCAAATTCATTACATGTTAGGGAGCAATTCAGGGAATACAAACTACTTGGACAGGTGATTTTATACGAAAGCAACATTTTGCATCATACTTTAATAATTGTTTGCATTTTAAAGTTGGTGATTTCTTCTGGTTTCAGATTTGTGGGGGTGATTGGCCTTATCCATACAAAAGCTCTCAAAACACTGACCCTAACAACCTGCAGCATGTTCCCCAAAGTTTCACCGAACACAGAGTTGACAGTGTAAAAATCCTGTCACCTGAGTATTACCAGTGAGAAGTGCATTTCATGAAAGATGTTTTCTGTTGCAGTTGCTGTCTCATTGCTAGGTAAAACACCCAACTAGAAGAAGCCAGAAGCAGGAACAGGTTTGTTTTGGCAAACAGTCTCTGAGGATAAATTTCATTATGGTGGGGAGATCATGGCAGAGCCAAAAGCAGAGCATCACATCTTGTCACATCTGCTGAAAGGAAGCAGCAAGAGTGAACTAGCTAGGATTAGCAAAGGAGCAGGACAGTACAGTACTGTAGCCCACTCCCGGTCAAACACCTCCCTGAAGACTAAATCCCAAGGGCTCCATTAGCTGGGGATTAGATATAAGGCCTAAACACACGAAGCTACGATGGACATTTCACATTCAAACCACCATCCCATCGTAAGACACTGTTTTTCACCCTGACCTCCTTCACTCATGGAAAGAACATGTTTTATCATTGCTTGTACCTTCTCATCATTTTGTCATCATTAAGCCACACTTTGTTGGGACAGTTCCTGTAAATTCCATCCTCACCAAAGCCAGGGCCATGTTCCTATGGCTGTTGGAGGCCGTGGCTCTGGGGACTCTGTCTGCCTTTGAAATTTTCTGTCCACCTTACTCACTCATGGCCCTATTCTGACTTAGAAGCACTTTTACAAAAAGGGGCTTAGTCCCACCAGCAGCAAAGGGGTCGTCATGAGTGGCAGGTTTTTCTGTCTGTTGTAACCACAGGAAGAGGGTGAGTACAGTAAACAAGCCAGCACACTGCTGAGGCCGGTCATTGGTCTCACCTTTGGGAATTCACCAACCACAGGCTTCACATCTCCCTTCCTGACTTAGTGGGTCTGACCAGCCAGCGTTCTGGGCAAAAAATCATTCATATCCAGAGCTGGGGCCTTGCTGGCTGTGTCAGGAAACTTGGCAGGTCTCTTTGTACCTTCACAAAGACTACCATCAATCAAGGATCTGCTTTAGAAAATGTGACTTCACTTAGTCTCATACTAAGAAATAGTCTCATGACCAGAACTCAAGATTCCTGTGAGCTTGTTGGCAATGCAGCCACTGAAAACTGGCCACAAGCATTAGGAGCTTTCTTTCTTTTTGGAATGTTTTGTTTTGTTCATATTGCCAGAACTTCAGTGAATAAGCATTAAATAAGTGTTCATGTTCTGAGAATTCTGCACTTTAACTTCTCTGCCGTCCCCAGTCCCCTTGAAGACACAGGAGGAGAAAGAAAGTCATTGTGGTTAGTACTGGAACTGATGCTGCTTTCTGGACTAAGATCATCTTATTCTCGGAATTTTGTTCTTCCCAAACACAGCAGTGCTGTACTTGTAAGCCAAAAGTACGCTGTGCGAACGCAGCCACGTGGACAGCCCTGAGAACACACCGAAGTGCTGCGTTCCAGGGACCTGCCGCGTGCTCTTCAAGCGCAGGCTCCTCTGCCCAAGAGCTCAGAGGCTCTTGTCTGTCCCTTGTGGGCATTGGTAGTGAGCCTATGCAAGGTGTGCCCTCTTATGTAGTAACTGTGGGGAGTAGTCTGAGTACTGACTAACTTCCCGCCTCAATTGTCTATCTACCGCACTTGGAAAATACATCCTCCTCTCAATTGTTCTACAAAAGAGGGGTAGCTGCATCCAACAACTTCACAGTAGGCCTGATCACACCACTAAATGCTACCCCTGCACATACTCCACTGCACTAACAGATTTCAAAACCACCACTTGAGTAGCTGTGTCGATTCCACCTGAAATGTCCATCCACAGATGCAATGTTTAATTTACAAACATATTGATGAGTTTATATTTCATATTTTTCTTTTTCATAATAGCAGACTAAAAGAGAATTACATTAAATGTGCACCCAACTCAGCCTGTCGGAAGTTACTCAGCCAGATCACGTACTTGACAACGTAGCTCGCCTGTGAGGTCCTGCTTCCGTGACAGTTTTACAGAACTAGATCACCATTTTTGCAAGAGTGGGAAGGCTAAGTAGCCTCTGGCTTGAGACTTACACAAGGAAATGGAAGGCAGCCACCAGTAGAACGGTCCCTGCCAGTATCCAGAACTGCTGGACAGAGGACAGTTTGGGGCACAAAGTGCTCTAAGAACTTATGAAATATTTTGTATCATTTTTCTTTTATGGGTTTCTTCATCAGTAACAACTTTGTTTCCATTCCCACTACATGTGCACTTCTAACTATACCTAGGGGGAAAATACTCTTCAATTTTTAATAGCTTAAATTTTACTTGAAATCTAACTTTAAGATTAGTTTGACTGTTTTCTTATATTAACCCTTGTTTGAGGTCAAACTGAAAACAGAGGGAAGTGGATAAAGTTCTGTATGTGTTGAAACTTGTTCATAGTACTTTCATGCAATAATGGACATTTATAAGCTATCCCATGACTTGTAAAGCAGGCCTGAAGTACACAGCCTCAAGTATCCCAAACAGATTGGGGGACTAAATTAAATTACACAATGAAAGAAACAGTGGTACAAAAGTGGACGCATGTTCCCAGAGAGCCACTTGTGTCCGAATGATGCTAGAAAACAAATTTCTCCCTTTAGCCAGAGAACCGTTCTTACAGGTTTATGACTCTGCAGTCATAGTAACGGGCCAGCACCCTGGACTACTTTCTGTGAGCCTCAGGTGGGCTCCTGCAGCTGGGCTGTCCTGTATGGTAGCTCCTGGTTGCGTGGGGCTGTGCCAGTTTAGATTAATTAAAACCAAATGTCCACTAAATCCAGGACCTCAGTTAACTAGCTGCATTTCAAGGGCTCAGTGGGCCACGGCTGCCGTGTTTGAATTGGCCATTCTAGAACTTGTTTGCAGAAAGCCTCTTGGGCCTTGCTTGCCACTGAGCAGATACATCGCAGGAATGTCTTCCACTGAGGGTGGCTCAAAAGCACAGATTCAGGAGATGTTTTTAGGCTTGTATTTTAGTGCAAATTGAATGGCTTTAATATTTCACAGTATGAAAAACCTTATGGCTTCTTTTTCTTACTTTTCTATGTCAAAAATTACTGATAAAGTTTCACGAATACAATACAATAAAAACAATACTATACAATACAATACAGTGCCCTAGAACATCTCTCGATTTTTGACTTGGACGTCATTCTTTCTTTTGTAAATGTATTTTATTTATTTATTAGAGAGAGAGAGAGAGAGAGAGAGAGAGATTGAGAGACAGAATGTGCACTCCAGGACCTCCAGCCACTGTGAATAAGCCCCAGATGCAAGTGACCCTTTTGCATCTGGCTTACATGGGTCCCGGAGAGTTGATCCTTTGGTTTTGTAGGCAAATGCCTTAACAATTCTGACCTCCATTCCTATCTTTTAAAATTAAGTTTCATTTCTTTAAAAGTTTACACTATATGGCCCTTCTCCTCACCCTTGTTCCACTGAGGGCTGTCCTCAGTAGGGTTGTTGGTATTCACTGTGGGGTCCTGAAGACCTTAGTCAGTCTCTGTGGGGAAGGAGGAGATGGTGCCTAAGGCTAATCCCACTCACCCTGAGGCTCTTGGAATCTTTCTCCCCTTAGTCCTCAGTGTTCCCTGAGCCTTGCCTGGCACACCTTAGAAATATGACTTAGTGTTGAGTTCTCTGTAGCCTCTGGATCTCTGTGTCTGGAGCTGGTACTGATGCTTACCAAAAGCTCTACAGGTTTGGGGACTATTGAAGGAAATTTCAGACACAGTCACCCTCAAGTGAAGTAGCATTCTAAGATCAGAAGTGCCAATAGGTCAAAAAACAATACGGTTTACACAATAGTTATCCATAGTTTCCCTGAGACGCAGAGCATTCAAATATCTAAATACAGACTTAATATTTTGCTATAGCCATAAATTGGTTTCTTAAGTCAGTTAGTTACTTTTATGAGAACTTTTTTGGTAAAAATTACACCATTTGGTAATGGCATCCTGAATACATTATAAGGTGATTGCCCATGTTAATTAAGACACAACATAAAGTGTTACTTTGGAAGTAAGAAGCTCTCCTTATTCCCGAAGAGTTCTTTCTCATCATTAGCTTCCTGTAGAAAGAGTTTTAGAAATTCCTGTTGGAGAATTTTCTAGCAATTTCCAGGTTGGTTCTGGGCAGTTGAGTGAGGGCCCAGCAAGGCTTCAAAAGGCACAGGTCTATAGACTAGTGGAACTTCTTAGATCTGCTGAGCTGCCTTGTGTGGAAGACTGTTAGAAATGCAGACACCCAGGCTCACTGGAGATTCCCTCAACCAAAATACTGTTAATCTGCGTAAGGTTCAGGAGTGACCAAGGCCACAACGACCACTCTGAGGCAAATATGAAAGCTGTTATTCGGGAGAAGCACGAGCTGCCAGGGCCGAGTCAGGCGAGGAGCACAGCCAACCGGCGTGCTCAGGCAGTGGGCTTCATAGGGCTCTTCGGCTGTGGGAAGGTGAGAAAGGAAAAAGCATTTGTTTGTTAAGTTGAATAGAAAAGAAAAAATAAATAAAAGCTCCTCTAGGGAGATCATCACTAACAATTTAAAATAGCTAGGGCGTGACACCAGATCAGTCACCAAGTAATTTCGGAGATAAGGGGCCAGGAAACCATGACCTGGGCATTGTGAGGCAAGGAGGGGATAATCATTGGGTGATTTCTTAAGGAATGTGCTTAATCCACTTTCCTATGCCTCTCTCACTGTTCTGCCGACCTTGGTGACTCCATCTTGGGAGCCTATTCCAAGGTAACACTCAGTAGTCCCGAAAGTTTGGTGAGCCCATAACCACCTAGAGAGCTTGTCACGAAGGTAGTTTGGTGAGCCCATAACCACCTAGAGAGCTTGTCACGAAGGTAGTTTGGTGAGCCCATAACCACCTAGAGAGCTTGTCACGAAGGTAGTTTGGTGAGCCCATAACCACCTTGAGAGCTTGTCACGGAGGTAGTTTGGTGAGCCCATAACCACCTTGAGAGCTTGTCACGGAGGTAGTTTGGTGAGCCCATAACCACCTAGAGAGCTTGTCACGGAGGTAGTTTGGTGAGCCCATAACCACCTTGAGAGCTTGTCACGGAGGTAGTTTGGTGAGCCCATAACCACCTTGAGAGCTTGTCACGGAGGTAGTTTGGTGAGCCCATAACCACCTAGAGAGCTTGTCACGGAGGTAGTTTGGTGAGCCCATAACCACCTACAGAGCTTGTCACGGAGTTGGTTGGTGAGCCCATAACCACCTACAGAGCTTGTCATGATGCTCCCTGGTCCACTTATGTTTAGGTTGGGCTCAAGGTGAGGCTGTGCTGTGCTGATTCTAGGGACTAGACACTTCCTCAGGATGCTGGAAAGCTTCCGGAACTCCTGGATACTTAGTTCCTACACTCAAAGACTCTGCATGTGATGGCCAGGGTTAGTCATAGTAACCACGTTCTTGGGGTTTGGTGGGACAGAGGGGCTTGTGGAGCTCCTACACCACCACACGCGCATGAGGTCTCAGTGCCGAAACCTCGGTCAAGCCTTGTTTACCACGCCTTCATTTACCCACAAATCTTCCTGTAGAACCAGGCATATTGTGGTTACCAGAAACTCTTCTGTGAACAGAACGACAGAGCTCACATTTTACTCTTATCCCTGTTGAGCTCAAAGTAACTCCTGTGGATTGTGATAATGTATTTAGGAAGCAGGGTCTTGCTCTAGCCCTGGCTGTCCTGGGATTCACTATGTAGTCTCAGGCTGGCCTTGAACTCACAGTGCTCCTTGTACCTCTGTGCTAGGATTGAAGGTGTGCAGGACCACACCCAGCAAACAATCATACTGAACGTGCACATCATGTATAAGTAAACGTGTAACACACACACACACACACACACACACACACACACACACACTCCTGGCACAGATGGTGGCTCTTCTCCCCCCAAGCTGTTCTTAATAGAGGGTTTTGGTGTTACTCAATTAAATCCTCCGCTCTCCTCTTTAACTTGACATCCTGGAGACAAGTTTGTGTGTGTGTGTGTGTGTAGAGAAAGTGCCCAGCGTGCCCCTTCCTGATCTGCGGAGGGACACAGTTGAACCTTGTAGTGGAAAGCAACTCTCCCTTCCCCCAGCCCCGCTCTCCTCCCTGCCTGGCTGGCCCCCCTCATTTTAAACCCCTCCTTCCCAGCTTTTTCTCACTGCACTGGCAGGGCCCTGAATAGTGGGGTGCTCCTCTTCACACCAGCAGCTCCCAGAAGCCCGCTGCTACTCCCCTAGGGGAGATGCTGGAAGACCCAGACCGCCCGCCCAGAAGCGGCTGGCAAAGCAGTGTTTTCATTCGAATGCAAATGTGCCTCTGGGTGAGACTCCACGACGCGCCCCCAACCGTCTTCCCGCCTCACCCCAGCCTCCTTGCCTTTTGTGTTCTCCGAGTAAAGGAGAAGCAACTGGCTTTCAGCTGGAAAGCACCGCTAGCCGGGGCTCTTGAAAGCCTGCTAGAGAGTGAGGAGAGGTGCCCAAGGATCTGGAACATTCTGACATAAAGTCCAGAAAAAGGGAGGCGTTTTTAGGGTTCCAGAAAAAAGAGAGGCTTTAAAAAAAATAGGCTTTCTGCTTGCGATTCCTCTAGATACCTTTTTTAAAAATACGCCCAAGCCAAGTTTATTCTTGAGTTAACCTTTCCTTCTCCGCTTAACTTTTTTTTTAATTTTTTTTTTTTTTTGGTCTAAAAAGCAGCGCGTGGTTGGCTAAAGCCACGGGATAGATGCTAAGTCCCGTGTTTCTTCTACATGAGTGCCCGCGTTGCGATGATCAATTGTATCTAGTGCAAGGACGGGGATCCTGGATGCCTGGACTTTTTTTCCTTTCCTTTTGCAGTGACTATAACTAGCAGATCAGGAGGGCATCCGGGGAGAGCTCAGTGCTGGGTGGCCTTTAAATGATCTCCCCGTGACGAACGCGCCGCTTCTGCCCTTCCGGCAGAGTCTC
Source organism: Jaculus jaculus (assembly GCF_020740685.1). Taxonomy (NCBI): domain Eukaryota; kingdom Metazoa; phylum Chordata; class Mammalia; order Rodentia; family Dipodidae; genus Jaculus; species Jaculus jaculus. The sequence goes on from NC_059114.1 coordinate 91,089,879, forward strand.
GGATCGCCGGAGCAAACGCATGCCTCCCTGCTTTGCCAGAAGCGACTTTCGCGGTCTCGCCCGCCGCGCTCCTCCGCTGGGCTAGCTTTGCCTCTCTGCGCGGGGCGGGGCGGGGCGCGGCGCGGGGGGCGTGGGTTCGAGTCCCTCTGCGCGGCGCACCCCGGGGCTGCGAGGGCACCCCGGCTGGTCCGAGCCCCGGAGCTCCGAGTGGCCTCAGCGCGCCTGTTCTCTGCTCTTCCCCGGCACAGGGCACGACGACCCGCGCCGGGCACCTGGCGGGACCCGAACCCGCGCCGCCGCCGCCGCCGCCGCCGCCGCGGGAGCCGTTCGCGCCCAGCCTGGGCAGCGCCTTCCACCTGCCCGACGCCGCGCCCGCCGCCGCGCCGCTCTACTACTCGAGCGCCACGCTGCCCGCGCCGCCGCGCGGAGGCTCCCCGCTGGGCGCCGCGCAGGCCGGCTCGCCCGCCAAGCTGCAGCGCGGGGGCTCGGCTCCCGAGGGCGCCGCCTACGCCGCGCCCCGGGGCTCCTCGCCCAAGCAGTCGCCCAGCCGCCTGGCCAAGTCCTACAGCACCAGCTCGCCCATCAACATCGTCGTCTCCTCGGCCGGGCTGTCCCCGATCCGCGTGACCTCGCCCCCCACCGTGCAGTCCACCATCTCCTCGTCGCCCGTCCACCAGCTGAGCTCCACCATCGGCACCTACGCCACCCTGTCGCCCACCAAGCGCCTGGTGCACGCGTCCGAGCAGTACAGCAAGCACTCGCAGGAGCTGTATGCCACCGCCACCCTCCAGAGGCCGGGCAGCCTGGCAGGTAACGGGTGCGCGGCCGCCTGGGGAGCGGGGCTTGGGGGCGGCGCGGGCCGGGGCGGGCCCGGGGGAAGGGGGCTCGGCCGGGCGGGGTCTCCTCGGGCTGGAAGGAAGCAGCCAGGACAGGTCCTGTGCCCAGGTGTGTGTGGGTCCTGGGTCCCGTGCCTCTTTCCTCCTGTCCTCGCCTCCAGCAAACTGTGAGGGCAGATCGACCCGGGGCAGAGCCACGAAGACCTGTTGCTCGAACCCAGAAGGAAACAGGAGACACGGTCACTGTAGTTAGTTGTGTGATCAGCACTCGGAGTCTGCAGCGGGAGAAAGTTAGAGGTACTTCCCCGACAGACCCCGAGCTTGGCTGGGCATCAGCAACAGGGGGAAGTGGCCGGCAGTGACGTCCCTTGGATCTCCTTGGTCATCAGGACGGAGGGGCTGGGCTGGGGAACAGAAACCTACTTTTCTCTGCCAGTTCAGAAGAGGTGACATTTCTGTGATGGCTGTGCCCATCAAAGACCAGGCTGGGCTGGTGAATCTCTGCTGTTAGCACCATATGTTCAGCTTATACTAGGCGCTATGATTGAAAGACTAATGCTGTCTCCTGAAACACCTGACAAGTAATCGCGATTTATTGCCTATTTTTTTTCCTTATAGAAGTGTTTGGTAATTATGTCAGTCTAGTAACAGATGCTGTACTCATATGTTTCCTTTCTTGACACAAATAGATGACTGGGAAGATAAATAGGGTAAGAGGAACTTGATGCAGGCGCAAGGCAGGTGGCCAAGGGCTTCAGTAATCCCGCGCAGCCGTTGCCAGAGCGCACTGGCCTGGCCTAGGACGGTGCAGACTGGGACTGGTTGCCCATGAAATTATGCTAGGTACGCTTACTGAACTGAAAATCCTCTCTCCCACTGCTGTTGCTCGTAGAATGGAATTCTAAAGGCAGACAATCATCAATGCAAGTACAAATAAATAAATAAATAAAGACTGAAAGCGGGAAGACTGAGAAACCAGGCAGCAAATCTGTGTTTACAAATGAGTGACTAGATCAGCCTAGCGAGTGGAATGAATGTGGGAAGCCAAAGCCCCATGGCACGTTTTCAGCCACTCCAGCCACATCAGGGAGTGCAGGACGCTTAACCAACGCCATTTCTTCTGCTGTACTTACTTGATGAAAGAAATCAGGAGTTTTTGTTTTGCGCTTCCTACCATTGCGTATGTGTGTTCCATCGGTGCGTGCCACACTGTCACTGCAGCGACACGCCGAGTGTGGCCGTGTGGTCGAGTGTGTTAGATGTGGAGGAAAGGCTGCGCAGGGGGAAGTGGAGTGGCCAGGAGCCCAGGAGCTCCTTGCAGCATTGGCTCTAGGAAGGGGTCTCCCTTAGCTTCTGAAGTCAGCTTGCGTGCTATTCCTGCAGTGAGAGTTTCAGAAAGGTTCTGTGTTGATGCGCGCATGTGTGTTTGCAGGCCTGTGTGTACTTACGTGGGGTTGACCGGTGCGTTCAAGTTTGTCTTGGTGAGGGGCAAGGAGGTGTCTCTGGGCACAAGGACAACTCCAGTTGCCCAGCACATTCCCACAGCCCTTCCCTCTTCTCAGTTCCTTCTGTGCCTCATATTTTCTAGCCAGGTCTCATTTTGATACCTGCTGAGAAAAATGTACTCAGCATGCCAACGAAGAGTAATTTTAGAGCCGCAATGAGCATTTTAAATGTTTGAATTTATTTGTTTATCATACATGTTTCGAAATATCAAAGATATCTTCTTGCAATTATTCTAAAATGGCTTATGAACCATTTATGAACTCTTGGTTTGCATAAGATTTCATGTCCCATTTAGAAATCAACAAACTATGGCCCAGGAGATATATGTGAGATAATGATAAGGTGTCTGTGAGCTCACGGAAAACAGAGCTACTCCATGTCTGACACTAAGCACTTGGTGGCATTCAAAACATCATAAAGTTTGCAGCCACCCCACTTCCTCATTTAAGAAGAATAGTTACATTAAGGTTGTAAAGTAGCTTTGGTTGTAAAGTAGCTTTCATATTCGTAAGGTTGTGTATTGGGAGATCTGTTACTGAAGATGAGGCAGTGTGAATCCAGCATAGAGAGTGACTTTGTCTAGTAACTCATTAATAACTGTTTGTCATGTATCATTTATGTTCTGCCACTGACTTGGTCCTTAGAAATAAAACATAGGCTGAAATGCCTTCATTTCAAATAGAGGAGATGGAAAATTTTCAAAATAAGTACTTCCAATAATTTCATTTATGATAGTTCTACTTAGAAGGTGACTTTGAGTTATTCCTGAAGAGCTGAGCCTGTGGAAACCTGTGGGCAGGCCGTTTGGAACAGCAGAACAATTAAGTTCAAAGGCTGGCAATGGCGAGTACTTGGCATGTTTGCAGAACAGCAGTTACGTCAGGCAGTACAGGAGCAAAGGCAGAAACAGGGTGTGCTGGCCAAGAGGAAGGGGCTCCCGGAAGGGCAGAGCAGAGGCCTTGCAAGACTTGATGAGGACTTACGGGTGCTGGATTTGCCGAACCCGACAGAGCCATGCGAAGGGGAGCAGAGAGGTGTGCCCTCGCTGTGATGTTGATCTTGGGGATCAAAGGTAACAGGAAGAGTGTAAGTAAGAAGTGATTGAAGTAATCTACGTAGCTTATGGGGAGCTTATGGCTTGGGTCAATATTTTTACTGCATTGGAGGAGAGGAAAAACAGGCCAAACATTTCCTATCTATCTGTCTGTCTGTCTATCGATCATCTATCATCCATCTATCTATCATCTATATCTATCCACCCCACTATTTATCATCCATGCGTCCATCCATCTTCCAACATCATTTGTAATGACTAGGTGACAATGGCAAGAGATGGAGGACTGTAGAATGCCACCAGCCTACCTCCAGAAGAATGGGCTCTCCCTGGCTGAATTGGTGTGGGGAGCGTTGGGGAAACAGTGAGACCTGGGTTTTCTGCACATGAAGGGCTCTATCAGAATCACAGTGAATGTGCTGTGTACAGGGTTGGATGTGCCAGTCAGTTCTATAAAGGAGTTTGTTTTGTTCACCTAGAAGCAGTTCCAGAAATTTTGAAGTTGTGTCTGAAGATTTCAGGTAATCATATGCAGAATGCAATTGGGCATAAATATCTTCCCACATCTGCTACTAAGTTTGCCTGGGGAACAGGCTCTGTAAAGGCAGGTCTATGGTTTCCAACTTCTAATTTGTGGGGAAACATCTCAATCTGGGATTAACCTAGAACGTACTAGTGCTCAGATTTGACACCGCAGCCCCATGGTCTCTTCTCCCTTCAGCCGAAGCTGTTTTCACTGGACAGAGCATCTGGGGGGAAGCAGCTTTAGACACACTACCTGAAATTATGCTCTTTTAGGGGGTCTCTGTAGTACCTTCTCATCATTTAGGGCATAAATAAGGAATAAAGAAGGGTTTGCTTATTTCTGGGGCAGAAAAAGTTAACTTCAGTTATTATTACGAACCCAGTAGATGACCTTGGATGTGCATGGAGGAAGTTGTCCACTTTTGCAATAGATAATGAAAAAGCTACACTGTGCTTTAAATAAAACACTACTTTGGGCCGAAGAGATGGTTTGGTGGTTAAGGCAGTTGCCCATCAAGCCAAAGGATACAGGTCCCATTCCCCAGGATTTTTTTTTTTTCTTTTGAGAAGGGATCTTATATGTTAGCTCAGGCTGACCTAGAACTCAGTATGTAGTCCAGGTGGTCCTGAGCTCATGGTAATCCTGCCTCAGACTCCAGTGCAATGGAATCATGAGCTACCATAACCCACTAGGGTTTCAATTAGAAGCCGGTGTAGAAAGAGGTAGAGTGTAGCGTCACGGGGGCGTCCATGAGACACGTATTTGTGCAGCCCTGTGTGTGCCCAGATGCTTCTTGGAGGAGGCTGCTGGAGTCCGATGTAAAGAAGGGACTAGTGAGACATGTAGCTGGAGCTAGCTCCAGACACTGACACCACATGCCGAGAGGGACAGCGGGAAGATGGCCAGCACGACACTGAGTGTCGGGGGTCATGTGCGAGAGGAAGAACGCAGAGGGCATGCAGGCTGTGGTTCTCACAGACAGGCCTCGCTGATGCCATCCTAATAGCAGATGACTGGCGTGATCGTCTTTGCATGTTAGCAACTGTTCTGAAGCTGTGTGCAAGGTGGATAAAGAAATAATGGACAAGGAAACAGAAAGCACTTCTCTACACCTAGATGCAACCGTTAGAACTCTCTCTCAGGAAGCCGGGCGTGGTGGCATACATCTTTAATCCCAGCACACAGGAGGCAGAGGTAGGAGGACCTCTGTGAGTTTGAGGCCATCCTTAGACTACATAGTGAATTCCAGGTCAGCCTGGGCCAGAGTGAGACCCTACCTCGAAAAAACAAAAAACCAAAAACACTCTCCCATGGAAATGGGAAATTCAACAATGGTCACTTACAAATGGCAGTGGGGAAACACTCTGTGATGACATAAACTTTCATTTATATTATTCTTCTTATAATCAGGTTGCTTAACTTCATATTTTATACATTGAAACTCAGATTATTTTAGTGAACATATGTTAAATATTAGTGATGAGTACAATTATTTTGAAAATGCGTTTTCTTTTAAAAAAAATATTTTATTTGGGGGCTGGAGAGATGGCTTAGCAGTTAAGCGCTTGCCTGTGAAGCCTAAGGACCCCAGTTTGAGGGTCCATTCTCCAGGACCCACGTTAGCCAGATGCACAAGGGGGTGCATGCATCTGGAGTTCATTTGCAGTGGCTGGAGGCCCTGGCACACCCATTCTCTCTCTCTCTATCTACCTCTTTCTCAGTTACACTCAAATAAATAAATAAAAATGAACAAATTTTTAAAAAATATTTTTTATTTATTTATTTTAGAAACCGATATTTGAGAGATATACAGAAAGAGGCAGAGAGAGAAAGAGAATGGGTTTAACAAGGCCTCTAGCCACTTCAAACAAACTCCAGACACATGTGCCACCTTGTGTATCTGGCTTTATGTGGATCCTGGAGAGTCGAACCTACGTCCTTTGGCTTTGCAGACAAGCGCCTAAACTGCTAAGCCATCTCTCCAGCCAGAAAATGCATTTTCTATTATAAAACACTTGCTATATGTTTCTCAGAATGCCACACTTTGCAAATTGAGTGCCAACAGCTTAATGAGGCAGGAATGACTTTTGCCTCCATCCTTCAGAATTGAACGTGATGTTCCTCAATGATACATTGCTTGCCCATAGTTACATATCTTTAGGTGATGGGGATGTGATTTGAATATAGACCGTTTTGATTAAATACACCATAGTCTGAAATATATGCGGTCCATTAATAGAGTATGCTATTAAAGAAAATTAGTAAAAGAAACAGCTGTGCAATATAAGTTTCTAGTTTATGCAAGTTATTAGTGATTGTGAAGAATGCAAAATCTTCCAAAAAAGTGGAAACATTCCCAAGTATGAACTTTTCCTGTACCAATTTTTATTCACTTTTTGTGAAGAAAATAACACTATCCTTTCATTTTCTGAGTTAGGAACAAAATTAATCCTTTTACAAATAGAAATCTAAGTTGTAAATGTATATATTAAAGTTGTCAAACATGAGAAGCTCACTTAGAGATAAAATGAAGTGAATGAAATGTAAATTTCCAGCCAATTATTTCCATTAGAACTGGCCTAATATGGTGAGTTATTCTGTCAAGGAATGTCTGTCTTGTACTGCAACCAAATGGACCTAAAATTGTTTACTTAGAGTGGAATATGCACTGTGAACTCTAAATTCTGCATATTCATAGAATTCAGGGTTACTCCCTGATTTATGGAGGCTCCTAGGCCCACCTCTTTTCAGAAGCAAAAGGGGCTGTGCTGGATTGAAAGTGTTGTCATCTTGTATGCATCCAACACGCTTCCTTGGGGATCTGGTCCCAGGGCCAAAGGGAGGATGCGCAAAGGTGTCACCCTCAGCTCCTGGAGACCATCCAAAGGCAGTGTGACATGCAATCTACTTTTTCTTTACATTCACCTCCACACAAGTGGGCTTTCCCAGCCCCTAGACAAGTGCTTGAACAATTTTCATGAATGATCTGCTTGCTTAAACACTTAATCACTTAAAGTTAAAAAATAAAATGAAACAAAACAGCTAAGATTGTCAGTTTCTGTATGCAATGTGATCAGTCTCGGGTCTTTAACCTGCTTTCAAGATGCAAGACTCCCTCTTGGTTTGGGGTTCTTGGGAAAAAACCTTCCTGTGGAGATTGGAGATCCCTACATCACACAATACCTTGCATTCCCACTGGCCTGGCTCCTGGCCCAGTCCCTTCATCCTGAGTTCTTGCCCTGAAAAACCTGTCTAGAACACATGAATTCTTCTCAAATGGATCTGTCTCCTGAGTGTTGTATTCTAGGATCCTGCTCTCTAACCCACTTGGGAGAGCAGACCAGTTCACACACTGACCTTCCTCTGTCTCCTTCAAAAAGGCTATTCTGTCAGTATTTATCCTTGGGGATTCTGCATCTGGTGGGGACCCATGGTCTGAAACTCATCTCTTCAGGCTTCCCCACACTCAGGAAGGTAGATGCTGCATTCTGGCAAAGCTTTCTTCCTCTGTTCGTGGTCAGCCCTAATAGCGTCCATCTGCCCAGCAGTCTGGAACCCACAGAAGTAAGAACCACGTCTTCTCTCTAACCCCTCCTATAGCACCTACCACACATTTCCTTGGTACCAAATTCCTCCGCAAGTCATGTCCGGGTGAAAGTGGTTTGAGAAGAGTGTGCTATGAAACCTCCTCTCATAGCAGCAAGTTCCTGGTAGAGGCTGGAACTGAGCTCCAATTGTTGGATGGTGTGAAGGAGTTAGTTTCTTCTGCTCCTCCTCTCTCCCTCCCCCTCTGTGTGTGTGTGTGTGCATGTGGTGCATGAATGTGTGTGTGTGGAAGTCTGAGGAAGACATCAGGATTCCTCTTCATCTCAACTTCTGTTTTATTTCCTTAAGGCATAGTCTCTCAGTGAGCCCAGATTTCCTGTTTGTTGACTAGTGCCCTGTGTCTCCTCCCCTCTGCACTGGGGTTGCAGTGTGCAGCCACATCTGGCTTTTGATTTGGACGTAGGATTTCACACTCGGGCCCTTATTATTATGCAGCTAGTGCTCCTACCCACTGAGCTATCTCTCCAGTGCTATTTATTGATTTAGATTTGTATTACAGAAATTAATGCCTATTTCCGTATGCTTCCCACCTCGCAGCAGCTGTACCAATTAAAATGAAGTAAACAGATTTTATTATTATTATTATTATTGTTTTACTTTTGAAGGGAAGTGATATTTTTACATAGAATTCTTTCAAATAGTGCTGATCTTTATGAGTTTTATTATGCTCTATTTAGTGGGAAAGGTAAGTTTTAGATCATAGGACATGGTTCACATTAATGCCCTCTGCTTCTCCTCTGCTGCTTGTATATTTCACACAAGGCATCACAAGGTAAGAACTCAGGCATACAATGGGGAATCGACACCTAAGAATACAAATATGCAAGCCATGTCAAGGATTTTCTAAAACTTGGAGGTTAAGAGTCAGTGTTGCTCTGGGGCTTCTGGGAGATGCGGGATTGAAGATGAAGGATGAATTGAAACTCAGTGTTGGAGGGGATTCTAAACTGGCACCCTTCCCGTTCATATCCTCCCTACCACCAGAATAACAAAGGGTACCTAATGGTTACTTCAAGGAGACATGGGAGTATTCTCTTGGAAAAATTATACATGCTGTGGGAGCTAGGCTTCTGATATGGCAAAGGGCAGTATGAGTGATGTTCAAGTCATATAGGCTTATGTGGCCTTAGGGGAGGAAGGGGGCATCTCGCATGTTCACTCTGAAGGAAAATTGCCAGCCTGTATGCCCATCCCACTCTGAAATAAACTATAACTTGGGGCCAATTCACACTATGAAAAGAAGCTGTCACTGGGCTTTGCTTCCCCAAATATGATAAACTAGTAAGGATTACAGAGGAATTCCAGAGACTTACTGATTTCAAAAAGTGAGACCAAAATAGAAAAACAAATTATCTCTCAGAAGAAACAGAGATAATTTAAAAGCTAGAAGAGATTAAAAAGAAATAAGCAAAAACTTTAGGTCTGGTATTGAGAGGGATTTAGGAAAATCTTGAATTCATTAAATAAAAACTGAATGGTATGTGAAAGGATCAAAGAACAGGAAAATCTTTCTAGGCTTTAAAAATATAACTACCAAAGTGAAACGTTGGATACAATGACTGGGAAATTGTTAAGGAAATCACTCATAAGATAGAACATAAAGGGGCGAGACAGACACCATGAGATCAATGCAAGAGGAGCATAAGGGACAAATCCTGGAGACCCAGTGGTCATCCCTGGAGTCTCAGAAATGGAGTGAAGAGGGGCAAATTATCCTCAAAGTCCTGTGGAAGAAGTCCTCAGAGCTGAGGGGCACATGCCTTCATGGGAAGCTCCTTCTGCTTCAAATAGAAATCATTCCTGCCAGAATCTCAAAGCATCAACATAAAAAGAAGACCCTAAAGTTTATGGAGAGAAATGAAAGATTCCACCTGACTTAGTACAATTCTGGACAGTAGAAGCTCTGTGGGAGAGAAACATCAGCCTACCATGTGCATGCAGCAGGTTCCCCATTGTACAGGGAAAATCAAATGTTTCCAGGCATGCCTTTCCTCAGAAAACCCATCTTTTGTGCACATTGTCCTAGAAAGCCACTGCATTTGAAGGATGATCCCCAGCTGAGTAAAAATGTGAAAGAGGAAACGATATTCAAAAATGACATGCACCAGCCAGCAGAACAGTGAGGACAAGTGCCGAGAAGGATCCTGCAAGGCAGGACAGAAGCCAGAGAAGAGGAACTCAGCACGGGAAAGCTCAGCGTCAGAAGTGTTGACTTAAAACCCAGGCGTCTAAGTATTTTCAGTACCTAAAGGAGGAGAAGGGAGAGGGTGGCAGGTTTAGTTGCTGTTGGAGAAGAGAGGTTGTTGCACTCCACGGAGCTCCCCAAACCCAAATGTGAACAACAAAGACATCAGGGCTGAGCAGCTGTGGGGCTTTCTAGTTCCATCGCACCCCATCCCAGCGCTGTGCTCCAGAACAGTTTCATTAAAGCCAGTGAGAGTTTAATAAGAACTTGCTTCATGCCGGGTACTCTTCTAGGGGCTGGAAACTCACACATGAGCCACAGAGACCGAAACCCTGGTCCTCCTGTGGCTGGTAGTCTGACAGAGGTAAGCTGCTAGATGGCACCATGAGAGGAGAAAGGCCAGGCAGGCGGCAGGGATTAACATCATTCCAGCAGGTCTTTGAAATAAGGGAAGAAGAAAGCATATGGACTTCGCAAAGACTGCCTGAGGCAGAAGAGCAATGAGTCTTGCTAGGGTTAATGGGGAGCTCAGATCCCCAGAAAAAGACACGAGGTTAAAGTAGAATCAGTGTCAAGTTTTGATCACCTGAACTGACTCCGAAGCGGTAGGACCGCATGTGGAAAGTTTTATCCACATTAGTGCCCTTTCTATTGCTATAGCAAAATACCTTAATACAGTAACTTATAAAGGCAAGAGGGTTCCTTAGCTCACAGCATTAGAGGTTAAACTCCAACACTGGAGGCCTGTGCTGTGGTTCCTTTTGGCTCACTCACAGGGAGACAGATGGCATCATGATGATAGCACCTGGAAGGTGATGAGGTAGGAAGCTATAGAGACAGCAACCATGTTTTGCTCTTTTATGACAGCCCGTTCTCTCAACTATTCCAGGTCCCCAAAGAACTGCACTCCATTCTTCCGACGGCAGCTCTCGTAGTTACCTAGTTCTCCTACACTTCTGCTGGGCCTGTCCTTAAACTCACTGTCATCTTATCACTAGCGCACTGAGGACCATGTTTCTAGCATGGCACTTACTCTCAGGAGACAGACCTCATCCAAAGCACAGCAGTGACACACTACATTTTTTATTTAAGTAAGGGGCCATTTTTTCTTGAAACGAATAAACCATCTAGAAGCTTCTTTTCATTGGGGCAAAAAGAAATTAGTACTTATGACATCACAGACTGGAGGCAAGGTGAGGGTTTATAATTAAAAAAAGAGTTGATTAAAATAAGACTATTTCTGGGACTCAAACAATAAACCACATGTGGGGAACTTTACTTTTCCTTCTTTGAGAAATGGTTCACATGGTGAATTTCTCAGTGGCTTGCTGTCCCACTTTCTTTGGGGCTACAGATCATAGAGATGGCTAGTAGCAATAGGCTTCTAGTGGGAACTGCTTTTGTGAACAATTTAGTGTGGCAAAAGGAAGCCATAGGCTGAGAGCCGAGAGGCATGTGGCTGTGTGCTGATGGGCTCCCAGGACTGTGACTTCTGGGCTAGGCCCCAACACTCTTAAGTGGCGAAGCCTAGCTGACATTTGGGTAGGTGATGCATTTATCCCTTCATGTCACAGCTCTTTGCCTGTGCACTTAGTGGAGCCTTGAGTGAGGTGGTATATGTACATGGAAACACACATACTCGCTAAAAGTGACTAACATGGAATTATCTGAACTCTGTAGGTTAATCCTCAATGGATCTTTATTAATTGACAGTGAGCCAGGAACTGACTTTGGTACAAGAATCGAGTTCCTTGAGTTTGTTGCAATTAAGGGAAGCAGAACATTTGAATAAGTGCTCATGGGCCCCTTGAGGACAGCTAATGGGACCTCTGCACATTTCAGAGCTCCATACCATATCTATCAACAAATTTCATTAACAAGTGTTTTGTCTGACTATGGGAACCAAACTAGAAAGTGAAATTGTTACAGTCCATGAATAACAAAAAGTCATTGTTAACACCAAATGAAAGCGGGAATACAAAGAGATGCAGGATTAACCAATGACATGAGGAGAGAAAGGTTTCCTAGCCATGGTTTCTGGGATCCCAGCCCATCACACTGGGATGGCAAAGGGCATACAAAACAGCACACACAACAGCAGATGAGAAGTTAGAAAGACCATGGTAAGTTATGTCCCCCACAGACTGGCCCACCACCACCCAACGTTGAAGTTGTATGATAGTGAATTAAGTCACCTTTCAGGTCAGAGTCTTCATGGTCTAATCAACTTCTGGAAATGCCATCACAGGCACATCCAGAGGTATGCTTTACCAGTTTGATCAAGTTGACAATCAAGATTAGCCATCCCATCACACAGATTCTTTGTAAAGTGAATAAAATGATAGGAATTAGCAAAGAAAAAAACAGTTCTGTAGGGTATTGAAAATCTGTAAAAGAAAGCCTCTGCCCCCTCACTGCTGAGCCACACAATTCTTTGGGACAGGGTCTTTGTCTTTCTGCGGTGTCCATTGGCGAGTACACAGATACTTTGACAGCAGTCTGGAGAATGCTGCAGGTCCCCTGCAGAGTGGGAAGCCTATGCTTGCAGCCCGGGAAGTGAGAAATCATGAAACCAGACAACGCATGTTCCGCAGCATTTACAGAACATAAGCAGTGTGCTGTGGACCTTCCAAAGAACTCACAGTGCCTGGTTCCCAGGGGAGACCCAAGGAAGACCCTCAGTGACTTGGAGCAAGCAGTGGGTTTGAGGGGCCTTGCGGCTTCTGCTTCCCGTGAAAATATCTTCAAGAAGACCTGATAGCACTGATTTATGCCTGCTCGGTTTCTTGGATGGTCTCTGTGTGCTAGGTGCTGGGCCATTGCAGAGGTGGGGCCGATACCAGCCCTCAGGTGACGCTAATTTCCTGAAATTTCTCTGAGTTTCTGTCTTTCTCTCTCTATGTCATCTTAAGCTCAGTTGGCTAGAAGCAGAGAATGCCAGTCTTATACAGTGCCACAGTTATCCCTCATCTATCTTACTCTACTTGAGTTTCTATAATAAAATATCAAAAGCTTTATAAATTTCAAATAATGAAAAATGTTTTCACTTTGTATTATTAGATATGGTTATATTTTGTATGTAAACATCACATGTTGACACTATCCTTTTCCTCCTCCCTGCCCCTTTTCTGAAGAGGCCTTCCTCCTTGGGGTTGCAGGTCAACCCCATAGGGATTATGGATCATGCATTATGGGGGTAGGGGAGAAGCAATGTCTCTGTGGAAAACATCCCAATTTGTGGCTCTAACAATCTTTCTGCTCCCTTTTCTGCAAAATTCCCTGAGCCATGCTGGGAGTATTTTAAGTCTACTTCAGTGATGGGCACTTAGGAGCCTCTTGATGTCTGGTTATGTAGGTGTTGAGTGTCCTCAGTGTCTTTCTCCATCATCCTTGTGCTGATATCAGCTTAATTAAGAGAGCAGCATTGTTGTTCATTTCCCCAATTCCTCTGTGGTTTCAGCTGGGGCTGGGCTGGAGTGTGCTGGGTCATTTATCTCCTGAAGTCCAGTTCCCATCTGAAAACGAGAAATAGATTCCCCAACCGAGAGTGAAGTCAGTGCCAGTTAAATGGGATAAGTATTATTAATTTAAAGGGAATTAAAAGGATTTAGACATTCTTAGAGTGTAAGGTTAGTGGGAGCTTGACAATGGAAAGCAGAATCCTTATCTGCATATGACTCTGACTTGTTTCCCAGTTCCAGATATGGTTGGTTTCCTTTCCACTGAGCAGATCTGTTAGCCAATCCAAGAGCAGCTGGTTACCTATCATGGCTGTGTGCCTCTGTTGCACTTGTGTAAGCATCAAGTCGGGTGGTTTGCTTCTGAGTTGCTTAGACTTTGAGTTGCTTGGGCAGGTGTTGGCCACTTTCCCCTGGTAGCTCTTGTAGCACCTTCCAGCACTAGATGGGCTAATTGTCTGGGGACAGCTCTCCTCCAGATTCCAATCAGATCTCTCCATGGTCCATGCCAACAACAATTGGTGTCTTCAGCAGTAGGGTCTTGCCATTAACCTCTAGTGGGTAATCAAGTGCTCAGACAGAAGTTTAAAACAATGAAAATTTACTCCTTACAGTTCTACAGGCTAATAAATGCCAAGAGCAAAGTAACAATATATTTCACATCTGCTTTCTGGTTCACGAGTAACACCTGGCAGATAGAATGGACCAGTGATCTCTATAGTACCTCTTTTATAGAGATAAAAATCCCACTCATGAATGATGTGCACCCCCTCCCCCCAGTTTCTTACAACTCACATTGGGAAATGAGGTTTTAACCGCAGAACTTTGGAACAATGCCTTTGTTTGCAGTGGTTAGTTAACCTGTCTCTGTTCACATCCTACAAATGATGTCCCCTCAAGGTTGATGGCCTTCTCAGACATTTGTAGCATTTGTTCTCTTCTGTAACTTCTTATACTAGAGAAGCACACTTGATGTTGCTTGGGCATTATCCCAAATGATGTTTTAGCAATTGTTACTTGTATAAAGACAATATTTGTAAATATGGGGTTGATTTTCACTGTAAATTGGTATCTTCTGTTGTGTATATTAGGAAGTTAACATTTTAAGAGGAAAGCTGGCATTCCAATGATAAGTACACAGACACAACCCAGAAATTAACTGGACTGTAATATGTGCATGTCCATACACAGATGATAAAGCTTTTAGCAGGAAAGGAATCAGAAAGAAAATCTTCCTCAAATCTATGATTTATAAAACAATAAAATTCATCTTTTCAAGTCATCTTATATATGCCATATTTTATGTTGAGCAAAATAGTAAAAATCAATAAAATATTGATGCAAAGAACAGTTCATAAATGTAAATATAGAGAATGATGGATTTATGAGGCTACCTATTCATCATTTCCTCCCTGTACATTTTGGGAGTTAGTAGTGTCTTTATCTTATGGAATTACCATGAAGGCCTCTCTGTAGGTGTTAGTGAAACATAAAATTCCTACACAGAGATAACACATTTTAAATTTGAGCTTTGGCATTAAATGTCTAGCTTCCTAAGGGGAATTTGATTAACTTATGTATGAGATTGCTAAAGCAATCTTAATAAAAAAGTCTTTTGCTTAGAATGCAGTTACAAAATATCATTGATCATATATATGTCAAACATATTGAAATTTGTAGAAAATAAAAAAAAAAAACTGGGCTGGAGAGATGGCTTAGCAGTTAAGATGCTTGCCTGCGAAGCCCTTAAGGACCCGTGTTCAACTCTCCAGATCCCACATAAGCCAGACACACAAAGGTGAGGCAAGTGTAAGTTCGTATTAGGTGGTGCAAGCATCTAGAGTTTGATTGCACTGTCTGAGGCCCTGGTGCACCAACTTTCTCTCTCTCTAAAAATAAAATAAGATCAGTAACATGAAATAAAAACCCTGCCTGCTGATTCCCCATTTTCTCAGACTGAAATTCTTCTCTATGCCCTGATGTGTTCTCTTATGGCCTGGGCAGAACCCGTTTCCTCTAAAGCCAACAGGAAAACGGCTTTGCCCTCCAGCACTTTGGCAGGCTGTTGAGAATCCCCGTGGACACCCCATCTATCTGTCCTATTTATAGTTCAGCATATCAAAAACAATAAAAGAGACTACAGCCACCTTGTTCTGAATTCTTTCCATGGAAATATCCATATTTGTCTTTAGTAATTAGATCTGGAAGCCAGATTGCAGATGTACCGTTCAAGTATTGTCCTGGTGGGGTATTGAGAAGCAGCTGTTCGGAAGTCAAATGCATTTTATATTCCCTTGTTGATAAAGAAGAGTATCTCTCTGAATGTGAGGCTTGCCATTAAAGCTGAGGGAAGTGACTAATTAATAAAGCACCAAGGTGTAGTCTGCTACGCACCAGCAGTTAACTAGGACAATGAGAACAGAACAATGAATCAAACTCGTGGTACCCTCCAGCCAGAGAGGAGACGGTTTCAAATAAATTCTAAATGCAAGGCCCCTCCCAGGTAAAAATTCACCTTCACCTTCACATAGTGAACTTCCTTTACATACTGATGTTCTAACACTTTAATCACACGTCTGAAATCTAATTATGTTGCCCTGTGCAAAAGCTTAATTCCAAATCTTCCCCCATTTTATTCTGCCCCATTTTTATTAAGCAAGTTGTGTGGTATCATTGGTAGAGAATCTCTTGGAGCCCTTTGACCAGGCCCAGATATTTGAGAAGGTATTAGAGAATTCATGAGACACTCCTGACTGATGTAGCACTAATTCCCTTGCTTTACTATGGAGCACTGGGCCGCCCTCCTCAAAGCAGCTACTCCTCTGAATCTTGCTTCCCCAGACATTACACTTGAGGGGGCTCCAAAGTCCTTTTGCAAAGACCTATGGAAGGGAAGGAGGCAGGAAGAGACAAAACACACCCTGAGGTCTATACACATGGGCATAGTCTGCCAAGTCGCAGTTTCCCAGCAAGAGGCTAATTGCAACACATGCTCGAGGTGAAACCCCATCTCCTTTCCCTGCTCTGAAGGACACACCACTACCTTTTCCTGCAAACGTCAAAATCTAAACTTCCCTCTAAGAAGAGCTGCCCCCGTACACATTTAGGAATGGATCTTTCCAGGGATGTCCAGACACTCCGCCTGGGGGGCCAGACCTAAACGTGCACTTAGGGTGCTATGTCCTGTCCCAGATCTGTCACTCTGAGCCCTGACAATCAGAACAGGGCTGCTTCTGAGAGACAGAGCATGCACTTTGGATGTCCCTGGAACCACTGCCAAAGGCCCGGTCTGCAGAGCGCCTCTTGCGGCATCAGTCTTCTGTAGAAGTCTCAGAGATAAATGCAACGCAGATCCCCCAGGGTCAATTTTCCCTTACATATATGTACTGTGACAGTGGAAGGACCCAAGACACCTGCCTCCTCAAACTCACTTAAGAAACAAGAAAATCACAGCGAAATTGGGCCGGCCTAAGCAGATATTAAAACCTAGCTCAGTAATGGAAATGCGCTCCTCTGCTCCCTGCAAATGACTCTACCCCCAGGTAGCCTGCCTTGCAGATCCTCTGAGGCCCCTGTTCTGAACCTGGCCACGTAGCCCTAAGGTCAGACTTGGCTACAGCTGGAGAATGCTCATAAGTTTCCACAGCCAGCGCAGCACGGACATGCTCAGCACCTGCCACGGCTCACCTGCATCCAGTGACACCCCGGCCTGTGCCTTGTTGAGGTCATCTCTATTAGCTGAGTAAGTCAGGGGTGATCGTGGCATTAATGTGTTTGCATCCTACACTCAAGATGGGTGTTTACGTGGAAGTCACTCCATGACCAGATACATATTCACAGCTACACTGAAAATGTCTGTCTTCTCAGCCAGACCAGCACCTAGAGCTTCACCTGGAAGCTAGTTAGAAATGCGCAGCCTCAGACCTGCAGACATACTGAGCGAGAACCTGGAATTTCAATCAAGGCATTCATATGCGCGTAACACGGTGAGAAACACTGAAATACCTGGAGAGTGCATCTGGAGCTGCTCTGTACCTGCCTTGGGGAGCGAAAGCAGACATCAGGGACAGCATCACGCCTTCACCACTCTCCTAGCGTGCCTCACTTTCGGTGGCATCCCCGACAAACAGCTCCCATTGGCTCTTCATTAAGTCAGAGCTGGGCCCGAGTTCTGGTGTGATCCACCACCCATTGCACGGCAGAAAATAAAAATCGAAGTGAAAATTGAACACTTAAGAATGCAGTATCAGACTTCACATGACTTGTGTTCCAACCCCACTCCTTCCCTTCCAAATGCCTGTCTGCCACAGAAAGAACTGAACAAAAGAAGTCTGTTTGCCTAAAAGCTTGGGAAGGAAAACGGTGCTTCGAAAGATCAGGATTGATCAAGGGACCTTTGTTTTATGAGGGATGCAATCCCATGGGCACAGTGACTGTGGTATCATGACCAGTGTGTTGGCTGTTGAATCCTCACTGAAAAGTGCTTGAATCACAGTCGATGACAGTATTCATTTGGTAGAGAAGGTGGGGAGGGTTAATGATTAGAGACCATTGTATTGGATACCTAGTCAAGAAGATGCTTTCTACACTACCCAAGACTAAATGAGCATCCAGGTTTTTAGTGATCTTCCCAAAGCTGTACTAATGATAAAATATTAAAAGAATCTAGGATTTATGAAGGAGATGAAACGGGAGGGAATTTTTTCTTCCCTAAAACTGAGTTATCATCAAATCATTTTATATTATCACTTTGAAATTATATGGTTACAAAGTACTTTTATCATTGAATACATATAAATTAATAATCTCCTTCCAAATTTTGATCTAAAATGTCTCTTATTGTCTATGGAAAAAGCATCCACATATTGATAAGCATATAAAATATGCTGTCAAAGGAATGCAGTGAATTAGTGCTCATTTGCAGATGAAATTCAGGTCATGAATGTAGCCTAGAGGAGATGGCTAATATTCTAGAACCCTTTAAAGAAGGGACAGGGATGTTTCAGAATGCTTTAAACACACACACACACACACACACACACACACACACACACACACACACACAAAGTGAGTGAGAGAGAGAGAATATTCTATAACCCTTTAAAGAAGGAACAGGACTATTTCAGAACGCTTTAAACACACGCACACAGAGAAAATGCAGTGGAATTAAACACTTAAGATTGATTTTGAAATAACATGGGATAGAAAGTATATTTTTGAATTTTGATTTGAGCACGAAGCAGCCATAAGAAATGAACAGATTTCTCTTTTTGTTTTGGTTTGCTCTGCTTTTGAGATAATAACCCACTGTAGCCCAGACTGGCCTCAAACTCACAACAGTCCTCCTGCCTCCACCTCCCCAGTGCTGGGCTACAAGCAAAAGCCACCACTGTGAGCTGGTAGGCTCATTTCTTTATGTATTTTCCCAAAGCAGCAGCATAAATTTCCTCATAGTGAGCTTTTCATGGAATCAGATGTACAATGAGGTTTGTCTCAGTTCTAAGATGTACTATAACTTATTCACATACCTAGTATACATGAAGGATATTATTCCCAATTGGTCTTTTTTTGTATTTTGAAAACTGATCATATGCAGATATTACATTTCCTCCTATAATTTAATGCTACTAAGACATCAAGTAGCATTTCTTTTCTCCTGAGAGAGAAGTGTAAGACTTACATTGCACAAAAATTATCAGAAAACTATCCATAGCATAGAATTATATTTCAAAGTTACTTCTCCAAATTCTTGGAAATCAGAAAGGTTATCTTAGAAAGTACTTGATTTCTTTTTCAAATCTGAAGATGTGTGTTCTGTGGCTCCATCTCTCCTTGAATTTGCAAGCCACGGCTGCCCGCACGGGCGTGGTCACTGACCGCGGAGGAGCTGCTCTGCATAAGCCCCACTTCCCAGGCCTCCCGCTGGAAGAATGCGTGAACCATCATCTCTTCCTTCTTGACTTGAGGAATTGGGATGAAAAGGCTTTGGTTCTTTATGTTGGTTCACTCAAGTGATTAGAGACAGACCTGGGGCAAAATTTATTTCTAATTCCTACTTTGCTTGGCAAAAGTGATACCTCAAAGACAGTAAAATTGCAAAGTTCTATCGGTACTACTGCTGCTTTCATCGTTTTTTTTAAATAGAGTTATTTATTTATTTATTTGGTTTTTTAAGGTAGGTTCTCACTCTAGCTCAGGCTGACCTGAACTTCACTATGAAGTTTCAGGGTGGCCTCGAACTCACAGAGATCCTCCTATCTCTGCCTCCTGACTGCTGAGATTAAAGGCGTGCCCACCACACCCAATAGTTTTTTTAATTTTTTAAAGTTTTTATTTATTTATTTATTTTGAGAGATAGAAAGAGAATATGGGCATGCCAGCACCTCCAGACACTGCAAACAAACTCCAGACACAAGCACCACCTTGTGCATCTGGCTCATGTCAATCCTGGGGAATGGATTCTTTGGCTTAGCAGGCAAGTACCTTAACCAGTAAGCAATTTTCCCATCCCTGTGTCAAAGTTTTGAATGTTACACATCAACATCCCCAAGCCATCTTTCATGTTCAGAGAACCCTGATGCCAGGCACCTACATAGGGATTGTACATACAAATGCCATCTGTTATAAAATGATGCCAACACAGAAGCATGGGATGTATGAGGTCTGTGCCTCTCTAATACCCAAGTCCACCAAATCTCCAAGCCTTTAGAGTCCTTGAGGTTCACTGTGCCCCAAACCAAACTTCTTAACACCCAATGCAATGCAGAGGGGCTGCTTGGGTTCTGAACCATCTTATCATCCATCCAAATCGGCTCCAACAGCAGTGAAGAGAGGGCTGATGGCTCAAAATTCCCGTAACAAATGGTACCTCTGTTAGAGCAGCAGCTGCAAAACCTGGCCCCATGTTAACGTGCAGGCTCTCCTCTGACTTGTTAGACCCCTGGAAGGCATGATTGGCATGAGGGGGATTATAACACACAGTAACCTTTCTGCGTCACAAATTCTCTTTGACCTGTAAGCCAAGGTCAAATTTTAGGTGTGAGTATTCAAACAAGTAAGGATTTTCAGCTACTAAATTATGTAGCCTCTGACTTTGCCACATGAGGAGGAGAAATAAGAAGAGGATAAAAAACACTTGATAGAATTGATGCTGGAATTGTTATGTAAATGGGTCATTAACGCTCTGTATACACACATTATTCCTTGTAGAATGCATGTCTGAATTGGCAGTGGAAGCTTGGGTAAACTGGTATGGTGTTCTCTTTGATACATTGTATTTGGGTTACATTTTGTCACTCTTCAGCTCTGAGCCCCAGGTTGATTAAGGTCAAGTTCTCAGAATTATTTTCTGCAAATGTAATTGGAAAAACTACTTGGCCTTGACATCTATGACAGTTTGGACAAAGCCAAAATTTCCCCCAGTACTTTTATTGTTATGAAAGCATGGTTCCAGTACCTGGCAAAAGAGATAAGTGCTCAAGAGAGGCCCCTGTCAGTCCAGCATGGTGCTTAGGACTTATTGCTAAGCAGGCCATGATGTTGAAAGGAAATGTCAAAGACAAGTCCGTCTGCTTTGAATTTGAGTCATGAGATGTATATGGCATCTAGAGAAATTCTGGTGCCTATTCCCAGTAGCAGTTGTATGCAAATCTGTTTCTTCAAATTGCCCCAGACAAAGTAGGTCTTGTCAGCATAGCTCTGATGATGCTGTTCTTTTCATGAGCAAGTGTGGTAGAAGACCCTGTAGCCTTTGACACCCTGGTCTCTCTTCTTTTCCACAGCTCTTTCTGTCTCTTTAGCCAATAACTGGGTTCAACCACGTAGTCTTTAAAACTGTCCACGGTGGACGAAGAAGAGTAAACAGTGCTCCTTTGAGAAAGACTTTCTTGTTTAGTGCTCTGTGTGATGCTTAATTGTGGAACTTAGTTTTACAGAAAAATAAAATAATCCTATAGTTTAACCAGCATGTTGCCAATAGAATAAAAATACATAGCATACTGTCCAAATATTTCATAATACCTTAATTACATTTTTGTCAATTTCAGCACACTAAGAGTATGATATTTGCCAAGTGTGCCTAAAGATTCTTGCTCCTTGCCTAGCTCCCTTGATCATCATCTTGATTAATGGAACTCTATTTTCTGATACCAAGTAAATACTCATAACAAGCATTTTCACCTATGTCCTGAAATTCTCTCACCATTTAAAAGTTTTTCACTTCTCCTCATTGTGCATCACTAGGTACTTTTTAAGCTGTTGGGTTTTGTTTGGTGAGAGATAAAATAAAAGGAATGGTGATAAAGTTACCACCCCAAGTTTGCCCAGTTAATTTTTTTATTTAACTACACAGCATTTGGCTGTAATAATTGTCCAGTTTTTACAGTTCTGGGTTCTTAGCAGTATCACCTAGCCCTTCAGAAAGAAGAACCAACAGGAACTCAAGGCATGCTGTACTTAAATATGTTCCTGGAAAATGTAAGCTGGAGATGATATGCAGTGGGATGTTGGCATTTGATAAATCATATGCAATGAATGTAATTATGCAAAACAGTCATTTCATATCTATCATTCATTGCACTGCTATCGAAATCAGAAATTATTTAATTACTGGCAAAGGAAAAGGTAGCGATTGCCTGCTCTGCTCCTCTCCTTCCTTCCTGGTAATACTCAGTGCTTTCTCGAACACTTAATCCATAGAGCTCCCTACACTGCCCCCCATCACTCTGATGGGCTCTTTCATGCTTATTTACATTTAAGGCGGCCTGTGCTATATTTGTCAGCAAAGCATTTATCTGTCAGCAATTTAAAAACTTTCCAGTGGCTTTGTCCTTAAGTGCACTTTGGTTGTGTGATTTTGAGAAAGCAGCCCTGTCACTCAGTACTTGAAGACCTTTGGTTTTCCAGTGGTCTTCACAGCAGGCTGGGGCAGGTGGGATGGAGGCTGAGCTGTTCAGTCTTTTTTCAGGGTCAAGGGGAGTTCCATTACTGTAGGATGAATGAAGTCCTCCAGACCAGGGCTATTGCAAGGTGGTTGGCTATTAACTCAAGGTATCAGGTAGGCATCACCTGGGTTCAGAGCCATTGCTGTAGCCAACTGCAGTCTCCTTTGGCCCTGACTGACTCACAGCACTTCTCTTGTTGCCCCAAGTCCAGCTCATGACCCAGTTTTGCTGACATTTCCCCTGATGTCAGTGCTTAGTCATGCCTCCTTTACTGCCTGTCAGCTCAGAGTCAGAGCCCTTGGAGAAGTATCTCCTCATGCAGGGCACTTCCTTCTTTCAGACACTTTATCATGGTCCTCTGGTCTTGGTCTTGAGCATTGTTTCAATGCAACACCTTTCCCTGCTATGCAATGAGGTCACAAATATTCACAAATACTAGACAAGCAAACCATATATATGTCCTCAATGTATAAACAAGCCAGGGAATGACAACCATGTGTACCTTTCCCAAGGAAACACAGACTAAGTGCACCCACTTCTGTCGGAAGAATCAGCACAGGAGACCACAGCTCAGAAACGTCATTCTTTAAGATGTGATCATGAGGACTTAGGCTAGGCTCCATCCAGACCTTTTGTTCCAGCCATTGTCTAGAAAAAAACTGCTGATGATAACAATCCCAGTTGTTCTCAGGAGTGGACATCAAAATAGCTTATTGTGGCATATTCATTTGTCCATCATCTAAAGTAATTACTGCCATGCCCAGTCATAATGACGCCAGGACAGTGGGAAACGTGGTCTTGAGGATTATCTGTCTGTCGGAGTCCTCGGTGACGAGCCGAGTTTCATTGCTAGGCTGTGAGGGGGAAGGGAAGATGTGCCAGTGGTCCTGTTCAGTGTGGATTTATCGCAGAGACACGATCGTCCTTACGGTGACACCAGCCTTGGGCGCAGAGTGAGGCGGCTGCCTGCTGCCGATAAGTCGATTAGCCCGACGTGTGGTTGCTGTTTCGGTTATTCATTTGGGTTTTTTGCACATTCCAATCACTGTGCCCCTCCATTCAAATGTTCTTGGATACAGTGCTGTCAGGATGTTCGCTGAGACTGAGTATATTTGTGTTCACTCATTGCAGCTGGGTCCCGAGCCTCCTACAGTAGCCAGCATGGGCACCTGGGCCCCGAGCTGCGGGCCTTGCAGTCCCCAGAGCACCACATAGACCCCATCTATGAAGACCGTGTGTATCAGAAGCCCCCCATGAGGAGTCTCAGCCAGAGCCAGGGGGACCCTCTGCCGCCAGCACACACCGGCACCTTCCGCACGAGCACAGGTGCGTATGTGCCGCCCGTTCGCAGCCGTCCCCAGGGCGAGGGCGCCTTGGTGGTGAAGCATCGTGTCTGAATGAGAGGTGTGTGCGCGTGTGTGTATTTGCACATACTTGCCTGCCCCCCCCCAACCCTTCTGAATGGATTATGCTATCAGTCAGTGTCTGTGACAAACAGAATCACCACGTGACTCCGGATTACCTGTCTGGATATACTGTGCAGGATGGAACTACAAAGAGAGGTGTAAGCTTATTTCATCAAGCAGAAAATCTGAAACAGTACTAATGTTTCTTATATCTTTATTAATTTATCCAGGGAATGTAAATATGAAGGGAAAAACTGGTATAATGCCTTCCATGAAATACAGTACTGTGGAAAGTGCCTTTTAACAGTGTAGCCCACCTACTTGGCAAGCATACATTTCTGCAAGTGTAGCTGGTCTTGGAAGATAAATGTAGAACTTGTTTCATACACATGAGTCATGCAAGTTACTGAGGTTGGGGGTAGGGAGATTGGTTAGTGGTTAAGAGCGCTTGCTGCTGAAGCACGAGAGCCTCTCGGCTGGAGAATACCAAGTTTGCCTCCCCGCAACCACTGTACAAAGCAGAGTGTGACCACATCTGTAAGCCCAGTCCACAGGGTCAGAGACCAGAGAATGGCTGGGGCTCATTGAAGGGCAGCAGGTTCACATTCAGAGAGAAACCCCATCTCAAGGAAGCACAGCCATGAGAGGGAGAGGAAGATGGCCAGCATTCTCCTCTGGCCTCTGCACAGGAGCACGGAGGGCGTGCATCTGCACACACACGTGCATAAAGCACATGCCAGACCCACATCACACCACACACATGCTTCCACACACACAGGTGCCATAGTAATTGCTAAAATTGGGTTCTTGCCATCACTGACTTGATCCACTGTTTAAGTAAATATTTGGAATTGTACCCAACCACAGGACACATGAAAGATAAGTGTTTCTGTCAACATGTATCCATTGGTAAAATGTCCTATGTCATGACGGCATGGCTAAATCCCTTAATGATAAAAACAGAAAATATAGGGCTGGAGAGATGGCTTAGTAGTTAAGACACTTTCTTGCAAAGCCTAAGGACCCAGGCTTGAATCCCAAGTACCCATGAAAGCCAGATGTACAAAGTGGCGCACATGTATGGAGTTCCTTTGCAATGACTATAGAGGCCCTGGCATGCCCAGTCTCTCTCTCTCTCTCTCTCATCTATTTTCCTCTTTCTCTCTCAAATAAATAAAAAATTAAGAAATACTAAAACGAACAGAAAATTTAAAACATGTTAAGAGTTTCACATGTAATAAAACCTCACACTCCTGGGCGAACGGCAGGGTGGTACAGCTGGTGTGTGGCCCACGCAGCAGGCGCCCTCTTCCCTGCCCCACCCGCCCGCCCGTGGGCATGGGAGGGTGGGGCAGCTGATATTCTCATCTACAGCCTGGCTCGGGTCTCTGCAGCCTCCGAGTGTCCTAACTTCTAGTGACCACTAAGTGCACTGCAGCAATTTTGCTAAACTGCATTATGATACTAAATTATATGTTTTAAAATGGAGGCAAGCTAAGCTGCTTTCAGAGTTGATTATTCGTATTTAAATTTCAGTATTTCATTGCATCATAAGAATAAAAGGACAAAATACCATTTCATTTTTGACATCATAAATGTCATTCAATGTTAATAATACACATTTTGATTTAGATGAGAAAGAATGCCCATTTGTTCTTGTCAGATTTTCCTGACTCTCACTCAGCTAAATCCACTGCTCTCTAGAACTGGACCACTTGAATATTTAATTTTTGTGTGTTATCAACTTACGTGAGTTTATTTCCATGTGCCTCCTCATAAAATAAGGGGTAGCAACCTCCATGACATTTAATACCCAATTTGAATAAAAATGGCAACCAATGTTGTCCTCTGTTCCATGTTTATGCACTCCTCAGAATACTTCTTGTTAATGAACTTCTGGAGGTTTGTTGAAAATATTAGCTACAGTAACAGAGGATGTTCTCCACAGACATGGCGTTAGACACTGACCAGAGTCAAAGCTCGTTAGAGCAGGAAGGAAGGCAGCCAGGACCTCAGCACTAGAGGAGACTTCTAGCACGCTCTGCCCGCCAAGGCTCAGGGGACACTGTGGAGCAGAAAGGATGTGGCAGCCGTGGGGTGGGAAGACATACTGTCCTGCCCACGGGAACTGACTGGTACATTCATGACCCCACAGTGACTACCAATATCCCCACAAGTGGAATGGAGCCAGGAGGAAGGAGATAACAGGAATAGCGCCAATGGGAATACAGCCAATTTGTAGTATGTTCATATATTAAAGCTCCCAATAAAGTGGGCTGGAGGGATGGCTTAGTGGTTAAGGTGTTTGCCTGCAAAGGCAAAGCACCCAGGTTCAATTCCCCAGGTCCCACGATAGACAGAGGCACAAGGGGGCGCACTTGTCTAGAGTTTGTTTGCAGTAGCTGGAGGCCCTGGCATGCCCATTCTCTCTCTCTTCTCCCCTCTTTCTCTGTCAAATAAATAAATAAAAATAAGATACTTAAAAGCTCCCAATAAAGTGTTTTTGTGAAGTGAACCCAAACAACAGAAACACAGTCATTCATTTATTTCCCATTATAGACAGGGAAGGTGTTATCACAAAAGAGCATGAGACCAGTATCTTCTCTAAGCCTAGGGTCAGGAGACAATGGCCCACAGGCCAAATGTAGCTTACTACCTATTTTCATAATACTCATGAGGTAATAATGATTGTCATGTGTTTAAATAATGAAGGGGGGCTGGAGAGATGGCTTAGCAGTTAAGGCACATGCCTGCAAAGCCTAAGCACCCAGGTTGGATTCTCCAGGTCCCACGTAAGCCAGCTGCACATGTTGGTGCATGCATCTGGAGTTCGTTTGCAGTGGCTAGAGGCCGGGCACACCCACTATCACTCTCTCTCTCCCCTCTCCCTCTCACTCTGTCTCTAATAAATAAGTAACTATAACACTATCTTTTAAAAAGCTTAAAAATTATGGAGGATAACCAGGCATGGTGGCATACGCCTTTAATGCCAGCACTCAGGAGGGAAGAGGTAGAAGGATTGCCGTGAGTTCGAGGCCACCCTGAGACTACATAGTGAATTCCAGGTCAGCCTGGGCTAGAGTGAGACCCTACCTCGGAAACAAAAGAAAAAACATTATGGAGGATAAAAGCTTAATAATGCTCTGTGATGTGATAGTGACATGAAATTCACATTTCAGTGTCCATGAATAAAGCTCCTCCCCACCCCACCCCCGCCAACGTTTGCTTTGGCCCTGCAGGGACAGAGTTGAGAGACTGTGACAGATACCATGTGGTTGACAAAATTAGGGGTATTCATTCTCTGACCCTTTTCAGGAGAAGTTTGTAGTCCTGTTCGAGCTACCAGTGCAGCTTGTCCTGAGCAAAAAGTGCTTTTCTTCTTCCTCTGAGGGCAGGCAAATATTCTGGAAATATTTCTAGATCCTTCCCTAAGTCCACTCATGGCCAAGAGCTGACAAGATGTGACATTCAGAAGTCTAAGGCCTCATAGCAACTGCAGTTTGGAACTTGAGGAAGTTTTGAGAGGACATGTGATAAAGAGAGTATCTTGTAAGTTTCTAGAAGTGCTTGTGGAAAAATAGTAAAGGAGAATCCACAAGATGTATGCCCACACCTGCCCAGGAGGCCCATGTCTGCATTTGACTGGCCTAATTTCCCCAAATTTTACCAACACCAGAAACTGTTGTCAGAATCTGCATGTTTGAGAGGATGCCTTTAGTATGTGTATACATTTTGTGTGCATAGAATATACTTTATCATTTAATATTTAAATATATCTAGTTAGCATATACCTAAAGATAGAAATTACAGAAAGTAAAGGTTAAAAAAATAAGTATAAGGAAATATTCTAAGGTCATTTTCCCATATCTGAGGTCATTTTTCACATACACTGTATTGTTCAAACCTCCACAAAGGATTGCACAGGGACCGCGTTTGAAGAAGTCTCCACAGTGACAGCAAATGCTCTGGACCCTTGGGAGAAGGGGCCACATTCTAAGGAGTCCTACTCCTAGTTGCTGCCCCTTCACACAGAGTTGTAGCTGAGGTGACATAACCATGCAGCCTTCCCTTGTCTTTGGTGATAAACCTCCAGCTGGGGCTTTCCAGCTCAGTCTCCAAAGTGTTTCAAACAATACCACAGGAAGCCTAAAAGCCAGTCACTTTCCACCAGGGTCCACTTGCTCACAGGTAAGATGGCTTCACAATTACAAATAATCAGGTATGTTAAGGAGGTCAGGTGTTCAGACAAGAACCAAGTACGTGTCACGTCTTCACTGCCTTCACTGGGGGCAGAGGTCAGGTGCTCAGACAAGAACCAAGTACCTGTCACATCTTCACTGCCTTCACTGGGGGACAGAGGTCAGGTGCTCAGACAAGAACCAAGTACCTGTCACATCTTCACTGCCTTCACCTGCGGGCAGCTCTTACAGCCTTGCGCGTACTCACTCATCTCCTCCACCAGCAACTGCTACCCTGGCTTGATGCTCAACTTCTAGATCAGAAAACTGAAGCACAGAGATGTTGAGTAATCTGCCCAACGCCATGTAGGTTCTGTGGAACCAGCCATTCAGACATCACATTGAGGCAGTCTTGTCCCAGATCCCAGGCTGGTCTGATGCAGCATTTGTATATATCATCATCCAAAAGCAAAATAAATGTATCTTTATTTTAAACTATGGAGCTCAATGGCTCTGTATACTCTGCTACTCAAATGTCGGTTGAAGAAACATGTGCTGGATACCCTGGCACATGTGAACACGTTTAAAATCCACTCCTTGCCTTTGAGTACATCTCATTTAGTTTTAAACATAGGATAAGCTAACCAGCGGTGGAGAGAAGTGTCTCAAACTATAAATAGATCTTCCAGACAGAATATTAATAAGATCACTTAACAATACATGCTGTCTTGTCTTTGCTGGGTAATATGTAACTCAACATGATCCTGACCACAAAATGAGGGTTCTAGCTGTTCACTGTGCTCCTGCTCTCTGAAGGAGGCATCTCCTAGTTTTAGGGAGGAGTGAGCGTGGCAAACATGTGCTTGAATCTCCATGCACCCTTGCCTGCTCAGCGCCATAGCCCTTTGATCCACCATCCTTGTCTCCTGGGCGTTGCCCTTGGTTCCATAGCAGCTCTTATCCATGGCGTGTTGACCTCATCCATGGGCCAGCCTTGGCCCCAGAACGCCACCACTACAGCTAACCCAAGCGACAGGGTACTGTTGAACAGAGTTTTACAGGGAAATGACTGAACCAAAAATGCCTTCAGTGTCTCACCGTCTACAAGCCTGCAGTGGTGGAGAGATGATGAGTAAGGCTTAGGCATGTTCACCCTCTGACAACAACGCCCCTGAGTCCGTGCCCATGAGGTCTCTAGCTTGCAGGTCATGTGGTCAGATGGTTCAGGAGATGGTGAAACACACACACTGGCCACTAGTCACAGAACAGTCACGTGAGTCATGTGAAGCTGAGCAGGTGCACAGTCCTCTGAGGCTGAATAGGAAGCTT
The DNA here is from genome assembly GCF_020740685.1 of Jaculus jaculus. Lineage (NCBI taxonomy): Eukaryota > Metazoa > Chordata > Mammalia > Rodentia > Dipodidae > Jaculus > Jaculus jaculus. Next base: position 91,118,905 of record NC_059114.1, read on the forward strand.
GGTCTGAAGGAACTCCCCCCCACACCTGCTACAGACCCACCTTCAACACTGCCATGCTGAGGTGCCCTCACCCCTGCGGGACAGGACCCACAGCCCTTATTCGTCACTCTGCGAACCGCCCTGCATATGCTGTGAGATAAAGCAGGAAAGCAAAGCGGCTGTCCCTCCCTAAAGACAGCAGTGACGCCCTGGAACCAGCACGGTGCTGCCGAGACCTAGCAGCCACAAGGGAAGACGGACCACTCTGAAGCACAGGGAACCTTCGCCAGCAACTGCCAGGGATTCTGTAGTCCAGACAGGACAGCCTTCCTCAGAGAACCAATAGGTGGTGGTGAGCTGGTGACAGAGAAGAAGGTGCCCTCCCAGAATGGGGGCAGGACCGTTCGGACCTCGGCAGCAAGGCAGATGGCGTGGCCGAGACCATCGTGCCCATGCCTGCACACCCACCACCTGCACAGTGCCATCCCGCCCCTGCGCAGGTCTGTGGTCTGTTCAGATGAACACACATGTCTTCTCAGACGAGGCTGTTAGGCCAGCACATACACGAGCCATGGAAGCTTCTGTTAAATACACACAGGTAGTTTGTATTTCCTACACATGCATATGAATGACTACGAAGCTTAAAGTCATTTGACCAACACGAATGTGTAGCTTGGACCCCGAACGCGACCTTACTTGGCTGGGAGGTCAATCCCGTGACTTCCCTTAGACAGTGTGGTTCTCGGGAGAACAGCCCTGTTTCTCTCAGGCATGTGTCAGTTCATGATGTCTGTGGGGAAGTGGGAGAGGAAACCCACTAAATATTTTCTTGCAGTTGACAGAACTATACTACAAATAGGAAAAAAGAGAACATAGTCTAAACACTTGCACATGTGGAGAAACTACTTTTAAAAAATCTTTAGTTGGGCATAGTGATGCACACATTTAACCCCAGAACTCAGATGGCAGAGGCAGGAGGATCACTATGAGTTTGTGGACAGTCTGAGACTACATAGTGAATTCCAGGTCAGCATGGGCTACAGTGAGACCCTACCTCGAGATAAAAGAAAAAAAAAAAAAAAAAGAATTAAAATCTTTAATTTTGTGCTAAAGTCTTCAATCCAGTGAAGAGATTGTATATGGCCTTCACTTGATTAAACTCTTACTATTCAATAATAGATAACAGTTTTAACTTTCAGTTAAAATTATCATTTGCATAAACAAAAATGTTGATTGGAATTTTTATGTCATAAGTATTATTAGTTCAAGATGTAAAACTGACTGCTCCTCACTAAAGCGAATCAGATGCCTCCTATAACCTCATAGTTGAATTTTTTATATTTTGCATAGTATGGTGGTGCATGACTATAATCCCAGTTCTCAGAACACAGAGGCAGGAGGATTGCTGTGAGTTCAAGGTTAACCTGATTTACATAACCAACTATAAGCAAGCTTGAGCTACATTATGAAGTTCTGTCTCAAAAAAAAAAAAATAAAGTCAAATCAAGCAAAAGTCTAAAACACAGGAAGAAACATATGATTATTCGAACAGAAATTTTAAATGAATCCAAAGAAAAACGTCTGCTTTTTAAAAAGAGAACTTCAAATTTCTTATTTAGATCAGTTCACTAAAATTAGTGTAAATATCCATTTATAGATAAAGGGAGAGACAGTGTTTAATGGAAGAACAGTTAGGTCTTTGATGAAATTCAAGAATATGCTAACTTGTAGTTTTATCCAAATTGGTAATGAGAACAATATTGACCAGCGCCACATCTAGAAACATCTTAGCAAATGATGGGCTTAACATTGTCCTGAAGGACACACCACAGGTCCCTGAAGGCGTTGTACAGGTCCCATCACATCTATATGTAGAGCAACGTTGAAATAATCAAAGCTAAGTATGAACTGAACATGGGACATGACGCTGTATACAGTTTTCACAGGGGGATCAATAGTCACTCCGATGCTAGTGCATGTGAGTAATTAAGATGTCTTTAGAAGACACACATCTGTGGCGCCCTTATCCAGCCACTTCTGCCATCCATGCCAGACATTTTCTGTCAAACGGATTAGAAACCTCATACTTATTTATATGAACATCTCAGTTGTTGACACTGTTTTCAACTTGTGTAAAAATGAATTGAGGGGATGAGAAGCTGGCTCAGTGGTAAGAGAACGTGCCACGCACAAGCATGAGGATGTAAGAGGGCTTGAGGCTGGCCAAGTTCAATTCCTCAGCACCCACGTAAAGAGCCATGTACAGCCGTAACCCTGTCCCAGGAACGGCAGATGATCGGTAGGGATCACTGACTGAAAACAGCAGCTCTCAGTGGAGTGAGAGACTCTCTCTCAAGAAACACATGGGTAAGCAACGGAGGACACCCAGTATGTTCTTCTAGATTCTGCATAAGTGCAAATATAACATGTGCATCACACACCACACTGCACATGTGCAAATGTCACACACCACATCACACATGTGCAAATGACACACACCTGCATCACATCACAACACCAAAAAGAAAACGAGTTGACCAAGATCACAGCATAGGTTACAATTGAAGTGCTTCTTTCTGTTTTCTTTTCCTTTTTTTAAATGTTATTTTGTATTTATTTATTTGAGAGAGACAGAGAGAGAGCGAGGGAGGAAGGGAGAGAGGGAGGGAGAGAGAGAACAGGCACACCAGGGCCTCTGGCTACTACATACGAACTCCAGATGCATGCACCACCTTGTGAATCTGGCTTATGTGGGTCCTGGGGAATCAAACTGGGGTCTTTTGGCAGTCACCTTAACCACTAAGCCTTCTCTCCAGTGCAAAAGTGCTTATTTCTTAGATCCCAGCACTTATGACCCCAAGACTAGCAGATTCCTGTCTATGCCTCCACCTCTCATATTCTCAGTCAGTTAAGACACTGTGTTTATATATGTAAGCTTCCATGCAGGTTTTTTTTTCAGTTTTATTTTCACCAAGTGGATGTTTGGAAGCATAACGAATATAATATACCTTCCAGCCCTAAGCATGCACTTTATGTGAAATCATTTCATACTTAAGAGGGAGGTGCAAACTTTCTCGAGGGCTGATTCTGTTTATCAGCCAGCTGGTTCTTGCACTCAGCTGTGTCTACCAGGTTGAGCCTCCTCTCCGGCCAATTAAGGATGCCACCCCTCTGCTGCTCTAGAGATAGACACGGAGAAGACTGCTCCTCTTTCCCTCTGTATGCTCTCTCCCTGCATACTCCCTGGTCCAGTGACAGGTTTGCCCTCACCCCTAACCCCACTCTAGTACAAGAAGTTAGTGGCCATAGACACATTACCATTCCCCACCCAACTGACCCCATTTATGTTTTCATGGAAAATACGACCCAAGGGCATTCATCCTTGCCCATTCAGTTTTCATTTAAAGTCAATTTTGGTACATTTTTCTATGAAGAGACCAAAGGAAATGATAGTACAGATTCTGAGGGGTGTGAATGGAGCAGCCTGTGTAGGGATTAAGGATTTAGCCTGCTGCACTATATAGCACTTTAATTTTTTTAAAATTATTTATTTATTTGACAGCGACAGACACAGAGAGAAAGACAGAGGGAGAGAGAGAGAATGGGCGCGCCAGGGCTTCCAGCCTCTGCAAACGAACTCCAGATGCGTGTGCCCCCTTGTGCATCTGGCTAACATGGGACCTGGGGAACCGAGCCTCGAACCGGGATCCTTAGGCTTCACAGGCAAGCACTTAACCGCTAAGCCATCTCTCCAGCCCATTTTTTTTTAATCTTTGTATGTTTAGCCAGACTTATTACTGTTCAAATTTTGTGGTCTCTGTTTTTGAGCCTACCTTCACAGCCAGCTCCCAGTAGAAGATCAGATGAGAAAAAATAGGTAGAGCTGAAGTCAGCCTGGAATGTAGCCCCTGTTCTCCACTAGCTCCTTCGAGACATGATAAGGGTGGGGAGCAGTAGCGGCCACACGGGCCACTGAGAGGACTAGAGGAGACAGTACGCATAGGCTGACCACGTCATGACTGCGCAGTCAGAAACTAGTGGAATAGCACTCATGATGATCCTTCTGTTAGGTCTCGTAGGGTAGGCATTGCCACGCAGAGCTAGTAACAGACCTGGGATGTTGGAAACGCATCATACTTCCAGTTCTCACACTGTAAAGGAGAGGAAATGAAGCTGTGCAGTATGAGATAGGGACACAGGTTAACGTAGAGCAGCACATATGTGGGACTAAATGTGGATCCTTTCACTTTACAGTTTGTCCATTCACTTCTCACAAGTTTCAGACCAAACTTTTCAACCTTCAGCGCGGCATTATCGCTGTGTATAGCTATACTGGACATGAAGTAATGGCCATTCCTGAATACTGACAAGATCCCGTTCCCACTAATCAGGTTCCTGGTTAAATTCTATTGTAGGCACTTAGTGAGAGTCCATTATCTTTAAGTCTTTCAGCTGCACACCAGATCAAAACTGTGGACATGATGTAAAGATAAGACTTTACCTCTTTTTGAAAACTGCATTATATTCATCCTTGATGGCTGTATCCATGGTATGTATATGCTTACATGTAGTTTGAGAACCAGTGTTGTGGGATTGTTTGCCTTCTGTTAATGTTTGCAGTGGCTCCTTTCTCAATAAAAGTGGCATAAACAGTAATAATCATTAATAGTGATGATTCAATTGTACATCAAATTCCTCTCCCCACAAAGAAAATAACATGAAAAACATGATGCTGATTCTATCATTGACTGTTGAGTTTAGCATGAACAGACCGTGATAAGTTCAAAAACTTGAAAGGCCTTTACAGTTCAGTTCTTGATGAATACGCTGTCAGGAATATCTGAAATTGGGTAAAAAAATAAGGTTTTTATCCCTGAGAAAAGTGAACTTGCATTCGCTTTCAGAGTATTTTTTTTTTTTTACAAAGCTACTTTTAATACTTTGGGGTATGCCCCACAGGAGTAAAAAACACCAGAAAGGGGTAACCCCCTCACCCCCAGGAGTGGTCCAGAGGGAGAGAGTCTACCTGAGGGGAAGGAAGCACAAAAGGGACCCTCTGCAGACTCAGGGCAAAGGGAATGCCGGGTGCTGGAACCTGTGATCACTACAGGAGGAAACGCGAGCATGGTGGGACTGGCTCCAGGCACAGGCGAAGGGCAAGAGGGTTGGACACGAAGCCACAAAGCTACTTGGGTTCCTCCTTCTCTTCGTTTGCCTTTTCCTGCTTCTGCTGCATGATCTCCGAGTCCCTGGGGGTAGAGGTGATGGGGCACTGTGCTTGCGGGCGGCAGCGGCAAGCCCCTCATCTCGGCGCTTGCCCTTAACAGAGTCGCCCTGCTTTTTCACGTTCTTCTGGCGGGCGAGCTCGCGCTGGTGACCGCGGGTCGTGGCGACGGCAGCGGCTCGACCTGCCTCGTTCTTTCAGAGCAGTTAGACCATATTGTTGGACCCGCTGTCACTTAAGCCGTACTTATTTTCTGATCACAGGCAACATACTTTATTTTTTTTAAACTTGCTTCTTTTGTATTTCTCTAGCTAGCACATATAAATATGTGCTGTATTTCATCTTTATTTGCATATACAACTAAGTACATACACAAAGGCAAATTTTTAAAAATCTAAACTTTTTTTATACTGTATGCTGAACTCTATATTTCTCTCAACAAGTTTCTATGTACTGAATTAGTTCTCTTCTTTTTCTTTTTTTTTTTTTTTTTAGTAAATAAAGCTTATAACAATCATTCATAGTGAAGAACATTTTACTTCATTCACACAGATACCTTGTCTCCTTTTACAAATATAGCACAGAAAGCATCACTCTGGTTTGCCTTTACCAGTGAGGGTTTTATTTGTGTAGCTATTCAGAAAACAGTTTCGTGAGCTACATAGGGGTCAGCCAAAATCTGCATTGTTGAAGAGGTGCCTTGCAAAAGCCACCCCCCCCCCCAGAGGCCAGATGCACAGTTCATTGAGTTCTAGCGGCTCGTGGGGGACAAGGAGCGGTGCGCAGAGCAGGTGAGAGGAGAGGCACATGTTCACAGAGCTGGAGATGCGCTTGCCCCTTCAAGTGTTTGCGTGAGGATGTTCGACCGGATGGAGTAACTCTACAAGGAGGAACATGGAGCTCAGAACTGCAGATAGGAAAAAGTGCTTAATGACAGAAGGGAAAATGTGTTAAAGGAAAGTCTTCTGCTAGTGGAACAACATTCATTTATTCACTTTAATGGACAGCACTGGCTTGCATACGCTGCACCAAAGCCTGAGTGATCCCCAGCAAAGAAAAGGGGAGAACTGAACCCTTAGTTACTATGGTATCTCACAGCAGTGCCATGACTGTCATTCCCAAAAATATATTTGTCTTTTGTTTTTTAAAAAGTGTTTTGTTATGTAGCTCAGGTTAGCCTTAAACTCATTATATATCAATATAGCCTTAAACACACAATCCCCCTGCACACATTGCAGGTTAAGCAATGAGCCCATAATTATATGCATTGGAGGATAAGCAATGAGCAATAACTATGTTTCATAATGTAATAGTTTCTCTGATAAAACCATTCAATCATCTTCTTAATGTATGCTTTGAAAACTGGGGAATTACATCATTGTCCTTCTAAGGGTTGTAGTTCTCTCGTATTTGGTTCAAGATCACTGTAGACCCTGTTATTTATGTTGAAGAACCATTTTCTTCCTCTTTATAGTAGTATCTTACATAATTTCCATTACATGGATCAACTATTACTTTAATTTCACAGTAAATTTTACATTCTGATTTCTATTTTGAAATTCTTAAAAACTATCATTCTATTATGATTATTATGATTCAGGGTGACACTGTTGAAGTGCCTATCATCAGAGTCAAAATTGCCAAACTAATTTTGAATTTTAAAAAATATGATCGTTTTGAAAGTTGTTTATCCATCCTAGGTTTCACAAATCCAACCCTTTTAGCTTAATATTAAGTTCAGATGCAGAATACTTTAAAATAAAGGTAATTATGTTTATTGTTCTTTGATTTAAAACATTAATAGATTTTTGGCATCTTTTCTACATACGACACCTGTACATCTCAGTAACTATAATTTAATGGAGTATTATATAAATTAGTTTTCATATTTTATCTTTAATAATTATTCAGTGTGATATCCATGAAGTTACTTCCTGTTACAAAACCATTGCTGCCTTTAACTTTATCAGAAAAATGTTTCTGAATTTTTATTTTTATTTTAGACAATTTAACATATGCATATAATCTATTTTCATCATATTCATCCTATTTCCCTCTCTTACACCTATCTCATACCCATTAGGTATCTTATTCTTTATAACTTATTTCCTTCCTCTTTCCAAGTTGTACATGTGTGTGTGAGAAAGAGTGAGAGGGAGAGAGGGAGAGAGAGAGGGAGAAAAGAGAGGGATGGAAACACACTGAGCTGAATTATATTTTCTTTTCTTGCATGAGATGAATATCTTTTATTTGAATATGGACACTTTTACATGTGTTCACTACTGAAGAATGACTCCCCTCTCCAACAACCACTAACTGCCAGTAGCTTCTCTTGGAGAAATGATGACTCATGACCCTCCTCCATGCATGAGGGGATGTTACCATGCTCAGTCTTGTGCAAGAAGCCATAACTGTCCAGAAGACAGCTTTCTATAGAGCTTGCTGCCCGTCCGCGCATTCCCCAGCTCCTCCCTTCTTTCTGCCCCATCTTCTTCAGGGACTGCTAACTCACTCTAGTCTGGTAGCCGTGGTGGTAATTAGCATATAATCTGGTGATTGGTTGCAAGGCTTTGAATTCCTTTTCTACTCAATATCAGTCTACCAAGTGACTTTGTCTCTCTATGTCTAAGTTTCTAATCTATAAAATAGAGCCGATGTACCTACCCTCCTATAAGATTGTTGGAAGAAATTCGAGTTTATGCAATTAATCTAGAAGCTTCTGCTTGATGCTTAAGACAAGAACCTTCTGCCCAGATACCCTTCATATAGCTTCCTTGTCTAATGTGGATTTCAGTGTCGATAGTGGGAGCAATAATTACATCTCACAGTGTAACAGTTTCTCTTTATTAGGTGCTTAGTGCTTTTCTTGCTTTAAATCAAACAATCAAAAGAATTCCGTGGAGCAATTTTGTTCCTTTTCACAATTTTCCAGTGCGGCTTGGAGAGCTGTTACCTTGTCCAAAGCAACAAACCTGCTAAGGCAGGACAGGAGTCCCACTCTTGGACTTTGGACGCTTACTTCTGAATGAGGTCCAGGGCTCATGTCGTCAAAGTACTAAAGCAGAAGACAAGTTGGAACCTAATGATGTTTTTAAACTTTCTCCCCATCTTCTTCTTCTTCCACATTGACATGTTGTCTTCTTGATGGTGCTTAGTTGAATTTCACACAACTTTCGTATTTTAAACCTATTCCTCTGCATCCCTTACAAGTTTGGGGCTACCACTTGTCAGGGATTTCCTTCAACTCTTCCTCTCCAGTCTTCTTTAATTAAGGGTCCTTAGATTTGTGTGTTTGGAGCCAAGTGTACTCACTTTGGTCCTTTAAACTATCTCTACATTAACAAAAATAGTTTCATTACTTTCCTGATATTTGATCATTTTGTTCACTATGATTCACTGTATTAACAGAAAGTAGGTTTTTTTTTCCAAAAAAGAGTTTCTTCCTCTAAAAAATCATTTATAACAAGACCAAGCATTGATGCTTAGTTTCCTCAATGAAGAAATATACTTCTACTAAAAATGTCCCTAGTGCTTACTTCTCTTTGTGTCCCTGAGTTTATGACTACCTTATCACATCTCTCATATAAAATGAAATTTTATCTCTGTACTTGTCTGGATTTTAAGCACTTTTGACCATAATATAAGCCACATTATTTAAAAATTATTAAATGTGAATTAACTAAAAATCTTAGTAAAATGTTAAAGAAAATCAATGAGAAATTACTTAAAGATATTCAGTGGCTGGAGAGATGGCTTAGTGGTTAAGGCAAAGGACCCAGGTTTGATTTCCCAGGACCCACATAAGCCAGAAGCACAAGGTGACACTTGTGTCTGGAGTTCATTTGCAGTGGCTGGAGGCCCTGGCACATCCATTTTCTCTTTCTCTCACTCAATAAATAAATAAAATAAAACTTAAAAAAAATATATTTAGGTTTTCTGATCCCTTGCTTAATGTTGATTATTTAACTCTGATCATTACTGAAACTTACATATCAGGGCATCCAACACCAAAATCATTTCAAAATATAATTCCTCAGGTAATATGTGAATTTTTTTACTTCAAAAGGTTTTATCTCTTAGATGTTTTTATACTTTTCATCATGCCATTTTGGCTAATCTCCTAATTTTAGGGTATATTGTATGATGAAATATAACAGTTGATTGGTAAAGAAGTCCTGAGTCTGATGTTCGATACAGTCCTCACCAATTAGAGTGTCATTCTCTGGGTTACTTCACATTGCCAGCTTTACACAATTTTCTCAAACATTTAACATGTGTTTTCTCCGTGTAACTTAGTTCTGTGTGTATTTTACTTGGTATATTGCCTGTAGGGTGAAAACGATTTTTAAAATGCTCTCAAAAGCGATCCTCAGAAAAGCAGAGTATGATGTGTGATGGGAACTAATTCCATACCGAGCACCTGTGGTAGTGACCATCTCTAGACATGGCTTGTAATGTGAGTCTCTTGTGATCTCCGGTGTCAGAAAGGAAATATGGTAATATTGATTTTGGTTAACAATGCTAGAAACAGTAAATAACTGGTCACATCCTAGTCAGGGAAATATATTTCCATTGTATTTGTCGGTTAAACAGTAGATGTTGAACACTTTGACTAGACGTGCTCCAAAGACTTGAGAAGAAAACACAAACAGAGATTCAAATCAAACTGATTTGAGAAACTTGCACGAAAGCTTCTCAGGACAGCTTGGACAAACTGCAAAGAGGCAACACTGGGAAGAGCCATCAGCTCCGCGGTTTGTCTGGCTGGCAGTGGGCTGGTTTTCTCCCTCTTGCCCTACGTGTCTGCCTTTCACCACATATGCTTGTTCCTCTGACATCTTTACTTGAGAAAGAAGCATATACGAATCCTTGGGGAGTTAATTTACAGAAACTAGATCCTTCCTACATGGGCTGCTGAGGTACTAATTATGGAAATGTGAGCTCTCCCTTCTCCACCTCTCCTCACGCATGCCCTCTCTCTCCCTATTTTCTTTTACTCTCGAAAATGACATCATTAAAAATTTAGTTTTTACCCTTAATAAAGTTAATGTAACGTTATCCTAAACACATTCTGAATTTTCTGCAGATGAATAATACAGAACTAATTGTCTGTGCATCCTTATAAAATGCTGTCTTCTGAGTTTTATTTTGAAATTATGCTGGAGATCTGAGGGCTTTGTACATACTAAGTAAGCACATACCACAGAGCTAACCCCCAGTCTGAGTCTCAGTTTTGAAGAGTTCACATTTCAAAAAAACACACCTTCCTTTGATGTTGGTTAGCAACAGAGCGAGAGAGAAAGAGAGAGAGAGAGAGAGAGAGAGAGAGAGAGAGAGAGCAGATGTTTATCCTCCCAGTAACTGCAAGGCTTATTTCTGAAATGGCATGCTAACTATCATTTGACTGGGTAACATTAACTATATTGGGTTGACTATGGTGGATTAATGACTTTTTATTCTTTTGAACCCCTATTTTTGTGTGTAACGTCCCCTCTGCCTAGACCTGGTGAACCGTTTCTGTGAGCAGGTCCTGAGTTTTTTACTTTGTCCCTACTTTCCTGTCCTAGCCCCATCTTCCCCTGGTGTCGACTCCATCCCCTTGCAGCGCACAGGCAGCCAGCACGGGCCACAGAGCGCTACCGCAGCCACCTTCCAGAGAGCCAGCTATGCCGCTGGTCCAGCCTCCAACTACGCTGACCCCTACCGACAGCTGCAGTATTGTCCCTCTGTTGAGTCTCCATACAGCAAGTCCGGTCCTGCCCTCCCGCCTGAAGGCACCTTGGCCAGGTCACCATCCATTGACAGCATTCAGAAAGATCCCAGGTGAGTAAAAGGACTGTTCGTTACTCTGTGATGTCAAGGAGACGCTCTGGCAGGACGTTCTCGTGGCGTTCTTGTTTGGGGCAGTATATTATTGCATTCATGGCACTGCCTAAGAATGAAAAGGTTGGCTTCAGCGTTAAACCTTCTGTTTTATATGCAATATAGACATTCAGAATGGTTCCCAGTATCTCCTGTGGTTCAGCTCCAAAAACTGAGAGCTCTGGATAAGAGCAGTGTAAAGGGTTTGAGGTCTCAGCCTAGGGTATGGAGAAGCCTTTTTCGATACAGGTGAAAAGAGGGAAGGTCCATGTATGTAACTGTCTCAGGGAAAGTACACTAGGTCAGCCTGTGTCTTTTTGTCAGAATTAGTGCCTCTCCCAAATGATCCTAAACATTGGGAATTGAGAAATTTCATATTACCTCTGTTTCTAGTGATGAATTTGTTTATGGATTGCTAAAAAATTGAATGAGAGGTCTTAAGGGAAAAAGTTACCAAGAGATGCGTGTCTTTTTCTATGTCTTTTTTTCCAGCAGTAGCTAGGGATTTCATGACGGTCTGCTTGGGAGTTAGGGTGCACTCCCTGTGTTCATGAGCGGTGTTTTATGCAGAGCCATTGCACTTATGCAAATATATACATACATGTATATATACCTACATCAAGTTTCCGATGTTTCTTTAAGGCTCGACTGTAGTGGTGAAATTCATCTCCAGGAATTTTCACTGACAGAGAGCACAGCTTCTTATGTACTGCATTGACAAGTTTGCATGGTTCCTCTTTTGAAAAGAAATCATTTGTAAAAACATGAAAGGCAGAATGGGATTATTATGTAGCTCGCTTGGCGATAGCCGTGGTAGCACAAAGCACAGGTGCTTGGAGGGCCCTTGGTAAGTGCTGTTTGTGGTGTGATCTGCGTGGCTGGGTTGGAGTGTGCTAAGTGCTCACTGCTGGAACCCGAGGTTGGCGGCACCTGCGTCTGCAGTAGGCAGCACACAGCTCTCCAGAATCCACACCAGCAGTCTGCAGACATTACTGAGACTGCCCTAGATTCCAGAGTATTCTCATGTATGTTTAGAATGTTCCTCAGAAAATACTATGTCTCTCTGGAACTTGAAATAATTTTTCTTAACAACCAACTAAGAATATATAGCAATAGATACCCAGCAAACAAAGAGAAATGCTCAAATAAAATTTATGTATATAAACGGATTATCATTACTTGTATTAAACCATTATATATTCGACTTCAGACATGGTCTCACTTCATAGCACAGGCTAGACCACAACTCAATATATATCCCAGGCTGGCCTCAATCTTGGCGCTTCTGTCTCAGCCAGAGGGCAGGCATGAGCCACCGCGTGGGAAGAGGGTTCTGCCTCTAACACGAAGGCTTTAACTTCTCACACCAGGACAAACTGGCTTAATAAGAAACCAAATTTATATTTCTCTAGATGGAGCCTAGCTTTTGTATATTACACTGTGTATTTAATGAATTTTATTTTATTAGATGGAATGCCTTTTCCTTTTTCCACACTGTCACTTTCATAGATGTTTTCCTTTTTGCTGTATGCAATCACAGATCTTACCTTTTCAAGTAATGCATAATGTCACCTACATTTATTGAGTGCTGACTATAAACTAAAAACAGGAATCACCAATAAGAAATGGTAGAATGAGTAAGAATATTGGCTACTACCCTTTGGTGTCTGTTAAATTTATACGTAAATTAGTACTAAATGAATTATAAGCTCATCATTCTTCTCAAGAATTCTGCATATTGTTATGTGTAAACTCAGCATCCTTAGCACAGACATACAGACAAAACAAACAGAATCACATCAAGGATAGGAACTATGTTGTTATGACTTAATACAAAAGAGATAAATGAGTCTGTAGTATACAGAATGAAGCATAAAATAAAATTCTATGTGGAGGTTTTCTAAAATAAAGGGCTATTCCAAAATGTGCTTATGTACTAGAAAAGTGTGTTGAATTCAAGTCCAAAATATAATACCTTTAAAAAATAGCTTTTTCTATATTTTCTTGCATTTTTTTAAATCTGATGCTAGAATTGAGTTGTTTAACTTTTAGGGCTTAGAACTATGTATGTTTGGTTGTTGATACACATTTTTTGAGCCTCTTGACTTGTTTACATTGTTAGACATAATATTCTTTAGAGGGTATATTAAAGCCAAATTTATCATTTAATACCAGACCCAAATCTCTTTCCCATTACAGACATACATTTATAAGCACATTACAGCTTTCAAAGTCTGTTTACTTACATCTTTGTTGTAATCCTTCATTTGAGGGGAAACTTATCCCCTATTTAGTTCCTTAAAAAAATGTATGGCATGAGAGGCTAGCATCCACTTTTTTTAGCATCCACATTTTAAGCACATATTAAATCTACATTACAACACATGTTGGCATGAGTATTTTTGTTCCTTTACCAAAAAGAAAAGGAAAGATGTTGGTCTGACGTGGAGGGCCACACTGGATGCCTGCGTCGCAGGGCAAGAGGAGAAGGGTGTTTTGGGAGTGGCTTATACACAGGATCACTGTATCGGAGGATGGCCCTTGCTGTATTTAGTTTCCTTTTCAACGTATGCTAAGCGCATCCTGTTACAGACTGCATTGGTTTCTTTTCTCATTGCTGTGACAAACATGTAACAAAAGCCTCTGGGGAGAGGAAGGATCGGTTCTCACACGTGGAGTCATGGTGGCTGGAGGGCGAGGCAGCTCATCACATTGTCCCCACAGTCAGGAGACGCAGATGGAAGCTTGTGCGTGGTTCCTGCTCCTTTTACTCAGTCCAGGAACCCCGCTGATGGAATGTACCCACAGTTAGAGCAAGAATTCTCACCTCAATGAACGGAATCTAGAAACTCCCACAAACAGCCCAATGGGCTGTTTCCATAGTGATTCAAAACCCCAGCAAGTTGGCAATTAAGATTAGCTACCACACAGACAAGTATCTTCCCTGTGAAAGAGACAGTATAATTCAATAAGAAGTTCTCAAGCAGATATTGACTTTGAACGTACTGACTGGAAGTCAGAGAGCTTGAATTCGCTCATTGTACCTGAAACTGCCAGACAATTTCCTTGGAGTTGCTCTAAATGTTGGTAAGGGAGGTTGATTTCTGAAGGACTGGAGTTTTCTGACTAGCAGTCAGCTTAGTCACATGGATTCTGGTAAAACCTTGATCTGTGTACTTTTAATTGTTGACTCAAACCAAGAATACACAGGCATCTGTTATCAGAAGACATGGGAAGACTAGTTTCCTTTTAAAGTTGGAAATCACTATGAAATTATTTCATACATATGAAAGTAACTTTATTGCCACATTTTCTAAGAATTTTTCATTTTTGTAATTTATATTTTTCCCATACAAAATATGTACCACCTAATGATTGTTGATGGCTCTGACACATTGTTTAGATGTCACACCAAATTTTGTGTCATTAATATATGAGATATGGAACATACACATCATGCGCCTGTTAAATATAAGTGCATATATATGATAAATTAAATATTTGTATACAAGTTAAATATACAAGAAGTATCAATAATATTGAGAGTATAAACTCCTTATAGCATCCTAAACTTAAAATTTGAGGGGCTGGAGACATGGCTTAATAGTTAAAGATACTTGCTTACAAAGCCTGATGTTCTGGGTTCAGTACCTCAGCCCATGTAAAGCTATATGCATGAAGTGGGACATGTGTCTGGAATTTGTTTGCAGTGGCAGGAGGCTCTAGTGGGTGCACTCATATTCATTCTCTATCTCTCCTTGCAAATAAATAAACATAAATAAAATATTAAAATTTTGTTTAATGAAACAACTATACTGATACAAAGCAAGACTTAACGTACCCAAGTATACAAAATGTACAATGAATATTTTTGTGTATAAAAGAGGAAATGGTGTGGTGAAGATCATTTACTGACATAATATACAGATTCTACTAGCCATAGAATTATTAATTTATGTTTGATTAGTCCGTTTTTAAGATGCTTCTTGCCTTCAAAGCATTTTTCAAGCATGCTAAAGTAAATCTCACTTATAAATGCGGTTTATAATAAAATTGCTTTTGTTATTCATGACAGAGAAATAAATGCATACAGTGGCACATTTTAATGCATTTTCAGTGGCTCTATCAAACTTGTGTTCCCTAGTGTGGTTTTAAGTTGCAGAAATGATCAATAATATAGAAATAGGCACTTTTAAAGAACTATCTGTGTATTTCTATTTTATTTGCTGCTTTGAGATATTACAAAGTGCTACTTTATTTAGGGTATCATGCTATTATTTTTCAAATAATATTGTTTGTGAGGTTTGTTTGAATAGTAAAATCTCATTAAGAATGGTTTCTTTCTTTTCTCTCTGATTTTTCACTATTTATCAACGTGCATCACAATGCCATAATACATAGTAATTTGGGTGTTCAGAAAGTAAACAGTTTTAAAATTCTTTTAAGAAAGTGAAGGTTTGTTTGAAGCATGGCTTTATGTCTTAAAGTTTAAACAGTATTCCTATGTAATTTATACTGTGATATAACTTGAGTGGTGTTTCTGGGTGTCCACAGCACACCTTGTGTGCCATCCTGCACGGTTTCTCTGTGGAGCCTGGTACTCACTCATCACTCGCTTGAGTGGACGCGTCATGGGCAGAGCATCCACCACGCGCAGTGTAAAACCTTCGGAGTTGGAAGCACGCAGTCACAGGCCCACTGCTGCGCTGCGCAGTCCCCTCCGCGGCGGCCACTTGCCCTCCCTTGAATCATTTCACAGTTTTGTTTTTGTAGTGGTGGACTAATCCAAACTGCTCAAACCAACTGATCTTAATACTAAACCTCATCTCTTGTAAGTTCAGTACCTGGCCCTGTCTTCAATCATAGCAGTAGCGTGAGAATGTGCCGGTTGTCTCTTTAAAAGGTGGACTTTGAAGACAGCTACTCCAGGCTGCCCCACCCCAAGGACGGGCCCTGTGCTCGCTGCCTTGTGTGGCTCCTTGTCTTCCCTCACATACTTCACCACTATTTGTAGAAAGGCAATCAGGGCAACGTTGGGCCAGCGTGTACATCGCGGGCAAGACGATAGCAGTGCCTGTAAGTTGCAGTGACGATACAACTAAGGAATATGCTTTGCGCTCGGAATTAAAGCTTGTGTACTCATTATTTCAGCTGGTAATGCCCAGCTCTCTACGACATGATACTATGATGTCCTTTACACACATGTGGAACCTGAGAATCTTGAGATGCAGAGCTAGGAGCAGCGCCCAGGTGACTGACTTCTACTTTCACATTTCTAAGTACGTGACTGCTGGCACGAGTATAGATACCCGTACAATGAAACCAGATGCCCAGTCTTTTTATCGTATATAACTTGCACAAGGTTCTGAAAGCTGTAACTCAATTATTTAATGAATCCATTATTTAATCATTTAAACTTTATATTCAATCTGAGGGGCTTTATGTTCCCTCCTTTGAGGTCATTCCACTGTTTGGCATTACAGACATCTTTTCTAAGTCCTAAATTTGTTATTCAATATAACCACTCTCCCCACTGCTCTGTGTTCCCTGTGAAATTTGAAAGGCTGACTCTGTCCTCAGCAAAGTTTATCCAGGCACAGCCAGAAGTTGACCCTGCAGGTGTCATTCGTGAGGAACCTTCCCTGCAGTTCCATCTGAAGGCGTTGCTACGCTCTGGGGGCCTTGTCGGTGGCAGATTCTGGTAAGCTGTGCGGTGCGGTGACGGCAGGAACACAGCATCCTTGTCTGAAAGCTTTCAAACTTGTGCGGGGCTAGAAAGGAATCTGTGCGGGTGACATCGAGTGAGGCAGCTGTGGTGAGTGCGTGCGCAGAGGGCTGGGGTGACCTGCCCCCGGGGATGGGAAGGGAAGCGAGCAAGAGCAGAGAACACTAGGAATGGGAAGAGCACGGAGGGAGAGGGGAGGCACACTGCGGACCCTGCGCTCTCGTGCGCCTGGGGCGGGGCGGGCACGGGGCCTCTCTGAGTGTCTCTGTTTACTCAGTCAGGTAAAATGCCAGCGCCAGCCTTTGTCTGCGATTTCCCTCTTACTGACGATGACCACTGTATACTAAGTTCTTAGAGCTTCTCTCTCTCAGTCTGTTTGTGCCACCATAATAAAACACCACGTGCAAAGTAACTTATGAACAACAGACATTTACTTCTGGTTCAGTCTGGGAAAAAGGACAGAAATTTACTTCTGGTTCAGCCTGGGAAGTATGGACGCAGGTGGCGGCAGCCAGGGCACCCTGATGATGGTCCTTTCATTGATTTATTTTTAACGTGTGAACCGGGGTCTTGCTCCAGCCCAGGCTGACCTAGATCTCATTCTGTACCCGGGCTGGCCTTGAAGTCACAGTGGTTCTCATTCCTCAGCCTCCCAAGTTCTAGGATTATAAAGTTGGGACACCACGCCCTTTTCACTGTATCCTTTCCTTCTTTTCTTGTTTTGTCTTTCAAGGTAGGGTCTTGCTCTAGCTTGGGCTGACCTGGAATAGTCTCAGGGTGGCCTCAAACTCACATCAATCCTCCTATCTCTGCCTCTCAAGGCCTGGGACTATAGGTGTGTGCCATCATGCCAGCTCTCACCATATCCTTTTTTAAAAAAGGTTTATTTATTGATTTTATAGAGAGAAAGAGAGGCAGGGCGAGGAAAGAAGAAAGAGAGAGAGAATGGACACACCAGGGCTCCAGCCACTGCAGATGAACTCTAGACGTGTGCATTCCCTTGTGCATCTGGCTTATGTGGGTCCCAGGGAATAGAACCTGGGTCCTTTGGCTTTGCAGACAAATGATTTAACTGCTAAGCCACCGCCCCCCCCCCCCAACCCCACTGTATCCTTTCTTGTGAAAGAGGTGAGGGAAGCAGCTCCCAGGAGCCTCTTCTAACTTATAAGGGCCCTGATCCTGTGTAGGGAACCACCCTAGAGTCCTCATTCCCCTCACCCAAAGCCTCCTCTTAATACAGTCATTCTAGGGATAGGGTTTCTGTATATGGATTTAGAAGGCACGCACCCATTCAGACCATGTAGTGACCGCAACACATGATCACAGACTAGTGACCCTCAAGCCACCAGAGACTGGTTCTCTCACAGTTCTGCAAGAACACGTCGAAAATCCCAACGCCAGCAGCACTATTCTTCCAGCAGAGGCCTCAGCCTAGTCACATCTCAAAGGCACTATGCTTTTTTACAAATTTTATTTTTATTTGTACATACTTTTAAATAAAAAGGCAGGGAAAGGAGAGTTGCTTGATGTGGCTACCTTAGAAAGAGGATCAAAGAGATTTCGTGACGACCCATGTCCATTTTGGAGCTTAGACAGGAGGTTTAGGTTTAAATAGAAAGCATGAGGTAGGTGTTACTAAGAAGCTCTGGTCAATGTGTAGTCGAATCCATCACCATTGTCTCGTTCCAAGTTTCTCCTGCCAGGTGCTCTGTCAGAACGGTGAGAAGTCTCTTTTTGAGAGACAGGCTCCCACTGTAGCTGGCATCAGCGCCCTAACCTCAAGGACACCTCCTCTAAGGAAGCTTGTGTTACAAGGTTCAAAGTTGAAATTAATTGGGGGTGGGCATACTGTTCTACTGACTACTGGACTACTGCTGCAAATGTTCACTGTGACAGACACACTGAGAAATGACCTTCAAACAAGGTTTATTAAAGATAAAATATGTGCATGTGAAAGTGTCGGAGGTGTATTGTGCACAGGTGAACGTGGGCCATGGCATGTGGGGTGGTCAGAGGGTATCCTTGGGTTCTGGTCCTCGCTTCCCTCCTTGTCTGAGACTAGGTCTCTTGTTCACGGCTGCACTCACCACGTTAGCTGCTTGGTGAGCCTCTGGAGGTTCTCCTGTCCTGGCGTCTCCCCACAGACCGGCTGGCATTCCTGATATGCCCACAGGACAGAGCCTGCCTCCATGTGGGTTCCGGAGAGCCTAATGCAGGTTGTCATAGCTGCACAGCAGCACTTGTACACATGGAGCCCCTAAGCCACCGTTTTACTTTTAACGCTGACAATATTTCCTCAGGATATGATTAACTGTGCGAGATTTGAGTATATTGAGATCAGTTTTACTGGTTAATGAGGCGCCAGGCATAGGTAGATGGACAGACTTGGCTGTGTTTTACTTTGCAGCGTGCATGCATTATGAATGCTGCCTGGTTCATATTGTGAGTGTTAGTTGAAAACTGAATGATGGCCCAACCTTACACGGACCCTCACATATCAGTGGCAACAGGGTGCTCTGTGTAAGGACCTCCAACAAGCACCTTCTTCATGTTGCACGTTCACTGAGACATTCCATCCATGGAACCCATGTCCACTCGGAAAGCCAAGACCAACCTGACGGGTAGCTGCCATGGTGTCTCATTAGGCCTTGACCCGGCCTTGGGGAAGTGCCCCTCACAGAGGACGGTGGTGGAGGAGGTGTCAAATGAGGTGGAGAAAGGCTCTCAGTAATGTATAACTTGGATCACATTCGGCCCTCATGTGTATGAAGTGGGCTAGAAATGAGGACACTTCAGGGCTGAAAGAGGCTCAGACCCTCACATCCTTGAGATGCTTCCTCGCTCAGGGGGTCTTGTTAGCCATGTTGTCTCCCTCCCTGCCCCCACACCTCATGACTGCAGCAACCCCTGTCTTGCACCCACGTGCACCTCAGTTTGAGCTGAAAAGGGTGGCTGGAGTCAGAGGAAAGATGAGGAGACCTTTTGAAGGGCAAAAGCAGAAACGCAGAGCAGTTCCTATTGGGAGCTAGGAGGGGTGTGAGAGAGCTAGGGTATGGATGAGAACCAGGGCCTGGGCCCGCAGGGAAGAGGCGGCGGGGATTGCCGCGACCTCCATCTCATGGCTAAAATCAACAAATGGAATATGGAAGGACGGCTACCGCACAAGAACATTTGTACTTGCTCTTACAAAACCCTTGTTTTTCAACATTCCTGTTACCATTCCAAGGGAAAGTAGTACACTCACGTAGTACGTTTCTGTGCCAATATTGATTGTTTTATGTCTGTAATACAGTTGCCTGCCTGCAGAACTGTTTGGAGGCATTAACTATTGCATTTCTAAAGCAAAGATTCATTTCTAATACTAAACCCCCACAATTTACACCAAAACAAGCTCTGGCAGTGGGGCCTCCATGAGAGTGTGTGACTAAGGGTGACGAGGCTTGATGGTCACGAAGTCACGACTGAATTGTGTCATGCCTTGTGCACTGAGTGGTGAGCTAGTGAGCCTTGGCAGCCTTGGCAGGTAACCGATTAGCTGTGGTGATGGGACTCTTACCTCATGCTTCTGTGGCATTTACATTGCCTTTATGGGCCCAACCACTTTGCCCCATCAGCCATTGTCCCATGATTAAAACAAACTCTACCCATGTTCAGAATGTGAGCACATTGTTCAGACCTGGCAAAGGGCTAATGATCTGCCTACCTTCTCACCAGGCAACCGGGTATGAGGAAAGGTTTGTGTGGCCCAAGGCCCAGCTCTCTGAAATGGTCAACATATATTCTAAACATCACTATAGTGTTTGGGGGAAAAACAAAACAAACAAAAACTAAATCCATGTTACCTAGAGCCACAGAGACAACGTAGAGGAGCAAAAGCTAGTAGGTTATTCTACCCCAAGATTCTCCTGAACACACCGATACATTCGGTTGCTGTGTTCCTACTCATCCTATCTGGAGTGACTGTGAAAGGCTTATGTTCAGTGTCCATTATGAAGCCAAGAAATAAGATGTCCTCGATCACTTAACTTTTACCTCTCATATAATCTATTAAAAAGTATCTTTCTAGAACATTCTTTTATTTTTTTCTACCTAAAGCCAACTCTTTTCTCTGTTCCAGGACCACATTATCTTTCTACAGACTTAAAACAATTGAGAAGTTAAATGGTCATGAATTCTTATCCTATTTACATAAAATGAAGCCACATCCAGTGCTGCCATCCATTGTCAGAGGTCTTGTGTATGGATATGTCAGAACTCGGAAATGTCAAGCACCTTTGATCGCAATTCAACATGACACTAATGTTAGGTACAGTGAACACACATAATTTAAATAGTGTATTAATTCCTCAGGTTAAATAAAGTTATTTTGCAAAATTATTATGTTCTAGTTGTGTAGCTGTAGCTAGTAATTCACATTACTTCTGGCTTTTTGATTAATTTCTATGATCTCACAATGACTGCACTGGTCAGGATTCTTCAGAGGAAAAGAGCCAACATCATACACAGTTATAGTTAGTTTAGTTATAAAAGGGGATTTATTAATTGGCTCATATAATCAGATAGTCCCACAAGGGCCTTTTCCTCCTGTAGTTTCCCTGTCCAACATGATGGAGACCAGAGAGTGACCAGTGATGCAGCCGCAACCTAAGGCTGAAGGCTCAGGAGCTCCCTGTGGAGCCACAGCTGTGAGTCAGCCTTGGAAGGCCGAAGGAGTCTGGTGTGCATGCGCGATGGCAGCAGCAGCAGGTGCACCCTTCTCTGTGCCGGGCAGCTTCTTCCTCCTTCTGCCTGTGTTCCATTTAGGCCTCCTTTAGGACAGGATTTCCTCTCTCATTGCTGTGTGGAATCATCCTCACAGGCACGCCCCAGGGTATGTTTTGTTAATCTAGGCACTCCTATATCCAATCAAGTGAGCAGTCAAGAGTTATTATCACGGTGACCTTGTATATGACATACAGATGATGTGTGTGTTACCTATGGAATTCGGATCTTCTCCTGCTGGAGGTATAGTGATTGAAGTCAGTCTTTAAACCATTATATGACAATTCACATTCCTATGTCTGCAAATGAGAATAAAGAGGCTTCCGAGAAGATGGAAGTAAGTCTCTGTCCATATATGAAAGACATGACCAGAAGGCTTAAGAACAAAGGGAGTACTCAGCTGTTAGAGCACTTGTCTGGCATGCACAAAGCCCTAGGTTCAGCTCCAGGCATCTCATAAGTTGGGTGTGGTGGTACACAGCAACAGTCCTAGCCCTTAGGATGCATAGACAGGTGGATGGGAAGTTCATGGCTAACATGACTGCATAGCAAGTTGGCAGCAAGCCCAGCTTACATGAGATCCTGTTGTAAACAAATGCACAAAGAAACAAATGTAAAACGATGACCCACAAAAAGGAATAAAATTGGCGTCCTACCAACAAGATGAGAAAACAAATCATGAGCACTCATGGCACATGAGAGTGAGACCATAAAACCAGAGGTGACGCTCAGCTGTGTAAATGCTCTACTTCAATGCCGACATTTCTTCTCCTTAATCTCTTTTTGTTTTTATTGTTGTCATGCCCACACTCAGCATGTAAACCGCACATGTTGGTACTGGCCTTTCCCTCATCCCTGCCCCCTCTAAAGGGGCCCTCCTCGTTGGGGATGCCGGTCATCCCCATGGGGACTGCAGTATGTGCATTGTGGGGGCAGCCATGAGTTATGGGGGAAGAGGCAGTGCCTATATTTTTCTTCCACTTTGTGTGCTCTCATTCACTTAATTCTGAGAAGTTGTTTTGAAAGAACCAAAAGAAAGTATGTACCACAAATCAGAGGAAGGATTTGTGGGTCCTGACTTAATGAAATAATAAAAATGGGGGACATTAGCCCTTTACCAATGGTTGGTTCTCATAAATGTGAATTTTCTTTAGGAAGACAGAAATGAAGAAAATTCATGTGACAGAAGGAGCTCTTTTGCTCAGCTATTCCTCAAGGATTGTTTTCTGAGAGAAGCTGTAGTAGATGTAGACTTAATTATATACATATATGTGTACATATAATCTCAGAGAACTTGTCATTTCCTAATTGAAACCAATTTCATATTTATAGTGCAGAGATATAGTATGGGAGTATATATGCATACATATGTGTATATGTACATACACACAAATAATCTACGTGGCATATAACTAACAGATTATGGACTTATAAATTATACATACATCCATGCATATGTATATGCACATATATTTATTTAAGTAAACGTAAATTTATTTATTGGTAATCCACATATTTGTCCAGAGACAAGAGCTATAAAATTTGCATAGATATCACTGTTAATATATACATAAAGGTCATGGAGTCAGAAACTATTAATTTCCTATACTATTGATTTACCATTGTTGACAGGATGTTAAAAACTAAATTGGCCAGTTCCTAATTAAGGAACTTTTCTCCTTTTCTTTCCCACTTATCCTATGATGGAAAAGCTATTTCATCTCTAGTACATTTCAATTAATCTTTCCTAAAGCCAGCCTCTTTTATTACAAGCCAAGTAGAGATGTGCAACCCGCTTGACCATACTATGTTCAAACCAGAACTCATGTCTGCCTCTGTGATATAAGTCACTTCTCCTCACCTTCTGATGTTGCACATTTAATTAAGGACCAAAAGAGAGTATTCCAGACATTTATTGTCTTGCAAATCTGGTTGTAGTTGACTGTCCGTCACTAACTAATAGAAATGAATTCCCATTGCTTCTTGAGAAGTTTTCTAGCTAATGGAGCTCATTAATTTGAAGGAGCTGACATAGATAGAAATACGATTAGCATTTCATAGTAAGAAAAGGAACCAGGGTGAAATTTCACTGTGCATGGTGTGTTACAGTTCATACAATATTTCATCTGCAAGGACCGGGTTGGAGAAGGAGGAAGAGAAAGCATTGTATGAGAGGCCAGGGGCTGTCTTTCCACAGAGAATGTTTTATGCACTAAGTGCTCTGAAAGGACAGTAAAGTGTGCACACCTCTTTGTTGTCTTCTCAGTTATCTAGAGACATTCCCGCATTTGCCTTGCTCTTTCATTAGGTCTTCTGTTTACGCTTCCATACTGAAGCCTGCCGCATAGTCCACCGGCTTGGGGCCCTTTAGAGGTGACACACTGCTCTAGTGAAGCCCATGTAGTCTTGTTTGATAATTGGAATATTCAAAAGAAATCTCTTGCTACGGGCCTCAGTCTACCCGAGGCAGTTTTTTTATACTAAATCTTGTTATAGTAGGGTGACCCCCCAACTTTGAGATAGTTCAGTAGGTCCCAACATAATTTTTGGTATTCGAACACCAGTTACATTTCAAAAGCTTTGTGGATGCCAGCAGATAATGGCCACTTCGCACAAGAACATTTCCAGTCACTAAGACACAGCAAGGGTGGGCATGAAATAAGCTCACATCAGTGATACCATGTCAGTGAAATGAAGACAGAGGTTTACAGACCAGTGACGTAACGCCATATCGAGACACGTGGCGCTGTATCAAAGGGGCGGTGCTCTTGCTGCGTGTTTGAGTCTCCAGGACTGGCGTGAAATGCCTGGTGTGCCGGGTGCTCCTGTTCTCCCAGTGCTGCATCAGCCTCTGCCCACAGCTCACTGGCTAACTAGCTGAAGCTGAGCGGATGAGCTCAAGGGTCACCAACAGACTCTGTATCAGAGAGTAAGCTAGAAAGCGAATGAGGAAGACACCTGAAAATGCCCTGGCCTCCACAGGCTTGATCCCAAACACACACACGCACACACACACCATTGTGCATACATGCAGCTACACACATATGAACACACACACACCCATGAGCATAGGAAAAAATATACAACACAGTGAAGCAGCAATCCTTTCTAACAAGTGAGTGGTGTAAACTTGGTTGAAGCTGCTCATATATGCCAGCTAATATGAAGAGTGCACTTCCTTTGCCTACACCTACTGGTTGAAATATATTTTATAAATGAGTGACTTGAATTATAGCATTTATTCTGAATATTTTCAAGCTGCCCTATTCAAAAATCGTAGTCATTTCTGAAATTTTTCTAATACCCAGTATGCTGCATGAAAGTCACAGAAATGAAGTTTAAGATCACAAGACGATCCCCGTGGTACTACCTTCCACTTATACCTGCATCACCCTTGCTACGATTGATTAGCGTGAGCTTGTGTGGGTATTGGGATAGTGGAGGAGGAAGTGTGTGGCTTGGGAAGTTAGGAAAGAAGGTCAGCATTTCAAGGACATTCCAGCAGCCCCGTGGTGAGGAACCAACTTGCCGATCATGAGAATGAGCCAGGTTAGAAGTCCCAGCCCCAGCACCAGTCAAGCCTGGGAGCCTTCCAGCTCCTCTCCCAGACATGGTTGAGCAGCGATGATCATCCGCAATGTTCTCAGTCTTACATTCCTCCATAAAGAAATAGTGAAATGCCATGTGGTGTTGATGAATGAGTTGTGGGACGCATTCTGTCTGAGTGATCATTTATCTCATCACTCTTTTAACCTTTCCTTTCAGCGTCTCTTTGAAAATCTTCCCTTTTCTTATAGTAACAAAGCCAGGCCAAAATTGACACAGTTCAAATGTCCCCTAACCCATGAAAAAGTAAACAATATATGGTCTGTGAACGCAATAAAGAAGAAGATAGTTACCTCGGAATTCATTACTGTTAATTCAGTCTGAAAAAGGAATGAAGTACTACCAGGGTACAACAAGGATTGACCTGAAAGATGTGCTTGTTGAAGGAAGGCAGACACAAGAGGACAAATATCACATGAGTCAATTTATATGAGAAAGCAGACTAGTGGTTACCATGGGCTGGGGGAGAATGGGCGTTTGTGTTTAATGAGCACCAGCCTTCTGTTTGGGAGGAGGAGACTGTGCTAGAGATGGACTTGAGTGTTGTACATTGTGAATGTTTGTCACACCACGAACATGTACACTTGGAAATAGTTCAAGAGGCCAGGTAGATGGCTCAGTGGGTGAAGTGATTACTTCAGACACATGCACACAGCATACAAAAGCTTCTGTACTCACAGGGAGGCTGGAGCTCTGATGCCCCCACACAAGCTAGTGACAGGTGGATGTGGCAGCCCACCTGCACACCCAGACCTCTGGAGCCAGCGCTAGAGGATTTCCGGGAGGCTGATCAGCTAGACCAGCCTAACCAGACAACCCTTCATTCGAGTTGGAGGCTTGGCTAGTAAGTAAATGGAAAGCAATTAAGGAAGACATCCAGCCGGGCATGGTGGTGCACACCTTCAATCCCAGCACTTGGGAGGCAGAGGTAGGAGGATCGCCATGAGTTCAAGGCCACCATGAGACTACAGAGTTAATTCCAGGTCAGCTTGGACCAGAGTGAGACCCTACCTCAAAAAACAACAACAACAACAAAAAAAAAAAAAAAAAAAAAAAGAGGAAGACATCCAGAGTCAGCCTCTGGCCTCCACAAGCGTGTGCACACACCTTCACCACACACGCATGTGTGTGCACGCACACTCTCCACATGCAAACACGCATGTGCACAGAGGCAGTTAATGTGCCACAATCAAAAGGTAAGAGCCGGCTAGGTGCTGCCCAGGCATTGCCTGCAGACGGAATCCTAAGCCACGCGGAGGAACAGACGGAAGCCGCAGAGGAGCAGAGTGAGGAAAGCGGTCCCCTGAGCCCTCGGCCTCACTTCTTTCAAAGCCATGCCATCCTCTACTTTATAGGAAGCCCCCTTCTTGGAGGATCACCGGCTTCTGCCGCATTTGTTACTTGTCAAATGGGTTTCCACAGGTAAAGTCTTTGTCTCCTGATATAAAATTACAGTAGCTGTAAGACGCAGCTAAAAGAATGAATGTGGAACAGCTTTTAAAACCAGATACCATAACATTCTACAGCTTAAATATCTATTCATATTGTTTTAGAAATAGTACCTTTATGGTTTTAGATATTTTTGTTCTTTTTTATTCAGCAAATACTCGCTCTTCACACTGCCCGACCCTGTTTTAGATCCTGAGAAATATTTGATTTGGGTAAATGAGGTGAAAATACCAACTAGGAAATAGCAATGCTTAAGTTCATGTGGACTTTTACTCAGATGTAAACTAAAACTTTAATATTTAGAATTACCCCTAGTTTAGTTATTGCTCATGCCCGCCACACATGATTCTGTTTAATAACCCTGGTCGTTCCCACCCTGCCCATTGATTTCAGAACCAAAGTTTTGTTTCATGGCTTCTGCTTGGATTCATGTGTCCTCGCTCTGAGGACAGGGCTTTAGCTCACCTCAAAGGCCCTAGATCCCAAAACTTTTAGCCAGCACCACGAAGGCACATGGGAGAAGCTGCATCCTCCCCAAAGCCAATGGGACTCTTTTCCTACCTCCTCTTCATAAATATGTCTGCTGTGCTTCAATCCAGGCTCTGTCCTATCAGAAGAGCCCATTAAAGTAAGTGGCAATTAACATCTGTAACTGTAGTAAAGTGCTTCTGGCATTAAAGAGGGAAATGCAAAGCGTGGGCTGCTTTGGATAAAGTGGCCTGTTTCGGTATGGGCCTCACAATGTATCCGCTGCCCTTTGTTTTGAGGATGACTGAAACACTAACAGATGTAAACTTACCATGAATAGATTGAAAGTAATAGACAACTGTGTTCATATTGTAAATGAAGCCTTTAGGGATACCGACACTGTGTGTGCAAAGCAGTGTGTGTGTATCTTTGTGTACACACATACTCAAAAACATGTGCAGACACATATTCGCAGCATATGTCAACATTCACCCCCACACACATATACATATAGATGCATGTACACATAGACACACACACACAGACTAGACCTGTCTGTACAAGTTACCACAAACCATTGATGATGATATACTTTTGGTTTTTGAAAGGAAAGGAGTTTTCTGTTCATTTGTCTGGCACTATTGCTTCACTCAAAAGGAGAGCATGGCAGGCAGTGTGGAAGGCGCCCCTCAGTCCTCAGCCTGCGCCGAGCGTGTGTCATCGGGTCCCGTGTGCTAAGCTGAAGGGCCTGAGTGTGACATGTTCATGCGGTCACCCTGTGTAGTGAGCACTCGCAAGGGGCCTGATGAAGATGCAGCCCAGCAAGCTCAGTCAATAGGAGCTTGTTGGAGGTTTCCAAAGGGGTCTGAAAAAGACAGGAAGCGGCCCCACAACCCCAGCCAGGAGGGGTTCATTGAAAACCAGCTCACAGGCCCGGACACAAAGGCAGCTTTGGGGCTGCGCGGGAACTTGGAGCATGGCACCGGGCAGCCAGCCTGTGCTGGGCCTCATGGCAGCCCATGTTGCGGAGCCTGCGCTCCGCTGCCCCTGGTTGGCATCCCAGGAAGAAGAGGAGACACAGAAAGTCCTATGAGCATGGTGGGAGGGTGGCCCTCTGAAAGCTGAGGACAGTGGCGTCAGGACAGTGTGCCCCTAGGCTCCAGGTGCCAGCCTCCAGAATTGCTAGAAACTAGACCTGGACTGAGAGGGACCACACGCTGGTCGTGTGGGACAGCCCAAGCCAAGGCTGGATGCGGAGCTCTGAGGGACGGCCATGACGGTTCAGGCCTGGCAGAGCTTGCTCACAGGCTGGCTCAGCTGCCATCCCTGGGCAGAGCTGCTTTAGCACCAGTGAGATGGCATGCCCATGAGCTCTACAATTGGTAGGGGTCTACCTCCTTGTATCCTCAAGGGCGGGGGAGGGAGCAGGGCCCCTGGGTGACTTCTGAGAAGGCCCGAAGCGAGGTTGGCCTAGCTGGCCTCACATTTTGCTAGTGTCGGCGTTACTTTTCCAAAGATGTACTTTGGATTGGATTTTAAATACAAGGTACAAGCTAACACATACCAATTTACTCTAAAGTTGAAAAGGTTTATACAGGTTATAGAAAATGAGATTTGAATAAAGGAGTTTGGGGCACAGGAGATGGCTAAATTGATAAAGGCCCTGAATTGCATGGGTGAGGACAAAATTCAGGTCCTAATGCCTACCTGGCAGCCACTGCAGCCACTGTGCTCTCTCCGCGGCCTTGTGCTGTGCAGCTCATTTAAGGCACAATTACCTTTAAATTTTTCCCCACAGTTATGATTCCTTGGAAATGTAAAATAATTAATTCATCAATTAACTTGCAAAGGTTTTGAATGCTTTCGTCCCCTTTTCTTCAGCCAGATTTCCCAAATGTCTCTTTTTCTCCTGTTGATCCTTTCTCAGCTTGCTAAGGGAGATCAGACTTTCAACCTCATATTGCTTCTACTTGCTCAAAGCCTAGTTGTCCTGTCATGCTGCCGAAAGACAGCCGCGCTGCAGGCGGTGTGGCCAGGGTGCCGCGGGGGTCTGCTGCAGGAGCTGGAGCCCAGGCCGCCGCAGTGGGTATCCCAGCATGGTGTGGTGCTCCCGCTGGTCTCTGGTCTCAGGCCATTCTTTCCCAAATGCCCTTCCCAAGTTCTTCTCACAGCCCTCTTGCACCTTCTTCACCAATAACAAGTGACCTTTCACCCCTCCGAGCCTCACGGCATATTTATATGAACAGGGGTCAGAGAATTTGCATGTATCAAAATCAAAAATAGAAATATGGATCACTACCAACCTGTCTCATTCTCACGGTGCATACCATTCATTCAAGGACATAAATGATTTGTTAAAAATGTAACTCCATAATCAACCTCCTGAAAGATGCCTTATCAGTAAATTTTATTTTGTGTCTCATATTGCGTATCAAAATTCTATACATTATACTTTTTAAAAATATTTTTATTTATTGATTTGAGAGAGTCAGACACACACACACACACACAGAGAGAGAGAGAGAGAGAGAGAGAGAGAGAAGGAGGGAGAGAATGGGCACACCAGGGTCTCTAGCCACTGCAAACAAATTCCAGATGCATGCACCCCCCTTGTGCATCTGGCTTATGTGTGTCCTGTGGTATTGAACCAGGATCCTTTGTTTTTGCAGGGCAAATGCCTTAACTGCTAAGCCTTCTCTCCAGGCCCATTATACATTTTTGATCAGTTGCATACTAATTATAGCCATAATGATCACTTCATCCAAAAAAGTAGCTATTAGGGTGTGGAAAGATGGCTTACTGGTTAAGGCACTTGCCTACAGAGCCAAAGGACCCAGGCTCAATTTCCTAGGGCCCATGTAAGCCAGATACACAAGGTGGCGCATGGATCTGGAGTTCATTTGCATTGGTCGGAGGCCCTGGCGTGCTCATTCTCTGTCTCTCATCTACCTCTTTCTCTCTCAAATAAATGAATAATTAGCTATTAGATCTTTACTGTCAGAAGAAATAAAGGATGTATGTGTATTTTTATGTGTATGTATTTTAATGAAATATCAAAGCACTGTCTTTTGATCTGCATATAATCATTTTTAAAGGAAAGAATTCCAGAGGTTCCTTTAACAAGTGAGAATAATAATCTTCATCTTACTGGGTCAAGCTCTCAGACTTTCATTAAGCCTACCAAGGAAAATAAACTTGTGAAGATTTCCATTAGGCCTCACCTTTGAACCAGTTTCTCAGAAATAAGAAAGGAGCTAGTCTCAGCTCTCCTCCAGCCCCAGTGCAGGCAGAAAGGGTCAGTTTTTAGCTACAGGCTTTGATTTCCATGAAGGCTTTCACTCTTTAGGAAAAAATAAATAAATAAAAGGACAATGTCTTAGGTTGAAAGCTGGAGAAATGAAGCTTGGCCTTGAGTTTTTTGAAAACTCAGCACCAATTCCTTAGCAAATTTCAGAAGCAAACCATTTTAGTCTGCAAACAAATGGTTTCTTTCAATTACTTCGCAGTGAATGAGGACGTCTGGAGTGCCTCTGAGACAATGGCCGACTGTGCCCTTCCGTCCTGGTACCCTTAATGTTCAATGGCGCACTGTCGTGGCAATGGGACGCTGCCTTCAGACTGAGAGGGCTTTGGGCATTTCATCTTTTCACGAAAGCCAGGATTTTCCCCTGCTGGTAACCTGAGATGCCCCTAGCCTCGTTAGGGTAGATACCATTTACTTTCCCCATTATTCTTTGCAAAAGTGAAGCCAAGGGAGAAAGCCTCAGTTCCCTCCCAGAGTTTTTGTGCAAATGGAGGCCATGCTTTCTTCTAACAGTTGTTCTCATTGATGTGGAAACTTTTCAGCCAAAAATCGCACTTAGGATCTCTTCTCTTAATTTTTTGTGTTAAGGTTTTCCCCTACCTGTTCTGTTTCATGTTATAACCATGGGAGAGTGGTTTGCAAGGCTGGCTCGGAGCACATTATGCTGCGCTCAGAGAACACTTACTGTACTGTGGAAGTAACCCGATGGGGAAGATTTTCTGTGAAGTGGCTTGGGGCATTATCCTGTATGGCTGTTTTGGGTCTCTTTGGTGCTCCCCATGTAAATCAGAGTAAACAGTTACTTGGACCTACCTGAAGTCCTTCTCACCCAGCTGCAGGCTCAACCATGCAAGCTCTGGAAACAGTGCAGACCATAGTCAGAAAATATCCAGGAGAGTTAGCTCGGTATTTTAAATACTGTGCATCTCCAGCATGCCAGCCCACTCATCAGCTAGCTGCTAGGGTTCTGCCACCTTGACTTACTAGTATCCATCCAGTTCCCATCTGTATGTGGCCAGTGAAATGCACCCTTGAGCCTGGCCCCACTCTGAAGTACAGCAGCCCAAGGTCCCTAGGAGCAGGCGTCCCCTCTGCCCACAGGGTGCCTAGTCCTCCTGGGAATGGAATCCTGCCCTGGGCTGAAATCGAGTTGCTTGATTCCCAGAATTGCCTACCAAAGGAGAATTTCCACACTTCTGAGAAAACTTATCTTGATCTGGAACATAGATTTTGTTCTGTGCTATACACATGATGTTTTTTACTTGTAATAATACATTTTTTTCTCCTATATCTGTCAAAATGAAAATAGCTTACCTAGTAAATTCATTCAAGGGGCTGCTCAAAATATATGTTATAGACTAATTCCATCAAATACTGAAATTACAAATCAGCCCCATAAAGCTTTATTGTTCTTGTAGATACAGAAATAACACAGTGATGAGGTCCTGTGTGGGAAACTGCACTTATGTCACTAATCTTTCTGGAGGCAATTCTGAGTGCTTATTACATAATAT
The DNA here is from genome assembly GCF_020740685.1 of Jaculus jaculus. NCBI lineage: Eukaryota > Metazoa > Chordata > Mammalia > Rodentia > Dipodidae > Jaculus > Jaculus jaculus. The sequence continues at coordinate 91,150,797 of NC_059114.1, forward strand.
CATTATGCAATGGTGTCTTCATTGTGTCAACAGAAACTCAGACAGTACATGCTTTGGTAATATTAGAATTACAAAGATGAGTGAAATCTTGGTAAGATTTTACTGGGAAGTCTGTGGGAAAAGGACAAGTCAGCAGTTTCAGTCCTTTACCATGTGATGTGAAAATGATCGGCTCTTATGTTGGCAGGGTTTATAATATTGACAGAAAAGAGTCTTTCTAAAGCAATGCTTCTTAAATGTAGTTTCCAAACAAAATGGGATCATGTCACTAAATGTACATGTAGTGAAATAGTCATCAATAGCCAAAAGGTTTCTCGACATACAATGACCAAAAGTTAATTCAAAATTAAAATTTAACAAGTCCAAGGTGTGTCCGGCAGCCCAAGCTGTACGATGCAACTTCAACGAAGCTTTGGTCTGAACACACAACATGCTCCCTTCCCTGGAGCCATGAGTATCACGTCGCATGGCACCATCACACGGCCACACGAAGGAACAAACACGGCTTGAAATGTCTCTGTGTAGGTACCAGACTGTTGCTCTTTGTGAACTGCAGCGGGACACACAGAGTTCTCTGTGGTTTAGAAACATGGTGGTTTAGTTACAGAAAACAAAGACTTTAATATTGTTTTTACCGTCTTTCCTCAGCATGTAAGTATCAAACTACTTTACCTTTGGATGGGATTGTGTTAAAATGTTTGATTTTAAAAAATCACCACTTGAGTTGCTGACTTTAGTCTCATAAAAACCCATTAAGTGGATTCTGTCTGGAGATTAAGACAGAATTTTCAGTAATTTCTGAAATGGCCCTAGATACCCTTCTGCCATTTTGTAGCACGTATTGATATAAAGCAGCATCTTGACCCTGGCTATGAAACTGTAAAATCAAAATACTGATCAAGGGCTGGAGAAATGGCTTTGTGGTTAAGCACTTGGTTATGAAGCCTAAGGACTCCAGTTCAAGGCTCAATTCCCCAGAACCCACGTTAGCCAGATGCACAAGGGTGCGCACGCATCTGGAGTTCATTTGCAGTGGCTGAAGGCCCTGGCATGCCCATTCTCTCTCTGTCTCTCTCTCTCTCTCTCTCTCTCTCTCTCTCTCTCTCTCTCTCCCTCTTTCTCTGTCACTCTCAAATAAATAAAAATTTAAAAATTATTTAAAAATACTGATCGGGGCTGAAAAATGTTGAAGATGCTAGTGGTGGTTTGATTCAGGTGTCCCCCATAAACTTAGGTGCTCCCAAATGCTATGTCCCTAGTTGATGGCACTTTGGGAATTAAAGCCTCCTGGAGGAGGGCTTATGGGTGTCACAGCCCACTTCCTCTTGCCTGTGTTTGGCACACTCTCCTATTGCTGTTGTCTACCTGATATTGACAAGGAGGTGATGTCCACCCTCTGCTCATGCCATCATTTTCCCTGCCATCATGGACTTTTCCCTCGAGTCTGTAAGCCTAGATAAACTTTGGTTCCATAGGCGGCTTCTGGTCAGGTGATTTCTGCCAGCAGTGCGAACCTGACCGCAGTAAGGCTGCACATCCTGCAGGGTTAAGATTTTAATTAGGTAAAGAGAAACACGCACATTGATTTTATTATGAAAATTCCATTAGTATTCAATAACTAGTAAAATGTGATAGATACCAATGAATTGTTATAAGATGAATTTGTTGATGACTTGTTATCAGCAATTGTTTGGTTTGTATCCCTGTTTTATACCTACATGCACTGAATCATGTAAAAGTTTCTCAGATGAAAATGGGTCATAAGTGGAAACAGTTAGAAGCCCTGTTTAAAACAGACTGCATGAGGCATTTAGAGGTGATCCAGCCCCCAAGTGAGGCCCATGATGACTTTCCCGAGAGGGAAATGGGCATGCAGGGTCGAGCACTGGAAGGTGCATGTCCCGTTTCTGTGTTCTGACAAGTGTTGCCCTGAGAGGTGGGATAAACAGTTGTCTTTTCCACACTCCCAATCAGGCCACACGGGGTGGAGAAGGGCTGAGCTATGAGGAAAGCCCCGAGTTAGAACCGGAAATGGGAGGACTGTCCGTTCTGGGCCCGATGTGTCTGGGCACGCAGCACTGGCTGTTGTTTCTCTCACCTCTTGAACACAGAGCAACCTGATGCCTCACGTGCTTCTAGCTTAAGGGCTATTTTGCACATTGTTCATTCCTCACAGTTCCACCTTCACATTTTTCATATAGTTAGCAAAACACCTTGTATTGATAAAGCCATAATTTACAATGGCTTTTGCAGTGATAATGAGGATTCATGAAATAACAATATATGTAGACATGAGAAGGAAAGTTGTAGTTAAGGAGTAAGCCAAAATTACTTGTCTCTCCCCCAGTGGCTTCTTTGGAGGCCTTTAAAGTTTGTTCAGCTTCTCCTGTAACCTGGGAAGACGCAGAGAAGGGATGATTTACTGGACCACCCTCCACACTGCTCTACCCAGCAGTATTGCTCTGATTCCGCAGTCTTTATGATTGACACATCCACAAGTGACAAAGATGGAAAATTAAATTCATTTTCAATATTGAAACACATGTTTCTGTTTCAAAAATGACTGACCTGGAATTCACCCTGTATTCTCAGGGTGGCCTCGAAATTATGGTGATCTTCCTACCTCTGCCTCCCAAGCACTGGGATTAAAGGCATTTGCCACCATGCCCGGCTCATTTTTAATTCACTTTGTCTTGGGGGTAAGTCAGCCACCAGTTTGGTTATATGTTACATGTTATTGGAAAGCTGATAAAGCTGAGCCAGGGATGTAGCTCAGTTACTTACATACCATGCATAACACCCCAAGTTCAATCTACGGGGCAACATGAACTGGTCACGCTGGTGCACGGGGAAGGTGGAGGCAGCAGAGTCAGTCAGAGTCGTGCTCAGCTACGTAGTCATTGACGGCCAATCTGGGCTACATGAAACCCTACCTCAAAAAACATATGTTGCTATTTAAAAAGAGAGAAAGAGTATGCCTGTAATTTTACCATTTAGGGAGCTGAGGCAGGAGAGACTGAGGCAGGAGAATCCTGAATTTGAAGCTAGCTTAAGCTTTGTTGTAAGACCTGGTCAGAAAGAAAGCAGAGAGAGAGAGAAGCTAAGTGAGGCAGTGCATACCTGAAATCATAGCACTTGGAAGTGGTGGCAAGAGCGTCAAGATTTCAAGTTACCATTGGCAACATAATGAGTTCTATCCAGCCTGGGCTACATGAGACTCTATCTCAAAAAAAAGAAAGAAAAGGGACAGAAAGAAAAAAATACTGATTTTTAGAATACACTGTTAAACTCTGCATGTATTAGGAGGAAAAAGAATAGGATATATAAACTTTGAATTTAGAAAAAATATAATTTATTGTATAAGACTTCTGACAAGTTATTTATGGTTATCAAACCAAAAAGAAAGATTAGCACTCAAGAGGCAGAGATAGGGGGATCACCATGAGTTTGAGGTCAGCCTGGAGCCACAGAATGAGTTTTATGTCAGGCAGGACTAGAGTGAAACCCCGCCTCAACAATAACAATAAAATAAAGTAGACTGCATAAACAAATGTTCAATCTGTTCATCCAGTCTTAGCAATTGGCATCACGTTCCACACTGTTGAAGATTAACCCTTGTGTTTTGTAGAGTTTTGCTTAAGATACCTTTCCCCTTGCAGCGGCTTGGTGATTGCTGGCTCGGCATCCTGCACTGTGTCCTCACCCACAGAGCGTTTTTGTTTTAAAACCCTAACATTATTGCTGGTTTGGTTAAGGACACCAATATTTAGATAAGTAAACGAAAACCTAATGTTCTGTGCGATAAAGTAAAAGAAACTAATATTTCCTAGGAACACCTCCTTTCCTGCCAAATCCCATCAAGTAAATGTATGCAAACTGATGGAAAAGAACTTACATAAAATTTGGAGGTGAACATCAGTTTAATTTCCCTTTGATAAGTGTTGGTCTTTTAAGTGGTCCATGGCAATGAATGTGATTAAACAATGCCTGTGACCAGTGAGCTAGGATACACACTCCCTGCAGATGCTCAGAAGCCCTGAGAACCCTTTCCAGGCTAGATCTGATTAGTGTTCAAAGGACCAGGTCAGCAAGGGGTGTCTTACCACTTCCATTTGTGAGCCTGCCAAAATGAGATGACATCCACTGCAGTCAGTGTGCTGTGTCAGAATGCCTTCACCTCCAGGAAAGTAAGTCCAGAAAACCGAATATGAAATGGTGAGTTTAGTGATGGACTTACATGGCTTGTGATGCTCACAAATGGCCAAGTGACATTGCAAGGTTATCTACGTTTCAGCATGTAGAAGATCACAAGGCGTTTGCGTAGAGAGGCGAGTTCAAGGTAGGTGTCACCCAGCAGGTCCTCGGAGCAGTGCCTTAAGTTTGGAGACATAAAGGACTTGGAAATGCACAGTCTCCCCTGCACAAGCCTTGCTGGTGAATGTTCAGTGACACATCAGGACTGGAGAATGGGACAAGGAATGCATGGGAGATTTAACAAAGGACTAAACCTTGGGGTAACCTTGCTAGAGTTTGAATCAGCTGTAAATCAGGCGGGAGATCAGTGAATGTTTTAGAAATGTATGTGTAGGCTTTTAAAGGATTGTGTGGCTTTGAGAAAAATTATACTGAATGGGGTCAGGTTGGAGACGGGGGTGGGTTGGAGAAGGCATTGAAGTCTTGGTTATAAGAAAAGTGACTGAAGAAGTTAGATTTTTTGTTGTTGTTGTTTCTACCCCAGGCTGACCTGGAATTCACTATGTAGTTTATGCCCAGCTTATGGGTAGTTATTAATGGTGTCAAGTTGGGAGTGGTACCTAAGATGTGTGTGGTTTCCGTGTAAAATATCCCTCATAGGCATATGTGTGTGAATGCTTGGCTGCCAGCTGCTGCTGATTTTGGTGGAGGTTGTGGAACATTGACGAGGCAGAACCTTGCTGGAGGAAGTCACTAGGGACTTGTTGGTGATGTCGCTGCAGCTGCAATGTGACCGGCTCACCTCTGCTCCTGCAAACATGCTTCCCCAAGGCTGACCTCACCTCTGCAACTGTAAGCCAAATACGCACTTCACTTCCTTAAGCTGCCTTCATCAAGGATTCAGTCACAGCAACAAATAAAGTAACTAATGCAACCCTTCAGAATTTGCTGACGAACTGAATCTCAGAAGAGACCAAGGCAGCTGCAGCGGCAATATCTTGGATGGATTAAAAAGAACAAGGATTATATTTTTCCAAGATAAGTCATTCCAGGATAGACCTAGTTTGGGCAGCAAAAGAAAGGGCATAAGCGAAAGGCCGGGTTTGTCCATGTTTGTCCAGTGCAGACGTGGAATCAGAGTGCAGCACATAGACCAGACTGGAAGAGAGAAATGGGCATCCTGTGACTGCGGGAGGATGACAGCCACTGGTTTAAGCATTCTTCCCATGTTAGCAATAATTCTGTGATCATTAGTAAGTTAAGAGCTATTATTATCCTGAGACTACATTTGAGCTATCTCCTTGCAAGCTAGAGCTGTACAAGCGCCCTCAAAACTGAGAAACAGATTTGAAGAGAGGAGGGCTTGGCAGAGAGATCTAATGCAGCGCCAACAGTGAGGAAGGAGAACGTCCAAGAGAAGGCGAGGGCAGAGCAGAGAAGTGTGAGTCTGTCTCTGTTTTGCTGGCCAGTGCAGTGAAGGATAGTGATGAACCATGGGATTCTGCAGCCATATGTCTGGAACCTGAACCACTACAACCCCCATTTCATGAACCTATAAGGAAACAAGGGTGAGAAAGTAGAGACAGGTGTCAATGAAGTTCAGAAAGACAGTGTGCCATAAAAAAATATGACCTTCTTTTCTTCAAATCTGTTCCTCTAGGACCTGGATGATGTGAGCTTGCACACTTAGCTAATTTATTTGTGACTCAGTTGCTCAAACCCAATATGATTTTAAAAAAACCACAATTGTTCGTATGTACAGTCATAGAGTCATAGAGTATCTGGGCTAGTATGTGTTTAAGATAGTACAGTGTGTAGGTGCTTATCATTGGCAGTACATTATTGTTGACGTTATCATTGGCTTGTCTATGATTGTTTTTCTAAAGGTAGATGAAGAAAAAAGAGTCCATGTGTCCAGTGTTTGTGAGTGTGTGTTCCAGTGAAGGATTTTCCTGCATGTTGTTACACTGATGGAAGGCAAGAAGGGTTGAAAATTGGTAGTAAAGCAAAAGAAAGAGGCATTGTGAAAAATTTTGAGTGTTTGGGCAGAGGAATGGACCGAGTGGTTTCAAAGGAAAATAGGTCAATTTTATCTGCTTTAACAATGGGAAGAAAAGAACAGATGGTGACAATCTCAGGCAGATTGAAGGGTCTGAAGAGTTCTCTTCTGTTTTCCCACAGGGGAAACTATCCAAGGGTCTCAAGTGAACACAAGGAAAGATCTGTGAGCTGGAGGTCTGTGAAGCCTCAATAAGGTCATGACCTTGGGGTGCGGCGTGGCACATGGCCTGGAGAGTGAGGTGGCACTGCAGGCAGGCCTGAGAAGTGAGTGACAGCAAATGAAAAAGGATCCAGCCACAGGGTTTGGCATTGGCCTTGGTCACGATCAGGACTCAGGTACAGAGGAGCAGCAAGTCATATCCCAGCAGACCATATGGCAGGGTGTGGTGCAGAGGACTTGAGGAAAGGACAGAGGAAACAGCATGACTTCATCTGACTCTGAGCCCAGGCACGGGTCTAGGATCTGAAGGGTGATGGAGAGGTGGGAGAGTCGAGATCTTGAGAGTTCTCTGTATTCATAAGGAAATAGCTCAGGTTCTGAGTCCAGCCCAGAAATGTGCTCAATCAAAAGTTCTGCCAGTCTAAACAGAGGTCTCCTCCAAGCATCCACTTTGCCTCTGAGCTGGTAGACATGAACATGGTCCAACTCATAAGCTAGTGCTCTGCAGATCAGACATGGGCCCTGGTGCAGAGAACCAGCTCCAAAACTCCATCTTAGCGCTGCAGTGGGGACCCTGGACTTTTGACAAGCATTCGATGAAAGCTTTGCTCATCACTACCTTTTTGACTTGGCATATAGATCTTCAAGTAACCATGCTATTCAACATAAGGGTCCAAAACTGTGTAGATAAAAAGTATTTTTTTGTTGTTGTTGTTTTTTTGAGGTGGGGACTCGCTCTAGCTCAGGCTGACCTTGAATTCACTATGTAGTCTCAGGGTGGCCTTGAACTCATGGTGATCCTCCTATTTCTGCCTCCTGAGTGCTGGGATTAATGGTGTGCGCCACCATGCCCAAGTGATAAAAAATAATTTAAATGTACTTATAAGCAGCATAAAAATAAACTTTAAATATTAAAGGTATAGTACAGGAATGTATAATGGATAATTTAATGTTTATCGTGGTAAGAAACAAAAAGATAAGTACTGATATTTAGAAACCATGCAACTGCCCACGTAAACGTTTTAGAGTTAAGGTGTCATTCCTCTCGCAGACCATGCCGCTGTGTCCTCCAGTGTGAAGTGCACACTCAGGAGAGAGTGGCACACGTGACATTAAAGTGACGAGATTCTCAGTAGGACCAGATTTACTAACTCGCTGTGTGACCCTGGGCCAGGATCAGATTCTAACCCTACAAGGGATGAGATAACAGTAGCTATCCTAAGGAGCTTGCTTAAAGATGACGAGAGTGCATGCGTCTGAAGAGTGTTGGCCATTCCTGGCAGTTGGTCTGTATTCAGTAACTGACCGCTGCTGACCCTGGCTTTTCAACTTAGAAAACAAAACACTGTTCTTAATGGTGAACCCCAGAGATTTTCCCCTCAAATTCTTGTTACTAGAAGTACTGTAAAATAAGTCTTAACTAATGATATAAACACATTTTATCTCTTGGTTTCTTTAAGCATTGTAGCCTGGTTTGGAAATAGTTAAAACTTGTAGTTTTTATTTGTTCAAAACATTATGTGAACTTATTTGTACACACTCATGACCCTTTTGGCAATAAAAATGATTATGCAACTCTGATAATACAGATGTATAAAATAGGCATGTGAATTAAACATTTACTGATAATAAATTAGAAAGAAGTCTATTTTGAGACAACTCTTTGGTATACATATAATTTTACCATTTATTAAATGACAAAGCAAATTTACACACTAATGAAATGAATGTTCTTGCTTACACAAAGAATTAAGGGGCTGGAGAGATAGATTAGTGATTAAAGGCATTTGCATGCAAAGCCTGACAGCCTAGGTTTGATTCTCCAGTACCCATGTAAAACCATATGCAGAAATTGACGCATGCATGTGTCTGGAGTTCATTTGTGATGTCAGGAGGGCCTGACATGCCCATACTCACTCTCAGTCTCTCTTCTCCTCCCTCTTTCTCTCTCTAAATATCACATAAATAAAAAAAAATCAAAAATAATTAAATCCTGCTGAATATTTTGTATTACAGGACAAGGAGCATCTTCACCATCTTTCTGAGTAGAGGAGTTGTTTGATTTTTATAATTCTTCTAAATAACTAGTACAAAATGGCAGAATTATATTTAGAGCAATTGCAGAAATTGTCAGAAAGTCTGTTCTAAGCCCAATCCACCCCCTCCAAAAAAAAAAAAAACAGGGCTGGAGAGATAGCTTAGTGGTTAAGCGCTTGCCTGTGAAGCCTAAGGAACCCAGTTCGAGGCTCGATTCCCCAGGACCCACGTTAGCCAGATGCACAAGGGGGTGCACTCATGTGGAGTTCGTTCACAGTGGCTAGAGGCCCTGGCGCGCCCATTCTCTCTCTCTCTCTCTGTCTGCCTCTTTCTCTCTCTCTGGAACTCTAAAATAAAATAAATAAAAATTAACAAAAAAGTGATATTTTATAAAACTGAAGAGATTAGCTCAGATAGTATTTTTTAAAATCAAGCATTCTAATACCCAAATGCAAAGATACGCTAACTTTTTACTTACATGCTGCGGAATGATGGCAGCAAAACATCGTCTTTGTTTTTCATAAATAAGCCATTACACTCCTATGAGACAGAAACGTTTGCATAAATAACACATGCACGGGGGTTCACTAGGTCTGCGCAGAGGAGGTCGAGGCAGCGTCTGCTGGCGTCGCGCAGCGTGGTCGCAGGTGCAGCGCGAAGGGTTCAGAGTCAAGGCTGCAGTGGACTTGGGTGACGGAGCGTAGGTGAGCTCACCCCCAGCTCATGTGCTTGACCTTGAGCGAGGTTCCCTCCCAGGATTCTGTGATTTGCATACATTGTAACTGCATGACCCGTGGCTTAAGCTGTGGCTCCGGCACAGCTACATGTTCCAACCCAGTGTTACATACGTTTTCAGGCATGTAAAATTGTCCTCTCTGACTTGCCATACAGGACTAATCATTGTAATCATTTGTAAACCCAAGACAAAGCCTGCTGATCTGCACCAGAAGAGTTTTCACTGAAGTACCAAAACCCTGAGCTTCCATAACTGAACTCTTACACCTTTACAAAATGCACTACTGCTCAGAATTATTGCCGGGAAAAGTTTAAAAAAAAGTATATGTCTATCCCCAGCTACAAAAGCTTTACATTTGACATGAATTCATGTGCACATATAATAATTTGTTTCAAACAAAATATCACTGGTTATAATTTCCCGGTTATTGTGCTATAAGAGCAAGGAATGCTCTAAAGTAAAAACTGCCCTGAAATCACTTTTTAGGGATAAATTAAGAAAATGAATGGGATCAACAGCACAGAATTATTTATAAATTAGTTTAGTATTTTTCAGATGTGGAGTATAAAGTAATTTAAGATCTCTGCTGTCTGTAAAATTGCATCTTTAAACTGATAAAATGGCAGCAGAAAGCTGTACTCTGTATTGCATCAGTTGCCACATTGAATCACACATTTTTTTTTTCTGTTCAGTCCACTTGCTCTGGTGTAGAGTAGTGGAAGGAAGGTTAGACGCGAGAGCATTAAGCTAGCCTGCTCCCTTCTGGAGACTTCAGCCACTCGCCCGCCTGTTTTGATTTACATCCTCATTGCTTTCACAGCACAACCGTGGAAGGGTAAATAGTAATTATCTCTGTTAGTTTATTAAAACACATGGCATCTTTTTAAATTTGAAAGTCAGGTAAACACTGAGGTCTTTTAGTGTATATTTCTTTAAACATTTACAACATATTTGGGCTAAAAAAAACATCCTTTGGGCTGGAGAGATGGCTTAGTGGTTAAGCGCTTGCCTGTAAAGCCTAAGGACCCCGGTTGGAGGCTCGGTTCCCCAGGTCCCACGTTAGCCAGATGCACAAGGGGGCGCACGCGTCTGGAGTTCGTTTGCAGAGGCTGGAAGCCCTGGCGCACCCATTCTCTCTCTCTCCCTCTATCTGTCTTTCTCTCTGTGTCTGTCGCTCTCAAATAAGTAAATAAAATATTTTAAAAAATCCTTTGCTTGTCTAAAAATGTAAAATGTGACTGGGCATCTTGTGTCTCAGAGGACACTTCCAGGAGATTGGTTCCTCTTCACCGCTCATCTTCCTTGAGAGCCAAGGAATGTCCTTCCTGGGAAGAAAACCAGGAGCCAGGGAATCACTGCTCAGCTGTGAATTACTGCTCAGCTGTGATTCCCAGACAAATCATTTTAAAATTTTTATACAAGATAAGGTGAGAAAGTGAGAAAGTTCATATTTTTTTAAAGGCCAGTGCATGATCATAGCAGAGGCAGACTCAATGGGGTCACCAAGCAGGGAGCTGAGTATGACAAGAGTCCTTGAATGCAGTGCGGAAGCAGAAGGACCAAGCACAGGTTGCTGAGAAAGTCAAGAAAGTCGGGGGGACCAGCCCGTGGCCAGGTCTCTGCTTATTGTCTCTGAAAGTGCCGTGGGTGCCAGCTCCGAGGACTCACCAGGGGGGCACGTGCCGGAGGATCCCAAGCCCAGGGAGGCTGCTGCTTTCTCCTTGGACTGCTGGGAGGACCCATCCCCCACCGGACACGGGTAGGTCAGCAGTCCAGCACAGTAGGCCAAAGAAACATGTCACTCACGTCCCCTCAGCCTGAACCTCATAAACAGCAATTCTAGATGTTTCCATGGGGTCTTGCAGAGGAACTCTCTATTCAGGCCTTGCGAGAAGGTATCAGAGCCAGAAGGCAGGCACTGTGTGGAGCTAGCGCTGGAGCCTTGCAATGCTGCCCCTGACTCTGAGCACCACCGGGCAGTGAGGTGCCCAAGAAGACCCCAGTCCTGCTTCCCACTGGTGACCTGAACCTTGCTTAGGAAGAGAAAGAAAAAAGACACCTTGAACAATTTGAGGCTTTACTTTTTTTTGACTGAGTTTAGAGGCGGCTGTGTCCATACCAGTTGAGGTTATCTGAAAGAGTACTACATTCTGCGAAGAGGCAGCAAAGGAGCAGGCAGAAATAGCCTCTGGAACAGAAGCCGCTGAGCAAGAGAAGAAAGAGGACAGCTTGCCTGTCTTGCAAAGACCAGGGATGTTTAGCCCCAGTGGAAGTGGCAAGGGCTAAGGTTGCTGTTAAGCCTCAGTGCTGTCAGAAAGCCTTATTCCCCACAAGGGACATGGGAATTAAAGTGATCAAAGTATTTTCAAATGAAGGTAAAAACATTCTGGAGAGATAAAATATCCTAAGTTAAATGTTTGTTGTTATCAGTTACTTTCCCATTTCTGGGTCAAAATACCTGACCAGGAGCAGCTTAGAGAAGGAAAGAATTTACTTCAGCTTACAGTTTTGAGGGGAAATCTATCATGGTGTGGGCAGAATGGCAGGAGAAGGAAACCAGGATTATATTGCTCTATCAGCAAAGAGGAAGGAGAGAGAGAGAGTTTACCCTTACCCTAATCTAGATTGTTTGTGACCTGCCCAGAGATTTGTTTCTATGGTGATTGTAAATCCTGTCACTTTGACAAGATTAACATTTACAGTCACTTAGAAGGAAAAAGAGGATGTGAAAAGGGTAAGTTGTCCAGCGTGTGTGTGTGTGTGTGTGTGTGTGTGTGTGTGTGTGTGAATTTATGTAGCATGGTAAATGTGAGGATGGATATGGGAGTGTGTGAGAGTGAGCATGCTTGGTGTGTAATGGTGGGTGATGGGAAATATGCAAATGTTGAGTGGGGACATTGTTGTGGGTGTGAATATGCAAGGGACTGAGCATCAGTATGTGAGTGTGAGGGTGAGAATATATGAGGTCATTTGATGTGTTGCTCTGGGCAGGAGTGTATAAGGTATTGAAGGTCCATGTCTAACAGAATATGTTATGTGGAGGTGAGAGGATGTGGGGAATGTGGACCAGTATGAGGGGGTGGGCATTAGTGTGTGGAGTGTATGGCGGGATGTGAAGTCTTCTCCAGAGAGGATGCATATGAGAGGGGACCTCCCGACCTTAGTCCCAAGGGAGGGCAGTGGAGGAGCTGCTCAGGCTAGGCCACAGGTGGCCTCCACACTGTAAGCCTGACTGAAAAGCCAAGAGCTGCCAGGTTTTATGAACAAAGATTGACAGAATCAGAGCTGAGCTGCAGGCAGAGTACAGTGATTTTAACGTGTAGGATGGAGCGAAGGGCTGAATCTCTGAGCTGTCACAAAAAGATGACTTTGGAGTTTAAAACTGTGGAAAACAGTATTATAAATAGAAGCAGTGAAGGCAAAAGGAGAAACGAAGTTTGAGGGAAACTAAGGATTCACTTCTGATGTGTCAAATAGGATATGGCAAGTCACTTGGTCAACAAAGATGATTGGGAACACATCCTAGATGCCAGCCAGGCCAGTGCCCAGCACTAGGGCGTAATGAGAGAGATGATGTAACCTTGAACTCTGTCAGGGCAAGAGCTTTGCCAGGGGTGAGGCTGGTACATTTCTATCTTGCCACTGCCAAGCTCAGGGCCAGGCCCCTGGAAGGACCCAAACATGGATCAAGAAAAGCAGACTCAGACAGATCTGAATGGAAAGATTTGACCTGAATGATGAAAATTGTTCTGTACTGCCACAGTGATAGTCAATCCTCCTGATTATTTTTGTCTTGGTAGAAGTTGAATTTATTTTTTTTTTAAAAAGACACATTTAAGGAGCTGGAAAGGTCTGGTAGTTGTTAAAGGTGCATGCTTGCAAAACCTTCCAGGCACTATTGAATTCCCAAGCCATCCATGCAAGCCAGATGCAAAAAGTGCCCCAAGTGTCTGATGCTCCTTTGCAGTAGCAAGAGGCCCTGGTGCACCCAAATACACATACATGTGAAAATAAATAATGTTTAACAAATAAAATAGGACAAACTTAAGAAGTTAACACATGCTTTATCATTCATAGATGCTATCGCTAATTGAAGTTTGCGATTAACAAAACCTTAGTAGAAAGTGAACCTGCCTTCACTAAATCAGGTTTGGCAAATAACAGCCTGGCGTCCAACTTGTTTTTTTCAATGAAGTTGTCTGATCAGGATCACCTCTTCACGCATTGTCACGGCAACAGCTGAACTGATTGGTTGAGAAAGAGTGTCCTGCAAAGCCATGGTGATTTACAGAAAGAAAGAAAGAAAAGTTTGCCAACCTTACTGCTAGAACAATTACACAATATAGGTTTGTTTGCAAACATAGTATTTAGGTAGCTTCCGTCAACAAAGGGTAGTCATAATCAGGCTATGAAGTAACCCTAGGCCTAGCGTTTGAAACATTATTTTAGTTTATGCTACCATAACATATTATCATAAAATGAGTAACTTATAAAGAAGAGAAATATATTTCTCACAGTCCTGGGAGCTGAGCAGTCTAAAATCAAGGCGCCAGAAAATCCAATATCTGATCATGGCATGAAGAGGTTAGCTGGCTGTCACTTACCTGCTCAGGAGAGCTCTGCCCTCATGACCCGTCACGCCCAGAGGCTCTGCTCCGTACGCCACGAGACGTAAGCGTGCATACTGTGCACATACTAATTACCCACCATATCTATGGTAATTAAAGCAGAGCACCAGAAGTCTAATATGATTATTTATATGTACTAGTGAATTTCATTATATTCTGAAAAATCCATAACTCATACCTTTTTCACCATTGGTTGGTGCTTTCATGTAAAAACCAAGGTTTTATTTCTGGAAAATTACCTACTAAAAACTAGTTAAAATGAGTATAAAATGTGGATAAAGGGCTGGAGATATGGTTTAGTGTTTAAGGCGCTTGCCTGTGAGGCCGAAGGACTCATGTTCAACTGCCCATGTCCCACATAAGCCAGACGCACCAAGTGACCCGAGTGGATAAGGTCGCATGTGTGCACAGGGCGTGCAAGTGCCTGGTGTTCGGTTACAGTGGATGGAGATCTTCGTGCACCGCTTCTCACTCACACTCTCTCTCACTCTTGCCCTCTCACATTAAAAGAAAAAAAGGCCAGTCTCTCAGGCTTGCCTCAAAATAAAGAAAGAAAGAAACTGGATGTGGTGGCTTATGCCTGTAATCTAGGAATTTAGGAGGCTGAGAAAGAACTGCTATAGTGTCAAGGCCAGGTTTATTTACACTGTAAGTTTCAGGTCAGTTTTAGCTCGAGTGACAGAGAACCTAAGTCACACAGCAAAATCAAACCGTACAGAATGAATGTAGCATGGCCTGATCCCATGTACTATAGTCAGATTATTAATGAAGATGGAAATATAGGCAGCACTTGACTAGTGAAATTTTCCTCGGCCCTCTTGCCCTATTCTTACAAGTCCCCATAGTGGGCCTCATGTGCTGAACTAGGCTTTTCTCCCAGCAAGCTGCCTCCCTCTTTTCGCCCCTGTGTTAGAGCGTGTATGTACATGCACGCGCGCACACACACACACACACACACACACACACACACACACACTTTGACCTTGAAGGCACAAGCCTCTGATCTTTCACTTCATTACTGACTCAGGAGCAGAGATAGAAGGATGAAAACATTTCTGAGCTTTCAAAGTAGAATTACTGTAACTGTAAAGAAATTTGTCCATGGGGACTGATAAGTGACTTTGAAGATAGTGTAGAAGAAAGTTTTGGATTACACTTTGAGTATGTTTGATTCTGAACCAACCCAGTGGCCACAGAGCCCTCGCTGAATGAGAGTGGTCACTCCCGCTTCCACCTCTGGAACCAGGGGTGAGCCCCGCCCCAGACTCGAGCACCCTCTACACTGCACCCTCCATACTGCGCACAGAGGGGGACACCTTCCTGGTGGGGTTGGGAGTCCCGTGCTTTGAGGCAGAACGTGACATTTGTCACTAAGGACAGAAAGCTGGATTGCCTGACTGTAAGATCAGCTTTGACACTCTATGCCGTTTCATTTGCACACAAAGCAAGCTGAACCTTTGAGGCATCTTGACTTTCTGACTCAGCACTGTGGTCAGGGGTTACAGAGCAAGGACCCCCATGCGCAGGTGGGGCGGACAGCAAGCCCATGCATGTTAAAGATAGCTGGCCCTTACGTAACGGAGCCTGGGGTCAACCATGAGTTCTGCAAAGTTAGCAGATCAAGGAAGCAAAGTCTTTCGGTTTCCAAGGCAACAGAGTCACAAATAACTTCGTTCTTAATTCGGGTGCAGCATGGTGCCCCCAGTGCCTTTTCAATTGACAAGTATGGTTGTAGGATAACAGGCATCCCAGTATCTCTCCTTTGCTGTTCAGTGCTCAAGGTTTTGCCTCCCTAATAATGTTTCCAAAGGACTCCCTGACGGGAATGGAAGCAGCTGCCCATTCCCCATCTGTCATAAGAACAAACAAAAGCAAACGTCATAGAACTAGGGTGACAAATACATGAATAGAAAATACTGCATCGCACCATAGTGTGTAGGATTGGTTTCAATGTGCTACTTGATTGGTTAATAAAAACCAATAAAACATATACTGATAGAGGGAAAGGAGAGAAAGAACAATCGTTTTTGCACTGGGGAACCAAGAAGGGTGTAAGGCAGTTGTCAGCCAAGCCGGGAAGGATGAGTCCAATGTGGAAGCAAAGCCTTAAGGAATGGGAGAGGCGGGGAAGAAAACAGTCCTTGGGGGAAGGAAGAGGTCCCCTGTAACTGCGACCCTTTCTGAGGGGGAGAGAGGCCTGGGCAGCTTGCGGGGATTACTGAGGTTGCAGCAGTCATCATGGAAGGCGATTTTAATGTTATCCTCCCCAACAATGACATCATAAGTCTTCAATATTACAAAGAATATCTAGGACCAGGATGGATGAAAGAGGAATAATAAGTTATGCATGGTTTTTAGACCCCTTAGTGTACAAAGTACTTGAGACTGGGTCATTTGTAATAAATGGGTTCTATTTGCTTATGGTTCTGGAGGCTGGAAAGTTACAGTTGAGGGAGTTGGCCTCTGGCAAAGGCTTTGTAGCTTCATTCTCACAGGACGATGAGAGAAGTTGAAGAGAGCCTCAACCCACCTTCCTGTGACGCGTGCACGCTTGTGATGATGATGATATATCCATGAGGGCCGAGCCTGCCCCACTTCTTAAAACCATAGAGAAAGTCTTTTGTTGATGGAAATCAGCATGCCAGTCCCCTGCTCAAATTTTTTTCTGATATTTATTTATTTAAGAGAGAGAGAGAATAGGCATGCAAGGGTCTCCAGCCACTGCAGACGACCTCCAGATGCATGCGCCACCATGTGCATCTGGCTGAGGTGGGACCTGTAGAATCGAACCTGGGTCCTTAGGCTTTGCAAGCAAGTGCCTTAACCGTTAAGCCATCTCTCCTGCCCCCTGCTCCAAGTCTTAATCCTCCCATTCCATTTAAGGCCATATATGAAGTATGAAAAAACTGACTTGGAGGTCAGCCTAGGTCCTGCCTTGCTCCGGCCTCACCCTCACCCAGCTTCATCCTGCCCATTCTGTGCTTACCATGATTTTGTTTTTTTATTTTTTAATTTTAAAGTGCTTGGGATTGAGCCCCCGGACCTTGCACGTTCCAGGTGAGTACTCTAGCATTATACTATGTATCCAGGCCCTAGGTGGACCTGAGTGGACAATCCTTGTTTCTACTTCACATCCTTACTGTGGAATCATCTTTCTGCCTTGGACCCTCGGTGACTCCTACTCA
This sequence comes from Jaculus jaculus, assembly GCF_020740685.1. Classification (NCBI taxonomy): domain Eukaryota; kingdom Metazoa; phylum Chordata; class Mammalia; order Rodentia; family Dipodidae; genus Jaculus; species Jaculus jaculus. The sequence goes on from NC_059114.1 coordinate 91,167,798, forward strand.
TCTTCCCAGACGTGCTGAAGGAATGCATCTTCTCGGTGCTTGCCACGTGTCCCTATAAATCCTGTTCTCCATAACAGGCCTGCGCCATCCTTCCTCTTTCCCCCTTGGCTCCAGACACCGTTCATAATGGTACCCTGAGACATGCGTGCATCTTACTAAGTGTTCATTCAATACAGCACACCACCATGTAAATCAGTGCCTGACGCATGCTAGACACTGAAAAACATACATAGGCAGAGGCAGTGCTGGGTGTGGGCAAAATAATCCAATCAAGTAGCAGGTGGCAAATGACAAGAGCTTCAAGGAGCCCCTGCCTAGGGAAGCCACAGCAGCAAGAAGGTGGCATTGGGGTTACAGTTCAGAAACTGTCACATTACTAGCCTGAAGCTAGAGTGGCCTGACCTGGGCACAGGAAGTAGGAAGAGCGAAACAGAAGGCTGAGCCTAGGAGGTCAGAAGCCAGTGTCTAATGCCAGGGTCCCTCCTGGCCTGGCTTTTCACTGTGTGATCCTGGGGAGTCATTTAAACCCCTGTGTGCTGTGGGTCTCATTTGTCAATGATGGAAGGGAACCATCCCAGCCAGGTTGTAATGAAGTTGAGAGGAGCTGGTATTTGAAAGTCACTTCAAAAATGCCTTGTGTGTAGTAAGCACTTGATCAACATGCATCAAGTTACCAGTTCTGAAAATCCACAGGGGGGCAGGGAAGCAGGTTGCTCCAACGACTGCTGACTGGAAGACAAGTGGATGAGACATGGAGATACAATTGTTCCTTCAGCACACCCAGAGGGACACAGCCATTCATAAATCAGTCTTAACCTCACTGAGCCTCAGAGCAGTGGGAAATGCCTGGAAATATCCATCAGAGGGAGTGAATGGATGATTTGTGTAGGGGCAGAAGAGGAGGTGACCTACTTCCTGCCCATCATGAAGGGTCGTGCCTGTGTGTTCTCAAGAGAAAAGCACAGCACAGTTATTTCATCACAGTCTGTGATGCAGAACTTTGGACTGAGGATCCAAAGACCCAGGGTATTTTTATACCTAGGGCCAATGAAGCATGGACAGCTGTGTAGGAAGGTACAAAAAGGGAGTGAGCTATGGTACTGGGTGGAGAGGAGAAACACAGCAAGGCCTGTCCTTCTACAGCGCTTCCCTGGATAGCCTTCCCTGATCTTGGCATGGGGCAGGGAGTGTCTTATGACCTACTATCTAGCAAGGAAGGTCAGAGAATTGTTTTGTGGACAGCATCAGCAGTGAATGCAGAGAGAGGTTCCATTTATGAAAGGCTTCAGGCAAAGGAGCTGTGGGTTCCTGTGACCCACTTGGGGGAAGAAGATCTCTGGTTTTATAGCTCGTCTTGAGAGAGTGAGAGGACAGACCAGAAGGCAGGAGGTCTGAGAAATAATCTTCTCTTCAGAGTATAGTTTTCCAAGTCTCAAGAATGCATGAAGCACTGAAAATGGAAGGAAAAGAAGTGTGTTGGTTTCTGACCACTGAGGTCTAGGGGAGACAAACTTCCCTGCAGAGCACAATGAACAAAGATAAGGTGTGGTGGAAAAGAGAGGGAAAAATGATCATGTGGCCAGTGGGCTTCCTGCAACAGGCAAACTGGGTTGGAGTTAGAGCTGAAACTTCTGGCTCCTCTATTAAAAGGAACCCTTCTTCCCACAGTGTTCCCGGTCCCAGTTCTATTTCAATTGATAGCTCTTACACAGACACCCTAATTCTGTATTTGTAATCTTACAACTTTTGTAGAAGAACCCCAAATTATTAGATGAATTTAAATTCTGTGAAAAGTTGAATACAAAAAAAAAAAAAAATAGTTGTGGGCTGAAGGATGGCTTAGTAGTTGAGGCCCTTGACTAAAAAGCCAATTCCCCAGGACTCATGTAAGCCAGATGCACAAAGTGGTGCATGCTTCTGGAGTTTGTTTGCAGTGGCTGGAGGTCTTGGCGTGCCCTTTCTCTATGTCTGTCTTCTCTCTATCTCTCTCTGCTTGCAAAATAAATAAATAAATAATATAAAAAAGTTGCATACAAGAGTTGATATGAAGCTCAGTGGTAGAGTACTTTCCTAGGATGTTCAAGACCCTGGGTTTGATTCCAACAATAATTTAAAAATTCCTGTATACATCCAAGAATGGAAGGTACATTTTAAGTACTGCAGGAATAAAAAGGAAAGACATGCATGAAAGTGGTATGTGTGTGTGTTTGTGTGTGTGTGTGTGTGTGTGTGTGTGTGTGTGTGTATGCATTTATGTATAAGAAATGTGGATGTCACAGATTGTATACCTTTCAGTGTTTTAATAAAGAAATAATCTTGAAAGCCAAGTAGATCAGGTAATAGCATTTGCTTTAGAAGGAACACTGGGGTACCTTTCCTGAGTGACCACCATGGGGTTGTGGTGTGGGGTACAGGTGGGTTCCCATTGCCCACCCTTCCTTCTAAAGGAAGTAAGAAGAGTCAGGGGAAAGTCTGTGTCCTACCGCTGAGAACTAGAAGTCATTCCTTGAGGCCACACAGAGGTGCTCATTGTGAATACTCCCTGAAGGCTTACTCTGTGCCAGGCATCCATTTAGTAAATTTCATTTATTTCTCGGGCATAGCATCTTCACAATGCCCAGTGAACGAAGGAATTTTACCACCTTTTACAGAAGGAAGAAACTGAGACCATAGCCTAAGAGTGTACTTTGTCCAGAGCTTCCAGCCAGTGGGAAGAGGCTGGAACTCCATGAGGCTGTCTACATTCCACTTGGGACCACCATGTCGATTGTCCCTCACATGTTCCAGGCAACATACACTAACAAGACGAATTAACTAGGATTTATCTTTATCCTGAGATGAGAAGTAACGGACCTTCTGCCCATCCAGGTCTCCAATGTATGACTCCAACAGCAAACTCAGGTGCCATTAGCTGTACGTCTAAGAATCTGTCAAGTGTCAAGGACTGCACTGAGCACAGTGGAAGACAAGGAAGTCCATGTGGCAGCAGCCCGTGGTCTGAAGAAGTTCACACCCTTGAAGATGCATGGAACGCAATAACATGCTGGGAAGTCATGGGAGACAACAGAGAGGGCTCCAATTCCGGCCGTCTGCGTGGGTGCGCAACCCAGCGCACAACAAGGCAGCCAGAGGCAACAAGGAGGCAACCAGAGCATCCTCGGGGAGGACGAGCATCTGAAATGGCCTGTACTTCTGATTTCGATCTGCGCTTGGGGTACCTGTTAGGCAGTGCCATCTAGACGATGTGATGTAGGGTAGACATCTGACATCCTCCGTGTGCCCAGGGGGTCATTTTCCATAGTGCAGCTGTGCTGGTCAGGCAGCACCAACCGTGGGAAGCTGTGGCCACTGTGGAGATCACACAGCGACCCCTCCCCATAGAGAGTGACGGAGCGCTGTCACAGAATGGTGGAAGCCTCTTTTCTTTTCCTGTTGCTGCTCTTCTTAATGTTACCCACGATAGGACACTCGTTTGTGACCTCACAGTCCATCTTCACGAGGATTCTTCTGCCGCTCCAGTGTTGCTCCCTATTGCCTGAGCGGTTTCCTCTTCTGTGGCCTGCATGACTTCACAGTGCTGTTCAGTCACCAGAGAACAGGCGTAACAGCACGTGGCACTCTTGGAGAGTAGCCGTGGGCACTTTCAGGTTAAAACGTCTTTCTTGGCGATGAACAGCTCTGAAGGACCTTCCCCAGGCTCCCATGACCTCTTCTTAGAGCATTCCACTGGGAGTGGCTGTGGTTTCCAGCTGCTGAGAATCCACCTGTCCTTCCCTTTGCACCTCTCAGAGCAGATGAGGCCTGCCAACGCATACACAGAACCATAGATGTAGGTTCGTCACAAAGGAACACACAGAAGCCTGGGTGAAGAGAAGTGACTCAGCACTGTGTTCTGATTGACATCTAGCCACCAAACCCAGCACAAGTGTCAGATTTGACTCCCAGCTCCCCACTTTCCCTCTTGGGGTCTATCTTCCCCCTTCCTTATTTTGCCAGCCTTCCTGAGGACCCTGAGTAGTCAGTCACTCACGTGAACCCTGATCTGGAGGAGGCGATAACCGAGCAGTGAAGGGTCAGCGAGCTCCAGGAGGAGTGCCACTCTCACAGCAGAGATAAAAGGAAAAGCCGGGACAGCAGTCTTCAGAGACTGCCAGCATCACCTTTTCCTCTGAGGTAGTTCGTGGGTAAATGTCCAAACGCCTGCAATGAAGATATATGTACCTTGTGAATTCAGTATGAAAATGCTCTTTAGGTCTAAAACACAGTAAAACTGTACCCTCTCCCCGCTGCTGCTTGTAAGTCATTCTTCATTGCAGGTCTTAGGAAAGAAGGAATGAAAAAATGTAATTTCTTCCCTATCAACAACAAAACTGCAGGCATAAGCAACAATGTTTGGGGTTGGAGGGGAGTAGTTGAAAGGAGCAAAATAACCAAAGGCAGTTACATTTGAGGAAGTCTGCCAAAAAGGATTTCCTCGCAGTGTTTATATGAAGTGTCAAAGTACTGGCACCCACAATTGCTGGTGGACACCTCCCCTCACAGCCTGGGAACCCCATGCGGGGACTGACTTGACGACTCCAGTAAGTCCCTTTCCTGATCACTGGGCCCTAGAACGAGAAAGCTGACAGAGGAGACCCACAGGTCTTCCTGTGTTATCATCTTCCCTGCTGGCATCTCAGAGGCTCCCTGCTCCCTGGGGAAGTCTGTGCTGCACATTTATGTCATGTGAAGGGACATGGGACACGCCACAAGAGGGGAGGTTCTGGTACATAGCAGTGGAGAGCTGAGTTTGCTGATTAAAATACAAGACGTTTGGTTAAACTTGAGATGCACAGTGGACACAGTTTTCATATAGCGTGCCCCCAAATAATCCACGAGACATTCTTTTACTAAAAATGATGGCTTCTATGACATTCGAGCTTAATTGGAAGTCCTGTGTTGTGATTTGACAAGCCTGAAAACTATGGAGCTGAGCAAGGCTGGTGAAGAGGGTTTGCAGTGACTAGAGATTCCAAACAGGTTCAAATCTGGGGTCAGAAGTGGATGAGCCTGAGGGAAACACGAGAAGGCATACCAGACAGACCTGGGGTGTGAAGGCATGAACAGTGAGCACGTCTGAGGTTACGAGCCATGAAGTCTGGCCAGATGGCAAGTGAAAGACTTTCTTGAGTACAGACTTCCAAGCCAATAGGTGGCCTTGAGCTGACTGACATGGGAGGCAGGTTTTGTTCCCACATATACTCCTTTCTCAAGAACCACCATGTGGGAGGCAGAGGACCTTCCCTGAATTTCATGTTCAGAGGTTTGCAACATTAACTTCAAAGTACTCTCAATGGCCCCATCCCATAATTGAGGAAACTGAGACAAAACTGACTTGGTAGTCTGCTCGGTGTCACCCACATTAACAATACTGGGATTTGAGTTCACGGCTACCATCCACACTCCAAACCACATTTCTATAGCAACAGTGCAAACGCAGTGAATGGGCAGTTGAGAAGTTTCCCTTCAGGATCATGTATGCAGATACCATCACCAGGAACCCCAGAAGGGGCCAATGGCTCGCAGAGAGGAGGGCACTCTGAGGCTGCTTCACGGCTCTTCTTCCTCTGCCAGCGTTGACGGCGCCCGTTGGCACTGTGACAGTAGGATGATTCTGCAGTACTATCAGTGTGGAAAGTTGAAATCTCTCCTAAAGGGAGTCCATGCTCTCCCAAAGACCACAGCCTCACAGTCTTAGCCCATGGACTTGGGTATGTACAATGTACTGCAAAAGCCAGAAAAGGTGATTATTTCTTTTGATGGCATTATATGTATTACATGCGCATATCTGTTTCATACCAGTCAATTAGCAAATATAAGTGGCCTCCATTTCTCTGTGTTGCTTCAGCACAGGGAGGCACAGAGGACTGTCTTGTCTCCCTTGAACCTCCCTCCATAACCTCCAGGGGAGATTTTAACTTTCCAAGGGGATGCCACTGCAGAATCTGTGGTGAGCACTCCAGTCCTCTGAACATCATTGACACTGGCAGATGCAGACTCTTAGATCTTCAGGTTTCGGGCCAAGATCTCTGTGTTGATGGCCAAGGCTCCTGGTTCTGTCATCTTGTTTTGGTTTTGAACCGCAGTGGTCCAGGAGCAGCTTATTAAAGGCTCAGACATAACTTAGTGGAGGAGATTTCTTAGAGAAGAGGAATAGCATGGCCATTATAGGTGTTTATTGCTAAAGGACATCCCACTGGTGCTTTGATGAGAGCCTCTCCTGATGAGGAGCGCATGGAGTGAAAGCACCAGCTGGGGGCTTGGAGAGGTGTTAATGGGAAAGGTGGCTGCCCTGCAGAGGGGCCGCACTGCAGACATGCTTCCTGAGCTTATGTAAAACATCCGAGGTCTCTCTCTGTTCTGTGTCTTTGGGTACGATGCTTCATTTCACAGCCTCCTTCTCTTCAATTATAATGAAGATTATGGCATCGAGGATTACATACATATGGAAAGGGCTGAACATATACTTCCTTATGATAAATACACAAACGGCACCTAAACATTCCAAAGTTGAATTACTATCAATGCAGTAAGTACAGTGCAGAAAGTCAGTCTGGACCTTAAGAACTGGTTGATAAACAAAAATAAATACAAAAGTTTTAAAAAAAGGAACACTGAAGTGATGCGTATTACTATCAACTTTTTTTCTAATAAAATAGCTCTGCAAAGAGACTCTTCAATCATATCCAAAGTGAGAAGTTTACCATTGTACCACGGGGTTTCTACAACCTGGTACTGACCAGTTATCCCAAGTGGATACATTTATCAACGGTACAAATAATGAAAAATGTCAGCACACTTTGTACTCATGTATTTCTTTTTTTTTTTTCTTAAGTTTTATTTATTATTTATTTATTTGAGTGGGAGGGAAGAGGCAGAGAGAAAGAGAGAATGGGCACTCCAGGGCCTTCAACCACTGCAAACAAACTCCAGATATGTGTGCCCCCTTGTGCATCTGCTTCACAGGCAAATGCCTGAACAGCTCAGCCATTTCCCCTGCCCCTGCATTATTTTTTTTTTTAATTTTTATTAACATTTTCCATGATTATAAAATATATCCCATGGTAATTCCCTCCCTCCCCACCCCCACACTTTCCCGTTTGAAATTCCATTCTCCATCATATTACCTCCCCATTACAATCATTGTAATTACATATATACAATATCAACCTATTAAGTATCCTCCTCCCTTCCTTTCTCCACCCTTTATGTCTCCTTTTCAACTTACTGGCCTCTGCTACTAAGTATTTTCATTCTCACGCAGAAGCCCAGTCATCTGTAGCTAGGATCCACATATGAGAGAGAACATGTGGCGCTTGGCTTTCTGGGCCTGGGTTACCTGACTTAGTATAATACTTTCCAGGTCCATCCATTTTTCTGCAAATTTCATAACTTCATTTTTCTTTACCGCTGAGTAGAACTCCATTGTATAAATGTACCACATCTTCATTATCCACTCATCTGTTGAGGGACATCTAGGCTGGTTCCATTTCCCAGCTATTATAAATTGAGCAGCAATAAACATGGTTGAGCATGTACTTCTAAGGAAATGAGAGGAGTCCTTTGGATACATGCCTAGGAGCGCTATAGCTGGGTCATATGGTAGATCAATCTCTAGCTGTTTTAGGAACCTCCACACTGTTTTCCACAATGGCTGGACCAGATTGCATTCCCACCAGCAGTGCAGAAGGGTTCCTTTTTTTCCACATCCCCGCCAACATTTATGATCATTTGTTTTCATGATGGTGGCCAATCTGACAGGAGTGAGATGGAATCTCAATGTAGTTTTAATCTGCATTTCCCTGATGACTAGTGACGTAGAACATTTTTTTAGATGCTTATATGCCATTCGTATTTCTTCCTTTGAGAACTCTCTATTTAGCTCCATAGCCCATTTTTTGATTGGCTTGTTTGATTCCTTATTATTTAACTTTTTGAGTTCTTTGTATATCCTAGATATTAATCCTCTATCAGATATATAGCTGGCGAAGATTTTTTCCCATTCTGTAGGTTGCCTCTTTGCTTTTTTCACTGTGTCCTTTGTGGTGCAAAATCTTTGTAATTTCATTAGGTCCCAGTGGTTAATCTGTGGTTTTATTGCCTGAGCAATTGGGGTTGTATTCAGAAAGTCTTTGCCAAGACCAATATGTTGAAGGGTTTCCCCTACTTTTTCCTCTAGCAGTTTCAAAGTTTCCGGTCTGATGTTAAGGTCTTTAATCCATTTGGACTTAATTCTTGTGCATGGCGAGAGAGAAGAATCTATTTTCATCCTTCTGCAGATATTTATCCAGTTTTCAAAACACCATTTGCTGAAGAGGCTGTCTCTTCTCCAATGAGTATTTTTGGCATTTTTATCGAATATCAGGTGGCTATAGCTACTTGGGCTTACATCTGGGTCCTCTATTCTGTTCCACTGATCTACATGTCTGTTTTTATGCCAGTACCATGCTGTTTTTGTTACTATGGCTCTGTAGTATAGGTTAAAATCAGGTATGGTGATACCACCAGCCTCTTTTTTGTTGCTCAGTATTATTTTAGATATTCGAGGTTTTTTGTGATTCCAAATGAATTTTTGGATTGTTTTTTCTATTTCCATGAAGAAAGCCTTTGGAATTTTGATAGGGATTGCATTAAATGTGTAGATTGCTTTAGGTAAGATTGCTATTTTCACGATATTGATTCTTCCAATCCAGGAACAAGGGATGTTTCTCCACTTTCTAGTGTCTTCTGCAATTTCTCGCTTGAGTGTTTTAAAGTTCTCATTGTATAGATTCTTTACTTCCTTGGTTAGGTTTATTCCAAGGTATTTTATTTTTTTTTTGATGCAATTGTGAATGGGAGTGATTCTCTGATTACATCCTCTGTGTGTTTGTTGTTAGCATATATGAAGGCTACTGATTTCTGTGTATTTATTTTGTATCCTGCTACATTGCTGTAGGTTTTGATCAGCCCTAACAGCTTGCTAGTAGAGTCTCTAGGGTCCTTTATGTATAGAATCATGTCATCTGCAAATAATGATAACTTGATCTCTTCCTTTCCAATTTGTATCCCTTTTATGTGTGTCTCTTGCCTTATTGCTATGGCTAAGACTTCCAAAACTATATTAAATAGAAGTGGGGACAGTGGACACCCTTGTCTTGTTCCTGATTTTAGTGGAAAAGCTTCCAGTTTTTCCCCATTTAGTAATATGTTGGCTGTAGGCTTGTCATAAATAGCCTTTATTATATTGAGATATGTTCCTTCTATTCCCAGTCTCTGTAGGACTTTTATCATGAAGGGATGTTGGATTTTGTCAAATGCTTTCTCTGCATCTAATGAGATGATCATGTGATTTTTGTCCTTCAACCCGTTTATGTAATGTATTACATTTATAGATTTGCGTATGTTGAACCATCCCTGCATCTCTGGGATAAAGCCTACTTGGTCAGGGTGAATGATCTTTTTGATATACTCTTGTATTCTGTTTGCCAATATTTTGTTGAGAATTTTTGCATCTATGTTCATGAGGGAGATTGGTCTGTAATTTTCTTTTTTTGTTCTATCTTTGCCTGGTTTTGGTATCAGGGTGATGCTGGCCTCATAGAAGGAGTTTGGTAGAATTCCTTCTTTTTCTATTTCCTGGAAAAGCTTAAGAAGCAATGGTGTTAGCTCTTCCTTAAAAGTCTGGTAAAATTCAGCAGTGAATCCATCCGGGCCTGGGCTTTTTTTAGTTGGGAGATTATTGATAACTGCTCGGATCTCCATGTTTGTTATAGGTCTATTTAAGTGATTAATCTCATTTTGATTTAATTTAGGTAGGTCATATAGATCAAGGAAATCATCCATTTCTTTCAGATTTTCATACTTTGTGGAGTATATGCTTTTATAGTATGTCCCTATGATTTTTTGAATTTCTCTGGAATCTGTTGTGATGTTACCTTGTTCATCTCTGATTTTATTAATTTGTGTCTCTTCTCTCTTTCTTTTGGTCAGATTTGCTAAGGGTTTATCAATCTTGTTTATCCTTTCAAAGAACCAACTCTTTGTTTCATTAATTCTTTGGATTGTTCTTTTTGTTTCTATTTCATTAATTTCTGCCCTAATCTTTATTATTTCTTCCCGTCTACTGATTTTTGGTTTGCCTTGTTCTTCTTTTTCCAAGGCTTTAAGGCGAAGCATTAGGTCGTTTACTTGTGACCTTTCTAATGTCTTAATATAGGCACTTAAGGCTATAAATTTACCTCTTAGAACTGCCTTCATTGTGTCCCAGAGATTTTGGTATGTTGTGTTCTCATTATAATTTGACTCTATAAATTTTTTGATTTCCTTTTTGATTTCTTCATTGACCCACTCATCATTTAGTAGTGTATTGTTTAGTTTCCATGATTTTGTGTATGCTCTATAGCCTTTCTTGCTACTGATTTGTAGTTTAATTCCATTGTGGTCTGATAGAATGCAAGGAATTATTTCAATTTTCCTGAATTTGTTAAGATTTGCTTTGTGTCCTAATATATGGTCTATCTTAGAGAATGTTCCATGTGCTGCTGAAAAGAATGTATATTCTGCAGCCTTTGGATGAAATGTCCTGTATATATCTGTTAGGTCCATTCCTTCTATGACCTCATTTAGTCCAGATGCCTCTCTGTTTATTCTTTCCCTGGATGACCTGTCAATTGATGAGAGTGGGGTGTTAAAGTCACCCACCACCACTGTGTTTGGTGTTATCTGTGATCTTAGTTCTAATAGTGTTTGTTTGACGAATTTGGGAGCCCCCATGTTAGGTGCATATATGTTTAGGATTGTAATGTCCTCCTGTTGGAGTGTGCCCTTAATCAATATAAAGTGACCTTCCTTATCTTTCTTGACTAACGTCGGACTAAAGTCTACCCTGTCTGATATTAGGATAGCAACCCCTGCTTGTTTTCTAGGCCCATTTGCTTGAAACACTGTCTTCCAACCTTTCACCCTAAGATAATGTCTATCCTTTGTAGAAAGGTGAGTTTCTTGGAGACAACAAATTGTAGGATCCTGCTTTTTAACCCAGTCTGCAAATCTATATCTTTTCGTTGGGGCATTGAGACCGTTGATATTAAGAGATATTATTGAAAGGTGTGTATTTATGTTTGCCATTTTTGTGTGTGTGTGTTACTGGTTCTACCTGTGCTCTCTTCTGTTAACTGGTATTTGAGTATAGCTTGTCTTTTCTAGGTTCCTTATATGTGTGCTTTTCCTTTTGTTCAGCATGGAGGATTCTATCAAGTATTTTCTGTAGAGCTGGTTTTGTCTTCAAATACTCCTTTAACCTGCTTTTGTCATGGAATGTCTTTATTTCTCCATCTATTTGAATGGATAACTTTGCAGGATAAAGTAACCTTGGTTGACAGTTGTTATCTTTCAGAACTTGGAATATATCACTCCAAGCCCTTCTGGCTTTAAAAGTTTGTGTTGAATAATCTGCTGTAATCCTGATGGGCTTGCTTTTGTAGGTAACTTGATTTTTCTCTCTAACTGCTTTCAATATTTTTTCTTTGGTTTGTGTGTTTGGAAGTTTGATTATAATATGGCGAGGAGAGGTTCTTTCTGGGTTTTGTCTGGCTGGGGTTCTAAAGGCTTCCTGTAACTGTATTGGCACCTCTTTCCCAATTTGGGGAAAATTTTCCTCTATGATTTTGTTGAAGATGCCTACTATGCCTCTGGAGTGGAGTTCTTCTCCTTCTACTATGCCCTGAATTCTTATATTGGATCTTTTCATAGTGTCCCGAATATCTTGAAATTCCCACTCATACTTTTCTATAAGTTTGTCTTTCTCTTTGTTGGACTGCATTAGGTCTGCCACCTGGTCTTCTAGCTTAGATGTTCTGTCCTCTCCCTCATCCATCCTACTGGTGAGATTTTCTACAGAGTTTTTTATTTCATTAACTGTGTTCTTCATTGCTAGTAATTCTGACTGGTTTTTCTTTATTATTTCTATTTCCCTATTTATGTCTTGTATTGCCTTCTTTATTTCATTAAATTGGTGTCCTGCCTCTTCTTTGATTCCTTTGATTTCCTCTTTGATTTCTTCTTTGATTGTTTTCATGTGTTCTTTGACCTCTTTGAACATATTTATAATTATTCTTTTGAACTCTTTCTCAGGCATTTCCTCTAACTCTTTCTCACTGGAGGACATTTCTGATGCATTAATACTTTTAGGTGGGTTTATATCGTCTTGCTTTTTAGTGTTTCTTGTGTTATAATGTATATATTTTTGCATCTTGGATTAAGTTAATGCTTGGATTTTCTAGCTAGCTGTGTATTCTTAGCTGTATCAATTGATTTGATGTAATATATTTTCAGGGTAGGACCTTAAGGTATTAGGTGTGGCTCTTAAGACTCTCAGAGTATCTACAAAGATGTTCTTAGGGGTTGAGTTTCCCTGCTATAGGAGTATTCAAGCAGGCTGAGTGGAATAAAATACAGGTAGATTCTAAAATTTAACTAAAGACAGTACACATTCAATCAAAAACAGCCCCGAGTATGTATGCAAGAGTAGTTATTATAATGACCAGATCCTCTATCAACAAAGAGGTTTAGATTTCTGGTCTGTTGAGAGATCCAAGTCAGCTTGTGACCAAGTGAGACCCTTCCCTGGTGCAATCCCAGTTACCTTGGGTGATTTTGGTCTCAGTCAAGTTGCTGCCTGGGTCGTCGGGCTGCTGTTCTGATTTCTGGAGCTGGGCACTTGCTTTTCCTACGGGGCAAACCGAGCCACTACTGCTGCCTCTGCTGCTGCCGTAGCTGCCACCACCGGAGCCACCACCGCTGCTGAAGCTGCCGCTGCCGTGTCCACCGCCGCTGCTCCCCCCGAAGCCGCTGCTGCGGGATCTGCCGCTGCTGCCGCTCCTGGGTCCACTGCTGCTGGGGCCGCTGGTACCGGTGCTGGAGCCGCTGATGTTTCTGCCGAACTCTGCTCCTCCTTGGGTCCCGCTGTCAGCCCAAGTTGGCGTGGCCAGGTCCCAGGCCGCTGCTCTGATCGCTGGAGCTGGGTTTAGGCGGTGGGGGAGGGGAGGGAGCCGCGGCTGCTCTGATTGTCTCGCTGCTCCACGTGTTCTTCTACCTCGCGGTCTGCTCCTCCGCTGCTCGCTGCCGCTCTCCCCTCACGTTTCCCGAGTTGCGGAGAGCGTGGTGTGAGGGGAAAATCCCGCACCTGGCTTTTCCTGCGGCTCGAGCCAAGAGTCTGGCAGCTTTCTGCTGCGCCGCAGCTGCGGCGGTTGGCCAAGCTGCCGGAGCCGCTTTTCCCACCTGTGCAGGCTTTGGATGCTCTATAACTCTTCTACTTCTCCGCTGCTTGCCTCAATTTCCTATACACCTCACTTTTTAGTAAAAGTGTGTATTTTGCTGAGTTTTTTTGGTCTTTTTTCCCCCTAGGCTGCTTTGGCGTGGTACCTACGCCGCCATCTTAACCGGAAGTCTCATGTATTTCTTGAATACAGTTCACTGGCTCATTTCATTCCCTACCGAATCCCCTGACAATCCAGTTTATCCTGTAATCCCAGCACCCGGAGGTGGAGGCAGGGAGATTAGCCGGAGCTGCATAGCTAGACCCCGACCCTGAAAGCAGCAACAGCAGTACAGCCTGGACATGCTCGCACTGGCTTCCATAATTGAGGAAACTGAGATGAAACTGACTAGGTAATCTGCTCGGTGTCACCCACATTAGCAATACTGGGATTTGAGTTCACCGCTACCGTCCACACTCCAAACCACATTTCTATAGCAACAGAGCATTTGCAGTGAATGGGCAGTTGAGAAGTTTCCTTCAGGATCATGTATGCAGATACCATCACCAGGAACCCTGGAAGGGGCAATGGCTCAGAGAGAGGAGGGCACTCTGAGGCTGGCTCATGGCTTTTCTCTCTCTGCCAGTGTTGACAGTGCCCGTTGGCACTGTGATAGTAGGATGAGGGTGTTTTTATTTTGTCACAACAGTCTGTGAATTATGAGGGCAACATACTTAAAAGCATGATCGTTTGTAATATGGTAGTGAGTAGAACACATTTCTACATCTTGGGGTAACATGTCAATCCATGTGTATGTTATGGAGCCCATAGTTTAATTATCTCTTACTCTCACTCAAACCATCTAGATCAGAGGTTCTCAAACTCCCTAACACTTTTTAAATTTATAGACAACTTCAAAAAGCTTTTATCCATGTTAGTTATATCTATCAGTATTTAGTCTATGCAGCATTGAAATTAAAAATATTTAAATATTTTATTCAATATATTTGTTAAGTATCCATCTGAAAGCCAAATATAAAGCCATTAGATATTGGTCTAAACCTTTTATTTAAAATATTTATCTTTTCGGTGTATAAAAAGTGTCTCTATTTGATAGTTCATCTCTTAATGTAAAGAGAGTGTGAGTATAAGGCTCTGGCCAAAGTGACGGATGACCTCAGAGACCATAAACAAAAGACCAAAAATGGGCAGAGTTGACATTCTCAATGAGACACATCCTGTCATTCATTAATAGTCCTGCCTAAGGTCAAGGATGGTGGCATTCAAGGTCATTTTCAAAAGACACGAGGAATGGTGGGCGGATGTTCATGTATAATCACTCATATAGAGCTAACATACATTTTTATGAAACAGTGTCTCAAGACGAAGCTGGCCTGCCACTCTCACGGTACAGTCCATGCTGATCCTCCTGCCTCCGCCTTTGGGGTGCCGGCACTGCAGGAGTGTGCCCCCATAACCAGCTAAATGCAATTGTAAATATAAAAATGATAGATAGTGGGAGACCTAACGACATGAAAAGGTAGAAGTAATAAAAGGCCAACAATTATTTACATTGTTCAAACTGAAGATGAGCGCAGAAGGCACCATTGCAGACTTGAGCAACAAATCTTGCTGGGAAGAAAGACACATATTCTGTGTGTATTAAAGCTTGCCTCTGGCTGGAGAGATGGCTTAGTGGTTAAGCGCTTGCCTGTGAAGCCTAAGGACCCCGGTTAGAGGCTCTATTCCCAAGGACCCACATTAGCCAGATGTACAAAGGGGCACACACGTCTGGAGTTCGTTTGCAGTGGCTGGAGGCCCTGGCGCATCCATCCTCTCCCTCTCTCTCTCCCTCTCTCTCTCTCTCTCTCTCTCTCTCTCTCTCTCTCTCTCTCCCTCTTTCTCTCTCTGTCTGTCACTCTCAAATAAATAAATAAAAATAAACAAAAAAATAAGCAAAGCTAACCTCACTTTGCAACCAGCTTCATGGCACAGATGCAATAGAGATAGCTGTGAACAAAAGCAACAGCCTACGTTGTTCTTATAAGGCTTTTAAACTAGTCTAAGGAAAAGAAGGCAGAGCTTTTCAAATGACTAAAGACGATGTATATGTTTTTTAAAAAGTGACTATTTTGTCCTGAATGGCAGGGTGGGGAGCGGAACTACATGTAAGGGTAGGGTATTGTGACCAGAGAATGTGCAGATATTCCTTAAAGCATGAGCTCACATGTCTAGGGCAGAGCAACTCCCTATCTTCAAAAACATTTTGCCCATACTGTGCCCATTTGGTTGCAAATATGGGAGCCATTTCATGGAATTGGATGGACGTGGATATTAATTCAGAGATTTCCACAAAGAATCCCCTCCTTCTGATGGTGGCAACCATGCCACAGTTCAGTAAGTACCTTGCCCAAGCCAAGCCTACAAGGTCCTTTCCCTGGAGCATTTGGACTTGAAGCCCAAACACTTGACCAGCATGGCTCTCCGGAGCTGACCAGTGAGGAAATGGAGCCAAGAGTAGACTCAGGAGGTGGAAGAACCACTGACCAGACAAGGAGAGTTCCCCTGTGGCTCCTTTGAGCCTGTCCCCTTCAAAGTTACAGAAGCCTGCGCACTTGCTCCACGCTTCAGAGTCCTGGGGGATCCACTTTGTTTGATGTTTATCTCCTGGAGTTTTTCTCACTTGATGCAAAAGAACTCAGACTCCAAGGAACATCCTCAGTGTGATCAGGATGTACCTGCCTGAAGGACCAGGAGCTGCTTGTCCGAGAATGCTGTGGAGAACTTGCACAGTGCCCCAAAGTGGTTCCTTTGGCCTAATCCAACTTACCAGGAGTAGATAAGATGCCCCAAGGAGCGTACCTAGAAAGCCTAAGATGTTTCCCCTGGTGCTGCTCTGCAGTCTCTGGTGCAGTGAGAAATGGCGTCTGAGCCTCAGGTCAGATTGCGCGGCTGCCTGGAGCACGTGCGCGCACGCAGGGAAGACAGGAGCCTTTTCGTCCTCACGCCACCTGCTCTGTGGCAGCCGCTCTGTCAGGTGCGCTGGACGGATCGCCGGTCCCAGTGAGGCAACAAGAGCCCCAAACAGCAACACAGCGGTCCAGCGAGACCCAGGCTGAGGTGTGTGGACAGTGGCCTGGGGCCACAGGAACTCTGCAGAGAGCTTGTGGGAAAAGGGCATTTCAGAGATGAGAGAAGGAATGTTCTGGGTGGGGGCAGAAGAGAGCCATAAAAAGAAAAGTAGCCCGAGATACAAAACTGATGATTCTGTTGCAGGAAAAGTTCAGAATGCACTAGGGAAAAAGAAATTACACTTACATTTTATAAACATTTTAAGGCATTCTATTGATATTCACATTCTGAATATGAAAGTGCATTACAAAAAGAATAGACATTGTAGTGAAAATTTTTTATCTGGAAAATATATAACAAAATATGTAGCTTTTAATCTACATTGTATCATCCACTAACTGTTTAAATTAATAGAATATGGACTATATGAACTGATACTTCATGATGCATTTGGAATAGAAGTGCATAAATCCTTTGAGAGGCAGACAAACTTCCCTCATTATTTCATCTTCTCTTCATTACTTTACCAAAAAGGCAGTGAGCCACAGAGATGATGAATGGCTTGTTCACTCGCCTAGAAAAATGAGTCCATCCTGAACTGTGACCAGTGAAAACAGCTCTGCAAAGCAGGGAAAGGAGAGAAAGAAAGACCAGAGGGCAGGATGGAAATGCCAAGTGTCTCACAGGGAGTGAGAATAACGTTTGGGGCTGACGAGGTGGCTCTCCTGGGAAGATTGCTTGCCAGGTGAGCGTGAGCACCTGGTTTGCCCTGAGTTTACTTCTGCACACAGGAAAGGGGCTCTGCCAGGATCGCTTTTCACCTCAGTCCTGTGGGGCTGGAGGCCGGAGAATCACTGGGGCTCGTGTAGAAAAGAAGAGAGAAAAGAGAAGAGGAGAGGAGAGGAGAGGAGAGGAGAGGAGAGGAGAGCAGAGCAGCTCTGGGTCCAGAGAGAGATTCTGCTCAAGGAAACAGCAGATGAGTAATAGAGGAAGACTCAGTTTGTCCGGTGGCCACAGGAAGCACGCAGCATGCACCACACGTACACCATGCCGCACACATGCTCAGAAAGAAAGAGAAAGAACAACGATGTTGATCTTCGGTCATACCTGCATATCCAGCAAGTATCTAGCAGATACAGATGTGTGCGTGCACGGGTGTATTTTTCAGGCTGCAAGGTGAAATGTGTTTCCTACTGTCACTTACAAGCCAAAAGATATGGAAAAGTGTATGGCAGGTGCAGGTCCCTAAGAGGCCTTGCTACAGTTTGGTCCAGCGGCTACACAAGGGGTAAGTCTGGACACAGGTGATGCTCAGAGTCCTGTGCAGATCCTGACAGAGAGGCTAACTCATCAGTACAAACTGCAGTTCTTTCTTCAAAGAGATTGTCCACTCATGAGCCAAATATGAGTGACCAAGGCCTAGTAACATGGATTCAGGATTCAGGCTGCATGAATAACATGTCCTAATATGTAAATGGTTTCATGAACTTAGTGTAGTTGAAAGAGAAAAAAAAAAGTCAGAAATTAAGGTATTTTTCAAATACACTGGCTGAAACATCAGGTAGGCAGGTCCCAGCAAAGCTGAAAATCTCTGCTGTAGTGACACAGGATTTTGGAGTTCTCGGTAGGTGCAGAACTCCAACCAAAGCCCTTACCTGGATTTTGAAAATAAATTGAAAAGTTAAACATAAAGGGTAAATTATTAAAGATGTATTTTAACAACGTATGAGTAAAGGAAGAAAGGTGAAGTAGCTGCAAGCGTCCTGAGTAGCTTTCCTGTGTTGGCCCAATTTGGACGTCCTTACAACCTTGAAAATGTACAGTGGGAGGCCCTTACTGGGATAGGTCTGAGGGTCAAGTTTATGTGCACAGCCGAGATCTTCATTGGTTGGTGGCCACACGGAAAAGGCATGTACGCTTAGAAGGGGTCCACCAAATTTGGAGGGCAGTGGAAACTGGTTTGAGGAAATCCTATGAAAGCTTTAGAAGGTTAAGGACCAGAAAGCGGGTCTCAGTGGACATTTTCTAACCTGCCAGGGTAAACCGGCATCCATGTTCTCCTTGTGCCTCTGTCCATGACAATTTGCAATCATCCTCATCTCTAAGAATATTAACAATAACAATAAACAACTACTGGGCTCCTATTCTCTACTGATACATTTCAGATACTATCTGAGGATGTGATTAGCTTTTGGTTTGGTGGAAGTTAGTGGTGGTCCTTTAATATATTCCAAAAGGTTTCCCCTGATAGTCACAAGAATATTAGATCAGTCACAGATGGGTAGTGACTCAAGGAACTAAAGACCAAAGATAATGTGGCTATGAATCTGCACCATTACAATTCTCATGTCTTAAAGAATCCTTAACACAGATGTGGCATTCCCCCACCAACCGCCGCCACCACCAGAATTTAGTTCACACCTCCATACTGTTAGCCTTTGCACCTGCCAGCCTTCTGTCCCACTGTATCCTTTTTATTTTATTTTATTTTTTGAGGTAGGGTCTCTGTCTAGCTGAGGCTGACCTGGAATTCACTATGTAGTCTCTGGGTGGACTCCTTTATTTAGGTTATTCCTGCTTTTTCCTTGGCAACTCCACTTTTCCATCCGATCTTGGTATAGGTTTTGGAGATCACGATTTCTGGGATCTTTAATACACAGCTGAAATAAGCATTTGAGCGCAGCCATCTTTCAGGAGATGATCCTACAAGTAGGGAGCTGCACAGGACAGAGCTAAGCTAAGGGCACATCACCACAGAAGCCGCTAGGCACTGAGCAAGGACTCACTCAGTCAGCACCTAAGGAAGGGCTGGATTCAGCCACTGGTGGTCCGCACAGGCAGTCTTACTGGAAGGCTGTGTTGCAGGTGCATTAACTTCCCTATATATATATGTATCTGGGCTGTGCTTAGGGACAGCCAACTGGCTCCTACAGCTTTGTTGAAGACCCAAGGCAGAAAACTACATGGCCGGTGCTCAAGTGTGCTTCTGAACTCACAGAAAACTGTCCCTGTAGCAGTGGGTGGCATTAATGTGGGACTGCAGGCCCCTACCCCCCCCCCTCATGTCTGTCACATGAGACGTCACTTGAACGCACGACCAAGCCGGGGGTGAGTCCCAGCACCCGGATTCCTATGACAGCACACGCCTCTGGCTCCCTCACTCTACCAGCACCGACGTCCCTTTAAATGCCACGTAGCATCTTCCTTTTCTGTAAAACTAATTTGTCTGATGATCCCTGGAGTCCCTCTATTTCACAGCATAGGAAACTGTATTTACAACTGAAAACTATTTGTTTGCTACACAGAAAGCCATTCTTTCATCTCACTTGCATTATTTACTTTTCTTGATAGAATGCTGAGCATAAAGGCTCATTTCCACCCCTGGGCTCCAGTGGGTCACGCAGGGAATTGAGTAGGCCATCGGGAAGGGACTGCAGGCGGGGCGACAAGCCAAATCTCCAGGAGCTCGGTCCTCGCGCGGAGGGCCAGCCCAGGTCACCGTGTGTACCAGGCCGGCTTGTACTGAAGGAAGACCCTGTGGAAGGGTTTTCAGAAATGTAGGGAAGATGTAACGCCTCTGCTTTTGATTCTCTTTCAGAGTTCTCCTCTTCCCTTGGCAGAATTTAGAGGTGTTGAGATCCTAATTATAGATTTTTCAGATGTATAAGCAAGTGTGTGTCGTGGGCCTTCACTTTTCAGAGCTCTGTTTTTCAGGCACAGATCAGTTCCCCATTGCACAAGTAGAACGGAAAGTCAGGGAATTCCTGTTACCCTTATTAACCTCTGCGTCCTGTGAGTCTTAGGACAAGCTTCTGCCTTAAGCTGACTCCTGTTGTGCCAATAAAAATACACAGTATTTTTTGGCCTGGGCTGTCCTTGGATACCTGATGATTCAAGTCAGGGTAAGCGTCTGGGGGTGCCAGCCTAGTGCCCTCTGTCCCCATCCAGTTTTCTCCCTGCATGCTGAGGGTGGCAACTGAGAGTGCCGAATCAAAGGGCACTATGTGGAAGCCACAGGCAATTCTTGCCTAGAAAATTCATTCGTCAATAAAAGACAAGAACTTTCAACATTATTCATCATTCTTGATGACAGGCCTCAAGGTTCCTTTGTGGTCTTACTGCTTCTCTTTCCCTTAAGGGAGCTCTGTATTCTTGGGCCACTTGGTTGCTCCACATGAGGGTCGCTGTCACAGTGAGTTGCCTCTGGCATGCTCCCCATACTGTGCGGTTGTCTCTGTCGCTCTGGCGCTGGCACCTTCTCCTTGCTGAGGTGCAACACCTGGCCAAATGCAGCTGATGGTAAGAAAGTTTTGTTTTGGCTTCAAGTCTCCAGGGGAAACTCCAGGATGATAGGGGAAAGCATGACATAAGCAGAAACTGGACATCACCCCGGCCACAGCAGGTGGAACACAGCCGCGGGAGAGCGAGCCTGCTGACCCTGGCAGTCGAGGGCTAGGAAACCCCAAGGCCCTCCCTCAGTGGCGAGCCTCCTCCAGCAAGGCTCCACCGCCCTAGCTGCCGTCAGCTGGGGACCAAACATTCCAAACACATGAGCTTTCGGGAGTCATCTGGTTCAAACCACCACACCTCTGTTGGCCAACCCCTGTGAATTTAGGACTGAGTTCATCTACCAGGAAGCTGCCTTCATTCTCATCCTGGCTGCGGTGTCCTTTTGTAGCACAGCTTCTTGGATCAATGCCTCTGTCCTTTCAGACAGCCTGCAAGTGAAGTGGTTCCAGCAGAGCAGGCAAAGAGGAGCCTGACGTGGACGTGCTTCCCTACCAGGAGCGACGGTTTGGACCTGAAGTGTTCTGCAGTGGCTTGTGTGCCAAAGGCTTGAAGGCTAGCCGACGGTGCTGCGGGGCGGGGGCAGAACACTTAGGGGCCTAGCAGAATGACGGTAACCCTGGGAACGTGCCACTGCCCTTGCAGTGAGATTGGCACTATGGCGGCTCTTCTCTCTCCTTCTCCATCCTGCTGTCCCTCTCCCTGTCCTGGTCCTTCAGGCTGCTGAGAAGTGAACAGCTTTGCTCCCTACCATGATGCACCAGCTCACCACAGACCCAAAGAAGCCCTTGACCAACTGAGACCTTGGAAACCGTCATCCCAAACCAGCCTTTCCTCTCTTAAGTTAATTTTCTCTGGTATGTTGTTGCAGTGACAGTGACCATGGTGCTTTGACTCGGGTGCCCCTCATACACTTCTGTGTTCTGAGTGTCAGGTCCTCAGCTGGTACCAATTTCGGAATTGAATCCTCCTGGAGGCAATGCGCTGTTGGGGGCAAGTTTATGGGTGTTATAGCCAGCTTCCCCTTGCCAACTTTTGGCACACTGTCCTGTTGCTATTGTCCATCTGATGTTGGCCAGGGGGTGGTGTCCACCATGTAATTATGTGATTGTTTTTTCCCTGCCATCATGGAGCTTCCCCTCGTGTCTGTAAGCCAAAATAAACCCTTTCCCCACAAGCTGCTGTTGGTTGGATAATTTTTGCCAGCAGTGCGAATTTGACGGCAACAGTAACTAAGAACATATTGTCTATTTGGGGCACATGAAGTCACACATATAATTTGTACATCCAAGGAGCTATGCATTTTATAGCCCAAAACCCTATATCTTTTTGTTATAAAATTTCAGATTATCAACTTTCACTAAGATAAGTCATATTCAGCTTTCTTACTCGCTGTTTCCATATCCCTTTTAGAAAGACTTCTATTGTTGTTTTTGTTGTTTTGAGGTAGGGTCTCACTCTAGTCCAGGCTGACTTGAAATTAACTATGTAGTCTCAGGTGGCCTCAAACTCACAGCGATCCTCCTACCGCTGCCTCCCAAGTGATGGGATTCAAGGCGTGTGCCACCACGCCCAGCTAGAAAGCCATTTATTAAGCCAGAGTCCTTCAGCCTTTTTGCATACATTAACTTCCTTCAGGGCACCTTCAATAGCATGCTGTCTCCATTAACTTCTTCAGTGATAAAGAAGACATAGTTCAGAATGCAAAAAGGTCTGCATATAACCAAGCCCACTGTATAGGTTCATGACTTAATAAATACCCGATGTGTGACAGCCTATGTCATAATTACTCTCATACACACAGACAGACTGATTTACATCATAAGTATTTTAATTAGAATTTTATTAGCATAATTGACATGATATTAAAATTAATTAGCAATTGTTTTTCCTATGTCTTAAAGATGTTACTTGAAGGTATAGTAGGAAACATTTTATGAGCTGTTTTTGTACAAAAGGAAGACATTTATGTAAATGATGTTCCATATATCAGTGTCATTTACTGCTGTGTTTCCTTGGGAATCCTAATCTCAGTGGACTTTAAATACACAGCAGGTGGTTCCCTTGCCCTCCACCTCGAGATGTGGATATATTTCATGCATAAAGAGACATAACCTGCAGCCAGTGGCTCTGCCTGCTGTTGCACAATAGCCTAGGCACTGAATAATTTGTCATTCTTGAATGACGCCTGACATGATGCAGAAATCAGGACAGTTTGTTTTTCTCTAATTTGTGCTCAAAACATAAATTTTAAATTACAGTGCACATCAGAACATGAACTACTTACTGCTTCAAACTAAAAATAAATTAAAAAGAAACAACCCAGAAAAAAAGGAGAAATTTCCTTGTGTTCCTCACACTGATTGACAGGGAGTTTTCTTTCAAGTATAACAGTTTTATCTAGTTTTCAATAAAATAATACAATAAAATAAATAATAAAACAAACTCATTCTCATTGGGTTGACACTGAAGCCTATTCATGTTCCAGAAAAATGAAATGTAAATCTCAAGGTTGCTGTCCCCTGAGACTACATATGAAGATGGCTTCCTAAGCAAGTCTTTTTCGGTGCTGTGAGGACAGGAGTGTTATTTGTGGATATTGAGAATTAGCAGGATGCCACCTTTCATAGCACCAAGGACACGTTTCATGAATATATTTGCCCATAAGTCACTTTGTGTCATGATCTACATCTTTAGTGTTCTCCAAAGAAACAGAACTGATGCAATATACACAAGAAAAGCATGTAGTTTAAGGATTGACTCATGCAGCTGGGACGTTCCGGCAACCTTGCACTTGCAGCAGAGGCTGGCCAGTTGTAGCGCCATGCACTAGAAGTCGCTGTTCCTCTAAGCAAGGCATTCTTGCTCTACTGGATCCTTAAACTGGTTGGAGGAGATGCGCCCATGTTGTGGGTACTTTGCTCTACTCAGAGTCTACTGATTTTTAATTTCATCCAAAAACGTCATCACAGAAACATGTAGGTCTAGTTCCGGGGACACATTAGGTTGGCTGTGGCAGCGTCAGGCCGCCTGAAGCCCAATGACTCACCATGCTTGCTCAGACGGCCATCCGGCTGTGTGTGTGTGTTTTATGGCTTTTCTCAGCTTTGTGATATTGCACTGGATGAACGGTTTATTTATCTAATTGTCTGATCAATAGACACTTTGGCGATTCACATATATATCAGTTACAGTCTTATTGATGGTTCAAAACACATGACCAGCAACGGCTTACGGAAAGAAGAAAATTGTTTTTGGCTTCCAATTTCAAGGGAAGGAGTGATTTTGGTAGGGAATTTCCGACAAGAGCAACAGACAGTGGGTATCTCTCCAGAGCAGCAGGAAGGAGCAAGTCTGAGTTCTGGTCTTGGAGTTGGCACACTTTGTTCAAGTGACACCCCTCTTACAGCAAGACCTCACCTCCCAAAGTCTCCACAGCTTTCCAAATTGCCACCAGCTCTGCACTAAGCATTAAAAGTACACGAGCCTATGGGGGAACATTTTATTCAAACTACCCAACAATGTGCTGATCAATGGATTCTTGGTGAGTTGTGACTTCCCTGGAGTGCATGTTCTTGAGAAAATGTAAAATAGTTTCTGCGTGATTTCAACATTGCTGGAATAGAGGCGTGTCCATCTTCAAGTTGAAGAGTTACCTTCCACCTGTTGTCTAAAAGTGTCCTGTTTACATGTGCTGTATTAATTTATGGTTACTCCTGCTCAACGTGCATGCCAATTCTTGCTCAATCTTTTATATTTCTACAGATTCCAGCAGCTGGTTGCTTCTATTTTTTCTGCCTCTTTTTTTTTGGCCCAGGTGATGGGCCACTTGATTCAATTTACATTTCCTCAATTATCTTAAATTTAGCAAGTATTCAGAATAGTAAATGTCTAAAATATCTGTGCCTGTTTTTCACCACTCTACTGTTGGGTTATGAATGCCAGTGTTGGGAACTGGGCCACCTGGGTGTAAGTCCCAATTTAGTACTCATACTGTCTTATACGAATGTAACTCTTATTTTCTGCAGTCGTTTTAGATACTTAACATAAGTCTAATACAAGTCTCTGTCTTCTAATTTTTTGACACACTGATGCATTTAAAGTAATTAAACTGGATTGTGTCCATAATTGAAGCCATTATTAACACACATAGGGGCATTCATATATTCTTGATGTATTGCAACCCTGGATGTAAGTATTATCTCAATGCATTTCCTCAATCTGTGACATCTCTTACATTTTTTAAGCTTAAGATTGTTAATGTAGCTCAAGTATATATGTTCTTCCCTTACAATGAACTAACAGTATCATCCATTCTCTTTTATTCTTTCTTAAATGCGTATTTAACTTATTTTTGTCTATTGTATGAAATATTGATCTGAACATTTTTCTATATCAATATCCATTACTGGAAAATGCTTATAGTTTTTCTAGCACTGCTGCCTGCTGAAGGGGTCTTTGTTATTGTTTCTGCCTTTATGCAGCGGCTTCAGTGCTTATCCATAACCACACATGCTCTCATGGACACGCACTTTATGACATGCATCGCCCATGATTTTTAGTTAAACACTGGGTTTAACACATATGGCTGCTTCCATTTCCTATGAAAAAGAAAAAAAAAAAAAAAAACACCCCTGGCTTTTGATTTTGTTAACTGCCTCTCTTATTCCTATAATTAACATGGAAAGACTCCAGAGTTTACAAGCACTAAGAAGGACTTTATTTAAGAAGGAAAAGAAGTCTGTAGAAGGTTGAAGGAGCTCTTTTATTCTTATCCTTGTCTTTCTTCTCTTCTGTTCACTGCCATCATATCTGGCTGTTGTAGAAAGCTTAGCTTTCTACTCCTTGGAGGTGTGAAGGAGACGATCAAGTTCTTTCTCTCTCTCTCTCTCTCTCTCTCTCTCTCTCTCTCTCTCTCTCTCTCTCTGTGTGTGTGTGTGTGTGTGTGTGTGTGTGTGTGACTTTTGTGTCTCCAACGTCTAAGAAAGCAGAAAATATGGACCAGCACTCCACACTGGGATCCACATGTCCTTGTGATTCTCCTCTGGTCCTTGGTGCATGTTCTTCCAGTCCAAAGAGTTTGCTCACGTTCTCCTCGACAGTGGCCTCTTGACCTCTCAGCTCTGTGGATCCTGTTAACTTGACTTCAAAATAAGGCTCAGGCCAAGGATCATTTGTTTCTTTTATTGACACCATTCATCAATTCTGGTCGCTTCATTTCTGTCTTTTCTTCCTACGCCAGTCTCAGGAAATGCACTCTGACCGCAGGCTGGCTCCTCTTCGTACACTCACACCTTCCTCTCCAGTGCGAAGGCCGGTGCTCAGCTTGCTTGGCCCACGAGCCCCAGATGCTCATCAGCACTAGGTTCCAATGCACTTCCTCCTTGACTTATAAATGGATTGCACCTGGACGAAACCATCGAAAAATCCTATAACTTAAGATGCATTTAATTTACCTAATTTATCAGTTATCATAGCTTAATTTACTCCATTCTAAGTGTGCCCAGAAGCATTATATAAATCTTTAGTTGGGCAAAGTACCTAACACAAGGCCCATTTCATAATAAAGTGTTGAATATCTCTCTCTCTCTCTCTCTCTCTCTCTCTCTCTCTCTCTCTCTCTCTCTCTGTGTGTGTGTGTGTGTGTGTGTGTGTGTATGTGTGTGTGTGTGTGTGAGAGAGAGAGAGAGAGAGAGAGAGAGAGAGAGAGAGAGAGAATGAATGTTGGAATGTGAAAATACAAAACACAAGGTCCAAAACCCAGTGCCAGTAAAGTATACCATAAAGTATTTGGTGTTTCCCCTCCTAAAACCGAGGACTGGCAAAAGCAAGTCATATGAAAATTAAAGTAAATGTAGTCATAAGTTTATGTTTCAAAGGAAGAAGTGTTATAGGGCAATGCCAGAAACACACTGCAATTTTATTTAGTGAAAAGATCACAGCTTTCACAATTATCACACATTGCACATGTTTCTAGATATTATTGTTACAAACTAATTCTAAGACAAATCCTACTAATTTACCCCACAGGCACCAGTGTTACTTTATATCGCAAAAGTTGTTTGTGGCCTAGTTTGTCTTCTTCTGTCACATGTCCTTAAAAACAAAAGGAAGCACTGATGCAACTGGGTTTCTTATTCAGTAATGGATCATGAGGTTGCGTGGTGGTAGATACGTGGTCTTGGTAGCTGCAGGGCTTCTGGCCACGCAGAAGGCTTCCTCCTGGACACCGGGTAGGAGTAAGTGTCCTGTGGCTGCTTAGTAGGCATTTAGTGTGGAAGTGGGCCATGCTTTCTCCTGAGTTTTGATTTTCTGTTCTTGGTCATAGAAGTTTTAGCTGTGAAATAGAACCAGGGCTGGACTTGTGGGCCAAAGTGATCAGAGTTCACCCAGGAATAGAAAAGGCTGAGCAACTTGATCAGATATTGAAGGAGATAAGACACAGAAGACCGATAATTCTCACTAGAATAATATTACTGGATTCTTGTTAAAACTGGCTGGTCTCAGTGAGATAGGACCAAGCTTCAGGCCTAGTTTAGAAAAAGGCTCAACGGTGTCTGAGCAGAGTTTATCCATGAAGATAATCTTTTAAAGATCACCAAATTCTGATTTGGTGGTTTGAGTATAAATGCCTCCATAGCTTCAAATATTTTTAGTTAAGCTTCCTAATTAATCTCCAGAAGGCAGGGCCCTGTTGCCAAAGGTATGTCACTGGAGCAGATCTTAAGTCTAGCCTGCTGTGTGTTCAGAGCCAGCCTGAGCTCTGGGTGTTCCGTCTCTGCTGCGGATATGATGAAGAGAGCCAGGGTCCTGAAGCACGGTGAAGCATCCCCTCTCGGCTGTGAGCCTGAGATAAACCCTTCCCTCCCATGAGCTACTGGGGTTCTGGGGCTTTGTCCCAGCACCGCAAAGGTCACTATAACACCTGGTGACAGTGCACTGATATCTGCAGTTTCTACCATCAGTTGACTGTAGCTCTTGGAGAAGACGGCAAGTGAGTCTGACTCAGCTGACGCCCGTGCTAGTTCACCCTGTCCCCTTGGTGGTCCCTTAGTGGCAACTGAGGTCAGGACTCCAGACTGGCCCAGGATGTATACTAGGCAAGCTGTGGGATCCCAGTAAAGCTAAAGAAAGTCAGCATGCTCTTCAAGACTGGCCTCCTGCAGCACACCAGACCACCACTTAAGAGAAGAGCAAGGGACACCCAGGGCTGCTGGTCCCTCTCAGCAGGAATGGGGGGTTTCTGCATGAAGTCACTGCCTCTGGGTCAGGGGAAGAGTTCACAGTGATGTCCCAGCAGCCAACGTCCCAAAGCTGCATGTCACACTCCTCAGCCGAGAAGCCACAGAGCCCTGTGTCAGCACCTCTTGGCTGCCACGTCTAAGTGGAGGACTGAGTTTCTTAAGCATGAACATGTCCTCATTCTCCAAGGCTTCATGTGAAATTTACTTGCTTTACATTTGCCATAAATTTCCAAATAATCTAACATGTACTTGTTTAAATTGGCTTTTTCATTTTCTTTCTCTCCTCCACCTTATGATCTCCACACTAGGACAGGAAGGAAGTCAGTGTATGCCTTTTTGTGTTTGTTTGTTTGTTTTTGAGGTAGGGTCTTGCTCTAGCCCAGGCTGACTTGAAATTCACTATGTAGCCTCAGGCTGGCCTTGAACTCATGGCAGTCCCCCTATCTCTGCCTCCCCAGTGCTGGGATTAAAGGTGTGCGCCACCACACCCGACTCAGTGTATGTCTTTAATAAGACTCCTTATACCACAGAATTTAGCAAAATTGTCTTTGTACAGTAGTCGTGTGTAAATGATTTCAATTCCATTAGTGGAAAGGGATAATCCACATTTCATTGTATGAAAATTGGGATTGTTCTCTGGATTTAATTAATGGATTATGTAGGCTGGTTAACCCCCTCCAAAACTCAGGGAATCTCACAGAAGAAGAAAAAGAAAGAATGAAAGAACAAGAGGATGGGGAAGAAGTCTGTCTTCTGGAAACGACATGTATTACACTCATGAATTCATAGCTGCTGTGTTTTCCTGCACAAAATTGGACCTGTCGATACATCATGAGACTCTGCTCCTTCTAGAGTAGTGAACGGCTGCTCTGGTTGCTGGGAGTGAGAAATCAGTTTCATCAGTGGTATAGCCACTGGCAAGTCTCCCATTCCATGCTAAATAACCTTCCACCTATGATCATGCAAGCAACCTTAATTTAACTCACTGGATAAAACAGAAAGGAAAAAAAAAAAAGGCCTGAAAGTAAGATAGGAATTAATAGGAAGAAGGACGTTAATGAAAGGTAGAGGAAAATAAGAGAGGGAAGTTGAGAAGAATAAGATAAAAATGCATTTAATGGAGCTGGAGACATGGCTTAGCAGTTAACATAGTCATCTGTGAAGCCCAGGGACCCAGGTTTGATTCCCCAGCGTGAACATAAGCCAGATGCACAAGGGAGCGCATGCATCTGGAGTTTGTTTGCAGTAGCTAGAGGGCCTGGAGTGCCAATTCTCTCTCTATCTGCCTCTTTCTGCGTTTCTTTCTCAAATAAATACATAAAACATAAAAATGTTGAATTAAAATGTCAAAATGGGGAAAATAAGGAATATATAGCAAATAGGAGCAGTGGTAAAGCAAGAATTCAGCAGGTGTGAAAGCATGTTTGAGGGAAGGGAAGGCCTAACATTGTAGTGTGAACCATCTGACTTTATACAACGGCTGTAAGAACTTAATTTGTGAGCACTGAAGAACAGGGGATATTGCACTAGGACTTTTTAAAAAAATTTTTTAACACTTTTTAAAAAATTATTTATTTATTTATTTGAGAGCGACAGACACAGAAAGAAAGACAGGTAGAGGGAGAGAGAGAGAATGGGCGTGCCAGGGCTTCCAGCCTCTGCAAACGAACTCCAGGCGCGTGCGCCCCCTTGTGCATCTGGCTAACGTGGAACCTGGGGAACCGTGCCTCGAACCGGGGTCCTTAGGCTTCATAGGCAAGCGCTTAACCGCTAAGCCATCTCTCCAGCCCGGATTAGGACATTTTTAACATGGATTTCCCGAGTTTGGGGCAAAAGTTCTCTTGAAAGATTAACATTATACAGAACATACAATAGTAGAGATGTAACTTGTCACTTTTAAGTTATTTAGGCTAACCTTTTAATACACAGTTAAAATGGTAATAATGTTGGAATGTTCTATTTCCTTATGATTTATTGCTCTATAAATATGGAATCCAAGATATATATTTATATATGAAAGCCCAATTTTTATAACAATTAATTGATCCAAACAGATATGCAAATCACCCCTCCTGGTTGATTTGAGTCAATGTTAGCTGCTTAGCATTATAGAGGTTTGCAGCAGTCATTCCCTCATCCCGTGTGCAGGAGAACACAGAATGCAGGTGGGGAGCAGTTTCTGTCGGAAACCAAGGCTGTTCGTTCACCTTGATGGGGCTGGGAGCTTGTCAGAACTACTTTGCCATGATTTGCCAAGCAACACTTGACTTTCTTCCCTGAACTACTCTAGAATCAGATGCTTTTTTGTTTGTTTGTTTGTTTGTTTTTATTGTTCTGGGAGAGAGAGTACTTAATTACAAGGCCTCTGAAATCCAATTATGAAAGATACCTTCATTGGCTGCTTAACAACTAGTAACTGTTTACCACCTACTTCATGTCAGCCACTCTGCTGGGCGCTCTGACAGGGAGGACTTAGGTGGGAAATCCGGGCATGAATTGAATCCTTCCAAACAGCCAGCAGTGCTGTGTGGATAGGGCCGGAGATCTCAGCCCATGGCTTCACCGCTGGTGGGTTGACAACCAGTCGACGTTGCTTTGCCAACCATGGGAGGAGATGGCTTGGCACCGGGATCTCCAACCCACAGCTGAGCGCCCTACATAGTATTAGCTGACGCAGAGTTGTCCCTGCTGAGCCCTGCCCTAGCTAGAACTGTGCGCGAAGGAACTGATTACACTACTAAGCTTTGTCAAGTATTCTACCATGTGCTGAGCTGCACTGCACCACAATTCACATTCTTAAAGCCCTAAGCCTGGAGCCCCGATTGTGATCACGCTGGTCTTTGAGATAAGACCTTTGAAAGATGACTGGGTTAGAATGACGCTGTTAGGGTTGGTTTAAGTCTCATCTGATTTGTGTTCCATAAGAAGGAAATGCGCACCATCAGAAACATCAGGAACGTGCTCCCCACCCGGACAGAGAGGAAGTGGTTATCTGTAAGCCAAGGAAAGAGCCTCAGATGAAATATATCTGCTGATACCTGGATCTTGGACTCTTGGCTCTCAGCAGGTGACACAGCATACGTACTGAGCCCCTCGCCCTGTGGCGTCTTGTTACAGCAGCCCAGCAAAGCTGAGCACAGCAGCGCGCACAGGTCCAGCGTTCATGGTGCTTCAAGTGCTGTCGATGTCGCTGCTTGGTATAATCACTTCTTTTCAGGTAAAGGAACGTCTCAGAAAAATTAAAGCAATTCTTGTCCTTCCTAAAGCATGGCTCACCCAACCGTCTTTTAGTCAGTCCAAAGAACATGTCTGACCCTTCCTTTCACTTCCTGACCTCATCTTTCCTAGAAATAACTGCTCTTGTACAACTTTTCCTCATATGTCAACAAAATGTTTTCCCCAAGGACCCAATACCCAGCATTAGAAGGCCTTATGGAAACAGTATGTGACAGACACCAGGTTTTGCATTAGACTATGCAGCTGTGAGTGGAGCATGAAGATTTCGCTGGTGGTGGAGAAGCAGCATAGAAACAGATGGAAGATGAGTGATGGACGCTGCTCCACTGTCCTTTGTCTCTCCCACTGCAGACACTACGACCTGCTCTCATCTTGGTCGCAGCTGGGACATGTCCCCACCCTGGACATCAGTTCACACAGCGTCACATCCCCTGTGCTCGTTTGCTTCCTTATAGCATTTCAGTTGAAGACACAGTGGCAAGGGCGGTGTCTGTAGAACACTAGCTGGATAGAAGCCCTTCAGAGCTAACGTGGGATGAGCTGTATGTAAACCCCGGGAGGCCAGAGTTCCCAGAGTCAAACAGAATGCATGAAGCATGCAGCAAGAGCAGTAAAGCATGTGCAAGATTCCCGGTGGCCAGTGCTTAATCTGTCGCTGTGGGCTGAGCTGTGCCCCATGACAGCTATTTGGTAAACCCATCCCATGACTGTATTGAAGACAGGGCCTTGAAGGAAGTGATCAGCATAAAATAAGGTCACATAATGGAGCTAAGATATGACTTGTCCTCACAAAGGCCAAGCAGAAGGAGCCCCAGGATTCTCTTTTGCTGTGTGAGGACACAGAGAGAAGCGGCCACTGCTCCACAGGAAGAGACTTGTCCTCCAGAGGGCGCGAAGCTGAGGACCAAAAGCTTTGTCCTTGGAAGTGTCAGTGTCCATAACAAATCGTCAGTAAATAAATGTGTCTATACTCCTTAGGACACTAGGCCATGACTTTGAGTGTGATGTTTACAATAGTTTACAGCATCTGTCACTCTACCATACCATGTCAGGTGGGAGTTAATGCCTGCTGGCCTGGGGCTCGACATTCTGATGAGACACTTGTAGTTCCTGACTATGCTAAACGGTGATGTCTTACATGGATCGTCAACCTGACAGGACCTGTGAAGATTGGGAGAACCTCTGGGCATGTCTGTGCTGGGTTATCTTGTTAAGGTTTGTGGACAGTGTGGACATATACTTCAGGCAAGTATGGCTATTACTGAGGTACTGAAGGTCTTGCAAAAAGAGTTTCAGAACACATATCATAGTTTTTATTGTGCTCAGTTCCAAATGTGGCTTAGGTTTCTAATTGGAGACATCACTGAGGGCGAAATACCCAATTAAAGGAAGAGGGGTCATATTTGGACTGATGATAAAAGTGAAAAGGTTTTATATCTAGAATCAAGCAAGATGCAACTCCAATCCTCAGTGGATATGTTCGAAGACCTCCAGTCAACGCCTAAAGCCTTGAATAGAAACCAAGTCATAATTGTGTGTGTGTGTGTGTGTGTGTGTGTGTGTGTGTGCATGTATAAAGTTTAATTTGTAAATCAGGCAGAGTAGGTCACTCACAATCACTAATAATAAAATATAGCAGTTATAAAAATATAGTACAACAAAAGTTATGTAGATGCCTCTCTTGAGAGTCCAGAAAAACACATTTTCTCAGCCCAGTTCACTGTAGGTAAATAAAGCCTCAGAAAGCAAAACAACGGGTAAGAGTGTGTACCATTCCACATGCGTCTGAGAGTGCCCACGCGTGATCAGCCACAAAGCCTCAGAAAGCAAAACAACGGGTAAGAGTGTGTACACCATCCACATGCGTCTGAGAGTGCCCACGCGTGATCAGCCACGCTGCTGCCTTCGTGCACGCCCCAGTGTAGAAGTGAGAAGATGAGTGAGAGCGCCGCGATCGTGAGTGTGAGCACCGAAGGGACCGGGAGGAGCCCAAGGGCACATCACCTGGAAGTCAGGAGGTGAGACGTCAGCCACAGAGACGGGCTGACAAACTGCAGAGAAAGAGCACCAAGCAGAAGGGCGGTCAGTGTGGGGGTGTCCCTGCTCTGCCTGTATTCATTGAGCTACTTGGTGAAGTCACACATCCAGGTTCTGGTCGTCGGTTACACAAGATTACAAAGAGTCCGTTGTGGTGGAGAAGGTTTGGCAGGTCTGAGCGCGTCACCACCGGAGGCAGAGAATGGACAGTGAGGGGACAGGACTGTAGAGCCTCAAGGTCTGACCCCATGACACATTTCTTCCAGCAATCTTCCACCTCCTCCTAAAGGTTTCACAGCCTACCTAAACATTGTCACTTTGCTTGGGATCGAGTGTTCAAACACACAAGCCTACGGAGGACGTTTTGCTTCAGACAACCACAAACAGCAGAAGAGGCTTGGGACAAGAGCATGCCCCAAAGAACACCCCCTCAACAGCCTGCTTCCTTTAATGAGGCCTCACTCCCCCCAGTTCCACAGTTCCCAGTAATGCCCCCAAATTATGCCTCTGTCTATGTACTAGTCCGCGGAGAAAGAAAATTCCCCATGCCCAGTCTCCTCTCCGTGATTGGATTCACCAGGTGGGGACCACACTGGACACATTCGTCTGTGGGAATATTCCATATCGAGACAATAACAGGGATGGTTCTGGCTCCTGATTTTGGACCTCGAAGAGTGTGGTACTGATAGAACTTCTGATGATTTAACTCATGGTGGAATATTAAAGGGCAAACAGATATGTGGGGTACACACAGAACTTGAAGGGTCACCTTGCTTTATGGCAACACCCATCATGGACCACTCTGACCATGTGAAAACAAGAACCCAGGCCCACAAAGATGACAATGATCCTTTCCTCGGGGTTCTGTCCCTATGACCCTCGAGACCCCCATCTCCCAGCATTATAGCATGAGGAATGGGGGTTCCACATGTGTTTTAGTGGGGGCAAGACATATTCAAACTGATCCCGAGCTAGTTTGCTCAGGACAGTGGAGCAGTGGTGAGACAGGTGTGTTGGGGCCCCACTGTCTCCCAGGTCACAAAAGCATCAAAGTTAAGGGGAGTGAGGCAGCTGGAACTTTCATAAGCAATGCGAGGACACAGGTCTTTGTGGTTTCCTTACATCAAAAAGTTGAAAATAATTTTAGTTTAATTCTTAATCAACAAGTAAGCTCAAGGTTTTTAAATTAATTATTCTATTTTCACTGAAAAGGTAAAGTATAAAATGAAAATTAAAGAACAGTGACCAGCTTATTTTTTTCTTAAGTAATTTCATAGAACCCAGCCTTCTAATGACTTATGTGGTTAAGTCAGGCCTTGAAATGCTTTCCAAACTATTTCTTCTTCATGCTCTGAGAAGGAAGACCTAGAGACACCCAGGGCCATACTCAAGTTCCTCTGCATAATATTAAGGAATATCTTCACTGTGCACCTTCACTTTGTCCACCACACTGTATATTTCTTTCCTACGAGCATCATAACAAATTACAGTAAAATTTGTAGCACAACACAGTATAAATGTCCTCTCCCAGTCCTGAAAGTCTGAGGTGTGAGGTGCCTGTCACAGCCCCTGGAGGCTATTTCAGTCTTCCTTAGGTCCACCGTTTGTTTGCCTTCAACTTCATGGGACCTGGTTATCTGCTTATCTTTGTGCCCCAAAGGTACCTCCTTCTTCTTCTAAGAATACAAATCACTGGGTCTATCAAAAAAGCCATGATTTTGTCTTGAGATCCCCAGCCTACTTTTCCTGTCATGGATGTCATTTCTTAGTAAGAATTAACTAGTTGGCACCATGAATCAGGGGAATTGATTTGGGAGCAAAGTTGCAACCTTGCAACACACCACACTTATTATTATTATTATTTTAATTTGAAGTGGTGCATTTTATTTGTTTTATGTCAACATGTAATTGCTTTGTGTTCAGGAAAACTCACACCATTTAAAATAATTACATAAATAAGATAGTTTTGAGTGTTCAAGAAACAAGTGGGGCCATGTTTTAACTACGTTTTCTAAGCCATGTACCAAAAATAGATGACATGGGAATTAAAATCAGATATTCAGCAATCTGCAAATTGTATGTTTCTCTTGCTGGAATCAAATTGTCTAGCAAACACAATTAGTAAAATGTCTGTTGAAGAAATAGATTCTGCTCAATGCATACCTCCAGGGGTTAGCATAAAAAGAATCCTGATTAATTTGAAGTCATGTCAGTATATAATTCTAGCTGTTTCAAAGCACCGTTTCCCTTAAATGTGGAGCTACTGCAGTGTATAAAATAGCAGGAACCAGCAAAGGTTTAAAATATGTGCTGTGAGGGAAGGAAGCGTTGTTTATTAAGCATCTATTTCACTAAAAGCTCCCTTGCGCTGGGATTTCTTTCGTGTCTAAAACAGCCCAAGGATTGCATCTCACACCCCTTACCTCAGTGTCCTGATAGTGGATATATACATACGTGACCTCTACAACAGCCCAAGGATTGCACCTCACACCCCTTACCTCAGCGTCCTGATAGTGGATATATACATACATGACCTCTCCAACAGCCCAAGGATTGCACCTCACACCCCTTACCTCAGCGTCCTGATAGTGGATATATACATACATGACCTCTCCAACAGCCCAAGGATTGCACCTCACACCCCTTACCTCAGTGTCCTGATAGTGGATATATACATACATGACCTCTACAACAGCCCAAGGATGGCATCTCACACCCCTTACCTCAGCATCCTGATAGTGGATATATACATACATGACCTCTCCAACAGCCCAAGGATTGCACCTCACACCCCTTACCTCAGTGTCCTGATAGTAGATATATACATACATGACCTCTACAACAGCCCAAGGATGGCATCTCACACCCCTTACCTCAGTGTCTGATAGTGGATATATATATATGCGTGAGCCTGCCACACACTTGTTATCCAGAAAGCAGAAAGTTCAACCAGTGCTTAGGACTAGAAGCGGCAGGTCCAGACGCAGCCAGAGCAACCGCAAGGGTCCAGGGTCAAGTTCCAGGCCAGCCACCACTCCCAAACATGAGCAGCAGTCAGGAGACAGCTAAGGCCTGCAGAAATGTTCTTTCAGGAACAGGTGTCCTGAGATTAAATCCTGCCTCTGCTGCACACTTGGGCCACTTTTGCTGCTACGCTTCTCTCAGGTTATCCACCTCTACAGAGGGGACAGTAGCATCCTATGTCATTTCAGGAGTAAAAGATTCAATGTCACACGTTCAGCTCCACATTCACACTCAGCTGTTCCCACCATCAGCTAGCCAGTGCACAGCTCTTCAGTACTGGAACTTGAGAGTCAGTTCTTCTGGCTTTCCCATCCATTTTGTGCCCATCAGGAGATAATTAAAGTTGGTAAAACACTCTCAGAGACTCAAGTACCAGTTAAACCCTGAACACCCTGCTTTCACACTAACAGAAAAACTTTTGGACTAAGAAATCCTTAATGCTTGTTAGGCCTTCCTTTTAGAGATGCACTTCTGACCTGCCTGAATCTTTGTTTTGGAAAACAGCTCTTTATTTCAATAAAAGCATCTATGCATTGACAAAAACCGTTATTTTTATTGGAGCCTTTACTGTAATGTTTTATGCAGAGAAGATAATTATTAATTATCATACTTAATGCTTTGGGTTCATAGTCTGTTTCCAAATAGATGGCATTTGCACAAGGCAATGGGAAAACAAGCTACAAATAAATCTTGTTCTAGTGAAAACTTTAATGTGTTTTGGTGTTACCTTTTCAAAAACTCAGTGATATTTTTTCAGAAATTGTTTTGTCTTATTTTGTTTTCTTTCTAACTGTCCAGAATATACTTTATTATTCTGTTGGTCATTTTTGTTTGTTTGTTTTCTGCCTTAGGCTTGTCTAATGTTTCCACTGATACAGGCTACTTACCACACATTATGTTCACAGGAAATGCAGTTTAATATAATGGTAGTTTCCTGTGAGAAGTTGCTTGTTTTTATAAAGTGGATATAAGCCAGGCGTGGTGGCCCACACTCCTAATGGCCGCCCTCAGTCAGGAAGTGGAGCTAGGAGGCCACTGTGAATTCGAAGCCTGTCTGCTACCACAGTGTGAGTTCCAGGTTAGCCTGGGCTGGTCTGAGACCCTTATCTTGAAACAAACAAACAAACAGGCACATAACTAACAAAAATTTAATAAGTCCCTCTAGGTTTGACCCCTGAACACCTCTCCCCACACAGACAGAAACTAGTGATCATTAAGAAACAAAGTTTGGGTCTGGCGAGATGGCTCCGTGAATAAAGCACTTGCCATTCAGATCTGAATCAGGTCCCAGAGCCCACAGAGGCCTTTGTGCTGCCAGGGTGTCCACGTGAGAAGGGCGGTGGAGGTGGGAGGGCGTCCTCGAAGGCTGCGGAGGGAGTGGAGGGGTGAACAAAGCGAGACCCTGCCGTAAGACGATGCGGGAGGGAAGAGCCGAGCTGAAGGTGTCCTCTGACCTCCATGTGTGTGCTGTGTCACACGTGTCCGCGCGCGCACACACACACACACACACATACACACACACACTGGAAGAAGGGGCTGAGTGCTGTGGAACTCTGGCATCTGGACATGGCAAGGCCATTTTGCTGACAAATTCACAGCAGCTATGGTTACTTGCAAAAAGTTTGCACATGGCGGGGCCAGTCATCATTCGCTGATAGACGGGGCGGGAGCATGAGAAGCCACTCTTCCCTAAGGAGCTAATGACTGTTACAGGCAAGCAACTAGGAACAGATGAGAAAAAATGAGGTGACGCTGAGGGGGGATGTGAAGTACAATGTGGGGAACATATGATCAAAATGTAATATATAAGTATGCAAATGTTAACATCATTTTAATAATGCTATATTTTGAGAATGAAGACAGAAATGAACTGCTACCAAACATAAGATTTTTCATGAAGTTGTATAATGTTCCTTGTAGACTAAGTATGCCAATTAGCAATTATCCCATCACGAGGTACCTTGTCTCAACCCCTAGGTGGTATGAAAGCAAGTGATAGAAGGTGTGGATTGTTGTTGAAGATTTTCACTTGAGGGAGAGGAGCAGAGAACACAC
The DNA here is from genome assembly GCF_020740685.1 of Jaculus jaculus. Classification (NCBI taxonomy): domain Eukaryota; kingdom Metazoa; phylum Chordata; class Mammalia; order Rodentia; family Dipodidae; genus Jaculus; species Jaculus jaculus. The sequence goes on from NC_059114.1 coordinate 91,206,031, forward strand.
CAGGAGCCATGCTTAAAAAGGAAAAAAATTTAAAAGCATAAATACTCCCCAGAAAATCTGTATATAGTCACTCCAAATGTGGTTTTCCATTGCTAAATTTTAAAATATGAGCACTCAACAGAAGTAAACATCTTTGTAGGAACACTTAATGTGTATCACAAAGTAGCAACACTTCTTTTTCTGGTGGAAAATACACACAGACGGAGCTAAATCATGATGCTTCATGACAATGTGAAAGCAAGCTAGATCTTGAATGTAATGACTCGGTTAGGCACTCGCATGAATGACTGCACCCATAAGAGGTGGTTGCTGTTGGTGCGAATATAAGACGTTCTCACTTTACTAAGACACTCACTAGGGGAATATCTCCCACTGTGGAGGTGTGCCATTTCCATGGCATCTGGGGGATTCACTGGAAAGCAGTGTTATTGGATTTAATTTTTTTTCTATTGAGCTTATGGCTTTTAATAAAAAAAGTGCAAAGTTATTTTTAACATAAGCATCTACCTTTTCTCAGGTAAGGCCCAGGACAAGGGTTTCCTGATGAGCAATTGGAGCACAGGAGGTTTGACTCCTAAGTTCAGCCACTCATGTACCTGCTGAATACATTGCCTGTGTGTCTAGCTAGGCACCAGGATGTGGCAAATGCATTCATACCACTATTCTTAGTTACACATGTATGTTCACATCACTAGGACGTGTGGGTGCCGCTTGCTGTGAAGGACCACATAGCAAATGTCATGGGCTTTGTTGGTAGACATCACTAGGACGTCTGGGTGCAGCTTCCTGGGAAGAAACACATAGCAAATGTAGTGGGATTTGTTGACCAAGAAAAAATCTTGGGGTTATTATATAGCTACTTATATAACATGAGAGAAGACAAATTTTCACAAAATTCTTCACGTTCCAAAAATAATAGTGTTAAATTATAGCAGAATTAATGTAGAAAAATAAAATTTCACCCAGCTGAGCTTCAAAGTTAGCGCTTTTAATAACAAAGCCATTATCAGTGTTCATCTGTAAAAGCCAATTTTAGCTCACAGGCCTTACACAAAGAGGAGGTGAGCCATAGATGGCTGAATGGCCAGCTCCTGTCTTAATACACTGATAATACAAATATTTGTGGGGGTATTTCTAGTACTTTTCTGTGAGTTATGAAAGAAGATACTCAGTTTACCCTGACCTATTTTTGGGGAGACCCTGTCAAACCCCACCTAGCCTAGTAAAGTTGGGTGGTGCTCCTGTGAGACGACAGCGTTTCGCTCCACGAGTTCATGACCTGACAGCTTAGAGACACCCACTGACTGAATTAAGTTACATTAAAAGGATTTTGCCAGCATTTAACAATTGTATCATACTGTAGAACCCATGATAAGGAAAATTTTGTTCAGTTTGGCATTTTGGAGGAAGGGTGTCAGATTCATCTTTGCAAAAATAATGCATTCATAAAGAATATACTATATTCTCTGTCAGGGGCACAACACTATTCAATGTCTCCATCTATTTCATGCTTTTGGGAGGCATAAACTCACTTCAGTGGGGCTGGAGAGGTGGCTTAGCAGTTAAGGCACTTGCCTGAAAAGTCAAAGGATGGAGGTTCAATTCCCCAAGACCCAGGTAAGCAGATGCACAAGGGGGCGCACGCGTCTGAGGGTCGTTCGCAGTAGCAGGAGGAGCCGGCACACCCGTACTCTCTCTTCCTCTCTCTCTCTCTGTCTCTCAAATAAATAAATAAAAATACAATATTAAAATAATGATAATAGTTTCAGTGGCTATGGGGTGATGTGTTTCACACCAGAGAGTAAGACCTCAGATAAAGAACTTACATAAATTTGGACAGAAATTAAACCAATTGATCTGGTATTCTGAATGAATCATGGTTTTAGTACAAAATTATTTTTATAACATTTTATAAATATTTCATAAATTACTTATCTTCTAGTTTGTATTAATACTATACAGTTGGGAATTATAGCTAAGAATACGTAATTTAAATTCTACCCAACAGAAGTTGTTTTCTCCATAGGTTAGGTGACTTGGTCCATATTTCAGTGTTCTCTCTCTCTCTCCTCTCGCATTTTCTCTCTTTTCCTCTCTCGCTTTCTCTCCTCCCCTGTGCACCAACAGCTCTGGATGAGGGTTCACCTGGTAACTGGATACAAATTCGTAAATTATATGATATACTCAAAGACATAAAATGAGCTTTCCCAATTTATCACCTAAGCCTGATAATCTGTCTTTATCTTAATATAAATATTTGGTAATGTTGATGGGCTACTCCTGAGAATGAAGGATAATGACCAAATGAAAGCAGACAAAGTTATGATCATCTCTCATTTTTTATCATATTTTCCTATGTGGAAAATATGCCTGATACTCAGGATAAAGTTGGGAAAATGCTCAGAAAATTAGTTATTAAAATTAAAACTCATCTAAGAAAGCTCCTTTTCTCCTGATGTAACTTTATACTTAAAACTAATCATTACCTAGTATGTCAAGCAGTTAATGTGTTACGTACTTTTTATATGAGAGGTGGATGTGTATATGAGTATTAAGTACTCATGTAAATTTATATTCCTCTACGTGTACACATTTCTATAGCCATTTTTTTCAAACTGCAGATTGTGATCCATTAGTGAAGATTAAGATACGTTTATTACTCGTGAATGCTGCTCTAAGAATAATTCAGTGGACTAAAGCAGAACCTACCAAAATCCATCCACCTTAGCAAGTGTAATTTGTTTTTCAAGACATTCACAAATATGATTGGATATATTTGAGTTGGGCTGCAGTGTACCCATTTCATACTTGACTTGTTATTTAAAAAACTAGAAACACAGTGTTAAAGCTATATTGACAGTGATCATAAACATGTTCCTTTTATTATTCCACATTCTTTTCATTTTATTGCTAAGTGATAAGGCATGACAATTAGCGTTCTACTCCATGCCACTGAATTTCAATAAAACTTTTTTGGTTTTGCTGCATATGGCATTTGCATCAATGATTATTTGCTTAGCTTTTCCTATCTGCTTGTTGTTGGAGGGTCTTATCTGCTACTTTAAGCTTTCTTGTAGTAATACGGCTAAGGACTGGGTTGCAGTAATCCAATAATGCCAAACAAAGGAAGTATTAAGAGACGCAGCCCAGAAGTGTAATGTCGAACACTGACTTCAGGAGAAAGGAGGCTGATCCTTTCTAAGGCTGCTGCTCATGCTGACACATGAAAAAGCAGGATCCTGCAGTTTTTATGAGTGTTGCATTATCTATTGTCTCCTGTTGAGTAAAAATCAATTCATCTGGAGATCTGACACTGGACTAGTGTGAGAATTTTCAAAGACTGAACACTACAGTGACTGGATTTCTTTCTTTTCTACCACATTATTTTCCTTGAATGAATACAATGGGCTTATAGAAATGCAGCCACGTCCTGACAAGTACGTACTGTCAATAGCACACAAGTGGTTGCACGTTAGTTACGTAACTCATCACGTCCATGTCTGGGTCTCTGAGTGCATCACTCGTAGTTGAACACCAGAACATAAGACACAGTGTGAAGCAGAGGATCATACCATGTTTGCACTTTTTGTTGTGAATTAAATAAAAACATAACCAGCCCCACTTTGGGGAAGTTCTAGAATGAATTAAAATTCCAATATTCATGGAAAGTTTACTCAAAATGGAGGGCTCAATACCAAATTTAATCCAACTTCATTGTGAAGGTTTTGTTTCTGCCTTGGAGTACAGAATTAAGTGAAAACCTTTTGAAATTAATTGCTGTGTGATTAATATTTCCAGTATTAAGATACTCATGTAATTCAATTGTTTTATAATTTTCAATCAATAGTCTCTTTATTTTTGCAACGTAGATTGTATGGGCAAATGTCTACTTCTCTTATCAAGTCTGTTCTCTTATGTAAATTCTGATGATAATGTCCTGCACAGGTGGGCTTGCTCCTAAAACATCACCCAACAGCAAATAGTTCAAAAGTGTAAGACTCTGGCAGCAGTTTCCAAAAGTCACATTTTATATTTATATTTATGCCAATCATATATTAAAAACTTCAACCCATATGCACTCTTTGTAAGACCAAATGCACTGATTTATTGCTCCACATTAAACACCTAAATTTTAGTCTATTACAACACCAAAGTTACATGTATACTGAGATTCAGTTGAATATAAGGTGTGGACACAATATAAGTTTGCTGAAATTTAGACCATTCTAAATGAAGAGATGATAGGCCATATATATATATATATATATATATATATATATATATATATATATATATATATACACATATATATAACTTTCTGTCATCTCCCTCCCACAGAAGAATAGCTTCTGCTTTTCAACTAGTCCCTCTTCCCCTTGATGTCTATTTTTTCACTCTTCCATTATCCATGTGGAAATGTGGATGGACTCAGTACTGCTCAGGTCTCATGGAGGTAACAAAACCTGGCAGCTCCAAAGCCTATATCTAGGTTGGTCATGATCAATAATCAGAGAGTTCTGTTTTCTGATATTTCTGTTATAATGGACCAGAACATATTTCAGATAACAGATTTAAGTGCTGTAGCATGATTTAAAACTGTCATCACACTTCTGAAGGCTATAAGACTAGGAAAGATTCACTAGTATGGAAATTTGATTTTAAAAGAGAAAGACCCACCCGTGATTTCCAAGATACAATCACACATGTGAATGGTCACAGGCACATCAAGATAGAATCACACATGTGAGAGGTCACAGGCACATCAACTCTAAATGGCTGAAGTCTTGCTATGAGAAGTGTAAGTTGTTATGATATCAATGCATTTGCATTTTATAACTTTTATTCTGCTTACTTTAAATAGTATGACACTACTTTATGTGTGTTTGTTATATTGTTTTTAAGTGGAACATGCCTTCGGCAGTTGAGCAGGTATGTGGTAACCTCATGGAGGTGACTCTTGAACTCCCATTTCAATAATACCATTATGACTCTCCCTGTGATATTCCTATGCGTGTATTTGTGGGTTTTTTGAATGCCTGAGGTTTTCAGTACTCATCTGGAAGAGGACATGCTTGACAGAGACTGATGCCTCTACCCCATGGCATCTGCAAACACCCCAGCTTCTGCTGTGCCTACTTTCACATGCAAAGCAGAGTTAGGTTATTTGTTTGATCAGCTGACGTCTTTCTTTTTTTCTTAGAAGTTTTGTTTCCTGTATGACTGTTGTGATTTTTCCTCTTTGCATAGCTCTTCCTCCTCTTCACAGTACTGTTCACTTCTTATTCATGGTTACAATTGAAAAGAGGCAAAAAAGTTTCCTTTAAATATCTAATCAAAAGAGAGAAGAAAGGATCTGGCTGAAATGTTGCCCCCAGCATTGGTGAATACTGTTGTGTGAAGCCCCTTTCATAGTTAGAATATACATGTGAAATAATAATGAGCTACTGAAACTAAAGACTTTCTTTTATGCCATAGGATTTTGGTTATTATCAGAAAAACATTGTCACCTCCATTAAACATGTGCAGCATTACCAAACCACTCCTTCCACTTGTTAATCGCCCCCTTACAAGGAAGGCGGAGAAAAGAAACAAGTTGCTTAAGATTTTTCAAGTTAATAAAAATCTCTTAATGGGATCATTTATTTGTACCTCGGTTAATGACTGGTGACATCTAGTGGTGGCTAGATGTCAGCCACTCAAATGGCTCTTCACTTGAGAAACAGATCCAAAATAAACATGCATAGCCTTTGCAGATAGGCAGCCAAATCCCAGCCCCTTGGGGTGCCATGACCTAACGGCTCATCTCCATCATAACTAGTGAGGGGGTCCCATCGCTGCCTGCACGTTGTCTGTCAGTGGAGGGCTGGGGGATTCCATGCGAGCCCGCTCAGAAGCCTGCCCTTCCTCACTGACAGAAGCGCTGTCAGCTCTGGGTGCATGGGTGGCAGTTCACAAGGAGGAGGCTTTGTCTCTCTGTGATGTTTCCTGGAAGAGTTTCCACATGGGACGCCAAACCGTAATGGCAGCTCCTACACTAAATATGTGCCGTAGAAATTATGCTAATTACGCTGCAGTGTAATTATAGACGAGAAAGATTCTCTTCCAGTCTGAGTGGAGCTGTTGTAGATAAATGTGCATTAGCTTAGTAATATGCAGCTAATGATGAAAGGTAAAGGGAGAGGAAGAGACGGGATTGGTTACACAATGTCGTAGGGATGCTCCTGTCCCCGGCAAACTCTGCCCTTGCAAGGCCAAGTAACCCTTCGACGAGAATTCTATTTTTTCTGTCCGGAATTTCAAAAGTGCACTAAAAATAGCCACCAGTGACTAACTAACCAATCTTAACTCTAAATAAATGCCGTGGCACTGATCACAGCAGGCAGTTAGGTGCTGTTGCACTCTGTGGCTTTTTGTCCTAAGTATGTTCATGAAGTTAATTCTTTATACTTTGTTTGTGCTTTTGTGTATATTTATAATTTAGGAGAACGAGGTTAGTGCCCACCGACTTGGTGTGATCTTTCATGTGCAACTAAAGCTGTGCTCTGGAAAAAGAGTTCAATTTACCTATGATTAAAAGAACCCTAAGTGGCAGAGTTACCAGTTCAAAGGATCTGAGAGGCCTCATTGAAATGCTATGTTTCTGTGAAGGAGACATTAGTTATTCAAACCTGACAGTTAAATATTTCTAAAACCTGTTAGCAAGATGGTTTTCCATAAAAACCACTAGAACCAGCTAATTGAAAGGTTCTTTTAAAAAAGAATGTATATAGGGAAAGTTGAATGATTTTCAAGTAGTTCTGGAAAATTGAATGTTTACATGTCTTCTGAGAATGGTTTGGTACCAACTTAAGCACTAACAGAGAGTTTGGAGAATTCCCATGTGAAAGGGAAAGAGGATTGAACTCCACCAAGTATATAAGTGTTTCTCTTTTGAGAATAGCCTGTAAAGTTGCAGTTTTCCCTTTCCTCCCATTCTTATTATTCCTCTGGCCTTGTAGGGAGTGTTCCATGTACTTTCTTTTAATATTTTATAAAAATATTTTATTTATTTATTCATTGTTTGAGAAAGAGGCCAACAGAGAGCGAATAGGCATGCCAGGGCCTCCGGCCACTGCAAATGAACTCCAAAAACATGTGCCACCTTTGCATCTGGCTTATGTGGGTTCTGGGAAATCAAACTTGGATTTTTTGGCTTTGTAGGCAAGCCCCTTAACTGCTAAGCCATCTCTCTATCCCTGAAGTTCTTTCAATCAGTAATTTTAATTTTAAATTTTCTAGTTCTTTTCCAACATGTATATATCTTCTTCAGAAAGTTTACCGTAGCTTATTTTTGACAAGGCAGTTTAGCCTCTTTGTTGATGTTGTCATGTTTCTCTTTACTAAAGCAACCAAAACACTGGAAGAATTGCTCCAAGCTCATTAGTTAATGAAGCACCTTTGATGAAAGTCTACAATTGTTCTTTCCCATGAGACAATACAGGTGAATGGTTACACCAGTGAGTGCCAATAATTTGTGTCAGATTGGAGCTGGCACACTATCTGCTGTGCATTAGCTGTGTGTCTTTGGACAAGGTTTCGTGTTTCAGCCTCACGTACTTCGTGTGTGAGCACTTCGTAACATTCTCAAATGCTTTAGGTTTAGGCCAAATCTGGACCACTCTTTGTTTGTATAGATGAAGATTTTATTTTTGTGAGAACGAGAATGAGAGAGAATTGGTGGACCAGGTCCTCAGCCACTGCAATTGAAATCCAGTTGTTTGTGCCACCTAGTGCACATGTACGGCCTTGTGCTTGCATCACCTTTGTGCGACTGGCTTACGTGGGATCTGGAGAGAGATTGGACATGATTCCTTAGGCTTTGGAGGCAAACACCTTAACTGATAAGCCACGCCCCCATCCCATTAATGAATTTTTATTGAAAACACGGCCACACCCCATTGCTTGCATCTTCCTGTAGCAGCTTTGGTGCCACAAAGCAGATTTTAGTAATTGTAAGAGAGACCATGTGGCTGGAAAGCCTGAGACACTTATTATCTGACCCGAAATGAAAAAGAAGCTGAGTCCTATATAAGAATGTTTAAGTTATGTTTGCATAAAAGCATATATAAAACAATTGAATGGGCTTGCCACATTGTAAACAATTTATGTTGGCTATTCTAAATAGTTATTATGATTTATTATTCCATTGAGTCCATTTTTACTTACATTGCTAGAGAGTCAATTGTGATGAAGTCATTAAATGAGATATTAAAGTAGTCAAATGGTATGACATTTAAAATATTCTTCTTAGAAAATATTTTCTAAAGTAAAGGCTTTGTCATTTAACAGATGTTGAAAGTAAGAATATATCATACGGCCATTTTCCAAGTATATTAGTTTCCTAGAGCTGCCTAAAGAATTACTTCCAACTTGAGTGGTGGGAAGCCACAGACTTTACTTGTCTCACAGTTCTGAAGGTGAGATGTCGGAAACCAGCACGTCAGTATATCCAGAGGCGTAGAGGAGGAGATTTCCTGCCTCTCCCAGCTTCCTTGCTTGTAAGCCTGGGCTTATGGAGTGGTCACTCAATCTCTTCCTGGTTGCGATGTCATATTCTCTTGTCTTCTGTTTTCATGGCATCCAAGTTCAAAGTCCCCTCTAGGAATAAAGGTCCCTGTCACTGGATTAGATCCATTCTGACCAACACTGTAGAAACTTTACAGATGAAATCCAGTCTATCCAAATAAGATCACAGTTGCAAGTTTTCAGAATATAGATTTCAACCTTGCTTTTGGGGCCATATTACTTATTCAATTCAGATACAAAATAACAGTTTATGGGAAAACTACTAATTCTATTTGTATACTAGCCTTTATTAAATCAAAACAAATGATTAAACTACATATTATAATCAATCAGCTAGATAACTACCAATGAGAATATAGGCTCATCAAAATATTGTTAATCACACATATTTCTAAAAGAATACATATGTTTAACTAGTTGAAGGCAAACATGAGATTACAGATGAGGAAACTCCAGAGAGAACATGGTGTCTTGCATAGGGACAGAAAGATCCACTCACCACCCTCAGATTTTCTACTTTGATGAATTTTGAATCTCCTCCAAGGCTCAGGGAATAATGCAGAAGGGGCATAAATGTAGGAGCCACAGGGTGGGAAGGCGTATTCTCAGGCATTTTCCCCTCCACAGAGAGTGGAGTATTCATGACCTCACAGCGAATAGGAAAGGTAGTCAAGGCTAGTGCTGGAAAATATGAAGAATCCAAAAGTGACTCATGCTGTCCCCATCCATGGCTGCACTCACAGTTTCTTTGTCCCTTAGTCTCTTTACATTTGCTTAGTGTGGCTGATTGCGTTCTTTCTTCAGTCCTGCCCAACACTCAACAATGATACTTTGCTTTATAGATTTTAATCTTTTTCTTTACAATCTCATCTCTTGAACTTGTCTCATTAAGGATTATTTTAAACATGGATTTTACTACTTTTCAGAATTCTACCATATGAATGTAGTATCCTTCAACAATGAGAATTCATTTAAGTGAAATAGTGAAATCTATCCTAAAGGAAGGTTTTAGATGTTGTGATGGTTTGAATAGATGGCCCCCAATATATGCAGTTTTTTATTTGTTTGTAGTTTGCCTCTACAGCCACCTGGCTGGAGGCAATGTCACTGGGTGGATCTTAAGGTGTGGTGCTGGGTTTCAGATTTCAATCTAAAGATAAGCAAAATATGCCTAGCTGGAGTTCCTGAAGTGTGCTGTGTGGCTTTTTGGCTTTTGGCTAGTGCTTCTCTCTCTTTGTTTGGTCCTATGAAGGCAGGCCAGTTTCATCTGCCATTTATGGAACTTCCCCTGGATCTGTAAACTTCAATAAAAATTCCTTCCTCCATAACTGTGTCTGGTCTGGAAGTTCCTCTCAGTGAACCTGAAGCTGTCTGCTACAGATGTCCCAGAAAGTTCCAGAAGTCAGGATAAAGCTAACTGGATTGAAATATGCATATAGGTCAATTGAAAAGAAAACTTTAGAATAAAATGTTCCCCAAAAGGAATGATATTCTTTTTTTTTTCAGAATTCTTTCTTTCTTTCTTTCTTTCTTTCTTTCTTTCTTTCTTTCTTTCTTTCTTTCTTTCTTTTTATTGACAACTTCTATACTTATAGCCAATAAACCATGATAATTCCCTCCCTCCCTCCTTCCCCTTCACAAATCCACTTCTTATCCAACCCCCTCTGTTAATCTCATTTTATTTTGATATCATCACTTTTTTCCTCCTATTACACTGGTCTTGTGTAGGTAGTGCGAGGCACTGAGAGGTCATGGATCTTCAGGCCATTTTGTGTCTGGAAGAGTACATTGTAAAAAGTCCTACCCTTCCCTTGAGTTTTACATTATTTCTGCCACCTCTTCTGCAATGGACCCTGAGCCTTGGAAGGTGTGATAGAGATGTCTAAGTGCTGAGCACTCCTCTGTCTCTTCTTCTCAGCGCCATGGTGACATTTGAGTCATCCCAGAGGCCACCACCATCTGAAAAGAGAGGCTTCTCCAACCAAAAGTGAGAGTAGCATTAATATGAGGGTATGGACATGAAGAGAAGGGCTTACCTGGCCGCTTGGTGAGCACAATATCCACATTCAGCCAGACACAGCAGACGTTACAGCCCCAGGACTCATGACCTCCCCGTCAGGAAGTGATATTCTGTCGTCCACACATGTTTTATGATGATTGAGCAGAGTTGCCACTTCAGGTAGAAGTCGGGTTTCATGGGCATTGAATTTTCCTTTGCCTCGACAATGTCTTGCTTGTATCAGAGTGGTCGGGAGATCTTTCTGGAGAGTGGCAGGCTGTGCATAAATAAAGTGATTCTATGGCAGAAAAGTCTTGCCTCAAGACTCGTTTTGAAAAGTCTGTGTTATTGAAAAGGGTTGTAGGGATCAAGGTAATCAGGAGTTGAATCAGTGAGTGTTGAAAGTGTGTCAACAACCCCCACAACAAAATTCAACACATTTGGTTTCAAAGATCTAATTGGCTTTTAGTATTGATTCATGAGCCAAGCAACATCCACTTGAGAAAACAGAGAGAGGAGTTCTGCCGGCAGAATGGTCCGCTTTTGTGAGGAAGCTTTTGTCGGTTCAAGGAAGCAGCATTGTGCAGAAAATTGTGTTGGTTATCACCAGGTTATGTTCCCTGCTTGCGCTGAAAGAGAGGGGCGGCCCGATTGTGTTGGCCAGGCTGGTTGGGCCCCTTTTGGTGGGTTCCCGCATCTCTCACAGTTGTTTTCTTGTTGGTTGTTTGAAACTGCCCTGATTTGGATTTGGCTATCATCCCTCCTGACACTCAGGTCAGATCACACACAACAACTGCAGCTGCAGGTTGGTGACATGATTCCTTAGCATGAGCAAAGCCTCTGGAGCCAGTGATATTTTCCTTAACACATGCCCATAAACTAGACACCTTTCATGGGGAGTTATGAGTTAAGGTACTAATGCATGGTTATGGTTTAACACACCTGGATTAGCTTTGACCTTTTCCACACAAATTTAAACTTTGGATAGTGTTCAAACACTCTCAGGCTAGGTAGCCATCAAGCTGTTTTACATTGTATAATCCCATTATTTTAACCCCAAATTGACTTGCATGAAAGATAACTGTCCACTCACATATGTAGCTTAAAAGCACATTCCATCCTTTTCTTTCTCCTACGTGAAGACATGAACCGACAAGAGGTCCCCCTCTCAGCCTACATGAGCCCCAGGGTGAGTGGGAATTATAAACAATTTGCCCTCAGGGTGTCCCACTATCTAGGACTAGAGAAACAAATGGCCCTTGGTTTGTTCAACTGAACCCTGTGAGACTGCTTAATGTCTGAGACGGAGGCCAAGTAAAAATGCTAAGTGACTGTGCTTTGGAGAGTTAACTGCCCGTTCCGCTGGCGGGTGTTATAACTGGGTGTCTGTCAGTCTCAATTGTACACTGCCGAGAGGACACTAGGTAGCCTGCCAGATTCTAAGTACAGTGTCAGCAGGCAACAAATGACAAATAAAGTATTCTGTCAGCAGGCTCAGGAGGAAGACACCTCCAGAATATAAAAAAGCCCAAGCCCATCCCCTTGGGTAACTTCTGGGCCAATACCAGGAGGTGCAGCCTGGATCTAGGCAGCTTTGGAGCAGTGAGAAGCCCATTGTCACCGTTTTGGATTCTTACTGTGCATTTTCCTCCATGTTAAAAGCCATGATTTTAATCCTTAAGTCTTTAAAGAATAAATCATTTTTCTGGGTTGAGATGAAAGCGTATATGCATACAAGTGTATGCCTGACTGTGTTTCATATTAAAAATGAGTCCCCGCCTGGCATCAGCATGAGTGCACAGACAAAGAAGAGCCATCCTTCCAAGACGTGCGAGCTCATGGCAGGAAGCTCACAGTTTTGCTCTGGGCCCATTGTAATTAAAGATGCCAGAATTAAGTTAATAACCTTTGTAAGAATTAATTCTTCACCCATTAGCTCAGCTACTTCCTGGCAACACTAAACTTTCCTAATTGCTAATAAAATGATCATCTTTGTCACCTTGCTTAGTTCAGATTATTGTTGTCCTGTTTTGACACATTAAAATGTATATTCCTGGGCTGGAGGGATGGCTTAGTGGTTAAGGCATTTGCCTGCAAAGCCAAAAGACCCAAGTTTGATTCCCCAGGACCCATTTTATCCAGATGCACAAAGTGGCACACATGTCTGGAGTTCTTTTGCAGTGATTGGAGGCCCTAGCATGCTCATTCTCTCTCTCTTTCTCTGTCAAATAAATAAATAAAATATTTTTAAAATGTGTATTCCATAAAATTTTAAACATTTAAATATTATTAAAATAATTTTACTGTTTTTGTATTTTTTCATATGAAACTATGTGTTTTTTATTTATAAACAGAGAGACAGAGAAGAGAGAGAAAATGTGTGTGCCAGGGCCTCCTGTCACTGTAAACAAATTCCAGATATATATGACATTTTGTGCATTTGGCTTACACGGGTACTGGGGAATGGAAACAGGTTGTTAGTCTTTTTGTAGGTTAGCGCCTTAACTCCTGAGCCCTCTCTCCAGCCTGAAACATTATGTCTTTGAAGCCCCTTAGTATGAGTTACTTTCATGAGATGTAACACATTTAAAATGGGTGTTGTTGTTTTATAGCAAAATTTTGTTATTTAATAGCATCTTGTCAAATAGGCCTCCCAAAGGACTAACCATAGGCAACATCACTCTGTACCATTAACCTCTCCCCGTGAATCTGTTTCACTGGTAAACACACTTGTCTTTCTCCTTTGTTTCTTCTCATTCTCATTGGCTGTTCTTCTGCCACTCCTACCTGCATCATTTCAAAGCAACAAATAGGAAACATGTACATGTCGTCCAAATAAAGGCCTTGGTAGCTGTAATGAAACTGCCAGATCTGTTATTTTGCTCAACCACATTAAGAACTCCATAGGGAAAGTCAGCTGAGACAGTAAGATTAGGATGTATTTTTGGTAACTCAACGTTAGGGTGATTTCCCCATGGTTTAAACTATAATCACCACTTTAAATATTAGCGGGCAGAAACAAAAGATAATCTGCCTTCTTGACCCAAAATCTTGGTATAGGTTTTCTAGACCCTTTCAAAGCTGCTTTTGTGAGACACTAAAGACAAATACAAGGTCTCAAGGTAGCTTTTCACAGACTTTTTGTTCTTGTCTGATGGGAAAGAATTTAACAAAATTAAGGAACTGTTGAGATATATTGCATTCTCTTCTTCATTTCCAGAAAAGTGTTGTTTCATCAAGTCCTGTTAGAACTGCTCTTGGCTGCAGCAAATGCTACATAGGATCAGGAACTATATCACAGAAGCTGCTCTGCATGCCTTGGCTATGTGCTGAACAAAACAAGCCACCCTCAAACGCAGTGCCTTGCAAGAATGAGGGTCCTTCATTTCTCTCGTCACTCTGTATGCTGGGCTGAGCTAGGGGCCTCTCATTTGGGTGATCTCATGAGGAGGCAGTAAGACAGTCATAGGCCAGAGGCACATCATGGCTCCTCTGCGCTTGGTGTCGAAGGGTGCACTCAACCACAGGCACTGAGAGCTGGTTACTCATGAAACCACCCACCAAACATCAACTCTCTACTCGTAGCACAGCGTCTGGGATCTGGGAGCATCTTGACGGTGGCTGCATGGCTTTCTGTGACCCGACTCTGAAGTTTATACTCTTACTACAAGCAAATCAAAAAGGTCCGAAAGGTTAAAAAAAATAGTAACACGAACTGATAATAAAAATTCATTTTCCCCTTAGGGCTAATTTGAGAATTTAATTCCAATTTTATGTATAAAATAGAAGCACAATTCAAAATTTCTTATATCTTATGTTATTCTTCACATAAAGAAAATACTGTCCAGTTCAATCTGTACTAGCATTTGAGGGTTAAATGTTTTCAGGACATAAAACATATACTAATTTGGAAAAAAAAAATGTCAGCAAGATTCATAGGCTGGGGTCTTGGACGACCGCGTAGGGTGCGGAGCAGGCAGGAGGCAGCCCGGTTAGGCCATCGCAGCCCCCCGTCTTGTTACTGCTGACTGAGTAGCCACCGGCAGAAATCCTTGTGTGAGAGCTGAGATAGGGGATTCCTATTTTGTTCTGATATCATTTTTCCTTTTAAATCTCCACCAAAAAAAGTCCAAAACATTAATTGAAGTATCTATTTCATTTAAAGTTTTCTAGGGAAATAGAACTGGAACTAAGGAAAGTCTCTGTGTGTGTGTGTGTGTGTGTGTGTATGTGTGCGCAGGCATGCACCTGTGTGCGTGTGTGTGTGTGTGATAGAGATTTATTCTAAGAATTGATTGCTAAATTGTGGGAGTTAAAAAGTCTAACATGTGCAGGGGAGGCTGGCAGGCTGGAAATTCAGGAAGTAATTGATCCTACAATCCTGAAAAAATTCTTTTCCAGAACTCATTTTTCTGCCTCTTTGGTTAGACAAGACCTCCCCCATTATTGAGGTTACCTTGTCTCAGTTCAGTTGATTATAACTAGAAGCACAGCCACAAATACCTTCTAGGAAACACTGATGTCTGGCTTTGTCTTGTGAGCTGTGTCCTGGTCGCATTTGAGCTATAAAACATAACGTTCCGTACAGAAGACGTGCTGATTCACACACATAAAGAGACACACGAGTCTCCCAATAGCAAATCACCTGATAGAGAGGAAAATGAAAAGGTAAAAAAGAATAGAAGGCATTTATAGAGACTCTGAAAAACTTTTCAATTTAAATGCACTTTAGATAAGCTTTTTAAAATTAAAACACAGGAATACGGTTGAGGGTGGTTTACAGTTCTGGGTAGTTAGTATTTCTTAATTTCCTCAAGCTCACATGCCACCAATTCCATCTATTCTATATTTTTTAAAGTCAGTCAGCTAATTAGTAATTTTTATAGCTTCATTAAATTAATAAAACAAAATCCAAAAGTGTTTTTTTTTTTTATAATTTGCTATTGTAAAAGTGAAAAACAGTGGACAGAGTGAATCCCACAGACAGCATCCCTGTGATGTGGAAAGAGGAACTGATAAGCACTCCGTGAAGGAAGCGATGAACCTGCTCGTCCTGTTCTTTGTCAAGCACTTAAGACGCTCTTAATTTCCTGTGCAGCCTTGAATAATCCAGAGCCCGTTGTACCAGAACAAATGCTTGTGGAGAGTAAGTATAGCGTTGATGAGGAAAGATTGTAGAGTATTTGGAGGGAACCAGACGTAAGCCACTATGCTTCTGGGGAGAGCAAAGAAGTGCTTTCAGCCACGTGTTGGGCACCTCCCCAGGCTGTGGAAGGCGTTGTCAGGTTTGCAGCCTTGCCAGGTTCTCTACTGGGAAGAGTTTGGTGCTTCTCTGATGTCTGGGGTTTACTAGAGAAAATCCATTAAGCCTGAGGTACCAGTCTGGCTTCCTACAGACACTGCCTTCCTGCTGAGCTGAAAGGATCTGACTTCCAGAGAAATCATCTACATCTGATCAAGAAACCCAGGCACTGGAAGTGCAATGCCCACTCCAGGAGTGTGGCGTGCCAAACAGCGACATCAGCTGGGTCCTTGATGGGAGACGGACTGATGGGGACATGAGAACAATAGTGGAGTTGGCATGAGAGAAGAGGGTTGTTCTGCATGGGGACTGATGGGGACATGAGAACGGTGATGGAGTTGGCATGAGAGACGAGGGTTGTTCTGCACGGGGACTGATGGGGACATGAGAATGGTGATGGAGTTGGCATGAGAGAAGAGGGTTGTTCTGCATGGGGACTGATGGGGACATGAGAACGGTGATGGAGTTGGCATGAGAGAAGAGGGTTGTTCTGCACGGGGACTGATGGGGACATGAGAACGGTGATGGAGTTGACATGAGAGAAGAGGGTTGTTCTGCACGGGGACTGATGGGGACATGAGAATGGTGATGGAGTTGACATGAGAGAAGAGGGTTGTTCTGCACGGGGACTGATGGGGACATGAGAACGGTGATGGAGTTGGCATGAGAGAAGAGGGTTGTTCTGCACGGGGACTGATGGGGACATGAGAACGGTGATGGAGTTGGCATGAGAGAAGAGGGTTGTTCTGCACGGGGACTGATGGGGACATGAAAACGGTGATGGAGTTGACATGAGAGAAGAGGGTTGTTCTGCATGGGGACTGATGGGGACATGAGAACGGTGATGGAGTTGACATGAGAGAAGAGGGTTGTTCTGCAGGGGGACTGATGGGGACATGAGAACGGTGATGGAGTTGGCATGAGAGAAGAGGGTTGTTCTTCATGGGGACTGATGGGGACATGAGAACGGTGATGGAGTTGACATGAGAGAAGAGGGTTGTTCTGCACGGGGACTGATGGGGACATGAGAACGGTGACGGTGTTGACATGAGAGAAGAGGGTTGTTCTGCACGGGGACTGATGGGGACATGAGAACGGTGATGGAGTTGACATGAGAGAAGAGGGTTGTTCTGCAGGGGGACTGATGGGGACATGAGAATGGTGATGGAGTTGGCATGAGAGAAGAGGGTTGTTCTGCATGGGGACTGATGGGGACATGAGAACGGTGATGGAGTTGGCATGAGAGAAGAGGGTTGTTCTGCAGGGGGACTGATGGGGACATGAGAATGGTGACGGAGTTGACATGAGAGAAGAGTGTTGTTCTGCACGGGGACTGATGGGGACATGAGAACGGTGATGGAGTTGACATGAGAGAAGAGGGTTGTTCTGCACGGGGACTGATGGGGACATGAGAATGGTGATGGAGTTGACATGAGAGAAGAGGGTTGTTCTGCACGGGGACTGATGGGGACATGAGAACGGTGATGGAGTTGGCATGAGAGAAGAGGGTTGTTCTGCACGGGGACTGATGGGGACATGAGAACGGTGATGGAGTTGGCATGAGAGAAGAGTGTTGTTCTGCACGGGGACTGATGGGGACATGAGAATGGTGATGGAGTTGGCATGAGAGAAGAGGGTTGTTCTGCACGGGGACTGATGGGGACATGAAAACGGTGATGGAGTTGACATGAGAGAAGAGGGTTGTTCTGCATGGGGACTGATGGGGACATGAGAACGGTGATGGAGTTGACATGAGAGAAGAGGGTTGTTCTGCACGGGGACTGATGGGGTCATGAGAATGGTGATGGAGTTGACATGAGAGAAGAGGGTTGTTCTGCACGGGGACTGATGGGGACATGAGAACGGTGATGGAGTTGACATGAGAGAAGAGGGTTGTTCTGCACGGGGACTGATGGGGACATGAGAACGGTGATGGAGTTGACATGAGAGAAGAGGGTTGTTCTGCACGGGGACTGATGGGGACATGAGAATGGTGATGGAGTTGGCATGAGAGAAGAGGGTTGTTCTGCACGGGGACTGATGGGGACATGAAAACGGTGATGGAGTTGACATGAGAGAAGAGGGTTGTTCTGCATGGGGACTGATGGGGACATGAGAACGGTGATGGAGTTGACATGAGAGAAGAGGGTTGTTCTGCACGGGGACTGATGGGGTCATGAGAATGGTGATGGAGTTGACATGAGAGAAGAGGGTTGTTCTGCATGGGGACTGATGGGGACATGAGAATGGTGATGGAGTTGACATGAGAGAAGAGTGTTGTTCTGCACGGGGACTGATGGGGACATGAGAACGGTGACGGAGTTGGCATGAGAGAAGAGTGTTGTTCTGCACGGGGACTGATGGGGACATGAGAATGGTGATGGAGTTGGCATGAGAGAAGAGGGTTGTTCTGCACGGGGACTGATGGGGACATGAGAATGGTGATGGAGTTGACATGAGAGAAGAGGGTTGTTCTGCATGGGGACTGATGGGGACATGAGAACGGTGATGGAGTTGGCATGAGAGAAGAGGGTTGTTCTGCACGGGGACTGATGGGGACATGAGAATGGTGATGGAGTTGACATGAGAGAAGAGGGTTGTTCTGCACGGGGACTGATGGGGACATGAGAACGGTGATGGAGTTGGCATGAGAGAAGAGGGTTGTTCTGCATGGGGACTGATGGGGACATGAGAATGGTGATGGAGTTGACATGAGAGAAGAGGGTTGTTCTGCACGGGGACTGATGGGGACATGAGAATGGTGATGGAGTTGACATGAGAGAAGAGGGTTGTTCTGCATGGGGACTGATGGGGACATGAGAATGGTGATGGAGTTGGCATGAGAGAAGAGGGTTGTTCTGCACGGGGACTGATGGGGACATGAGAACGGTGATGGAGTTGGCATGAGAGAAGAGGGTTGTTCTTCATGGGGACTGATGGGGACATGAGAACGGTGATGGAGTTGGCATGAGAGAAGAGGGTTGTTCTGCACGGGGACTGATGGGGACATGAGAACGGTGATGGAGTTGACATGAGAGAAGAGGGTTGTTCTGCACGGGGACTGATGGGGACATGAGAACGGTGATGGAGTTGGCATGAGAGAAGAGGGTTGTTCTGCATGGGGACTGATGGGGACATGAGAACGGTGATGGAGTTGGCATGAGAGAAGAGGGTTGTTCTGCACGGGGACTGATGGGGACATGAGAATGGTGATGGAGTTGGCATGAGAGAAGAGGGTTGTTCTGCACGGGGACTGATGGGGACATGAGAATGGTGACGGAGTTGACATGAGAGAAGAGGGTTGTTCTGCATGGGGACTGATGGGGACATGAGAATGGTGATGGAGTTGGCATGAGAGAAGAGGGTTGTTCTTCATGGGGACTGATGGGGACATGAGAATGGTGATGGAGTTGACATGAGAGAAGAGGGTTGTTCTGCATGGGGACTGATGGGGACATGAGAACGGTGATGGAGTTGACATGAGAGAAGAGGGTTGTTCTGCACGGGGACTGATGGGGACATGAGAATGGTGACGGAGTTGACATGAGAGAAGAGGGTTGTTCTGCATGGGGACTGATGGGGACATGAGAATGGTGATGGAGTTGGCATGAGAGAAGAGGGTTGTTCTTCATGGGGACTGATGGGGACATGAGAATGGTGATGGAGTTGACATGAGAGAAGAGGGTTGTTCTGCACGGGGACTGATGGGGACATGAGAACGGTGATGGAGTTGGCATGAGAGAAGAGGGTTGTTCTGCACGGGGACTGATGGGGACATGAGAACGGTGATGGAGTTGGCATGAGAGAAGAGGGTTGTTCTGCAGGGGGACTGATGGGGACATGAGAACGGTGACGGAGTTGGCATGAGAGAAGAGGGTTGTTCTGCACGGGGACTGATGGGGACATGAGAATGGTGATGGAGTTGACATGAGAGAAGGGGGTTGTTCTGCACGGGGACTGATGGGGACATGAGAACGGTGATGGAGTTGGCATGAGAGAAGAGGGTTGTTCTGCACGGGGACTGATGGGGACATGAGAATGGTGATGGAGTTGACATGAGAGAAGGGGGTTGTTCTGCACGGGGACTGATGGGGACATGAGAACGGTGATGGAGTTGACATGAGAGAAGAGGGTTGTTCTGCATGGGGACTGATGGGGACATGAGAACGGTGACGGAGTTGACATGAGAGAAGAGGGTTGTTCTGCACGGGGACTGATGGGGACATGAGAACGGTGATGGAGTTGGCATGAGAGAAGAGGGTTGTTCTGCACGGGGACTGATGGGGACATGAGAATGGTGATGGAGTTGACATGAGAGAAGAGGGTTGTTCTGCACGGGGACTGATGGGGACATGAGAACAGTGATGGAGTTGGCATGAGAGAAGAGGGTTGTTCTGCACGGGGACTGATGGGGACATGAGAATGGTGATGGAGTTGGCATGAGAGAAGAGGGTTGTTCTGCACGGGGACTGATGGGGACATGAGAACGGTGATGGAGTTGACATGAGAGAAGAGGGTTGTTCTTCATGGGGACTGATGGGGACATGAGAATGGTGATGGAGTTGGCATGAGAGAAGAGGGTTGTTCTTCATGGGGACTGATGGGGACATGAGAACGGTGATGGAGTTGACATGAGAGAAGAGGGTTGTTCTGCACGGGGACTGATGGGGACATGAGAACGGTGATGGAGTTGACATGAGAGAAGAGGGTTGTTCTTCATGGGGACTGATGGGGACATGAGAACGGTGATGGAGTTGACATGAGAGAAGAGGGTTGTTCTGCACGGGGACTGATGGGGACATGAGAACGGTGATGGAGTTGACATGAGAGAAGAGGGTTGTTCTTCATGGGGACTGATGGGGACATGAGAATGGTGATGGAGTTGGCATGAGAGAAGAGGGTTGTTCTTCATGGGGACTGATGGGGACATGAGAACGGTGATGGAGTTGACATGAGAGAAGAGGGTTGTTCTGCATGGGGACTGATGGGGACATGAGAACGGTGATGGAGTTGACATGAGAGAAGAGGGTTGTTCTGCACGGGGACTGATGGGGACATGAGAATGGTGATGGAGTTGACATGAGAGAAGAGGGTTGTTCTGCACGGGGACTGATGGGACATGAGAACGGTGATGGAGTTGACATGAGAGAAGAGGGTTGTTCTGCACGGGGACTGATGGGACATGAGAACGGTGATGGAGTTGACATGAGAGAAGAGGGTTGTTCTGCACGGGGACTGATGGGGACATGAGAACGGTGATGGAGTTGGCATGAGAGAAGAGGGTTGTTCTGCAGGGGGACTGATGGGGACATGAGAACGGTGATGGAGTTGGCATGAGAGAAGAGGGTTGTTCTGCACGGGGACTGATGGGGACATGAGAACGGTGATGGAGTTGGCATGAGAGAAGAGGGTTGTTCTGCATGGGGACTGTTCGGGACATGAGAACGGTGATGGAGTTGACATGAGAGAAGAGGGTTGTTCTGCATGGGGACTGATGGGGACATGAGAACGGTGATGGAGTTGGCATGAGAGAAGAGGGTTGTTCTGCATGGGGACTGATGGGGACATGAGAACGGTGATGGAGTTGGCATGAGAGAAGAGGGTTGTTCTGCACGGGGACTGATGGGGACATGAGAACGGTGATGGAGTTGGCATGAGAGAAGAGGGTTGTTCTGCACGGGGACTGATGGGGACATGAGAACGGTGATGGAGTTGACATGAGAGAAGAGGGTTGTTCTTCATGGGGACTGATTGGGACATGAGAATGGTGATGGAGTTGGCATGAGAGAAGAGGGTTGTTCTTCATGGGGACTGATGGGGACATGAGAACGGTGATGGAGTTGACATGAGAGAAGAGGGTTGTTCTTCATGGGGACTGATGGGGACATGAGAACGGTGATGGAGTTGACATGAGAGAAGAGGGTTGTTCTGCACGGGGACTGATGGGGACATGAGAATGGTGATGGAGTTGACATGAGAGAAGAGGGTTGTTCTGCACGGGGACTGATGGGGACATGAGAACGGTGATGGAGTTGGCATGAGAGAAGAGGGTTGTTCTGCACGGGGACTAATGGGGACATGAGAACGGTGATGGAGTTGGCATGAGAGAAGAGGGTTGTTCTGCACGGGGACTGATGGGGACATGAGAATGGTGATGGAGTTGACATGAGAGAAGAGGGTTGTTCTGCACGGGGACTAATGGGGACATGAGAACGGTGATGGAGTTGACATGAGAGAAGAGGGTTGTTCTGCACGGGGACTGATGGGGACATGAGAATGGTGATGGAGTTGACATGAGAGAAGAGGGTTGTTCTGCATGGGGACTAATGGGGACATGAGAACGGTGATGGAGTTGACATGAGAGAAGAGGGTTGTTCTGCACGGGGACTGATGGGGACATGAGAACGGTGATGGAGTTGACATGAGAGAAGAGGGTTGTTCTGCACGGGGACTGATGGGGACATGAGAACGGTGATGGAGTTGACATGAGAGAAGAGGGTTGTTCTTCATGGGGACTGATGGGGACATGAGAATGGTGATGGAGTTGGCATGAGAGAAGAGGGTTGTTCTTCATGGGGACTGATGGGGACATGAGAACGGTGATGGAGTTGACATGAGAGAAGAGGGTTGTTCTTCATGGGGACTGATGGGGACATGAGAACGGTGATGGAGTTGACATGAGAGAAGAGGGTTGTTCTGCACGGGGACTGATGGGGACATGAGAACGGTGATGGAGTTGGCATGAGAGAAGAGGGTTGTTCTGCACGGGGACTGATGGGGACATGAGAATGGTGATGGAGTTGACATGAGAGAAGAGGGTTGTTCTGCATGGGGACTGATGGGACATGAGAACGGTGACGGAGTTGACATGAGAGAAGAGGGTTGTTCTGCACGGGGACTGATGGGGACATGAGAATGGTGATGGAGTTGGCATGAGAGAAGAGGGTTGTTCTGCACGGGGACTGATGGGGACATGAGAACGGTGATGGAGTTGGCATGAGAGAAGAGGGTTGTTCTGCACGGGGACTGATGGGGACATGAGAATGGTGATGGAGTTGACATGAGAGAAGAGGGTTGTTCTGCATGGGGACTGATGGGGACATGAGAATGGTGATGGAGTTGGCATGAGAGAAGAGGGTTGTTCTGCACGGGG
The DNA here is from genome assembly GCF_020740685.1 of Jaculus jaculus. NCBI lineage: Eukaryota > Metazoa > Chordata > Mammalia > Rodentia > Dipodidae > Jaculus > Jaculus jaculus. Next base: position 91,229,050 of record NC_059114.1, read on the forward strand.
ACTGATGGGGACATGAAAACGGTGATGGAGTTGACATGAGAGAAGAGGGTTGTTCTGCACGGGGACTGATGGGGACATGAGAACGGTGACGGAGTTGACATGAGAGAAGAGGGTAGTTCTGCACGGGGACTGATGGGGACATGAGAACGGTGATGGAGTTGGCATGAGAGAAGAGGGTTGTTCTGCACGGGGACTGATGGGGACATGAGAATGGTGATGGAGTTGACATGAGAGAAGAGGGTTGTTCTACATGGGGACTGATGGGGACATGAGAACGGTGATGAGGTTGACATGAGAGAAGAGGGTTGTTCTGCACGGGGACTGATGGGGACATATGAACGGTGATGGAGTTGACATGAGAGAAGACGGTTGTTCTGCACGGGGACTGATGGGGACATGAGAATGGTGATGGAGTTGACATGAGAGAAGAGGGTTGTTCTGCACGGGGACTGATGGGGACATGAGAATGGTGATGGAGTTGGCATGAGAGAAGAGGGTTGTTCTGCACGGGGACTGATGGGGACATGAGAACGGTGATGGAGTTGGCATGAGAGAAGAGGGTTGTTCTGCATGGGGACTGATGGGGACATGAGAACGGTGATGGAGTTGGCATGAGAGAAGAGGGTTGTTCTGCACGGGGACTGATGGGGACATGAGAACGGTGATGGAGTTGGCATGAGAGAAGAGGGTTGTTCTGCACGGGGACTGATGGGGACATGAGAATGGTGATGGAGTTGGCATGAGAGAAGAGGGTTGTTCTTCATGGGGACTGATGGGGACATGAGAACGGTGATGGAGTTGACATGAGAGAAGAGGGTTGTTCTTCATGGGGACTGATGGGGACATGAGAACGGTGATGGAGTTGACATGAGAGAAGAGTGTTGTTCTGCACGGGGACTGATGGGGACATGAGAATGGTGATGGAGTTGACATGAGAGAAGAGGGTTGTTCTGCACGGGGACTGATGGGGACATGAGAATGGTGATGGAGTTGACATGAGAGAAGAGGGTTGTTCTGCATGGGGACTGATGGGGACATGAGAATGGTGATGGAGTTGACATGAGAGAAGAGGGTTGTTCTGCACGGGGACTGATGGGGACATGAGAACGGTGATGGAGTTGGCATGAGAGAAGAGGGTTGTTCTGCACGGGGACTGATGGGGACATGAGAATGGTGATGGAGTTGACATGAGAGAAGAGGGTTGTTCTGCATGGGGACTGATGGGGACATGAGAACGGTGATGGAGTTGACATGAGAGAAGAGGGTTGTTCTGCAGGGGGACTGATGGGGACATGAGAACGGTGATGGAGTTGACATGAGAGAAGAGGGTTGTTCTGCACGGGGACTGATGGGGACATGAGAACGGTGATGGAGTTGACATGAGAGAAGAGGGTTGTTCTGCACGGGGGACTGATGGGGACATGAGAACGGTGATGGAGTTGGCATGAGAGAAGAGGGTTGTTCTGCACGGGGACTGATGGGGACATGAGAACGGTGATGGAGTTGACATGAGAGAAGAGGGTTGTTCTGCACGGGGACTGATGGGGACATGAGAATGGTGATGGAGTTGACATGAGAGAAGAGGGTTGTTCTGCACGGGGACTGATGGGGACATGAGAATGGTGATGGAGTTGACATGAGAGAAGAGGGTTGTTCTGCACGGGGACTGATGGGGACATGAGAACGGTGATGGAGTTGGCATGAGAGAAGAGGGTTGTTCTGCATGGGGACTGATGGGGACATGAGAACGGTGATGGAGTTGACATGAGAGAAGAGGGTTGTTCTGCATGGGGACTGATGGGGACATGAGAACGGTGATGGAGTTGGCATGAGAGAAGAGGGTTGTTCTGCATGGGGACTGATGGGGACATGAGAATGGTGATGGAGTTGACATGAGAGAAGAGGGTTGTTCTGCACGGGGACTGATGGGGACATGAGAACGGTGATGGAGTTGGCATGAGAGAAGAGGGTTGTTCTGCACGGGGACTGATGGGGATATGAGAACGGTGATGGAGTTGACATGAGAGAAGAGTGTTGTTCTGCACTGGGGACTGATGGGGACATGAGAACGGTGACGGAGTTGGCATGAGAGAAGAGGGTTGTTCTGCACGGGGACTGATGGGGACATGAGAACGGTGATGGAGTTGGCATGAGAGAAGAGGGTTGTTCTGCACGGGGACTGATGGGGACATGAGAATGGTGATGGAGTTGACATGAGAGAAGAGGGTTGTTCTGCATGGGGACTGATGGGGACATGAGAATGGTGATGGAGTTGACATGAGAGAAGAGGGTTGTTCTGCACGGGGACTGATGGGGACATGAGAACGGTGACGGAGTTGGCATGAGAGAAGAGGGTTGTTCTGCACGGGGACTGATGGGGACATGAGAATGGTGATGGAGTTGACATGAGAGAAGAGGGTTGTTCTGCAGGGGGACTGATGGGGACATGAGAACGGTGATGGAGTTGGCATGAGAGAAGAGGGTTGTTCTGCATGGGGACTGATGGGGACATGAGAATGGTGACGGAGTTGACATGAGAGAAGAGGGTTGTTCTGCACGGGGACTGATGGGGACATGAGAACGGTGATGGAGTTGACATGAGAGAAGAGGGTTGTTCTGCACGGGGACTGATGGGGACATGAGAACGGTGATGGAGTTGGCATGAGAGAAGAGGGTTGTTCTGCACGGGGACTGATGGGGATATGAGAATGGTGATGGAGTTGACATGAGAGAAGAGGGTTGTTCTGCATGGGGACTGATGGGGACATGAGAATGGTGATGGAGTTGACATGAGAGAAGAGGGTTGTTCTGCACGGGGACTGATGGGGACATGAGAATGGTGATGGAGTTGACATGAGAGAAGAGGGTTGTTCTGCATGGGGACTGATGGGGACATGAGAATGGTGATGGAGTTGACATGAGAGAAGAGGGTTGTTCTGCACGGGGACTGATGGGGACATGAGAACGGTGATGGAGTTGACATGAGAGAAGAGTGTTGTTCTGCACGGTTACTGATGGGGACATGAGAATGGTGATGGAGTTGACATGAGAGAAGAGTGTTGTTCTGCACGGGGACTGATGGGGACATGAGAATGGTGATGGAGTTGACATGAGAGAAGAGGGTTGTTCTGCATGGGGACTGATGGGGACATGAGAACGGTGATGGAGTTGACATGAGAGAAGAGGGTTGTTCTGCATGGGGACTGATGGGGACATGAGAATGGTGATGGAGTTGACATGAGAGAAGAGTGTTGTTCTGCACGGTTACTGATGGGGACATGAGAATGGTGATGGAGTTGACATGAGAGAAGAGTGTTGTTCTGCACGGGGACTGATGGGGACATGAGAATGGTGATGGAGTTGACATGAGAGAAGAGGGTTGTTCTGCATGGGGACTGATGGGGACATGAGAACGGTGATGGAGTTGACATGAGAGAAGAGGGTTGTTCTGCACGGGGACTGATGGGGTCATGAGAATGGTGATGGAGTTGACATGAGAGAAGAGGGTTGTTCTGCATGGGGACTGATGGGGACATGAGAATGGTGATGGAGTTGACATGAGAGAAGAGGGTTGTTCTGCACGGGGACTGATGGGGACATGAGAACGGTGATGGAGTTGGCATGAGAGAAGAGGGTTGTTCTGCATGGGGACTGATGGGGACATGAGAATGGTGACGGAGTTGACATGAGAGAAGAGGGTTGTTCTGCACGGGGACTGATGGGGACATGAGAACGGTGATGGAGTTGACATGAGAGAAGAGGGTTGTTCTGCACGGGGACTGATGGGGACATGAGAACGGTGATGGAGTTGGCATGAGAGAAGAGGGTTGTTCTGCACGGGGACTGATGGGGATATGAGAATGGTGATGGAGTTGACATGAGAGAAGAGGGTTGTTCTGCATGGGGACTGATGGGGACATGAGAATGGTGATGGAGTTGACATGAGAGAAGAGGGTTGTTCTGCACGGGGACTGATGGGGACATGAGAATGGTGATGGAGTTGACATGAGAGAAGAGGGTTGTTCTGCATGGGGACTGATGGGGACATGAGAATGGTGATGGAGTTGACATGAGAGAAGAGGGTTGTTCTGCACGGGGACTGATGGGGACATGAGAACGGTGATGGAGTTGACATGAGAGAAGAGTGTTGTTCTGCACGGTTACTGATGGGGACATGAGAATGGTGATGGAGTTGACATGAGAGAAGAGTGTTGTTCTGCACGGGGGACTGATGGGGACATGAGAATGGTGATGGAGTTGGCATGAGAGAAGAGGGTTGTTCTGCACGGGGACTGATGGGGACATGAGAACGGTGACGGAGTTGGCATGAGAGAAGAGGGTTGTTCTGCACGGGGACTGATGGGAACATGAGAATGGTGATGGAGTTGACATGAGAGAAGAGGGTTGTTCTGCATGGGGACTGATGGGGACATGAGAATGGTGATGGAGTTGACATGAGAGAAGAGGGTTGTTCTGCATGGGGACTGATGGGGACATGAGAATGGTGATGGAGTTGACATGAGAGAAGAGGGTTGTTCTGCACGGGGACTGATGGGGACATGAGAACGGTGACGGAGTTGGCATGAGAGAAGAGGGTTGTTCTGCACGGGGACTGATGGGGACATGAGAATGGTGATGGAGTTGACATGAGAGAAGAGGGTTGTTCTGCATGGGGACTGATGGGGACATGAGAATGGTGATGGAGTTGACATGAGAGAAGAGGGTTGTTCTGCACGGGGACTGATGGGGACATGAGAACGGTGACGGAGTTGGCATGAGAGAAGAGGGTTGTTCTGCACGGGGACTGATGGGGACATGAGAATGGTGATGGAGTTGGCATGAGAGAAGAGGGTTGTTCTGCACGGGGACTGATGGGGACATGAGAATGGTGATGGAGTTGACATGAGAGAAGAGGGTTGTTCTGCACGGGGACTGATGGGGACATGAGAACGGTGATGGAGTTGGCATGAGAGAAGAGGGTTGTTCTGCACGGGGACTGATGGGGACATGAGAATGGTGATGGAGTTGGCATGAGAGAAGAGGGTTGTTCTGCACGGGGACTGATGGGGACATGAGAACGGTGATGGAGTTGACATGAGAGAAGAGGGTTGTTCTGCACGGGGACTGATGGGGACATGAGAATGGTGATGGAGTTGACATGAGAGAAGAGGGTTGTTCTGCACGGGGACTGATGGGGACATGAGAACGGTGATGGAGTTGACATGAGAGAAGAGGGTTGTTCTGCACGGGGACTGATGGGGACATGAGAACGGTGATGGAGTTGGCATGAGAGAAGAGGGTTGTTCTTCACGGGGACTGATGGGGACATGAGAACGGTGATGGAGTTGACATGAGAGAAGAGGGTTGTTCTGCACGGGGACTGATGGGGACATGAGAACGGTGATGGAGTTGGCATGAGAGAAGAGTGTTGTTCTGCACGGGGACTGATGGGGACATGAGAATGGTGATGGAGTTGGCATGAGAGAAGAGTGTTGTTCTGCACGGGGACTGATGGGGACATGAGAATGGTGATGGAGTTGGCATGAGAGAAGAGGGTTGTTCTGCACGGGGACTGATGGGGACATGAGAATGGTGATGGAGTTGGCATGAGAGAAGAGGGTTGTTCTGCACGGGGACTGATGGGGACATGAGAACGGTGATGGAGTTGGCATGAGAGAAGAGGGTTGTTCTGCATGGGGACTGATGGGGACATGAGAATGGTGATGGAGTTGGCATGAGAGAAGCGGGTTGTTCTGCACGGGGACTGATGGGGACATGAGAATGGTGATGGAGTTGGCATGAGAGAAGAGGGTTGTTCTGCATGGGGACTGATGGGGACATGAAAACGGTGATGGAGTTGGCATGAGAGAAGAGGGTTGTTCTGCACGGGGACTGATGGGGACATGAGAACGGTGATGGAGTTGGCATGAGAGAAGAGGGTTGTTCTGCATGGGGACTGATGGGGACATGAGAACGGTGATGGAGTTGGCATGAGAGAAGAGGGTTGTTCTGCATGGGGACTGATGGGGACATGAGAACGGTGATGGAGTTGGCATGAGAGAAGAGGGTTGTTCTGCATGGGGACTGATGGGGACATGAGAATGGTGATGGAGTTGACATGAGAGAAGAGGGTTGTTCTGCATGGGGACTGATGGGGACATGAGAACGGTGATGGAGTTGACATGAGAGAAGAGGGTTGTTCTGCACGGGGACTGATGGGGACATGAGAATGGTGATGGAGTTGGCATGAGAGAAGAGGGTTGTTCTTCATGGGGACTGATGGGGACATGAGAACGGTGATGGAGTTGGCATGAGAGAAGAGGGTTGTTCTGCACGGGGACTGATGGGGACATGAGAACGGTGATGGAGTTGGCATGAGAGAAGAGGGTTGTTCTTCATGGGGACTGATGGGGACATGAGAACGGTGATGGAGTTGGCATGAGAGAAGAGGGTTGTTCTGCACGGGGACTGATGGGGACATGAGAAAGGTGATGGAGTTGACATGAGAGAAGAGTGTTGTTCTGCACGGGGGACTGATGGGGACATGAGAACGGTGATGGAGTTGACATGAGAGAAGAGGGTTGTTCTGCACGGGGACTGATGGGGACATGAGAACGGTGATGGAGTTGGCATGAGAGAAGAGGGTTGTTCTTCATGGGGACATGAGAACGGTGATGGAGTTGGCATGAGAGAAGAGGGTTGTTCTTCATGGGGACTGATGGGGACATGAGAATGGTGATGGAGTTGACATGAGAGAAGAGGGTTGTTCTGCAGGGGGACTGATGGGGACATGAGAATGGTGATGGAGTTGGCATGAGAGAAGAGGGTTGTTCTGCACGGGGGACTGATGGGGACATGAGAACGGTGATGGAGTTGGCATGAGAGAAGAGGGTTGTTCTGCATGGGGACTAATGGGGACATGAGAACGGTGATGGAGTTGACATGAGAGAAGAGGGTTGTTCTGCATGGGGACTGATGGGGACATGAGAATGGTGATGGAGTTGGCATGAGAGAAGAGGGTTGTTCTGCATGGGGACTGATGGGGACATGAGAATGGTGATGGAGTTGACATGAGAGAAGAGGGTTGTTCTGCAGGGGGACTGATGGGGACATGAGAATGGTGATGGAGTTGGCATGAGAGAAGAGGGTTGTTCTGCACGGGGGACTGATGGGGACATGAGAACGGTGATGGAGTTGGCATGAGAGAAGAGGGTTGTTCTGCATGGGGACTAATGGGGACATGAGAACGGTGATGGAGTTGACATGAGAGAAGAGGGTTGTTCTGCAGGGGGACTGATGGGGACATGAGAACGGTGATGGAGTTGGCATGAGAGAAGAGGGTTGTTCTGCATGGGGACTGATGGGGACATGAGAACGGTGATGGAGTTGGCATGAGAGAAGAGGGTTGTTCTGCATGGGGACTGATGGGGACATGAGAATGGTGATGGAGTTGGCATGAGAGAAGAGGGTTGTTCTGCATGGGGACTGATGGGGACATGAGAATGGTGATGGAGTTGGCATGAGAGAAGAGGGTTGTTCTGCATGGGGACTGATGGGGACATGAGAACGGTGATGGAGTTGACATGAGAGAAGTGTGTTGTTCTGCACGGGGACTGATGGGGACATGAGAACGGTGATGGAGTTGACATGAGAGAAGAGGGTTGTTCTGCACGGGGACTGATGGGGACATGAGAACGGTGATGGAGTTGACATGAGAGAAGAGGGTTGTTCTGCACGGGGACTGATGGGGACATGAGAACGGTGATGGAGTTGGCATGAGAGAAGAGGGTTGTTCTTCATGGGGACTGATGGGGACATGAGAACGGTGATGGAGTTGACATGAGAGACGAGGGTTGTTCTGCATGGGGACTGATGGGGACATGAGAATGGTGATGGAGTTGGCATGAGAGAAGAGTGTTGTTCTGCACGGGGACTGATGGGGACATGAGAATGGTAATGGAGTTGGCATGAGAGAAGAGGGTTGTTCTGCACGGGGACTGATGGGACATGAGAATGGTAATGGAGTTGGCATGAGAGAAGAGGGTTGTTCTGCACGGGGACTGATGGGGACATGAGAATGGTGACGGAGTTGGCATGAGAGAAGAGGGTTGTTCTGCACGGGGACTGATGGGGACATGAGAACGGTGATGGAGTTGACATGAGAGAAGAGGGTTGTTCTTCATGGGGACTGATGGGGACATGAGAACGGTGATGGAGTTGGCATGAGAGAAGAGGGTTGTTCTGCACGGGGACTGATGGGGACATGAGAACGGTGATGGAGTTGGCATGAGAGAAGAGGGTTGTTCTGCATGGGGACTGATGGGGACATGAGAATGGTGATGGAGTTGGCATGAGAGAAGAGTGTTGTTCTGCACGGGGACTGATGGGGACATGAGAATGGTAATGGAGTTGGCATGAGAGAAGAGGGTTGTTCTGCACGGGGACTGATGGGGACATGAGAATGGTGACGGAGTTGGCATGAGAGAAGAGGGTTGTTCTGCACGGGGACTGATGGGGACATGAGAACGGTGATGGAGTTGACATGAGAGAAGAGGGTTGTTCTTCATGGGGACTGATGGGGACATGAGAACGGTGATGGAGTTGGCATGAGAGAAGAGGGTTGTTCTGCACGGGGACTGATGGGGACATGAGAACGGTGATGGAGTTGGCATGAGAGAAGAGGGTTGTTCTGCATGGGGACTGATGGGGACATGAGAATGGTGATGGAGTTGGCATGAGAGAAGAGGGTTGTTCTGCACGGGGACTGATGGGGACATGAGAATGGTGATGGAGTTGACATGAGAGAAGAGGGTTGTTCTGCATGGGGACTGATGGGGACATGAGAACGGTGACGGAGTTGACATGAGAGAAGAGGGTTGTTCTGCACGGGGACTGATGGGGACATGAGAACGGTGATGGAGTTGGCATGAGAGAAGAGGGTTGTTCTGCACGGGGACTGATGGGACATGAGAACGGTGATGGAGTTGGCATGAGAGAAGAGGGTTGTTCTGCACGGGGACTGATGGGGACATGAGAATGGTGATGGAGTTGGCATGAGAGAAGAGTGTTGTTCTGCACGGGGACTGATGGGGACATGAGAATGGTGATGGAGTTGACATGAGAGAAGAGGGTTGTTCTGCACGGGGACTGATGGGGACATGAGAACGGTGATGGAGTTGGCATGAGAGAAGAGTGTTGTTCTGCACGGGGACTGATGGGGACATGAGAATGGTGATGGAGTTGACATGAGAGAAGAGGGTTGTTCTGCACGGGGACTGATGGGGACATGAGAACGGTGACGGAGTTGACATGAGAGAAGAGGGTTGTTCTGCATGGGGACTGATGGGGACATGAGAATGGTGATGGAGTTGGCATGAGAGAAGAGGGTTGTTCTGCATGGGGACTGATGGGGACATGAGAATGGTGATGGAGTTGGCATGAGAGAAGAGGGTTGTTCTGCACGGGGACTGATGGGGACATGAGAACGGTGATGGAGTTGGCATGAGAGAAGAGGGTTGTTCTGCACGGGGACTGATGGGGACATGAATATGGTGATGGAGTTGACATGAGAGAAGAGGGTTGTTCTGCACGGGGACTGATGGGGACATGAGAACGGTGATGGAGTTGACATGAGAGAAGAGGGTTGTTCTGCACGGGGACTGATGGGGACATGAAAACGGTGATGGAGTTGGCATGAGAGAAGAGGGTTGTTCTGCACGGGGGACTGATGGGGACATGAGAACGGTGATGGAGTTGGCATGAGAGAAGAGGGTTGTTCTGCACGGGGACTGATGGGGACATGAGAACGGTGATGGAGTTGACATGAGAGAAGAGGGTTGTTCTGCATGGGGACTGATGGGGACATGAGAACGGTGATGGAGTTGACATGAGAGAAGAGGGTTGTTCTGCACGGGGACTGATGGGGACATGAGAACGGTGATGGAGTTGGCATGAGAGAAGAGGGTTGTTCTGCACGGGGACTGATGGGGACATGAGAATGGTGATGGAGTTGACATGAGAGAAGAGGGTTGTTCTGCACGGGGACTGATGGGGACATGAGAACGGTGATGGAGTTGGCATGAGAGAAGAGGGTTGTTCTGCACGGGGACTGATGGGGACATGAGAATGGTGATGGAGTTGGCATGAGAGAAGAGGGTTGTTCTGCATGGGGACTGATGGGGACATGAGAACGGTGATGGAGTTGACATGAGAGAAGAGGGTTGTTCTGCACGGGGACTGATGGGGACATGAGAACGGTGATGGAGTTGACATGAGAGAAGAGGGTTGTTCTGCACGGGGACTGATGGGGACATGAGAACGGTGATGGAGTTGACATGAGAGAAGAGGGTTGTTCTGCACGGGGACTGATGGGGACATGAGAACGGTGATGGAGTTGACATGAGAGAAGAGGGTTGTTCTTCACGGGGACTGATGGGGACATGAGAACGGTGATGGAGTTGGCATGAGAGAAGAGGGTTGTTCTGCACGGGGACTGATGGGGACATGAGAATGGTGATGGAGTTGGCATGAGAGAAGAGGGTTGTTCTGCACGGGGACTGATGGGGACATGAGAATGGTGATGGAGTTGGCATGAGAGAAGAGGGTTGTTCTGCACGGGGACTGATGGGGACATGAGAATGGTGATGGAGTTGACATGAGAGAAGAGGGTTGTTCTGCACGGGGACTGATGGGGACATGAGAATGGTGATGGAGTTGGCATGAGAGAAGAGGGTTGTTCTGCATGGGGACTGATGGGGACATGAGAATGGTGATGGAGTTGGCATGAGAGAAGAGGGTTGTTCTTCATGGGGACTGATGGGGACATGAGAATGGTGATGGAGTTGACATGAGAGAAGAGGGTTGTTCTTCATGGGGACTGATGGGGACATGAGAACGGTGATGGAGTTGACATGAGAGAAGAGGGTTGTTCTGCACGGGGACTGATGGGGACATGAGAACGGTGATGGAGTTGGCATGAGAGAAGAGGGTTGTTCTGCATGGGGACTGATGGGGACATGAGAATGGTGATGGAGTTGGCATGAGAGAAGAGGGTTGTTCTTCATGGGGACTGATGGGGACATGAGAATGGTGATGGAGTTGGCATGAGAGAAGAGGGTTGTTCTGCACGGGGACTGATGGGGACATGAGAATGGTGATGGAGTTGGCATGAGAGAAGAGGGTTGTTCTGCACGGGGACTGATGGGGACATGAGAATGGTGATGGAGTTGGCATGAGAGAAGAGGGTTGTTCTGCACGGGGACTGATGGGGACATGAGAATGGTGATGGAGTTGACATGAGAGAAGAGGGTTGTTCTGCACGGGGACTGATGGGGACATGAGAATGGTGATGGAGTTGGCATGAGAGAAGAGGGTTGTTCTGCATGGGGACTGATGGGGACATGAGAATGGTGATGGAGTTGGCATGAGAGAAGAGGGTTGTTCTTCATGGGGACTGATGGGGACATGAGAATGGTGATGGAGTTGACATGAGAGAAGAGGGTTGTTCTTCATGGGGACTGATGGGGACATGAGAACGGTGATGGAGTTGACATGAGAGAAGAGGGTTGTTCTGCACGGGGACTGATGGGGACATGAGAACGGTGATGGAGTTGGCATGAGAGAAGAGGGTTGTTCTGCATGGGGACTGATGGGGACATGAGAATGGTGATGGAGTTGGCATGAGAGAAGAGGGTTGTTCTTCATGGGGACTGATGGGGACATGAGAATGGTGATGGAGTTGGCATGAGAGAAGAGGGTTGTTCTTCATGGGGACTGATGGGGACATGAGAACGGTGATGGAGTTGGCATGAGAGAAGAGGGTTGTTCTGCACGGGGACTGATGGGGACATGAGAATGGTGATGGAGTTGGCATGAGAGAAGAGGGTTGTTCTTCATGGGGACTGATGGGGACATGAGAATGGTGATGGAGTTGGCATGAGAGAAGAGTGTTGTTCTGCACGGGGACTGATGTGGACATGAGAATGGTGATGGAGTTGGCATGAGAGAAGAGGGTTGTTCTGCACGGGGACTGATGGGGACATGAGAACGGTGATGGAGTTGGCATGAGAGAAGAGGGTTGTTCTGCACGGGGACTGATGGGGACATGAGAATGGTGATGGAGTTGGCATGAGAGAAGAGGGTTGTTCTGCACGGGGACTGATGGGGACATGAGAACGGTGATGGAGTTGGCATGAGAGAAGAGGGTTGTTCTTCATGGGGACTGATGGGGACATGAGAATGGTGATGGAGTTGACATGAGAGAAGAGGGTTGTTCTGCACGGGGACTGATGGGGTCATGAGAATGGTGATGGAGTTGGCATGAGAGAAGAGGGTTGTTCTGCACGGGGACTGATGGGGTCATGAGAATGGTGATGGAGTTGGCATGAGAGAAGAGGGTTGTTCTGCACGGGGACTGATGGGGACATGAGAATGGTGATGGAGTTGACATGAGAGAAGAGGGTTGTTCTGCACGGGGACTGATGGGGACATGAGAATGGTGATGGAGTTGGCATGAGAGAAGAGGGTTGTTCTGCACGGGGACTGATGGGGACATGAGAACGGTGATGGAGTTGACATGAGAGAAGAGGGTTGTTCTGCACGGGGACTGATGGGGACATGAGAACGGTGATGGAGTTGGCATGAGAGAAGAGGGTTGTTCTGCACGGGGACTGATGGGGACATGAGAACGGTGATGGAGTTGGCATGAGAGAAGAGGGTTGTTCTGCATGGGGACTGATGGGGACATGAGAACGGTGATGGAGTTGACATGAGAGAAGAGGGTTGTTCTGCACGGGGACTGATGGGGACATGAGAACGGTGATGGAGTTGACATGAGAGAAGAGGGTTGTTCTGCACGGGGGACTGATGGGGACATGAGAACGGTGATGGAGTTGGCATGAGAGAAGAGGGTTGTTCTGCACGGGGACTGATGGGGACATGAGAATGGTGATGGAGTTGCCATGAGAGAAGAGGGTTGTTCTGCCCGGGGACTGATGGGACATGAGAACGGTGATGGAGTTGACATGAGAGAAGAGGGTTGTTCTGCACGGGGACTGATGGGGACATGAGAACGGTGATGGAGTTGACATGAGAGAAGAGGGTTGTTCTTCATGGGGACTGATGGGGACATGAGAACGGTGATGGAGTTGACATGAGAGAAGAGGGTTGTTCTGCACGGGGACTGATGGGGACATGAGAATGGTGATGGAGTTGACATGAGAGAAGAGGGTTGTTCTGCACGGGGGACTGATGGGGACATGAGAACGGTGATGGAGTTGACATGAGAGAAGAGGGTTGTTCTTCATGGGGACTGATGGGGACATGAGAACGGTGATGGAGTTGGCATGAGAGAAGAGGGTTGTTCTGCATGGGGACTGATGGGGACATGAGAACGGTGATGGAGTTGACATGAGAGAAGAGGGTTGTTCTGCACGGGGACTGATGGGGACATGAGAACGGTGATGGAGTTGACATGAGAGAAGAGGGTTGTTCTGCACGGGGACTGATGGGGACATGAGAATGGTGATGGAGTTGGCATGAGAGAAGAGGGTTGTTCTGCACGGGGACTGATGGGGACATGAGAACGGTGATGGAGTTGGCATGAGAGAAGAGGGTTGTTCTGCATGGGGACTGATGGGGACATGAGAACGGTGATGGAGTTGACATGAGAGAAGAGGGTTGTTCTGCACGGGGACTGATGGGGACATGAGAATGGTGATGGAGTTGGCATGAGAGAAGAGGGTTGTTCTGCACGGGGACTGATGGGGACATGAGAACGGTGATGGAGTTGACATGAGAGAAGAGGGTTGTTCTGCACGGGGACTGATGGGGACATGAGAATGGTGATGGAGTTGGCATGAGAGAAGAGGGTTGTTCTGCACGGGGACTGATGGGGACATGAGAATGGTGATGGAGTTGGCATGAGAGAAGAGGGTTGTTCTGCAGGGGGACTGATGGGGACATGAGAACGGTGATGGAGTTGACATGAGAGAAGAGGGTTGTTCTTCACGGGGACTGATGGGGACATGAGAACGGTGATGGAGTTGACATGAGAGAAGAGGGTTGTTCTGCACGGGGACTGATGGGGACATGAGAATGGTGATGGAGTTGACATGAGAGAAGAGGGTTGTTCTGCATGGGGACTGATGGGGACATGAAAACGGTGATGGAGTTGACATGAGAGAAGAGGGTTGTTCTTCATGGGGACTGATGGGGACATGAGAATGGTGATGGAGTTGGCATGAGAGAAGAGGGTTGTTCTGCACGGGGACTGATGGGGACATGAGAACGGTGATGGAGTTGACATGAGAGAAGAGGGTTGTTCTGCACGGGGACTGATGGGGACATGAGAATGGTGATGGAGTTGACATGAGAGAAGAGGGTTGTTCTGCATGGGGACTGATGGGGACATGAGAACGGTGATGGAGTTGACATGAGAGAAGAGGGTTGTTCTGCAGGGGGACTGATGGGGACATGAGAACGGTGATGGAGTTGGCATGAGAGAAGAGGGTTGTTCTGCATGGGGACTGATGGGGACATGAGAACGGTGATGGAGTTGGCATGAGATAAGAGGGTTGTTCTGCAGGGGGACTGATGGGGACATGAGAACGGGGATGGAGTTGGCATGAGAGAAGAGGGTTGTTCTGCACGGGGACTGATGGGGACATGAGAACGGTGATGGAGCTGGCATGAGAGAAGAGGGTTGTTCTGCACGGGGACTGATGGGGACATGAGAACGGTGACGGAGTTGGCATGAGAGAAGAGGGTTGTTCTGCATGGGGACTGATGGGGACATGAGAACGGTGATGGAGTTGACATGAGAGAAGAGTGTTGTTCTGCATGGGGACTGATGGGGACATGAGAACGGTGATGGAGTTGGCATGAGAGAAGAGGGTTGTTCTGCACGGGGACTGATGGGGACATGAGAACGGTGATGGAGTTGGCATGAGAGAAGAGGGTTGTTCTGCACGGGGACTGATGGGGACATGAGAACGGTGATGGAGTTGGCATGAGAGAAGAGGGTTGTTCTGCACGGGGGACTGATGGGGACATGAGAACGGTGACGGAGTTGGCATGAGAGAAGAGGGTTGTTCTGCATGGGGACTGATGGGGACATGAGAACGGTGATGGAGTTGACATGAGAGAAGAGTGTTGTTCTGCATGGGGACTGATGGGGACATGAGAACGGTGATGGAGTTGGCATGAGAGAAGAGGGTTGTTCTGCACGGGGACTGATGGGGACATGAGAACGGTGATGGAGTTGGCATGAGAGAAGAGGGTTGTTCTGCACGGGGACTGATGGGGACATGAGAACGGTGATGGAGTTGGCATGAGAGAAGAGGGTTGTTCTGCAGGGGGACTGATGGGGACATGAGAACGGTGATGGAGTTGGCATGAGAGAAGAGGGTTGTTCTGCACGGGGACTGATGGGGACATGAGAATGGTGATGGAGTTGGCATGAGAGAAGAGGGTTGTTCTGCACGGGGGACTGATGGGGACATGAGAACGGTGATGGAGTTGGCATGAGAGAAGAGGGTTGTTCTGCACGGGGACTGATGGGGACATGAGAACGGTGATGGAGTTGACATGAGAGAAGAGGGTTGTTCTGCACGGGGACTGATGGGGACATGAGAATGGTGATGGAGTTGACATGAGAGAAGAGGGTTGTTCTGCACGGGGACTGATGGGGACATGAGAACGGTGATGGAGTTGGCATGAGAGAAGAGGGTTGTTCTGCAGGGGGACTGATGGGGACATGAGAACGGTGATGGAGTTGACATGAGAGAAGAGGGTTGTTCTGCACGGGGACTGATGGAGACATGAGAACGGTGATGGAGTTGGCATGAGAGAAGAGGGTTGTTCTGCACGGGGACTGATGGGGACATGAGAATGGTGATGGAGTTGGCATGAGAGAAGAGGGTTGTTCTGCACGGGGACTGATGGGGACATGAGAATGGTGATGGAGTTGGCATGAGAGAAGAGGGTTGTTCTGCATGGGGACTGATGGGGACATGAGAACGGTGATGGAGTTGACATGAGAGAAGAGGGTTGTTCTGCACGGGGACTGATGGGGACATGAGAACGGTGATGGAGTTGGCATGAGAGAAGAGGGTTGTTCTGCATGGGGACTGATGGGGACATGAGAACGGTGATGGAGTTGACATGAGAGAAGAGGGTTGTTCTGCACGGGGACTGATGGGGACATGAGAACGGTGATGGAGTTGGCATGAGAGAAGAGGGTTGTTCTGCATGGGGACTGATGGGGACATGAGAACGGTGATGGAGTTGACATGAGAGAAGAGGGTTGTTCTGCATGGGGACTGATGGGGACATGAGAATGGTGATGGAGTTGGCATGAGAGAAGAGGGTTGTTCTGCACGGGGACTGATGGGGACATGAGAATGGTGATGGAGTTGGCATGAGAGAAGAGGGTTGTTCTGCAGGGGGACTGATGGGGACATGAGAACGGTGATGGAGTTGACATGAGAGAAGAGGGTTGTTCTGCAGGGGGACTGATGGGGACATGAGAACGGTGATGGAGTTGACATGAGAGAAGAGGGTTGTTCTGCACGGGGACTGATGGGGACATGAGAACGGTGATGGAGTTGACATGAGAGAAGAGGGTTGTTCTGCACGGGGACTGATGGGGACATGAGAACGGTGATGGAGTTGGCATGAGAGAAGAGGGTTGTTCTGCATGGGGACTGATGGGGACATGAGAACGGTGATGGAGTTGGCATGAGAGAAGAGGGTTGTTCTGCACGGGGACTGATGGGGACATGAGAATGGTGATGGAGTTGGCATGAGAGAAGAGGGTTGTTCTGCAGGGGGACTGATGGGGACATGAGAACGGTGATGGAGTTGACATGAGAGAAGAGGGTTGTTCTGCAGGGGGACTGATGGGGACATGAGAACGGTGATGGAGTTGACATGAGAGAAGAGGGTTGTTCTGCACGGGGACTGATGGGGACATGAGAACGGTGATGGAGTTGACATGAGAGAAGAGGGTTGTTCTTCACGGGGACTGATGGGGACATGAGAACGGTGATGGAGTTGGCATGAGAGAAGAGGGTTGTTCTGCACGGGGACTGATGGGGACATGAGAATGGTGATGGAGTTGGCATGAGAGAAGAGGGTTGTTCTGCACGGGGACTGATGGGACATGAGAACGGTGATGGAGTTGACATGAGAGAAGAGGGTTGTTCTGCATGGGGACTGATGGGGACATGAGAACGGTGATGGAGTTGGCATGAGAGAAGAGGGTTGTTCTGCACGGGGACTGATGGGACATGAGAACGGTGATGGAGTTGACATGAGAGAAGAGGGTTGTTCTGCACGGGGACTGATGGGGACATGAGAACGGTGATGGAGTTGACATGAGAGAAGAGGGTTGTTCTGCAGGGGGACTGATGGGGACATGAGAACGGTGATGGAGTTGACATGAGAGAAGAGGGTTGTTCTGCACGGGGACTGATGGGGACATGAGAACGGTGACGGAGTTTACATGAGAGAAGAGGGTTGTTCTGCATGGGGACTGATGGGGACATGAGAACGGTGATGGAGTTGGCATGAGAGAAGAGGGTTGTTCTGCATGGGGACTGATGGGGACATGAGAACGGTGATGGAGTTGACATGAGAGAAGAGGGTTGTTCTGCACGGGGACTGATGGGGACATGAGAACGGTGATGGAGTTGACATGAGAGAAGAGGGTTGTTCTGCATGGGGACTGATGGGGACATGAGAACGGTGATGGAGTTGGCATGAGAGAAGAGGGTTGTTCTGCACGGGGACTGATGGGGACATGAGAACGGTGATGGAGTTGGCATGAGAGAAGAGGGTTGTTCTGCATGGGGACTGATGGGGACATGAGAATGGTGATGGAGTTGACATGAGAGAAGAGGGTTGTTCTGCATGGGGACTGATGGGGACATGAGAATGGTGATGGAGTTGGCATGAGAGAAGAGGGTTGTTCTGCATGGGGACTGATGGGGACATGAGAATGGTGATGGAGTTGACATGAGAGAAGAGGGTTGTTCTGCACGGGGACTGATGGGGACATGAGAACGGTGATGGAGTTGGCATGAGAGAAGAGGGTTGTTCTGCACGGGGACTGATGGGGACATGAGAACGGTGATGGAGTTGGCATGAGAGAAGAGGGTTGTTCTGCACGGGGACTGATGGGGACATGAAAACGGTGATGGAGTTGACATGAGAGAAGAGGGTTGTTCTGCATGGGGACTGATGGGGACATGAGAATGGTGATGGAGTTGACATGAGAGAAGAGGGTTGTTCTGCACGGGGACTGATGGGGACATGAGAACGGTGATGGAGTTGGCATGAGAGAAGAGGGTTGTTCTGCACGGGGACTGATGGGGACATGAGAACGGTGATGGAGTTGGCATGAGAGAAGAGGGTTGTTCTGCACGGGGACTGATGGGGACATGAGAACGGTGATGGAGTTGACATGAGAGAAGAGGGTTGTTCTGCACGGGGACTCATGGGGACATGAGAACGGTGATGGAGTTGACATGAGAGAAGAGTGTTGTTCTGCACGGGGACTGATGGGGTCATGAGAACAGTGACGTAGTTGGCATGAGAGAAGGGGGTTGTTCTGCACGGGGGACTGATGGGGACATGAGAACGGTGATGGAGTTGGCATGAGAGAAGAGGGTTGTTCTGCACGGGGGACTGATGGAGACATGAGAACGGTGACAGAGTTGGCTTGAGAGAAGAGGGTTGTTCTGCATGTGTCCTCCTACACCCCTTCCCTTTGCAAATATGGGCACACACCTTGTAGCTCCCTGTAAGGAGACAGCAGAAAACAGTCATCTGCTCATTCGTCAAACATGGTTTGTGGAGCATCGAGGCACCCTAGCAGCCACTGGGCTGCTGTTAGCATAGTAACTAAGTCAGAACCATCTCAGCTGGACTTGCCGACTCCTCCTTTTGATTGTCTGTGCCCCATGTCCAGTCATTCATTGAGCTTCCAGGAACCAAAGGGAACAAGAGGTCATGAGTGAACCTCTCTCCCACTCCTCTTTTAGTCCCAAATTCCACTTAAAATCACTCTGCCCCTTAACAATATTATCACCAAGACTTAATTTGACAGAGGCTATGGAACATGGCAAGGGGGCACGAACATCCTGGGCCCTTCTCTCACTGCTTCAGAAATATTATGTTATGACAGTGGTTTTCAACCAGGGATGATCTCTCCTTCCCAAGTCAATGTGGCAATATCTATAGCCATCTTTAGTTAGCTGAATTTAACAGAAGGAAATGCTATTAACACCTAAGATGTAGGGGCCAAGCATGCATCTGAGCTTTTTACAATGCTGAATAACCTCTCCTCTCTCAAACAAGAAGTATCTGACTCAAAATATCAGTAAGACTTGGTTTGAACGACTCTGCCTTACCCTTATGCCACACAGCCATGGTTTCCAGAGCCCCCACCTTCTGGGAGAAGAGGGACTTTTTTTCACTGGGTTTCATTGGCATTCCATAAGTGTGTGGTGACTGAAGGGAGTCATGGAGGTAGTGTATTCAAGAGAGCAACCTGTTGGGCAGTCCTGGCACAAGACTTTCTAGACAGTACCTGCCATCATTATTGTTTTTACCTCTGAGATGTCTGTACCCCAGATTAATTTTTCTTTGCCTATGAACCACTGACTATATGCATAGCCATGTATTGGGTTTCAGGAGAACAAACCTGAGTTAAAATTGGCATGAGCCATGTTCACAGGAATTTACCATAGGTAAGGGAAATATCCTTATATGGTTACTCAGTATACATACAGTTTCAATGTGATGAGAAACAGAAATATTGTCAGAACTATAGATGGGCTTCCATTGTCCAAGGGAAGGTTCCAATGTGTTGAGAACTAAGCATTGTTTCCCCAGTAGTCTGACCCACAAGTGGTAGTTCCAACCTTTGTAAGCATACTAACATGGCTTGGGAATAGTACCATCTTCTTTGTTGTTTGGCAAAGCCCTCCTACAGGTGATGGTAGGGCGTCGGGGAATGGGAAAGTTATCAGAGTTGGTGACATGAATGGCATGAGTCTGGGCACCCAGCTCTCATAGGATGCTTCAATCATGTTTTCATTGCTAGAATAAAACACACAACCAGAAGCAGCTCATGGGAGGGAGAGGGTTCCTACCAGCCTTGTTGCTTTGAGGGGAAGCTTCATGATGGCAGATAAAGTGTAGCATGAGCCGAGTATTGTTACGCATCTGGTTGGAAGTAGTCTTCCTCTTGTAGTTGGAGCTGGGCTATTGTTATTATTATTATTGTTATTATATTATTATTTACTACTGTTACCCCAGAGCCTTCCCCCAGCAACAACCACCTTCAACAAGGGTCCACCTTCCTAATTTGCTGCCCACTAGGGATTGACTATGAGGTTTATTCACTGATACTTGAGGCTGTGGGGTCATTTCACATACAAGCCACACACAGGCACAAGCAGACCAGGGAAACTGGAGGAAGACTTGGGTGTTGTGGGTCTGAACAGATGTCTCTCACAGGAAGACAAACAGCAAGGCAGCTAGAAGAGGAGGTGCATATCTGAGAATTAGGCTGCTCTGGAGCAAAACCCTGACAGTCGCAGGCTGTGGGTCAGGGCTTCTGGAAGGTCAGTGGCACGCTGAAGCTGCCCGTGCAGGCCTGCAGCAGCCTTGCTGTGGAAGGTAAGGGTGCATCCTCCGGGAAAGAGTCTGGTAGAAAAGGTATAAGGTTTCAAAGCAACAAAACCTTGGCCATGGTTCCAGCAATAGGAATGTTAAAGAAAGTGAACTTATAGTCCTTCAGTGCTAGAAAGATATTAAAAATCATTATTTAATTCCTACTATTTTCCTCCAAAATTATTTAAAAAGAAAGAAATTCTTGGAACTCTTCGTTATCTTCCAAGATAACTATGCCTTTCCATCATTGTCATTGGTACTGTTTGTGGTAATGGCAATGTCGTGGGTTGTATATTATAAAAGAAAAGGAAAAATCAGATATGATCTCAGTTTACTTAAGGTTACAATATTCTGATGATTTTAGTACTAAGAAAGTGTTTTTCACACACACACAAATATATATACTTGAAACTGTCCTTGCCGCTAAATGAACAGGAGAAATGTCAGGATTCCATTGTGTGTCTGTGTCACACATTCAGCTGCCTAAAGGTCTGCTTGGCTTCTTTGTGAAGCCAACATGACAGAACCTGCCCTCTCAGAATGATGTCTGGAAATAGCCAGGGGCTCCACCATCCCAGCCATTAGCCATGGGGCTAGTGACTGGTCAATCCCCTTCCAGTCCACCATAAGGGGCTTTGGCTGTCACCTGTCCAGAGAAGAACAAAGTGTGGTTATTTGATAATAGTTTTAAGAGACAACGGAGGCTCAAAGATTCAGGATGAAGAGCACTTGATCCTTAGGTTCAGTGAAGCAGGGAGAGCTGGACGCAAACGTGGTTGGGTACAAAGAGCGCGAGCTGATGTAGTAGACTGAATGGGGAAGCCTAGCCAGGCTGGCCTGTTTTGATTCCGCTTGGCCTGTCCGACATTGCTTCCTCCTGGAAAGGAGGGAGAACTCCTGAAGTGGGTTGTGGGCAAGAATATTTTATGGCCAGCTCTTACACAGGAAGAAAAAGAGAAGGTTCACAATTTGATGTAATACAGTTGTGCATCGTGACAGACGAGTGTGAGGCTGGCCACATGGTGTCCACAGCCAGGAAGCAGAGGGAACAGGTGCTGCTGTTCGATTTCCTTTCTTCTTTGTGTCCAGTGTAGGACTCCAGCCCATTGCATGGTACTGCACACATTCAAAGTGGGTCTTCACCTCTCAGTGAAATCTTTCGGGGACACCATCACAAGCACTCTGAAAGGTATGTCCCCTAGGTGATTCTAGGTGAAAAGGAGGTGCTGGGTTCCAGGATCTGCCATGGAGAATGACATTCTAGTTTCCGGTTTGGGGCTGAGGAAGGTGAAGGGCAGAGGAGGGCAGAGGACTGCCAGAGATTGGCCACCTCTGCCCTGCCTCTGCGTTAGGTCTTTGCTTTGGGATGTCATCTTCTGAGTCCCAACAGAGCTCAGACTTGACGAGCCCCCATGAGACCCCAGTGCCCTGACACGAATCTTAAAGTGAGATTTCCTACTTTCCCCCCAGTGAGTTAAGGTTAACCTCTTTCCTTCCTTTTATTTCACTACAAAGAAAGCATTAAGCCACACAATAAACAGTAACCTCAAAATCTCAACTATTCAATGGCTTAAACATAAATAGGTCAAGGGATATTTAGAAAAAGAGACTCAGATGACACATACAGAAGAAGAAAGGAAGAGAAGACGTCTTAAAACTCTGCCCCAAGCTTCAGCTCTGGCATTGCTTAGAATAGAAATTATAAAGAAAAAA
The DNA here is from genome assembly GCF_020740685.1 of Jaculus jaculus. Classification (NCBI taxonomy): domain Eukaryota; kingdom Metazoa; phylum Chordata; class Mammalia; order Rodentia; family Dipodidae; genus Jaculus; species Jaculus jaculus. Next base: position 91,251,442 of record NC_059114.1, read on the forward strand.
TAACAACAGCTAAAACTACTTGGTACTCAGCGAAATAAAGATGTTGGGTGGAATTGACAGTGAGTGAGTTTGGCATAATATGCCTTTTATAGTTTATATTCTAGACTATCAAATTGTGCATGATATTTTAATCAATGATAATATTTTCTTTTGCAAATGGGAATAGCAATTGCTTCTAACTCAGAGAAATACAGTCTACACTTCTCTTTGCAACTAAAACAAAAATAGTTAGATTAGCTCTTCTGCTTTCTGATTTTTACCTCCATTGCCATGGAATGAATTTGAGAGCTCTCCTAAGTCTCAGAATTATGCCTTTTCTCTGACCTAGTGGAACAAACACTTCCTTGACATCTTGTCTCTCAGAATAGTCTGCACCTCTGATGCTCACCAAATGGAGTCCAAACACTTGTCAAAGTTCAGCCCAAAGGGGCCGCGTGTTCAGGTGCTTGTGTAGCACAGGTACCTGCCCTGTGATTCAACACCTCCACTGCGCCTGGACAGACGCTGGCATCAGATCCTGCTTCCTTCCACCACTCCTGAAACCCGTAGCTGGCATGCAGTGGGCTGTGCTGCACGTGGGCCGCAGAGGTCACGGGTTTAGTGAGACCTGTCGTGTGACACCAGGGGCTGGAGGCTTCTGTGCCACCTTTGAACAAGTCATGTAAGCTCCGCACTGCTACTCAGGGTCTTCATCTGTCAGTAGAAACCCTGATAGAGCCTGGCTCGCAGAACTGTTAGGTAGTGAGGGAATTAACTACCAACTCTTACAGTTGTAGCAGCTACTAAGACAAACTGTATTGAAAATGGAGTGGTTTGTGTATTCTTAAAATTCAATTAAGCTGTTAGCTTACTGGACTTTATGACAAGACAGTCATAATACTCCACGCAAAGCCATTTTCAGGTCATCATAGTCGATGTTAATAGAATATTTTAGGAGCAGGTAATGTATTGTGCCAGGTGAGTAAGAGCAGTAACTGAATTCCAAGTGTGCACAAAGATAGACGATTTGTATCACACTATGTTGAAACAAAATACACAAGTTTCATTCCAGCCAGCAGAATTTGATTGGTTTCACCTATACCATTTGGAAGATTTTAAATCAGAGAATACTATGATTAATAGAATAATGCGAATTAAATCTGGGCATGATGGCACATGCCTTTAATCCAAGCACTTGGGAGGCCAAGGTAGAAGGATTTTTGTGAGTTCAAGACCACCCTGATGTGACAGAGTGAATTCCAGGTCAGCCTGGGCTAGAGCAAGAACTTAACTAAAAAAAAAACAAAAAACTATAATGCAAATTAGGATGAGATATTTTGTGTAGAAGAAATTATTAATTGAACCAACAAGTAGCATAACTCATAGTTAAAGTAGCTATATGGACAGTCTGTTTTATCTAAATGCCAAAGTGATTTGTTAAATGAATAACAGATGACTTGCAGAAGCCAGACAAATAACAAATATGGGAAGCTCTCTCAGCAGAGACTAGATCACAAACAAGAAGGAAACACAGTTTCTCAGCATTGGTTGAGAACTCTGATCTATTTCCAAGAAGGGCCATTACTTTTCATTCCATTCCATGACTCTGGGCTCAGAATCCTTAGAGTCAAATAACTAGAATTTAAAGGAGAAATCACAACAGACATGTTGGTTTGTGGGCAGTGTTGTAATATAAAAATCAGTTTCACAAAATGTTATTGTGTAAGTGACTAATATATATTTTAATTACACACCTTAATCTAAAGTGAGAAAGCAAAGTTACTTATTCATAGACTTGGGGTTAGTTCTAAGTCAAGTAATTATTTATTTTCAAATCCTAAAGAAACTACTGGGGGCTGCACCTGTATTCTTGTGTTCAGTGTGTAAAAATAGTGAATATTTGGAGAGTCAGTGACCGTGCTGGTTGTGACCACAGCCTTTGAGGAATGCCTGTCTGACTGTCAGTTCTTCCCCCTCATCATGCTACCTCTGCTTCAGGGAACTTGCTGAATGGATCTGTAGCCACATGTAGAAAATGGGTAAGGTTCCTTCCTAAAGGGAGTAGGCTGAACCTTACGTGGGTAAGGCTTAGATGCAGGGCCTAACAGCACAGGAAAGACTCAAAGGATGCAAACTCCTGTTTCCTAATAACTTGCTTTCTACCTATATGGAAGGAAGTTTTCTTGGTGTTTATTGTAATTGAATGCTGCACAAAACAGAGAGTATATTGAATAATTAAATGAGTAACTATATCTAGAGGTGATAGACAGACTATGGTCTGCTTCCTGTTTCTCACCTCTGCAGTACAGTCAAGTCCAGAACAAATTGGTGGTTACATTTACCCCAGAGTAGAGTTTTCACATCACTGAATTTGATTGCTTTTTCTGACTCTCGTGCATGGGGTGATTTCTTCTTCTGCAGTCTAAGTTCACAGGAGCCCAACAAAGGCTGGGGAGAAAGATCAAAGACTGGGTAGGAAGGAAGCCCCATTAAAATCAAATATAATTGAAGGTGTTAAGAGTAATTTTTTACCTTGAACAGCATGGTGAATATGAAAAAGTATTTTCAGTAATGCCTGGTATGAAATTGCTGCTTTTATCATGAGCACTGCTTGACTAAATGGACTGCATCCTCAAGGAAAGGGAGAGAGAATTCTATCGCCACTAAGTAAGGCCATGGCTTTCCTTCACAATCATAAAATGTAGCACTTGAAAGCATTTGCAGAAAAAATAAGTTCTTAGAAATGAATGAGGACCTATTTTTCCAAATGAAAAATGTTTATGTTTGGCTGGCTTATATACTGAGTCACTTAATTTAAATTCTTAATTTAAGCCTTTCAAGACATACTTCCATTCACATATCAATGATATGTCCTTCCCCTCATAATTCTTCACAATGCTAATGGTTTTGCTAAGATTTCAGTCATAGCTGTAAGGACCACTAACTCATTATTGTTACTGAAATCTTCTCAATGGTGTCCAAGTTTTTGAGAGCCACACAGCAAGCTCGGAGGGGAAGTGGGGGTTATTTCAAACTTTTTAGAGAAACATGGGATGGTCTGATGCCCAGTGAAGTGTGGGCTGAAGTTAGTTCAATATCAAAGTTTGATTATGCTTCTTTAAAAAAAAAAAAAAACTTATTTATTTGAGAGAGAGAGAGAATGGGCCCGCCAGGACCTCTAGCCACTGTAAATGTACTCCAGATGCACATGTCACCTTGTGCATCTGGCCTATGTGGGTACTGGGGAATTAAACTTGGATCCTTAGGCTTTGCAGGCAAGCACCTTAACTTCTGAGCAACCTCTCTATCTCTGATTATGCTTCTCTTTTGGTCCTACTAAAATTTGAAGGAAATTGAAACATGATGCACACATCTCAATATGCATAAAAATCAAGTCCAAATGGATCAAAGACCTCAATATAAGACCAGAAACTCAGCCACTACTGGAAAAAAAAAAAAGATAGGAGGAACTCTCCATGATATATGAATGGGAATGGACTTCCAAAAAAAAAAAACAAAAAAACAAAAAAACCTGTAGCTCAGGATCTTAAACAATCACTCAACCCCTCGGATCTCGTGAAACTGAAAAGTTTCTTCACAGAGAAACATACAATAAGCAGAGCCAATAGATTACCTACAGAATTGGAGAAAATTTTCTGGCTATCCAACAGACAGAGGCCTAATTTCTATAATCTACAAAGAACTCAAATTTCTCAAATTTGGATGTCCAATGGTTTCTTTGGTTTTAAAAAAATCAATGTCAATCAATAGTAGAGAGAAAATGAAGATGGCAGTGTCTGCAAGGTTTAGAAAATTGGTGATGCCTAAAACCCTTAACTTCACAGGTCATAAGCAATTATTTAGGAATCTGGATCCAGCCTCTTAACAAATGAAACTGTCAGGCATGTATTAGTACAGGGACACCACAAAACACCGTCAAGAACCCTGACAAGCAATCAAGACTAGGAATTGACTGAGTTCTAGAACATCAAGTACATACTATGTTTTCATGTCTTACAAAGAAAGAGTATGATTTAATAATGTTCCCTGGCCCTGGAGAGATGGCTGAGTGGTTAAGCACTTGCCTGTGAAGCCTAAGGACCCTGGTTCGAGGCTCAATTGCCCAGCACCCACGTAAGCCAGATGCATAAGGTGGTGCATGCACCTGGAGTTTGTTTGCAGTGGCTGGAGGCCCTGATGTGCCCATTCTCTCTCTCTCTCCCTCCCTCTTTCTCTCTATGTCTGTCTGTTGCTCTCAAATAAGCAAATGAAAATAAACAACTTTTTTTAAATGTACCCAATGTTCCCTGGCCTATATACACATGGACAGACAGGATCTACACATATATGCATATACCACAAGCATATCACAAAACACATACATGCTGCATCATAATAAGAAAGTAAAATGTGAAAACATACTCATTACTTTATGCTTAGACAAATCCAAGTCTGGAGAGATTTCTTAGTGGTTAGAGCATTGGCCTGCAAAGCCAGAGGAGCCAATTTCAATTCTCAAGGATCCATGTAAGACAGATGCACAAGGTGGTGCATGTGTCTGGATTTCATTTACAGCAGCTGATAACTCTGGTGCACCTGTTTCTGTTTGTTTTTCTTTCTCTCATAAATGAAATAAATTAAAAAGATATTAAAACCCAGACAATGGAGATGGAGATAAATTAATATTTATATAGCAAAAGCACCATGAAATCGGATCAGAGAAAGTTCCTATGGAATTCCTTCATAGTTAATGTCAAGGATGATAAGGACTTGTGAAAGCCTTCTTGGTTCTACCACACTTTTCCCTCATATTAAGAGTAAACATCAAGAATTCACTCCTTCCTTAGATTCCTTTAAGGGCAGGTGTGTTCTGGTTTTATAACAGGGTCACTAGTAAACATGGACCTAGGTAAATGGATGCAGCTTTTCTGTTATCCTATTCTACGAGCTAAACATCACCGCTATCCAAAAGCCTTTCCTGTCACTCTTAATGTAGCTCAGGATAAAACAATGTAAGCCATGAGTCATTCTTTAGAAGTTACACCAAAGTGTCAGACTTGCTGAGTGCAAGGTTTCAAAATATAATAATACCAAGTGGGGGGGGGGGCAGACAACTAGCATGGCTTCTTGGTGACACAAACACTGGTTGATTTCCTTTACTCCTTTTCAAAAGTGCTTTCGCGATCATGTGCAAATGTTCAGTGTGATCTGCATTACTGGAACAGCACCTGAGCAGTGCAGGGGATAGTAGAGGAAGAAGTTCTTGGTGACGTTTTCCCTCCGTTCTGACACTGGATCCCCTGGCTCAGCAGCCCCAGCCCAGCCAGCGTAGTGGGAGGAATGTCCTGGCAGTTCAGGGCCTCAGACACCACAGGCAGGTCTCGGTGTACTGCTCAGTGTGAACACTGTCATTGCTCACTCCTGGCTATTCGACCTCAGACAGGAGCGTGTGGCTGACAGAAGCAAGAACTTCCATAATCAACTCTGAACACAGACAAAGCAGGAATGTTGTCCAGAACACAGAAAAGTGGTCACACTCCTCCCTGAACTGGTTAACTGGCCGCTGTTTCTACACCAGTCACATGGTGAGGCACTGTGCTGTTTTGCCTGTGGGGTGGTGTATATAAAGCGTGACCCATGTGTTCGAGCACTTGATCACCCCTTGGTGGTGCTGTTGGAGATGCTGTGGGATTCAGAGCAGGAGCAGCTTTGCTGGAGGCCCCGGGGGAGGTCCTGGAGGTTTGATAGCTGCTTTGGTTCTGCTTTCTCCCTGTGGATATGACAATAGGACTCTACCTTCCTGCTCATCCTGGACTTCCTCCTGAAGTTACAAGCCAAATGTCAGCCTGTTCATTCTTGACATTGCTTCTGGTTGGTTGTTTTGTCCCAGCAGCGAGAAAGTAACTAACATGTCCCTCTGCTAAATAATGTTCTTTAAAATGCACAGTTTCCTTGCACGTCCAGGTAGCAGCCAATCCAGACCATAGCGCTTGCCCCAGAAGCTGCCCCAGGGCTCCTAACAGCCAGATCCTGTCATTCTTTTCCCAGGGCAACATGCTCCAGCGCTGAGCGTCTTGTTAGGAGCATGGCACCCAACTTTGGTCAGCCACTCTGTGCTCTGGCGGTCAGGGTTAGAAACTGATGTGGCGTTGACCTGACTAGCCGCAGTTTGTTTGTAAAATCTGCTGTTCCTGAGTAGTGCTTCATATCACTTGTGTCCGCCAAGGAATTGACCAGTCAACCAAAACTGACAAGCATCCTCTTTCTTCTTGGACTGCATGCTTCCCAGCTAGATAAGTCTACGCCTAGTCTGCTGCATAGTACAATCCCAAGCAAGAACCAGATTTTCACACTCAAGATTGAGAGCCCTGGAGAGCAAAGTGACCAGATTTCAAACCAATCGGGTTAGATTCTGTTAAGATTTTCTTCTTTCTTTCTTTTTTTTTTTTTTTTTTTTTGAGGAAGGGTCTCACTCTAGTCTGAATTCTAAGGGTGGTCTCGAACTCATGGCAATTCTCCTACCTCTGCCTCCCAAGAGCTGGGACTAAAGGTGTGTGCCACCACACCTGGCTTGTTAAGATTTTCTTTAAAGATACTATCCCTTCTCCATGTTATCTCTTCTTTTTGTAGATGTGGGTGAGTGTGGGCACTGATCTGCCATAGTACACACATATAAGTCAGAGAAGAATTGTTAGACGGAGATTCTTACCTTCCATCTCATTTGAGGCACCGTCTCTAAGTTGCAGGTGGGCTGCAATCTTCTGACCGATGCTCTTGCCCCCTTGTCCCTGTCAGTGAGCATGGGTTTCATATGCTCGCTGTAGTATCTAGCTCTTCCAGGGGCGCTGGGGCTCAAACTCAGTACTCACAGGTATGCAGCGAGTATTCTACATGTGGAGCCATCGCTCCAAAACGTCAGTGTCATCTTTAAATAGAGTTGGCATTCTTTTCAGAACTTAAGTAAGATGATGAAGGTGAGATCATGTGTACAACATGCTGCAAACATTTTCAGGGCTAACGTGAATAGTCCATGTTGTTAAATAACGCAGTAGACGAGACTGGAGTCTGTGAAGAGCCAGCTTCCAATAGTAAAGATAAAAAGTAGGACAAGGGAAATCCAAACTTCCCCAAACTTGGAGCAGGGGGTGGAATAAATACTGAGATATGCATGTTATAGTTAGAATGCATCTAGCCGCATCATTGTGACTTCTAAGAGAAGGATCAAAGTTTACATAAAGTTTCATCAAATGCACAATTTTTGCTGTGAACAGTAAGATGATGTACTTACCTAATTTATGAGAAAGGCTGCCTTGTTCTAAGATTGATACATGGGACTTTTTAGTCTGTTATTCAAAATTAAGTTTCCTTTAAACTGTGTGTGTGTGTGTGTGTGTGTGTGTGTGTGTGTGTGTGTGCGCGCGCACACACACATTATATAAATGTGTGCATATGAACACATACATGTGGTATGTAGGCATACAGTATGTGGGTATGTGTGTATATAACCACATACGCACATGTGTATGTGCATCATAAAACATTCTGATGGGAATCTAGGCCTTTGAGAAGTCTGTCAGTTTGGTACTGGAGATGGGATGTCATGACCTCCTCCCCGCACAGAATGTCCCCGTTGGCCTTCAAAGAGCCGTGACTGCGCCATTGGCCTGCTTTAGCTGCAGCTGTAAATCAACATGACTCTGGTGGTTTAAAACACACTTCACCTCTCAGAAATCCAAAATCAGGTGTACCATGTCACGAGCAAGGGGTCAGCAGTGCCACCTTTGCATCAGAGGTTCAGGAGAGGAGCCATCTCATTGCATTTGCCAAGTCCTATAGCTGCGGAAGTACGTTCTGTGACTCATGACTATGGCGTCTTCCTCCATCATCGGATTCAGCTCAAGGTCTTAGCTCGAGTGCCATTTCCTTCCTCTGTGGCAAATATCCCACTCTTGAGTATTGCATTGGCATTGTGGACACATTGGGTAATTCAGGATATTTTCCCCTCTTGGCATGCTGTTATTCCCATTTGAAAAGCACACTTTGCCAGATGAGGTAGCACTGGCAAGTTCTAGGAATTAGGACCTGTATGATACTGGGTGCTAGTATTTGATGCACATGGCCTAACACTCAAATGTTGACAGAAAGCGTCCAGAGCATTTGCTCTTGATTTTCCCATGGGATTTGGCCCTTTAACTTAACTAACAGGAAGAGCCCCCCTTTTTTTGTTAACTTATTTCCTATTGGCATGGCTGCTTGTACATTACACCTAGCAGTCAAAGTGCAGTGAATTCATGCTCTGACACTCTTTAGAGAATTCCACTTTGCTCAAAATGCAAAGCACAAAGACAGCTTTGCATGAGCTTGCTCTTTAGAGGGACATAATTCTAGGTACATCTTTATATAAAAGCAGAGGTTTTCACAACTAAGATTTAGGGTAACTTTTTGTTTTGGGTTAGAAACAACCTTTCATTGTGTATCATCAGATAAGTTCTCTTTGGTCATTGAAAACAGAAATATCTCCTTTGCATGATTAATTAGAAAGCCTTCTATCTAATTTTGTGTTCTATCACTTTTCAACCTTAACTGAGTTAAGGAGGTGAAGTGAAGTTAGCAGACAAAATAGCCTACTGTGTGGCACCGAATGTAAAATGCCAAAAACACTACTGTCTTTAAAACTCCTGGTATTCAGAGCTTCATAATGACTGGGATGTCTGCATAGCTCACCCAATATAAGTCATCCGGGCTGCAATTCAAGTGAGTAGTGTGGAAGCTGTGCTGGAAATGAAATTTGAATTAGTGAGGTCCCTGGGTGTTCTTGGGCCCTTTTCCCTGGGGAAACTTGATGACATGTTGTGACATGCCACCAACTCTTATGTCTCCATGCCAGCAGAACATAGAAAGAAGTTTCAAACTGTTTTCTATTTAGTTCTGCACTGAGTAAGCCATGAGTTTTAACTCCGACAGTCCATATATGAGTGAGGATTTAGTCACAATATTGTTGGTCTATGTGACAAGTTTTAATGGAGAAAAGGTTACATTTGCATATTCTCCAGTGTCATTAACATTTCTAAAGTGAAACCCAGTAACAAGTGAGAGTTATGAGTTCACCTCCTAGGATGTTATAGACGGTTCTTATTTCTTACTCTTCTCTTCTTGTCTAGTTATATGGAATACCTGACATTTCTAGGGGGCCCACACTGTGTGCCAGCTGCGTCTATTATTGCTAATCATCAAGCCAGTACTGCAAGGTAGGAATTATTATCTCATCCCAACAGATGGTATCCGTGAGCACCCACTCAGCCAGTGTCCCCTGGCAGCCAGTGGAGGGCCACGATCCCACAAGGCAGGACTGGGCACGTCCACCAGGACAAAGAAAGGCATGGGATATTCTGGTCTCCCTCCCAAAGTAATGCGCTCCATGGAGGCTTAGAAGCAGTGCCGTGTCACTTGAGTGTGTGGTACTCTGTCTCTATGACTTAGGTGGGAAGAGAACTGAGGGAGGAGGTGACTTCCTGGCAGTCAGTGTGTGGAGGGGAAAATGAGGGACTTGGTCTTGGGGGGCAGAGGTGGAAATGCTGGGGTGTTACAGAGGCTTGTGGGTGGGGCAGGATGGATCTGGCAACTGACCTTCTTTTGACTTGTCACTAAGAAGCTTGGAGGACTTCTGGAATCATAATTCTTTGGAGTTTCACTTGCCAAATAAGAGTGTAGGGGTGCATGTGTGCACATACATTTGCTCGAAAGTGCCTAAGATTTATCTCCTTGAGCTCTTGCTTAAAACATGCAGTTTGATATATGCCCTATAAACCAGTGTCTAATAGAGCCATGACTCTCTGGCTAATAAAATAGACGGAAATGAGTTCTGCACTAATTGCTTTCCAAAAGCACACGCTTACCTGACTTGACCTTAGTCATCCAGTGTCTTTACATAGAGCTTTCCAATTCAGCTTACAGGTACTCTTTAGATTTTGGCTTAATTTGCATCAGGACTGTAATTCTAAAGGTCTACTACTAGCTCTGTGTGACAGAGGTAGCTTGGAATCATGAAAGAGAACAAAATTAAATTAAGAAGAAAAGCCCATTTTTCATTTCTCAGTCCAGGATTATTTTCTACTCTGAACACATGGGGAAGAAGTCTTAAGTATCAGCCGTCACTTTAGCAGACTTCTCAGCGACTGTGTGCGATATGCCTTTGGGAATGCACCTGCCTGCAACGGCATGCAAGTGTATTAGACGCATGCTTCACGTGACATGAAATGCTTTCTCCTCCAATGACGGCAAAATCTCTTCAGAAGCTCTCCTGTTTTGTACCATCTTCCGTTGCTATAAGGGAAGCAGCAACGTGTTTCAGGGTTTGTTGACCACTCCACTATTTGTGATAAAGAAAAGATAAGGAGAACAGATTAGAACCTGCCAGGAAACTTTTAACCTCAGCCTCTGTCTTCTCTGCTCCATTTCTCATGGCTGCTTCTGCCCGGGTGACAGCTTTGACCTGAGGTGGGGGACGTGTGTTGTGGGTGACTTCACGGGACGTGGGAGTGATTGTTACCATCTCTTATTTCTTCTCAGCCCATCTCACAGATAAATTGTCCCCTTTTGTGTATTATGGGGTCAGTTTTTTTTTTTTTTATCTGTGGTCTTGGAGGTTTTTTTTTTTTTTTTTTTTTTTTTTTTTTTTCCCTCTGTTAAAAATTGGCTCCCTGATACAAGAGCAGGACCTGTAGAGTTCAACCTGTTAGCTGTGGAGTCTCCCTGGGAGAGTGGGAAGATCTCATAGAACATTTGTGTGTATAACGGTACAGCCCAACTTTAGTCTTTGAATAGATGTAAATATTTTATAACCTATTTGTTAAGATTAAATAATCAACCTGGTTTTTGGAGTAGATCAGAGGTAAAAACAGAGCATACAGAAAGGAATGTAGAATGCATAAAATTTAACATTCTGTGACTAAACATTGCTCTTTAAATAAATAATTTCCCTTGATGACATCATCTTATCATCATAATGCTATCTGTAGAAAATCACTTATATAATCTAATTTCTTTTCTGCTTTTTTAATCTTTGTAAAGTTTTAAAAATTATTTTACTTGCTGAAGTGCTGAATTGCTGTATTTTTACAGACATTAAGAATATAACAATAATAATAACAATATTAGCATAATCTGCTCTTGTTATAATTTGTATTGTTCTCTTCCAGTAATCTTTTTGGTGTGATAATTTACATAAATGCTTTAACTCAACTAGTCTACTGAAATTATATGTTATAAAAATGTGAATTCTTGAAGGGAGCTCAGTGAAAGGGATATGGGAGAAGGGAGAAATGAATGTAATGGGAGGGGACTATGATCGAAATACATAAGGTACTGGTATGAAAATTGACAATAAAAAGTGAAAAAAGAAAATATAACCTCTAAAAGTTATCCATTCAAGGCTAAATGAAAATGTTCTACCTAAATAAAATTGTAGCCATTTTGTTACTTTTCCCTAATCCTTCATCAACATTTAATTGACACATCGATGGTTACATCTTCCTAGTAATCTTCCTAGTGTATGTATTTATACACATAAACACTTAAAAGCTATTTATTCCATAAGATATATTTTTTAAGAAGAACCTTCTCTTAAGTGTGTTTGTATACAGGGAAACCAGAGCGGTTGTGAAACAGTCCCTTCTAAACTGTGAAGTTAGTTCCACATTTGCATTAATGGCATGCTGACTTGTCCCTCATGTTCTCTTGCCTTCCTTTAATCAGAGAGTTTGGATGGAGAGACCCGGAACTGCCTGAAGTGATACAGATGTTGCAACATCAGTTTCCTTCCGTCCAGTCTAACGCTGCAGCCTACTTACAGCACCTCTGCTTTGGAGACAATAAGATTAAGGCTGAGGTAAGAACTGCTTGCATTTTCAGATGAGGGGTACCAGGTTGATAAGCACTTAGACATCATCAGTACTGTTGAACGACAGATGATGTAAGAAACCTGCCGCTGTATCGTCAACATGTAGACCTCTCTTCAAGAATGACACGCAGCAGGGGCTGGAGAAATGGCTTAGTGGTTAAGAAGTTTGCCTGCAAAGCCAAAGGACTCAGGTTTGATTCCCCAGGACCCATGTCAGCCAAATGCACAAGGGGGCACATGCATCTGGAGTTCGTTTGTAGTACCAGGAGGCCCTGGAATGCCCATTCTCTCTCTATCTCCCTCTCTGTATCTCTCTCAAATAAATAAATATACATTAAAAAAAGAATGAGATGCAGAATTTTTCCCATAATTAATTGGCATGTCTTATGCATGTACCTTTCTTTTTTTAAAAGATTTTAACTTTTTAAAAAATTTTTATTAGCATTTTCCATGATTATAAAAAAAATCCCATGTTAATTCCCTTCCCCCCCACTTTCTCCTTTGAAATTCCATTCTCAATCATATTACCTCCCCATCACAATCATTGTACTTACATATATACAATATCAACCTATTAAGTACCCTCCTCCCTTCCTTTCTCTTCCCTTTATGTCTCCTTTTTAACTTCTTCTTTTACATTTGAATGCTAAGCACCAAAGACCAGGTATGCATGGCATCTCTCAGAAGCAGAGTGAGAATTGACATATGACTTGTCCTCCCTTTCCCAGTTCCATCTCTGGGAATCATCTCTGTTCCTGAAAAATAATAACAATAAAATCTCACCACTTGTTATCTCCTCATATTATATGCAGCATAAATTATATCGTGCCCTTCTTGGAGAGCAATGTCATGGGTAGTGTGGTCAGTCAACTGGCTTTATCTTATAGTTAAGCATTGGGGGCTATTTGCAGAGGCTTCTGAGTGATGTAATAAGGATGTAGAAAAGACTCTTGTCTATGTCCGTCATGTAAGTGATGGTGAACATGGTCTGTGCTTTTTTATACTGTCAAGGACACGGTATGTTGTGCTGTGTGTTATTTCTGGAAATTCTCCATGGTCACTGGAAACTCAGAGTGTTTTTACATAAGCAATGAGCGTTTGCATGCAAGCAGCTGAGTAATCAAATTTTTAAAAAAGAATTTATAAACTATACTGAGTCATCTCTACATCATGCAAACAACTGTGAAGATGAGTCCAAATTAGTTAAAGAGTGGAAAGGAATGATTTGAAGATGTGATTATAGTTTATTATAGATTTTGCTTGCTTGCATCAGAGTAGATATAGCCTCACAAAGATTTCATCCTTTTTTTCCTCTTTATCTTACACTGGAACTACAAAGGACTTGGTTTATACTCCTCTTTGTTAGAAAAGTCATATTTATTTATGGCTCTCAGCCAGGTTGGAATTGGTTCCTGAGTTATATTTGAAGTAAGGAGACATTTTGAATTGTTGTAGGTACCCAGTGAGTACAGTCTGAGGACACCACAAAGCATCCTGTAGTGGGCAGGGCAACCCACACAATATACAACTGCCCAGTCTCAAAGTCCAGTATTAACAAAGTTGAGTAAAGGATCCTATCCAATAATGATAAATACATAATGTGAAGAGTACCACCTGTTACAATTACCTAAAACACATTAAAATTACGTGACCTTGTCCCAGTTGGAAATCATCTCAGGAATTCTATGTTTTTGATAGAGAATAAAATAGCCATGAAAAGTGACAGGCAAATTTCATATTAGAGGGTCAGATGCCGTCAGACAATAATGTGAGATGTCCGTCTTAGGGTTTCTTCCAAGGTCTTGAAAGCACTTTAGCCTATTGTCATAAAATTTATTCAGAGGCATTTTAGTACCTCAGCCAAAATGGCTGGATTTCCACCCAAAATTTGATGCCAATGTTGAGATTTCTGACATCACTTACACCTCAGAGCACATGGGAAGGTATGTTACTCACGTGGTGAGGCCCTCAGGAATGAGCAAGGCAACTCTGAAACACCCCAAAGATGGCTGCTGAGGAGTACATTCTCATCTGAAGACAGGGCCCGGTGGGGTGGCTCCCTGCTGCTGACAAGAAGCGCCCAGCTTTCTGCAGACTTACTCAGAGGAGGGGCAGAAAGGAAAGCTGCCAGAAATGGCCTGGGGCATGCTCCGCTCCCTTGTCTAGCAGGCTCTGCACACCTGCCCGCGGGGCCTCTCATCAGCCCTGTGGGCCACAGGTCTTACACTTCTTTGTGGCTCTAGAAGGATTGCCCTCTTTGCCTGGTGGTGGACAGAGGCTGTGCAGCGAAGGAGTGGCCGACACATCCGTCAGCTAGACAGATGCAGATGCCCACTGCTGCCTCTTCCCCTCTCTCGCTTGTCACCTGAAGCAAAGCACTGTCTGCCTCAGACACTGTTCTTATCTTTTAGAAGAGAAACGCTGGGACCTTATTTGTCATCTTTGTGAGATTAAGGTAGTCAATCTATGCAGATAGCTAAGTGGTGGAATCGCTTTCATCCATTCTTTTTGTGTAGGAACATAGATAAGACATTAGAGTTACTATTTCATATGTCACCGTGTGTAACTACATGCAAGTACCCCTACGTGTGTGAGCATGTATTATATGTGTGTGTGTTTATATATGTCTGTGTGCATGTATGTTTATATATGTGTGTGTCTGTATGTGTTTATATATATATGTGTGTGTGTGTGTGCATGTTTTTATATACATATGTGTGTGTGTGTTTATATGCATGTGTGTGTGTGTATTTAAATGTGTGTGTGTTTTCTTTTGTTGTGGGTACCCTTGAGGTTGCCAGTATCACCTCCTTGAGTGGAAGATTATATTATCACTGACACTTCTACTCCCCACCTCGTAGACTCCTGTGACCTATGACTACGGGTCGTCTGGATCCATATCTATCCATCTGTATGTATCTATCTGTATCTGTCCACTGGAATGAGAAGGAAGCGCGGGTGGCGTACTCCCCGGGCATGCCTTGAAACGAAGCTGGGAATGTGAAATGGTAGACCTGCTCCCTGGAGTTGCATGCGGTGGTATATGTATGTATATAAACATATGTGACCATGCACACACACACACGCCCACACACGCATACAAACGCACACTAATGTGTTCATGCTGATAAGGGTCCTGCACAGATGTTTTGTTCCTTCATCCTTATCGAGAGCCCAAGCTGTTAGTAATTGATCCTCTCTTGTTGATGGATGGCTGCTTGTCATGCTTTCATATATAGGTATCGATTTCTGTAATTACCTGTTGTCTAAATACTAATCGTGCAGGCACGAGTCTTTCCAAGTTTACTCAGTCCTCTAGTCTTTCCATTACATTTTATTGAATTGATTTAGCCTTTCAGTCTACATTTCATTATTGGTATTGACTTTGCTCACACAATGGATTGGCCATTGAGCAAAAGGCAAAATTAAATCTCCTATATGTAGAGGGTCATAAATCATACCCACTCACTCCTTATCACAGAGGGTTCTACAGTTCTCATATAACAAAGCCAAGAAATACAGTTTTCATCAAAATGATGTTGGATCTCATAAGTATAAAGTCAAAAACTCACTGTCATGAATCAGCTAGCAAAAGCCTGGCCTCCAGCATCCCCTAAGCACTTATTAGACTAAAGTTTGAGAGTTTCCCCTGCACCTGCCTGCAGTGAGGTGCACCTGAGGAGACAGGGCGGGTCAGGATCACCTTAGTGGAGATTTGCATAGCACAGTAGGACATTTAAAGACACATACTTAAGGTCAGCAAGTTGTCTATCATTCAGAAGCAGACATAGGGAACAAGGGACAGAAGAAAAGCATCTGAAGAATAATCCAGAGTGGTTAGAGGAAGCCAGAGAGAAAGTGAGAGGGTCGCAGAGATCGCCGCAAATGCGGTACATTTCTGCAGCTCATTCTCAAGATGACGGCTGTCTGATATCTAACTGGGCCATGCTTTAATGGGCAGAGGCATGAGTCGTATGGCCAGATGTCAGTAATATTTGAAGATGCCTGCCATCTCTGAAAAACGGCAGGGAATATCATGGTAAGCAGATGTTAATCAGAAGGATTAATCGACACGGAAACTTGCTTACCAGTACGGAATTTGGTGGGGGAGGGTGTCAACACTGATAACTTTTCAGCCTTTTTCATCAACCTTTCTTCATTCTTTCTGGGAGCTTCTCCTTGATGAGAATATTACAAACACCTCACTGATTTGGGCCTAGCACTAAGAGCTTTTATGGGTTATAGGAATTTCAGTTTATGTACATATACTAATCTCTCCTCATGTCTTCATACGCCCATCCTGTCGTGCGCAAGGAGTCAAGCACCCATGTTCACATTAGGAATACGCACATAGGAACACATATATATGTACGGGTTATAGGGATTTCAGCTTATGTACATATACTAATCTCTGCTCAAGTCTTCATCTGCCCAGCCTGTCATAGGCAAGGAGACAAGCACCCATGTTCACATTAGGAATACGCACATAGGAACACATATATATCTACGGGTTATAGGAATTTCAGCTTATGTACATATAC
This sequence comes from Jaculus jaculus, assembly GCF_020740685.1. Classification (NCBI taxonomy): domain Eukaryota; kingdom Metazoa; phylum Chordata; class Mammalia; order Rodentia; family Dipodidae; genus Jaculus; species Jaculus jaculus. The sequence continues at coordinate 91,267,861 of NC_059114.1, forward strand.
TAATCTCTCCTCACGTCTTCATACGCCCATCCTGTCCTAGGCAAGGAGACAGGCACCCATGTCCACATTAGGAATACGCACATAGAAACACATATATATCTACGGTTATAGGGATTTCAGCTTATGTACATATACTAATCTCTCCTCATGTCTTCATCCGCCCATCCTGTCATAGGCAAGGAGACAAGCACCCATGTTCACACCTGCAGAGTCATGCACATTAGGAGCTGTATGTATTTGTATACTGTGTGGTAACATTCATGGCAACATGAGTCCTAGAGTGGAAAAAGTAATGCCATATTTTCTACTGATTGCAAGGGTTTACTTTTAATTTTTAAGTATTTTATTTTATTGGATGTTAATTAGTCAATTACAACAAATGAAAAAATGTGAATTAATTTAATTGAAAGTTAAATATTTAAAGATATAAGTTTATTTAAGCATAGGACTGTTCATTTAGCATTTTTTTTTCCAAAAATGCACTTTGTTATGTGACATGATGGGCAGAATGATAGACTTACGCTCCTTTATTTGGGACACAAATGTCCAGAGACCACCTGTGTTGAAGATATAATTAAGATTTTGACTAGATCACTTCTTGATATATGGAAATTTACTTTATTATTAAATATGTAGCTGAAGTGTTCGAAGATATTACACAGTACACTTAGATCAGTCCGAGAAAAGGATGATTAAAAAAAAAAAAGTCTTGCTTATTTTTCTACCTCAGAAAACCTCTTCACCATTTCTGTATCATTGCAGGTCTTAGACTATATTTTTTATTTTTAAAGAAATGCAGCTTTCAATTCTAGTGAAAATGGAAACATGATTTTAAAAATTATTCTATTTTTATTTATTTATTTGACAGAGAGAAAAAGGGAGAAAGAGAGTGAGAGAGAATGGGCATGCAAGGGCCTCCAGCCACTGCAAACGAACTCCAGACACATGCACCCCTTGTGCATTTGGCTTTTGTGGGTCCTGGAGAATCGAACGTGGGTCCTTTGGCTTTGCAGACAAATGCCTTAACTGCTAAGCCACCACACCAGAAACATAGCTTTGATAGCCCAGTTTGCATTTATAGGGTGATCCCAATGTTTCTAATATATAGAGTCTACCTTGAATGTGTCCATACCTACCAGGCAGGCATGTGGAAAGTAAGCCCAGCCTGAGACTACTTGGGAAATGCTTAAAATCTGGACAGGGAACCTGCTTGCTTCCTGCAATGATGAATTCCCAAGTTTCCAAAAGTCAGATCTTACCAGAAATAGAAAACATACCCACTTACAACTTTTGCTTCTCTTTCCTCCTGTGACAGGGTTTCATTTTCTAGCCTAGGCTAGCTTTGGTCTCCCCTGCAGCATGTACTACCACACCGAGCTATCTGTGTGTGTGTGTGTGTGTGTGTGTGTGTGTGTGTGTGTGTGTGTCTGAGTGTGTGTGTTCACATACACACATAATGTTAACATACTAGTACCATTATATTTCTCCCTACTGGCATTATCTTTCTTTAACTTGAAATTGATTCTTGTGTCTAAAAGTATGCATTCGTTTCCCCTCCCCCATAATTTAGGTTTTATTCAGATGAGTTTAGAACATTTCATATGTTAAAAAAATTGAGACTTGTTCCTGTCTGCTGCATTTAAAGTGCTTCATAATTCCCATTTTATCCTCGTTCTACCTCATATAGTTCACAGAAAGGTAGATGCTATCCATCTTTTCACTTGATTGCCTTTGAATGATTTCTTATATTCCTTCATTGTGAATTGTTCCACATTTTTTTGAAAGGGGCCTGTGTTTACTTGCTGGGTATCAGAAGATAGAAGGCCAATGAGCTGTGGTGAGGGCTGGAGAGCCAGGCTGCCTGCATTCGAACCCTGGCTGTTGTGCCACTAGTTTCATGACATTGAGCAAAAAGCTTGACCTTTCTGAGTGTCAGCCTTCTGGACTGTGCAATGTGGAGACCACGCAGGTGGACTGGAAATGCAGAAAGGAGTGGCGGTTGAGGAATAGGAGTTATTACTAGGATATCTTGCAGAGATTGAACAGGGAAATCTTCCTATGTTGAAATGTGATACCAGTCTTCTGGTTTTATTGACAGAGTATTTGTAAGTATTCGGCTTTACTCACCCACTAACCTTTGGAGATCTGCTGCTTTCAGGAAGGGGCTGCTGAACGCAAGGCGGTTATGCTAAGGAACAGCATTCTAGGACCTGTTTCAAAGGGAATACAGATCTCATTGTGCTTACATGCAATCAGAGAAGGAGGAAGAGGAGGTCTGGATAGTTAGGACTGGGGGCCGCATGTCAATGGAGGTGCTGGCTGTGTGGAGAGCCTGACGGCCCTCACGCATCACATCCACCGTGGATACAAGAGAGGCAGGACGTGGGCCTCCCTGCTAATGCCATGCAGCCCTGACAACTTGAAATGAATGAAGAGGATGGCCTAATACATTTAAAAAAAAATTCCTGGAAGGTAGGTCCTTCACACATGAAGGATGATGGAGGAGCCAGAACTAGAGTTGTGGGCTAGTACCTCAAGCAGAAAAGACCATGAGTCACCCTCAGCACAGGAGACTGTAGGAAGGGACCCTATTGCTAGCAGTCAGGGACAGAATTACAGCTGAGGAGGATAAGTGTGGCTCCACCAGAGCGCATATCAAAGGGGGCAAGTCGGATCCAAAAAGCAGAGACAAAGGTGTCCAGAAATGCCAGGAGCTGGTGATACGCAGTACCGCTTTTCACTTAAAGCAAACTTGTTTGGGGCACGGTGACAGTGTGCAGCTCTCTGTCACTTGTGTCCCTTTCACACTGTACCCTGGTACCCCTAAGCCCACAGATTTCCATATCCTGACCCTTCTGGTCCTTGACCTGAGTTATTCGCAACATTCCTTAGCAACTGGCAAGCTTCCCTGGACTTGACCAGTTCCCTGAGGAGTAAAGAGACCAGGCGCTGACTTAGGCCCTCCTCCTAGTGACAGGGAAGTGCCCTGTACAGTGTGACAGTTCTGTGTATATGAAATTCTATGTCACAAGATTGAGATGCTCTTAGGAAGTGGATGGATGTTAAGAAGTCAGCTGTGGTGAGAGTTAGCCATCCTGTGTCAAGGCAAGACACTGTTTTAAACCACCAGGTGTCAAAGTTCCCTTCGCAAGACAGGCATGAGTCAGAGAGCCTCCTCACCACCTGGCACTTGGGGCAAGACTTGGGAACAGTATTGAAGCAGCCTTGTTCATAAGCTCTGTCAAATTTCTTGGTGGACTGGGTTTGCTAATTTTTTTCTTTATTTTATTTCTTTTCTTGAGTCGTGCTTTCTTCCTCTTTTAGTGTATCTTCTTTTATTTTCCCACCCTCTGAATGGTTTATCATCTTTCCAGTGGTAAATAGCAGAAACAAATGATTTAGATGCTACCTAAACTTCACCAAGGATTTAGCCGTTCTTTTTCTTTAGACTTGGGAGAGGTGGCAGGAAAACCTTTCCACTTCCTGACATCACGTTGGTTCTTGGTGCCCGCTCCCTCTCCCCTCCCTGAGGCCTTGTTCCCAACTGAAAAATATAAAAATCATCGAACCAGGTGAAAACCATCTTGTTTACCTGTGTTCTTTGTGATTCGTCCTTCTAAAGCTTCTCCAAATATTTCTGACACACAGCTCAAGAGAATCTTTTCTCAAAATTCTGATTGAGGCGGTGGCTCAGTAGGCAAGGGCACTTTCTATGCAAGCACGAGGGCCTGAGAGAGATGGCCAGAGCTCAGTCCTTGACGTCAAAAGCCAGGCATCACCTGGAATTCCTGTAACCCGTCTTGCGATAGAGCAGAGAGGGGAGAATGGCTGAGGTTTGCTGGTCAGTCACTCTGACCAAAGATGGCAGCTGCTGTTCCAGTGATAGATTTGATCTCAGGTTACAAACACATGAGTGATAGAGGATGCCCTGTGTTCCCTCTGGCCTCTGCACGTGTACACACCGATTCCACACACCTGTGCACATGCACACACATGCCAAAAAATCCTGATTGAAACATCACAAGAAGGCTCTATATCTTGTTAAATCTACAAAGAAATTACAGTGCACACTTGTGTCTGTGATTCCATTTCACTTCTCTGCTAACCTGTTATTTCTGCAGCCTTTGTTTTCATGAATCCATTCTAAGTAAATAAACTTGGTCTCACTCTTGAGCCCTTGACCACTTTTCCAACCAAATTCACCAATATGATTGTTCCATTTCATACTAAATCTAAAAGTTCAGACCTCCTCTTTCTGGGAGCACTGCAGAATGTAGAATGACTTTGCTATCTGGACTCTGCATAAACTGACTTGGAAATGTTTAATGTCTATAAAGCCAGATACAGTGGGTGTGGAGAACTTCCCTGAGATGAATGAGAGCCTTAATTGACTGTTTTAAGTGTGGGAAAATATATGGCTTAGCCACATTATATTAATTCAATGTCAGATACTAATTGGAAGAAATTACATCTTTGTCCTTCAATTATTCCCTATTAGATACCCTTCATCATTACTGATGTTTTCAAATGTTTCAAGAAAAGCTGTAGGTGATTATGAAATGACTCTTCTGATTTGGATCCCATGCAAACTTCTTACTAAACCCTGAACATAATTGAAAGAACAAGTCTATTTCTCCAAGTGCTCTTCTGAATTATTGTTCTACTTTTACAATCCTTCTTTTAATTAGCTTTCCTCTTGTATAGCAGGTAAGGCTCCAGGAGTAGACGTTAACTCTTCTGTTACCTTCATTCAGTTGTGTGTATAAGATGTTGTCTGCATTCTCTTGCATCTATACAGGTTGTCTTTAAGCTTCAAGACTTTTTCCATTAATCTCATGATTAAAATGCATTTTCCCTATTAACAGTGTTAGGGAAGGAAACAAGATTCCCAGAGCAGCTCACAGACACCTTCCTAAGCAAAGTTGTTCCCTGAGGAGTTGGCACTAACTCCTCCCTATTCTAGGAGACACTCATTTCCCTGCTCTTTATCAATGGGAGGATTGTTTCGAGACAATTGCGTTCCTGTGATAAGGCTTAATTTACAAACTAGGCTTAGTAAAGATTAGTAATAACTCACAATTAAGTCGAGCATTGAAATATATATATATATATAGTATAGTAAAGTGAGGGGAAGGTGTCTCAGTGTTTCATCATATCTCCCCGTTCTGTACTTGCTCGTTGCGGAGCACAGGTAGCTGGGGAGAGTAAGCCCCCCACGCAGGGTGCTCCATGCTGGGAGTTAGATCCCAGGAGAAAGAGCTGTTGATGGAGGAGTCAGGCTCAGTGCTGAACACTCCTCATCAGAGGTCTTTCAGTGAAGATCTACGTGAACGATGTCCCCCGACTGTTTTCTCTGTCCACTGATAACCAAACCACAGGATCACTCCAGCTTTTATTAGAAAGAGAGAGGGAGAGGGAGGAAGAGAAAGGGAGAGGGAGAGAGAAAGAGTTAGAGGAAAAGAAAGGGAGAGACCAGTTGCCTGACAGCTTTTTTACTGCCAGTGGCTTCTCAGAGGTGCCTGACGACGGGAGGGGTGGTGGCGTTCCCACATGAAGCACTCTGGTCTGGTGTGGTCATTCTAGCTGCTGCTTCCAGGCTTGAGCTTATTCTCAAACATTACCTCTCACCAAGGCCTTGGCAAGCCTGTTACCACGCCTACTGGATACCCTCGTCTCTTTCTATCAAAAACCAGTCATGCCACCCATTTTTAGAACATTTTTCAAACCCTAAATCACTCCAGAAGTGGTAAGGCTGTCTCTCAGCACCGCTGCTCATTACTCGGTCAGGCTGCTGAATCCAGCTGCCGAACAGTGTCTTCTCTCCATTCCTCCTGCACACATATTTATGAAATCTAGACCTCACACCTTGCTGAGCATGCCAAGATGGTGCCAAGGCCCTTGCCACCAAGATTGATATTGAAGGGAAACATGATTCTACAATCCCATACACCACATGCCCCATGTGATTGGTGTTTGTTGCCTAAACTTCTTCCTGAATCTTCCACGTGTTACACAGCTACAAATACCATGCAGGGAGGTGTGCAAGGTTGGATTGGTACATAGACTCCAACCACTTTGCAGAGATGGTCTAAGCAAATGTGGAGAAGTTGAAAGGGGTGGAGATGATTCTGTGATGGTTCTGTGATTCTGCTGTCCAGACCATTCTGATCTGAGATTACATAACTTTATGTGGCTATAATAGGAAGTATTTCATTGGAAAATGTCCATGGTCCCTTCATTCTGGGTGAATTGAAACACTCTATGGTTTAGAAATTATAATCCAAGAGAACAACTTTCTCCCATAACTGAAAAACTGGAGAAACACCTCAGTCCTTGGGAGTCTTCCTGTAAAACATCTTTCTAGACAAAGAATGCAGTAATGAATAGAGAAATGATTAAGTAAGCTTTTAATGGAACAGAAGTAAAAAAGTAATGTGCACCCCAAAGACACAGTGGCAGGCTACCCTAAGAACAGAGTAGCAGTGAGAAAGCATGGCTTTGTTATTTTTATGGGAAGTTTGTGTTTATACCCCTGAAGTGGTTGGCCTATTTATGAGGTTAGTGACCCTTTTATATCCTCCTAGATCATGGAATTGTCTATCTTTCTTTTAGACTATTTCTTCCCATGATCCTCTTGTGAAAGGTCACAGGAAGGTTAGAACTGCAATGTTAGTGATACCGTAAACAAGCTGAGTGCGTTTGAAAGCTCCATTTTTCCAGTGTGCGCAGCCATGGCTTTGAACCGCTGCCCCACCCCATTCTCCACCCTCATTTCTGATGTACCCCAAGAATCCACCTGGCAGGTTCCGGATGTTTAACCACACAAGGGGTTTATAGTTGTCATGGCATTCAGATACAGCGTCCTTAGTTACCTCATGACATTCGAACTCCTTGTCGAGCCAATCTCACCCCCATTGTTATAATCCAACCAGAAATGACTCAAAGGTTTACTACGCAAATAAAATATAATGTATAAAAATATGAGGGCTCCAGAGATGACTCAATGGTTGGGGAATTTGCCTTCAGAATCTAACAACCCTAGTTCGATTACCATGTGCCCACATAAAGCTCAGTGAGTGGCACATGCATCTGGAGTCCATTTGCAGGCAGGAGGCCCTGGTCTGCCCATTCTCTGCCTCTCTTCTAGTTCTCTTTCTGATTGCAAACAAATAAATAAAAATATTTATCATTTTAAAAAAGTATGAAAACCAGTGAGAGTTTGCCAATATTTATTGGAGCAAAGACATGATGGATGGGCTTGTCTCTTGATAGAATGTTCTCTTCAAGGAGAAATACAAACTCCGTTGTTCTCATCTGTTGTTACTAGAATTGTCCCAAGGGCCATAGACAGTAACCTGGAATCTTAGGAGCAAAAAAGTAAAAAAATCTGAGTATCTTTCTAGTAAATGTCACCATAGGATCAAGTAAAAAAAACTATAAGCTAGGATATTGAAAAAAAAATGATGCCAGAACTGGTATTCATCAATGAACATCAGAGCTTATGTCACACAAGAATAAAGCCACAAGGAGCAGCTGTGAATCCTAATGCTCTTGCCTGTGAACCAGGACCCAAGTAGAAGCCATAATGTGGGAGGCTCACCGCAACAGGCAGCACTGCCTCCGCTGTGTCTAACCCGGCCATGGCCACTGAGGAGAGCCCGTTACCTGTGTAGTCACAACTTAAATCAAATAGGACCAAGTGTTTCTTCTGAATAAAGCAATAGTTGGTGTGGCGATATGGAGAGCTCCATTTGAACGAACAGTGGAATTACTTTATGTTACAATTAGCTAAAGATGTCCAAAGGGAAGCTAAGGCATGTTTGCTTGACCTAACAGAAGCAGGGCTTGTAGATTCTGTGTGAGGCTGATGTGAAGTTTTTAGTCTTGAGAAAATGAGGGGGAGGCCATGGAACGAGACTAGACAAGAATGTGACAAGGCAGCCTAGTATAGATTAGATTGAAGGGAGGTACTTGTACAGTCATTAAAGAAGGAAATGGAAGCCGGGTGTGGAGGCTGAGGTAGGAGAATTGCTATGAGTTCGAGGCCAGCCTGAGACTATAGATAGTGAATGCCAGGTCAACCTGGGCTAGAGCGAGACCTCAAAATAAATAAAGAAATAAATAAATTAATGGAAAATCATTTGATCAGAAGACAGTGGAAATGGGTTTCACTAATTTCCTATTGGTGCTGTGATAAATTATCATAAAAATATGACTGACAATGGACACAAATTTACTTACCATTCTGGAAGTCTGTCTGGGCTAAAGTTAAGGGATCAGGAAGGCCGTCCCTTCAGGAGGCTGTAAGGGAAGCTGTTCCCTTGGCTGTCATCTTTTCTCTGACCCTTCCAGCTGCTAGAAGCGGCCCATTTTCCTTGATGACTCGTGCCATCTCTCTTCAGGTGTGCAGTTCATTACTGCCACCTCAGTTCCCACAACTGCTTTTCTTCTTCCTTCTTCCGAGGAGTCACATGACTCCACTGGGGGTAGGGACACCTAGATGTCTAGATATTTTCCCCATTTCAAAGTTCTTTAACTTAATCATACTGGAAAGTCCCTTTTGCTTTCTTTTTATTTTTTTAAAACAATTTGTGATCAGAAAGAGAAAGAGAGGGAGAAACAGAAACAGAATGAGAGAAACAGTGACATACACATAGAATGGATATGCCAGGATCTCTTGCTACTACAAACAAACTTTTGACACATGTGCCACTTTGTAAATCTGGCTTTAGGTGGGTATTGGGGAATCAAGCAAACACCTTAACTGCTGAGCAACCTTTCCTGATGTATTCACAGATTTTAGGAATTAGGATGTGAGTAACTTGGAGGAAGGAGAACCACATGAGATCTTGTCCACTGGCAAAAAGAATTCAGATACCTTAATGAAGAAAAATAAGAATTAATAGTCTTCCCTCCACTACAAACAAACAACAATAACAAAAAAGCTACCTGAAGGTGGGTGTGGTACACACACCTTTAATCCCAGCACTCAGGAGGCAGAGGTAGGAGGATTGCTGTGAGTTCAAGACCACCCTGAGACTGCATAGTGAATTCCAGGTCAGCCTGAGCTAGAGTGAGACCCTAACTTGAAAAACCAAACAAACAAACAAAAACAGCCACCTGACAGAGGCTCAGAAAGAAATGAAACACAGCTGGAGGCAAACTTTGATTTATTCATACGGTACAAGGAGCAAATCGATAGGGACAAGCAGGAGCATTCAGGTGACCCTGTATTTGCAGGACAACTGGTTACCTTCCTATCACTCCCTGAAGGAAAGGTGACATTATACATGAAGTCACTTTTATGGCAATTAGTGTAAAAGCTCCATTATATGAGATAAATCGTATAATTATATTTGGTTGTTATACCAAAGAATTGTGAGTTTCTACAAAGGTAAAATAGAAATGCAGTTCTTTAAAATGAAGGTGTTTCTGGAGCTTGGGGGTGTGAGGGAGACTCAGTCAGTAAAGTGCTTGTGATGCAAGCGTGAGGCCCCCGTTTCATTTCCCAGCCCCTGTGTAAAAGCAGCATACCCTTGCGGTCCTAGCCCTGGGTATGTGGTGAGCAGAGCATCCCTGGGATGTGTGTGCTAGTGAATCTAGTGGGGAGCATCCAATGAGAGACTTTGTCTCAAAAGGTGAGCTGGAGGGCTGGAGAGATGGCTTAGCGGTTAAGCCCTTGCCTGTGAAGCCTAAGGACCCCGGTTCGAGGCTCGGTTCCCCAGGTCCCACGTTAGCCAGATGCACAAGGGGGCGCATGCGTCTGGAGTTCGTTTGCAGAGGCTGGAAGCCCTGGCGTGCCCATTCTCTCTCTCTCCCTCTATCTGTCTTTCTCTCTGTGTCTGTTGCTCTCAAATAAATAAATAAATAAATAAATTTTTTTTTAAAAAAAGGTGAGCTGGAGAATGGATGAGCAGGACACCTGACACTGGCCTCTGCTCTCCACATACAAGCACACATGCACATGCACATGTCCCACATATGCTCATAGCAAAAAAGGAGAAAGGGAGGTTTTTCATAGCCAACTGGCCACAGTGTATTGATACACAAGGGAAGGGCCGTGTTCAAAGCACAGCAGCACAAGGCAGCTATGCACACTAAGGGAGGGCGTTTCACTGGCCAAGATCCATCAATCTAGAAATCATAACAACACACACTTCCTCCTTGGCAGCATCTCTGTTGATGAAAGAGGTAGAAAACACTGACCCCCAGCTGCTCCCTCCCCCAGCTGCCCCCCCCAACAGCTGCCCCCCACAGCTGTCCCCCCACAGCTGCCCCCTCCCATAGCCCTCCTCTACACGGAACAACCTGTCTGAGCAGATTAATCCACTTCCCTGGCTCTGCTTCACAGGTGAGTAAGGTCTGATAGGTGGAACTCGCTGTGGTTCCAAGAGCCTCCACTGGAATCCAAGCCAATACAGAGGCTCAACAGGCAGCGAGAATTTACAGGACTCTCATGCTTCTGGAAGCTTCCTTTTGATTTTTCAATTCATTTCTGAGAAAAATCCAATCCTAATTTGCTTTTGGCCTAAGAGACCATACAATATGTTTGAATGATTTTCACACAAGGATATATTAAGTCCCTTTACCCAGAGCCAGAACTTCTGTGAATGGACCCAAATGTATTAACAATAAAAAATATTCCTTGGGCTAGAGAGATGGCTTAGTGGTAAAGTGCTTGCCTGTGAAGCCTAAGGACCTCGGTTCGAGGCTCGATTCCCCAGGACCCATGTTAGCCAGATGCACAAGGGGGTCCATGCGTCTGGAGTTCGTTTGCAGTGGCTGAAGGCCCTGGTGTGCCATTCTCTCTTTCTCTCTCTCTCTCTCTCTCTCTCTCTCTCTCTCTCTCTCTCTCTCTCTGTCTCTCTTTCTCTCTCTGTCACTCTCAAATAAATAAATAAAATTTTAAAAAAATATTCCAATGTTTATCTCTGATGATATCATGATTATTTGGCTTTATAGAAAAGGCTGACAGAACAGAAATAATCTGACTTGGTTGATAAGCTGTGGCTGGCTGGTCAATTGTATAGAAGCATGTAGAACCCACTAGGAAAACTTGAAGAATTCAAACTATGTCTCAATGGAGGAAAAATTAAGAAGAATGTAGCGAATAAGAAGCATAGTAACTAACCAATTCCTTGGGTTCTATAAAAATTATAGTGCATACATGGGAGGACTAAGACCCCTAGAGGAAGAGAAAAGAAAGGAAAAGGAAAAGAAAGACAAAAGAGAGGGAAAAAGAAGTGAGGAAGAGGTACAGGAACCAAAGAAGGTAAGGAGGTAGGAAGATAATCTTTGCAGATGGTTCTGACCATAAGAAGATCTTAAGATACTCAGTGGATAAAAGCATCAGTCACATGCCTAAAATCCACAAGTTCCTTTACCTGAACAGCCACAAGTATCCAAAGATATTGGAGAAAACTGGAAAAAAGTCCAGCAAGGGCAGCAGGGTGATAGCTTTAAAGGTTTATAAATGTACACAATGTCTATATCTGTCTATCATCTGTCTATCTATCTATCTGGTCATATCTCTATAAATACTCATTGTCTTAGCACTAGAGCACATAAGCATGATATACATACATACATACATACATACATACATACATACATACATACGTACATACATACATACATATGTAATACATACTTCCCATTGGCCATTTGCTTTATGAAAGGTGGTTTATGGAGCTAGAGAGATGGCTCAATGATTAAGGTGCTTGCTTCCAAAGTCTGATGGTCCAGGTTCAATTCCCTAGTACCCATGTAAAGCCAGATGTACAAAGTGGTACAAGTTTCTAAAGTTCATTTGTAGAGGCTAGAGGCCCTGGCATAGCCCCAGGCTATGAGCCTTCTTCAGAACCATAGCTTTCCTGCAGTCACAAACAAGCAGTGAAGGGCTGCGTTGAAGGCTACCTCCTCCTCTAAGGAAAAGCTAAAGGCACCAGACAAAAGACAGGTGCCAGTCACCAGAGGACTTTCCCGAAGTGGCCATATGCATTTGCACTGGTTATCTGCAGAGACAGTATAGTGAACTCGATAGTTATGGACTGAGAAAACTGCCTTCTTAGGAAGACATTGCATCATTAGTTATTATTTGACGAGAGAGTCTTTGACCTTGGGAGGTGGTCAGTGTATCGGCCATTAAGTTAAGAAAGTGAGCAAAGTAATGATTGCCCGCCCTTGTCCACCTTCATCTAGACCAGATGTTGATATTGCCTTGGCTCTCTCAGACTTACGTGGCCATGTCATTTGGAGGTGTAGCTCAGCTGGCCACCAAATAAATTCCAAGTTACAGCAGCATAAGCACATTCAAGGTCATCGCCATGGAAACATGAACTTAGGCAGAACAGGTAGACACAGCAGCCTCTTGTCCATGACTGCACTGATAGAAGCCATTTCTAAGACTGGAGAAATGGTGTGGCGGGAAAAGTGCTTGCTGTACAAACCCAACAACCAGAGTGGGGATCCGCAGAGCCGATCTCACAAGAGCGTCTGTAATCCTATGTCAAAGCGGGGATGCGGGACAGGAGAATGTCAAAGCTTGCGCACCAGCTAGCCTGGCACGTACAGTGGCCAATGGCAACAGAGACCTTGTTCCAACACAAGGTAGACAGTGAGAAGCAGCACGCACGGCTGTCCTAGGAGCTCCCATGTGCACACGTACACATTCACACACATTCATACACATGCACACACACACACACACAATTAATGCTTTCAGCTTATTGTTGAGCACAGGCCATCACAAATGAGTATTCTCATGAATGCATGCCCAGACTGTAGATCATGTGGCTAGATATTGGCTTCCTACTGCTGCTATAACAAATAACTTCATCCTCTCATAGCTCTGGAGCTCCTGAGTACAAAACCGGTCTATCTGGGCTAAAACCCAAGGGTCGAAGAGGATTGTGTTGCTTTGTGGAAGTTTTAAGGTAGCATCCATTTACTTTAATTTTCTCAGCTTCCTGTGGTTTCCTTTACTCACTGTCACACACCCCTCAGTCTTCCAAGCCAGCCATCTCTGGGTGAAGGCATCCCCACAGTGTCCTCTTATTATTAAAAGAAGACCTGTGATTCCATTGGGTTCCTCAATGCAATGTAGTGTAAATCTTTCAGGTCATCTGATTAGCAGCTTCATTCTGTCTGTGGCCTGAATCCTCCACTGCATGTGAACATACATACATACATACATGCACATATATATATATTTTTTCCCTCAGCTTCCAGAAATTAGGACATGAAATTTTTATGGAGTTGGGGGTGGGGGACAGTTCATTTGATCAGAAGTCTTTCTCTCAGGAAGTAGGAAGCCTAGGAATCTGCTCCAATCACAAAAGGAAGCTGATGCTCCTGTCTCTGTGTAGCGTCTCCCTCAGATGAGGTTTTGGATGCCTTGCCTCCAACAGTACTGTCCCTTGACTTAGTGGATTGGGTGTTCTGTATCAAGACACTCCTTGGTGACCACATGGTCTTGAAAATAGATAAATGCATTGGTCATATTTGAGAAAGCTGCAATTTTCAATATTTCAGTGTGAATCACTGAATCATAAATGCCACACAGTTTTTCACATTATATCTCAGAAAATTCAAAACTTACATGTTCTTCTTTTTGTGGATCTTTTAGGCTTCAGATTTAGGCTTTAGATTTAAATATTCTTCAACAAATGCCCTAAGAAATGAGCCAAAAGATTGGAATTTGTTTTGCAATTCAAAATTCTTCTATTTTAATGTCTTCTGCGTGGAAGAGTGACAGCAAAAATGTGAATGTTTTGAGTTATTAATAATCTCCCCATTGTTCTGACTTTTATCTGTCTCTTTTTTATTAGGCTTGTGTGCACAGCCTAATAACCTGTGTTCGATTACCCAGTACCCACATAAAACCAGATGTGTAAAGTGGCACATGCATCTGAAGTCTGTTTACAGCAGCTGATGGCCCTGGTGTGCTCATTCTCGCTGTCTATCTCACTCTTCTTGCAAAGAAATAACAAATAAAAATATTAAAAAAAACATAAACCTAGTCACATATGCAACATTCTGTTAAACATGTAATTAGAAAATAAATAAAAGAAAATTGGTTTAAACAAAAACTGGGATTAAAATATTAAACGTTTTGAAGAGTACTACTAGTAAGCTATATCAAGAGATAATGTCTGGACAGTATAATCAAAGCATTTTATTATTTTTATAATATAGTTTTGTGAACATCTAATCTGCCTAACTCAGAACTAAATGTCTTTTAATTGCAGTTATCAACTTAAGATGATAGTCATTTTCTCAACCTCCATAGCTGTATTACTTATTGGAAAGAGGCAAATCTCCAAGACAGATCTTTGACTCCACAAGTGATAGGCTACAGGAACAAAGAATATTAGTGCTACTAATTTAAACCAGAATGAAATTAAGAGCCGGGTGGTGCACACTGAGGAGACGAAGACATAGATCTTCATTGTTCTTACATGTACATGTATGTTCTCTCTACCTAGATACATGTGCTCACTGTATTCTGATATATACTCAACATACATTTATGGACATGGGTATACATTATACATAACATTTTTGAATGTACATAGAACTAAAGGAATGTCTAATTAAGTGCTGTTTTCTTTAAAGTGACTGGGAAAGTTACTAGGCACCAGAACTACTGCTGCAGACTTTCATGTGACAACTAGATGACATCTTCTCCTTCTCTAAAGGATGATAATTAGTGTCAAGATGTACCACCAAAGCAGGCCTGATAAGATTAGTGCATTTTATTTCTATTTCAAAGGCCACAGATGCACCAAACAAGTATATTTTCTTATTGTGCTAAAATGCAATGTCAGATAAATGCTGTGCTTGGCTTGACAGACACAGTGAAGAGCATATAATTCTGACTCAGCATAGCAGCACCATCAGAAGTGCCTATTTCAAGATGCCAAGCTGCAGACAGATTTTCCTGATCACAGTTTTCTTTGTGTTCAAGGGGAACAGGAGAAAACAAGGATGACATGCTGTGGTGCATGGATTCCTAGTAGAGCTAGCGAGCCACAGTGGTTGAGGCTGGCCGGCTTCTGGGAGGAGCTCTATGACGCTCTGGGTGGCTGGTACTCTGGGCTCCCTCGTTCTCAGCTCAGGGGTCCCCTGAAGGCTTGCGCTCTGAGTCCAGGGCCTGAGCTCAGGGAGCGAGCACCGCAGCAAAGTGCTGTACCTCCTGGAGCCCAGAAAACAGCACCAGCAGAATTTAAAGAACAGAGTTTGCACAAACAGTTGAGAGGTGTGAACAACCCTGCATTCATGCTATAATATTTATAAACCCTGGATGTCAAGGAAAAGGGGAATTTAGTTTCTATGATATACATTACACAGTCCGTCCTTGGAACCATCTCTCGCTTTGGTTCTCTTGCCTCTGATGCCATGACTGCCATTGTTTCCATTCTTCTGCTGATAAGACATTTATTTGTGGGGCCCCACATCCTACACCCACCAATGCTGCCTGATTGCTCTGGTTTTCAGGGTCTTTCTAGTACTGCACACACTTCCAGCACCCATCCCTGCACACACTCCTAGCAAATGGCACACCATCTCTGTGCTCCCCCGCAGATGAAGAAACAGGACTGATGGCCAAAGCATTGGGCTGCAAACACTAGTCTCATGAGGTCTGTGTTTTCCCTTGAAATTTTCCTCAAGTCTTGTATTCAGCTCCATAATGCATCCAGCTCTGAGTACAACCCCTTCCCAATCTTCAACGAAACTTAAAGGCCAAGAAGATGTCCCATTGCCTAACACTCACGCCAAGCATTTCTTCCAACCCTACTCCATGGGTGGGCCTGCACCCCGGCAATTTTAGAGCTCAGCTGCGCACTACACTGTTGAGACTTCTAAGAAGTTAGCACAGTTGTGATTCTTTGGAAGAAACAATCCCACCCCATTTGCTAAGGAGCCTGATGCTCTTCCAAAGAGCTTTTCTGTACCAATTTCTCTTGTCATTAAACCATGAAATCTTCAAAATTTTGGCCAATGCTTAATAAACATTCTTTTATCCACCAGAATTTAGTCCCTTGGGTATTGGCTATCTGCAAGTAAAGATAGATCTTCAGAACAAATAAGATCCTTCAAAATCTAAAACAAAAAGAAAAGGTAAATATATGTTTCTAATAATATGTATCATACAAAAAGACAATTTCAATCATATATTCATGCAACAGACAAATTTTATATTATGTACATTTTTGGTAGGCTTAATGAACATCTTACTTTGAACATCTTACTTGGAGTGATGTGTTTAAAGTTATGTAATTTTGAAATAAAGTAAATGTGAAGAGAAGTGTTCTCTATGCATATCTCCCTTTAGTGGCTTTTATTTTAATATTTATCATTTGTTATAACCGTGGACTATCTGAGACACAAGCAATGTCTCTATTGTATTTTTGAAAGGTTTTTCCATTTTGCATGAACAAGGGAATAGCAAATTTTTAAATAGGTGCTTTTGTAATGTCAAGCAAAATGAATTTAAATGAGAGGCTGCATCTTTCATAAATGCTTTGCAAACTGTCAGTCAACTAAAAGCTATTGTTGTGATGATTATCAACATATATTTATTAAAAATGAAAGGCCGAACATCACAGTCACATTCACTGACGATTCCCTTCTTTGGGCCAGATCTCATATTTATGGTCCTACCTGCCGAGCAGATCCAGAATGTGACCACATGTTCGCTTGTCTTCTAGTCAATCAGACAGAAAGCTTCCATGGTTCTCACCAGGACAGGCTCTGTGGCCCTTGCGGGTGTTACCTGTGTTTTGCAAAGCAAGTTCTGAAGCCTTGAAACTAGAGCGATGGGGCTGCTCTGATTCCTTCAGAGGAGAGCAAACAGCCAAAGCCTGCGCGAAGCCCTTCGATCTAGCCCTACAGACTTGTACCACTGCCTCTTCTCCCCTCCACTCCCCCTCCCTCAGCCCGCGCGGTAGCCCCCGGCCTCCTGCCTCCTCCCAGAGATGCTCATGGATTCTCTCCTCAAGCGCCCTCTCTCCCAGCCATGGCACGCCGGCACTGCCAGGTGTCTTTCTCCACTTACAGTTCTTAGAACCCAAAGGGCACACACAGTTGGCCTGATTTCTGTAAAGGCAAGAATACAAAATGATAACTAGAAAATTGACCATCTCCTTTGAGGTAAAGTTGACTCTGGTATTCACTCTTGAAAGTTCACTCATAATTTCTTCTTTGCTACTTTTCTAAAATATCTGATCCTGCATAGGTATGTTTGGTCCTCAAAGGAGAGCCTTGGCCACCTCATCCCACTCTCCTCACCTTAATCTAATGGTAAGAGAGACACATTTGTAAAATGAGCAGCTGCCTAAAAGTTTCAGAAATGAAAGGCTTTAGAGATATTCGTGAGCTTATCTGCAATGATTTCATAATTTCAGGTGACTCAGTTGCACACCTATCTTATGGAGTTGTGAAATGTAGGTGACCGCACCTGAGGAACTCTGCTAGATGTTGAACCACCTGTGAATTTCCATTTGCTATATGTGGGCATGAGGGCATCTTTTCCACATGAAGAAATGAAATACTATGCCAGTACTTATTTATCTAAAGACATAAATGCATTTATGTCTTTAGATAAATATGTATCCTCAAGGGAGATGGCTAATAAATTATTGTTTATAATAAGCCCTGGGCTCTGCTGGCTGCCTCAGTTCCCCCAGCTCTAAAATAAAGCATTATGTTTTGCTCCTCAAACTCATGGCCAGTAAGCTTCCCAGTTTGTTTATATGACATCAGTCCTTTCCTCTGTGAGTTCTGGCTTCTGTCCACCGTAGGTCCTCCCAGTAACATATGTAATCCATTCATAGGTCTTCCTAGCCCTTTTCTGCTTTGTTTCTTGTTTTACTTTTTAATCCATCTGAAACTTGCTGTGAGCCAATGGGAAGAAATCAAATGTCATCCTTCCTGTCTTGAATAAGACTGTTTTCATTCATTCAAGGAATTGAAAGCCTGTTATTTTATGACCACATCCTAAAATGCTTTGAGCATGTAGGTCTTTTTCATTTTCCTTTTTCACTCTCTAATTGCTGTCCATTGATGTTTTTGGCCCATTATATTATTCTACTTATTAGTGTTTTAGAATGTGCCCATCCTTCCATAGTTCTTTATTTTTCTTATGTCCTTCCTCTCTCTTAAGTCTCCTACATGACATTTAGTGCCATTACACCCTAAAGGAGTTTAGAACATAACTGGATTTAGGATTATAACAGACTCAATTTTAAACTTTATCTGGGCCCTAAAGCAAATAATACAATAGTGAAGGAATTCAGGAATGTCATCTTGTATCCACATCTATTCACATCCACTCTTATACTTCAGGGATATGTATTCATAAAGAAAGTTCTCATTTCTTATGCTTATTTTCCAACTATTTTATATATCATATTGACTTCAAAAATACGTTTTCTATCAAAATTTTGATTATTTGTACATCTTTGTGTACCATGTGTGCTTGTGTTTATGTGTGTATATTTGTGTGTGTTCACATGTGCATGTTCACACATGTGTGCATATATATGTGAGTGGTTGACATCAGTTGTCTTTCTCCACTACTCTTCCACTTTGCTCATTTTTTGAGACAGAATATCTAGCTGAACCCTAGAGTCACCTATTCAGCAGATCTCTGGCATCCTCCTTTCTCTGCCTCCTCAGCTCTGGGATTATAGGCCTTTTCTACCATGCTTGCCTGGCATTTTACATGGGTGTTGGTAATACAAACTCAGATTCCCCTGCCTGCTTGCAAGCACTTTACCTCCTAGCATCTTTCCGGCTCCAGATTAGCATTTGTTTGTTTAAACTATGATAAGGAAACTTTATCATTAACCCTTCTAACATCATAACTTACTGATTTCCTTGTTAATTCCAAAAGCTTTTTCAGTTGATTTTGATAATTATGAAACTTTTCTTTGAGTAAGATATTCTCCTATTGCTGTTTTGTGATTATTGGCCATCACTTCAATAGCAAAGTTAAATAATAAAGTTGGTAGTTGGTGCCATGCTTTAATGTGGATCTAAAATAAAGCCCATTCTTGTGTTTGCTTATGAAATTGTCATAGTGAAGACACACTTACTGGGATTCCAGTTTAGTAAAGAGTCTCTTCAGTGAGCTGCAAAGCAAGAGTTCTCAACATTGGGCTAAGTAAAACTCAAAGAGAAGCTGGTCATGGATTTGGGGTACAGATAAGGAATGTAATCATCAGGGCTCCAAAAAAGAAAATTCTGTGTAATTTGGTGGGTAGAAAAAGCACTGTCCATCAGAAGCCTAGAGGACCAGAGATCAAGCAAGGAGGGATGTGTTAGCCTCATCATTTTCTTATTTTAAATAGTTTCCACCTTCGTAGACACGGGGCATTGGGGCTTTGTTATGACACTGACTGCGTTTTTCATAAGTGACTCAAGTAACTTGCTGCCTTACCTATGGGGTGTGAAAGGTCCAGAAGATCACATCTGCTTCTGTGAAATAGAGCATGTGCTTGCTCAGTGTTTGAGCAGATCCACAGAGACAGGGTGGAGATGAGGAAAGAGAAGTTGAGTGTAGCTTTGAACCTGGCAGCAAGGCCTGCAGAGAAGCCCACTCCCCACTCACACACAATATCTTAGTATTGATGCTCCAGATGTGCCCAAGAAAAGCTGTTAGCTAAGACTCTGAGATGACTCATTTTACCAACACTTGATAACAATGGCATTTTAACATCACATGATGTCAAAAGAAAAAATACAACATTGGCATTTGAGGTCCGTGTGGGGCACAGTAAGAGAGACTGTCTGGAGGCAGTCTTGTAATTATCACTGCTTTGTGGTATTCCATTCCATATCTTCACGGACAGCACAAATCTTATTCCAGATAACAGAAGCCATAATGTGTACACGGGTCACATTTCCTGGATGCTGTCCTTGGGAAAGGAACTTAGGGAATCACTTGAAATTTTTCTTTAAAGAAAAAACAAAGGTTTTTCCTGACTGCATTTAAAGAGTGAAACTGATACTGTCTTTGGGATTCAGCAGTTCTGAGCAGTGACAAGTGTGTTTGGGAGGTTATCAGACCCCAAGTCCTGAGGTGATAGCTTTGAGTGGCATTATGTCTTCATGCCTATCTCCTCAGCAGCCAGCCAGATTTGAGTACAGAATCTGGCTGCTGGCTTTTCATACACTCACACTGACGACATCGCACTCCGAAAAGGTGAATGGCTAGAAAGCCTCAGTACTTGTGTTCACTGTTAGCGAGAGAGGGATGGAAAGGCCAGGTCACGAAGTATGCCAGCTGAGAGACAACTAAGTCTGATGTAGTTGGAGTGGGTTTTGAAACCTACACAAGGTAACAGTGGTCCTAGGAATTGTGGGGGAGTTTAGATTAGATATTTACATGAAAACAATAACAGAAATAAAATAACAATGCTAATGGATTTGTAGACGTGTTTTTCCACTCCATAGGCTTTCTAATATGTCTCATTTGTTCTTACTAACAGTTCCTTGAGGTAGGTAGAATAGAAACACAGATTTTAAAAACCCAATACCTTTGCACAAGACATAAATACAAAGCAAACCCAACATGCTATGCATCCTACAGCAGGATACCTGAGTAGCCCCTGGCAACCTCTGCCTAAGGGTAGACACTTCTAGGCCATATAATGTGTTCTTGGTAGCATTGGTTGCTACTAGTCTCGTTTGCTTATTTGCTTTTTATTTTAATTTTTTTTTGTTCATTTTTTATTTAGTTATTTGAGAGCAACAGACACAGAGAGAAAGACAGATAGAGGGAGAGAGAGAGAATGGGCGCGCCAGGGCTTCCAGCCTCTGCAAACGAACTCCAGACGCGTGCGCCCCCTTGTGCATCTGGCTAACATGGGACCTGGGGAACCGAGCCTCGAACCAGGGTCCATAGGCTTCATAGGCGAGCGCTTAACCGCTAAGCCATCTCTCCAGCCCTGCTTATCTGCTTATAAGAAACTATTTTGTTAATAAAATAAAAAATGGTCCTACCTTTAGCCTAATAATACTTTAAATATTTCAGAAAAGTATCTTTTCTTTTTCTAAGAACCGGGATTACTTCAAAATTACTGTCTTTACATACCTCTTTTAATCAATTAAGTTACCACCACAAGAAGTGAAAGCATTCCAACATTCCACTCCATATATATGTGTGTGTGTGTGTGTGTGTGTGTGTGTGTGTGTGTGTATGTATGTGTATATATATACATATATGTATATATATATGTATGTATGTATATATATACACATATATACACACATATATACATATATACATACATATATATATACACACATACATATATATATACACACATACATATATATACATACATATATATATATATGTATACAAATTGATTCATTTTAGTTATCTTGAAAATCTGCTTAGCAAAATGATACAACATGCTATGAAGTTTTGGGGGAGTAGGAAGCTAGGGTGACTGGCCTCCTGAAAGTAAAAAATACAAAAAGGTAAGAAAGTCTGCAGTTGCTAGAAATCAGAGGTGCTCTGACTTCTTATCTCTTTCCTAGTTCCCTAGACTTGTGTTACTACAAACAACCTGGACCCCTTCTGGGAGGGAGGTCTTTCTTAGAATGTAAACACTATGGCAGGTCACATTCAGCCCCCTCCCCAGGAGCATGGTGTCGGGGCTCGCCTCTTCCTGAGACAGCCCCTAGTCAAACCAACCACTGTGCTTTCGGTTCACCTGAGCCAAAGATAGAGTCCGCCACCATAAGGTTAAACTTACTTTTATTTCCATGGTTTTCCCAGGCCCTTCATGTGAGATTTCTGGCCATGTGGGTGTTTTTCCTTGGCTCTGTACTTTCCTCTATAAATATAATGTTTTAGTAATCACTGTGGTTGTTTGGTTCAGGTGTCCCCCATAAACTTAGGTATTGTGAATGCTATTCTGTCCAGCTGATGACAATTGGACATTAACACCTCTTGGACATGGTGTACTATTGGGGATGGGCTTATGGGTGTTATAGCCAGTGTCCCCAAACCCAGGTAAAAAAATTGCCAGGCATGGTGTCATTCCCTTGTAATCCTAGAATTGGGAGTTGGAGACAAGATGCTCCCTAGGCCTCACTGGCCAGCCAGTCTAGCCTACTAGCTACCAGTTCCTACTTAGGAACCTTCAGGCCAATGATATATCCTGTCTCAAATATATATAAAACTTTTCATACCTGGGCAAAAAAGCAAATGTTAGACATTCACCAAAGAGACATATAGTA
This sequence comes from Jaculus jaculus, assembly GCF_020740685.1. Lineage (NCBI taxonomy): Eukaryota > Metazoa > Chordata > Mammalia > Rodentia > Dipodidae > Jaculus > Jaculus jaculus. The sequence continues at coordinate 91,290,118 of NC_059114.1, forward strand.
AATACGTTGAGAATGAAAGCCCTTGCTTGTCACTATCTGATTCTCTTGGGCTCAGGAAAATAGCAGGTATGAGATTATTCAATTCAGATCCAACTGAAATTTATTGTCCCATATGTATTATGTTATTTTCTTTAACCAACTCAACATCACTGTAAGATCCAGCAACCTCACTCTTTGGTATATACCTAGAGGAATTGAAAGCTTCAGTCCATGCACAACGCTAAGCACATGTCTGTGGCAACTTCATACATTATTTCCTGATCTTGGAAGCCAAAACAAGATAGTAGTTGGCAACCTTTCTAATGGGTGATCAGATAAATACACTGTAGGATACCCAGAGAATGGAATATGATTCATTCTGAGAAAGAACTGCCAAGACATAACGACATAAGAGTTCCCAAATACATAGTCACCACAACAAGAAGGAAGAAGCCCAGATGAACATGATATGAACAATGTGATCACAACGTTTTAATGTTTTATTATGTATGAACATTGCATATTAGGTAACATATAATTGACTATTAATAATATTAAAACTAGAGTTTCTTAAGATTTGGCTTTTAAAGAATCCTGCATGACATAATTAAGGAAGAAATGTCAAGATGTTAACTGACCCATAATGATGGTTTGTGAATGAATTCCTGGGCCCAGTCTGCTGGATGTGGAGAGATCAATGGGAGATAAAGTAAAAATGGATTGCTCCATTATACTCAATACAGGAGCAGGACAACCCAAACAGAAGAGCTCTGTACAAGGTAGAGAAAGCATTACCCTAAAATCTTGGTTGATAATTACCAGGATCAGAAATGGGTTCCCCTCAGAGTGAGTTATTAGTCAAGGAGACATGAGGTCCCCAAAATAATATAGGCTTTTGCCAAAACACTTGGTTACCCACAAGAGCGTAAAGATAAGTTCCTATTGCTAGAAACACCACAGCATGAAGCCACAGGACATCAAGTGATCATGCTGGAACGGAAAGGGAATCCAGTTCCCTCCTGGCGAGACCTCATAATGCTGGAAAATGCTACAAGAGTGGCTGGAAAATAATGGTTGCCAATGGATTGAATGAGGAGGAGATCCTGCCAATTACAAAATCAACCCGCGGAGCAAGAAGCAGACACTTGTGCAATAGTCGCAGGAAGCTGGTGCAGGTAGCCACCTGCTCATGGATTGGATATAAGAGCAGATCAGTGTGGGAGAACTTGTATCTAGCTCTGGGAACCAAGCCAGATTTTCTAGGACAAGAAAGCAATAGGCTACAGAGAGAACCTCTGCTGTTCTTTAAGAAGAGTGGATAAACACATCAGTATGTCTTTCTAATGAATAGGCTTATCCTCTTTAATTCAAACTGTTTTCACTTTTGCTTGGAGAATCTGTTCTATCATCCAGTTGGAGGAGAATTCTGGAGATAACAAAGGTACATCAATTCATCAGAAGAGAGAGCTAACTGTATACCATGAGATGAGTCACCTCCACCTCATCTGTCTGGCCCCAGAAATCAGTACAGGAGAAGCAGTGGCATGAATACTGCTCTCATGGCTAGCCTGAAAATCAATTCCAGGGAAATGGTGACAGACACTGTAGTGTCTAAGCCTCATGAAAGCAGAGATCCAGAGTCAACAGAGAAAGCAACACTAAATCACATCTCTATCTTGCCTGCCAGTGATGAGGGAACATCACAGAAGAGGGGACAGAAAGACTGTACGGGCCTCAGGGTGGGTGAGAATAGCCTGTGACACCGTATTTCTCCCATCCCCACGAAGACTGGCTGAGGCTTCTTGATCTCCACGACGAATACCAAAGACCCCACCAAAGACCCTCAGCAGAATTGTTGCAAGGTTTTTTACATAAAAGGTTTAAGAATTTGAAAAAATGATTGCTCACAGGGTGGCTTGAATCAGATGTTCCCATAAACTTATGTGTTCTGAACACTTGGTCCCCAGCTGGTGGCAATTTGGGAGGTAGAGCCTTGCTGGAGGAGGTGTGTTGCTCAGGTAAACCTTGACACTTATCAGCCTCTAGCTTGTCAGTACTAGTTGGCTCACTCTCCTGCTGCTGTTACCTACTTGCTATGGCAGAGGTGATGCCCAGCCTCTGCTCATGCCATGCTTTCCCCTGCCATCATGAAGCTTCCTCTTGAGATTGTAAGCCAAAATAAAAATAACAACTATAACAAAAAACCCTTTTGTTCCATCAGCTGCTTTTGGTCAGGATCTTTATCCCAGAAATGAGAAGGTACCTGAGTCATCCACCATGTAATGGGAGAGAAAAGAAAGTTGCTGTTTCGAACGAAGTGCCAATAGTCTCTTTAGGAGAGTTGTACTTTGTTAGTGTTTGAGTTGTGTTTGACATTTCAGGGGTTTCGAGCTAAGTACAAGAAAGCTTGGTACAAGAGGTCAGAGGGAGTCAGGGTCCAGGACAGAAGCCGAAGGACAGTAGAGGAAATGTCTCTGGGAGGAAGAGGTGGAGCATCCTGGTCCTGGCTTTCCTTCTGCTCCTGCGGGCAGGTGATGAACAGGAGGAAGCTGGGCAGGAGGAGCAAGGGCCTGGCCTTCAAAGGTCACTAATGTGAACAGAGGCTCTGACTAATGTTTGGTTTCAGAAAAGTAAGGTGGAGTCTCATCTCAAGATAACAAGCTTTTCATTTATATAATCTGGTTACTCCAAATAATAGCAAGAGAGAATAATTGTCATCTGGTTTGTATTTCTTTAAATAGATGAACATATCTTTATAAGTTTGGGTAGATGACATTAATTATGATCGAACATTCCTATTACACTATTAGTAATTCACATTGTATGCACTGAACTTGTTTTTCTTTCTATGTTCAAGTAATATTTTAACATGTAAATGCCTTATGTCATAAAGTGAGAAATATATTATCATAAATTAAGATTTTAATTATAATATCCAGCATAGATAAAATACATAGACTTGGACTAAGTAAACTAATAAGGTTACTCTTGATTTTGATTAGTAGATAGGTACACTATAAGAATTGACTTATGGGCTGGAAAGATGGCTTAGCGGTTAAGCGCTTGCCTGTGAAGCCTAAGGACCCCGGTTCAAGGCTCGGTTCCCCAGGTCCCACGTTAGCCAGATGCACAAGGGGGCGCACGCATCTGGAGTTCGTTTGCAGAGGCTAGAAGTCCTGGCGCGCCCATTCTCTCTCTCTCCCTCTATCTGTCTTTCTCTCTGTGTCTGTCACTCTCAAATAAATAAATAGAAAAAAAAGTATTAAAAAAAGAATTGACTTATTATTTCTTAAATAATAGTTCCATCACTGTTCAAAAACTAAACCCAGAGAATTTTTAAAGTGAAGCGCACATGTGAAATTATGTATAGAGAAAAAAAATGACACTCGTAGTCTAACCTTTTCATTCATCTGGAATATTCCTTCCAAGGTATAATAATCAAGTGGCTGTGGCTATAATTCAGATTTGTTTAGCTTATGTCACACATAAAGCCATTCAGATTCCTTTGCTGTTAAGTGGATGCCAAGCAAGCCCTGGGTAAAATCCTAACCCTGGACACAGTTATTTCTGGCTATTTTAAAAGCCGAGTCAGCAGTCCCTGAACCACCTTCCCCAGGCCCCTGACTACCTGCACGCTGTGCAGACAAGCGAGTGGGAAAGACTCTTGCCCTCCCTACTCAGCTCTGCTGTGTCTTGAGTCATCTCTATCGTTCCCTGGTGAAAACGGTGAAAAAAACAAAAACACAATATTCATCGTTTCCAAATTTAAGAATTTAGGCTCTGTGGGTTCTGCAAGGCTTCGTCTTTTTTTCAGTTCTTCCATTTTGCTGATGAATAAAAACAATTTCTGTATGCATAATGCATCAGCAATGGTCCTCCCTGTGTGTTTGAAGCATGGCCCCTTGGTTTGTAAGCACAGGAGTTGCCACTGAGGATCCTTGGATGCATCCTTGGCTGTTCACAAAAGCCCCCACCATTTTCACAGAAAATCTACAGGCCCTTCATGCATCAAGTAACATGCTGATTAACCTCCCAATTCATCTGGCAGTTGTGATGTGAATATATACTGTTTGACATTGCCTTTGGGCTAAAGACAAGAACACTTTGAAGGTATGGTCCCCTTACGGTCTTAAGCAATATGGAACACCAGTGAGAGAGTGGTGGCTCCTCATGATCTCTCTTGGCACATCCATGAGATGAGAAAGCTTTCTATAGAGGGCTGGAGGGATGGCTCAGCAGTTAAGGCGTTTGTCTGCAAAGCCAAAGGACCCAGATTCGATTCCCCAGGACCCATGTTAGCCCGATACACAAGGAGGCACGTGTGTTTGAGTTCATCTGCAGTGGCTGGAGGCAATGGCATGTCCTTTCTCACTCTCTCTCTCTCTCTCCCCCTCCCTCACTCCCTCTTTCTCTATTAAATAACTAAGTAAAAATGAAATATTTTAAGAAAATAAAGTAGAAAAAGTAGCAATCCTTCAACCCCTGGAACACTGGAGCTTAAAGCAAATGACGAAGACCTTACTGAATGAAACATGTTTCTTTCCACACATAAGTGCAAAAACTTTCAGTCACCTCCACAGAGCAGTCTCTGTCTTACTCGCCACTGGTTTTAGTTTCAGGTCCAAAATTGTTCCCCACATTGAAAGGCAACAGAAAACATACATCTAGAACATGCTACAAAATTGTCTTCTTCAGTCAGAAACATCATGTGGTTTTCATTGTTTTGGTTCTAATCAAAAACCTTAGTGTAAGGTTAGGGATGTGGCTCAGGAATAAAGTGCTTGCTTGCCGCTCAAATCTGAGAGAAAGGGGGAGTTTGGGGTTCTGGCGTGCTTCCTGGAACCCCAAACCCTGAGTTCATATCTGCAAACTATCCAAAGTATTGGCGATTCCAGATTCAAGAGAATGTTTTTTTTTTAAAATACCACATTCTAATCAGATTTTACAAAGGAGTGTGGAAAGGGGAAGACTGAGAGGTAGGGGAGATGAGGTGAGGAGAAGGGAAGTATGCCACGTGGAACCCACAATCGCATGTGGGCTACGTGTAGCCCAGGAGTCCATGAGACCAGATACAGATCTGGGGAAAAAGCATGGAAAGAAAAAAGAAAAGAAAGTTCAAGAAGGTCCTGCCATGTGGGGAGCTGGGGGAGATAAAGAGCCTGTGTGGAGAGTGAGGGATAGCGGGCCCTCCCAGCTGGGCCTGCGCTAAGGTCTAAGCCAAGCCCCTCCCAGCTAGGCCTAGGCCTGGGCTGAGAGCTCACCCACAGCTCGGAGTTCCCAAGTGAACAGAGAGCGAACTATAAACCTTGGGGTGGTGGACTGTCTTTGGGCCCAGGTAAACCAGAGGGCCAGCTGCTTGGTTAGAGCTAGGGGCTGTCTCAGGAAGAGATTAGCTCAGGCACTGAATTCTGGGGAGGCTGAATTTAACAAACCACAATGTTTAAATCCTATGAAAGACTTCCCTCCCAAGAGGGGTCCTGACTGTTTGTGGAAAAAGCATTTCTTTGAAACTAGACAAGAGATAATAATTCTCCCGTCCTTTTTTACCTTCATGGGTCCAGTCACCCTAACTCTATGCCCCCATTAGTACCCAAGTTCAGATCCCCAGTCCTCACATAAAAATCCGAGAAGCTAAGGCAGGTTTCTATAATCCCAGCATGCTGGTGGCCCATACCTCCAAAAAGGTAGAAGGCAAGAACCGGCAGCTGTATACTCTAAAGTCACATGAACACTGTGGCACACACATATACTCCCCCCACCCCACATGTACATGTACATGCCCTATACAAACATATCCACATGCCAAAAGAAAAAAAGGAACAGATCCCTAGCTATAATACGCCTTGTTCCATGTTGCACCTCTGGCTATAAGTGACGATCTTACGTTATCAGGTCTTCTGAGATAAAACTCCTTGTGCCATATCTTTCAGCTTCTCAATTAGCTTCTAGTACCTTCAAAGTACTTATAGTGTTTGCCTATTAAGTAGAATAATTTTAATGTTTATTCATCAGTCCTGCTGCCCTTTAGGATTGTGGCTCAATGCAATGAGTCTTAGGGATGGGGACTGTTCTATTGTGGTCTGTGCCTTCATCTGCTTTGTGCTAAAAGCCTGTGCCATTTTGTTTAAAGAGAGGAGCGTCTGAGACACTCAGCCTGAAACAAGTCATCTTTGCAATACTCTATAGCTTGAAAGGTACATATTCCAGTTTTTTTTTTGTTTGTTTTAGTTTTATTTATATATTTGAGACCAACAGGAAGAAAGAGAATGGGCGCGCCAGGGCCTCCAGCCACTGCAAACAAACTCCAGATGCACACACCCTTGTGCATCTGGCCAATGTCCTGGGGAATTAAGCCTCGAACTGGGGTCCTTAGGCTTCACCGGCAAGTGCTTAACTGCTAAGCCATCTCTTCAGCCCCATATTCCATTTTTCATTGGCAGCATACTAAAGCAAGAACAGGCAATGAAACCCAAGAACACTCATTGCTTTCTCTTCTCTATGTAAGCTCTAATTTCAGCTTAGCACAATTCTTTGCAACAGATTTGTCACTGAAAAACCACATTTGGGCTCCTTATTCTCCGAGGCTGAAGCTGTGTCCTTTGTTTTTTCAGATAAGGAGACAAGGAGGCATACAGCTCCTGGTGGACCTGCTGGATCACCGGATGACTGAAGTGCACCGCAGTGCCTGTGGGGCCTTGAGGAACTTGGTGTATGGGAAAGCCAATGATGATAACAAAATTGCCCTGAAAAACTGTGGTGGCATCCCAGCGCTGGTGAGGTTGCTCCGCAAGACCACTGACCTGGAGATTCGGGAGCTGGTCACAGGTTAGACTCATAGCTAAATGAGTGTGTACTGTCTGAACATGTGTGTACTGTCTGAACATGTGTGTACTGTTTGAACATGTGTGCTCCACTATCCAGCCTGGCAGCAAGTTTGTGAACCGAGTCTGATGACACAGGGCCTCTCGAAGTGCTAGCAAAGTACATTTGGTGCATCTCTTATTTTCAAGTAAATAAACAAGTGAATAAAATAGTATTAAAGGTAACACAAATGGGTTGACAGTATGAAATAATTAAAATCCAGTAAATGTAGCTCTTACTAAAATTCTGTGATCTTATTTCAATCCCTATCAATTGATGGAGATAAAGTTGAGTATGTTATAATGCCCACAGGCCATCATTGGTATGTCATTAAAATAATTCATCAATGGAAAAGAATTTAGATTATTGGTAAAGGTACTTGTTCTGGTTTGTAAGCATGGAGAGCTTATTGTGCTGGTCAGTTAACGTAGCAGACAGCTTCAGGCCACTGAGATGAACTTCTAAACCAGGCACAGTTATGGAGGAAGGGATATTTATTGAAGCTTACAGATCCAGGGGAAGTTCCAAAATGGCAGAAGAAGCTGGCCTGCTTTCACAGGCCCAAGAAGGGAGAATAAAAGCCACATACCAACACCCAAAAGGCACAGACACAGCACCTGCAGGAACTCCAGGAGGAACTTTGCATATCTTTAGATTGGAATTTCAACTCTACACTGCCCTTAGTTCTGGACCCTAAAATCAGCCCAGTGACACCTCCTCCAGCCAGGTGGCTGGAAATCCAGGAAGTCTGGACCTATTAGGGGCCTCTATTCAAACTGCCACAGTTACTTTATTGAGTAGACACTGTGTGCCGGCTCTAAGTGACAAAGTTCTGTTACTGCATGTTAAGACTGGCTGGCGTGGGGTGGGAAGAGGAAACAGGGACAGAGAGTAATCCAATGGGAATATAATAATTACACAGAACTCTCATATAGTAAAGTTCACAATCAATTTTTAAAATCTAAAGAAGTTTTGAAAGGTCATATGAAATCAAGCTTTCCATGTTCATAGAACATCTCGTTTTCTCCAAAATGGAGACAGTACTCAAACCTCATAGAGTCAGGAGGGTTTCATGAAGGGGGACATGGGAAACCTTCAGCACATATCTTCCTTGGAGTAAGTGGACCGGGAAAAGTTTAGCCACTAGAGATCATTCCTCACTGTTTAAGTGTGCATGCTTGCTGGTTGGAGTGGAAATGACACGTGTCCTCAGCATGGAATCCCAGTTGCAGTGATGTCTCCTCTTCCGTTTTCTCATTCCTATGCCAATGGTGTTTGGTTTCTGGTTCAGTGAAGTTTCCCTGAAAGCAAGTTTTTGACAAAAGAACTGTAAATGTGACTCTATAAAGGTCTTTTTAATTCTCTCCTGTCCCGCTGACCTTCTGTCTTAAGTCCAAAGTTCTTTAGCATCTGTCCTGATCAAATATGTGAAAAATGTGTTTATTTAAGGAAATATGTTACTCAAGCTGGAGAATGATAAATATTTATGAAATTCTGGGTCAAGACTCCCAGCTCAGGACATTTTCTCTATGTTTTCATCACTTAAGACATCAATGCATCTTTCTTGCTTTTAACTTAGAACTAGACCCAAAGGATCACTCTTTTTTTCTATTCTGTCCTATTTCTTTTGTGTCTGTCATCTTTGCCTTCCGCTTTTTCCTTCCTTCATTCCTTCCATCTTTTGTTTTCTTTTGAGAATTGTCCTTGTGGAAAAAATTAACTGTTAGGTGTTACAGGATCACTGCCAAACCCTGGCAGGTCAGGCAAGGTAAGATGATCTTTGCCTGCATATGTGATATCAAGGGTCATTCTGAAGTGGTTATGTCCCTACAGTTACTCCCTGCTGTTAGGGTGGCGAGCCTCATCTTGTTTCCCCGGGTACACGGCTATTGGAGATGTCTGGGAGAGAGGGGAGCTGATGTGTGATGGAAATGAGTGACTCCTGTGTGTAAAGACCTGAACGCTGGGTGCGGGAAGCCAGCAGAACACCTCTGCCCATGCCACGTGCATTCACATCACGATTGGAATAGAGCTGGATGTTCTAATCTTTGCATTTGCTCCAATTCCAAACTATTGTCTGGGAGCCCACCCTGTGGTGGTGCATCCCATTCTCAATGAAACTCAGCCATGGGCAAAAGCTTGTGATGACAGAGGGCTCAGAGGAAGGAAATATAGTCACACAGCCCATGAGCTGCTGCTGACATAGAGAGAGAGGAGGGGGGGAGACTGAAATGGAAATAGCAGCTCTACATCACTCCAGAAGTGCTCTTCACAGACCCTAGAGGCCACCCATTCTGCCCAGGCATAATGGAAAGCGATTTTGTGTGAGCCCCACTTAGAAACATCAAAGGGAAACATGCTCGCCAGAGGACCCCTCTCCTGGTGTCGCGCGGGCTCTAGGAGGCACGGCAGCACTCGGTGCACAGAGTGGGGCTCTCACCCGCACGCTGCTGCTTTTGAGACGAGCAAAGCGGGGGTCACTTCTGTGCTTGCGCCGTGGCCCGGCTCTCCTGCCTCCTTTCCTCTAAAGGAGGGCTGTCTCCATCAGTGACAAGGAATCAGGCACGAGTGCCCAGAGCCGCAGCTTCCGCAGGTGCTCTCCACTTCCCCAGGGCAGCATCTTTCCGTCTTACCTCAGTGTCTGGAGTTGCCACTGGGGTTGGTGTGAACAAACAGCAATTCCCTGGGCCATGGCAGCCACCGCCCCTTGGAAAGGAAATGGGAAGAGAGCACCTGGGAAGATGTGCTGGGGCACAAACGATGGAGGCTGGCAGCCAGTCTTCAGTGACAACGCCTTTTCAGTTGCCACCTTGGCTGAACCCTGAAGCAAAACCCCCTGCGCTTAGCTGGTTTGTGTGGCCATCATATCAGTGGCCACATCCAACTGAAGCTGAGCTGTCTGCCCTTAGCTCAAGGAAAGCAAGACAAAGAAAATATGTCTGAGAGAGCCTTCGAGGGGCATTTTCATCTTCAGCACTAGGCTGTGGTCATCTGCCAAAGTGGGTTTTGAAGCTTGAAAACTGTCTGCCCCTGCAGAGCCCTGGGACTTCAGTCCTTCAGTTCAGCCAACCCAGCTTGACCTCAAGGTCATCAGAACTTCAGTTTCTCTTATCTTCTGTTCTCTTCTCACCCTTCTCCTCTGAGGCACTTATCTCTACCCAAGTCCAGAGGGCTCTGGTGTAGTGTAGTGAGCCTCCCCGCGTGCGTTTGAGCACTCTCTTCATGCCATTCATCTCTTGCACACTTTGGACTTTGCAGGCGTCATGTGCCCTGCTAAACTGTGTCAAAGCTGAGTCCAGAGCTCACTGCCATAGTTAGGGTCCTGTTCACAGTACTGACTGCTATTAAACAGGCATCTGTCACAGACGTGCCCACATTTTATAAACTTACTAACTGAGCAGCAGAGGAGCCAACAGCTCTGGAGGGTGGAAAAGCACCAAAAGCAGAGTAGAATGGGCTTCCTGTCTCCTGCCGCAAGGTGCACACGACCTCTTTGGGGAATGGCATTAGGTATCTATGCATGAATTCAATGAAACTGTGACTTATGTGTAACCGTTATGGCAGTTCCTTCTCTGCAGTTCTCCAGCATCCCTAATGCAGAATTCAGTAAGGAGTAATGACTCGGTGAATTATAGGAGTCTCACTAGGCCAGAATTATTTCTGTCGAATCATGTTTTCTGCCCCTTAGCTCATGCATGAGAATAAATAGTCATTGGGGAAAATATTGAAACAGAGAGTGGACTCCTTTGAGTTATTCCCTATATATTTATATACCAGGATGTGTTGGAAACAAATTTAAACACAATGAATTGAATGGTTTTTAAATCGAAGTATCTTGTATGAACAAGATTTTAGATGAATACTCAGTTTTGGAATCAACCTAGGTGTCTATGGACAGAGGAGTGTACAAAGAAAATGTCATTTATAATATACATATATAATGGACTTTTATTCAATCATTAAAAACAAAATTATGTAATTAGTTACAAAATTAATGCAACTGGAAGTTATTATGTTAAGTGAATTAAGTCAGACTATAAAAGACCAATATCACATGTTTTCTCCCATAAGTAGATCCTAGATTTATATAGTCACATAAAATCATACATGTAGACATGACATGGAAGTAGAAGCAAAAGTTTCTTGAGGAAAAAAGGAGACTGATGGGGAGCTAAAAAGAGGAGGGGGAGGCATGGAGGGAACATGGCCAACATTATCTACTTACACGAAAATGCCTTCATGGTGGCCTGGAGTGTGTCTTAGTTGAGTATTTGCCTAACATGTACAAAGCCTGAAGTTTATTCCCAACACCATATAAAACCAACTATGTGGAACAAACCTGTAATCCCAGCACTTAGAAGGTGGAGGCAGGAGACCCAGAGAGCCCAGGTCATCCTTGGCTGCATAGTGAGTTGGAGGTTGGTTGGCACTACCTGAGGTTCTATTGAAGGAAGGAAGAGAGGGAGGGAGGGAGAGAAGAAGGAAGAGAAAGAAAGAGAGGATGGAAAGAAGAGAAAAAAGGAAGGGAGCATAGAACAAAAGAAAGGGAATAAGGATGGAAAGGAGAAACACAGGGAGGAAGGGAAAGAAGGAAGGAGAGGAAAGGAAGGAAGAAGAAAAAATAAATAGAAACAAAGAAAAAGGCAGAAAATGTCCATGAAACTCATTACTATGACCAATGACTATAGGTCAATTAAAAAAGATATGGAGAAAATATAAATAATAGATGACTAAAATAAAGAAATGATCTTGCAGAGCTGTAAATTATTTATTGAATGATTCTTGGCAGAATGTGTGAACAATACCAAAATGTTAGAATGAGGTATATATATATGAATTTACATTCAATAAGTAACCATCCACATGGGAACAGACCAGCTCTCTGTTTGCATTGTGATATCTACTCACAGCAGCAGTACTTTCCCACTGCCTGGCAGGCCTCACAATAAATAATCTTCTTCCTATGCAACAATTGCTATGAGATGATGATCAAGATTTTATTTAATCTAGTTGGAGCTTTTCTGAGCTAGCCATTACTCAAAATGTTCTTAAGAAAATGAACCGATTATAAATGGTGCATGTCCTTTGGGCTAGACTAATATAATTTTTTCTCTCTCTAAATATGGAAATAATCAACCTAAATTTTGAATGCAAAACTAGAGAGTCCAGAATTCCTTAAAAATCATAATAAAACAGTTTTCATGAGAGCATAAATCTGGTAAATAAGTTTTATTCTATTCAAAGCAAGTGTACTTGAGAACTTCTACTTGCTCCAAATGGATACTCTTGCTTCTCTGTTTAATATGTTCAACTGGTCCTTCCTTTTAGTTAAGGAAACCTGTCCCCCACTCTACTTCACCCTCAGTTTATTTTAAAAAATATTTTATTTATTTGTAAATTTGAGAGTGAGAAATAGGCAAGGAGAGAGAAAGTGTGTGTGTCTGTGTGTGTGTGTGTGTGTGTGTGTGTGTGTGTGTGTGTGTGTGAGATAGGGTCTTCATCCACTGTGAATGGACTGCAGAAACATGTGCAGCCCCTTGTGCATCTGGCTTACATGAGTCCTGAGGAATTGAATCTGGGTCCTTTGGCTTCGCAGGCAAGTGCCTTATCAGGTAAGCCATCTCTCCAACCATTCAGGCATTTTTTTTATCTTTTAAAATTTTTTTTTATTTTTATTTTTAAATTTAATTTATTAGTTTTCTTTTCAGCAAATACAGGGAGTTTGGTACCATTGTTTTGGCTCATCCATGATCTACCCCCTCCCATTGGACCCTCCTTGTTGATGTAAATGGGTCGTGCATTGTGGAGTTAGCCCACAGTTATTGGTACGATAAATGTCTCTGCATATCATGACGCAACATGTGACTCTGACATTCTTTCTGCCCCCTCTTCTGCAAAATTTCCCTGAGCCATGTTGGGTTCATTTTTGGTCTGCTTCAGTGCTGAGGTGTTGGGGGCCTCTGAGGCTCTGGCTCTCTGATTTGGTAGGAGTTGATTTTTCTCTGTGTTGGTCTCCTTCCCCCTTGTGCTGGTATCTGGTTCATCAGGAAAACATCACCCTTGCTTGTTTCGCCAATTGTCCTTAGTTTTAGTCAGGCCCCTTTTGAGGTATGTTGGGGCAGCTCTCTCCTTAGGATCTGCATCTATCTGAAAAAGAGAAGCAGATTCTCCAACAGAGAGTAAGTTAGCACCCGGAAATTTGAGATAACAATTACTTTTTTGATAGAGAGTTTGATAGGTGTAGGCCCTCTTATACCCCATGATTGATGGTAGCTTGATATTGGAGAGTGGGCTTATGTTTGGGTATGGTTCTGACTTGTTCCCCAGCTCCAGCTATGGGTCTCGTACCACTGAGGGGATCAGTTAGCCAAATCAAGAGCAGTTGGTTCCCCACCATGGCTGTGTGCCACTACTGCACTTTTGTGGGCATCACATCAGGTTATTTGTTGCTAATTAGGTTAAACAATGTGTTGCTTGGACAAATATTGGTCATTTTCCCCCAGTCGCCCATGTAGCGCCTTCTGGCACTAGACACGCTGACTGTCTGGGGACTGACTCTCTCCTGGCTTTCAGCCATGCCATTCCATTTTATGTGTCAGCTGTGTATGGAGTCTTTAGCAATAGGGTCTTACCACTGGCCTTTGGTGGGTCATCAAGCACTCTGACAGAAGTCTGTCATTGTTTTGGGAAACCTTGTAGGTTTCTTTGATCAAAAGCTCATTATTGATAGTAGCCCCAGGCTGGAAGTGGGGTTTACAGGTCAGTGCCCACTAAGAAATTGAGGAAAAACATAACTAATATACAAGAGTTAGAGAGGAGAGGGGGGGAGAGGGGGAGAGGGAGAGAGGGAAGATGTAGATTTATGTTAGTCTTGATCCTACCCTCTCCAGTGTCTTGTGGTTCAGGTGTTTCCTGTGAGGGTCTAGTGAAGGTTCAGCCATTTGGTCTGTCTTTCAGGAAGTAGAATTTTATGGTGCCATTGCCATTTGGGTCCAGATTACTGTTTTCCACCCTTCGATGCCCTTCCCACCATCCCCATCCATCCTATTGTCTAGTCCATGAGGTGCTTGCTAGGTATGTACGGTATCTTGGGTAGATTCAGGTTAGGTGTTGTAGATGAGTGAGACTATGTGTCAATTTTTTTTCAGTGATTGGGTAAGTTCACTGAGAATGATCTATTCCAGGTTCAACCATTTTTCCTCAAATTTCTTTGTGCCCTTTTTTCTTACTGCTGTATAGAATTCCATTGTGTAGATATACCACATCTTTGTTATCCATTCTTCTAATGATGGACATCTGGGTTGTTTCCAGCTTTTAGCTATTACAAATTGAGCCACTACAAACATGGTTGAGCAAATCTCTCTGGCCTGTGGTTTGAAGGTTTTAGGGTAGATGGCCAGTAAGGGTATAACTGGGTCTGTTGGTATTTCTATAGTCAGCTTTTTCAGGAGTCTTCATATTGCTTTCCAAAGTGGTTGTACCATCCTACATTCCCACCAACAATGAATGAGTGTTCCTGCTTCTCCACATCCTCGCCAGCATTTATTTTCATTTGATTTTTTGATGTTGGCTATCCTTATTGGGGTAAGGTGGAATCTCATAGTTGTTTTAATTTGCATTTCTCTGATGATTAGGGATGATGAACATTTTCTTAAGTGTGTGTTTGCCAATTGTATATCTTCCTCTGTGAATTGCCTGTTCAACTCTGTGCCCCATTTTGTGAGTGGGGTATTTGCCTTCTTATTGTTTAGACTTTTGAGTTCTGTGTAAATTCTAGAGATTAGGCCTCTATCAGTTGGATAACCTGCAAATATTTTCTCCCATTCTGTGGGTATTCTATTGGCTTTGCTTATTACATGCTTGTCTGTAAAGAAACTCTTCAGCTTCATATGATCCCATTGGTTGAGTGACTGTTTAAGAACTTGAGCCACTGGGGTTTTGTCCAGGAAGTCTTTTTCTATTCCTATATCATGGAAAGTACTTCCTAAATTTTCTTCCAGTAGTATTTGAGTTTCTGGTCTTATGTTGAGGTCTTTGATCCATTTGGATTTGAGTGTAGTGCATGGTGAAATGTTTGGATCAAGTTTTAGTTTCCTGCATGTGGTTATCCAGTTTGTCCAGCACCATTTGTTGAAGATGCAATCTTTTTTCCAGCCTATATTGTTCAGGCCTTTGTTGAATATCAAGTAGCTGTAGTTGCTTGACCCAAAACCTAGGTCCTCAAGTCTATTCCATTGGTCTATACTCCTGTTTTTATTCCAGTACCATGCTGTTTTTATTACTATGGCTTTGTAGTATAGCTTTAGATCAGGTATGGTGATGCCACCAGAGGTATTTCTTTTGCTGAGGATATGTTTGGATATGCGAGGCCTTCTGTTTTTCCATATGAAATTTGAGATCATTTTCACTATCTCTGTGAAGTACACTGTAGGGATTTTAATTGGAATTGCATTAAATCTACATATTGCCTTTGGTAGGATTGTCATCTTCACAATGTTAATTCTGCCTATCCAGGAGCATGGGAGGTCTTTCCATCTTCTCAAGTCTTCCTCAATTTCTTTTTTGAGAGTTTTTATATTTCTGTTGTATAGATCTTTTACTTCCTTGGTTAATGTTATTCCAAGGTATTTTTTTTTGGTGTTGTTGCTATTGAAAATGAGACTATGTCATTTATTTCTTTTTCTGTATCCTTGTCATTTGCATATAGAAATGCTACCGATTTTTGTGCATTGATTTTTGTATCCTGCTAATTTGCTATAGGAGTTAATCACCTTCAGGAGTTTTGGGATGGAGTCTCTTGGGTCTCTTACATATACAATCATGTCATCAGCAAATAGAGCTAACTTAACTTCTTCCTTTCCAAATTGTATCCCTTTTATTTCCTTCTCCTGTCTTATTGCTTGAGCTAGGACTTCCAGAACTATATTGAAAAGCAGAGGTGAGAGAGGACATCCCTGTCTTGTTCCTGATCTCAATGGGAATTCCTCCAGTCTCTCTCCATTAAGTATTATTTGGGCCTTTGGAGCTTTGTATATTGCCTTTATTATGTTAAGATGAGAACCAGCCATGCTGATTCTCTCCAATGTTTTGATCATGAAGTGATGTTGTATCTTGTCAAAGGCCTTTTCTGCATCTGTTGAAATGATCATGTGGTTTTTATGTTTAAGCTTGTTTATATGGTGTATTACATTGACAGATTTTCGTATGTTGAACCACTGTTGTGTTTCTGGAATAAATCCCACTTGGTCAAGGTGGATAATTCTTTTGATGTGTTGTTGGATTCGGTTTGCGAGTATTTTGTTCAGGATCTTTGCGTCTATGTTCATTAGGGAAATAGGCCAGTAGTTTTCTTTTCTTGTGGCATCTCTGCCTGGTTTTGGGATTAGGGTGATACTAGCTTCATAGAAGGAGTTGGGTAGCTTTCCCTGTTCTTCAATTGTGTGGCACAGTTTGAGAAAGGTTGGTTTGATTTCTTCCATGAAGGTTTGATAAAATTCGGCTGGGAATCCATCTGGTCCTGGACTCTTCTTTTTTGGGAGGTTTTTTATTTCTTTTTCAATCTCCATGAGTGTGATGGGTTCATTGAGGTGATTAATCTGCTCTGAGTTTAGCTTTGGTAGATGATATTCATCCAGGAATTTATCCATCTCCTCCACATTTTCCAGTTTTGTGGAGTAGAAGTTTTTGAAATAAGTCCTGATGATTCTGCCAATTTCACTTATGTCTGTTGTGATCTCTCCTTTTTCATTTTGAATTTTGTTAATTTGGAGTCTCTCCTTTTTTTTGCTTGATCAAATTGGCCAGAGGTTTGTCACTCTTGTTTATTTTTTCAAAGAACCATCTCTTTGTTTTGTCAATTGCCTTAATTGTTTCCTTGGTTTCCAATTCATTAATTTCTGCTCTGATTTTAATTATTTCTTTCCTTCTGGAGCTCTTTGGGTTGGATTTTTCTTGTTTTTCCAATGCCCTTAGGTGGATGGATAGGCTATTGATTTGGGATCTTTCTGTCCTTTTTATGAAGGCATTGAGTACTGTGAATTTTCCCCTGAGGACTACCTTCATTGTGTCCCATAAGTTTTGTTATGATGTGTTCTCATTTTCATTCAATTCCAGGAATTTTGCAATTTCATTTTTTATTTCATCCACTATCCATTTATTGTTTAAGAGTGTGCTATTCAGTTTCCAGTTGCCATTGGGATTCTTGGTGGTTTTTTTTTTTTTTTTTTTTTTTTTTTTGATTTCTAGGAATATAGCATTATGATCTGATGTCCTTCAGGGAATTATGTCAATTTTCCTAAATATGTGGAGGCAGTCTTTGTGACCCAGTATATGGTCTATTTTAGAGAATGTGCCATGGGCTGCTGAGAAGAATGTATAGTCTGTGGATTTGGGATGGAAAGTTCTGTAGATGTCCATTAGGTCTAAGTGTTCTATGGTTTTGTTGAGCTGTCTTACTTCCCTGTTGAGTTTCTGTTTGGATGATCTGTCTATTACTGATAATGGTGTGTTGAAGTCCCCAGCTATGATGGTGTTGGTGGTTATTTCTGTTTTATTGTCAAGTAGGTTTTGTTTTATGAACTGTGATGCCCCTGTGTTTGGTGCATACAGATTTATGATTGTAATATCCTCTTGATGAATTGTTCCCTTTATAAGTAGGAAGTAGCCTTCTTTGTCTTTTTTTGATTGTTTTTGGCTTGAAGTCAATTTTATCCAATAATATAGCTACATCTGCTTGTTTCTTATTCCCATTTGCTTGGAATATTGTTTTCCACCCTTTTACCCTGAGGAGGTTTCTGTCTTTAATGGTAAGGTGGGTTTCTTGAAGGCAGCAGATTGAGGGGTCTAATTTTTTGATCCACCCTGTTAGCTTATGTCTCTTGATGGGTGAATTAAGGCCATTAATATTTAGGGTGATGACTGTGAGATTTGATTTGATCCCTGCCATGTTGTGGTGGTAGAGGTGTGTTGGTGTTTTCATGGAATTTGAAATTGTTTGTGTCTACTTTGGGTTTGGTTGTTATAATCTGCTTCTTGTAGGCATTTGTGTTTGGTTATTTCTTTCTTCTCTGTGGAGAATTTCCTGGAATACTTTCTGTAGGTTTGGTTTTGTGTTCATATAATTGTAAAGCTGAGTTTTGTCATGGAAAGTTTTCCTTTCACCATCTATTATAAGGGAGACTTTTGCTGGGTAGAGTAGTTTGGGTTGAAGCCATAGTCTCTTAAAGTTTGGAGAGTTTCATTCCAGGCCATTCTAGCTTCCAGGGTTTCCATTGAGAAGTCTGAAGTAATTCTGATGGGGTTTCCTTTGAAAGTGGTGTGCTGTTTTTCCCTAGCTGATTTTTAGGACTTTCTCTTTGGTGTCAATGCTTAGAGTCTTAATGATAATATGTCTTGGCAAGTTTCTCCTTTGGTCTAGTCGGTTAGGAGTTCTGTTTGCTTCTTGTATCTTGATGGGCCTTTCTTTTAAGAGATGGGGGAAGTTTTCTTCAATTATTGTGTTAAATAAGTTCTCCATGCCTTTGGTCTGAAATTCTTCTCCTTCTGGTATTCCAATGATTCTGATATTAGGACATTTAAGTGTATCCCACAATTCCCTCATGTTTTGTTCACAGGAACTTTTGAACTTACTGAAATTTTTGGACTCTTGAACTGTTTCTTCAATCCTGTTTTCCAGATCAGAGTTTCTATCTTCCACTTTGCTGACTCTATTCTTGAGAGCCTCTTGCCAGTTTTGGACTTGTTCAATTAAGTTTGCATTTTCTACTACTTTCCTATGTATCACTTCCATCACTCTGTCTAGCTCCCTTTTCACCTCATTTTCTGATTTTCTTGATGATTCTTGGAAATCATCCTTGCAGTTCTTTGTGTTTTCATTTAGTGTGGCCAGCTGATTTTTAAGGTCCTCTTTTTTTTTTCACTCTCCCTCAGCTCTCTTAGCTCTCTTTGAATTCCTTCCAGTGTCTTATCATATTGCTCTAGCTTAGTGATAGTAGCATCCACACAATTATCTGTCCTTTGGAGCTTTCCTGCAAGTTCTAGCAGTAGGTTGGTCAGGGTTACATTGCTTATAGCTTCCACTTGATGTTTTGATCCTAAACACTCTCCTATGTTTTGGTTGGACATAATACTTGTTGGGCTGGGTGATCTGTCTGGATTTTCTTGCATTTTATTTTTCATGTTATTTCTTTTGTGCTGTGTATGTCAGTGTATGGGCAGGTAGGTGGGTGGAGCAGCCTGGGCTCTAGCTCAATGAGAATCCAAGGCAGCCTGGGGCAGTTGCAAGCAGCCTGGGTTTTTGCTCTCTCTTGCCAAAGCCGCCTATCTACTGCCTGACAGGGGCACCAAAGTTGCCTGAATTCTCACCCAGTAATGCACCTAAGCTGCCTGCCTTTGAGCTTGAAAGGGGACTGAGGTAGCAAGCCCTGAAGGTGCCCATACTCTGGCTGGGAACCCTGGGACCTGCCAACAGTCTGTGCTCTCCTGCCTCAGGGGAGTGGGGGATGGGTGGCGATGGACAGGTAGGGGATGGCACCTGAGCTGGCACTAGTGACTCGGTGTGGGCTTGTGTGGCCCTTGCTGTGGGACTGGGCCTGCTGCACGTGCAATTGTAGTGCAGAGGCAGCTGATGCTGGCATGGGATCGGGACACAGCAGAGGCTGGCCTGCAGGCAAGCGATCAGAGCACAGCAGTGGGGGGTCTGGCAGCCGCCTAATCACGGCAGAGGTGGCCCCCGCGGGTGTGCGGACCGAGCACAGCGTGGCGGGCCAGCGTGCATGATCAGAGCACACCGGCGGAGTCCCCGTGTCAGCGCAGTGGGCTGGTGGACGAGCGATGGGCTGGCGGGAGCGCGATCAGAGCACAGCCACTTGGGGCGCGGCAGCCGTATGGGGGGAGAGACTACCCACCAGAGGGGGTATCCGTGATTCCTTGTTTTTCCCCACTCTGTTCCCTCCCACTGGCAAGAAGACCCTGATAACCCTTAATTTCTTGCCTTTCTTTCCCCGGTATCTGCAGCGCAGCTAGGCCGTCACCATCTTGGCCGGAAGTCTCTCTCTTATGACACCCTTTGCTTATTCTATTCCATAAACCTTTAGTATGTGCTATTTTTGATAGCACATAAAATAATCTCTGAACAATTTCCAATACCTACCATTTATTGTGACAATTATTTCCCCCATAGTATCTATGAGAATTAACTGGGAAGCATGGGTCCAAGGAGTAGGCTATCACTGTGATATTTTTTATTACTCTAACTATCCTTTTCTATAACTTTTATAGCTGCTATTTTTGTTGTCTTTAAAAATATTTATTTACTTTGTTTATTTGAGAGAGAAAAATATATAGAGGCAGATAGAGATAGAAAGAGATAGAGCTAGAGAATTGGTGTAGGACCTTCAGCTACTGCAAACAATATCCAGATGCATTCACCACATTGTGCATCTGATTGACATGGGTACTGAGGAATCACACCTGGGCCTTTAGGCTCTTTACGCAAGTTCTTGAACTTGTAAGCCATCTCTCCTGCCCTGTTTTTTGCTTTATGAATATTGTTGCAGTCAGGTTCACATTGCTGGTAGAAATCACCCAACCAAGAGCAGCTTGTGGGAAAAAGAGGTTTATTTTGGCTTACAGGCTTGAGGGGAAGCTCCATACTGGCAGGGGAAAACAATGGCATGAGCAGAGGGTGGACATCACCCTCTGGCCAACATCAGATGGTCAATAGCAACAGAAGAGTGTGCCAAATACTGGAATGGGGAAACTGGCTATAACACCCATAAACCCACCCCCAACAATTCACTCCCTCCAGGAGGTGTTAATTCCTAAATCTCCATTAGCTGGGAACACTTACATTTATGGGGACACCTGAATCAAACCACCACAAATATATACTATTCATTGATTTCTGTGAAAATGCTGCATACAACTAAAGTGTGTGATGTGGGATTCTTTTATGAGCTCTATGTACACCAGTGAAGCTGGCTGACTAAATTGAGTAGATCTTTACCTTTGTGTGGGTAAATATGGTGCAGTTTGGGGTAGAAAATCCTTTCAATATTTTAGTTAGGAGAGCTTTTTTTCCCCAAGTCTCAGGTATTCAGGATATCTTTTGAGTCTGTTGCAGTGCTTTGTGTTATTTGGAAGTTCCTCTGAGCTGTTTAGTTCTGTTTATTTGTCTGGCACTTGAGGACGGGGCCAGAACTTGCAGACTGCATGTGTTCTTTGTGCTTACGTGGCAATGGAGAAGACCAATGGGTTTCTGTTCAAAACATTTGTAGCTTCTGGTTTTCTTCTTACTTCCACACCCTCTCTGAGTCAGAATCTTTCCGATGGTCCATCAGGACAGTCACCGCCTCACTGAACGGAACTCTGTGCAGACCGCGAGCCAGCCTCACTGCCCGGTTGCTCCACCAGTTCACACTCCTCCATCCTCTGGCAGCAATGGAATACGGTTTCCCATTGCTGAATTTTGTCCTCCTCCTTCCTTATTCTATGAGTTTCCCAATAAACAACAGCACCTTCCCTGAGTGAGTTCTAAACAGTTTGATAGCTAAAGCAAACTACAAATATTAGTAAATGTTATTTCTTCCTGCTGGAAACCTGATTGGGACATTACTTCAGGCCCAACATCCAAGTGTGTTTGCTAATTCCAGAGATGTCTGCGTAGGAAACTACTTAAGCAAGTTGTACAGTAAGGGTCACTGTAGCACAGAAGTGTTTTCCTGCCCAAAACTTCCTGGCAGTTTTCAACTCTCGGCCGTTTTATTTGTGGTGCTGCTGTGGATCAAGCCCAGAGCCTTGTGCATGTTCGACCAGCACTC
Organism: Jaculus jaculus; assembly: GCF_020740685.1. Taxonomy (NCBI): domain Eukaryota; kingdom Metazoa; phylum Chordata; class Mammalia; order Rodentia; family Dipodidae; genus Jaculus; species Jaculus jaculus. Next base: position 91,311,777 of record NC_059114.1, read on the forward strand.
TCTGGGCAGCCACATCCCAGCCCCAAGTCTGTTTTCTTCTCACCCAGTTTTCAGTGATCACTCAGAGGCATAACTGGTCTTCACAAAGCAGAAGCTATGGAATTTGTCCAGGTAGTCTTTCTTCTATTTTTCTGGGATCTTGGGAGAGGTACATTGAACTTGGTGCAGGCAGTTCATATGTTACTCCAAAACTAACAGAAATGGTTCAGAAGAGGAAACTATTTAAATCAAAATCTAGGTCACTTTGTTCCATGACTTTAAAATCATATTCCAAGTTAGTTTCTTACCCCAAATGTTGTCATGTTGTCTAACATAGCATATTAGGATTGTGCATTAATACTAAGCAGCATCACAAAGGTGGATACAGACGTTCCAATAATGAAATGCTGACACTGTAGAGATGTTCGGAATGCTAATATAAACCAACCAAATATCAAATTCCAAGGAAAAATTAAAAATCAAAGTTTAAATCCCCTTTCATGTTGAAGTCCAAAGACATTAAAGTTCAAAGGAATTAAAGAAAAAAAATCAATATGTCTTGACATTGTATGTTCAAGTTCAAAGTCTTGAGCTTACTAAATGTAGAAACCATCCTCTCCAACTTCCTTTATTATTCTGTAGTCTCAGCCACCAAGGTTCTCTTGCCTTCGTGGGGTTGAGTTATTCAACAGCAGGTTATAAATGCATTGGCTGTCTAAGCCAAGCAGGTTTACTCACACGATCCCTAGAATTCGGTGTCCACAGTAAGCCGTGGGGTGGTGAATGCTGGAACCCAGCCTGCTTTTCACTTTATATGTATTTCAGAACATATCAACCCATGGAATGGCTCTGCCCACATTTACGGTGGTCTTCCCACCTTGTACCTTAACCTAGAAGCCTCTTTACACACTTCCCTAAAAATTTGTGTCCTGGGTGATTTTAATTCTTGGCCAGTTGGCAATGAATGTCTACTATCATAAGGATACATTAAAGGAAATCCCAGGAACCTCTGGCCACAAACAAGCCTTCCCTGGGTTATGTATTCTTTCTTAATGGCCAAAATCATGGTGCCTGCTTTTCGGAGCCAAATGGAGAGTGGAAACAAAAGAGCCAAGCAAGGAGGAGTCTTGGCATTTCAGTTGAATCATTTAGCAAGGCATGAACTGTATTGAGAACTCAAATGGAATTTCATGGTGAATTCATAAAACTTCTGTTGGGATTTTTAATCTAAAAGCTGGAGACCTGCCTTCATAGAGCTCATGCTGTGTTAGACAAAACAGACAATAAATCAAGAAATCTGGCAAGTTCTCTGAAGGAAAATCAATTAGGCTGCTTTTCTGAGATTGCATGGAGAGTAGTTATTACGTAAATGAAGCTCTGCTTGAAGAAATAAGGAATTGCTATAATGGTGTGTCAGAGAGGATGAGACTTGCTCTCCTCCACAAATGGAGAAACGAGGATTCACTGCAGTGGTGTGTAAGAAGATGGGGCTTTATTTCTGCCAGATGTGGTGTGCTCTACGAGGTAGTACAACTCTATCTCAGAGCCTTCAGAAGCCATGTTTCTTCCAGCTATAATCACCCCACCCTACAGAATACCTCTCTTACTAATGACCAAAATTATGCCCCAGTGAGCAAAGCATTCTGTTGTAATTCAGTTACAAAAGAGTGAAAAATTTTAAGATTAGGCTGTTGTCACTTATATCTAAATAAGTCAATCTTACATCTCTTCTTTATTAACTGTGCTTTAGGGCATATGTTCACAAAAACAAAACTTATTTGAAATATAACATTATGAAACCTGATTCCATGTGTGCTAATAAAATTAATTGATTAAAAATTTATCAATGGTACTATAATTAAGGATAGGCTTACAATGATCATGGTCCTCAGCTTTCACACAAAGCCATGGAATTTAATAAAAATACCCTGCATGTCCATCAGAGCATGTTTTGTTATCCTCATGCACCTCACAGGTTGTTTTGGTGACATTGGTAAAATGTTGGCTCAAGATTGGCTCTCTCAATGATTCCAAGTGCGGAAGACACAGGAACCTGCCACTCAGAGCATATGCTGGCGTCTCAGGGAGGGCCACTTGAAGAATGGAGTATTAGGGGCGAGGGCTTCTTGTGCATGTGCCAAGATTGAAACGTACCAGGCATCTGTGCGTGTTAGGCTTGACAATGCATCACTGATTTGTGGCTCCACTTTGCAACTCAGGGGTTATACGTTAATTAGAAACACTTTTCCATAATTATATTTGAGGTTTGCTCTATTTGCTCTACAATTATCACAAAAATTACATTAACTAGCATTAACAAACACAGCATAGAAATGCCCACTGGATCCAGATGAGGGACAGAATTATACAGTGTTGACATCTCTTGCCCCCTGGTTTCCTTCCCAGCACAGGTTTTCACTAGGTCCTCCCAAAAACATATCCAGAACAAGCTTGTGTCCTGACTGCCTGCGCCAGGGAGGAGGAACCCAGCCTGACACAGGCTCCGTCTCTGTGGGATGCTGCTCCCTCCCTGAGATGCTCTGACAGCGGCCACCTGCTCACTGGTGCTGTGTTTGCCAGCACAGGAGCGGGCGATGGCGGTCAGCCCTCCCCAGGGGGTCCCCCAGGAAGGCGCTCTGGGAAATGACTGCTTAGCACAGAAACCAGCGGAGTAGAGAAATTATGACTAACTGGGCCAAAGCTAAGTGGGAGGTAAAGAAAAGCTGTAGGTGTGAGCTCTGCCCCCAAGGCATGGCCAGTTAAGTGTGGGACAGGAGTGGATAACTGCTTGGGGAGCTCCACACCAAGAGAAGCCCGGGGGAGCTTAGGAGCGGGAAGGTCACCGAGGAGCTGGCAGAAGGTGTGTGTCTATCTGCATATGCGTCATGGGTAGATGAATTCTCCACCAGCTCCAGCGCATGCCCCGCCCCCCCCCCACCAGGTGTGCAGGTGGGGAGCAGGGGCGGGAGGCAGGCAGAGCAGAAGCGACTGTCAGCTCTAATTCAGTAATCTCTGTGCCAGCCTCAGATATGGAAACCGTTGGCCCGTGGAAGTGGCTGGTATTATGGTTCTGAGTCTAAGACCCGGAGCCCTGTGTACACTAGAGAACGCTCTGGAATTTGTCTGGTGTGCGCAGCCTCCAGGTCCTCGCCTCTGCCCAGGGAACTTTCACCATCTGTCCCTTCTTCCTCCCAGCGCATCATTTTACTTTTGCTTCCCTTCTTTCTGCCTTGGCCACTCTCAGATGGACCCGTTCATCGTCCCGTCATCAGTGGCTGCTGCCAGCTTGATTTGGGCTACCTGCTTCTGTCAGGAAAGCATTTGGGAGCTGGTGCAGCTGGGATCACTCACGCACAGCCTCCCCCCCCTCGGGGTGGGGTCTTCACCCACGATGAGATCCTCAGGTGGGCTCTGCTGCTTGACAAAGGAGCTTCCAAGAGGACTCAGGCCTGAGGCCCGCCGCTGCCACGTGGCAGTTACCAGGGCTTCACGCTGGGGGCCAGGACCCGGGGCTTAGGAGCTGGGCTCTCGCTACAAGCAGGGCTGTTCTGGAGCCTAGTTCTGGGTATGAGAAACGGGGCGCCAGCTGCTAGGAGTGCTTCTGACGCCTCTGGGACCATTTGAACTGTCACACATCCGTGTCAGGAAGGCCGAGGCACACACAAGCTTGCTAGGCTGCTTGAGATGAGAGGGGGTGTCAGAAGCAGACGGGTGCTGGGTGCTGTCTCCTATTCACATGACACCCACAGGACTGTCAGCTGTCAAGCTGTATGGAGGACATGTTGATGTCAGGGCCAAACTGAGTGGACTCTTGTCCAGCTGTCAAGCCACACCTACCTCCTCACGGGTTCTGCAAAGTAGGAAGAAAAGAAAGATGTTTTTCTTATATTATTTTTATTTATTTATTTATCAGAGGGAGATAGAGAAAGAGGGAGAGCGAGAGAGAATGGGCACACCAGGACCTCTAGCCACTACAAACGAACTCCAGAAGCATGTGCCACCCTGTGCATTTGGCTTACATGGGACTAGAGAATCAAATCAGGATCCTAGGCTTCACAGGCATGCATCTTAACTGCTTAACTCTCCAAACCCAAGAAAAAAGTCTTTATTGGACCTGATGTGTGAACACCATGGGAAATAACACAGGGGATACACTCACCAAAGGAGCCAAAGAGCCTCCTCCCATATAGCCCGAGAAGGGATGTTTGGACAAATTACAGTCATTTGTTTGGCCAATCACAGCTATTCATTTGGGATCCATTATAGTCATTTTCTTTTCTGTTTTAGACAAGTCCTCATCTTGGTGCTACTGATGGGACTTTCTCATCAAGGGGAGCTGCTCCCCCTCTGGCCAAGGTGGAAACAGCTCCCTGCTGCAATTACGCAATCAGGGACAAGTTGTTAAGCAAGTCCTTACCTGGAGCTCTACCTGCAGAAGCCAGGGCACTCGGCTAAGGGTGTCTCTGTAGTCGGCTCGAGGCCTCCGTGGAGTGTTCGGAATGGAGGAGCGGGCACGCGAGTTCTTTGGATGATGCAAGACTCGCTGTCCATTTGCTTGTAGGCAGCCTCAGCAGCAAATGAGCCGCACAGCTGCTCCCGTGGTGGCTCCCTCCCTAGTATGCTTGCTTATTTATGGGAAGATGAGCAACAGCACAAATGCTGACAATGTAAGCTCCCAGAACTTACCTTTGACAATAGCACCAGTATCACCAGATCTCACGTCTCAGCAGTGTTTGGTACCTGTCCAACGACTGGGATGAAGCATGTCTCCCCCCGCCCCCGCCAGGTCTAAGGTCCAATCCGAAGATCAGAAAGTTTGCATGAGGAAAGCAGTACTGGGAAAGGACTTAGAGATGGACATGGATCTGGATGTCAAGATAATAATTGTGAGAAGTGAAATGTCAGTCATAAAAGTTGTGGGTGTAAAACCCCCTTAGGCTTCGTCCTTTGACAAGAATGAATTTAAGCTGAATCATCCTTTAACTTTCTTTGGTGTGCATGTGTATTGCACACACACGCACACATGCACACATGCATGCCTCCCCAGTCAGTCAGAACCTTCTGCCTGTCTTCTGCTACCTCATTCCTGGCAACAAGGCCCCACGCTGCGTGCCTCCCTCAAGTGCATCTTCTGTCCCCATCACCTTGGCTTTAAATGTGATTCTGTTCATGTCCTTTCATGTGGACAGAATGATGAGGAAGGTCTTGCAGACAACCTTATACATCTTGGCACATGTCACACCAATATTGCTAAGGTACCCCTTGACTCAGCAGTGCTCTCTTTCATGAGAAAAAGTACACACAGGATTACCTCATAACTGTGAGCATTAGTAAAGGAAAATAAATTAATTTAAAAAGATAACCTACTATATAAATGACATTTGGCCAGCTGTAAAGTTTAGAAATCTTCTCAAGTAATTAAAAAATCATGTGACTAAACTAGCCAGGGTGGTGCATGCCTTTAATTCCAGCACTTGGGAGGCTGAGGTAGGAGGATCCTTGTGAGTTGGAGGCCAGCATGAAGCTGCAGACTGAGTTTCAGATCAACCTGGGTGAGAGTCAAGCACAAAACCCAAGAAATCAAAACATATGCAGCTTTGCAGTATAAATGTACTCAGAGCTTCAAATAATAGCATCATATAATTAACACAGTTAGTATGTAAAATGATACACATGAGCAAAAAAAAACCATTGGCTCTACATTTTACCTTTGAAGTGATTTGGGTTTTTTAAAGTAACTTTTAACTCACGAGTTCAATTTTATTTTTAAGCGACATAGCTTCTTTGTTCACCAACACAGCTTCCAGGGCTCCTCTGCACAGTCATTTAATTTAAAGCAAACATAGGAGTAAACTTTAATATGCATTTCCAGATTCACTAAACAGTTGACCATGTTTTTCACTGACAAGGATCCCTAGTAAAGCAGTCTATGTTCATCCTTCACAATTTATGTCAAGAGCTATTTTTTAATTAAAACAAATGATCCTGAATCTTTTTATGCCTTATTCAGAATTCTTTCCCTGTGAAGTTGATGAGAGGCAATCATGTGTTTGAACATCTAAGACTGAGAAACAAAGATCCCAAAGCATTTGGAAAATATTGTTTTCTTACTTTATTATCTTTTTTGTTTTGTTTTGTTTTGGGTGGGCTTTTTGACTTTTTAAACAAACTTTTTATTAATAAAAAGAGGGTGAGGATGTGTGCATTAGATTCAGCAAGTTTTATTTTTCTTTTCTTTATGTCATCTAATTGTGCTTCTTAAGTGATTTTATGATCCTGATAAGGTGGATGTCTAGTTTTGTGTTGATTCCAGGTATGCTCAGGGTAACGAAAGCAGGGCTGGAAAATGAGAAGGAAAGAATACACACAAAATATGAATCTATTTGCTTCTTGGTACAAGACCCCAGCTTCGGGGTAGCTGTCTCAGCTGGCTGTTCAGCCTGGACTCTTTCTGCCCATGACCTCTTGATGTGGGCTGTTTTCTGAGATGCCTGATGGCGATCTCTGCTGGCCACACCCAGCCCCCGTGCCAGACACGAGTGGGCAGAGAGGTGTTCGCGGGCTTTGCCTTCTGCATGGTCTACAGGAGACCCGAGGCTGCTGGGCATTAACAGGAAGTGGAGATTTATGTGTAGCACATTTTGTGCTTTTGAGATAAGCACGGATCGTTTAAGCTTTTCAAGCAATTAATCAATTTAATAACTTTTTGTGAAACTGTCCTTGCTATTAACTTAGTTATTAGGATGTGTAAACACAGATGTGAAATTTTATTGTCATGGAAAACCCTCACGTTGGACATGGAAAGCTATTTATAACCCGAATCTAATGGAACTGTGGCTGAAAAGAAAAGATCATGCTATTCCCAGACGGGAAGCACCCCGTGAGCAATCACCCGGTCTGACAAAACCGCGCAGCCAGTGGCTAGCAGGGGCAGTGCTGCAGAGGTCGCCAGCGCGCCTCCAGGTGGGAGAAGCCCTTTACCTGAAAGAAGTTTCCTCACTGGCACTTCCATCAGGATCGCAGTGCCGTGCAGCACGACCAGAGGAAGCAGTGTTGCCATGGAAATAGGCCAGACAGTGCGCGTTCCTCTGTACGAAGCAACAGGTCACCAGAAGTCTGTGTGGCAAATGACGTTTATTAGCGTTCCAGCCCATAGCAGTGCTCTCCCCCTTACCTGTCCTTAGTTACATTTGTGATGTGTTTCATAAAGAGACAACCAACATTACTGGATCCTGGGAGGAGACCAGCAACAGGAAATGAGCGCAGTCACCTGTGGCAGAGGACTTGAGGATATCGGCGGGGTAGGGTGCAACCAAGCCCCTAGACGTGGACGCGGCTTAGAGTGGGGAAGTTAAAGCGAGTACACGTCTCTGCCCACCCCTCTCTTCCAGATCAATATGTCACTGGCTTCATACAGTTATCACATGCCAGGCGTCAGTGCAGGGGTCAAACAGTCATACATGCATGATTGTGCAATATAGGTATGCTCACTCAAGCGTGCATGTGCACACACACACACACACTCATCACCTAGGATGCTGCTGAGTTTGTCACCCTTCGGTGCCCCTCCACAGGCGAAGTTCTGTATTGGAAGCTCTGCTGTCCCAAGCTTGATTCATGCATCTGTCTTGTACACCAGGCCGGCCACAGAGCGGTAGCTCTCCCCTCCTGTGGTCACTGCCCCTCCCCTCGGGACATGTGAGTCCTGCTCTGCTGGTTGCCACAGTCTCATTTGCTGCTCACCGGGCGGAGTGCTCCACCGTGTCTGGTCCAAGCCCCAGAAGGCTGCAGCTGCACATTAGTTTGTGACCCAGAAAGAAAGGTTTGCTGCCCGTTGCATTTGGTTTGGACAAGAATCTGTGAGGAGCGCCTCCTAAGCCCCAGGCATTGTTTTCATGTTCACCTGTTACCCTGAGATGGAGACTTGGGTTCCTGCTTGCTGGTCTGGGGCAGTTTTCGTCCATCCTCCCCATGACTGTGTCTTACCCTAGCCTAGTCACTGTTTCTGTTCAGTTCAGTTCTCTCCTGGTAGCTGTCCTGACCCACCAGCGGGGCCACACCAGGCCACAAAGAGGCTCAGATCCCCACAACTGAATGCTTGCTGAGAACCTCCTGGGTCTATAGGGTTCAGGTTTAGTACTCCTTACCTGAAATGCCTGGAACCAGAAGTGCTTTTGGTTATAATGTTTGTTTGTTTTTTTCCCCTCATAATTTAATTTGTATTAAGCATATACATGATGAGTTGCCTTTGAGTTGAGACCCAAATTAAATATGGATTTAATTTGCTTTCATACTAATCTTAGACATATTACGTGAAGATTATGCTACATGATACTTATATCAATTTTGTACTTGAAACGGAGTTTGTAGGGCTAACCCCACCTACCTTCTCATGGACAGGAGCGGTTCCTCCTTCCTTCTCTTAATCTGATAAAGTCTCTCTAAACATTACCCTCTGGTCTGCAGACTTCATGTCTTTTAACTCATAAAACAAGAATCCAGACACACTCCAAAATTCTTGTTTCATATCTGTGCATAGGTGTATATTTGGTGCATTGACAAGGAAACCCAAAATTCCGACTGTAGTTTGGTCTGTTTGGAGGGGAGCTCAGAGGTGAGTGTTCTCCTGCTTCCTGCCCTCCTCACGGCAGCGAGTGTGGTGTGTTCCGTTCCTCTTTCCTTCCTGCACACCAAGTCCTTCCACTTGGGAATCTGGCAAAGCTTGTACAACAAAGATGATGGGACTGCCGGGCGTGGTAGCGCATGCCTTTCATCCCAGCACTTGGGAGGTAGAGGTAGGAGGATCGCCGTGAGTTTGAGGCCACCCTGAGACTACAGAGTGAATTCCAGGTCAGCCTGAGCTAGAGTGAGACCCTACCTCTAAAAACCAAAAGTAAATAAATAAAATAAAAATAATGGGACTGAGAGGGTCTTTATGTACTTAGAGCCATGTCACATATGTCAGGTATGTAATTTTTAAGATACATTTATTTTATTTAGTTGCAAGCAGAGAGAGAGGGAGAATGGGAACACCAGGGCCTCCAGCCACTGCAAATGAGCTCCAGATGCAGGTGCCATCTCGTGCATTTGGCTTAGTGTATGTACTAGGGAACTGAACCTGAGTCGTTAGGCTCTTGTGAAGATGTAACATTAATAGAGCAGCCTCTCCTTTCTGGCATCACAGTGCTAGAATTCTACAATATGTGAAACAAAGTACTCACATTGTAGTGTGTACAATTTAAGGATGAGTTCTTAACCAATCAGTAGTATATATGTTTTTCTTTTAAAGTCTCAAATATTAACTCCAAATCTTACTTCATTTTTTTTTATGTTTTAGATTCACAGACTGCATTCATTGCTGATTGAAAAATTAGTTGTTATAGATTCAACCTCACTTCAGTGAATGTCAATGCTTAATTAATTTTCTCAATTTGGTTCCAAGTTGAAAGCATTACTATGGCTTCTTTCTGTGTCGAAATAAAAAGGCAGTAAAATGTTAATGTTATCTGTCCCAAACTGAAAGTTCTTCCTTATTTACACAGAATCACTTTAGAATATAAATATATTCTCTAAGCAAATTAGAAACATGTTTAGATGCTAGATACTACCTAGGGTTACCTATTCTGGGAGCAATTTAAGCCTTTGATGGCTTGTGTAAATTAGATCTCTTCTCAGGCCTCATACTTTCTTACTTTTAAGAATAGTGGTCAGAATAATATGGTTCTTAGCACCACATTTACTATAAAAATACCTACCCTTTTGTGAAAAGAATTTAAATTGGAAATATTATAGATGTCATTGTTATATATAGTTAAATATGCATACTTAAAGGGCAGTCTATGTTTTAAGTGGTAGCCTTGTTTTAGTAAACATAGTAAACTGGTAAGACTTAATGTTCACATGATGTATCTATGAGAAGAATACAGCTGCCTGGAACTGAGAGCAGTTTATCAAGCTATGAAAGATTGCTTTATTCCTATGCATACCACTCTGTGGCTAACAGCTGTAGTATATATGAGTTGTCTTTGAAGTGAAGTAATTTTAAATAAGAATATTCCAGTTGGGGCTGGAGAGATGGCTCAGCAGTTAAGGTACTTGTCTGTGAAGCCTAAGGACCCAGTTTAAATCCCCTAGTCCTGACATAAGCCAGATGCACATGGAGGCACATGTGTCTGGAGTTCCATTGCAGTGTCTAGAGGCCCTGGAACACCCATTCTCTCTCTCTCTCTCTCTCTCTCTTGCTCTCTTTCTATCTCTCTCAAATAAGTAAATAAAGGTAAAATGTTAAAAAAAAGAATATCCCAGTTATGATATATCAAAGTTCTGTAGTTCCCAGAACATCAGTAAGATAGTTTTCTAGCATCTTCTTTCATTTTCATTTGTTTTTGTGAGGCAAGCCCAACAAACTGGCCTTTTAAAAAATATTGCTTATATAAGTTAGTGGGCCGGCGAGAGAGGAGGGAGGGAAAGAAGGGACGCACCAGGGCCTCCAGCCACATGTGCCTTGTGTTTTATTTTTTAATGTTCATTCAATTATTTATGAGAGGGAGGGAGAGAATGACTACCAAGACCCCTTGCCAGTGACAGCAAACTCCAAACCCATGCACTGCTTTGTGCATCTTGCTTTGCATAGGTACTGGGGCATCAAGCCCTGGCCTCCAAAGCTTTGTAGACAAGTGCTTTACCCGTTGAGCAATCTCTACATCCTAGCATCTACTTTTAAATATAAGATCAAGAACTGATTGTTTGTCGTCCTTTTATAATAAATAGATAACAATTTTCGTGTTTTTTCCAGCTTGAGATGATCTACTTCTTGGCTTAATTCATTATAACACCAAAAGTTCATGAACTGTAATTTGGAAATTTAATGCGCACTTTTCAAGAGAATAACTTCATGAGGGTGATGTGGGCTTCTGCCATCTCAGCTACTTCAGGCCTTTCCAAATATGCTTGCCTTCGTTTCGTTAGTACCGTCTTCCCTGTGAGACACTGCTATTTACGCTCCTCCCACCAAGGCTAATAGAACAGATGGTTATTTAGGAAGAACTGCAGAGGCATTTAATTCTTCCTCTATCACGAAGATTAATCTACAAGCTCCTTAAGGGCAAGGTACTTCCCCATCACCGTTGAAGACTCTACTCCAGTTTCCCTTTTTAAGCTTCTCTTAAAAGCTTGGTTTCAGACTAGTTTTCACCTACTAACCACCACTGTGTTCTTCTGACTCACTGCGGCCGGCCCAGTTCATTTGCAGGCTTGTCCGTGCTCTCCGGGGCTCACCCGTCGTCAGGAGCCTCTGCTTGCTGTGTGAGTTGAGGCAACACTGTGCAAGCTCTCCTACAGAGCGCTCCGCGGCAGCGTTGTAGGCACTGCGGGGGCCGTGAGGTCCCATTTCCACCCCAAACAGAATAAACCCCCCAAGCCTGGGGAGACTCTCTGTCTTCCTTTTCATTGTCTTCCTGTTTGTTTTCTTCTTTGTACAACTGATTCTTTACTTTCACCATCAACAGCTCCGCAACCACCACCAGGCCACTGGTCACCAGGGATCATCCAGTTATGTGTTTCCATTTGTCTCTTATAAACTAATTAACATAGTTTTAAACGAAGGGCTGCTTGTGTTCCCATCATGAGATTGAGTATATTTTTTCATCTGATTGTGTGGCTTTTGTCATCACAAGCCATAACTCACCTGGATAAGTAATTGTCTCTGTTGTACAATTATTGCCATGAGGAATAGCTCAGCATCATGGATTATACCGGTTATTTCTGCAAGATACTGCTCAGAATTTAAATGAATAACATAAACAGTTCTATCTGATGTTAATTCTATGCAGTGTAATGAGAGATGTTATAGATCTAATTAGCTCTGGCTAAGACCAGAAAATACTTTTCAAAATTCTAATTTCCCTTGAATATTTTTAAATGTCCACAGGGTGCTAGGCAAAAACTCCTCTTGAAGTTTTGTGGTGTTTATATTTTGCACATACATTTCTGTTTTCTCTGTGACAAATGAGCTCAGTCATCTCAAGTACTGCCTTTCACCTTTGAATGCACTAAAAATTGTATTTTCTCAATTTTCATTAACATTTTCCATGATTATAAAAAGTATCCCATGGAAATACTCCCCCACTTTCCCCGTTGAAATTCCATTCTCCATCATATCCCCTCTCCATCTCAATCAGTCTCTCTTTTATTTTGATGTCATGATATTTTCCTCCTCTTATGATGGTCTTGTGTAGGTAGTGTCAGGCACTATGATGTCATAGGTATCCAGGCCATTTTATGTCTGGAGGGAGCACGTTGTAAGGAGTCCCACCCTTCCTTTGGCTCTTACATTCTTTCTGCCACCTCTTCCGCATTAGACCCTGAGCCTTGGAAGATGTGATCGAGATGTTACTCAGTACAGTCACTTCTTTCCAGCACTATGATACCTTCTGAGTCATCCCAAAGTCTCTGCCATCTGAAAAGAGAAGATACTCTACCCAAAGTGAGAGTAGTGTTAATATAAGGGTATAAATATTAAGAGAAGTGCTTACTGGGCAGTTTGATAAGCATAGTATATACATTTTTCCAGACATCAGCAGATGTTACACCCCTAGGGCTCATGACTACCTATGTTTTAAGTTTTCAGTTTCAGGGATGTGTTTCCCTCCATGGAGGAGGCCTCCAGTCCAATTGGAGGGCAGGTGGTTTCCACCATGACAGACGTGCCACTATTGCACCCATTGGCTTATTTGGCCTGGCTGGCCAATTATAAGGCTTGCAGTGTCCACGGTTGAGTATCTTCACTGATGGCATCTCTTTCTCCCATTGAACTACATGCAGAATGGCTTCTTCCAGCTTTCTGTCAGCTGGTCTACATGGAGGAGGTTATCAACTCAGTTCCAGCAGTATTTCTCAGTGGCCTTGCAGCCCAAGTATGTGGAGTCTTCAGCAATAGGGTCTTACTATCGATTCCTGGTGGGAAACCAAGGGCCTCGGCAATGGCCTATAATGTTTTGGGGGCATCAGGGACCTCCCTGGCCAAAACTCACTGGAGGTATCCCATCCCTGGCACTGAAAATTTTCTAACAATGATCTATGGCTCCTGAGTGTTCCATTGTCCGAAACCAGAGGATTCCATATGATTTATTTGCATCCTCTTAGATTTTGATTAGCCCTCCCTCCACCTTTCCTTTACTCAATCTCTTCTCCTGTCCTCATTTTGGTCCTTTGCTCCCCCATTAATCTATTCTTCTACTTACATGTTTACAAGACCAACCTATTAAGTACCCTCCTCCATTGACTATTTTATTTTTTTAAAGAAGAATGGGAATTCCAAACCTAGTCATGGTTAGACATTGTGTATAATGTGGTACACAGGAAGGAAAACACCAAATACCTTGGGTTTTATGATTGAACTCATGTTTTCTGCCTAGAGACCTAGAGGTGAGTACTCTAGAACTCCCTTGTGCGTACCGCACACTATGTCTACATTCCATTCTCTTCTAGATTCCTAGAGGTGAGTGCATCAGAACTCCCTTTTGCATACTGCCCAGTATGTCTACATTCCATTCTCTTCTTGAAGACAGCTTGAACTTAGTCTTTGCTTAAGCCTGAAGTACACTGGGAATTGTTGTGGCTAGCTAAGAGGCTAAATATTCATACATCTTTTAAGGTGTTCATACATTTCATCTCTTTATGTCATTTATAGTCATGAGCTTGTATGTAGACCTCATTAGATCATCCCTGAGATAAATTATATTTTAATATTAGTGTCCTTACTAGCATTAGGAGCTTACATAAGAAGTTGTATAAAAACATATCAGCAAATGTGTTTCTATACATGCTCTAATGCCATTTTCTCTTAAATATGTGGATGAAGGGGGAAATAAGATGAGTACTTAGTAGGGCAGTGACAAGAATCCCTGCTGCAGGAGAGGAGCATGAATGCTGCAGGGGAGGACACTGATGGCATGATGGATTGGAACAAATAGTCTGCCTTGAGATAAGTAGAGGTGATGGGGCCAGTGGTATTTTAAGCCAGAAATGATGACTCAGAGTCATGACAATAGGGTTTGATTAGGTTCATCTCAGATCATGAGTTTCTATCATTGCGAGTTAGGACAAGGAAACATTTCTTCACAGGGTATAAAAGTAAGAAGAGGCAAATAGAAGTAATTGGCTGGATCACACTTTCACTGCATAAAAAACCCATCCTATTTCCAGCCCTGCCAATGCTACCTTCCTCAACCTGCAAACACTAGCTAAGGGGTGCCCTCACAAAAGCTCATAGCCTAAAGCTTTCCACACAGACTCTGTGACAGAGGAGAGTTTGTGATGGAGATGGTACCTATTACAACCCACTGCCAGCAGTGTACCTACAAGCACAGTGTTTACATGTTGCCAGAGCAACATGGTATCTGTAATTATGTATGTGTGTTCTCACCAGGACGCAAACTAGAAGAATCACGGCAGCGAGAAATAGCAAAAATGTGTGTCCCCCAGATTATTTTAAACGTAAGATTAATGGTAGAAGACAGATGAATTAAATGACACTGACAAAACTAAAATGTAGGTAACAGTAGACTAAACGTCCCATCAGAATGAAAATGATGAGAAGGAAACAGTATGACTAGGAGCATCGAAACTAGTTCGGGCCTTTCCCTTCTCTTTGGAGCTCCACAGTTCCAGTGTCACACGTTTATTCCCAGTACAGTACCAGTTGGGAAATAAAATACCAGAAGATAGGAACCGGCATTGGAAAAACTCCCTTACCAGTGGCTAACATACTCAGAACAAGAAGTTTAATTAAAGGGAATGCCAGTGGTGATCAGGTGCCAAAACAAAACAATTGTTTGGCCAATAGTGTGAGAGAAAGCAGCCGGATTCACATTTTAGTGTGGAAATGTCACGAAAACAGCCATTTTGGTTACCGCTTGACAATATATAACAACGTGTAAAATATGCATGGTCTCCACCCAGTTATCATTACGCTTTAGGAGTCTAAACTCAGTACTTATTAGGAGCAATCTTCAAAGTAGGTGAATTACACATGAATATATTAAAAGACTTTCAGGGCTGAGGAGATAGCTCAGTGCTTAAAGGAACTTGTTTGCAATAGGCTGCTGGCTGGGGTTCAGTTCCCTAGTACCCACAACAAACTATCACCTGTGTCTGAGGTTCATTTGCAGCAGCAAGAGGCCTTGGCATGTTCATCCTCTCTCTCTCTCATACATACACACACAAAATCAAATACATTTTTTAAAAGCTCATAAATAAAATGAAGCACTATTATACTTAGAAAGAGACAGTGGTGTCAGAAAACAGGCAATAGAAACAGCATCAATGCCATGAACACCTCACGGGATTAAAAAGGTCCACCCAACAGATGACAATGAGGCATAGAAAGTTAACATACAGCTACCTGTTTGTTGATACCATAACTCACCAGTGATGGACTGAGTACAAAAGCAAGTTAGCAAGCAGCACATGTCCTGTGATTCTCTGTAAAAACTGATGTGAGCATATGTCAGGCAGAAAGAGATGCACAGGAGGACAGCGCACTCCAGCTGAACATTCCTGCCTATATTTCTTGTTCACTTTATTACATTTCTATTATTTAATAGACTGAGGGTTTCGTATCAAACTTAGAATCAGAGAAAAATTACACCTGTTATCATAGAAAGCTTTAAAATATATACCAAGATATGGACTTTTAGTGAACTTTATTTAAGATTAATTATAATGTAAAATGGAATTTATTTTATATTCTATGTTTCTAAATAGGGAAATCACTAATACCAAAAAAATAGAAGCAATGTAAAATTTTGTTTGAAATAGTCAAAGCATAGGACTTTAAATTTTTTAGCACAATGGCTCAGGGAGTGCTGTCTTTGAATGTCGGGGAGCAGTGTGGCTTTTGTACTCCCCTAAGGGTTAGTCAACAGGTGAATGCATTACCTGTGCTCAGCGTATTCAACAATCTCTCTAAGTCATTTTATCCATCTTGTGATTTACCTGGAGGAGTGATGCTGAATGCCACACAGCATTTAAATAAGCAAGATTGTCACTTTTTCTAAATTGTTTTCTGAAAATCCTATTACACTTCACATTCCACTCATAATAGACTTTGTCATTATGCATCCTGTACCATGCTCCAGTTATGTTGCTACAGCTTACATTTGGGAAATGCCCAAAATAGGTGATTTTATCCCCTGCGCTCATTTGTTCTGCCTGCGATCACTGAATGCCTGACATGATGATCCACCTTCTAACTTGCTTCCCTCTGTCGTTGATCCACCCACTGATGGTCCTACAACAGAGACTTTGAGATGAAAACTGCAGCTCAGTGTGTGTGTGTGTGTGTGTGTGTGTGTGTGTGCATGCGCACATGCGCGTGCGTGTGTGTGTTAAAAGAAGACTTATACTTTAATATCAAATTTCCTTGATATTGAGATAAATTCTGAGTAACAGAGGAAGAATCAGTGAGCCCTAAGCCCTGCACCATTTCAGTGTTAACAATACATGAAACCAGACCCCTTCATACCACTCTCTTCCAGAACCACACTGCCTTCACCAGCAGGGCTTTAAATGGCAGAATGTTCAAGACCAGCCCCAGGCTGCAGACTCTTCATCTGTGACTTCATCCAGTCCTGTGGCTCTGAGTGTCACCTAAATGTTCAGGCTCCACACGTCTACCTTTAGCTCTGGGCTTCAGACTTGCTTAGCAGCTGCTTCTTGCTATCACTAATTGGTTTCTCAGTTTAACACATCAAGCTTTCTGCCAAGCCTTGTGCTTCTGTCTTCCTATCCTCCTCTCTTAGTTCCCTTTCTCCCTTCATCAGCCCCACCACCAGTCAGACACATGAGATCCAAATTCTTTCTGGAATTCCACTTCTTCTCTACCAACCCAAGCATTTCTCCCATGGGATCATGAGGTAGTCTCCTTCCAAGTGTGTGTATGGTGTGCATGTATTTATGTAGGTACAAGTGTGTGTGTAGGTGTGCACCTGTGTGCACAAGATGTGGAAACCAGAGGTCAATGTTGGAGAATTTCTTCAATTACTGTCCACATTATTTTTTCAGAAGGGTCTGTCAATGAACATGGTATTCACCAATTCAGCTAGGCTCGCCAGCCAGCAAGCCCTGATGATTCTCTGGTCTTTGCATTCCCAGTGTTTGGATTACACATGCACACAACCACATCTGGCTTTTACATGGGTGCTGGAGATCCTAATGCAGCACACAGGTGAACCACTGTTTTTATGTAAGACTGTGATTGCCAAAATGCTAGGTATCTTTTTGGTTGCTGAGGGATGTGCGTTTTAGCTCAACATTTTAGTTGGCACTGTATCTTCAATTAAGCCCATACACATTTAAACTATTGTTTGTTGTCCATTCCTACCTATAAAACTGTGTTGTTCCTTTCTTTAAAACTGAATGTCTTTCTTCTTCCCTGGATCATTCTGCTCATCTTTCAAGGATTAGCTCAGGGTCCACTCCTTACAATAGAACCTTCCGAAACCGTCTCCCTTATTGATCGTTTCTGACCTGTATATTCATGGCATGTCATCTCTGACAGTTCATGAATTTTATTATATACAATCCTATAGACTCAGTTTCACTTCCCACTTACATTTTTAAAAATCTCTGCAGGTAGTCTATATTTCAGTATCCTCAAAATGAATAGCAATATCATGTTTTGTAGATATTCACAAATTATCTGCTGAAAAATTAAACCATAAGAAATAACACAGAAAATGCAAGTGTCCCCAGATTTCTGATTTGAGTCGTTAGTTGGCTTACAGAACCTGAAAGGAAGAAAGTTTGTAATGAGAAATGTTCCCATTTGGACTTATGAAATGAAATGTATAAATGTACATTTCTGGGTGACCAGCAGATGCTGCAATTATCTTAATGTTCTTAAGTAATTTCATCCTATATTTTCTTCAAAATAATACCCAAAAGTGTCTCTATGTTCAGCATCGTCTGGAGTGTGGAAGCCTGCATTTATATCTTAGCTATTTCTCTAATTTGTAACCTGTCCTTGGGAAACTTGTAAACTCTTCAGTCTCTTGTTACAAATCTAAAAAATGAAGCATCAGGGCTGGAGAGATGGCTTAGAGGTTAAGCGCTCGCCTGTGAAGCCTATGGACCTCGGTTCGAGGCTCAGTTCCCCAGGTCCCATGTTAGCCAGATGCACAAGGGGGCGCACGCATCTGGAGTTCGTTTGCAGTGGCTGGAAGCCCTGGCGCACCCATTCTCTCTCTCTCCTTCTATCTGTCTTTCTCTCTGTGTCTGTTGCTCTCAAATAAATAAATAAATAAATACTAAAAAAAAAAAAAAAATGAAGCATCAAGCTGTACCTCTTGCCTAGGGTTGTGGTCAGTGTTAAGCAGTCTTTCAGGTGTTATTATAATGGCTAAAAAAAATGAGGGTCATGATCACCTTTGGTACTGATGTGATGGAGCACCAAGTATCAGATAATTTTGATTTTACCAAAAACCAGTGCATAGAGTATGGAGTTAGTTTGTAAATTATTTCTCATTAAATCTTTCTCTTGTTCAGTTATTCCCTATCAAGATTACAACTGCTGGGATGGAGCAATGGCTTAGTGGTTAAGGCATTTGCCTGCGAAGCCAAAGGACTCAGGTTCAATTCCCCAGGACCCAGATGCACAAGGGGCACATGCATCTGGAGTTCTCTTGCAGTGGCTATAGGCCCTGGCATGGCCATTCTCTTTCTCTCTGCTTCCTCTCTCTCTCTCTCTCTCTCTCTCTCTCTCTCTCTCTCTCTCTCTCTCTCTCTTTCTCTCTCTCTCATTGCAAACAAATAAAACTTTGAAAAAAGATTATTAATGTTGTTGATTTGCTTCATTTTAATAGAGTTAAGCAGAATTAAATGAAAGAGAAATTATTTGTAAAACTAGTTTCACAGCTGAATACTCTTCATTTTGTGAACTCAAGTGACTTCTTAAAGTTTCTCAAGGTATATGACCTGAGGCTAAAGAGAAACTGGAAAAAGATGAAATGCAGAACATTCTCTTGTGTCCATGCAATCTGCTTCAAAGGGCAGCAAACCACGTCTTCCTCCTCCAACTTCAAACAGCAAATGTATGTGCTTGGCATTTGTCCGATTGTCCATCATGGCAACATTCTTATCGCACCTTCGTTCTCACCTGCAAGTAGAAATTCTTTGGACAGAAGGTTCAACTTTTTTGTGTGTCAGTGTACTCATCTATCAATGACAATTGGTTGACATGACATCTTTGCAAGGTGATTAGCAAAAAACTTCAAAATGTGAGATTTGGGGTGACTTTTAAAAAAATATGATTGTTACTATAACTTTATTTTGGACACCTGAGCCATCCTCTGTGATAATTTATACAATAGCATTAACAGAGTCCAACATCTGTTTTCGTACATTCATTTATTCATCCACTCTGTGAATAACTATTGACAACCTACTAAAAGCTATTTATTAATCCCAACTGTGTGAGTTCTGAGGTTACAACTTGTCTTTGGTTTCCATCTGTCATTCTTTATTCTACCACCATGATTTTATTATTGCTGCCTTTCCCTAAGAGTCATAGCAACATAGACATTCTTGAAAATGGCCTCTATATAGAAGACTTTTCCCTAACAGTGTGCTTTAAAAACAATATTTATTTGAAAGAGTCAGAGGGACAGAGAAAGACAGAGAGAGTGAGTATGGGCACACCAGAACTTACTGCCATTGCAGATAAATTCCAGATGAGTGTGCCACTTTCTTTCCTTCTTTACTTTTGGCTCTACATAGCTACTGGGGAATCAAACCTGGGTTGGCAAGCTTTTCAAGAAAGAACTGTCTTCCTTCTGAATGTAGTATTTCACTTTTCATTACCATAAAAGCTTATCATCTAAATCCAGGTAAATTTGTAAAGAAAAGCAACTAAGCTAGCTCACAATTTTGAATGCTAAAAGTTTAAAATCTGGTGGATACATTTGTCTAGCCTTGCTTTTAAGGCTTTAGGATGGATTATATAATGGTTTACTGCATGCAGGGGCAAGAGTTCGCCTAACCTGTCAAGAAGCCAGGGAGACCAGGGTCCCATGATCCCTTCCCTAGTCATGCCGTCAATGACTTGAGGACTTCCCACTTGACTCTGCCTCTTAC
Source organism: Jaculus jaculus (assembly GCF_020740685.1). Taxonomy (NCBI): domain Eukaryota; kingdom Metazoa; phylum Chordata; class Mammalia; order Rodentia; family Dipodidae; genus Jaculus; species Jaculus jaculus. Next base: position 91,331,889 of record NC_059114.1, read on the forward strand.
AGGCCCCCCACCATCCTGAGGGTGAGCTTCCAGTGCATAGACCTTTGGCAGACAAACTATATCTGAACCATAGTACAGGATACTTAGCTAACAAACTCAGCTCAAGATATTACATTAACACCAATAGGACAAATATGCCAGGTGTGCTAAATGTGGTATAACCAAAAATCTCCCAAAGTTCTTGCCATTCCAGTTTTGTACAAGACTATATAATTTCATAATTTTTCTCACTCTAGGCATTACCCTGCATTAAATTAAGACCTCTGCTTTATGCTTGAAGGATCCCCCTGTGCACTCAGGAATGCAGCAGGCTCCATGTGAGCCAGAGTTAACAGTCCACACCTCAGCCATTTTTATGTTCTGCCACAGTTCCAAATAACAGGTAAAAACAATCAACACAGCCAAATGTGTTCGAGTTACATCCATGAGGCTTATGGTCTCAGTCCTGAAAGACACAGTGTGTCCAAGACTGTGTTGGTGTAGGGTACTCGTAGTGATCTCGGCTGGAGGACTATAAGATGGATATTGCACTGGGAGAGGCAGGGTTGCCCCTGGTGGCAGTCAGGGAGAGTCTGGATGACACACTTATGCTCTTAGAAACCCACTGGGAACTGTGGCCTACATTCCCTAAGTATGGGCTCCCCTAAGCAGATTAGTTTTGTATTTGTTCAATGTTGGTGTGGAAAAGTATTTCTGCTCAGATTATCATGACTACACCTACCTTCTATGCTAACTTTTAAGTCATCTGTTCATGAGGGTGTTTCTTTTTGTTTTTTTTTTAATTTATTTATTTGAGAGCGACAGACACAGAGAGAAAGACAGATAGAGGGAGAGAGAGAATGGGTGAGCCAGGGCTTCCAGCCTCTGCAAACGAACTCCAGATGCCCCCTTGTGCATCTGGCTAACGTGGGACCTGGGGAACCGAGCCTCGAACCAGGGTCCTTAGGCTTCACAGGCAAGTGCTTAACCGCTAAGCCATCTCTCCAGCCCAGGGTGTTTCTTTTTTAATATTACTCTCACATGCTCTCTCTCTATCAATCATGGAGCTTATGAAAGAGGCAAATGAGTTATTTTGTTTAATTTTTGTATTTTGGTGTCATAAAACTAACCAGATATATAACCAAAGTATAATGACTCACTTTTGCCAGCTCATATGTGAATATGAAAACTATCCGATAAGTGATATGCTTTCTCACTGTTGTCACTTTTACGAAAGGGTCCCATGGTTGCTTTCAAGAAATTACAAAGCTCCATGTGGGTGCTTTGGTGACATTTTTTTTAGACTTCTGACTGAATCAAGGTCATTAAAGAAGACCATAGGCTAAGCAAACCTAATTATATATTCCTAAGCATTGACCTCTTGGGGATTAAGAAATATGAAATCCTGTGTTTAATTTATAAAATTCTGTGATCAATGATGAACCTATGACCTTCACAGATGAATACTACTAAGCATGGTCACCATGTTTTTAATTCCCAAGGAAAGAGCTTTAGACCTCTTATCTAACTGATTCGTCTGTCCTCAAGAGAAGACAAGAATCATTTTGAATTGAATGCAATCTGTCCTGCTACTCCTTTATTATAAAGAAATTAATGTAAGATTTTAAATGAAGCTAGCCTATGTATTGGCCAACTAGAATAGGAGAGAGAGACCATGGACATACTTCAATTTTAAACCTTTCATTAGAAAAAAAAAAGTTGTATTCTTGCCTATAAAATTACTTCATGTTAAAATAAGCTAATTTTGGCTCTAAAAACAACCCTGAAGATAGTTGTCTAAAGCACTAATCAAAAATTCAGTTGCATATGGGTTTCTTGTCTATATTAGTCTTACAAGAGCTTGGTCTAAACTTTTAATGTCTGCTGTTGGTGCAGAAATTTGAATATTAGAGTGTTGCTCGGATTGGTTTTGCCTTTGGAGTGTATAAAGCCTTAACTTCAATGGCTGTATCTCTCCATAAAGTCGCCTTAGAACCTCGGCAATTAAGATGTCTCATGGGAGTCAGGAATATTTAGTCAGCTTCGAGGAGAATGTGCCAGCTGTGTACCAGCAAAGGTCGGCATTCCTCTCAAAAGTAGAGAACAACACCCTCCAGGGCTGGAGCTGAGTGGATGAAGCCCTCACTGCACCAGCGCATGTTCCTTAGCTTGGATCCCCAGCATCCACAGAGATCCGGAAGCCTAAGTGCATCCATAGTAAGACTGTGCCTCGGTGAGAAGGGAGGTGTACCCAGGAGAACCACCAGGAAAGCTCACAGGGCAGCTAGCCTGGTGAGCCCAGCCATGAAAGATCAAGGGAGAAATGCTGCTTTAAAGTGAAGTGGAAGGCAAGGGCCCACTGCTTGGAGAGAGGGGTGGTCTAGCCACGGGTGAGTTGCCCATTCTCCAAAAATAACCTCTCACCTGTGATGAAGCACACAATCTTAAGTCAGTGGGTCAGAAAACTTATGTAAACACACACACACAAACAAGATATGTGTTAGAGTCAGCTCCACGTTGCTGGGATGAGCTTCCAAACCAGACATGGTTTACAGTGGGAAGGGTTTATTTCAGATTACAGATGCAAGGAGAAGGTCCGTCAGTGGTTGAAGAAGCTGGGTCCCATTCATAAATCCAAGCAGAGAGGCACCGTGAAGCAGCCAGCACCACAGGCAAGAACAAGGCCTGCAGCAAACAGCAGGGAGCCGGGCAGACGCCCACCAGAGCTCAGACTCCTCTTGGCTTCGCTTGCGCTGGAGATCAGACCTGCCCCAGTGACACCTCCGCGCTGGGCCCCAGCGACATGTCCTCCCGTCAGGCAGCTGGAAACAGCTCTAACCAAACACCTGAGTCTATTGGGGAATATACATTCAAATTAATACAATATGATAGTAAGATGGGAGTTAAATAGGAAAAAAGTTTTAGTGGAAGGTAAGAGAGGGTCATGGAGGGCAATTGGGATGAAGAAAGATTAAAATGCATCGTAGGGCTGGAGAGATGACCCAGCAGTTAAGGTACTAGATTGCAAAAGCCTAAAAGTCTGGGTTTGATTCCTTAGTACCTACATAAAGCCTGATAATGTACAAATCGGACATGCATCTGGAGTTCATTTGCACTGGCTAGATACCCTGTTGTACCCATTCTCTCTCTCTTCTTTCTCAATCTATCTATATCTCTCTCTCCTTGCAAATAAATAAAATATTTTATTTATTTTTATTTTTTTATTTTTGGGTCTTCAAGGTAGGGTCTCACTCTAGCCCAGGCTGACCTGGAATTCACTATGGAGTCTCAGGGTGGCCTCGAACAATGGCAATCCTCCTACCTCTGCCTCCTGAGTGCTGGTATTAAAGGTGTGCGCCACCACACCCAGATCAAATAAAATATTTTAAATGCATTGTATGCATGTATTAAAATGTGAAAAAATTAAAATTTTAAATCTTGAAAAAGAAAAGTTCACTTATCCATACTTCAGTTAAAGTCTCTCTCTCTCTCTCTCTGTGTATGTATGTGTGTGTATATATATATGTGTGTGTGTGTGTGTGTGTGTGTGTGTGTGTGTACTTGAAATGAGAAAAAAATAATTCTGCTTAGATTTCAGTGTGGATCAATGTATATGTGATAATTTGCAAACAATCCTGCATTTGGATCATAAGTATTTGGCAAGGGTAGGTTGAGAGTTCAGTCAGCGATGACAACTCACTTCTGCTTCCTCTCCATCTCCCATACTGACCACCCCTAAGCCCTTTCATCTCATCTGCCTCTCCAGTGAGTCTTCGAGCTCAGGAAAGATTCTGAAGACAGTTCTGCTTCACAGCCACACCCTGAGGGCTTTGCTTCTCAGACTCTTGTTGAGGACATGTAAATGTGTATACTAAGTACTCGGCACACACTCCTCCTAATACAAGATACACCATGGGGTCAGGGGACCTTGTACCCCTCTGATCACCGCCTCTACACCTCACTATGACTTTAGTATGAAACAATTGTTTTACCTCCATGTATCTTTTGTTTTCTCTTTCCCCAGCTATACAGAGTATCATTCTCAAAATTAATAAATGCTCAATTTTCTTAAACTAAATCTTCACAAATGTATGCATTAAGTTAGTTGTTCATTAAATGATATTTAAAAGTAATTAAGGGCTGGAGAGATGGCTTAATAGTTAAGCACTTGCCTGTGAAGCCTAAGGACCCTGGTTCAAGGGTCAATTCCCCAGGACCCACGTTAGTCAGGTGTAAAAGAGGCCACATGCATCTGGAATTTGTTTGAAGTGGCTGGAGTCCCTGGTGCACCCATTCGCTCTCTCTTTCTCTCTCTCCCTCCTTCTCTCTCTGTTGCTCTCAAATAAAAAATAAAAATAAACAAAATTTTAAAAAAATAATTAAGTGCAATCTTCCTTTGGACTTTGGTTTGAGACTCACCTCATTCTGCTCTAAGTATTACAACAGGAGAAAGAATGACAGAAAATAAATTGAGGATAGTAATAAAGTTTAGCATAGCCCTGAGGCAGCGTTTGATCTTACCGTAATGTAGGACTCACCGTTATTAAAGTGTGTTTTCTGTTCATCTTTTTTTATACAGAGATAGTTATCTTCAGGATAAAGAAACTACAATTACCCCCTATTAAAACAAAATAAAGGATCAAATGAAAGTAATTAAGACTTTATTAAAGAATTTTTAATAAACCAATTACTCCTCATGAATATGCATATTCTCAAGAAAAAGATCCATCCTATGCCTGAAATAAAAATAAACTGCCACTGAAATATATTTAGTATACATCATTAGTTATTTAAATGTCTTTTCAACTAAAGCTACCATCAGAATTATCTTTGGAATAGGAATATTCTTATACTGATAAAGAGAAGCTATTGGATGCATATAATTAAAAGAAAGATGCTTTAAAGCAATTTTATTACAAATTATTATCTGAGACAAATTAGCATATCATCATCAGTTAAATTAAAATTTTCCAGTGACTGTCAACCGAAGTACTACAACGTATTTATGTTACCTTAAAGTAAGAATGAAGTAATGCTGAATACTTTGTGAAATCACCTTATCCCACAATTTTTAAATGAGTTGGAATATTGGTGGTACCTTGACTAATTTAGAATTATTGGAAAGTTAATATAATGAAAATATCCAAGTGAAGGACGATAGACAGGCCTCCCAATGCTGTAGTGATTAGTGGATTTCAGTGACGATATAAATTCTCTGTGAGCTCCAGTAGAATGTCTGTAGATGCAAGGTCTATAAGCCCATTTAAATAGCAATTTTATACTGTCACCTGACGTAATTTTTTAAAATTACACCTTCATCTGCTGTTTCAGTCTCTGAAGTCGTTGCATCATTTTGCTAGCGCTGTAGCACCGTAAAGGGCGTGATGCGTGTCCCGCAAAGGCCATGTCCTGTCGCCATTAGCCCCTGCCCATAGGCAGTCCCTACCCAGAGAGCAACTCAGGGGTGTCAGAGGATGCGCTGTGTGCTTCAGACGCTAAGAGCTGGGTTCTGGTGCTGTGCACACGGAGGCAGCACCCGCCTTCACCTCACCAGACCTGTCCTGGGAGGAGCGGTGATTAGTGACGGGAAATCAACAAGTAACGAAAAGTCCTAGTTGGAGATGCAGTCTCAGCTGAAAGTTAAGAGCGCTCACAGCAGGTGTCCAGGGAGGTGATTGGAAACGACCCAAGACAAGGCTCCCTGCACTTAGTTCAATTAATGTGACCAGTGAATGGCTGCCAGTATTACCCCGATGAGGCCCGGGGAAGAGTGTTTCAGAGTTTCTGCATATTCAAGGGCTGTGCGGTCAAACTAGCTACGTGTCCCAGAAAGAAATAAGGGCACTGTGGCTAGGGCATGGTGACTGGAGTTAACTACCATGCGTGCCAGGGGCGGGGAGGTGTTGTCTCCAGAGCATTTGCTTCAGACCAAACAGAAGCTGGCATACAACAGCTCTGAACAAGGGAGTTGGATTCAAAGAGATTTGAGAGCTTTAGGGGAAAGCTGCCATAAGGGTATTATAAGGAAATGTGTATTATACTAACTCATGGCTCCCGAAAGTATCCATGTCCAGAGCATAGAGAGAGCGCCATGGGTAATGTGTTTGCAGGGCTGACTGACATCATGTTTGTGATCTTCGGAGCCCAGGTGAAAGTGCCCAGACTGATGACGCGTGTTTGCGTCCTTAATGCCGAGGAAGCAGAAACAAAGCCTAGGCGCTTGCTGGTCAGCCAGCCGAGCCTACTTGGCAAGCTCTGGGCCACTGGGAAACCCTGTCTCACAAAAAGTGGTGTGGCACTTGCACGCATACACATGCATGCACATGTACACACATAAACACACACATGTGCACAAAGATATCTGTGCCCTAATTCCTGGGGCCTCGGAATGTTACCTCAGGTTATATAATTGTATCAGAGATCTGTGCAGATTCGATTCAATCACCACTCACTATAATCCCACAAGTCCTTATGAATCGGCCTGAGAGGTGATGTGAGCATGGAAGCAGAGGTCAGGGTGACATGAGACCTCAAACCTAGGGACACGGGGCACCTGCACGAGTCTAGCAAGACAGGGAGCTGGCCCTCCCTCGCTCCTTAGGGTGCGGCCCAGTGAAGCCTTGTGAGACTGCAGAGCTAACCGTCAACACAAGCCTGTGCTGGGTCAGCCTCAGGTGCTAATTCCTTAAGGGCAGGAAGCTAGGGCAAGGTTTCCCCATGTTTGGGCCTTTTGAAATGATATAAACATGGGGAATGATATGTAAAAAAAAAACTATATATTTGGGGGCTGCAGAGATTTCTCCATGGTTCACGGTGATTGCAAGAAAAGCCTGTGGCCTGGGTTCAGTTCACCAGTATCCAGGTAAAGCCAGGTGTGCACAGTGGCACATATGTCTGGAGTTTATTTGCAGTGGCAGGAGGCCCTGAAATGCCCACACTCACTTTCTCACTTTGTGTATCTCTCTGATTGCATCTCTCTCTCTCTCTCTCTCTGTCTCTCATATAAATAAAAATATCAAAAACCATAAGTAGTTGTCATTTAAATTAAAATTCATTTTAAATTTGGTTATTAACTTGTGCTGGATCCTTCTTTCTTCATCTTTTGTGCTCTCATGGAGGAATGCAGGAAAAGACTGGAGGGTGTGGTAGGAAGGAGAGAGGAACAGCGCATGAATATGGGAAAGGGCTGCAGAAATTCAAAGTGGGAGTAAGTTCCCTGGACAAGGGGAAAAGCAAAGGGAGAGAAGAGGGAGGAGGAGATGGGAGGGAATGCAGATTACTGCTGTGTAAGAATTAAACAGTGAGAAATAACAAATGTCAACCTCATCAATATCTAAGCGTCAGGAATCCAGGAACGGAAAAGTTGGATAGTTCTGGAAATCTTTTGTGAGGCTGACGTCACGCAGGGGCTCGGGCAGAGCTGAAAGCGGCTTCTCCATCACACATTCACGAAAGCCTCTGCTGTCAGCACGGCGGCCTATCCGTTGAGCTGCGCGGGCACCCACAGATTACCATAGACTCCCCAACAAGCCGGCAGCTCCAGGGGATGGACTGTGGAGGATACCACGGCGCTTTCCTGACCTCGCATGAACTCACTCTCAAACCGCCACATGGTCTCCGGATCAGCAGTCACTAAACCCGGCCTTCAGTCACGGGGAGCTGGGGCAGGCTTCCCTGTTTAAGGAGCTGGCAAGGAATGTGTGAATGTAGCCCAAACCACCACAGAAGCAAGGGAAGAGAGAAGGAGTGACAATTTTGAGCAAAGTCCACTCTCCATTTGTTTCAAAGGGATGCCTGCTTCTGTTCAGTTTTCTATACTCATCTCTTTTCCTAAAGTGGGGTGTGTGTGTGTGTGTGTGTGTGTGTGTGTGTGTGTGTGTGTGTGTGTAGCAGGACAGAGGTGGAGCACTCAGCTGTTGACCAGTTTTGTTTTGTTTTTAAATATTTTATGTATCTATCTATCTATCTATCTATTTATCTATCTATCTATCTATTTGAGAGAGAGACAGACAGAGAGAATGGGCACGCCAGGGCCTCCAGCCACTGCAAACGCACTCCAGATGCATGCACCCCTTGTGCATCTGACTAATATGGGTCCTGGGGAATTGAACCTGGGTCCTTTGGCTTTGCAGACAAATGCGTTAAGCACTAAGCCATCTCTCCAGCCCCTGTTGCCCAGTTACCAACCTTGTCTCAAATGTTTGCCGAAACTCCTGGTTCAAGTTTGTCTGTGTGTTGAAATAATCTATTCAAACTTTGAGACCATCCCTCAAATGACTGGCTGAATCCCCACAAAAGAATTACACCATATTGCATCCACCCTGCCAACTCTTCATCTGAAGTGATAGCTCTCCCTGCTGGAGACCCTCATGTTCTAGGAAATTCAGGAAACTTTTATGATGTACAAGAAGGTAGAAGACTCAGACATGAAGGTCGAGGCTGGGATGAGTTCACAGATGGAGCCAGTGTGGAAAGGTGGATGAATAATGAACTTAGAAATCTCTCTCCATGAACAAGTCTCTCACTTAGGGTGCAGCAATTAATAAATTAACGAGAAAGGCTAGGGAGACAGAAGAGCCCAGTGTTGGCACAAAAGACACAGCTGTCGCACAAAGGGGATAAGAGATAGTTTACTCTGGAGCCACATAGGAGTGAACATGGCTCAGGACCACAGATTTAGGTTACACTAAACTCCATGTTCCAGAGTGCTAACAATTTAATAAAGGTTTTGTAGTTACAGAAAAGAAGAAAGTCATAAATCAAGGCACTTTTCAATTACATTGGCTGACCATCAGGTAGGCAGGTTATAGTAAAGAGGGGACATCTTCACATAGGCCTCAGATGCTGTCTGATGGCGTTCTCAGCCCCTGGCTTGGTGGAAGCTGCCGTGTGTCCTTGTCTTTCATAAAGGAATACACCTGATCAACTGATGGTCACCAGCATGTTAGTTCAGACACAGAGGTGGGCAATAAAAGGCTATTAAGGGGCTAAAGGCAGTCCAAGGTAATCTGGTGCTGACTTGCAGCATTCCATCTCTCTGTGATCACAGGAGCGTCATCAGTCCATTGAGCCTTGGAAGTGGGTGCAGCAGACAGAGCTGTTTTCTGGGAACTTTAGTTCACAATTCCCCTCTCCTGGCCAAGCATCACATTTTGTGCATGCAGAGGCCAAATACAATATTTATTATGTCCCACGTAGCTACAGGGCTCATTCCTAGTATCTAGTAGAGATGAGGCTGAGTGTCAGGAAAGATGGAAAACTATCTTCAGGAGAGAGGAGTTGCTGTTAAGGCCATTAAGGAAGAAACACTTGGATCATGTCAAATCTATTAGCTATCATGATCCAGGCATACTTATTTTTTTTGGTCTGTCTTCTGTGTCTGAAATAACATGTCCATCTGACATTTAATGGGAAATGTTATATTTAAAGTTAAATATGATCGATTATAAGTCTGATCTAACAAACTTAAGGCAGCAGATGGGGGAAGTAGACATTTTTAACTAACTAGACATTATACATTTAAAATTAGATTGACCATATGTTCCCCCTGTGTTTATAGTTATTTGCATTTTATGAAATACTTAATTTGGTTTGACGTTTCTCATGCTTCAAATAATTTATTAATCTTTTAATTGTAAGTTTTCTTTTGGTCAGCTTCTTTTTAATGTCTATGAACCTTTGTGAAGTGGATAGCTCCAATTTCAGGAGAAATTAGTTTTAAACACAGAAATTATTACAATTCTTATTTATAGATAATAGCTTGATGTGTACTGTTCTATTAGTATTATAAAAGGTCCTCATGTGGGGAATTAAATGGATGTCAAATAACAGAAGAAATCAGATAATCAGATAGCAATGCAATATCTTATAATTATTTCTGAACCAAATATTTTAGTGACTAGAATAGAAATGAAGTCAGATCTGTTACAGTTGGAATTTGTATGTTTTATGGACATAACTAAATAATTTTTACTATTTTAGAGCCAGAAAAGAAAATGAGACTCTAATAGGAGTCACTGCTGACCTCAATTAACTGTATTATAGGACACCTTAAATATTGACATAAAAAATATCAGCTCAAGTTATAAAACATCATTAATATTGTTATTATTCAAGATTGATGTCTTTTGTATAATTTGGATAGGAAGAGTTAACCCAAATCTCTGGGTAGCTCTAATAGTAAAATGAAATTTAAGTTGCATTAAAGTTGTCAGAAATTGAATAAATCATAGGACTTCTGACAGTCTTTAATTAGTTATTTCCTAACATTTGTAAACATAGTAAATCTAAATGGCTAGATCTCAAGCATATACATGTGTATATATATACATATATATGCATATATATGTATATATATAGAATATGTATAAGGAGAAATGTCTATTTATTTTTGTTCTAAGAACTTGGATTTAAAAACAGTGGCACCCCAGAATGGGATTCTTTTAGATGGTTAAAGTAAAACTTTGTTAATTTAAAGGTAGGAGCTTGTTTTGTATCTAAATTATACTGAATGAAAGAAACTTGAATCCGTTTAAATATAAAATCTTGGCTCAAGCAAGGTCTGGATAAGCAAGCACTCATAACAAAAGGCATTTATGAAAGAACATGGTATTAAGCAAGATCTGGATAAGCAAGCAGTCACAGCAACAGGCATTTATGAAAGAACATGGTATCAAGTAAGGTCTGGATAAGCAAGCAGTCATAACAACAGGCATTTATGTAAGAACATGGTATCAAGCAAGGTCTGGATAAGCAAGCAGTCATAACAACAGGCATTTATGAAAGAACATGGCATCACCCTCATTTGTAGCTGTGCTAAAACCAGCATGAGCTTCGTCTTCATCACTTAAAATATACCAAAGAAAAACTTGAATATCTAAGACATTTTTAAAATGTTTAAATGAAAAGGAATTTACAAAATATAAAAATAGGAGTTAGAGATGGCTGGTTACTTGGAGTCCTTCATTGTGATGCAGTTGAAGGCCAGTGTCACCCAGCACTGAAGTCCATGTGAGTGTTTACATGATTGAGGAGGAAAATACGAGTCTTAGAGCCCATCCTTGATATTCTGTAGCACAGGAGTTTGAAGCACTTGATAGAATCTTCACTCTGTTAGGTTGGGACAGGCTGTCAAGATGGAGTCACCGTGGTGACAGAGACATAAGGAAGTAGGTTATCCACATTCCTCAGGGAACTGCCCAGCCATTATCCCTTCCTTGCCTAACAATGCCCCCATTCCCTGCCCCCAGGTCATGAGGTGAGTCACCAGGTCACTGTTCTGGTGTCACACCCTGGCTATCTTAGATCTCCCCCTAAAGAAACCTTTTTAGAAACTTTTCCCTTCCCCACCTTCCCCCAACTGAAGAGCCCTATAAAGCCCACTATCTGTGGAATCTCAGGTTGACTGTGCCATGCTCTTGAGAGTCAGTCCTGAAAGCTTGTGCTTTTCCCAAATAAAAGCTTCCATCTTTGCCTCAGAGTCGTTTCCGTGAACTTGGTCACTCCCAAACCTTACCCTCTGTAAGCAAAAGTCTTTGATGTCATCTTCATCTCTCCCAGTAGCTCATTGTGGGGAAAAAAAAAAAAAAAAAAAAAAAAAAAACAAAAAACTGTAATTCTGAATTTTCAGTTATTAATTTAAAATTGCTTTAAAACTCTCATTATTAGAGATGACATAATAAAGACTTACTAGTCCATTCGGAATAGCCATCACATCTCTTTGATCTTGGGTAGAACTTGGGAACTTGTGACCACTGTATTCATCAGGAGCAAAACCCTCATGGGTGGCTTGGCTTCAGTCCAACCTTCCACTGTTGTTCATGCTCCATGGTGGAGCACAAAGGTTTGTCACAGTTTCTCTTCTTTTATTTTAGTTTAACTTTTTTATTTATTTGAGAGAAAGAGAAAGAATGAACACACCAGGGCTTTCAGCTGCTACAAGTAAACTCCAGATGCATATGCCACCTTGGCTCATGTGGGTCCTGGGGAATCATACCTGGCTCCTTTGGCTTTGCTAGCAAGCACCCTAACTGCTACGCCATCCCACCAGCCCCAAAGTTCCTCTCCTTGTTCATCATGAGAGCTTCAGAGTAGGTTCTTAGTGGATTTATGCGGGCATTTCACACTTAATAATGGGCTTGATGACACATGCTCATATTGCCTCATTCCTTCTTGCCAGTGATGGTAAATCCAGTACGGAAAACATACTGAAATGTGAAAAAATGGTGACCACCCAACAGTTCTTTCCATGTCCCTTGCAGGAGTCCTTTGGAACCTCTCGTCATGTGATGCCCTCAAGATGCCGATCATCCAGGACGCCCTGGCAGTGCTGACCAACGCGGTGATTATCCCCCACTCGGGCTGGGAAAACTCACCCCTGCAGGACGACCGGAAACTGCAGCTGCACTCATCACAGGTGCTGCGCAACGCCACCGGGTGCCTAAGGTGCGTCCTCCCCGCGGGTCTCCCTGTGGGTGCCTAAGGTGCATCCTCCCCGCGGGTCTCCCTGTGGGTGCCTAAGGTGCGTCCTCCCCCCGCGGTCTCCCTGTGGGTGCCTAAGGTGCGTCCTCCCCCCGCGGTCTCCCTGTGGGTGCCTAAGGTGCGTCCTCCCCCGCGGTCTCCCTGTGGGTGCCTAAGGTGCGTCCTCCCCGCGGGTCTCCCTGTGGGTGCCTAAGGTGCGTCCTCCCCGCGGGTCTCCCTGTGGGTGCCTAAGGTGCGTCCTCCCCGCGGGTCTCCCTGTGGGTGCCTAAGGTGCGTCCTCCCCGCGGGTCTCCCTGTGGGTGCCTAAGGTGCGTCCTCCCCCCGCAGTCTCCCTGTGGGTGCCTAAGGTGCGTCCTCCCCGCGGGTCTCCCTGTGGGTGCCTAAGGTGCGTCCTCCCCGCGGGTCTCCCTGTGGGTGCCTAAGGTGCGTCCTCCCCCCGCGGTCTCCCTGTGGGTGCCTAAGGTGCGTCCTCCCCCCGCGGTCTCCCTGTGGGTGCCTAAGGTGCGTCCTCCCCGCAGGTCTCCCTGTGGGTGCCTAAGGTGCGTCCTCCCCCGCGGTCTCCCTGTGGGTGCCTAAGGTGCGTCCTCCCCCGCGGGTCTCCCTGTGGGTGCCTAAGGTGCGTCCCTCCCCCGAGGGTCTCCCTGTGGGTGCCTAAGGTGCGTCCTCCCCCGCGGTCTCCCTGAGGGTGCCTAAGGTGCGTCCTCCCCCGCGGTCTCCCTGTGGGTGCCTAAGGCTTGGTTATCCTGCTACTTTACTCAGTTCTTGCCTAAAGATCAGATTGTTCTTCAAGGCGGGTGCTGATGTGGCCTATAAGCAGCTTGTCAAAAGTAATTGTAATCTCTTACTTTAGAGGTATAGACATTCCCACAATCCTGGTCTGAAAATAGTGTCTGACTTGGTTAATTAACAGTGTTTAGGTCTGTTCAACAGAAATACATAAACATTTTCATCCTAACCGAACAAGCCACTTTTGTTCATTGCAGAGAATAGTTTATAATGATTTGACATGATATTATGCATGTAAAATAGCCAAGTAGGTCACTAACTTAGGGAGCATCCAAAACATATGTATGTGTGGTTTACATACCATTTACAGCTGCTTTTATTCGGTTTTTTTTTTTTTTTAATTCTTTGTGTGACTGCAAGAATCTATAGACTCTTAGAAATAGCTCCTTAATACTCCATCACACCTGCCAAGGCTCAGGGTCCATTGTGGAAGAGGTGGCGGAAAGAATGTAAGAGCCAAAGGAAGGGTAGGACTCCTTATAACATAACTTGCTCCTCCAGATACAAAATGGCCTGATTATCCATGACCTCACAGTGCCTAACACTACCTACATAAGACCATCATAATAGGAGGAAAAGATGATGATGTCAAAATAAAATACTGATTGAGAAGGGGAGGGCATATGATGGAGAGTGGGGTTTCAAAGGGGAAAGTGGTGGGAATTACCATGGAATATTGTTTACAATCATGGGCGCTGTTAATTATTTAAAAATTAAGAAAAGAAATACCTCCTTAATAAGGCTGACATCATTAAATGTTTTTATTAAATAATAGAAGTTGTAGGTATGTGATAATCCTAATGCATTTTTATAAGAATCCTCACATGGAAATCTATGAGTTTCTTAGGTTAACTTTTATGTCTTGATTAACTATGACTCTTGAGGGAAAAGATAATAAGCAAGGTATAGTTCTGAATTCTAGGATCTGCGCTCCCAGGGAAGTGTTAATTATTATTAAGGTTAGAAAGCTCTACTGGACAAAGGTAATTACAGGACAGTAGCTAAGAGGGGTCCTTAAAGCACCTAATCAAATAACCTACATTTCCAAACTAAACTATCCAGAACTGTTTTGGCCTGATTGTCTCACCGCTTATGGTTCTTCTAAAGCTGATCAGTCTCGGGGTATAGAAGCAGCCCATACTGAAAAGGACCAAATTCACCCTCAGTGGCACTAAAAATCATCACCTTATCGGATCCCCAGCAGTGTTGCCCGCCCCTCGCTGCGGAAGCTTCTGTCCATGCAGTGTGTGAGCAGGCAGCCTCCACGAAAGCCTCCCCATAGTCATAAGCTGCTCCCCAAGCTCCCACGTGAACCTTTGATATGATTCCCCTGGAGAGTCTGATCCAGAGGCCCGATTCCTGGTTCTCCTTCTTCTGACAACTCCTGCTACTTAAGGAAGCATAACTCACCCAGAGCTAAAACTACAGGCACTTCTGACCTTCTGGGCCTGGGTTTCCTGTTTTAGTTATCGGCATGTGTTACAAGCAGTCCAATCCCCGTCTGCCTACTTCAAAGTGTCCTCTATTCATAAAGCCTGTTAAGTTTCCTGACCAAGTGTGGAAGCAGGTGCCTCAGCCTCCCTTGCAGAATGTGGTCAGACATGCCAGATGACATCCTTCTTGAGTGACTTAGTGTCTTCATGATGTTTGCACCCAGGAAGAGGGCAACAGCCATTGTGAGTATGCGCTCAGCGTCTGTGTGGATAAAGTAGGTAAGGAGGCTGGACCATTGCATATCATGGGCCCCTTTGGTAAAGCCCCGACCTGAGGCTCCAGCTTGGGACATGATGCAGAACAAGGTGCGCTCAGACCAGGATGATTCCTCAAACTTCTGTTGTCACAGAGAGGCTCCGACCCTACTACTTCTCCTTCAGGCTAGACGTGACCATACCGTAAGAGGCCAGAAAGATGGAGGAGGCTTAGTATCCAAAGAATTTGTTTCCTTAGCCAAGATGTAACATTTATAAATGTATGATGTGAGTGACAAAGCAAATCCCATCAATATGCAGTGAAACCAACTTCTTTTACATAATTAAATTCCTAGCCTCCTACAGATGAAAACACCAAATCTCTTGTTTGAGTGTTTTTGCACATTATTCCATGTTGATGGGTAGGTTGGACTGGGTAGAGGAAGGAAATTACCCTAGAAAGAGCTGAAATGAACTAACTTACCAAATGAAAGCTCCATGGACATGAACTTTCAAGAAATTCCCATTTTGGCCCATTTACTGTGAAACAGTGTGGGCACTCACCAAACAGCCCGATGTCTGCGTCATGACAGGAGATTCAGGTTTTAGTATATGCATTTAATTGCATTCTTGGTTTTTCCAGAAGCTCCTAGATCGTTACTAAAATTTCATAAGAAGTTACTTCTTATGTTGCTTTTGCTTTTAGACTGAGTGCCAGCTGTGTGCCAGGGAGGGATCCTGGGGACAGAGGTCCATCTTGCAGCTCCAGCCTTCCAGAAACTCATAATCCAGGTGTTGTAGTCAGGTTCACACTGCTGGCAGAAAACACCCAAAAGAACAGCTTCTGGGGTGAAAAGGGTTTATTTTGGTTTACAGACTCAAAGGGAAGCTCTGAGATGGCAGGGGAAAATGATGGCATGAACATAGGGTGGACATCACCTGTTGGCCAACATAAGGTGGACAACAATGACGAGAGAGTGTGCCAAAAACTGGCTAGAGAAAGCTGGCTACAACACCCACAGCTGTCCCTCAACAATACACCACCTCCAGAAGGCATTAATTCCCAAATTGCCATCAGCTGGGGACCTAGCACCAAAAACACCTAAGTTTATGGGGGTCACTGAATCAAACCCCCACACCAGGGAGAAAGAGAGGCACCCATACAATTATCCCTAGGACAACACCCTACTCTGCCATGAGTGCCATGATGAAGCACACGGAAAGCTGGGAAGGAGTCGCCAGCTCGGCCAGGTATGGTGAAATAAGGCTTGGGTTAGTTTCTGACTCCTCGCTGTGACCGAATGCCTGGCAAGGAGTGGACTAAGAGAGGAGAGCTTCAGATCCTGCTGAGTGGGTAAGGTGCCTGTCTGTGAAGCCCAGCGAGCCAGGTTTGATTCTCCAGCACCCACGTGAGCCACATACACAAAATGACACATACATCCGGAGTTCTTTGCACTGGCTAGAGGCCCTGATGAGCCCATTCTGTCTCTCTATCTGTTACTTTCCCTCTCAAATAAATAAAGTAAAAATTTAAAAAAGAAAGGAAAGGTTTATTCAGCTTACAATGTACACAGTCCGTTGTGGTGGGGAAGGCATGGAGGCAGAAGTAAGACGGTTATATTGCATACAAAGTGAGGAAGAGAGGATAATAGGAAGCGGGGCCAGGCTTAAACCTCCAAGAACCACCTCCTCTGGTGAGGCGCTTCTTTCTAAACATGCCACCCCCTTCCCAACCAGCACCACCGCTGGCAGCCAATTGTCGACACCCAGGAGCCTCTCCTGCACTTTCACAGTCCTGTCTCAGGGCCTTGACCACACTAGGCAGTCACTCTGTCACCGTGCCACATTTCCCCCAGGGGATTCTCTTATGCATTAGAAGTACAATAAACCATGATGTAGTGAAAACACGACATTGTGGCTTTTGACTAGGTATTTAGTACCAGGCATGTATTCCCTCTTGTGTAGTAGGCCTCTAATCAAATAGCAGTTGGTTCCTCCCCCCATAACAGACATGCCATTATTGTGCAAGTTGTCGCATTTGGCCTGGCTGGCCAGCCATAAGGCTTTGGAGGGTCCACTGTTTTTAAACACCATTAGTAATGATAAGAGATGAAGGTTAATTTTTTCATACTGACCATAAGGGCAATGAGTTCTTATGGGAGAGGCTGGATAATGCAGTGTACGGGTCTCCCTACAGTGCAGGTGACAAGGACGCAGCTTTATGGTGGATAGAGGGGGCGGAGTGGCAAGATCAACAGCGCCAGTGTAGCATGTTGTTATGACTTGGTCCTGAATGAAACGGAGAGTTCCCTCGTACCATCCCTGTATTGAGCTGACTTCAGGACAGTTGTGGGCAGACCTGTGTTATAGAGAAGGTGAGGGAGATGTGCTCTGTGCACCCCGTGAGAAGATGGAAGGGAGAATAAAGGAGTTTGTTACTCTTGTCAACAGCTATGAAAACACCAGGTGTAAAGGGAGGATGAGCATTCAGAGGTGAGAGATAGAGGGCTTGGGGCAAGAGGAGGCCGAGGGGCGTTTTGGGACCAGGGGAAGAGTAGGAACACATGAGAGTTTAAGTTTGAGAGTGTCCGTTGGGGTGGCAGCGTACTTACTCCTGAATGAGACAGGGTAAGGGCTAAGGAAGGAGGGGGCCAAGAAATCGCTCAGATTCTGGCTAAGGCAAGTGGGAAGAGCTGGAGTGATGGTAGGTGGAGCTCCGAAGTAATCACAGACAGGCAAAGGCAAAAGGCATGAGTTAATGTTAGAGTTTAGTATTGTAAGTCAGCATCAGACAGGGGAGCCTATTAGTCTGATTCATTGTTTATATTGTAATATTTTGTAGTTATATTTTTCTTACTGGGTGATTAAGACCATGTAGGCTGTAGGAATTAACTATATATTTTGGAGGTCAATGATGGCGCTGTAGGAGAGACTTTCAGGGACCTGTAAGGAGTTCTATGACTTTCAGCATTGTCATCTGCTAGGATAAGTCAAGGCTGTGCTGACCAAATGGCCCTCCCTCTTTTGGGAAGCCTGGAGGACTGATTTTCCTCCAATGGGACACTCCTGTTGCAGATACTGACGTGTAAATCATCTCTGGGTCTCTGATCAAGAAGACAGGTAACTTACCAGAGGCTAGAAGTTAGTACTGTCCCATCATCTCCTGTGGCCTTCTGACCCAGGAGCAGGAACCAAGGTATTGGTTGTCCTTTTAACTCTGATGTTTCTAACTAATTTTGGCTGCTGCATATGGTTATTACTCACTCGGAGAGACTGTATATATCTGATTAGCAAAACAGATTAGTTAAAAGGGGTGCAGAACAGCCAGGTGTGGGGGCACACACCTTTAATCCCAGCACTTGGAGGGAGGCAGAGGTAGGAAGGTAGGAAGATTGCCATGAGTTTGAGGCCACCCTGAGACTATATAGTGAATTCTAGGTCAGCCTGGGGTAGAGTGAAACCCTACCTCGAAAAACCAAAAAAAAAAAAAGGTACAGAACATATCTGGTTAGCAAAAACCGATCTGGTTAAAGAATGGCACAATTGCTTGAAATCACTCTGATTAATATTTAGTTTGGTTGTCAGGTGACACCGTGAGCTATATCTGGGACATAGAAAGCATATTCATTCTCTTTTAAGTATCTGTCAGTTATAAGTATAGGCAGAACATATTAGTTGCCCTGAAAACATTTATCAATAACTTTAAGGCAATTGATTTACTCTAGATATTGTATACCAGGAAAAAGGACAAGACATTATAAAAACATGCCGTCTGTGTTTGAAAACAACTTTGGTTAGTCTGTATACCAGTGCAAATACCAATTACCCCCCCCCAAACAGGAAGCAGAATGGCAATTTAAGATTATTTTTTTAGGGCAGGAAACATGTCTTAAGTATCAATATCTTTATAAGCAATGAACTTAAGATACCAGAAGTGAGACAATTAATTAAGTGAAACCTTTACTGAGACTTGATAGATCAAGAATAAAATAACATGGTCATTGTAGAGTTAAGCAAGTCTGATTTTAACATACATTAAAGACAATATGACAGACACAAAGTAATTTATTAAATAAGTACCTTTTACCATTGAGCAATTTTAAGACTTAACTGAAGAAATATTTATGACTGTTACATGAAGCTTAGACAAACTATAATAGCATTGTTTGTATACAGTGGATTTTCTTAAGACATAGGGAGCCTTTTTCAGTTTTTCTAAGAAAAAAATCACAATAAGTTACATTTTATAAGATTTAAATTATAATCTCAGTGATAATCACCCAGCAAAACCAGCATGAACAAGACAAGAGACATCTTAAAATTACAGAGTTTTAGCCAGGCATGGTGATGTATGGTTGTTGATAGCCAAAGATCATGGGCTTTATATAAACCAAATTACAATATTCTCATATCTGGAAAAGTCTGATATTAACAAAAAGTAGAGTTTACATATTTAAGGCACATAAGGCTACAGAGAGTAAACTATAAACAAAAGATATGCAGAACAGAATTTGAAATCAATAAGAAATCTATATTATGATAGTAGCATTTTTGTCTTAATTATGAAGACATGAAAAATTTTATAATCTTTAAAGTTCATAAGAATTGGGATACCTGTATATAATTTTTATTTTAATGATGATTTAGCACTTTTAAAAGCTAAATAAGATGTCCAACCTATAAGTCAGTTTTTGAAATTAATTTAGCTATATTTAACATACCCAAAGAATAGACGAACTGGATTAAACTGCCATGATCTAATGAAAAAAGGAGATATGTCTCATGGAAAAGAGAGGGAATGGGCATGCCAGGGCCACTTGCCACTGCAAACAAGTCCCAAATGTATATTCTACTACGTGTATCTGGCTTTGCAAATAAGCACCTTTAACTGCTGAGCCAAAAGAAATATTTAATCTCTTCCAAATCAATTTGATTCAATTCAGTATAGAACTATAGTAAATTCCAAACATATACAATCTATAACTATTCTAACCTTAACCGACTCTATAATTCTGTCTGTGGTACTTTGGTAAACTCATTCAGCAATGATGTAACTTAAGTGTCAAGTATTAAGACTGATTGTTGGAGGAATTGAGGAATTGCATGTTAAATCACAACATAACTTTGTTTAGAATTTTCTTTTACTGTTCATGATAATCAAGTGTGTGACAGATAAATGCCATTTTATGTTTGAAATGTGGTCTATTTACCTTATAAAATAGGAAAGAATGAGTAAGTAATTCCTCTGAGCTTTTTTTTTTGAGGCAGGGTTTTTGATATAATAACCTTAGGAGAGAAGTAAATATTAATGATTCAATTTTAACCTTAAGATTTAGTTAAAAGGTTGAGAAATAGAGGAAGCTAGTTAAATTGGTTGGGTACTCTAAATTCAGTCTTTCATAACCATTATTATGACCAGATTAACATCAGTGATTTCAAGTTAAGTTTACAACCTGAATACCATAGCAACCTGCTGCCAGCTAGGGCTGTACTTTGTTAGTCTGATGTAAACCTTAGGCTAGTAGTCATTTTATATCTCAAGAAGCCTGTAATATGATTAAGAACTTTGTCTTTAACCATCTGTTTAAGCTTACTCATATCTTCATCTATGTACTTTTACTTTACAATCTATGGAACCACTCTGTAACAATCTTTTGCATCAAACATCTAACATCCAACATAAACAGTTTCCTCTCCAGTCTGTGTTCTTTAGTCAGTTCATCATAACTACCAACAAAACCTTTTACTGTCCTTACCAGAACCTTTTTATAAGAGAGTAGAACAGACCTGACTTACACTACTTACCCAGAATAAACGCTGACTTTGGAACTTTGTTTCTTATAACTTTTCTGAAACACAGTTTTTTGTTTTTTTTTTTAAATATGAAAGCAGATTTGAACATTATTAGAAATTTTAGAAATTTTCTTACAAACTCAGTATGGAGTATTTCTAAATTTAAACATAAATCTTGAGGCTATTGTCTGTCAGTAGTTCTGTAGAAGTATAGAAAGATAAAATAAATGCAAAAATAGTTACAAATTTCTTATAAGCAGTAGCCATCTGTTCACAGTGACTTGGCATTCATTCATCATCATGCTGGGGCCAGGATCCTGCGACTCCCTGTGTGTGTAGCCCCCTGGCTTTGCAAGGCAGGGAAGCTGAGAAAGAGCCACTTCTTTCGTCCTAAATTCTTATTATCAGGCGGGGCATCAGGAGAGGATGAAGGAGCCGGAGGAGCTTTGAGAGCCTGGTTCTCTATGACATCCAGGGTGAGGACAAGTATGGGGGAGGGGAGAGTGAGCGAAGGCCCTGGTGAGAAGAGCAGGCAGAGCAGAGAGAAGGCCTGCACACACAGTGAAAAATAAGGTGTTATGGGCCATTTGCCTGTATGCTGGCTAAAGGTTTTTAAGCCATTGAGAACTTTGAAATCAGAAGCACCATTCTCAGGCCACTTGGACCCATCGTCCAGCTTATATTGTGGCCAGGCAGAGTTGCAGAGAAAGATAAGATGTTGTCCAAGAGTCATAAAGGCTTTAAGTTCTTAAGGAGACAAGGAAAGAACCAAACAAGGGTGAGAGAAAAGGAACCAGGACTTTAGCTGGGTTTACACAGAACACACTATGACCCCTGGCCAGTCAGGGTGAACGGGGTGCACCTCCCACACAGGCAAAGGCAATACAGGGCGCAACTGTTGGCCTTTTAGCCTGTTAGTGGGTGAGGTGGGCGACTGTGCTCCTGATGGAGAAAGCGACAGCTGTGGAAGATGAGACTTCAGGAGGAAGAGGAGGGAGGGAAAGGAGAGAGTCCCGAAATGGTGCAACCGAACCAAAAGGCTCCCCTTAGGGTGCGGTAGACCAGAAAGCCAGAGACCCGAGGTGTCCAGGGTGTGTCTTTCTCGAGACCTGGGGTTGGGGCCTAGCGGCTGAGGGGTGTACCCTGGCATGCCAGAGGCTTCCATGAGGAGGGATGAACCCCAAGAGCAGACCAAACCTAGCGGGACTCTTACCAAGGAGGAGGGAGGAGGCAGACATGCTCCAAAGCCTGCAGAGGGTCAGATGACAGCTCAATGGTCTGGTCGGAGGTAAGGAGGTCTGGCTGCCCAAGAGGGCACCCAGAAGCCTCCTGTGGGAGTCATGAGCACCAGATGTAACATTCAGGAGTGGCCAAGGCCACGGAGACCACTGGGAGGCAAAGATGAAATCCTTTATTCGGAAAAACATGAGCTACCAGGACTGACTCTCAAGAGCAGAGCACAGTCATCATTGAGATTACACATAGAGCTCTTCAGTTGGGAGAAGGTGAGGAGGGAAAAGAACTTCGTTCTTTACATCAGCCATTTCACACAGCTAAGGTGTGGGACCAGAAGAGTGAGCAGGTGACTTAAGAGCTAAGAGGGCAGGAAATCATGACCTGCGGGGTGTGTGTGGGGGGGACATTGTTAGGCAAGGAAGAGATAATGGCTGGGCAGTTTCTTCAGGAATATGGATAAGTCTCTGTCGCCCTCCTGTTGGGAGCCTGTCCTGACCCAACAGGTGCCCCACTCCAGCACTGATTTTTATTTTCTAATAATGCTCTATAGCTTCTAGACGTACCATTGTCATGGCAATACTTCTGCATCGGCTCCTGAATATTGGATTATACACAAGTACCACCACTCCAGACCTTCGTTTCCTTCTTAACATTGACCTAGTGGCATCCACTTTTCCAATATCCTTTTTTTCCCTATTAAATGGGTTATTTTCTTCCTTACCCACTTCCTAATGTTCTATTCTCCTGTTCTGAGGCCTCGCTGTGGTTTGAATATGGGTTGTCCCTAAAGGTTCGTATGCTAGAAGTTTAGTCCTCAGTGTGGAGATGTAAAGAGATGACAAGGCCCTTAGTGGTGGGTCCGGGTGGGAAGTGGTTGATTCCCAGGGGCATTGTCTACAGAGGGGATAACCGGAGCCTGGAGCAATTCTGGTTAGAACAGATCGTAGCAGAAAGAGAACCTGGATCCCGGGCCCTGAATATTCCACATACTCCGCCACATTCCTTCAGCCCCCAGTGGAGACCAAGCTGGTGGGGCTGTGTGGTTTTAGACACGTCTCCAAATTAGTGTCTTGAATAATTCTCTCTTTTTTTTTATAAGTACTTAAAATCAGATATTGTGATAGAGCAATACAGAAAAACAGACTGAAATATGGTTGGGAAGGAAATACTCAATTAGCACCATCGTAATTCTTCATTTACACAATTAGAACCATGAATGCTTTGTTAAAGATATGAATGTTGACTGGAGCGTTGGCTTAGTGGTTAAAGCACTTACCTGCAAAGCCAAAGGACCAAGGTTCAATTCCCCAGGACCCATGTCAGCCAGATGCACAAGATGGTGCATATGTCCGGAGTTCCTTTTCAGTGGCTGGAGGGTCTGGCACGCCATTCTCTCTCTGTCTTTCTCTCCCTCCATCCCCCTCTCTGTGCCTTTTTCTCTCAAATAAATAAATAAAAATACGATGTTTTAAAAAGATATGATTTTTTAAGAAATGCCACAGTGAGTCATGCCAAACTCCTCTGCTCTTCAGCTGGTAGATAACTTTAATATGGCTTGATATTTTAGGCTTGTTTCTGAAACCACAGCTGAAGGTATACATACATAAAATTAAGTATAAAAGAACAAAAACTATTTTCCTGTGACATTATTCAACAACCCATGATATCAAACAGGATGTAAAAATAGATTTATCAGGGCTGGAGAGATGGCTTAATAGTTAAGCGCTTTCCTGTGAAGCCCAAGGACCCCGGTTCAAGGCTCGATTCCCCAGAACCCACATTAGCCAGATGCACAAGGGGGCACATGTGTCTGGAGTTTGTTTTCAGTGGCTGGAGGGCCTGGTGTGCCCATTTTCTCTCTCTAGCTGCCTCTTTCTCTCTCTGTCTGTCGCTTTCAAATAAATAAATAAAAATAAACCATAAATAAATAAATAAATTTATCAGATAACTCTTAGAAATCATTAACTTTTGATTTTGCTTTTAGCATAATTCATATTTGTTTATGTCATTTCAGGGTAAGAAGACAGAGTTAAAAATTTAAGCCATTACTGTTTTATAAGAGATAACCTTTACAATTTTTTACCAATAAATGCAATTTTATGGATAAAAACTTACTCTTGTAAATGTCCAAAAGCTCAGCAGAAAAGAATTTGAGTAAAATAAGTCTATGCCTTAAGAAACCCAAATATGAACATCCATCTTCATAGCATCTTCTTTTAATGTTTTTGCTTTTTTTTATTAGTTCTGTACTCTGAATACAGTCAAGTTGGTACCATTTGTTTTTGTTCATTTATTTGCATGTGCACTTGAGAGGGGAGGGGAAGAGGGAGGGAAGAAGGGAGGGAGAATGGGCGTACCAGGGCCTCCTGCCACTGCATATGAACTCCAGAAACCTGTGCTACTTTGTGCATCTGGCTTTATGTGGGTACTAAGCAATCAAACCCAGGTCAGCAGGCTTTGTACAAAATACCCTTTAAACTCTGAGCCATCTCTCCAGCCCCCAGCCTCATCCTATCTGTAGGCAGCCTAAATTGCCTCTCTCCGGTTTTCCATGCTTCCCTTGGCAGTGGAGGTC
This sequence comes from Jaculus jaculus, assembly GCF_020740685.1. NCBI lineage: Eukaryota > Metazoa > Chordata > Mammalia > Rodentia > Dipodidae > Jaculus > Jaculus jaculus. The sequence goes on from NC_059114.1 coordinate 91,356,426, forward strand.
ATGTAGTATCCATGACAGCACCCCCCCTTCATCCTGGCTGAGGAGGGGACACAGGAAGAGGAAGTTTTGCAGGGAACCCCTGGCCTCCACCTTCCTAGAGAGGCACAAGAATTTCCTTACCATGTTGACACAGCAAGAAAGAAGTTAAACACAGATGAGATAGAAAATGAAAAGTTAATGCCCTTAATCTTTTTCCATTTAAAATTCATTTTGGGGTAGGAAATGGAATTTTTCTCAGCACATCTATCTACTTGTTCCTGAAATACTTGTCCCTGGTGACAAAGGATAGAAATGGGGGTGGGGGGACCTCTGAAATTTTACTGAAGGAGTAAATTGATAAGAATGATGGTGCCTGCATTGCAGGATGGGACAGCTTGCCTTGGAGCCCTGAGTGATCCAGACATGGTGCAGATCGAGTACATCTCTGTGCTCTGCCTCCCTATTCCTCTCTTCCCACCGTAAACACAGACACCCACACAGAAGCACATTCTCATTCCTCCTCATTTCTTCTTCTTATGACCACATCTTTTGTTCCAATTTTATCACATCTAAGCTTTACTTTTTAATAAAAACCATTTCAAAATATGGTTCAAAATGAATGTTGCAAAATGTTAGAAAGGCTTAGGGCACAAATCTGATGAGATTGTTCTGTTAGTGTTTTTCTTCCTCATTTTATGATTAAGAGCCCCTCTGGGAAAATGGCTTCATGCAGCCCTAGTCAGACTTGGAGACAGATTCATCTTTGCACTGATGATGGTCATGTTACACATTGTGTAATCAAATGTCTTTTCACCTTTGGCCAGTATAATCATCTCCTTCAACTAAAAATGTGTCTTATCAGACCATGACCAGAGGACTGACCTGTGAGGTTAGAACAGCTCTGCTTGCAGACAGGCTCTTGCTGGCTGTGTGGTAGTTTAAATAAACATGCTTTCAAAATTCATGACCATTGCATGTGACCTCACTGGGAAAAAGGGTCTTTAAAGATGTAATTAGTTAAGATCAGATCTTACTTGTAAGAGTGGGCCTATATCCAATGAATGTCATCCCTATAAAGAGACAGGAAACAAGAAACACAGGGAAGAGGGCCTGGAGAGCTGCAGCTGCGAGCCAAGGAACCCCGAGGTTCTCCAGACATCGGGACCGGAAAGGTCTCCTGCCGCAGAGCTTGGAGGACACAGGCCCTGCTGACTCCTGGGGTTTGAATTTCTGGCCTCCTGTTGTAGTTACTTCTCATTGCTGTGACCGACGCCTGACCAGAAGCAGCTTATGGGAGGAAATGGTTTACTTTAGGCTCACATCGCAGCTCCACAACTGCAGGAGAGTACATTGCTGTTGTTGTAATTCAGGAATTTTAAAATATTTTGTCCTGGCTGACAGGGAGAACATTGCACTCACCCTAACAGGAAACGGAACTACTCGCAAAGCCAAGAAGCCATCTAAAGACACAGCAACAGGAAAACCCGAGCAGCTCTCTGAGAGGCCGTTTTTCCCCAAATACTGCGGAAAACTGGGGCTGACAGCCAGATTTTTGTTTGTTTATTTTGTCTGCATGCAAGGATAGTTCCACCAATAGCTCAGTTAATAAACCGAGCAGTGTCTGCACGGGAGAGAGGCATGCAAGCACAGATGGGCCTATCTCAGCCAAAACTGGTTCAGCTCCAAGCCCTACAGGCACACCAGGGCTCCAGTCACTGCAAACAAACTCCAGATGTGTGCACCCCCTAGTGCATCTGGTTAACGTGGCTCCTGGGGAATCGAACCTGGGTCCTTTGGCTTTTCAGGCAAATGCCTTAACTGCTAAGCCATCCCTCCAGCCTTCTACTTTAGACTTTTAAGGAACCTCCATGCAGATTTGCAAGGTAACTGCACAAAGACACAGTCCATCAGTAGTACAAAAGGGTTTCTCTTTCCTCCATCTGCTCACTATCATTTGTTGTCATTTACTTTCTTAATATTATTCATTTTGACTGGGGTAAGATGGAATATAAAAGTGGTTTTTTTTTAATTTAATGTTGCATGATGGTGAAATACAAACTGGGAATTAGTGTCTCTTACTTTGAGAACTATTCAGTGCAGCAGCCAACTTACTGATCGCAAGTTTTGGTTTTACTGGTGCTGACTCTTTGCAGTTGTTGATCTGCTCTAGGTATTTACCACCATCTCAAATGCAGCTGCTACATACCTTCTCCCATGGTATAGGCTGTCCCTTCATTCTGCTTTTTCCTGTGCTGTGGAAAATCTTTTTAAGTTTTATTTAATCCCATTTGTCAAACCTTACAGTTATTTATGGTACTATTGGAGTCCTTTTCAGAAAGTTCTTGCAAACCAAGAATGATGGATCATGCCATTAATCCCAGCTTTCAGGAGGCTGAGGTAGGAGGGTTGCCATAACTTCAAGCCCAGCCTGAGCTATAGAGCAAGTTCCTGGTCAACTTGGGCTAGAATGAAGCCCTGCCTCAAAAAAGAAAGAAAGAAAGAAAGTGCTTGCCTATGCCTGTATCTTGAATATTTTTCTCTAATAGTACCAGCATTTTACAATCTAGTTTGAATTGAGTTTCATGAAGTGCACAAAATACAGATCTCACTTCATTCTTCTACATTTGAATATCCAGATTTCCAAGCACGATTTGTTGACAAAACTCTTTTTTTCGGGCTGGAGAGATGGCTTAGCAGTGAAGCGCTTGCTTGTGAAGCCTAAGGACCCCGGTTCGAGGCTCGCTTCCCCAGGTCCCACTTTAGCCAGATGCACAAGGGGGCGCACGCGTCTGGAGTTCGTTTGCAGAGGCTGGAAGCCCTGGCGCGCCCATTCTCTCTCTCCCTCTATCTGTCTTTCTCTCTGTGTCTGTCGCTCTCAAATAAATAAATAAAATATTAAAAAAAAAAAACTCTTTTTTTCCATCACATGATTAAGAAACCAGGGTTGGAAATTACGTGGCTGTAGCTGTGTGTTTATTTCTGGGTCCTCTGTGCTGCTCCCTCTATTTGGTTCCCCTGCTCTGGTGGCCAGCTTCACGTTTGGTGCTGGGCCTGTGCTGACTGCCGCTGTCACTGTGGCTTTTTTTTTTTTTTCTCTTTTTTTTAGTTTTTCGTGTAATTTGAGGATGGGCGTTATCTTAAAAACTGTTCTTTCAGCTTAGGATTGCTTTGGCTATTTCAGGTCATTTTTATTTCCAAATGAATTTTAGGTTTGCTTTTATCTACTTCTTTGAAGAATGTTTTTGTAATTTTGATGAGAATTGCATTGTAACATAGGCAGGCTGTTCTTTGGTAAGATAGCCAGTTCTGCAATATTAATTCTACCAGTCCATTTGCACAGAAAGTCTTTCTGTTGTCCAGTGTCTTCTTCAATTCTTTTTCAGTGTCTTAAAGTTTTCATTATATAAGTCTTTCAGCTTGTTGGATATGTTTATTCCAATATATGCGTACATGCGCGCATGCACGTGTGTGTGCACGTGTGTGTGTGTATGTGTGTGTGTGTGTGTGTGTGTGCACCAAAGGAAAGCTTTTGGTGTCATACCTCTTGTGGCAGTCACCTTGTTTGAAAATGGGTTTCTCCATGGTCTGGGATTCACTAAGAAGGTAGCAGAGTGCTGACCAGTGAGCTTCATCGGGTCCTGTTGTTGGGGTTACAAGACATCCTCCCCAGCTTTTTATTAGCAGAGGTTCTGGGGATCAAGCTCAGGCCCTCATCTTGTAAAGCAAGCACTTTACCAACTTAGTGATCTCTATATTTTGAAGCCATTGTGAATGAGATTGATAATTCTTTCTTAGAAAGTTCATTCTTGACATATTGAAAATCTACTGATTTTCATATATTGAATTTGTGTTCTGCAAGTTTGCTGAAAGTATCAGGTATATGAATTTTTTGGCAGGGTCTGATCATTCTTTTAAATATAGAAGACTATCATTTGAAAATAGGATAATTTCTTTCCCATTTTTATAACTTTTATCTCATAGCCTGTCCCTCCAGCTAAGGCTCTGAGCACTCTACTTAACAAAGGTAGACAGGATGAGCATCTTTGCCTCAATACATATGCCAGAGGATATGCTTTGAATTTCCCCATTAGGTATAAAGTTGGCTACGTATCCTTTATTGTGTTGAGATATGTTCTTTCTATCCCTCATTTTTTTTTTCAGAATGTTTATCACGAAGGCATACTGAAACTTGTCACATGCCTTTTCTGAAGTTATTAAGATGATCATATTATTTCGTCTGTATGCAGACCGTAAGGTCTATGTGGTATATTATGCTTACTGATGTGGATATGTTGAACCAACCTTGCATCCATGGGATAAAACAAACTTATTCACAATACGTGATTTTTATGAGCTATTCTTGAATTCAGTGTGAAAATATATTGTGGGATTTTTTTTTTTAACCTATGTTCATAAAGGAAAATAGCCTGTAGCTTTTTTTTTTTCCCCTTGGGTCTTTTTTCATTTTTGTATCCAGGTAAGGCTGGCTTTATATGATGAGTTTGGCAGTGTTCCTTCCTTTTTGATTTTGTTGAATATTTTGAGAATTACTGGAATTAGTTCTTCTACTAGGAACCTTTTGGCTTCTTCCCTGATTTAGTTTCATTCCACATTGATCCAATAAGATATAAGGGACTATTTCCTTTTTCTGTATTTGTTAAAGCTTGTTTTGTGGCTTATAATGTGATATGACTTAGAGGGTTTATGTGCCACTGAGGTGAACGTATATTTTCTATCCATGGAATTGAATATTCTGTAGCTGTTAAATATAATAAACAAATAGGGTAAGTGACTTCTGTAACTTTTTTGCTTATTTTAGAAGGCCTATATAAAAATGAGAGTGGGATATTGAAGCCTTCCACTATTATTATATCATGACCTACCTGAGCCTTCATGCCTTTTAGTATTTGTTTTATGAAATTGGAACCCCCATGACTTGCTCTGTAGATATTTACTATTATTACACTTTCTTAGTGAATCTTTTCTTTATTAACACCTAGCAGCCTTCTTCCTGTATTCTGACTTGTTTTCGTTTGAAGTCTGCTTTCTCAGCCTTGTGCATAACCATCCAGCCTGCTTATAGCTCCCGAGTTGGTGAGTTATTTGCGTCCTTTGGCTCCCAGAGTTTGGTCATCTTTGCTAGCTAGGGGTGTTTCCTGACCACAGATAGTTGGACCTTGTTTTCAAGTGCAGTGTTAGGAGGAGGAGGTGCTGCTGTTGCCTGTGGCTTTCTTTGTTGGTGTTCCTAGTGAGTTACTCTGTGGCCGTTTCTCTCTCTCCTCCCCTGTTAGTATCAGGGTTTTCCAGATTGTTCTGTTGGGTATGACTGATTGCTTCATATGTTCCTTTTCTCATGGAATGAGAGCCTTTGCTGCATTCTCATGGGTGAGACTGTCTTTCTTCTTCCACACATAGCATTCCTTTAAGAATTTTCTGCAGTGCTGGCTTGCTTATCATGAATTGCCTTAATCTGTGCTTGTTTAAAATGTTATTGTTTCTCCTCCAATCTTGAGAGATAGCTTTTCTGGGCACAGCCATCTTGGTTGACAGTTATTTACTTTCAGGGCTTGAGATTATCATAGCATGCTGACAAGAGATCTTGCGTTATTCTGTTGTTTCTACCTTCACATGTGAGTTGGAGTTCTTTCCTTATAGCCTTTTAATACTCTTGGTCTGCTTTGTACTTTTGACATCTTGACTGTGATATGTTGTACAGAGGTTTACTTTTAGTCACATCCGTTTGAGTTTTTGAATGTGTCTTGTGTTTGGATATTCTTTTATTTCTCTAGCTTCAGTGAAGTATTGTCGTAATGTCATTGAATAAATCACCTATCCTTTTTTGCCTGAGTCTCAGCTCCTTTTCCTGTCCCATGGATTTTTGATTTAAGTCTCTGAAAAATATCTCCCCGTCTCAGCTATAGGCTTCCAAGACACACTTTGGCCCTCTCTCCGAGACTGGCTCTGCTTCCACATGTCTCCATGCAAACCTCATCCAGTCTCCCATTGCATTTAGAAGCTGGCTATTGTATTGCCCACCCATGGAGGACTTTGCGGGCCGCTGTGGGTGAACATGGCCACTGGGAGAGGTATAGTGTGGCCAAGAGCTGGCAGTTTGGCTCCTTCTTTGTGGAGCCATTTGTGTGTCAGTTTATTTCTGTTTTCTTTAGCTTGTTCATTTACTTTGGTAGAAGCTATTGACTTTTAACTGTAATATTTTTTACCACTTGTACAAATGCATCTTCTAATCTTTAACCTTACTTGAAAGACTAAAATATTGGGAAGTAGCTTTTAATATATTTAGAAAGAAATGTATAGCAAGGTTATGTTGACCAGAGTGAAGATTTGTGGCAAAATTTAAAAATAGATATACGCACAAGAAAAAAACAAGAGCTAGCATTAGCTTTTAATCTGTTTCCAAGTGAAAGCAATGATAAATGGACCTTGAAAACATGCCTTCTGTGGAGATGGACATACTCACTTTCTTAACTCCAGAAGAGGTGGACCTTCAGGAGAGTCCCTGGAGAGCTGAGGTTAGCATAATGGCGGTGCAGTGCAAGAATCCTCATCCCATCGTGCTCTATCCCAAAGCTGATGTACAAATTCAGACAGCCAGCCGGTGTTCCCATTGCAAGATGAGACAACGAGGCTCCTCATGCTGGCGCTTAAAACATATACAAAGGCCTCTCCTCCCCAGCACATCTGAGTGGATTTACAGTGAGGATCGATATTACTTACACTGAGGATCGATATGCTGCCTTAGTCCCTATCTTCTGAGGAGGTGATGCCTATAGGAAATCCACAATCCACGTAAGGTGTTTTCTTGAGGGCAACACCTCTGAGACAAAGGGAGAGGGACGTGAGAATTAGAAAAGACACGAAAACATTTTTCCTGTTTGACCCAAAGTGAAGGAGAGGAGGGATGGAAAGGGGGAAGTAAGGTAAATGCAGACAGGAAAGAAGAGGAAGGTGGAGAGAGCAAGGGAGGATGGTGGTGGGTTGTCTAGTCTATCAGAATTTAGCAAGACTATTATTAGAGAGTTCTTGAACCCAGCAATCCTTCAGAGAAGCTCATATCTCCCAGCAACAAGTTTGCCTTATCACTGCTGCCAAGCTCTCTCAGTTCACTGGCTGGAGCACATATAGGAAATGAAGCCTTGGTGTGAAGGCAGACACAGTGATGGATGTCAGAGCACAGCCGCCAGGGACCATCAATCAATGACATTCCTACAATCAGTAACCCAGTGGTGCATTCTCACGGGTCACTCATAATCCTGACCTCCACCACACGTTCCATTCTCTACAGACTAACCTCACAAAATTCCCCTTTATAAGAATGTTGCTTTGTGAAGTCCAAATAAGAAGAGTGAGTAAGTAATCTAAACTCAAACCCTGTTTAAGCAAATATTGCTTGGACCACTCCCATGTGCCAGGCTAAGGAGCGGATGCCATAGCTATGCTGGAGGGAAACAGCACCTACGGGATCTGTAGCTGAAACCCTTATATAATGTCATTAAGCTAAATAGCCTGATTCATTTAGCTATGCCAGGCAGCTCTGGAATTTACAGGCGGATATTTTCGATAATAAGCACCTAAGAAGACAATGTTCTATCTTTAAAAAAATTTCCATGCCTGATCAACTTCCTCTTACTAACATTCTTGCTTTGCAACTCCTGTCAATAAAATTCTGAAAAGTGTTCATTTTCCAACTCTTTCAGAAGATGCTTTTGCTCACAAAAGGATTAGCTGCAATTATGGAAAGTCCTCCCTGGCATTTATTTCATTTCTTTTTAATGAAATAGCAATGGGGATCATTTCTTCCCAAACATGACATTGCTTCTCTTAGTTAGAAAAGAGGGCAGTGCAATGATGTCACCATCACAATTACAATCAAACACTACACTCTGCTCATCCATCTCACAGGAACTAATCTTGCTGTAATGCTTTTTTTTTTTTTTTTTTGTATGGTGTTTTAATTTTGGCTTCTTTCTAAAGGATAAGCAGTAATGGGATCTGTCTTTTCAGTGTGAATAGTCATTCCTTCTTCCTGGGCCTGATGCTGTGTCCCGGGAATTCTAGCTCTTCGGAGGTAGACACAGGGGGTGGCATGTTCCAGGCCAGACTGAACGACATAGTAAGATCCTGCCTCACAAAGCTCCTCCCAAAAACCACTCTTCCTAACAGCATATGAAGATCCAGTTCTTTCCATTGATAAACAAATAACTTCACTCTGAAGAAAAAATAATCAATGAGCAAATCTAGTTGATTTCCAACTAGTATTGCATCATGGTTCATATTTATCACTATAAAGCATTGGTTTACAGAATAGTAACGAACTCCCTCATAGATAAATGAGGTGGTTCATTATTAAAATTCTTCATAACTTCTTAATATTAAAAATACAACTTTTCTTTCGCTGCCTCCCAATTATATTATACTTCATAGAAAATTTCTTTGGGGCTGGAGAGATGACGCAGTGGTGAAAGTGTTTGCCTGTAAAGCCTAAAGATCAGGGTTTGATTCCCTAGTACCGACATAAAGCCAGATGCACAAAGTGGTGCATGCATCTGGAGTTTGTTTGCAGAAGCTAGAGGACCTGATGCACCCATTCTCTCTCTCTCTCTCTCTCTCTCTCTCTCTCTCTCTCTCTCTCTTTCTCTTTCTCTCTCTCTCGCGCACATGCTCACTCTTGCTCTCACTCACTCTGCTTGCAAGTTAATAACTTAAAATTATTTTTTTAAAAAGATAGTTTCTCTAGAAAGAAACATGTCTGATATCCAAAAGCCAAAGAAGAAAGAGGACCCAGCCGTTCTTAGTGATCACTTGTGTGCAAAGCCTTCGCGGTACTTCTCACCGCCGCTTGCACACTGCTTCTCTTTGGCTTGTCGAAGTGACATGATCGTAGAGTAAATACCGTCAGTGTTATCAGCGCCGGGACACCACAAACCAAGAAGGTGAGTGTAGCTTACACAAGAGCAGCATGCATGCAAATAAACATGCTCAGCTTGCCTGCGTGGTTCCTTTTAAAGGAGGAGACATATAACAAAACAGGGAGCCCTCAGACCACTCAGGATGTGCCCTCAGGGGGCATGCCTGCTGCCCACTGTCCTGTGAACTGAGAATGAGGAGCTGGAGGTCCGAGCGGGCTCTGCCCACGTGTCTTCACACTGCGGCTCTTGCTGCTCTCCTTCCTGAGTCAAGTGTGCCAGGGGCATTTGAAATAAACCTTTCTCTTCAGTTGTCAAAGGACATTAAGAATCAAAGAGGAGAAAGCCCCCAGGTTCTGTTTCATCCTATGTGGGCTCCTTTCCTGGCCTAGCGACTTCTCCTCTCACAGCGTGGACATACGGAGAAGTTCATGCGAGTTGCTTGGGGCATTTGGCCGACAGCTGTAGACTACAGCTGCTCAGGGCCAGAGTTCCTTGAATCCTATCTACCATAATTAGGAGCTTTGATTTGAGGAGTGTGGCATGGGCTCTCTGAGTGTGAGGCACTGATGGTCCCGTGGGGGTTCACAGGAGGCAGAGGCGAGGGACAGAGTTTCCTGCCTCCTGTCCAGAGCCCCCGGCTGCAGCGCTGGGGCGAGGTCATCATCATCTCAGAAAGTGGCTCATTCGGGAAGCAGAAGTGGGAAGCCCTGAATTAACGGCCAACATCCCTTAATTCTCATAAAAATGTAATATTCTGAGCTTGAAAAGGCTTCCAGAATTCCCAATTTAAAAGTTTTTTTATAATTTGGAAGAAAACCAAAAGAAGACAACCTTGTCCCGGACTCATGATGTCTGCGCCTATTCCAGTCTCTGAAACATTCAGCAAAGAAGCCACTTTTAGGAATAATGTTTGCAAACACGTTGACAGCATTCAGTGCCATGTTGTCAAGACACTGCGCTTTTGCTTTTCTGTCTGTGTCGTGAATTCATGTCTCAGTCATTCAGTCTGCTACATAAGGACAGACATGCCCAGACTTCAGATGGGCCCATGTCCTTCAGCGCTGTCCTGTGAGGGCAGAGCGTCAGTCCCCGTTACAGGCTCTGCGCCAGCAAGGAAGATGTTGTGCTGGTGAAGCACTGACTGGAGCTCATGAATTCCCGCAGCTAATTACATGTCTGTTCAGGTAACTTATTACCAGAAAGGAGCTGTGGTAGCCCAAGGACCGGCCATCCCCAGAAGAGGCCAGCTGATTAATCATCCCTGTAACTCTCCATAACGCTTCTATCTGGACTTCTCATGTCTAGACCATTGTTATTCCTGGGGTCACATTTGGCCTGACCTTATGTTGGACCAACAGTGTAATTACTAATTGCAGGCTAATTTAATTTAAACAAAAGAAGGTCCTGCCAAATGAAAGTCTTGTCACCAGAAGCAGTGCTTTGTGTTCTTACAACTCTGTTTTGCACAAGGATAGGTCAAGTGGTTAGAGCGAGTGGAATTTACTGCTGGAGGTAATTATGGCAAGCTCAAAGGCCTGCCAGGAGGCATGGCCTGGAACGGACCGGTCGCCCGGTGAGCGCCCACGGGCCTGGGACTAGCTTCAGCCCTGCGCTCCGAATCTGGAAACCCCTGAGGGCAAACTTTCTCCTTAACATGTATCAACGCCGATTAACATCATTCCAGAACAAAAAGGAACTTTCCTTCTTTCTCAGCCGTGGAAGCACTATCTTCTCGGCTCACAAACATGATGAGAGTCACTTGTCCTTGACCCCTGTCACTCCTAAGCAGCTCAGGAGGATGAAACGCCTCAAATCAGACAGAGCGGGAAGCCCCCAGTCAGCCCTGCAGTAACAGGCTTCTGGCATTAATTAGGATTTTCCAGGGCTTAATCATATTTCAGAGGAGATCATTGAGACCGATTATCCCATGTTTTCTCTTGAGCAGTCATCAAGGATGCCCTGCAGCCTTCGTGGAGACCTGCGGAAGACAGTCAGTCCGAGCACTTCCCGTGGGCTCCCACAGGCTCAGCAGCTCCAAATGGCAGTGGCATAGCTCCCCTGGGTAGGGTGCTGTTGGACCTCCCCCATGCCAGGATTCCTCATCACTCTTTAGAAATTTGATGCGTTTCAAAGACTTTAATTCAGTACAAGACAAAATCCAAGGAGCAGTGAACCCTGGACATCCAATGAACCAGGCCTGAGGGACCCTGACCAACAGGAAAATGAAAACCTCTACCTAGTGGGCATGTTTTATTTGGGTTCTATTATGACTCCTCTCGTAGGCATTTCCTTCACTTCATCTTTACATTTTGTTTCTTAAAAATAAATTCAAGAAGCTGAGAGATGGCTCAGCAAGTAATATGCTTTCATGGCAAGTGTGAGGACCTGCATTCAATCCCCTGTACCTCTGTGAAATGTTTGAGGGGGCTGGATAGATATCATAGTGGTTAAGCGCTTGCCTGAGAAGCCTAAGGACCTGGTTCGAGGCTCAGTTCCCCAGGACCCACGTAAGCCAGATGCACAAGTTGGTATATGAGTCTGGAGTTCATTTACAGTGGCTGGAGGCCCTGGTGTGCCCATTCCCTCTCTATCTGCCTCCCTCTCTCTCTCTCTCTCTCTCTCTCTCTCTCTCTCTCTCTCTCTGTCATTCTCAAATAAACTAATTAAATTAACAATTTCTTTAAAAAAAAAATGTGTTGGTTATATAAGCCTGTAATCCCAGCACTGCATAACTGGAAACAGGATGTTCCCTAGAAGTTGCTGGTCATCCAGTGTAGCCTAGTTGGAAAGCTAAAAGCCAACGAGAGATCCTCTCTGAAAAGAAGGGGCCCGTGTTCCCGAGGGTAGCCCACAGTCCACCTTACATGAGTGTTCAGGTCCAACAGAGTCTCAGCCAAGGGCACAGTGCCGGTGCGATGTGCTCACGTGACAGAAAGACTAGGAATCTTCGCTGTAAGACTGCATCAATTCTAAATTTCTTTGAACTTGGAATAACCGAACATTGTATGCTTGCGGTTTTGCACACTCCGTGGTGCAAAAATACTCCATGGTGAATACTTGATTGAAAGTAAAATAGCGCAATGCATTTCTTGGGAAATTTTAGCAAATTATCAGATTCAACTCCTAGATCTAACAATCTAGTCGTTTCCTTTCTTTTTTTCTTCGGCTTATGGATGCACGTAATGTGTGCGGTGCAGCATGTGCACATGCATGTGCCCTTGAAGTACCCATGAACTTGCCTGAGTTGGGGCCTCGCCTGTGGAGCCAGAGCAGACCCTCAGGTGCCTGAGTTGGGGGCCCTCACCTGTGGGGCCAGAGCAGACCCTCAGGTGCCTGAGTTGGGGGCCCTCACCTGTGGGGCCAGAGCAGACCCTCAGGTGCCTGAGTTGGGGGGCCCTCACCTGTGGGGCCAGAGCAGACCCTCAGGTGTCTGAGTTGGGGGGAACTCACCTGCGGGGCCAGAGCAGACCCTCCGGAGCCTTGCGACTTCACTTCTTCACCTTTCCCATTCTGAGCCCGAGTCTCACGCTGACACCAGAGCTTGCTCTTTTTTCTGAGTCCAGGATATTCCCTGGTCTCTGCTGCCCCTAGTGTGACTGGAGTTGTGGGTATGCACAGCTCTGCCCATCTGTTTGCATGAGATCTGGAGATTCAAACTGAGCCAATTTCAGGGCCCTTTAGACCCTCACACTTGCTCAGAGAGCACACTTAACTGCTGAGCTATCTCTTCCACTTAGCTTAGGCATTTTTATGACATATAAAGATCCTCACACTGTATATTTTAGACCAAAAACTTGAATCTACTCTGTCTTCTCTGTATCTGTTGACATTACTGATCAACATAGCAGTGAACCCTTTCTTTCCATTTCAAGAGTCTCATGCTCTGCTGGCTGAGCTAAGTGGGCACCCCCTTTTCATTGTAGATCACATAAAAGGATGTGTCATATGGGTACTTCTATTAAGATAAGCTTCAGGGAAATTTTGAGTTTCTAGCTTCTGTCTTTTCAGATTATCTCTACAAGACATTGATGCCTTTATACATTTCCCAAGAAGTCATTCTATGCAGTTTGTGTCAGAGTTCTAAGAACTGTAACCATCTACAGGTAACAAAGGGGTCTCAGCAGCAGACACACTCCAGGCAGAGAGAAGCCGGATGAAAGTCTTCTTCCTTGCTTACTAGAAATTCTGGGTGAGGGAGCCACAAGCTGGTTGAGTACACAATTTTTGAACAAAGTCTTTACACTTCTCAAAGCCAAGAGTGATACAAATACTACACACTGATTAAACTCCTAAGACTGTAGCCCTTGGCTTGTGGGCAAGGATAGGTGACAGAACACAACTCCTCAGGGCCATCTTATGACCTGCTTCTCGTGATGCTTTGTGGCCACTCAAGCTTTTGCAATTTGACCTTCCACATGGCTTTATCGTCCTTGAGTTTTTGAAGCGTTTTCCCCTCCACAACTACAGCAGTAAAGCGAAAATTTACACCCAGTGGTGCCATTATCCCACACTCACTCTGAGTGAAGCCATCTGGTGGCAGTAAACCAGGAAAGTTACTCTCAGGTGTCGCCTAGAGTCGGTGAGAAACAGAAGCTTATTTCACCATTCCTGCGACATCCGAATGTCCTAGTGCCCCCTCCCAGCTTGTTACTCAGAGCGGCCAAAATGTCTCCATGGGAAGAAACAGGAAGCTGATCTAGCATTGGTTAAGTGCTTCAGCAGAAGTGTTAAGATGGACCTTTATGAAAAATAGCACGGTGACAATTTTGGTCTTAGGTACTTCTATAACAAAGTGTTGCAGACTGGTGGCTTATAACAGTACTATTTTATTACCTTGGAGTTCTGAAGACCAGAAGTACAAGGTACTTGATTGGTTTCTCAGCTTGGAGTCTTTCATGTCTGACGTTAAGAGGTTGGCCACTGGCTTCTTCCTACAAACCCACAGGAAGATCCTATGTGCATGAATAGTTGATTCTTAGCCAAATTCAGGTCCTGAAAGCTACAGACAGAGAGTCACATTTCCTCAGATTGTAAAAGACACTGGTTCTCTGATCCTTCTTCCTGCAAACCACCATGCTGGTCCTCCTCGCTCACTGACCGTCACTTCCCTGCTTCCATTGCAGCCACGACACTCTGTGTGACACATCTCTCTTACGCTTTGAAGGGTCCACATGATTACATTGAGCTTAGCAAGGCCAGCAAAGATCTTCAGGCCAGCTGATGATATTCTTTGTTGCTGTTGTTGTTGTTGTTTTTGTTTTCCGAGGTAGGGTTTCACTGTAGCTCCGGCTGACCTGGAATTCACTATGGAGTCTCAGGGTGGCCTTGAACTTACAGCACTCCTCCTACCTCTGCCTCCCCAGTGCTGGTATTAAAGGTGTGCTACAAGGCCCCATGATGGCAGCGCCTAGATCCATGCTGGATTCGAACAGGAGAGTTGGAGACAAGCTGCAGGAGCACGGCAGAGCCCCGCCCTGAGCACACGTGGTGCATGCTAGTGCCCCTCAGTAAGCTATCTGGGAGCGATCAAAGGGAGTCAGAAAAAACAAGAAATGTGCCTCAAGGATAACATTCCATCTAGATAAGGCTGCTTTTAAAACCAAATCGATTTCCAGCTTTAATAAGTCTTTGAAGTGAGATTTGTTAAAATTTTCTACAAGTAAATAAATTAAAAGATTACATAACTACCTATGAGGAATTGGGTAATTAATCAAAGTTAGAAAGCTTGATTTAATAATAGCAACTAGTAATCCAAAACACAATGCCAAATCTTTACAGCCTTCAAGCCCACAGTCTGGCATTTAAGAGACAGGTAGCCAGTTACCAGTAATCTCTTCTGACTCAGAAATGTTCTCCTTCTTCTTAGAAGATGGGGACTCACAATGCAAGGAAGCGTATTGTGAAATTATTTCTCTTCTTTACTGACTTACATGATGCTTGTCTTCCTAGAAGCTTGAAGAAGTAAATATTACATTTCTCTTTTGCAATGTTTCTGTCAATGCAAAACACAGCGCTCACCTCAAAGTCAATCAAGACATAGCTTAGATCACAAGTAAGACCGGCCATAGCTTCAAATCACAGTGTCTAGCACAGAAGTGGCTTCATGCTGATGTTATTCTTATGAAACCAAGTAAACTCACAAACCAAAGCATTTTCTACATACAGGCAGGCCAGTTGTGACAAAGCAGGGAAATCTCTCGGAACCTATGTGATGACATTCTGAGATTTTCAGTTGATGGATGCAGGGGTGTGCTAAATTAGTACTTTCAGGAAGGTTCTGGAAAGCACAAAGAAATTAGACCAGATACGGACATGGTGGAGCCCATGAGTGCTTGTTAAGGAGTTTAAAATAAACCAAGATAGTTTGGCTTGGCCTCTGCAACATTCCAAATCTCCACCATGAGGAAGAGCTAATCATCCTTTCAGCATTATGAATCTTTACCACGGGCATGGCTTTTAACCTTTCCTCATGAAAAACTTAGTTTACATTACCTAATAGATAGACGATCAATAGATACATGGATGGATAAATAGATAGACAGATAGATGATACAGTTTAATTTTGTTATCAACCCCTTGGCCAGGGTTGTGAGGGCATTTCCAAGAAGGATTGATAGAGAGAGCGATAAAGGGTGATAAACCAGATAGATAGATAGATAGATAGATAGATAGATAGATAGATAGATAGATAGATAGATATTCCAAGAGAACATAGGACCTTTTCCCTGACCGTTCTTGCTACTTGCTCATGTATGTATATGATGCATACAGATAGATATTGTAGTGGTCTGATTAAGTGTGTCACCTAAACTCACGCGTTTTCAATGCTTGGTTCCCAGCAGATGGCCATTGGGAGGCAGAGTCTTGCTGGAGTCAGTATGCTGTGGGGGCAGGCTTAGGGGTCTTATAGCCAGCTCCCCTTGCCAGAACTTGGCTCATTCTCCTACTGCTGCTCTCCCCTGCTGCTGGCACGGAGGTGACGCCCAGCGTACGCTCATGCCATGCTGTCCCCTGCCATCATGGCACTTGCTTGAGGCTGAAGCCACATTGATGTCTTTCCTCCCATAAGTACCAGCGCTGGACCCAGCAACAAGCAGTTACTTCAGCAGACATATAGACAGACAATAGACATAGATGATAGATAGATACCCATAGGAAGAAAGAGGATAGATAGATAGATGGTAGATGACAGACAAATGATAGAATGATAGATAAGCTCAGATTTTGTGACTACTCATGAAATCACAACTGGCTAATGAAGAATAATTTGAGTTAACAGAAAAGGAAGAAGCATTTGTTTGGGGCTTAATTTGCTTTAAGCCTCTGACCTTCCTCTTCAGCTGTTGTCGCCTGTATAACTGCACCACAGCAGCAGCCTACTCTAGTGGGTGTGCTGGACAGAAAGTGGAGTTGTCAGTTGAGGCTGACTGTGGTGGCAGGGGTGGGTGATTCTCCAGTGGTAGTTCATCCTGAATTTCTGAGCCCATCACAAGTATATTAAAGAAGAACTCAGGGTCTGAGGATCACTGGAGACCAGTGGGCATCGCCCCAGGAGTTGGACCACACGGCACCACTCCAAGCTACAGAAGTGGTGACTAGGAAGCTCACAGCCCAGTGCACCCTTCACACCACTGAGTTCTACAGTTAGGGAACAACAGCTGTGAACAGTGTGAGTGTTTTGGGAGCACAAAGGGCCACATGGAAAATTAGGTTCACAGTTAATGGTTTTAGTCACACGGCATCCACTGTTTTTATCCCTCTGGTTCCCTTGCAATTTAGCCCAATGGAAAACTTCTAGCAGGCAGTTCATAGAGAAGTTAACTCTGTGGTGAGCATCAGGTTTAATTAGAATCATGTAACTCAAGCCCCAGGTAGCACTTGGAGGGAAAGGGTGTCTTTTAACTCAGGTGTTTCTGCAGCTGCTTTGGGCTTCCCTGGAACCATGTTCCTTGATGCGTGGCTGACTTCTGAAGGCCAGACCCAGGCAGCCTTTGAAAAGGGACAGTGTTTAATTGGCTCCTCCAAGTGATTTGCATGTATGAGGGCACGTGAGGGTCGTGCTGGAGGCCTGCAGCGAGGGGCACTGAGCAGAGGACCACAGCAGGACCTGCCGCTCGCCCAGGGAGGTAGCTGGTCTGTGGTCACGGAAGGATCCTGTCCCTACAGCTCAGCCAAGCAGTTACCAAGCCCTCAATGTCCTGATTTTGAAGAAATTGTCTTCCTCAGAAGATGACAGTCTGCACAGTAATCCAAACGAGCATGGCTGTGCTAATCCTGAAAATAAATAAATAAATAAGTAGAGAAATTCATTTCTCTAGAAACAGTTCTGACTCAGGTGCAATGCCGTGCCACATACAGAACGGTAAAGCAGAGGAGTCAGGAGCCCTTCAGTCTGTTCTACCTCCGGGAAGAGTATGCAGAGGTGTAGCTAATCCTAGCTCAGCTAATACTGCTCGGGACTTAAGGCTGCTATTTCAGATAACGTTCAGCAAATTCTCTTAAAATAATACGTTTGCACTACAGACATCGCTCAGGCGGGGATAGGAAACTGACTCATTTCTCTCCCTTACAAATCAGTGAACTCATTTGCCAAGAAAATGCAGCATGCAGCCAGAGCACTCTTCTGCTCACAGAAGCAGTGAAGACAGGCTTTCAGGGGCATCTTCTGGCATACAAGGAAGATACCAACCAAGCAGGAGGGAAATCCAGACCGGATCAAACCTCACCGGCTTGTTGGCATTCTTGAGGCTGATGAAAACAGGGATGGGATGGCAGGAGTGAAGTGATGTACTTGTGCCTCAAGGAGTGTTTTTCATCACAGCACACACATATGAAGAAGACCTTGGCACACTCTGGGTGGCATACAGCAGCCTGGGCTTGGAGGCTCTTGTGTTCATACTCCTTTGATTCCCTGTTGGTTTTTCATTAGCATTTGAAGTAGTTTTATTATGGTATTTTCCTATATTAGTCATTTGATGTCTGTCCTCCTTCCTGCTCTTCTCTCCTGCTCCTCTGACCCCTTGGCCGTTCCACTCAGTCTGCAAATTCACAACATTATTGCCACTGTGAATAGAGCAGAAACAAGCAAGGACGTGCAGGTCTCTCTGTGGTAGGAGACAGAGTCCTCTGAGTGAATACGTGCCCAGGAGTGGTATCCCGGTCATGTGGAGTTTACAGATGTCACCATCTTGACTTCCACAGTGGTTGCACCAGTTTAATTTTCTTTTCCTTGCTGGCTAAGGATGTTAAGCACATTTCTAGATATTTCCTGACCATTTGAATTTCTTCTTTTGAGAACTGCGTGTTATGTTTATTGTCCCATTGATCGATTGGCAGTTTGTGTTTATGGTGTTTGATTCTGGGGGTCTTTGTCTATTCCCGACACTAACCCTGTCTGAAGAATAGCCGGATAAGACTCTCTCATGCAGCAGGCTGTCTGCTTCTCTGCTCCTCTCTGCATTGTGCACAAAATTTTAAGTTCACGTAATCCAATTGGTCAATCCTTGGTGGTTCTTCCCTTGCATTAATGTTCCAGTCAGAAAATTCTTGCCTATGCTTGTATGTTGAAGTGTTTTTTGTATGGTTTTCTCTCCAAGTTTTAGCATTTCAGGTTTTAAATTGGGTCTTAGGTCCATGTTGGACTGATTTTTGTACAAGGTGAGAAATTTGGACCTAATTTTACTTTTCTGCATGTGGATATTCAGCTTTCCAGCAACATTTCTTGAGTGGGCTTTTTGTTCTGGTATATAGTTTGATACCTTTGCTAAATACTTGGTGACCGTGGCTGTGTGGGGTACTTAGTGCATCCATCCTGTTCCATCAGTGTACAGCTAGTGGCGTCAGCCCCAGGATACAAAAGCATAAATATATTTATTTTGTGTGATATTGTGACACAAAGCTCACCCTCAAGAACTACACAATTGAGCCACAAAAGAAATTTCATTATGTTTTTCAGTAAGCTTACTGTGTGTTTGTGTGTGCATGTGTGTGTTGGGCTGAATTCATATCTACACTGGACACCCCTGAAACATGTCTACTTATGTTATTTTTGTTGCTGTTGCTCTGTAGTATGATCTGCAATCAGGTATTGTGATACTGCCAACACTGTTCTCTCTGCCTACGATTACATTGGTTACTCATGGTCTGTCATGTTTCCATGTGAACTTTAGAACTGTTTTCTTTTTATTTCTATGAAGAATGTCATTAAATTTTTTATTGAGATTGCAGTAAATTGGCAGATTACTTTTAGTAATACAGCCGTTTTCACAGTATTTATTCTGCCCTTCTAAGAAGATGGCAAGTCGTCCCATCCTTTTACGTTTTCTTCATTTATTTATTTATTTTTTTAGTATCTTAAAATTTTTGTGGAGACTTTTATCTCCTTTGCCTTCTTACCCCTGTGTATTTTTTGAAGCTATTGTGAATAGGGTATTTTTCCCAATTTGTTTCTCAGCAATTTCTTGTTGATAAATAGAAAAGCAGGGGATTTTAGTACTGTATTTAAGGAATCTAACGGTAATACTTCCCAACCTGTCTGACAAAATAGAAGGGAAGACACACTCTCATACACAGTCTATGGTAGCCTTTCCTTTTTCTTCTTCTATCCACTATACTCCTATAAGAATTTTCTGCAGTGCTGGCTTGGTTTTCATGAAGTGCCTTTATCTGTGCTTGTTTTAAAATGTTCTTATTTCCTCTTCAGTTTTGAGAGGTAACTTTTCTAGGTACAGAAGTCTTGCTTGGCAGTTACTTACTTTCAGTCTTGAAGGATATCATTGCATGCCTTGTTACCTTCAGTGTTTTTTGATGAAAGACCTAATGTCATTGGGGTGTTCCTACATTTGCATGTAGGTTAGCTTGTCTCCCTTGAGGCTTTTAATATTTTTATGTCCCTTGTGTTTTCGTCATCTTGAATGTGTGGAGGTCATAGCATGTAGAACACGAAGTACTGTATCTTGTCTCTGGGTATCTGTTTCTTTCTGTGGGGGGTTCTGCTATTAGTTCATTGAATAAATTGTCTGTTTGAGTTTTGACTTTCATCTCAGCTCTTTCTGCCCTGTAAATTTTTTGGTTTAGTGTCATGAATGTGTCCCAGAGTCTTGTCATGATTGTTAAAATTATATAAATAAATATACATATATATATGCATACATATATATATAATATATATACATATATACACATACACATAAATGTATTATTGTCTCACATTTGTCATACATCCTTGAAATTTGTTCTTCTTGGTCCTGTATGTTGACCAAATATTGTAATGAAGAAGGAGTTGGGAACTTGTGACGAGGTCACAAATAAGAAGAAAAGTGTCTGAGTTGGACATAGGAGAGGTCATAGAAAAGACTATTGTAAGTATAGAAATCTAGAAAAGATATCTGTAGGCATAGAAAAGGAAGAAAATAGTTGTGAAGTTGTTTCTGATAATAGGTAAGGTAAAATACAGTAGCTTAGCAATTAAAGTACACAAGGATAAACAATGTAATTTTAAAATAAAAAAATAAACTAATAAAAAAGTAAAAACAAATGGAATCGATAATGACATGGGCTGTACTCATTATGCCCTTAGTCAGTATTTCCTCATTATTGGGGTGACGTGCTTTCTCGCTCCCCTTCTGTGGACATTTCTGTTTGTCCCCACAGCTGGGGCGGTGGTTGTGAGCTCAGTAATTCAACAAGAGAATCAGATTCCCCCATCCCCACCGCAAACACGTTACAGTCCTGCCCCTAGAGAATCGGGCTTCAGGCTTTCCCCAGGCAGAGCTTCCTGTGAGTCGGTCTCTGAAGGGAGGGGAGGCAGCCCTGACCCCTTCGTGCGGGAGCAGAGGGCTGCTCCGGGTGTCACAGCTCGCTGCCAGCCGTGCTCCTTCTGAGAGCGATGGGGGAGAAGCAGTCCTTGTCGTTGGTTGTCTCAGGACCAGGCTTCCTGGTCGTGATTCCGCTCCCCACTCTAATGCATATAGTGCTCCAGGATAGGCTGCAAGTTTGCTTTCTACCAGCCTGGGCCTTCTCTTGTTGGAAGTGTGGCTGCTACTGCTGTGAGACACTTATTGGTGGCAACGGTGGTCACTGAGCAGCAGGGTGGCTGCGCATCTGTGGCTCCAGTGGAATCGCACAGCTGGCCGCCTTGGTCTGTTCACGGAAGAGGTCCGCGGGCAAACTTTAGCAGTGAGTCTGGAAGCCTGTGGGAGCAACTTGCTACGCAGACTCCTCCTGGTCCTCCATCCTAGCTACATCCATCCGTCTGCTGAGATGTAGCTGCTCACCCACGAGACTGGATCCTTGTGTAGGTAAGAGTCTGAGGGAGTAGATACAGCAACAAAAATGATTGAGGCCACCTAGACACACATGAGCTGACCTCTAACAAGCGGTCACCCTGGGAGGCAGTGATGACTCCCGTTCATCCTGGAGTAGAGCACACTAGAGGCTGTTGCTGTTCCCCGTTGCTGCCAAAAAGTTACCACGAACTTGGTGAGTCTAACCCACAAAGCTTTATGATCTCACGGTATCTCTGGCGGGAAGTCCAGACACTGGGCTCACAGGCTGAGGTTCCCAAGGCTGTGCACCTGGCCGGTGGAGGAAAATCTGTCTCAGTAATTGATCACTTCAGCCTCTCAGCAGAATTCAGTTCCCGTGTGAATCATGCTGAAGTCTCTTGCATGGATGTCCATTGAGAGCCGCCCATCAATTCTAGCTTCTCCTCTCTCATCTTTGCATGTTCCAACCTCTGGGTTGGGACCACCAACCAAGAGTCGAATCCTCAGACTCAGGATTTCTCTTACCTACCGTTCTGCTGCGTCTCTCTTGCTCCAGCAAGATTTTCCAACTGAACAGAACGCAAAGGTCTTTTTAGGCCAAAGATGAGCCTTGGCCTCTGTGTTTTTATCAAGTTCAAAGATGATCCCCACATAGGTCTGAGAACCACTGGGCTAAGTGAAAGCTAGGTGTTGAAGATCCTTGGAGATGCCAGTCATTGAGAGCACACTCCACCCTGCAGGGCTTGTTGTGGGGCCTGTCCTCAGCACTGCATGGTGACCATCAGCATTCAGTAGATGACAGTCACTCCCCCAACTTTCACCCAACAATAATCTTGATCCTTGGACACTGACATATGTTCCCTGGACCAAACTGCCTGAAGTAAGACTACTGGTCCAGAAGGATGTAAGCCAGAGTTACCACGTCCTCTTCCATCCCGTAGTCATTGGGTGAGTTACACTGTAGTGTGCAGTGGGGAACAAGGGACAAAAGCCAAACGAGGTGGTGCTCTCCTTCCACCCTCTCAACATCATGAGGGACCAGTATGAACACCAGGCACCGCAGGTGCTCCAAAGGAAACCTGTAGCTAGATAGAAGGGCTGAGGAAAATAGTATGGTTTGAGTCCGAGGTTTCCCCCAACCATCTAATTTATTGAAGGCTTGGTCCACAACCACTGGTGCTATTGACAAGCGACAGAAAATAGAGCGAAGGGGCTGGAGAGAAGGCTTAGTGGTTAGGATCCTTGTTCGATTCCCAAGGACCCATGTATTCCAGATGCACAAGGGGGCACATGCATCTGGGGATTATTTTCAGTGGCTAGAGGACCTGGTGCACCTATTCTCCCTCTGCCTGTCTCCTCCCTATTTCTCTCTTTTGCTTGCAAATAAAATAAAATAAGGAAAAAGAAAATGAGAGTGATAACTTCATCGATGAACTAATCCATTGGTAAATTGATAAAGTTAAATGAACTGTTAGGAGGTGGGAGCTGGTTGGAGGAAGAGCTTTTGCTACTCACTGGTGAGTGCCTTTTACCCCACCCGTCATTAGTTACTTGCACGTGCTGGACTCTCTTTGCTTCCTGGATGCTACAACTTAAACAGCCTTCCTCTGCCACACCTGCTTGCCATAACACACTGCGGAAACGCGGGTATAAAAGCAATGGAGCTGGCCAGTATTAGACTGAATGAATCTTCCCTACATTTTTTTCTCAGATACTTTTCACAGCAAGGAAAAGCTGACTGTCTGATGGATTTTGCATCCCCTCTTTCCTGCCTCATTGGGTTAACATCAAGCATGCGTCTTCATATCCCTGCTTTGTTGTAGGGTTCTTTGTGTTTCTAAAAATAACCTCGGCTTGGCTCTCTGCTATACTTTAAGAAGCTCAGTCTCCACCCGTGAAACCAGTACATGATCTTAGGAATCCAGTGCAAGACCCCCAGAGACCCTATGGATGGTTTCCCTGGGTGCTCATCAGGAGATGAGATGCATTAGCCCAGAGATGTGAAGGCCTGGGCCATCTGAGAAACCAAGAGCACCAAGGGACTGGGCACTGCTGTGGCGGCACTGACACCAGGAAAGCTGCAGCAGCAGACCAAAGAGCAGGTCTAGCAGGAGGGGAAGAGGGGACCCTGCACAGAAGAACACGACAGCATGTCCTCCAACATCTGGTGTAGAGGCGGATATGAAACTGTGATGCCTGGTTGTCCTAGGCTGCAGAGGAGTGCCGTCCTTTACAGGCCTCACAGAAAGCAACTAATCATATGAGCAGCCAGAGGAAAGTGCGTATCTCACACTGAAGAATATTGCTGTCGATGCTGTATGCAGCTCGCAATGTGTTTTCCTTTCTTGTTATTAATTTTTTTTTGTTTCTTTGAAAATTGGGGTTTCCCTTAGCAATCCAAGATAATTACTGCAACCACAATTGTACTAAGAGTTCTGCATTCAAATTTTAAATGGAGGAGCAAACATCTGATGTTTACACAGTCAGCATCTTGTGTGGAGGGACATCCTTTACACATTACACATATTTCCTTCTTCCGGAATCCTGAATTGAAGAGAAGAACCAAGCACACACGCAATAGCCAGCTCGCGCTGAGCAGCTACAGTGCACGGGCCTTGTCTGAGGCGGAACACAGGACTGGCACGGTTCCACTGTGCAGAGGGCACCAGCACAGTAAGACGGTTCCAGTCTTCACAATCCCCACAGCAGGTCAATGGAAATCAGTAACCGAGGTTCAAAGAGCTGAGGGGGCAGAAAAAACTAATGACAAACAGATTGAGTCTCCCAAATCCTATCCTTTGGTTTTGTCTGTGGCTTCATCTCCCATTTTCTGTCCATCTGTAGTGGACGAATTAATGTGAAATGGTATAGTTGTTCAGTTGAACGTGTTTCACTGCACATCCTAGCAAAGTGCTGTGTGTTCAGTTTAAATAAATACAATGGCTGGAGAGACGGCTTAGCGGCTAAGTGCTTGCTTGTGAAGCCTAAGGACCCTGGTTCGAGGTTTGATTCCCCAGGACCCACGTTAGCTAGATGCACAAGGGGGCACATGTGTCTGGAGTTTGTTTACAGTGGATGGAAGGCCTGGTGTGCCCATTCTCTCTCTCTCTCTGCCTCCTTCTCTCTGTCACTCTCAAATAAATAAAAATGAACAAAAAAAATTAAATAAATACAATGAATTGAATAGACTCCTAGAAAAATGCCCAGAGCTCCACAGATCGGGGGAAAGAGGTGACTTGAGATTTTATTGAAATAAAAGATCATTCTTTTTTTATTGGAAGATACAGAAAGAGTTTTGTTTTACATCTCTTAGATAAATAGAATCCACTCAAAGTAAAAACTTCCAAATAACATGCCAACCATCCATTCTATCAAGGTTATATAGATTATTTCTGAGGACGGGGTCAGACATTGTGCATATTTGTACTTCAACACATAATCTGTATGCATTTGCCTTAATGCGATGTTTTTATATAGAATTTTGCTGCACCAATTTCTAGCCAGGCATGTAAATTGCCCCTCCCACCATGGTCAGAACATTATATAAGTACAGTGGGCAGTGGGACTTAGTAGGTTTGGCATTGGCTCATTGTCAAAACTCATATCCTTGGTTATAAGTAGCTATTCGCTGATCAACAAAGCCTTACAGGGTTTGAATAATTTAACTAGTGAAGCATTCCTAATAAGTGTGTAGAAACACAAATTCAAGCTGAGTTAATATGATGCTCACAGGTCTATAATGCGCCAACATGATTACATTTTAACCATAACCCCACACGACTCCACCTTAACTTAATGACCAGACGTCTACAACAGCAACAATAAAAGCTGAGTGTCAGCGAGGATGCATATCTCTGATGTGTGGGAAGAGAGGAAAGAGCATGAACTTCTGCTGTGGTTTGAATCTGAAATGCCCGCAACACTCATGCGCTTGAACACTTGCTTCTCAGAGGGTGGTGGTGTCTGGTTGGCAAAGGCAGGTCACTGGGGATGGAGAGCGGAGGGTAGAGCCAGGCCTTGCTTCTAGTTTCTGCTTTCTGCTTCCTGATCTAACCACCATGTGAGGAGCTCTGCCACAGTCACCTGTACCCAAGAGTGTTGCCAGGCCATTCTGTCATGAGAATGTATTCCTTTAAACTGTGAGCAAAAGAAATCCTTCCCCCTTTTTGCTTCTTTTTAAATATCATTTATTTATTTATGTATTTACAAGCATAGACAGAGAGAGAGAGAAAGGAGTGTTTTAAGGCCTCCAGTCCTGCTACAAATGAACTCCAGATGCATGCACCACTTAGTGCAATCTGGCTTTACATGGATACCGGGAAATCAAACCTGGGTCGTTGGGCTTTGCAAGCAAGCACCTTAATCGCTAAGCCAGCTCTCCAGACCTTATTTTTTTTCTTTTTTTTTTTTTTTTGTTTTTATATTTCCTGAAGGTAGGGTCTCACCGTAGCCAAGGCTGAGCTGGAATTCACTGTGTCGTCTCGGGGTGATTTCAAACTCATGAGGATACGACTACATGTGCTCTATAAGTGCTGGGGTTAAAGTTGTGCATCACCATGCCCAGCCCTCAGTTCCTTTTTGCCAGATATTTTGTCACAATGATAAAAGTAATTAACATACTCTCCTTCTATGGAAAGAAAATCATTTTAAGGTGTGTTCGTATTCTGAATAGTTGATGAAAAGTGGACCCCTGGCACCCACATAAAGTCAAGCACAAAGTAGACACATGCATCTGTCATCCCAGTGCACTTACAGCAATGGGAAGTTGAGCCAAGCCCACCTACAGTTTGTGGTGCAGCTAGTCTGGCCGTGGCAAAGGCCAACCGTAATGAGAGAGACCCTGTCTCAAACAAGGAGGGGAGGACCAACACCCAGAAGTTGTCTTCTGGCCTCCCCACAAAGATGGGGGCACGCACGCATCCATTCATCTCACACACACACACACACACACACACACACACACACACACACGGAAGTTCAGGCTCTGATACCTTTAGGAATCCATTACCTATAGACAAAAGTTACACACACATTTGCATCCATTTCAAAGACTATACTGAGCTCAACACATCTGCAGACAATGTGTGTTAGTCATTCCTCTTCTCTGCTAGACCTTATTAACATATGTCATTTCTCAGTAACTTGCACATTTCAAGACACTGGCCAATTAATTATTTCAATTACCTGTCTTATTTATTGATTTCTATACATGCGTGTAATATATTCTGAGCAGACTCCCCTCTTCTTACTGTTATTCCCATCCTTCCCCCACTGAGCCTTTTCCATATCCCCCAGCCATTCATCTACTTTGATGTCTTTTTTTGTGTGTGACTCCCTAATATTGGAAGAGGCTGCACTGCTATTGAACAGAATCTATAATAAAGAAAAGTGTTGGAACTACTATTGACAGCATCTAATGCTGATAAAGTTGTTCATTCCAGTTATTTCCCCTGGGCTGGTCCTGCACATTGATTGGCTGTCAATGGGCCCAGGCCCAGCCATGCTGAAGTCTGCTTGTGCCTGCCCTGTCATAAGTGTGGGCAGAGGAAGGACTCAGCTGCCCCCCAGGGAAGAGCACATCAGATATTTCAGACTATTTTGTACACAAGTTATCTCTAAGGTGCCTTTAATTCTGAATTTCATAATTTATCATTTGGAGAAAAAAAATCCCCACCAACCTGTAAAGAATCACATAGTCTCACATTGCTGCCCTATATTCTTCTGCCCAAGAATGACTGGTTGGAGTTTTTGACAAACCTATTTTTCAAACAGCTTCACAACTCACCCTGGTAAAAAGTTTCAAGGAGGAATGATCTAGAATGTTCTTTTATAAGGGCCATCCTTCTAGTTTGCAATAATACTTTAATGCCTTTCATCGAATCTTTTTTTCCTAGCAGAAAATTATTCCTCTCACCCCACCCTCAGATATCTTCTCAGAAACAAAGGTCAACTACTGAAGAACTGAATTTATAAAAATTTACCTTAAAATGTTTTCAATATTTGCCTAGTTACATTACCTAAGAAACTGAAATATTTTGTTTATATTTTAAGGTCAGCAAATGCCAAAAATCTTAATTTAAATTAAGTAACCTTTCGCAGTGTTCCATGAAAGTGCTGAGATCCTATTTAACCTCTCCTGTAAAACTTTTTAGATATCAAAGTAAACAGTTATCTATAGCCTTTTAGCATCCCTAGGCCTAATTTTAATTGTACACAGAAAGTCTTAACAAGGCGCCGTGTTCTCTGCCCATTGCAGACGCATTGCTTCCCCCTTCACAGGCCTTTGTTTGCTGATGAAAGCAGGGCCTTGGAGAACCACTTTGAGCCTCGTTTGTTCACCTGATAACAGCTCAGTGAATGGCCACATCCGTCTCAATACTGGCATGGAGACGCAGTTCTTCTGCTTTTCTCTGTCCAAGGTCATAGACTCTTGCAGTTTGCTCATGGGCTCCTAGTTGTCAGCAAAGAATAATGCCTTTTCCTAACAAAGCCATCCACGTGGAGCTGCCGTCTCCCTCGCAGTTCTGCATCGCCAAGGAGATGCAAATTACTTGACTCTCTCCAGACTTTCTGAGACAGACTCTGGAGTAGAGCCCGCCCTACTTGAAGGTCATCGTCAGCAGCCGAAAGGTTGAGGGGCAGTGCACCCCCAGGATCATCCCCTTTCCTCAGAGTCTTCACACTCAAGCACGCACGTTCTTCGGGTTTTGTACCTTCCCCAGCTCCATGTTGTCCACAGTCATTGCAGAGATTGCCTACTACAGGCAAATCCCAAAGATGGATAGGAGAAGGTCATTCTCAGGTGATCAGGTAACAGCATCCTAAAATCTCTCCCCAGGTGTGACAGCTGAGGCACGCACAGGGCGATGACCTGTGTGCTTCGCAGCCATGTGTGCCTGATTTTGCCTCAAATTCAGGGGAGGGAGCACCTTCCCTAAGAGTCATCACAAGCATCCAATAACTGAGCTATTGCAGAATCCCTGTGTCCCCAGAATAAATTCCCAGAAGTCTACTTCTAGCAGGACCAAAGCAGGTAGATTTTTGAGGCAGAAACAGAATGTTAGACCTGTGAGATATTTAGTGTTTTGGAAGCTCTGTCTTTAAACATGTTTCAGACTTTTCAAAACAGAGTCCTTTGAACCCAGAGACCCTTGATTCCCTCATCAATTATAAATGAAGTGAACCTTGAGGACTTTTTAAGTCTCCAGTTCTCCGGGCCATGGGACCCATGCAGATTGTGTCAGGAACTCTGCGCTCTCAGGTGTACATTGTGCTGTGAGTGCCTGTGTTTGACTTCCGGGCTGCGGGCTGAAGCTATGCCTGCTCATCAGCAACTTGACATTCTACAAAGAAAGTTTCTGGGTGGAAGGACTCTGTCTTGGTGACCATGCTGAAGGCTGCTGCTGTGTTCCTTTGCTTTGCAGGAATGTCAGTTCGGCTGGAGAGGAGGCCCGCCGCCGGATGCGGGAGTGCGACGGGCTCACGGATGCCTTGCTCTATGTGATTCAGTCTGCGCTGGGGAGCAGCGAGATCGATGGCAAGGTTGGTGATGTTCGCATGAGTCCATCTTCCTAGAGATTACAGACAGCCACGAGAGGAGCGGTAGCTGACGACCACGGAGTGCTTTCGCAGTGTCTCATGCTTCCATTCTGAGCTTTCTCTCCATTTCCTTGTGGAACTCCAATGTGGCTAGACAGGGGTTCTCTTCAAACTAGCATTTGGACTTTTCATTAGCAATGAGTAAAGATTTAGATTGTCATAAGTTACTTAAGCCACAGGTGTTTCAGAGGAATGTGCAAACATTCACTCATATCTGGCCCACAGTTCTACTTATTTAAAAATAATATTCACTTTCAAAGAAAAAGATATTAAAACTCCCTGAGATTTGTCTACATTCTGTAAATTAGATTATTAATAGCTAATTGTAACAAATGCTACTTGAAAATACCTGCAAAATCTTTTTTTTTAATCATCCGCAATGCTAAGTCAAAGCTGACAGCATGCAGAATCACGACTGTGTGCACTCTTCCAGTTCGGAGTCCAGAATTGAACTGGGTGAGCTTCTCCACGGTTTGAGTTACTTTGTTTTGCCTTTACTAAGTTTCAATTCACAACAAACATAAATTTGCAAAGTAATCGCATGATATCCTAACATAAGCACAGATGTGAGTAGTGCCTTAAAGCAATACATGTGGCAAACACCCCTTGATCAGGCTTCTTGATGTCCACCCTAGCGACACTGTTGTCAGGACCTGGGCATCGCATTCAGGGTGTGGGCACCACTGTGGCCTCTGCTTACTGGTTACCACCCCGGGCCCCACCACCCATGTAGCACCCAACAAAGATGTTTCCAAACATGGCCACATGTCCTGTGGGAAACTAGTCTGGCCCTGACTGCGAACTATGGCCTTAACCCTACGGCTTTCAGTTTGGACTCTTCCTCAGAGATGCCTTTGAACACTGCTGGATACGCCGGCTCTGACCCCATGACCAACTCTGAATCTGAATGTCTGACTCTGGCCTCACATGTTTGTGCTTTTAAAAATGATACACAGGGTTCAGAGCCTGCCCAGGTGGCTGGAGTTGAAATTGATGGTGGGACCAGAGCACAGTGTGATGCACATGAAGATGCTGACAGAGTAAGAGCAAGTCCACTGCTTGGCCATTAAGTGGCTTTCACAAGGACTTGGCATAGCACTGCGTACCAGGAAACTTAGAAAGTGACACTGGTGTCTGATCCTAACTCCACAAAGCCTAGGCGCAAGAGGCTTCGTGTGCGTGTGACCCTATGAGCACTGCCTCGGTCCAGCTGGAAACTCTTCCCACCCCACACTCCGCTCAGTCACAGCCACTCATCCACCACACAGGGCTGATTTCAAAGACAGAATGTCATGCAATGCACACCTCGGCAGTCCTTTTCTATAGCAGCTCTGGATGGCCTTCACAGACCTGCTAATGTGATAGACAAGAAAATTAAATCCCTAAAACAGTGACCAGTCAGAAAGACTTGAGTATTTACAAAGGCCTATTGACATAATAATGTGTAAATTATTTGTTAGCGTAATAATGATTTGTGAGATATCGAAGGTAAGTCATTGAGCCAGCAGGGCTGAGCATTTTAATATTCCCAGTGGTGAAAGACTAAAAAGAATGGAGACTGCATCTCTTGCCAAGATAGATACCAAAGAGCTTTACTACCCTCCGAACCTTGCAAAGATAAATCAGTAGCCTCATGGCTCAAAACAAGGACCTCGAAGGCACTCTTTAGGAGCCTGGTTAGCACAGCAGCATGCTCCATGGCCCAGACATTGTCTGACGATTCCGAAAATCAGCATTACTACTCTCAGGAGACCTTGGAGATCAACTATTTTAACATTCACATTTATCCCAAAAGAGGAAGTTGGAATGTGGGAGCTCTCCATCTGTAGTCAGAAGACTTGGGGTAACCCCGATGACTGGGGAGAACGTTGGCAGGGCCAATATTCTGTGCCCTCCCCATCTCCCATTGGCTGACGCATTGGGCCCACATGCCCACACCTGTGGCAGGAAGGATCGGCCTAGCAGGAGCCAAGGCGGCTGAAAGGCTGCGGTGTGACAAATTACCCATCCATGCTTCATGGCTGGATTGAGCTATTGAGTTCTAACAGATTATTATTGTGCCATAATTTTCCACTCAGCCCTCAGTCCGGCCACTTCTTAGCTTTCACAACGACATGTTAGAGGGGAAAACACGGTGCATGTTCCCTTTAAGGCTGAAGAAGTTAATAAGTAAGAGAGCCTGGCTGCTACGCAAGCTCCTGGGCTCTGCTCCTGTAATTGGGACAGTTTGAGAATGAGTAACATATGGTAGAGCACTCCAGAGATGACTCCCAAATTAGCCTTTTCTAATAGAAAATAAGGAGGCAGAATGGCCCTTGTGACCAAGAGGAGCTGCTAAAAGTGCTATTGACAGCAATGGCAGTCACAAGGAAAGCCACCAGCTGCCACACGCCTTCTGCCGGTGTCCCAAGTCTTTCCCTCTCCCCACCTCATCCCTTTAGAGCAAAGCTCTTGAACTTGTTACCTACCTACAGCCACCCAGACTACGACAGTCCAGGAAGCTTAACGAGAGACTTGAGTGCCATGTCTGAGTCCTCCCTTCAGCCACCCTTCCCTGCCCCGTATCCCAGCATTTCCCCAAGTTTTATCTGCGCAGCAGCAGGCAGATCGAGCATTTCTCAAAGCTGCACGTTTTCTCATTCCTCGGCAGTCCTCAGTTACACAGAGGCGCGGCAAAGCCCCTGGGAAGGTGACAGTAGGATGAGAAGAAAGTTGATTCCCCCAAGTCTTTGATGTGAGGAAAATCAGGCTGAGCTGATTTGAAAATCGTTCTGACTCATGCCATAACATTTTCTTTTCAATAAGAGACTTTTCTGCCTTTCATACACCATCCCGTGTTTACCTGCTTTCATGCCGGGTTCCTTTTCTGATGCCAAGAGATGCTTGAAATAGAAAATCAAGTTGACTCAAAGCCTGTGGGATTAGCAGCCATTAAACCCTGAAAAGCCGACAAGAAAGGTCTAGAATGGCCAAGGCCCCAGAGATAGTGCCTGAGAGCTGATTTTCTTGATTGATTTTCATACCTCCCATAACCAGGTACATGTCCCAAGCTTCTTCCTTTTCCCAAACTCCAGCCAGTGAGGAGAGGAGGTGGGTGTGGTGGAGCCTGTGGCCCAGCCTTTTCTGGCACTGAACGTGGGCCAAGACTAGTGGCCCGGTGGCCGCTGAGGCGCTGACAACTTGCCGCGCCTCTCCCCTTCCCCCGAGAAACGGAATGATGTGCCCTGCCTTCTGTGGCGGCGGGCACACAGCCGAGGTTGGAAAGAGGATTGCCAAGGTGGCATGACTTCTAAAGTACAACCTAGCTCAAGTAAATTCCTCCCCCTTCTTAGTTGCCCTTGCTGAAAATGGAGTATTTTATTTGCCCTTATAGCTTTTCATGTCCAGAACAAAGATCAAAATGCCAGCTTTGTTTCAATGAGTATTTCTTTTTTAGAGAGAGAGGGGAGAGAGATCTGGCACTCCAGAGCCTCAGCCGTTGCAATAGAACTCCAGATGCTTGCACCCCCTAGTGGGCACCTGCAACCTTGCGCTTGCCTCACCTTTGTGCATCTGGCTAATGTAGGATCTGTAGAGTAGAACCTGGGTCCTTAGGCTTCCCAGGCAAGCGCCTTAACCGCTAAGCCATCTCTCCAGCCCTCAATGGGTTCTTTCTACAGAGGGCCAGAGGGCGAATGCTTTAGGGCTTGGAGGACACAACCCTGATTCTGGACACCATGGGTGACAGCAAAGAAATGAGCATGCTGGTTTCCTGGAAGACGCTATGCAGGACAGGCTACAGATTGGCAGTTTACCAAGCACTTCTCTCGATGTTGGGAAGTGACCAGAACCCAGGTGCTCTCAGCTCCACAGTCCACTTCTGATGGCAGCAGCAGATAGACCTGTGTCTGCACGCTCACCTAGCCCGCACAGCAGTCCAGTGGACTCGTGCTTCAAGCACTGCTGATTCACAGACGAGGACTAAGAAGACAGACACACTCACTGCATTGCCCAAAGCTTCACCCCTCATTCAGTGGCAGAGACAGCAGCCAAGCCACAGCCAAGCTCCCCAGTTGTAGGTCCCAAGATCAGGGTGTCCAGGCTGTGTGGTCTCCCAGCCTGTATAGTGTCATAGCGATACTACATAGTGTTTGCTGTGCCCTGTGCCTTCTTCTCTGGACTGACATGACACATTGATTTCCTACCCGTGCTGAAACAAATGGGCGCATGTTTATTATTATTTATTATGATTCTAACAACCAAGAGTCAACATTTAGCCTCATTGGTCTGAGATCACAATGTCTTCAGGGTTAGCTCTTTCTGGGGGCTACAGGGGCGAATTCCCTTCTTTCCTTATCCCCTCCTCCAGTGGTCACCCACACTCATGGGCTAGTGGCCCCTCCCCCGTCTTCAAAGCTGGAAGTGGCTGCTCAGGTTCTTCCTGCGTCACGTCCCCTGACCCTGGATGCTGCCACTGTCACTTGCTTACAGGACATGGGCTGCACGGACGGAGCAGATAGTCTCCTCGTCTAAGAACGAGGAGGGAAGGGCATCCATTAGTTCAGCTGACCCACACAGTAGCCTTGCATGGGACTATAGTGTAATCTTTTCCCAGAAATGTGAAATACGTAGTTAAAGTCATACGGGTCACAGTTGGAGACCCCGTGTGATTTGTATCAGATGCCCCCCCAATATCACGTGTTCTGAAGGCTCAGTATGAACCCCGTAGCAATCTGGAAGGAGGAGCATTGCTGAAGGAGAGGTGTTACTGGGGCCAGACTTGGGGGTGTTATAGCCAGCTCCCCCTTGCCAGAACTCAGCTCACTACACCACTGCTGTTTCACATCCACCCGTGCTCATGTCACGCTGCAGGGAACGCTTCAGCCACTGTGGATGAAACTGTATCGTTCATGCCTGCCAGGGTGGGGTGACACTTTTGGTTCCTGTTCCTAATTAAAACTGCTTAAAAGAAGCTAGATTTCCCCTGTCTCCTTCAGTGTGAGGCAAGTATTTCTGCCTCCCGTGACCTCAGGCCCTGGAGCACCTGTTGCTCACTTTTATATCCAGAACTTTCCCTGGCAGATGGTGTTTGCCCACCAAGGCCAAATGAAGTCCAGTAGCTGTGCTCTTAATGACTTGGACTTCTAAGCAGGGGTGGGCAGGAATTACCTGTAAATGGGTCATAAATTCTGCCCCTCTCACAAGGGAATTCCCATCAACAATGAATCATTTCCATGGGGTGAGAAGTAGTCTCGGGATCTTCCCACGCTGATCTAAATGCTTCCCTGGTCTGGCTATCAGCAGAGCCTTCAGAAGCAGGAGCTAAACCTCCTAGAGTGGACCCCTGTCCACCAACTCTGATTGCCTGTCCAGGTGGTGATAATTCACTTTAATATTTCCCTCCTGTTTCCCTTTCTTTTCTTTTTTGGGGTGCTCCAGACCGTTGAAAACTGTGTGTGCATCTTGAGGAACCTCTCGTACCGGCTGGCAGCAGAAACATCTCAGGGACAGCACGTGGGCACGGATGAGCTGGATGGGCTGCTCTGCGGCGAGGCGAACGGCAAGGACACAGAGAGCTCTGGGTGCTGGGGCAAGAAGAAGAAGAAAAAGAAATCCCAGGATCAGGTGATGCCGGCTGCTCACAGCTGCATGCAGTTATCCCCGACCTGGCTGTGGTGTTAGCGCTGTGTCTGCATCTATAGACCCAGGCGGGGCTGCCTTTCCAAAGTATGCTAAACTCTCTGCCACTCCTGCATGGTTTGCCTGGGAGAATTTCACTGCTGAGATGGGGAAAGTTAAGTAAGTGCTCCCACATTTTGCAGCTGAGCCAGAGTAGGAAATTTCAAAAGACAAAAAGGAACATCCAAGTATCGGGTCTGTGCCGGCGTCCTCCGAGCTCGTGGAGTGCAGGTAGAGCCAGGTGCTGATCCGCCTGTGCGTTGAGTCACACGGTCCCTGAGTCCTGCTCAGGGCCAGACAGGCTGCTGTGCAGCTGGCAGAAGGTGCAGGATAGAGACGGAAGTAAGAGAAGCCGGTGAGGGAAGAGCAAAGCCTCATGTGTGTCCATGGCAGGTTCTAAAAAGCGTGGCTGCACACTTGCATTTACCTCTGATGGTGGGAGTAATGGCAGTCACACTGGCTAACTGGTTGGCACCAGAAGTTCAGCCTCTGGGACAATTCAGGTGGATTCAGAGCACCGTGCGGCTGGGGAAGGAGGCTCGGCACGGAGCTGCGGGAAGGTTCCGCTGAGGTGCAGCTGAGGGGCGGCCACCCTGGGGTGAGTGGTCAGAACAGCTCCCACTCTGCCCTACAGGGCTCTGGGAGGACAAGCCCCTCAACCCTAAGCCCCCCAGGACAAGGAGTGGTAAGAAGGGTTGCTTACCTTCTTCCAGCCAAGGATGCCCACCATACACTGGACCCCAAGGGCTCACACCCAGCCTTTTTCCCCTGGGCACTGCACTCTCCCACCTCCCATTCCCCAGATGCTGAAGCCTCACACCCTTCCCCGACACACCACAGTCACATATCCAGCATCCATCCCTGTTCACTGAGGTCATGTCTGGACACTCTGGTCACATGTGCAGGCCTGCCTGACTCGGGTGAAGTTTGTCACTCATAAAACAGTGGTAGAGTTTAGAACCCTCTCTGTAGCCAGGTTTGAATTATGCAAATATGCATTTTCTAATGATGAGAAACAGTTTCACTTCAAATACAGATGATTCTGTTTAGAGTGAGGATTAATGGGAATGCCTTCTTGCGTCTAATTCCCGAGTCTCCCTGGAGAGCCTCTGTGTCAGCAGAGCCTAGTTCAGGTTGGCAGCCCTTGCAAGCTGCCCGGCTGGCGTGCCTCCGCTGGGACTGTGGGATGACTGTGCTGCTGCCCCCCGGAGCTAACCCCACTCCCACCTTCCCTCCGTCCCACGCGCAGCTCTGCTCTTTCACCTTCTCTCTGAATGGAAGGCGTCTTTTAAACCCTCCCACCCGAGGGTGCTAGGGGCAGCCAGCAGGTAGGTATCGACTGGACACCAGAGGGTGCAGAGACTGTACGAGGTGCTGCCGCGTCCTTCCTGTTGTGCCAAGGCACGAGGCAGCAAGATCGCATGGTTCCGCGAAAGCTCACTTTCAAATAGGTAAACGTAGTCTAACAAACGTCCAAGAGGTTCTGGTCACTGTCAGCTGCTCTCTGGCGCCGTGGGCTGCGTGCTGCACCCTGCACGTGGGAGCTGAGCTGCCGAGCGCGCTGGAGGAAGACACATCTGGACAGGCAGCCTGGCCCGCCCAGTGGGGAAGCCCCTGGCTTTCGTCACAGTCCCAGGACTGGATCTCCTGAATGGGCCTCTGAAACCTCTGGAAGGCGCATTCGGGGAATCATTTGTGAACCGCGCCAGCCTTGCTTGATGCTTCCACGGACACTGTGTTTCCTGACCTCGGGTCCCCACCCACCCCCGGTCTGAGTGCTGCCGCCTTGTCGGACTCTTGGCCTCACACTGGCATCTTGTGACATGAGACTTGAACCCTGACATAGATCCCTTCCCCAGCTCTGCCCAGATGACCTTAGGAAAGATTTCAGTCTTTGGAGTGACAGAAGAGATTTAGAGTTGATTGGGTTTGGAGAAATGAGCAGTCCGGAGGAAAGGGACATCCATAGGCATCATTCTGTCATGCAGCCCTGCCCTCCGGAGCCTGGCCATGAACTTCTTTAGAGCTGATGGGGCTGTTCACAGCCTCACATCTAGGACGCTGTGGGGTAGTGGTGTGACTCTCCTAAGTTGCGTACAATAAAGTTACTAAAAGAATTTATACATTTTTTCCAAAAGTCAGTGTAAAACTCTACATGGATTACTAGTCCCATTTTTTCTTACAAGTTTTTTGAGGGAAAAATATCGCTTTGAGAAAAAAAAAAATTGCTGAAACTAAGTTAAAATATAGCAGGATGTCATTTACAAAGGTGTTTCAAACTCACTGTTTCATCAAAATAATAGTTTTTAAAAGCTTTTAAACATGGTTTAAACAAATACAAATCTACGTTTCAAACACTAGAAAAGTAAATATCAAGTTTAGTGGCAATAGACACAAGAATTACGCTCATTCGAAAAGCCCATTTGGTGTATTTGTCTAATTCAATATATTCTAAAACAGTCAAAAGTAAAATCTAAAACGAAGTGTAACCCTGATGGACAGGAGGCAGAGATTGGAGAAGTCTTAGAGATGAAGAAAGGATGAAGGAAGAATATCAGATCAATAAAAGTGAGAGATGCCACCAAACCAAGCAGGCCACCAGGTTAGGTGGCCAGGGTCCTTCATACTGGATGTGAGAATTGAGGCTACGTGGTGCCACCTGCTGGGGAAGGTTGGCAGCGGGGCCAGCAGCAGTCACAGGGAAGAAAATCTGTGGTTTCCCTGGGCATGCCACATACCCTGCACATGGGGTGTGTCCCCGCCCCACAGCACAGGCAGTAAGGGGTTCCAAAAAGAAGAGGCTGTGGCGGGGACTCCATCAGGACCTCTGCCGGCCGGGTTGCAGTGCCCTGAGCAGAGGCAGCAACGCAAGACCCTCCTGAAGGTGCATCCCACAGGGGCTCACCAAGGCCCAGGAGCGGGCAACCTTCTGGCTGGAAAATGGGCTTAATTTTTCCCAGAAGCTTCTGCACAGCTCTCGCTTTATGGTTTTAAAGATGCTCTGATATCATCTGACCCCTGGAATCTCAAATGTGAGCAAAGTTAGGGTTTTTGTTGCAGAACTGGGGCTCACACCCAGGGTCCAAAGCATGATACGCAAATGCCCTGCCCCTCACTTATACCCTAGTCTCTTCAAAGTCAGGTTTTTGAGGAACATTCAGTAATTAGGAAAAATGTATGACACAGGCTTAAAGAGCAATGTAAAAACATTTGTGTATACAAATACAGGAATACATAGGTGGCCCAGACAGGAATAAAACCTGGTCAAAGTACATATCTAGGCTGGGGAGATGGCTCAACAGTTAAGAGCGCTTGCCACTTAAGCATGAGGGTATGATGGGCCAGAGACTGCCAAGTTCACCTCCCCAGAACGTGCAAAAAAAGCTGAGTTGGCCATGCATGTTGTAACCCTGGTCCACGGGGCTACATACCACCCGTCCAAACTAAGTCCACATGAAAATCCACCAGTCCATAATCCACTCTTCCGTCATCTGATTCAACCTCCTCTCCTGTCCTTATCAGCTCATGAGCTGGATGCAGCCGTGGCTCCCACAGCAAGTGACTAGAAGGACTGTGTGGGTCTCATTTACATCTGTGTCTTCTAGCCCCACACCTAGCGCCACACAGTGCGTGCCGATCAATCTATGGTGCTGGTGGCTTGGATCATTCTGGGGAGGTATTGCAGGTGGGTGCTCATAGCTGGGTCTTACTCAGACTCATCTGTGTCTTTGTTCATGAGGCTTTGCCCTTCAAGGCCACGGAGAGAAAGTGCACCCCAGTCCCCTACCCTTCTGCAGCCGCTCATGACAGTGGCACACTGTGACACGTTGCTCGTCAAAGTATAATTATCACAAAAGTCCTCAGCATCCACATATACCAAGTAGACATGCTTGTATCGCAAAGCCTCCCTGGAGAAGCAATATTTATCATAGCAGATTAAACAAATGTTCTCTCACAAAGGCGATAACATGTGGCATTCATGAGTACTGCTGTATCCTAGGAAGTACCATCACCTGCCAGTTTCCTTGACTATTTGGGATGTGAGCGCTAAGCATCAGCCCTTGGGGAGACTGCTGAGTCATTTGGATGCTTTTGCCTAAAAATGTCTCAAGACAATGATGTGCATTCTATTGCTAGTTCAAAATACCACATGGAGATCGGAAGCCCACGTGACAATTTCTCCTTATCACACAAAGTAGATAATAATTATAAATATTATAAAGTACAGCTGGATCTCCATCTCTGGACCCTCTGTCCATGGATGCAACCAACAACAGACAGAAAATATTTTCTACTATTAGTCCCTAAATAATATTACATAACAATAATTTACATTTGGTTATGTAGTAATAGCCTAGATATGATTTAAAGCCACCAGGGATTTGTGCACAGATTACATGTGAATGCTACACCATTTTTTTGTGAGGGATTTTGAGTATCTGTGAACTTCAGGATCTACTGACATTCCTGGAACTAATCCCATAAAGATTCTTTGGGCCGGATGTGGTGCCACACACTTTAATCCCAGCATTTGAGAGGCAGAGGTAGGAGGATCACCAGGAGTTCAAGACCACCTGAATTCTAGTCAGGCTGGGCAAGAGTGAGACCCTACCTAGAAAACAACAACAACAAAATATTCTTTGAGATGGGTGCATGTACACACCCCTCATCCTATTCTATAGAAATACACAGTCACGTTTCATATCTGGACATATACCTTTGTGGGTCTTTGCCATTCTGCATTTATTTATGGCTTTGTTTAGCCCTTGAGAACACAGCTATGCTCCATCAGTTAGACTTACATGCTTAGGGTCGTCGGCTAGATAATGTATATTTCCCACTAATGCAGACAACCAACCTATAAGTGCCAGAGACAGGTGCCTCATGTCATCTGGGGCTCTCATCTCTAGATGCCGCCCTCCTCCTGCTGCTGCAGGATGCTACTCACATAGGGCAGCAGCTAGGGGAAAGCAGAGGGCTTCCTTCCCGCCGAGCCCCTGCCTGAGGGCTGCACAAGCCCCTGCTGCCGGGATTCGTTTGCCCCACGCTGGCTCACAGGAGCCACAGAGCTGCAAAGGAGGCTGGGAAACATGGTCCCTGTCTGGGACAGATAGGATCTGAAATGAATCGGACTCAATAACAAAAAAGGGAGTTCACGGCAGATTGAGGGGTGCAGTAGGAACACTCTGTCCCCGTGACAGGAGTGTAGCCACTGAAATTGTTTAGTGTCACCTACACAAGATAAGGGCATTAACAAAACTTTCATTCATTTTGTTGCTTGGAAGTTCTCTGCAAAGAGCGCAGCCCATCGTGCTTGCACCCAGATGCCCACCCCACTGCCTGCCTTGGTCACCGGAGAAAGGGAGAGCAGGGGTGGGAAAGTCAGCTGTTCTATGGCCACTTAGCCCCTGACCATCATGATGGGTCAAGATAGGATCTCACTGTAGTCCTGGCTGACCTGGAACTCTCTCCATTGGCCCAGCTGGCCTTGAACTCAATGATCCTCCTACTTCTGCCTCCCAAGTGTTGGGGCCATGCCTGGCTATGACCTATTTTCCTGTCAACAAGTAGCATTTTAAGCTGGAATGAAGGCTAAGAATTATTTCACATAGGCATGTGGTGACCCAGGGCATTCTTTACAGAAAATTGGGTTGCTTCCAAGTTTCACTGATGTAAACTGTAATAAGCATCTGTACAATTAAATATCACCTCCCTCTTCAATCATGCCTTGAATATTATTCCCCAAGGGGAATGATTAGAAAAAGACTTTTGATACACAAACCAATATGTATCTTAATCATTCCAGCAGTTACAATTTAAATATGCGGATGTGACTTTTCTATTAATACCATGACCTTTTTGGCTCTCCCCACCATAACACTATTGAGGCTCTTAATATATATTATTAACAACTTCTATACTTGCAGACAACAATCCATGGCATTTCTCTCCCCTCCCCGACTTTTCCCTTCATAACTCTGCTTTCCGTCATTTCCCTCCCTCTCTCCATTAGTCTCTTTTAATTTGATGTCATCATCTTTTTCTCCCATTATGAGGGTCTTGTGTAGGTATTGCTAGGCACTGCGAGGTCTTGGATATCGAGGCCAGCTTCTTTCCAGACAGTTGTATATAAGGAGTGGAACCCTTCCTTTGGCTCTTACATTCTTTCTGACACCTCTTCTGCAATGGACCCTAAGCCTTGGAGGGTGTGAGATGTTTCAGTGCTGGACACACCTCTGTCCCTTCTTCTCAGCAAGGTGTTGCCTTTTGAGTCATCCCAGTGGTCATCGCCATCTGAAAAGAGAAGCTTCTTTTTTTTTTTTTTTCTATTTTGTTGTCATTTGTTTGTTCTGTTTTGTTTTTCAAGGTAGTGTCTCACTCTAGCCGAGGCTGATCTGGAATTCACTATGTGTCTCAGGGTAGCCTCGAATTCATAGTGATCCACCTACCTCTGCCTCCCGAGTGCTGGGATTAAAGGCGTGCGCCACCACGCCCGGCTTTATTTATTTATTTATTTCATAGCACAAGTTGCTATCTTTTTCCCCAGAGAGTTTTCTCTTTTTATAAATTGGTGCCCACACTTTTGCTGTAGCTGCTTAATACCACTTCCTCTGGGCTGTCTGCTCCTTTCATCTGCCGTTTCCTCCTCCTGGCTGCTTCCAGCTGTGACTCGCTCTGCCGTCACCCCACCATATGCTGGGAGCCTGTTGATTCAAGACATGATATTCAGTGTCCTGGAAGCAGCAAACAGTGCCCAGCTGCAAAGATCGCCGTGCAGCTTTGCTCCGTGACTGGCTCTCATTTCCTTCCACCATGCACGGGGCTCTTCTGCTTCTTCCTCACTTTTTTGTTTGTTTGTTTGTTTTTCAAGGTCGGGTCTTGCTCTAGGTCAGGCTGACCTGGAACTTACTCTGTATTCTCCAGGTAGCCTCCAACTCGTGGCTGTCCTCCTCCCTCTGCTCCCAAGTGCTGAGACTAAAGGCGTGCACCACCACAGCCAGCTTCTTTCTCACTTTTAGTGGCGCCAGACGTGCTCTTTGCAGGGAGTTCACAGACTTAAAACTCTGTCTCATTTGTGTGCTCAGTTGCAACTTACCACTCAATGCCCTATGCCATGACATCTCTGCTCCAAAAACTCTGAGACCAGTGTTTCCACCTTTGCCATGGAAAACATCTTGTGCGAGGGGGTGCTTACCAGCATGCCTGGGCTCTGTTAATGGGTGCCAGTAATGACTCCGCCACCAGCAACGAAAATCAAAAGTCCTCCAGACATGGACAGCTGTCCTTTTGAAAGGAAAACTGCCTCAGTTGAGTCCACTGACCATGACTTTCTGTCTTTTGAAGAACGGCCCACCAGTGTACGGGAGCTGCAGCTCCGTTGGTAGAGTGGTTGCCTAGCGTGCATAAAGCCCTGGGTTCAGCCCCCAGTCACACACAAAACCAGCTGTGGTAATCCCAGCACTACGGAGATGGAGGCAGGAGAATCAGAGGCCCAGGGTCATCCTCAGCTACATGAGATTCCACATTAAAAAATAAAGGAGCCAGGTGTGGTGGTGCATGCCTTTAATCCCAGTGCTCGGGAGGCAGAGGTAGGAGGATTGCCGTGAGTTCAAGGCCACCCTGAGAATACATAGTGAGTTCCAGGTGAGCCTGTGCTAGAGTGAGACTCTTACCTTGAAAAAACAAAATAAATAAATAAATAAATAATTTTTAAGAATAAACTAAACAAGAAGAGGAGGGGGCTGGAGAGATGGCTTAGTGGTTAAGACACTTGTGCCAGTGAAGCCTAAAGACCCCCAGTACCCACATAAGCCAGATGCACCAGGTGGTGCATATATCTGGAGTTCATTTTCAGTAGCTACAGGTCCTGGTGTGCCTATTCTGTCTCTCTCTTTATCTTTCTCTCTCTCTCTCTCTCTCTCTCTCTCTCTCTCCTTCTTCCTCCTTCTCAGTGTACCTCAAATAAATAAAGAAATAAAATATTGGAAAAAAGAAGAGGAGGAGGAAGGAAGAATGGATGGAGGGAGGAGAAGAATGGGGCATGGGGGAAGAAGAGGACTCACTAACAATTAACTGAAACCACAGGGTTTTCTGAACGATGTCAGGATACAAATCCCTTTAGAATGCCATGTGCAGGTTTCCCTAAAGTAGGATTGGAAATCAGGAGCCGAGGGATTCTACGTGAAGAGTAATGTTATTCTGTTCCTGCTGTTCCAACCCGTGACAGAAAAGGGGTGAGTCCAAACATCTGGAGCAGCCTTGGCAACTGGCCTGTGGACACAGCCCATGTGCAGCCTCCCTGTGGCCCCTCCCGTGAGATGGGCTTCCATCTGGAGCCCGGATCAGCACAGCAGCCCTTGACTGTCTTTGTTCTGAAGCTTTGTACAGACACTGTCGTATCCTCCCTTTTTCTCAATGCAGGTCTCTGGTCTCAGACTCTCTTCCGTCTTCCTTAAGCACACCCTGGAGACAATACAGTGCCCCCCAACACTCCTCTTCTTTATCCCCAGATCCAGCCTCGGCTGCACACAGTGGCCTCGGCACTGCTTGGGGTTAGTCCTACACCTGAGTGACCCTTAGTTTTGAAACTTCCAAGAGACAACACAAAGAATTGTTTCCCTTCTATCTTTTTACAGATAATTGGAGTATGTAAATACCCATCTCCTCTCTCTTCCACCTCTAAACGGCTGGGGTTGGTCACGAAACACAATGAAGACCAAACCAGGGAACAGTAGCAGGCGGCAGATGAACTTCAGATGTGCGGGTTACTCTCTAAGAGGCTTCGTTCTAGCTGTAGCCTGATTAAGGCAACCCCAGCTGAAGGAAACGTCCCCAAACAGTATGACAACTCTTCTGCTTTTTGCAACCTATGCCTGCCCCTGGGGAGGAAGAGTGGGATCTTAAGATGAGAATGTCCTCCTATTCCTGCAAATTCCCTCCCTTTGTCTTGCAGCATTTCTGGTCTTGCTGTTTATTTCACTGAGGTGCCCTTAAAAGTTTGCCTGAGAATAGGCCTGGGCTGCAGTTGTCCCTAATTGGTAGAGAAATCCAGGAAAAAGAGGTGCATTCTGGTATTAAGGCCAGCCTTTGTGTTCTAAAGACACTACCCAACAGGAAATGTTCTTTTCTAAGTGTGGGACACACAAGACCAAAGCTAGGATGCTTTGGGGGGAAGAGCCCAGCATTTTGGCACTCTATAGTAACGCAATCTTTCTCTCCGCTTAGTGCATGTGTTTTGTTTGCATGCCCGTGGTATGCAACCTGGAGACAGACGATGCTGTAAACAAGCTGAGAATGGAGGGAACTGAGCCTGTCTTCGGTTTTCATACTCAACAGGGGCTTTGATGAGCTGTGACACAGAGCTGCCCTGTGAGTCTGCTTCCAGAAAAAAGTCCCTCTGTG
The DNA here is from genome assembly GCF_020740685.1 of Jaculus jaculus. Lineage (NCBI taxonomy): Eukaryota > Metazoa > Chordata > Mammalia > Rodentia > Dipodidae > Jaculus > Jaculus jaculus. Next base: position 91,400,257 of record NC_059114.1, read on the forward strand.
TTCACAAAGTCTCTTTGTAAAGTCTGCTGACATCCACACCTGTTATTATTGACTTTCTGATTTTTATACCTATGTTATTTCTTTCTCTGTGTAGAAATAACACATCACATTTAGTTTTAATCTTCAAACCAAATGAGGTAGAAATACTTTAAATATAATCTGACTCCTACAAGGATACCATGACTACTTTGTTAATTTTAATTGCACATAATAATTGTCCATACTTTGGCAGTATAGCATATTTCATCCTCACCCCAAATATTGATCATTTCTTTGTGCCACAAATGTTCAACGTCCTCTCTACTACCTATTTTGAAGTATACATTCAGGTGTTGTCAATTACAATTATTGGGCTGTGCTATAGAACACTGGACCCTATTCATACACTTCAAGAATCATTACACACCTACCTACACATTGAAGCTCTTTGGTTATTTTCTTCCTAAGCAGACATTTTTTCCAGTAGCATCTCTCTCTCTCTCTCTTTCTCTCTCTCTCTCTATCTATGTATCATCTATCGATCTATCTATCTATCTATCTATCTATCTATCTATCTATCTATCTACCTATCTATCTATCTTATCTATCTCCCCCTTTCCATCTTCCCTCTTTCTAGTGCCTCCTCCTTTTGAAAATAAATAAATGAAAATATGTTAAATAAAATAAATATATTGCACAAAATTGTAGAGTGTTTATTTAACTCTCAAGACTAAGGAATGCAAGCATCAGGAGAGAGAAAGATCTTCACTGAAAGTCTACAAGTTTCTCCTCTCTGGAACAAGCTCACATCTAGAGAAAACTTTCATGAGCCACAAATGCCTTTTTCCTTTCTTTTGCTTTTCCTTTATTACTTACAGTGCTTGATTTTTTTTTTTTTGCACGTAAGCCGCAGAATGGTGCACATACATGTGCACATGTTTACTACCTTGCCCATGATACACACTATATAATAAAAATCCTCTGCTAACATTGCCCCTGTTGGTATCTTCCCTTGGTAGTGTCCTTTATTTATAAGGTAGGAAGTTCTCTCTCATGACTCCATGTCGCCGTGTGTGTGTGTGTGTGTGTGTGTGTGTGTGTGTGTGTGTGTGTGTAAATTTTCATATTTTAAACTCTTAAAAGAATTTTTGGTTACGTATCCTACAAGAATAGTCAAAACCAAACAGTTTACACAAGATTTATAAATTTACTCCTATGTTCTACATGACTAAATAGCTGTATGGTCTGCATTTTGAACATTTTAAAATTTAACCACAGGCCACTTGTGATGGCTTCCCTCCCTCAGGACATGGAAGCAGAAGTGTATGTTTGAGGCCAGCTTGGACTAACCAGCGTAGGTAGAGTCAGCTTATGTTTCACAGGGAGATGCTGCCTCAATAGAAGCAATAGTAACAACCAACCCAAAACAGTTTAACCACTGCTTTCCTCCACTTAATGTGTTGGGTTTATAGTGGTGTTAGAAGCATCTTGTTTAAATTTATAGATATATTTACATTTTGGTGAAAGAGTTGTATTTCTCTTGATTTCTTGTAACTCTTTACCCATGCAAAAGGAACATGGATAGTTTTATGTGCATAACGACTTCACCTGCATTAGTCTCACCCTGACACTAACACCACCACTGAGCTACCTTATTGATGTTGGTAAGCTGGACGAAATGATGTCGAGTACAGAATACCTGCAGTCATTCTCATTGATAAAACACTTGCTTTATCATTAACAATTGACAGTTTTCTCTTTATTAACTCAATGAAAGTCTGAATAAAGTAGCCAGGTAAAGGTCAGGTACATTGAATGGCTTTGAAATGCTTCTTTTTCTTCTGTATGAACACGTGAGGGTGCCATCATGTCTGCGTAGCACGGAATCCCCTGTGAATTCCACCTCTCCCTACCATCAAAGTTTCCCGAGGTTCATACCAGTTATTCTTTTATTTCTGTAGATTTTCTCTGCTGCTGTTAAGAAATGAGTGTAACGAAAGGCATTTAGGAGTTACTCAACAACATGTCAGAGCAGAATATAGTTGTCTACTACCTAACCCTGTGCCATGTTGCACGGAGAGAAGATAGAGGAAGGAGAGCCAGCCGGGATGCGGCAAGGGGAGCAGCTGCGTGGTCTGTCGCGGGCATGCACGTGCTCCTTCTGACACCCGTTGGCTCTTGCAGGAGGAGAAATGCTCTCCCTTGCTCAACCACAATTTTACATTCACATGTTTCTGGATTTTATTAGATCTGTACATGGGGATCATAGATTAAAATGCATAAAGATGACAAAGTAAAAGGTGAAATGAAAGAGAAAGATTTTTTTAAAAAATCTGTATTCCATTAGCAGATAGACTCACTATGCCAAACTGTTTCCTGGTGAGAAGCCAGCGTTCCCACTGCTTGGTGGTCATGGCTGCCAGTGCTGCCCAGCGGAGCTGTCTTTCTCCACGCCGTGTTTCCATTCCAGGCAAAGCCAGCCTAGACAATGAGCCAGGAGCAGTGACAAGGCACCTTCCTCCTTTCCTCCCTTCCGTCCTTCCTTTCCTTCTTCCCTCTTTCCCTCCTCCCCTGCTACTGCTGGTTCCCTGTGTTGGCTCTTCACAGGGGATGCTGAGGTGAGGTTTTGGTGAAGATAACAGTGAGAAGCCCCAGGCACTTGAGTTTTCTTGGCATAAGGTTGAAATTACGCATCGAGCTGATTGGGAATGTCCTTCCATAGGTTAGCCAGTACCCATCCCAGAATGCCACTCATGTCCAACTGAGAAAGAAGGCATGCCTTTTACATTGTTTGAATTTATTTTCAAGCATGGAGAGACAGAATTGAAGAGGAGGAATAGGCACACCAGGGCCTGCTGCCACTGCCAACAAGCTCCAGACGCATATGCCACTTTGTATAACCTGCCTTATGTGGGTACTGGGGAATCAAACCTGGACCGTCAAGGTTGCAAGCAGGAGCCTCTAAACCCTGAGCCATCTTTCCAGTGAAGCTATACGTGACAGTTTAATGACTTCATTGTATCTTTTAAAACATATTTCATTTATTTATTTGAGAGGGAGAGAGTGGCAGAGAGAGAAAGGCAGACAGCATGTGTGGCCTCTCCAAGACTTCCTGCCTCTGCCCAGGAACTCCAGGCACATGTGCCACTTTGTGCATCTGTCTTTCCATGGGTACTGGGCAATCAAACCCAGGCCATCAGGCTTTGCAAGCAAGTGCCTTTAGCTGCTGAGCCATTTCTCCAGCTCCTATTTTGTGTTTGTTTTGTTTGTTTTTGAGGTATGGTGTCATTGCAGCCCTGCTGACCTGGAACACACTCTGTAGTCCTCAAACTCACAGCAATCCTCCTACCTCTGGAATTAAAGGCATGCACCCCCATGCTCAAAACTTTATAGTATCGTTATTAGCATTTCCCCATTTATGGTACAAGGTTACAGGACAAGACTATAGTTTCTTCTGGTGAAGAATTTAAAACCAATGAACTTACATAAATTCTAAAGATAGTTTTCATACTTATTCACACAGACACACTTGAGCATGTATGTATGTACATAAAATATCTACAAAAGCCAGGCATAGTGGCACATACCTTTAATCCCAGCACTCAGGAGGCAGACGTAGGAGAATCACTGTGACTTCGAGGCCACCCTGACACTACATAGTGAATTCCAAGTCAGCCTGGGCTCAATTGAAGCCTTACCTTGAAAAACCAAAAACAAAACATCTATAAGAAAACAATATATGTCAATTACATTCTATTTATTTTAATTATTAGTGAATAGCAATTCTCTAAATGACTTCTTATCTCCACCCTAAAATTATAAATGAATTGCTTTGGATATGACTTTTCTCAGAAATAAATATTGGCATATTTTTTTCTAAATGTACAGTGTATTCCATTTCTATCTTCATTATATCCATTGCCTTTATTTTTGTGAAAGACAGCTTTGTGTAATCAAAGATCAAAATAATTTCAATTTTAATGTTTTTAAGAATAAGAATATAGAGATATATTCTTATATAGAAATATAGAAAATGCAGCAAAAGTTAGAAACAGACATTTTATTACTGCATTTTATGATTTTATGATGCATTTACTTGGGACACTAACACCAATACTGCTTTGTGCTTTTTTCTCATTTAACTTTTATTGTTACCATTTGTTCATGCTGCTATAATTTTATAACTATCCATTGTAATGGAGAACTGGTTTTTCTTTGTAAACATAAGCCATAATTTTAAGTGATATGTTGTTAATTTTTAATTACATATTTTCCTGTTATTCATATTTAGTTCAAAGCAGTTTTAACTGTCAAGATTGCTATAAGATCTAGATTTTCCAAAAGCATATTTCAATGTATCTAATAATCTGTAAGTTTCTCATTCATACATTCTGTCATTTCCTGAAAGCAACGATGGTACACCACATCAAGCAAACGTGGACTTTAGAAATTTATCAGAGTTATGCATAAGTTGTCATAAGCAAGCAAAGGAGTGAAGGCATTGGGTTGTTAGGAACGCCTGTCCGATGGCAGATGCATGTTGACTGTGAGCCAGGCCACCTTTATCTTACCGTTCCTCCACTCAACCAGAACCACCCCCTCTGCTCCCTCCTGGCTGCGGCAGTCAAGGTGGAGTTGCTGGGAGAGCGTGCCGCCTCTCCCGCTGGCAGTCATGATCACTCCCCCACCCACCCGTGTTCATGAGCCTCTGTCACGAGAGTGATTCTCCTGGTCGTGGTGGTCCTCGGCTGCTGACCCCCGTTCCCCTGGCATTCACTGAAGGCTGTGGCCCCTGCTTTTGTTTTCATCTGTGATGTGTGTGGAGGTCAGTTTCAGGAAGCATAATGACGTTAAAGGCGTTTACTCTCTCGTTTTCTTCCACCAGTGGGATGGAGTAGGACCTCTTCCAGACTGTGCAGAACCACCGAAGGGGATCCAGATGCTGTGGCACCCGTCCATAGTCAAACCCTACCTCACACTGCTCTCTGAGTGCTCAAACCCAGACACGCTGGAGGGGGCGGCAGGCGCCCTGCAGAACCTGGCTGCTGGGAGCTGGAAGGTATGGCTGGTTCGTTACGTGCAAAAGGGATCCAGACTTGTGAGCAAGCCTTGAAAGTGGCGCAAGCGTAGTTGTGAGAAAAACATTTCTAACAAAAAATTATGATATTTGAGAAGAACCAATTATATCAAAATTGTTAGACTTATGATCCCCCATTAAAAACTTCCTGAAGACTCAGGGTCTTTGAAGACCACCGGCCCAGAGGAGTAGCTATGAGTATAGCGCCTGAAAGCCCGCGAAATGCTTGTCTTTCTGCCTGGAGAGCCGGTCTGCTTCTCTTTCAGGGTGGGTTTGACATAGGAGGTTCAAAGCCTTGCCACTGACTACCAGAGAGGCTAATCCTAAATCCCTTCACAAAACTCATGGGGAGCATGAAAATGCGGTGCCAGTCCTCAGACCCAAGTGACACTGTTCCTGATTGATTTTCACAAGTGTCCTGCCTTTCACTTTGGATAGAAAGGAATTAGCAGAAAGTAATACTTAAACGTTATTAATAGTTAGGAGGCACCAGTGAGCCTTGTTGGGGGAAATACTAAGAAAATAGATCAAAAAGTTTTGAGTTTTGACATCATGTTCCATTCATTTAAAGTTGAAGCCTGAATTTGTGATATTCATAAATCACTTTTCTTTCACATTCGTTCCCTTCAAATTATGTTAACTTTGACACATAGACGCAGATGGTTTTCAGAAACTGAGGGTGAGGGATGTGCACTCGCCTGCCTCAGCATTGCCGTGCGGTGGCTCACGCCAGCATTGCCGTGTGGTGGCTCACGCCAGCATTGTCGTGCGGTGGCACACGCCAGCATTGCCGTGCGGTGGCACACGCCAGCATTGCCGTGCGGTGGCACAACAGCTGGTTATGCTTTGCAGTGACAGCCCTGTTGTCCCCCTCCTGTGCTTGCTTTCTCCTGCTGCAGTCAGAGCTGCAGTACTTGCCTTTTCCTTGGCCATGAGAAAATTATACAAAGGGCATTATAGTCAGAGTGCTCAAAGCCAGTTAAGGAGAAAATTCTTATAATCAGCCAAAGAAAGAAGACTTTTTATATGCAAGGCCCTGCCCTGCATCTGAAGCCCGCATCCATGACCGGTGTGGTCAGCCGTCCAAACATGTCGCACTCATGCTGCGAGACCTTGCTGAGCTAATGTTCTCCTTGAGAAGGGCTTTTGTCCCTAAGGCTATAAGGAGCCAAAGTCATGACCCACTTTTCCCCTTGGGCGCCACGGGCTGGCCAGTGCTTGTCTACACAATACTCAGACACCATCACTTAATGCAGGCAGCATCTGTCCACACGTCCGTTTTGTGACTGTATGGCAGTCTTCTCTGTGTATGAGCACCTGCCTCTCTTTGCTCTTGCATTGTCATTAAGAAGACAGGACCAGGCCTCCCTCAGAGGGTCATGTTTTATGACCTTTAGTTGATTCATTGATTGAGAAAGAAATGTACTATTAAGAAATATTTTATTTTTATTCATTTATTTATTTGAGAAAGAGAAAGAGACAGGGAAGAAGGGGAAAAGGGAGTGAGGGAGAGAGAGAGTGTGGGCATTTCAGGGCCTCCAGCTACTGCTAATGAACTCCAGATACGTGTGCCCCATTGGCATCTGGCTTACATGGGTCCTGGGGAAATGAGCCTGGGTCCTTTGGCTTTGCAGGCAAGTGCCTTAACCACTAAGCAATCTCTGCAGCCTGAAACATACTTTTTAAGCCATATGAAGTTGATACAAAGAATTCCTGGTAGAACCATTTTCTTTGTAGCATCTGGACTTGTCAGTGCATAGCAAGCTGGAGATTTTAGCAGAGCTTCACAACTCTGCATGCCTATAGTGTTGAGCATTCTGTGGAAGGTGCCTTGATCTGCATATTGGGGTCACCAGGCCAGTGGGAAAGCTGCGGAAATAAGCCTGAGTAGTGAAGGGTTTGGTTTTAGAAAATTATTTATACTATATATATTTTTTTGCAATTTTCATACTTTCCAATTCTTCCTGTTTTGGATTATATCATGCCAATAAGAATTCTTACCATTCTAACTACTTTCTAGCAATAAATAACATCATGTTGTTGTCAGCACATAAACATGTGTGTTTATTTAGAACAGTTATTTACACCATGATATCTTCCCCCATGTGCCTGTAAGACATTGGCTTATTAATTTCTCTATTATCAATAAAGTAGAGACTATTGAGGTGGAAGAGAGGTATAGAAGATTGAACTCAATGTCACAGAAGATAGACAATGTTTAGTAACTATGACCATTGGATTTCCAAGTCATTGTTGAATGTTAGGACACAAATTAGAAAATGCAAGTAGTACCTTTTCTGGTTAAGCACACAAATATATACCACAAAAGAATAAGCTTAGGGCTGGAGATATGGCTCTGCAGTTAAGTCACTCGCCTGTGAAGCCTAAGGAACCAGGTTCAGTTCCCCAGGAACCATGTAAGCCAGATGCACAAGGAGGTATATGCATCGGGAGTTCATTTGCAGTGGCCAGAGGCCCTGGCATGCCCATTCTCTGTATTGGTGTCTCTCTCTTTCACTCTCTCACTCTCAAAAAATAAAAATAAATATAAAAATAGATAAATAAAAGCAGATTCCCTGATAGCAAAGAGCACAGATCAGACAGGAGAGGGATCAGTGGGTAAAGCACTTGCCGCACAGGACAGTCTCAGTGTGTCAACCTCACTTTAAATGTTGCTCCCTCGGGACCCAACACATGCAGCAGCCAGCCCGCTGACAGAGCCATGGGCTGGTAAGAAGTGCCTCTGTGTAGTGGCAAATATACATACAGAAGAACTATTTTACCAAAGTGCACAAGCATGAACAGAAGTCAGTCACATTATGCCCGTCTATGGCATACTTTAATTATTTAGTGTAGGAATCATAGGTAATTCTTAGAGAATTATTACTAAACCAAACATAACAAACTGTTATCATTTGAAGAGGAAAAATATTATGTGTACATAAACTAAGCAGAAAAAGTCTTACTTTAAAAAGACAGTTTCAAAAACAAAATCATGAATAAGCTACTGGCTTGGGGTATTCAGTTGCATTGACTTTCATACAGACAATATTACCCTCTGAAATCTAGAGTTTTAAGAATGGTATTTTATAGCAACTGTCAGAATTTAGTGGTATTTCTTAGTAGTCCTTAACTTTTTATGACCCAACAAAGACAGAATTGGGGAGGTAAACCGTGAGGGTTCTGTATGGAGATAGCTCTTTATGGACCTTGTGTCTGAAACAATAACTTCCCTTTATGAGATGAGTCAGTGGCTATGACAAATTGACTAGCAAAGTAGATCTTCCTAACAGACCCAAACACTTTGTAAACATTAAAGCATTCATTACTGAGTTTGTGAACGTCAGAACATAAAAGCTTTACCATAGAAGCCAGGTGATAAATGTTCTTCATAGCCAGCATGGACATCAGTGCATTTCTCTCACTTACAGTACAGTCATCTTGTTTGTTGAAAAAAATTGAATATAGTAGTTTGAACATTTTTTAAATGTGAATGAATGTTTCTTCAAGTTCCATTTATGGATTATTTCTGTTGTACAGAATTGTAAATACATTATTCTATTGTGAATTAATTCACAAAAAAAACAAATTTTGAACTAAAGAAATATATCTGTACTGGCTATGAAATCAAATATTTAAATATCTTTGTATAAACCTCTGTATAGAGAATGTGAACATTCTAAAGGAGTATTATTTGCTCATTTGTTTTAAAAGATACCTAAATCATCATTCATTAATATGATGACTTAACATAACAATGACATATAATGAAGAAGGAAACAAAATCTCTGGCCATATGGCCCAAATGAATAAAAATCTATAAAATAGGGTAAATTTGAGGCTCAACCTCGAGAAAAGTTGACAGCCTCACGAAGGACACTGAAATTTAGCATGTCTTACAGTGAAAGAGAACCAGGGAAGGTTGGCATAGTGTAGCAAATAAAAGTAAAAATTGTTTTAAATGCAAAGAAGCAGAGTTTTGTACAATTTTGATGAAATGGAGCGTAAAACATCATGGCTAATGGATTAGAAATGGGACCAGAATGAACACGGAGGTTCTCTGAGAACTGTGTGCATTTGGTCAGCTTACGGGCAGTATGCTCAATGAAGATGAGGACCAGCCCCAAACCTGGACAAGAAAGCTCAGTCTGAGGACCAGGAGGTGGGAGGAGCCAGCCCATGGCCAGATACTGCCCTAGCCATGCATGACTTAGCAGCTTGCTCCTCACAAGACTCTGGAAGCATTGCTGATACAGGGCCTCAGGACTACTGTAAATGCCGCCCACAATCTGTATCAATCACAGCGAAGAGCTTGTGTGATAATCTGGCACTGAGCACTGCTGTCACTGGATGGTCTGATTCTGAAATCCTAAGTTACAAAGCTCCATTACGAAGCCATGTAAACTGCTGAACCAAAGAGACTTCCACTTCTAGCTAAAATATGAGATAGAATGACAAGGTACAGTTTACCTCCCTGCAAGGAAAGATAACTGCAAAACAGAAATATATGAAACTAGGCTTTTTTTAAATGACATTAATCATTCGTTTGTGAAAGACAGGGACCTTGGAGACAAGAACTAAAAGAGGCAAGACTTATGACTGAAATTAAGTCAACTACACTTTATAAGGCAGAATGTGGAAGCAGAAAGAGTTCATAGACATTGAATATACAATGAGTCCTTTCCAGTGTCCAGCAGAGAACTATCGCCAAATGTGGGCAAACGTATCCAAGACTGGGGGAGACTGCCTGAACTTGTAACCCAGATCAAAATTTAGCTCTCGTGTGGAGGGAGAATAGTGTGTGTTTTCCAGAGCAGATGGGAAGGCTGGAGAAATGGCTTAGAGGTTATGGGGCTTGCCTACAAAGCCAAAGGACCTAGGTTCACTTCCCCAGGACCCATGTGAGCCAGATGCACATGGTGACTCTTGTGTCTGGTGTTGGTTTGCAGTGGCTGGAGGCCCTGGAATTCGCATTCTCTATCTGCCTCTCTCTTTCATTCTCTCTCTCAATAAATAAATAAATAAATGAATAAAATATTTTTTTTAAAAGAGCCAGATGGGAACACCTCATAATTGAAAGGCCATTGGATAGAGTACTCCCAAAGACCTTATGTAAGTATGAGGAGCAATTAGCTCTGGACTGAGCATGTTATGGTCTCTCCTATACAACCTTTCAAGTGAGACCCAAAGGGATCAACAGTTCAAATAAGCTTACTGACCTCTAAAATAAAGCTTTAAAAGGCTTAGGGGGATGCCAGGATATTCGGCACCCAACAAACTGAAATTAAGAATATCTTTTTGTTGGGTAAAAAGTAGAGGTTTAGTGGAGTGAGGTGAGGATGAGATAGGAATGGGGGTTGAACACAGTGAAAATACATCATATATGGGTATGAAATTGTCAGTAACAAATTAACAAAAATAAAAGAGGACAAGCATGTAGGTGTATTCCTTTACTCCCAGAACTTGGAAGGCTGAGGTAGGAGGATCGCCGTGCGTCTGAAGGCAGCCTAAGACGGACAGCATGGTGAGAATACAAAGAATGCCGAACTCCTGGTTGAAAAGTGTCCTACTGTCCCTTAAAGAGGGCAATACAACCACACTTTGCAGAAACAAGCTCAGAGGGATAGATATTACAATTATCAAACATGAGAAAAGTACAAGCACATTCTATATGTTTAGAAAGCTAGGGACATAGGAAATATATAAATAAAAACACTGATAGTTGAAAGTACAATCTTTGAAATAAAAAAAATGCATGGGGTGCAATAAACAGCAGAGCAGACAGAGCAGAGTCAAAGCTTAGTGAATCTGAAGACAGTACTAGAATCTATCAAAATTAAAAGAGAAAAGAAAGAGTAAGAATTTAAATATCACCAATTGTAACATCAACTGGCCTAATGTATGTATAACTTGTATCTGTACCCAAACAATAGATGATAGGAGCAAGGGAATAGAAAAAGAAAATATCTGAATGAACATCAGTTGAAATTTTTCTGAAGTTAGTAAAAAGTCATAGATGCTGAAGTCCAGTTGAAGTGCACTGGCATAGTCCAAGCAACGGGCACTTGGGACACGCCCTCTCAGTGGTCTGTTCTTCCCCACACTGAAAATAAGTACACAGAACTGGCATAGTCCAAGCAACGGGCACTTGGGACACGCCCTCTCAGTGGTCTGTTCTTTTACCATCCTCTAAAGGCCAGAAAGAAGACGAGGGAGGCATGGCATGGCATTGTCTATAAAGCATTGAAAAGGACACATTTTACCTGCTAGGCTCAGCATACTAATTTTAGTTTGGTATCTAACAGATATAGCATATCCCTACATGAAACTTCCAGGTTACCAATTAATAATTCCACACCAAGAGTAATTCTAACATAAATATTTCAGTTGAATTTCTTTGTTATAGTCTGAGAAATGGGTACTTGGGATATGCCATCTCTATGATCGTCTCTTCCCCTTATTGAAAATAAACAGGTATACCTAATCCCTGGGTCAAATGTTTTTGCACTTGAAGATTGCTAATCCTTCAGATCACAAAGGCCTAAGAGCAGGTGAACATGATCTGATGTGTTTAATGAAGACTTCTCGGGGTAACATTTGTTTGATTTTTGCCTTCTTACTTATTCTTACATGAGAATGCATCAACGTATTTTTCCCTCCAGGAATATCTACTGCCTGGACCTCAATGTGCTCAGCATTACATGAACACATCTGATAAAATTCAGTCTTTGCCGTAACTTGACTTATATTTTAAAAAATCACAAGAAAATAAGCATTGTTAAATATACAATAGGTACAATTGCCTTAATCAACATTTGTATTTATAAATAATTGCTTTTCTAACAAGGGAATTCTTCAAAAGTCCCCTTATCAAGACATCACACTTTTCACATGCTAGGCAAACACACACTGAGCTGCCTCCCCAGCCCAGCATCACACTTTTCAAAATAAACACTGGGATCTTGAAAACAGAAATGTATAATCCTATAACAAGGTTCTGAATTTTCAAAACTCAACATATCCTACGTCCCTCTCAGACCGATCCCGCTCAGGAAAGAACGTACGCCCGCTCCGCCGCCCGCTCCTTCCTCACATCCCACTGCGACACGAGCCACAGCTCTTCAAGTGGGAAGACTCGGCAACTCAGATGTTCAGGCTAGTCATCACCACAAGGATTGCAGTGTGAACCACACAGCAGAAACCATGTTGTTTCTGAATATTTTGTATATTTTTTGGTAACGAACTCCTCATAAAATAAGACTGAATAAACAATTTTCAGGGAGGGACACTTTCTGACCAGTTATGCTAATGAGATACCATGATAAATAACATGGTGTTTTAAATAAATTCATAAACAAGTTTCAGACTATCATGGGGTTGATACTAAACTGCCCTGTATTTCTGATTTTCTGGGATAAGAGTCTAAGCACACTATGGCCTTGTGGCACCAGGAGATGTTAAAGTGCTTCTGAAAGATTGAATTATGTTTGGAAGAGTTAGGTTTTAGAATGGGACATTTCTTTACCATGCTAAGAGGAAAAGTGGAAAAATTGCTAATTTAATATCAGTGAGAAAAAATGACTGTTTCACAGAAAAGCATTTAACTTTTGGCTCTACTTCTAAAGTAAGAGTACCTTAAAGAATAGGAAATTCATCAACAAGTTTTGAATTTTAGCACTCTCCTGGTTTCAGTTTTAAAGCAGACTGTTTTGTATTTAAAAGAGACCATTATCTTTAGCTATTTAGCAGATTATTAGGATTTCAGGGGAGAAAGCTAGTTCAATTACAGTGTTCCTCGACTCTTAGGAACGTAAATCAGCTTAATGGAATTGCCTCGGCTTAAGCAGGAGAGAAATACTTGGAAAAATTGCAGCTATCATTTGTGTTTATAGTCAGGCTGAAACTTTTTTTAAACTTAAGCCCTTGGAAATTCACATTAGAATGAGGCATGGAATTAAAGAGTTAAAAAATGATTGATGTTCTTTGTCAGCAATCCCTCAGGCCTGTGATTGCACTGAGGAAATTTACTGGATGCGAAGTCATGGGAAAGTGATTTCATTTTGTATGGCTCATGCTAGGTTCATCTCTCTGAGCCCTAATTTTGTCTGATATTTAAAAAAAAAAAATGAAAAGAGAGAAGAACATAATCTAGAAACTTCCACATAAACTCAGTCAAGCTCAGCTGTTTTCCATTCCGTCCCCCAACCCTGACCGGGCTTCAGGCACAACTGGATTAGCGTTATTAGCTCTCTTCTGCTGTCCTCTCGAGCAATGAGCTTGCGGTTGTGGCAGGTGGAGCTTGCGTCAGTTCGGTTTCTCGGTCTGGAGTCATTGCTATCCTGTGCTATCAGCTGCCCAGTGGGCACTGGGCCGTCCGGACCCCACGCTCTTAGCTTCCCCCGCCCATTGGACTTCCTGAATCCCCTCCATACCCCCTTGTTATGTCACAGGCCTTCTGGCCAGGCCACCCCTGCATGTCTGGTCCTTAGTGCTTTCAGCCTCCTCCGCATCCCACAGGGCTTTCAGGGGCCCCGCTTTATGACTCTGCTCTCACAGAAGCCCTTCAGTTTAAAAGTGGCGCTGGCATGCCTTCTGTGTGGCCCCTCATTCGAGAATGTCACTGTAGGTGTCCCTGACTCTGTCAGCCACTGCTCTGGCCCAAGAAGGGGGCCAGAGGCTCTCAACTCTCCACTCTACCTTCATTCAACAGGAGAGGTTATCATCACCTCACTGAGTCACTCAAGGGGAACCCGGAGTTGTGGTTTAAGCCTCCACAATGCTGTTACATTTCTTTATTTCTTCCCCACACTACCCTCGTCCAGCTTGAAGAATGTATCGAGTCAGGGGAGGGGGAAAATTCTTTCCTGCTTCTAATACCCTTTCAAGTGGACCCCATCTTTTGCCTGGGTGTACACCTTCAGGGAGCTTTCTTGTCCTTTCTGGCAACCACTTCCGAAACCACACAGTGGCCCAACCTTCTGTACAGGAAGAAGCATGGAAACCGAGGGACAGGCGGAGCTCTGGGTTCACTGCTCCCTTGAAGCCCTGCCCCACGCCATGAAAACACACGCGGCCCGTCCCTGACCCAGACAAGAATCCTAGCCACATATGCTTCTTGTGTCGCACTGGATCTGGCCAAGCTGTCCTCGAGACTTTACACTGACATGTCCAGCGGGTCTCCACTCATAGGGTTCAGTGGATCTTTAACTTGGGAGCTTAGCAGAAACTCAAACGGATGATTGCAATGCAAAAGGAATCAAATGAAAACCAGGATTCTTTGGTTAATTCGTAGGGGATTCTATCAACTAAGCGAAGGTGCTCACAGTGTAAACTGCCCTTCTGAGAGACAGAGAGGATAGGGGCCAGACCCACAGACTCGTGGGCTCATGGCCTGGCTGAGGCTTCCTGGAGGTGAGGCCTTGCCTCCTCCTGATCTGTAGGTAGGAATACAGTGGACCTGCTTCACCTGAGACTGAGTGAAACATAGGAGGCGGTTAGAGCAGTGCCTGGGAAGCAGTTGTGTTAGGTGCCAGCTGGAACTTTGATCGTGAGGCCTTCTTTGGGGGGACACCATGCCAGGACCGTTTGTTTCGGAGTCATCTAATGTCTGTGCTGTCCGCCTGCTCCTCGCTCTGCGGCTCCTCCTCCTCTCCCTCCTCTACTTCGCCATGCTCTTTCTGTTTCCCCTTACTCGGAATCCCCCAGCGTCTTATCTTGAGCTCACGGGCCAGTCTTCTCAGGGGCGCCTTACCCGCAGCTGGTTTACCACTCCCTTCCCTGCTGACCCGCGTGGGCCAGGCTGCTGCGTGCCGTGTGCACAGCAGCACGGGGCATCCCGAGGACAGCCCCTCAGTCCCTGTGAATTCTATATACTTGCCCCTGTCTCATCTTGTCATCTTTTCCCATTTGTTTTTGAAGTAGGGTCTCACCACAGCCCAGACTGACCTGGAACTCACTCTACAGCCCCGCACCGGCCTCCAACTCATAGTGACCCTCCTACTTTGGCCTCCTGAGTGCTGGGATTACAGACAGGTCCAGGCTAACTTTTTTTTGACACTTTAAAACATGTATACAGTACATTTTGATCCCATTCCTCCCTTCCCTCTCTTCTTTCCTTTTTTTTTGGATCCACTGAATTAAATTAGGGCTATGTGCATGATCATGGGTGGGGGGACATTTACGAGAAAACGAGGAACTTACCAGCGGCTACATCACTGCACACCAGCTCCCTTTCCTGCAGCAGTAATCAGCTGCCACTAGCAAGGATGGAATCTTGATAGGCTCAGTCTTATGCAGGAAACCACGTCTGCCGCGAACTCATGAGAGTAACGGCCATGGCCTATTGGGAAAACAGCACTCCAGACATCCTCTTCCCATCCTCCCTCTCCCATTCTCACCACCCGTCCTCTGAGAGGTTCACTGAGCCTGGGAGAAGGTGGTTTGGATGGCATGTTCAGGGCAGAGCATACATTAGCTTATTGGTGACCTTGCCAGCTATGCAACTCTGCATTGACCTCTGCCCTTTACACCAATCTATGGGAACAAGCAAATATTTAGAAGGCAGTTTGCTCTGCTGCCCATTTAGCAATGCCGCAGTAGTGAATTCTGTCTACCGCTGTGGTTGTCTGTCTTTGCACTGATGATGACCTACCCGCGCTTTTCTACTGAGGCTCTTGCAGCCCGCGCACGCACACCTTTCTCTCCACCGTGGCGTCACACGTGTTCCCTTGTGCTTCTCACAATTGGGGAATGTTTCCTGCTTCCCAATACTTTTGTCTGTATCATGCCTTCTCCCTTTTACTTATTTATTTATTTACTTATTTGGTGTTTTGTGGGGGGATTTTTTTTTTTTTTTTTTGAGGTAGGGTCTTGCTGTAACCAGGCTGACCTGGAATCAGTCTAATGCTGGCCTGGAACTCACAGCAATCTTACTACCTCAGCCTCCCAAGTGCTGGAATTTAAAGGCATGTGCCACCACGTCCAGCATGTCTTCTCTCTTTTTCGTCCTGGCTGGTGACATGCGGCTTTCTAGTCCTGTCCCCAGACTGGTTGGCTCATACCTTAAGGGCGTTACAGATACTTATCTTTCAATGTCAAGAAAATGTTTGTGAATTTGCAACATTTTTGAACACAATGCAAGTGATCTACCATAAACTAATCTGTACATACCCTAGCACATATAAGGCTGAAATCCTCAAAATTAAAGTTATTTTCTGTGTTTTAACAATTTAAGTATGTAATCCATTGTCTGTTGGTCACCTTTCACTTAGGGAAAATATTTTTTCTTCATATAAAAAAGGTGTGTCTGGATCTCATACATATCAGAGGCCTACATAGTCATTTTTCGTTCATTTTTTTGTTATTATTTTTGTTGTTTCTTCTCAAATCAGTTCCTATCAGGGATGAAAGACTCTCATTGTTCTACAAACACTAAACCTTCTTTCCATCCAAACAGAGGAGGTCATGATAACTGGACTTCCAAAAAGGCTAATGTCTTGGATCATATCAGATATGGCCGGTGTACCTCTGTGTGAAAGGAGAGAGGTCACAAGCAAGGCAGTATTTGGGAGGCTGAGTGCAGAGAATTAGGAGAGACGCCCAAGAGGGACTTGAGGAGCAAAGCATGACAGGGAAAAGAAGCAGACCGCGCAACTGCTCCTGTGCTCAACCACTCCCTTTCCAGAGAGTGTGCCCTTGCTTGCTCTAACTAAACTCATGGCTGCTTGCTAACAAACAAAAAGAAGCAGAGTGTGCTCATGAGAGAGTGAGAGAAGTAACAGAGAGACCGAACTCAGATTCAGGGACACATTTGACTCTGGTGGCCAAGTTACTTAACAAGTTACTTAATGCTCTATCTGAATTTCCTATTGATAAGATGACGATGCAAACGTCCCTGTGGAGAAGAGAATTACAAGAGGTTAAATGTCGAAGCCAAGAGCTGGGCACCTGGAGCGAGGCAGTACTGGACAGGAGGTCACCTCTAGCTACTGTACTTTGGCTGCCAGTACTGTTCCCTGTGTTCTCTTAGAAGGTTAAGAAAATCCCCTCGTCATTACAATTTATTACAGACGTTCACCCTATGATATGTCCATGTTGACCCCACAGTCGGAATGAGATTCTCTATCCTTCCCAGCTTCTCTTTCTAGCATTACAGGTGAGCCCAACCGTGCCTGGGCTGCACAAGCTCAGCTTTCCGGGCCGTTCTGGGTTGAGTGTTGGAGACCCAGAAGGACACATGTAGCAGGGAAGCAGATGTATCCAGGGAAAGACAAGTGCCAGAGTGCGGAGTGGATGCGTGCATGGAAGTGGGGATGTGGTGCCAGGAGAAGCTGTTCCTCCCTGGACAAGTGGTATCAGAACAGGACAGTCAAATCCGATTTGGCAGCTCCCAAGCCTTGATGCCCCCCTCCCAACCGCCCATTTACTGGAGAACCAGCTGTCAAGTAGTCCCGTGCAGCTTGCCTGCCCCTCAGACTTCCTGAGCTGGGTACACGAAAAGGAACAGAGAGAAGCGTGCCTTGCGGGATGAGGGTGATAAGAATTATGGGAATGTGACTTCTAACATAGGATGGGATGAAGTTGTTTGTTTTTTTTTAATCTCATATTTCATGCAGGGCTGGGCTGAGGATGTGGCAGGCATGGCGTATGCCCTACGTTCACTGCCAGAGGGGGCTCCCTGCCTGCCACAGGTGAGAGCCAGCTCTGGGGTGCCTGCCCCATGGGGGGACGGGGGATGGAGAGGGCCTGGTGGGGGAGGGCTGGGGAAAGACTGTCCCTCAGAATCAAAAACCTTATTTCTGAATGTAAGTTTTTCAGATCATAAATGAAACTACAACCAATCAATTTGTCAATTGTTACCTTGCACACTTTTCTCTGGGACACTGCACAATGATATAAAGCATATGAAGTCTACATGCATGTCTGAAAAGCTCAACCTATCTGGATTATGTTAAGGGACTCTAAGTCTGAAGGCTTTGTCTGCCTGGCAATGTGTATGCATTCTATATGACACAGTAGTTGTGTGCCGTTAAAGGCAACAGCTACCAAACCAAAACAAGTCATAAGTCTTACCATATTAATCAAATATTGAGTTATAGTCCTGGAAGGAATATATTTTTGATCTTAATTTTTTAAAATTATAATTTTCTCTCTTGACTCTCAATGTCATGTTTCCTTCTCATTTTTGTGTGTTTCTCTTTATTTATTCTTTCTCATTCAGTAAAGACTTCTTCCTTTGTTTATTTGGCAGCCAATTTCTATGGCCCACCTCCAAATTCAAAGCTCTTTTAAAAAAATCACCCATATATAAACCATCTAACATTCTATATTTCAGTTTTTGGATTTTGTTTTTTCAAGGTAGGGTCTCTCTCTCTAGCCTAGACTGACCTGGAATTCACTCTCTAGTCTCAGTCTGGCCTCGATCTCATTAAGCCTCCCACCTCTGCCTCACAATTGCTGGGATTAAATGTGTGCGCCACCCCACCCAGCTGGTGGTTCTTTTTTTTTTTTATTTCTTTTAATGTCAGTAACCAATTGTGCCAATCCCAAACCCTCCCCGTCATAAAGCATGAATGCACATGCTGCAGTGGCTTTCAGACTCAAGTGCCAAAAACACTGTCACATGAGAAAAGACGTGTGGTTCATGGATTAACCCTGGGATATGTTGAGGGGGGAATCCCACATACAAACGTGTAAGTGCATGTCTAACATACTCACCTGTTCTAACGCTAGGTCTTGCTCATTCAACTATTTTGGCTCCTGTAAACAGCTGTCCGACATCCCTCAGTGATGCTGCCTTGCCGGGTTCCCACCTGCTCCTAATGCCCTTTGCCTTCCCTCTTTTGGCAGTGGTCAGTATATATCCGAGCAGCTGTCCGGAAAGAGAAAGGCCTGCCCATCCTGGTGGAGCTTCTGCGGATAGACAATGACCGCGTAGTGTGCGCAGTGGCCACGGCGCTCCGGAACATGGCCTTGGATGTCAGAAATAAGGAGCTTATCGGTACGTTCTCTAGCCCTTAGTGTGCTAGTGTTCCAATAGACATGCCTCGTTGACTCCGTCCACGCAGCCCACGCGTGGCTTTTCACAGTTCATATTGTGCTGCTCTCCTGCTTTACATCCAGTGCACTTGTGGATCCTTTAGAATTTAGAGGAAAATGTGCTTCGCTGACATTTCTGATCCTTGCTAATCAAAAATGGCCACAGGGCTCAGTGCTTAGTCCTGTCATCCCAAAGTTCTGAATCTGTTTGGCTGCTCGTTTGCTTCCCACATGGCACACTGAGATATTCTGGTAGCACACCTGCTCCACACTTACTTATTTTCATTTATTTTGAGCAAGGCCATACTGGTTCCCTAATTCTGTTTAAAAGGAAATCACTGCCCAAAGACCTGTCAAGAAACTTTTATTAATGAGGCATGAAAGAGGCCATACATTTACCCCACTCTGACTTCACTTATGGACTTCCCTGATGGGTACGGTGCCCAGGAGTGGAATCATGTAATATATGTCCGTTTGTGGCTGGGATATTTTTCTTTTACAATAGTTGTGGTTTTATTATATTTTTATACATTAACAAGTCATAATTGTCCACTTAGGGCACAAAGTAATGTTAGAATGTATGTGTGTACTGTGGAATAATTAAATCAAGCTAGTTAGCATAGACAGCACCTCAAATACGTTTTTTGTTTTAGTTTTACTGAGACAACGTCTTGACCTGCAGCTCATGCTGACCTTGAACTTGAACCTCAGCCTCCCTAGTGCTGTGTCATTGGCCTCTGCCACCACGCTGCAGGGGTCGATACTTACCATTTATTATAGGAAGAACGTTTGAAGCACTGCTCTGGCAGAAATTTTAAGTGTAAAATGTGTGGTTGTTAGTTATGCTGTGTAATAAATCTCAACAATTACCTGCGGTGAGAGTACCCCTACAGACCAACTTGACCCATTCCTCCCAACCTGCAGCTTCAGTGCCGTCATGTCCTCAGTTCTGGGTCTGCTTGTCTTAGATTCTACCTGTAAGTGAGGCCATGCGGCATTTGTCCTTTAGTGCCTGGTTTATGTCTCTTGTTTTTCTTAGTACGATGGCCTCCAGCTCTATTCTTATTGTCACAGATGGTGTAATCTCCTTCTGGTTCAAGCCTTCAGGAGATGTGCATCAAATACTTCACTCTCTTGTCCGTTTTGTCATCACTGAATGCTTAGATTAACTTCGTGACTTGGCTGTTGTGAATGGCATCACACTAAGGCTAAGCAGTGTGAGCATGTATCTTCAAAATACTGACTTCAGAGCTTTTGGATATATACCCAGAAAGGGGATTGCTAGAGTGCACAGCAATTCTGCTACTTTCAAGGGGTGTCATGTGCCTGGGAGAGCAAGAAGTGGGAGCCTCTCTCAGAGAGGACTTCTGAATAGGTGGGAAGATGCAGACCAAGGCTGGTTGATTCTTAGAGAATGATGAACCCATAGACACCAGCATGGCACAAGACCTCACAACCCTGAGTCCCATGGATAACCATTTGGAGTTGAGGAAATGACAGGGGTTCACTCAGGCTTCCTAGGATGGTTGGCTGGTTTACAGGTGTAAGCCAGATGTACTAACAGTGACCAGTGTCAGTAGGTGTCATCTGGAACCTGAGCAGCAGCGTGTGTGAGCCAAGGTGCAGCTTTGTTGTGGCACCTGGCACATAGGGAGGAGTGAGATAGATATAAGTGCCCCAAATTGGCAAGACTGTATTCATGGGACAACCTGGCATGATATGGCAAACGTCACAATACAGAAACCAGGCGCTACGTCTCCTGCCCTTTCACAGCACCTGTCAGGTCCTCCAATGGCGACCTAAGTCTTTGCAGGTTTATGGCTATTTATCTGTTCGTCATAAAACCAGGCTTAATATCTCTGCCTCATAAATGTGATGACTCGTGATGCTTGCAGCATATCCTAAGGGAGGAAGAAAACTTGCAGATTAGTGTTAATACTTTTAGTTTGGGTTTAATTTAACATTTGGGAGTTTGTGATATTTTCTAAACTTGAACTAAGCCATTGGTTCAGCAGGTAAGAGTGCTGTGTTTGGGTATATGTAC
Source organism: Jaculus jaculus (assembly GCF_020740685.1). Taxonomy (NCBI): domain Eukaryota; kingdom Metazoa; phylum Chordata; class Mammalia; order Rodentia; family Dipodidae; genus Jaculus; species Jaculus jaculus. The sequence continues at coordinate 91,421,394 of NC_059114.1, forward strand.
ACTTTCTCGTGAGCAGCTATTTCAAAAAGGACCAGCACTTTGGCTTTCAATGAAGGTCTATCTCTTTTGTGTCATGTGCAGAGGGAAAAAAATCAATAGCTAATCAGTCTACTGTCTGGATACTAACTACGAAGTGTTGTGCGTTTGCACGTTTTATTTCTTTGGGTGGATTAAAATATAACAAAATAGTGAACTATTGATTGGCTTCCTGGATCCTGGGCATCTCTCCTTTCTCCTAAACCAGTTGCCGAGTGCTCATCCTGGGAAGGAACATCTGAAACTCCACATCGCCAGTGTTAAATTAAGCCTTTACTATCAAATGTTACCAAGTAGGAAATGGAAGCAGTCACTCAGACACAGAAGTGAAAATATCTAGGCCACGGGTTTTATGGAAGCGATGACTTTTGTGAAGAATAAGTTTAAGGAAGGAGGGATTTATTTCTGCTTACAATTCAAGTGGGTGGAGGCCCAGGTGTCAGGAAGTGCATGCGAGCAGGCGCATGAGTGGTCGCCAGTCCACAGGGAGAAAACAGAAAGTAATGAATGGCAGTGTTCAGCTAGCTTTTTACGTAGTCCAAGACACAAGTTCATGGAATGGCAATGCCTACAGTTAAAGTGGGTCCTCCAAGATCAGTTAACATAATCTAGAAAACTCTACACAGACATTCCCAGGATGTGTTTCCATGATGATCCTAAATCTTGTCAAGTTGACAAGCACATGTTAACCTTTACAGGATTCATGACTTTGAAGGCCACTATATTCTGATTATTCCCAAACAGATATCAGTTATAAGTCCAGATCATAGGTCCAACTGTCTGCTTAACCTCACCATTTGGAGGTCTGAGAGGCATCTCAAATATCGCATGCTTACAACTGAGTTCCCCACACACCTGGTGCTTCTGCATTTCTACCCAAGACAGCAAGTAGCTAGCTGTTCTGCTATGGCCCAGGACAAACACCGTGGAATCTTCCAGCCCATTTTCTTATCCAGCCTATCAACAAACCAGTTCTTCCTTCTGAGTTTTTTCAAGATAGACATAAACTGTATGGATTTATCCCTAGTCCAGAACTCTAATCTCTACCATTTTTTCCTACCTACTCACTACTCACCATGGTGGGGCTATTGAAATATTTATCAGAGCCTGTCATTTCTCTACCTCAACCAATATTTCGAACTAAAATCAAGTGTAAAACAAATATATCTCCGTAAGACCTATCTCTCTGTCACCTCTCCAAACTCTCCATTCTTGGGCACTAGTTCTTCCCTTACTATGTGTGTCAAAGTCGGGCCTCTTTTGTTTTCTTTTCAAGACTAGGTCTCTTGTATCCCATGCTGGCCTTGAACTTGCTATGTAGCCAAGGATGACCTTAAACTTCTGATCTTCTTTCTTGTACTTCCCAAGTGACTATGCTGTTTCCAGTGCTAGAAAGTCTCTTCCTTCACTGTCCAAACACTAGCCATCTCCTCAGACACATGCAACTTTCCCAAGAGAAACTGCTAGACATCAGACTTTAAGCTAGTTCCCTTCGGCTTCTCCCTGTGGCACCTCCAGTTTTTCTATGTTAGGATGGCATGATGGTGATGTGGATTCAGAGACTATGCCTTGCATTTTGAGTTTTCATCTGTTCCCAGATGAGTGAGGTGCAGTTTGGTCCTCTGTCTTGACACAGTGTCAGCAGCAGCCGCTCCCAGTCAGCCATGGCGTCACAGGGAAAATAACCTGTTTTCTTCAGTCTGCTGTGTTGCTAAGGAGCAAAAGCTTTGTCTTATTTACTAATTGATCCCAAGTACCTGAATCTGTGTTGACCCATAATAGGGACTTAACATTTTCTGACTGAATTACTGAACTCTATTTTCCTGTCTCACTTTCGCCTTAAAATTAATAACAGATCATCAAAACATTAAGTAAATAAATTAAATAAAACACTATCAACTACAGAAAAAGACTTTATGCTAATGACTAAGTAAAACAGCCATTCCTTTCATTCTTAAAAGGAACTCAAAATTTTAGAAGGAGTCCAGCTTTTTCCATCACTGGTTCTGGAACTTCCGTGTAAACTATAACTGTCCTTGGATGTTTCTCTTAATTGGGGGCAAGGGTGGGGAGAAGACGCATTTGCAGTCAAGGGCAGGGTCTTCTTCCTGGGCTCCGTTATCAGGAGCCTGCAAGGAAGCTCTTGTGCAGTAGTCGTCGTCCCCACTCGGCCGGCCGAGACGCACACAGCACCAACAGCAGTGTCATGCTCTGCCCTCCCTTATCTTCCTTCCCATTTGGGCTGTTTCCATGGTTATGTGTATGTGTCTCTGTAAACTGGTGATGAGTGTGCTATAGATAGACCCTTGTGTTCGTCTTAATGATGAAGCACAGCATCCGAGGTTAAGTCACATCCATACATTCCTTTGCAATCTTCAAAAATGTTAATTATCCTTCAGAGAGGGAAAGTTGTGGAAAAAAAAGAATTCTAATAATTAGTTTCAGTGAAAAAGGACCAACAATCTTGCATTCCTTCAGCAAGTTTCACAAAATCCCACCCATTTCAGCAATAGGACAGTTCTTAGAGAAGATGGATTTTTTTAATTTTTAATTTTTTGTTATATTTAGTTTACCCAAACCCACACCTTCTGCCAACAAACAAAAATACAACAAAACAAAAGCCTTAAGGCATAAGTGAACTTGTACCTGCTGGCCTGCCATCCATTCAAAGCCATCCCCAAAGCTCTGCATTGTGTGATTTTTATCCTTTAGTTGACTTATAAATTTTTCATGTGTGCACTGCACCCTCTGGAAGTGACATAAGAATCAGGGAGGGATCTGACTCGGGTTAGGATTGTGACTGTGATTATGTTTCATACTTCCTGGCACTTTTCTATGCCCAGATTTGCTGAATGAGGCAAAGGCGAATGTAGAGAGGGTTTGGGAAACTACAAGTAAAAACATGTAGGGGTGCAGAGGTCACCTGCTTTGTCCTTTTTCCACAGTATCCAAAAGCACAAGAATCACAGCTCAGATCCACACCTCTAAGCAGGCTGCTCCTCTTTCCACATGGGAAAAACTTCGAGATTGGGGGGGGAAATAATACCGCTTTCTAGATGTGACTCCACTGCTCCAAAATCCTATGCTGGCAGGACCCCTGCATGCCCGCAGGAGTGCTGGCAAAGCCCAAGGAACACTTTTCTCCACTTGCCTGGGCAGCCCTTTGTGACAGACAGGCTGGGCTAGTTTGCTATGCGCACCCTCCAGCTCCCTTGAGGGTCAGCCTGCGTGACGGGAACAATATGCACCACTGTATCAGTCTGGCCTTTCCCGTTTTCCACGATCCTTTTGTCTTCCCATCTGTGATCTGCCGGATGCTCCGCATCCTGTGGTCCACCCCATTGCGACGACCTATAAAAGTCCTTCTTTCACTGATCCTCCTCTACACTCATGTTATGTAAACCATGCTTGCCATTTGATTAACCTTCTTTTTACTTGGTCAGTTATCTGAGCTTTCATCTAGCTTCCTCTCTTCCTGCCCCAGTCTGAAAGGGGGAACCAGACAAGATCTGGATTTTTCATGGATCAGAAGGAAGCTATTTCATACCATGTCTTCCTAAGAGATGGAGAGAAAAGTTCCATCTGCGTAGGAATGGGTACCTCATCCTTCCACAGCTGTAAAGTCAGGAGGACTGTAAGGATCGCTTCTTATCAGTGAGTGAATTGCCACTTACATAGTGGATCCATTGCCAGTCATCTCTCGCACTGAGGTCTCAGACCATCCCTTCTTTTCATCTGTGGAGTCAGTGAGTGCAAAAAGAGCCATCCCTTCTATATTTGTTTTCTTGCCCCATTTTTTAAAACTCAAGCAAAAGATTTTACCCAGCTACTCTAAATACTGTGTATAGAAAATTCTGGGAGTATTTCAAGACTAACATAAGATGTTGTGAACTTATTTGAAAATAGTGACTAAATAAGGAAAGAATGTTACCCATAAAGTGACAGTCTCCTCCCCCCATACTAGAACTTTCTGAGTGGTAAATGAGTTTTCCTCTGGAGAACTGGAGTGATGTCAGGGGAAAGAGGGCACCTTGCTTGAGTCAATACTGTCCTGGAGAGTTTTGTAACATTCCATTTCGTTTGCTGATCTGACTTGAAAGGTCAGTGTGCCTGTGGGGCGAGAGGCCTGGGATACCTACCTTCATGCAAACTTTGACGTACAAACTGTGCAGACTGCTCATAAATTCTGCAGCTTATGATGAAATCACATCCTAGACCCTCTCCTGTGTTCAGCATGTTGTGTTGCACACATTGCCTCCTGGTCAAATTGGAGAACAGAGAGCTCTGAAATTTATAGACTCCTCTCAGTTAGCATAGGTACACGTGATTGTTTTCCTCACACCCTGACAACTGGCAAAATCTGCTGGGGTGCATCCTCCCACGGTGGGAAGCCAACCACGAGCACCACTCCCCCCACAGCACCACAGAGCTCGCTGCGTCTCTGCTCCTGACGCTGAGAAAGACTTACATTCTGGAAACCCAGGGAGTCTATATGCTATTTTTATTCCTGGGAATGAATGAACTTCACTTTATTAAGTGGATATGAAGGAACTTTAGAAAGCTGGCTTCTCTGCTTTTCAAAACATGCTCTTCAGCCCTGGGCAGATGTTGTTTTAATTAAAACACATGCAATTTCAATTAGTATTTTAAGAAGCAACCCGGTTTCCCAAACAAGGTGATTTCTGAGAGCACTCTCTTCTGGCTTATGAGCCAAATCCTAGCAGAAGGAAAGCTCTGTACTTTGGCCAAAACTTTGCATCTTGATATGTGCTATGGTGCTTTTCTCCTGGCCCACACAACCTAATCTCCTGAAGGCTGCGTTCCCTCTCAGTGAAGCCATAAGGTCTTTGTTAATTATGTGTGGACATCTCCTGGGAAATACTGGCGGCTGGGTCTGGCAGATAAGAATTCCGTGGAAGGGGAGTTGTAAGTAAATCAAAGAACCTAAATTTATTGTATTAACAGGACTTTAATGTGTCATTCCTTGGAAATACTCTGTATAGGGAAAAGAAAAAAAAAATTGAGAAACTTCTAGTTGGTTCCAATCCAGAACTTCAGCTAAAGACTTCAGAGAAGAGAAGCAGAGAGAGAGAGAGAGAGAGAGAGAGAGAGAAGGAGAAGAGGCAGAGGTAAAGGCAGAGATAGAGCTAATACACTAGGGATGATCAAGAGAAGCCGGGCAGAGAAGAGACAGGGAGAACGCTTGTCTTCGACTGTTTAGGCATTCGTTGTATGTGTGGCTGAAGAACTTAAAGAAAATATTTACAGAAGAGGAGGCATGGGGTATGAAAGGGCTCTCTTCAGAGAGATGCCCGTGCACTGCGCTGGTTTAAGCTAGGAATCGTAGCATTGCAACCCTGACACTGAAGGTGGTTCCCTACTGAAGAGAGACAGAGGAGAAACCCCTGCATTCCTCACCCCGAGTTTAAGTTACGCGTCAAAAAGAAAACTTATCACGTCTGGATAATTTAAAATTAGAAAATAGGAGCACACACCTTTAATCCTAGCACTGGGGAGGCAGAGGTATGAGGATTGCCCACCCTGAGACTCATAGTGAATTACAGGTCAGCCTGGGCTAGAGTGGGACCCTACCTTGAAAAACAAAAACAAAAACAGAAAGAAAGAAAGAAAGGAAGAAAGAAAGAAAGAACAAAAGAAAGAAAGAAGAAAGAAAATGAAAGAAAGGGAAAGTAAAGGAAATAGAATATAGGGGCTGGAAAGATCTCAGTGGTCAAGATATTTGCCTGTAAAGCCTAATGACCCTGGTTCAATTCCCCAGTACCCGTGTAAAGCCAGTTGCACAAGGGGGCGCATGCATCTGGAGTTCATTTGCAGTGGCTAGAGGCTCTGGTACAACTTTTCTCTCTCTGTCTCTCTCTCTCTCTCTCTCCCCATCTCTCTCTTTCTTCCTTTTCTCTCTCTGCTTGCAAATAAATAAATAAAATATATAAAAATAAAAAATATAACTTTAGCAAGATGGTGTCCTTAAAATATGTTCTCTTTAAAGTATGGACTGCCGCCTTCTCCCATTTACACACACAGAGGATGGGTGCTTAATCATGTGGGAAGAAAATGTTAATTTTATTCTCTAACTAAAATAATGAAAAACACTTTATTAAGGATGATCTCTTTTTCTCCCACGCTAGCTCATGTTTCATTCTCTTTCCCGTGCTGGATCTCGAGGAGGTCATGGAGCCTGTGAGCACAGACAGACAGACAGACATCGCTGGCCCGGGTTTCTGCCCAGGAGGCCACGTTAAGAGGTAGGCAGAGAAGGCAGGTGCTGCAGAGAAGAGCAAACACCCGGGAGGAAGGACGCATTAGACTCCAGGCGAGAGGTCAGCGAGGAAAGAAGCCGGAGGCTGAGCGAGGCAGCCCTATGGCGTCTGGGTAGCTTAGGGCCAGGAAAGGTGCTGGTCTGAGACACAGCACAGGCAGCAAGACCAGATGCTCCGCTTAAACCCGAAGTGCAGAGAGGAAAGTTCTTCCAGGGAGGCATCAAAGGACCCTGAGTAAGAGGAGACGGGAGGAAACAAATTGAGAAATTCCATGCAGCGCCTCCTCAGAAATTTCCTCAAAGCCACTAGAAGAAACTTTGAAGCCTTTCTTCTCTTATACCCTACAAAGTCTGTGAAAGTTTACTGCGTGAAAGAAAAGCCCATTTCTATCTAAAATGTTCCCATTCAGCTTCGTTTTCTATAATCACTTTAAGTCAGGTCAGGTGAAACGAGAGGCTTGGAAGACGACAGTGAATGAGAAGACGAGAGGCTGAGTTCCTAAAACCCACTGAACCCCGGCTGTGTGTCCTTCCTCTTGATTTGGGCAACCGGGCCGAGGACAGCATGGCCCGACGCAGACAGCGGCCCGTGTGCCGGGCTCATTTTAATTAGAAACCCTGACATTGCGACTCTGGCACTGAAGGTGATTCAGGGCTCAAGACAGACTAGAGGGGAAACCCCCTGCGTTCCTCATCTTGAGACTTGAACGGTTTAATTTGCTTGTCAAAAAGAAAAGTTACAGCTATGAAATAGGAAGCCATGGCATAAGATTTTTAATTAAGTTCACAGACAAATATACGCAGTGTCTGTGTGAGCTAGGCCCAATTTAACAGTGACCTTATCACTCTTAATGTGGTAGAAACTCAGTAGTCTTAAGTTTCAAGTCATCATTAACTTTAACTTTCAAATTCTAAGGCAAATCCTAGTGTTCTATTTGCTCAAATGAATCAAAAAATTTGTTTTCTTGTCTGCCTTTTTTTCACCCCATGCAGACTGTGGTGGTTTTTAGTGGTGGACTTATGGGTATCACAGCCAGTTTCCTCTTGCCAGTGTTTGGCACACTCTCCTGTCCCTGTTGTCCACTTGATGTTGGCCAGGGAGTGATGTCCATCCTCTGTTCATGCCATCATTTTCCCCTGCCATTGTGGAACTTCCCAGAGCCTGTAAGCCAAAATAAACCTTTTTTCCCATAAGCTACTCTTGGGTGATTTCTGCCAACAATGTGAACCTGACTGCAACACAGACAAATCCATCACTTCTTGTTTCTATTTCTCCAGGGAATTTCTTGAATTCTCCTCATCAGTCCTGTGTGCATTTTCTTAATTCTTCATATGTCTTGTTATTGTATATAAGACATTTTGTGTTAAGATAATATACTGAATTAAATAATTCCTTCATTTTTCCAACAAAAAAGTGAATAGCCTATTTCTTCTAGTCAGTTGCTATAGTAGAGGGCTAGATTAATACACTGTATATTTTAGCCACATTTTTGCTTAAATGTTAAATTTAGTTTAGTCACAATTTTGGTTAAATTCCATTTAGCACTGAGGTCCAGTGTTTCAAGAGTCTGTAACCGTAAGTTGAGCTTGCAAGCTGGGCACCTATGGGTTCTAGATGTGCATACAGCATCTCTGGGCATTGCAGTCCAGCCTCCACCTTCCTGGACTGTTAGATACCGCCTGTCTCTCCCCCTTGCCCTCCTTATCCCCTACTCTCTTCCCCTCTGTATCGTAAAATTCAGCAGGCAGCTATCTGGATGGATGCATTGCCTGCGTTTTCTGTAATAAGTAATATTAAGTAATATTGCTCCCATGTCTTCCCCATCCGCAGCACTCCCCTTTCCCAAGGGCCCAGCCTTCCTCCCCATGGGGCCACTGTCCCGCCGCCTCTGCTCATAGCGCCCCACTCCACCTTCACCAGGTCAGCTCTCTCCTCATCTCTCCTCCATTCCCTTGTCTGTCTTGTTCTTACCCATCTTCCAGACAATCTGATAAGAACTCTAGCTTTCGCTCTATCTGAACACTTCCGTGAGCAACATTTATGTAAGTCCCTAAGAGCGGGTCCAACGGGGTCAGTTCTTAAGAGCAGGAAGCAAATGTGCTCCTCCACGTACACCGTCCACACCTCTGCTGCAGGCCTGACCGCCTCGCGCTGTGAGCCGTGACGACGGGCGCGGGTCTGCAGCTCCCGCCCGAGAGCCTGAGCCTCAGGGTCCGAACAGCGCCTTCCTGGGCGTGCTGCTGCGACACGGCGCAGGGCCCTTCTGGCGTCCGGAGACACTTCTTCACCACTGAACGCACACTAAGGTGCAGTCATAATATTGTGGCTTTATAAGCTGAGCTCTTATTGTCATATGTAAATCTTATTTTTTAAAATTGGTGTTCAGCTGTAATCTGCATCACAGCTTCTTTTCCACTCACCCTCTTGTTTTCTCTTGAATCTCTCACCACCTTATCTCTAAAAATAGAACTACATAGCTTAATGCATATTATGCAAGCCAGAAGTACTTTTTTTCAGAATGTGTTTCTTTTTTTTTTTTTTTTTTTTTTTTTGGTTTTTCGAGGTAGGGTCTCACTGTAGCCCAGACTGACCTGGAATTCACTATGGAGTCTCAGGGTGGCCTCGAACTCACAATCCTCCCACCTCTGCCTCCTGAGTGCTGGGATTAAAGGCGTGCGCCACCACGCCCGGCCAGAATGTGTTTCTTAACCTTGGCTATACATTGGATCATGGAGCCCGTGCTCAAAAATCTCAGATTTTAAGACTTCCTGATGGGCTGGAGAGATGGCCTGGCAGTTAAGATACCTGCCTGAAAAGCCAAAGGATCCAGACTTGAATCTCCAGGACCTGTGTAAGCCAGATGTATCTGGAGTTTGTTTGCAGTGCTAGAGACACTGGCATGTTCTCTCTCTCTTTCTTTCTCTCTCCCAAATAAATAAATAAAATATTGAAATAAAAAGACTTCCTGGAGCTGGAGAGATGGCTTAGCGGTTAAATGTTGCCTGTGAAGTCTAAGGATCCCTGTTTGAGGCTTGATTCCCTAGGACCACATAAGCCAGATGCACAAGGGGGCGCACGCATCTGGAGTTTGTTTGCAGTGGCTGGAAGCCCTGGCATGCCCATTCTCTCTCTCTCTCTATCTGCCTCTTTCTCTCTCTGTCTGTTGCTCTGAAATATGTAAATAAACAAACAAAAGACTTCCTAAGGGATTCTAAAATTCTAAAACATAGTAGAGAACTATGGATTTATATTCTGTTAAGTCCATCATAGATAAAAAAAAAAAAACAGCCTGCTCATCTCCTAAAAAGAAGTCTTCTTTGAAATTTAAAATACTTTTAATAATTAAAGTTTAAACTTAAGTATTTTCCTGTGACACAGGCATTTGATCAGGAAAAAATAAACAAGAAATTTTCTTCAGAAATTAAACATATTCAACTTCCTCCTTATATCATTTCATGTAATGGTAATTATTTCTAATTGAACTGTCAGTATTGCTTCTAATGGGGGCCATCCTTAGACCCCAAACAAAGCTCAATGTGCTGCTGATATATACAGATGCAGTAGCCATACCGAGAGGGCATGAGTCCCTTGTTTTGGTATGATCTTTCATAACCCATTCTTAAATGAAGACTTCACAAATCTCTTCAGTTAGAAAGGGTTCTATCTTCACATTTCCACTTAATAAAACCTCTGATATTCATGAACAAATTTAATCAAGAGGACATGCTAAAAGAAGGGGCTGAAAACATAACCATCAGTGTTGCACTGACGACAGTGTGCAGGGCTAGCAAACAAGGGTGGCTTCTGTCTCTTGGTGGGGGGCTCAGGATTCCGGGTTCCTCCCCACTCAGGACCAGTAGGTGGCCGGCGCGGTTAGCTCAGGGGCTGAGCGCGGCGCTCTGCTCCCAGCAACCACTCTCGCTCATAAGCTGCAGTGCCAGAGGGAGTGCCTGGACGCGACTTGAAGGCCAAGCTTCCAGATCTAGACATGAGGCTTCCTTGAAGTTGTTTCCTACTGGAGCGAGGTTTCATTAAGTAAAGAATGACCTCAGGCTCCTTTGAGCTAGCAAATGAGAAGAGAAATAAAGAGAAAACAATGATATGCATACTTTGACGTATGACCCAGCCTTGACTAGTTAAAAAAAAAAAATGCCAGAGTACTGGAATTACATTTTTATGAGCTACTTTGTTAATTTATTTTTTTTTCAAATTTTATTTAAGAGAGTGGAAGAGGCAGATATACAGAGAGAAAGACAGAGAAAATGGGTGCACTAGGGTCTTCAGCTGCTGCAGATGACTTCCAGACGCATGTGCCAACATGTGCATCTGGCTTATGTGGGTCCTGGGGAATCAAACCTGGGTCATTAGGCTTTGCAGGCTTGCGCCTTAACCACTAAGCCATCTAGCTAGCCCAAGCTACTTTTTATAGTAAAAGGTGCCTCTCACTTCTGAAATGCACTTGTCCCTGACGTTTTCAGGGGATTCTATAAAGACCCCTAAGGATACCAAAATCCATGGTTGCTTGAGTCTCACATACAATGGCACAGTACTTACATGGCGCCTATGCGCATGCTCCTATAAGCCTCACCTCTCCTCGCGATTACTCTCATAACAAATGCTTATGAACGCTCTGTGTATCATGCTTTTGTACTGTTTAGGGAATGATGCAAGAAAAAGGGTTTCAACATGTTCATTGCAGGTATGGTTGTTTTTTAAAATATTTTCGGCCTTCACTTATTTTATCTTCAAACATGGATAGCCTCTAGGACTTGGTGTGAAGGTTACCTCAGACTATGGGAGAATTGAATTGATTCCTTTGGCGGTCAAATCGCCGACCCCGCGTTGGGGGAAGATTGCTAACCTGCTAAAGAAGGACGGATGTTAGGGACAGGCAAGGAGCAGTTCTCCTGTGTGCACCGCACGCTCCCCAGGTGGCCTGGCTCTGCCCAGCCCAGAGCTAAGTGCCGCCGCCCACGGCAGCCCACGCACCCAGAGCAGCAGTGCCGGAGCTGCTCTCCCTTCTCACTGGTTCTCACGTCGGTCCACGCTGGGAGAGAAGAGCTGAGAACAGGAGACGACAGGCAAGGCTGTTGCTGAATGAACAAGATTTTGTTTCTAAAGCATCTTCTCGGGGAAACAGAGGCAGCGCTTTCCAGAACAGGAAAGGCTTGAGCTGCGCGCACCGGCCTCTCCAGGCAGAAGGGCTCCCGCGGCATCCCTAAGTGTAAACCTCTGACTTACTACTCTGGAGTGGACAGTAACGATCTCAGCACGACACACTAGGAACAAAGACCATTCTGTAAGTCAGTGTGCACTGTTCCATGAAACCCACTATAAGTGGGTAAGTAATATATGCGGACATGAGACTTCACCCATAGCAAGGAGACACAAATGGTTATGAACCAGGGCCTGAATAGAAGACCAGAGTGTTGAGCTTTATTTAAAGTTTTTGCATAGCTATTTACTTATACATACATGCTTCACATTTTTTCTGAATTAAAAAAATGTTATTATCAACTTCCATGATTGTAAACAATATCCTATAGTAATGCCCTGCCTCCCCCCACTTTCCCCTTTGAAACTCTTAGTCTCCATCTTATCCCCTCCCCCTCTCAATCAACCTCTCTTTTATTTTGATGTCATCATCTTTTCCTCCTATTAAGATTGTCTTGTGTAGGTAGTGTCAGGCACGGTGAGATCATGGATATCGAGGCCATTTTCTGTTTGAGGGAGCACGTTGTAAGGAGTCCTACCCTTCCTTTGGCTCTTACATTCCTTTCAGCCACCTCTTCCACAATGGACCCTGAGCCATGGAACATGTGATAGAGATGTTGCAGTGCTGAGCACTCCTCTGTCACTTCTTCCCAGAACCATGGTGCCTTCTGAGTCATCCCAAGGCCACTGCCATCTAAAAAGAGAGGTTTCTCTACCAAAAGTGAGAGTAACATTAATATATGGGCATGAACATTAAGAGAAGTGTTTACTGGGCAGTGTGATGAGCATTGCATATACATTTAGCCCAACAGCAGCAGATGTTACACCCCTAGTTCTCATGACTACCCCTGTTGTAGGTTTTCAGTATCAGGGTTATATTCCCTCCCATGGAGCAGGCCTCCAGTCCTTAGAGGGCAGTTGGTTTCCACCATGACAGATGTGCCTCTATTGCACACGTTGGCTCATTTGGCCTGGCTGGCCCAATATAAGGCTTGCAGAGTCCACTGTTGAGTATCTTCATTGGTGATTTCTCTCTTTCTCCCATTGAACTGCATGCAGTGTGGCTTTTTCCAGCTTTCTGCTAGCTGGTCTACATGGAGGAGGTTATCAGCTCAGTTCCAGCAAGATCATACTTCACATTTTAACTTTAAATTATTACCAAGAAAATAGCTTCCTGTGTAGTGTTTTAAAAATAAAACCACCCTTTCTTTTTAAATATACCTAAAACAATCTATGTAACACAGTGGTCTAATATTCTCTACTATCATCTTTCATACTAAACGAGCAAATTCCTCTTTAATGTGAATTAATTCACTAATTCCACATCATTCCTCTGTTCCTTGAACATAGGACCTTTTCACAGCCCCACACTTCCCAAGATTCATTCTGATTAATATATTTTATGCTCAAAAGTCTCTTATTGATCATTCTTTTTACAAATAAAATAAATATAAATTAAATTTCAATTTTGTTACTTCTTATGATATTGGGCTTTACAACTAATTTATTTATTGCTATTATTATGACTAATGCTATAGACAGTGATGGGATACAGTTGATCAAAATAACAGGTATGCCATAAATCTCAATTCAAATTTAAAAAAATAAAATGAAACTATGTTGGAAATGCATTCCTTAGATGGATGACCTCCTTTCCCTCAGTCAATGTATGTATTCAAAAATTAATATTACTTATTGCTTGAATAAGCAGACTTAAATATCACTCTGTTTTCATTATATTTTGCTTTGTTTTTATAGGTTAAATTGGGTACCAGCTTTCGTGCATCTGAGGTTAAGGGGGATAGGCCTTGTCCTATAAGCAGCGCCATGTCATTTGTTGAATATCTTTTGCTTTGAGTCTCACTGGGATGAGTCATCAGCTATACCTGCCCTTCAGTTTGGTTGGAGAAAAAAAAACTAGAAACAACCATGTTGGGAAAAAGAGAAAACAAAACCCTGGTGATCCGTCCATCCTCAGAGCTGTTTCCTTTTGCCACACAGACATGTAGCATTTTGCAGCTCTTCAGTTTCTTGTCATAGGGCACGTGCCATCCTGGAGAGGGAGAGAGCTGGTTTGTTTTGGTAAAGTGGGCGAGAGAAAGTCATGAAAGAACATACAAAGATCTTTTTATGTGGATGTGCTTCTGGTAATGGTGCTCGTGGAAGCTGTGGGCTCGTCTTTCAACCCCAAACCTGACCCACTGCTCTGCTTCTGGGAAGCCTGGGGCACGCAGACTGCATTTGAAAAGCACTGCGCCCAGGCAGCTTGGCCTTGACAGAACATGGTTATGACCTGGAGTTTGTTCGCACAAGCCCGAGGTTAACTCGGGGAGGATGTGTCTCTCCACGCAGGACCCTCCTTTAGCTTTGCAGGCAAATGCCTTAACTCCCAGTTTGATTTTCCACAACCCACGTAAGCCAGATGCACAAGGGGAAGCATGCATCTGGAGTTCGATTGCAGTGGCTGAAGGCCCTGGTGTGCCCATTCTCTCTCTCTCTCTCTCCCTTTCTCTCTTTCTCTGTGTGTGTGTGTTTGTGTGTCTTCTGTCTCTGCTCATAAATAATAAAAAGGTAAGAAAAATATTTTATTCATTTATAAGCAGCTAGAGATAGATAAATGATAGATAGATAGATGATAGATAGATAGATAGATAGATAGATAGATAGATAGATAGGAAGGAAGGAAGGAAGGAAGGAAGGAAGGAAGGAAGGAAGGAAGGAAGGAAGGAAGGAAGGGAAAGAGAATGAGAGGATAGAAAGAACTGCCTGTATTTACTGAAAAGAAAACTAATAAATTAAATTAAAAAAAAAAATAGAAAGAAAACGAGAGAGGACTGGCACATAGCAGGGCCTCTTGCTACTTCAAATGAACTCCAGATGTATATGCACTTCATGCATCGAAGCTTCTGGGGAATCTGACCCTCAGGCTTTGCAAGCAAATGGTTTTAACTGCTAAGCCATCTCCCCAGACCCCTTTGTGCCTTTGAATAAAGAAGGCAAGAGATACTGTCAATTCTTTGTGAAAACTCTGCGATGTCATAATTTCAGACAACAGTAGGTCATAGACGAAGGACACAGGAAATGGTCTTGTTTAACTCCAACACTGAAGAAGGCACCTGTACACACACTGCGGCTCGGACCCCTGCATTGTTGCCCACAGCTGGAGCCCACACAGGGGCTGGGAGGCAAACGTGTGACTTGATGGGAAATGTGAAATTTTGTCCACTGGGTTAGACTCACTTATTGGATATTATTTGTTTTTACTTTTATTTCTTTAGGCTCGTTGTTCTGATTGTGACATTTTACTAGTGAAATTTTCAGCTGCCAGGTATTTTTTGTGTGTATGCAGTCATCCCCTGTTTCATCACTTTGGGAGACTTGATGGATCCCTGTGGACAGAACAGTACCCTGGTCTTGTTCAGTTTTTCATGAGGCAGAAACTATTTTAGAGGCTCGTATATGAGATGCCTGGTTAGTTATCCATGGAGTATAATTATAATGAAAATGAATAGGCATGCCTTCTTGCTGATGCCCTTACAAATGCAGCAGCAGTAGCGCCCTCACCTCCACAGAAATCATGCAAACACTTGAGAATGAACTGAACTTCCATTCTTTCCTGTGTGGAAGCCTTGGAGGACCTAAATGTCACACATTTAGGAGTGTGAATAGCCGGTGGTGAGGCAAATGCTTCTATGACATATAATTGATGGAGGACCTCAGAGACACCTTATAGGCAAGCTCACCTGAATATCCAGAAAATAAGCATTGTAATCCCTACTTCTTTTTCAATCCTGTGCAATGCTCAATAAAAAATTTACACATACTGAGGGCTGGAGAGTTGGATTAGCAGTTAAGCACTTGCCTTGTGAAGACTAAGGACCCTAGTTGGAGGCTCAATTCCCCAGGACCCACGTAAGCCAAATACACAAGGTGGCACACGCATCTGGAGTTCATTTGCAGTGGCTGGAGGCCCTGGTGCGCCCATTCTCTCTCTCTTGCTCGCTCTCTCACTCACTCCACCTCTGTGTGTTGCTCTCAGAGAAATAAATAAAATAAAATAAAATAATTTACACATACCTATCCATGTATACGTATATATATATGAAATCTGAATTATCTATACATAAATAATTTTGTGATTCTTTTCCTTAGAAATTCACTGCTTTCTTACTGTACATTTGAATTTATTTTTACATGTGTATGTGTGTATGTGTGTGTGTGTGTGTGTGTGTGTGTAATGTAGCATGCATAACGTGGCGTATGAATGTGTATGGGCTCTTACAGCACCCCACTTGCTCCCCCAGGGAGAGTCACTCACCCTCCCTGGTTACTGTGGTTTGTCAGGAGTTCTGCTTCATGCTCCATGGATTGCTCTTCCACATGGCCTTGTCTTGAGCCTGAGTCTCTTTCTTTTTAGTAATGCTGGAGCTTGGGGGGAGATGCAGATGATTTGGGGGTCTCATCTATAAAACTGGAGTTAGAGAGGCATGCATGACCCCACCCCACTGTCTACATGAGATCTGTAAATTTGAACTCGGCAGCCTCGCCTCGGGCCTCCTCAGTCGCTCCTGGCTTGCTCAGGAAGCACACTTTACCACGTAGCCACCTCTGCAGCCTCTCTTCATTTGAATTTTAGGTGTCTATAGGTGAGTGACTTTTTATGTGCATGTACATAGTTTTGTGGCATGGCATGCAGCAGCTATCCTATACTTAGACATATGGGCTACACATGTATGGTGTGTGTGTGTGATTTAATCACACGTGTGTACAGTTGTAGGTCCCCTTGCGTGTGCCTACAGAGATCAGAGGAGAGCATTGAGTGTTTCCCTCCTCCAATCTTCCGATGTTCCCTTGACATAGAGGCTCTCATTGATTCTGGAACTTGACATTTTTTCAAGCCTCAACAATAATCTGGTCTCTGCTCCTCACAGAACAGAGGTCACAGGGCAGCTTGGCTACACCTAGCTGTGGGGGGGGGGGGTTCTGGGGTATCAAAGCCAGATGGTCACCGGCCCCCTCAGACCCTCATGCTTGCACAAGAAAAGCTTTTAACTGCTGAATCATCTTTCCAGCCTGTGAATTATTTTTTTAATTTTACACATATCTTTGTATGCCATAGGAGTTTTCATTTAAAAAAAAAACACAATTTTTTTTGTCCCAAGCTATTTGCAGAAAGTCATGTGGCTCACACATAAGAGCAAAATAATAACAGTTCTGCCTTCAAATTCTCAAAGGAATTTTGACATTTTGTTTGTTCATAACAGACCTAGCTTGTGGAACTAGTGATCCGTATGTCACAGTCCATTGATACACCCTCCTTCGAATTAACTATGTCCTCCCATTTCCCCATACTGTACTCTGAGGTTTATTCCTGGTCTGGACAGCCCGCGATGTCAGCTGTGGCACAGTTATACAGTATTTATACATGTGGGACATACACATAAGTTTCTGTAATTTAGATTATGGGGCAGCTAAAGTTATAGTCTGCATATCAATTACTTTCTCACTGCTTGAACACAATAGCCAACCACAGCAGCTTAGGGAAGAAACAGCATTACTTTGACTTACTGTTCCAGTGGATAGGGTCCTCCGTGACAAGGAAAGTGTGGTAGAGGAGGAAGCCAGCATCATATCATTACATCAGCAGGGAGGAGGTAAGAGAGAGAGAGAGAGAGGACAGCAAGTGGGACCAGCCTATCACACCTGAAGGCCCATCTCCTCCAGTGACGTACTTTTTCAGCAAGGCCCCACCTCCCAAAGGTTCCTCCACTTCCCAAACAGCACCACCAGCTGAGGATCAAGTGTTACAGCACATAAGGCTGTGGAAGGCATTACATTCAAGCTACCACATAGATAGACAGAGAGAGAGACATCGCTGTAATATAGCACTAGGCAGAATTCTAGACATAATGATTAAATGAAAAATACTCAACATGCAGTCACCTTCAGAAATATCTAGAATGACTCAAGACCTCCCGGGAATGAAAGGGACCTTTGCCTCTTTCTGTCACGGAGCCCTACCAGTCACTGTCACACACGTCCAGGCTGAGCAGCGGGAGTCTGCGTGGTGATGTGTGGTCCTCCCCAGCCAGCTGGCTTCCAACTGATGCTGTTCTGTGCTCTTCTGTGGGTCTGCTTCACCCTGACCGCTGCAATTGCTTACAGGGAGCCTTAGGACCTCAATGAAGGGAAGCAGGGTTCCCAGCCCTAGCTTTTTGGGCCTTTTTGTTCTTCCTACTTCCAGATCAAGCCTAGGAAAGGGATAAAGAAATGAACGAGGACTTAAAAATGGAACAGCATTCCTGTGACATGTGGGACACGGGACCTTCAGCCCAGCACATGGCTCTCAAGGAACCTCCGCACTGTTCCCAGAAAGCATGCTAAGGTTCCCAGTCTGCTCTACGTGTGACTAGAAAATAGCTTCAAAGTAATAAACCAGAACTACACAGACCCTGGGAGAGGGTGGAAAGTTAATGACTTTTCCCATCAATGTAAGCATAGAACCATCTGGTACCCCTTTTCATGAGAATATTATTATTATATAGAAAAATGATTGATGTTCTCCAAAAGACCGTGAGCCTTAATGTCCCATTAAGCTTATCCTTTCCCAAACCTTTAACTTCACAGAGAAAATATTCTAAAGAGTCAGTTACAGCAGCGGCAGGCACCAAACGGGCTCTGTCTGCGAGAATGGGACACGTGGTGCTCGAGCTGTAAGGTGTGGGGTGGCAAACGGCAAAGGTGAGCCGAGCGGGCCCAGTCTACAAGACGGGGTTGGGGACCTGGATTAGGGCCATAGTCATGCACCTCGCACCCTTGTTCTTGGCATCTTTGACATTCCTTTGAAGTACCCCCACTCCGCCACACACACACCTTGTTTATCTTGTATTTTTTGCTCAGTGTTGGGCATTTACACATTTTCTAATTTGAACCCTTGAGTACATTACTTACTTTTTCACGTCTCTGTTCTTGTTTAAAATGAAGAGACAAGTAATGATAGTCTCCTCGCACTGTTGTGGGCGATAAATGTGAAGTCATGACGTACCGAGAGTAACTCTTGGGGTGCCGCAGCCTGGGGCCCCCGCTGGCGACGCCGTGCGGTGCTCGGAGAGAGCCGCCAACGCTGTCACTGGCACACCTCCACGGGCCTCGCCCACCAGCAGACAGCCTCCCCGGCAGAGGGTACCCAGCATCTCTTTCTGTGGGGAAGAGATTAAATTATTTCCGTGCATTTAGTTAATCTCCAGCCTAGCATGATGAAACTTTTTTTTAATTTTCATTTTTATTGTAGGTACAAATCTTTTTAATGTAGTTCCTAATTTCTCCCAGAAAGAAACCCCTTACACCGAGGTCTTAGATTTGGGCCTCATATCTCTATTCTTCCAAGAAACAGTGCTGAGTGTTGGCAGAATGAAGGCACATGTGGGCAATAAGGAGCAGTCAGCTGGGTAGCTGGAGTCTCAAGTACCTATGAGTACATCTTCCTACACAGGTGCAGAATGTGATAAGGATGGAGAGAGGTTTTTATCCCTTAATTTCAAGAGAAAAAAAGAAAACTGCCAAGAACTCTAAGCTTTAGTTATCAAAACGAGCCTGCCTTAAACAAATTTAAATGTATGTACACAAATAAATGCATTTTATGACCTGAAACACACACACCTTCCATGGGAGTATGTCTTTGAGAGCAAGTTTCTGGTATCTTCCCTTTGCTATGTCATTAACACTACGCTGTCCAAGTAGTGCCCACCAGAAAAGAGCCATCTCTTGGTGTCTCCAGTGAGCCATGGAAAACCCCAGGTGCAACACGTGCTTCCAAGCACATCCTTGGAACTGAGGGGACTAAGGGAGGAGCTGAACGTATTATCCCGTGGTAGCTGAGTTCCTTCTTTGACCTTCCATGTGTCTTGCTTTATACAAAAGAGCTCACCACCATTTTCTTGTAGACAGTGAAAGTTGTCAAGTTCACTCATAACACCCTGAGCGAGCACTCTCTTTCTCTCTCTCCGTGATAAGCTTGCCTCCGCTTACAGAAACCACACTGGCTGAGAGGCAGAAGTAGGAGGATCACCATGAGTTCGAGGCCACCCTGAGACTCCATAGTGAATTCCAGGTCAGCCTGGGCTACAGTGAGACCCTACCTCAAAAAACCAAAAAATAAAAATAAATAAATAAATAAAAATTTAAAAAGAAAGAAATTATTTTCAGTTTCAAATAAAACAAAATGTATCAGTTATCTAAGTTAGTTTGGCCTGACAGTAAGCTCACATGAGTCATGCCTATGACCCTTTTCTTATTGTGACCTCTCTTGGAAGCTTGCAACGCCTACATGGAGTCGTATTGTTAAGAGACTCCGATGAACTCTGAAGCTGACCTCGCCCATGTGCGTTATCTTGAACAGTCAATTCAGACTAAAAGAAGTATGGGAAAAGACCAAAACTAAGATCTTACTAGTGGAAGAACACAAACTTTACATGTTTTAAAACAGCTTTTCTGTCATAACTAATACAAAGCTGCCCCAAAAGTTGGCTACTTGGCATCTGGAATCTGTCTGGGTCTCTGGGAGCATGGCCTCCTGTGGCACACAAAGCTGGTGCCTTGAGTAATTCCTCAACACGTTTTGCTAGAACAAGTGTGGAGTTATTGTGCCCTGTGGTGGGAGGCAGCCCTGCTCAGGGGAGCTCTTGAAATGCTTTGGAAGGAAAGAAGAGGTTTTGAAACTTTGAGAACTGGTTTGCAAGGCGTGCTTTTTTCATTGCTGATAAAAGTAGATGTTCGAAGTCATAGAGTTCACGGTGTCCTTTGATACTTTCACTTGAGTTTCTGTATTGAGCAATCAAGTTATTTGCCTGGGTAAGAATTTCTGGAAATAGTAAATGGTGCTAATGAGAATTATTAAGAGATGCTAATGAAGAGAATCAGAGATAGATGCAAATTCATTGCTTTAGCTGTGGGGGGGAGCAGTGAGGAAGGAAAGCTGGGAGGTGCATGATTCTAGTTCTCCACAGTCTTGAAAAGACATGTGTGTCAAAAACTGCTGTGTCAGGGCTGGAGGAATGGCTTAGCGGTTGAGTCTTGTGCCTGCAAAGCCAAAGGACCCAGGTTCTATTCCCCAGGACCCACATTAGCCGATGCACAAGGGGGCACACGCATCTGGAGTTCATTTTCCCCCCTCCCTCTTTCTCTGTCAAATAAATAAAGAACGGCTGTGTCAGGCACGGGAGTGGGAGGAAGAGGAGCACAGGTAATACAAGGCAAGTGATGATACAAAACAGATCTTTGTTGAACTACATTTCACGAGTGGCCAGCTCAGGGCGCCCCAGTGTCTCTGTGGAGCAGATGCTGTTTCCTGGCACTGGGAAGTTATCACCACCCACTTGACAAGCCTCATGATTTTTACTCCTCGGGTTGAAAGGTAGCACACTGTCTGCTCTAGGGGATGCTTAGACACTCGTTTTCCTCTGTGCACACGCTTCCACACTTGCACTCTGCAGACAAGTGAGAGGAGTTTGACAAGCAATTTGTATTATGTCAGTTATACCAAATCACATTTTCCCATCTGCACCCTCATCACACAGAAGCTTCCAAAGACCCACGAGGCAAAGCCTGTGAGGTTACTAAGGCAACATGCGAAGTCGAGCAGAGACACCCTCTGCCTCCCTGGAACTTCCGTCCCGTGGTCATGATGCTGAGTCTCTCAACCAGTTGCTAGCCACTGGGGCAGTTTGGTTCCCCCCCCCCCCCGCCACACTCACACATTTGGCCATGTATGGAAACACTTTATCATGGGAAGATTGCTAGTGACATCCACTGGGTGGAGGCCAGTGATGCTGTGAGCAGCCTGCAGTGCCCAGTACAGTCCCCACCACTGGACATGATGCAGCACCAAGGCTGAGGAACCCTGTTTCAGATGGTGGACAGACATCTCCTAAGCAGCACTGAAAACCTGAAACTTCCCATCTTCCAAAGAGCAGCATTCCTTCCCATGCTCTAAGGAGACAGAAATGGAATCTATATGTAGCTGAAAGTCACCACCACTTTGAAGTCCAGTCAGTAGCCCAGCCAGATGGCATTTTCTGGATGCAGCCCTTGTCTGACCCCCAAGTCTATGTGAGTCAGCACAGATGTCCCTCCTGGCAGCGAGCCATGACAGCAGTATGAGGAGTCGCCCACCCCAGAGGCAGGGAAGAGTTACCAAAAGAGAGTACTCCAGAAACACTTCTGGGGCCAACTCCCTTAGAAAGGCTTCTTTTACTGCACAGATCCTTCTGGTCTCATAGGCAACTATAGGTGTCATCAACAGATGCATGCATGAAAGATTGTCATGGAGAAAATAAAGCAACATAATGTGAAATTTGGACTGCTCTTTGAGATCGTTGAACTCCATGACGACAGCTCCTGTCACTTGGGAAGTAGCTTGCACTTCCGTCTTGGAAAACTATCTTGCAAGACCTGATTGGTGTTTGCTATGCTTTGATTTGAATAGGACTCACGTTGGTTTGTTGATAAGTAGATACTTACTGATAAGAGATTGGACAACATATCATTTAGGAATTAAACCCAAGAATTCCCACTCCTGTGCAATATTCAGAGTCACAAGCAGGACTCCCCCAAGGGAGGGGTATAGTCAAACCACCTAATTTTGAAGAGCTCGTGTTTGTCCATTACTCGAGGGGAGACACCCATGTGCTCAGCCAAAGAATGAAGCACACAGTCCCTGGCTTCATTTTACTGGTACTGACATCTCAGAAATTAGTAACTTATTAATGCATCTCTGGACCTAGTCCACAGCATCAAGCGATAAAGTGTATTGATCTTCTGTTTATATTACCTCCTAATGAACAAAAACCATAGCACATTGAGTATTGGGTGTCTATGTGTGTGGGACATGGGGAGTCATAATCTCCTTATATTCAACACACATATCCTATTCCTCCTCGTGTAAAAAGTAACCCCTTGGGTTGTTATAAGCTTACTACTCGATACAAAGCCTTTTCGTATGAAAAAAATACCAAAAGGAGGGTTTTTTTAATTTTATTTATTAATTTGACAGAGAGAGAGAGGGAGAGAAGAGGCTTCCAGCCACTCCAAATAAACTCTAGACACATGTGCCACCTTGTGCATCTGGCTTTATGTGGATACTGGGGAATAAAACCTGGGTTCTTAGGCATCTCGAGCAAATGCTTTAACCACTAAGCTATCTATCCAACCCCTAAGAAAAATTGTCATTTCTTTGGGTAGTAAAAGCTGAGACAAACCAGTGGCTCAGTTCTTTCCTGTGACATCATCCTCCTGGGCAGATAGAGGAAGACACTGGTATTTCGTCTGCTTCTTTGAAGCAGCGAGAACACTGCTCACAAGTAATCTCTAATTCCCAAGTTAAAGAGCCTGTGCACACTATATTTCCTAACTTCACAGAGGTGTTTATGATAATGAAATCCATTTACTTAACCCTTCAGAAATTCCTGAAGAAACCAATTTGAGAGGAGTCACTTAGGGAAGAATCTAATCTTTTTATCCCATTCTCAATAATGTTGGTGCTTACGCCACAAACATATGTGGGCTTCCTGCCACTACAGAAGACTTTCTAGAAAAGTGGAGCCTGCACAAGCTAGCTCACCTGTCCTGTGCTTGGTTAATTTCAGGGATCACCCGGCATGTTCTCTCTCAACACACTGGGATCCAGCCCAGTCCAGTGTCGGGCAGCCAATATGATTTCCTCGTCCTTATTGATGTGAAAGTAATGCTTAGGTGCTTTTGTTTGTTTGGTCTTAAGCACTAACCTGAACTACAGGGTAGGCACATCATTGAGGAGGTTTCCAGGAGCGCTCAGTGTGGAATGGCAACTTTCATGGAATCACCTAAGACCGATGAAACATGAATATTATTCAAATGAAACACAGTGTACTTAACTGTCATTTGCATTCTCCTCTTCAGAGTAGCTGATCTGAACACAGACTTAAACCGGGAGTTGAGTAATGACTTACTTGGTAGGGCTGTAAGAGTGAGGGTCCACTAACAGCATAAGCATGGTAGTTTGGAAGTAAAGTATTCCTCATAGCCTCAGGTGTTATGATTAAGCCTCCTAATTAATTTTCCAAGTTGTGGGAGGTAGAGCCTTGCTAGAGATTCTGTGTCACTGGGACTGGACCTTGGGACTCACAGTCTGGCCCACTTGCCAATACTAGCTCGCTCGCGCTGCTGTCTCCCTGCAGCTGGCGTATGAAGATGTGAGCCTCCTGCCTGCTCTGCTGTGCTTTTTCTGCCATGACGAAACTTGCCTTAGAAACTGTAAGCCAAAATAAACTCTATCCTCCCATTAGCTGCTTTTTTTCCCAAATATTTTGTCCCAGCAGCAAGAAGGTTAACTGCTATAGTAAGTTAAAAATAGATATTTACTACCTATTTTTGTGAATGAGGCCTTACTTGCAAAAAGAGTTTTTGAAGATGCAAGTAAGAGCTTTGAGACATATCATCATGAGGAACTCAGATGTATCCAAAATCCAAAGACAAGTGTCCTGATAAGACAATGGAGAGGAAACAATGTCCACACAGAAAAAACCACGTGAAGAAGAAACAGAACCTGAAGTCATGTAGCTATAGCCAGGAACACCAGAAGCTTCTGGAGTCCAGTTGGAGGCAAGAACGGGTCTTCCCTGCTGCCCTCAGAGCACACACAGCCCAGCCTGCACCTTGATTTCAAACTTCTGGCTTCCAGAACTATGAGAAAATATATTCCCATCTTTTTCCAAAGTGATCTCTTCAAGGTCATTTGTTAAAACAGCCACAGGAGAGCAATGCAGAGGGAATGGAAGAAGGGCCACTTTCGACACCTTTCGTATTCTCTCAGAGGCGCAGGGCCCCACCCGAAGCCTGGTCGCCTCTGACTGCACGCCAGCCAGTCTCTCTGAGGAGCAGCAGACCCCCCCCCCCCCGCACCATCTTCCAAGAAGTGATTTATGCACACTCCCCTCAACTTCACTGTAGCCAGTTGTCATTAGGATTTAAACAATGCTTACGAATGCTGGTTAGCTAATGGGATACACAGCCAACCAAATATCATTGAATGCTCAGACTTTCAAACAAGCTGACAGCACGTATCTTCTTGCAATCATCTCACAATCTGTAATTGTTTAGAGAACAAGACAGTAGGAGCTGTTCATGCTAGATGCCAAATGTTTTTGAAACTATTTGATAAGGCTTTAAGAAAGTACACTCTTAGTATCCACGTTTTAGGAAGTCCTTTTTGCTGTTGTTAGAGCATGTGCATGTGTGCATTGCGGTGTGTGTATAGTATGCGCGTTGTGCGCAGATGGGCGTGCCCTGTGTGCACATATGCTGAGGCCAGAGAACACTGGGTGGCCCCTCTTTCACTCACTCAACCCAGAGCTGCCATTCTCCAGTCAGCAAGCCCCAGAAACTCTCCAGTCTCCACCCACCACAGGACCAGGGTTACATATGTGCATGGCCATACCTGGTTATTTAGGTGGGTGCTATGGAATCCAACTGTGGTGGTCTCAGTCCCTCTCAGGCCCTTCTGCTTGCATAGTAAGTGCTCTTAGCTAATGAGCCATCTCCCTGGCCCCATGAAATCATAAAAATATATTTTTAACTAAAACACTTCCTTAAGAGCAACCAGAGAAAGAAGTTCCTGCAGTGCAAATGGACCTAGCCCTTGACCGTGCATAGCCACAAGAAGATGTGTGTCCAGTGCCCCACTGGCCAGTCTCCCTTAGGCAAGGATGAGTGACAATCTCGCCTACTTAGGAACTCAAGTGAGCAAAACAAACTGGTACTTAGAGCTTTCAAAAAACTGTGACTTTTAAGCCAGGTGTGGTGGCGCACACCTTTAATCCCAGCACTTGGAAGGCAGAGGTAGGGGGATTGCCATGAGTTCGAGACCACCCTGAGACTACATAGTGAATTCCAGGTCAGCCTGAACTAGGGTGAGACCTTGCCTTGAAAAACAAAAACAAAAACAAACAAAAAAAAAAAACTATGACTTCTTAGTCAAGAAAACTCAAACATTAATCACTTTGCTGGACTTGGCAGCAGTTAGTCCAAAGAAGCTCAGTGTCTGATGCTTTCCTGGTTTTTAATCTTCCATGCATTCTCTCCCATTCATCATATGCTTCTCCTTGGCAACAAGTAAAATCCCAGCACAATAAAATAAATTGCCAAAGTATTGCCCAACTTCTTTTCTTTTCTTTTCCTAGAATTTTGCAGTCTTAGATATTGCCTGTAATCAGTGGGTTATCAGCTGGGCTCAGATCTAATATGTAGCCATTTTGATTGAGTAGGATTATCGTAAATAAATGTGGGTCCATTTTTGTTCTTCTAAACTCATTTTTGCTTCTGTTTTCATATTCTATTTGGTCTCTTTTTATTCTTTATCTTTATTACATCTATATACTTCTGAATAGCTCATATAATTATAATACTTGTTGATATTTTTAGCATGACACAAATACCACTCATCAGTTTCAAATGATCAAATAAAAGCCCCATCAGTTTTAGTTTTATATGCTCATCATAAACCTGCAGTATACATTCTGGACCTCTGGGTAGATTAATAATGTCAATGGTGTCATTCAGAATGTCCACTGTGGATATCACAAAGAAGCAGTTAATAGGATATGATGCAAGATATTTTTACAGTTCATGGGAACATTATTTTCACTAGCTAGGAAATTTGAAGAAATATCTGAAATATAAGCCAAACATTATTAAAATAATTTGTCAATAACTTTAGACTCCAATATATTTTCTCTTCCATGAGAAATTTGCTGTATTAAAAAATAGAAAAGATTCCTGATGTCATTATCCTGAAAGAAGAATCAGTTAATAAATCGATGGGCAGAAACTATGTAATAAATTTGACCTAGATATCAAGTTTTATGAAGTAACATTAGTAAAAAATCAATCTCAAAGTAAGAGTGAATGGTGGACAGGCTTCTTTTTTTAAAGAAAATACTATTTTGTGTGTGTGTGTGTGTGTGTGTGTGTGTAAAATACTGTTCCCGATCCCCTTGTGCCAAAGCAAGGGATTATCCTCCAGGTAGAAGAGGGACAGGGATTTCAAAAGAACTGGAGCAGATGTGGACTATTGGCTTGTAATTTAAGGTCCTATTGTGTATGTTGGAAGGAGAGAATGAGTGACGGACGAGCCAGTCTAAGCCTGCATCAGGCCACCTGCTTCCTGAGTCTGTTTTCACTCTAAAGGAACATCTTCACATGAGGGCTTTACAGGAACAAAGTCCCGTGCAAGAAAAACAGTCACTCAAAGCCATGAATACCCACTTGCACTCACATCTCAGACTATGAATTAAAAGTATCAAGGGCTGGGGAGGTATCCAAGTGGCTAAGCATTTGCCTGCAAAGCCTAACAACACAAGTTCAATTCCCCAGTACTCATGTAAAGCCAGATGCACAGTGGTGCAAGCCTCTGCGGTTTGTTTACAGTGGCTGGAGACCCAGGTGCATCCATTCTCTCTATCTCTCTTCTCACTTCAATCTCTCTCTGTTTGCAAATAAATAAAAATAAATTAAATGTTTTAAAACATAGACCAAAAGTTGTGTGGGAGATCAGTGGATGGCTGGCAGGCACCAAAACAAAATCAAGTGTTTGATTTCAAGGTAACGGAAAAATGAAGTAAGCTTAACGCAGTGGACTTTTTGCACTTGGACATCTGTCACGGGAATCTTCCATAACTCTCTTTTCGTTAGGAGGAAAATGAATCTTTAAACAAATACTATATCCTTCTTACATGGCATTATCTTTCTAGTTTCTAATGCCCTCGGTGAACAAGGAAGTCGTGTGTGAAGTCCTAGGAGACATGCAAGTGCAAAATCAGAACAAAACAGATATGTTTAGGCAGAGGTATGCTTGGGGGGAGCTGCCCCCTGTCAGCCAGTTCACATAGGTGAGAATGCATTCTATCTGGTTACCTTGTGCTCACAGAGTGAATTATTCCATTATGATTTTTATCAGCATTAAGCTCCATTGCTATCAACTTAAGATGTCTTGGGCTGTAAAGACCTGTGAGAGCCTGGTATGTACAGTAGTGAAAGCAGAGAATCAACCAAGAGCCCCTCGGAATGCTAGCTCCAGGGCGTGTCACTCTCAGGGCTTGCTCTATTCAGTTAACTTTAGAGGAACCTCATCTAAACTAACTTATGCAGGTGACTTCATCTCATCTGTGGCGTCAAGCACTTACTTTGGCTAATACACTATAAATCAATGGAATGAATATCAAGCATAATGAAATGTGCACTTAGGTTTAATGAAATCCTTTTGTAAAATACTTATTTTATTTATTTATTTATTTGAGATAAAGAGGCATAGAGTGAGAGAGAGAAAACACACCTCTGGCATCTGCAAATGAATTACACATGCATGTACCACCTTGTGCATCTGGTTTACATGGGTGCTGGGGAATCAAACCTGGGTCCTTTAGCTTTGTAGGCAAGTGCCTTAGTGTTAAGCCATCTATCCAGCCCTACATGAAACCCTTTTCAGCTCATAGGATCTTATGGAAGTTTTGTTCCCAGGCCTGCCATGGAGGTAGGTAACACTAGCAGCAAGGTAGCAGCATGTGGACTCAGGGCCCAGCCCAGTTGTGGGTTAACTTTCCAGTGGCCATCGGGTTGTTGGATCTCATCCTGCACTTGGTTTGTAGCAGTGTCAAGAAGGTGAATCAGACCAGGTGCAGCTTAGATGAGTGTTTATAGCATGCCCGGCTGAATAAGTGACTGACACGTGCCTCCAAAGTAGGAAAGTCTATACGGGGCAAAGAGCGCAGAGGAAGGAGTGATGAGGGGAAGAGTGAGGAAGGCTAGGGTGTGGAGGGGAGCTACACTCCAGGACGCTTGGAGATAACACAGCACAGGACACAGCTCAGTGACTTGGTACATGCCATTCACCCCCTCCAGCGTGCTTTGTCTTCCATGTCAAGTGGAAAGTAAGTCTCCCTTTACATAGTTCCCAGTGGCAGTGCAAAACAAAATATTAAAATAATAGATTTGAATATTCTGGAAAAAAGTTAAACAACTGTGTAATGTAACATGAGGAGTAACATCCTATGAAAACTGTTGATGATTACCTCACTGGGTGTCCATAATTGAGGATAATTTTATTTTGGCAGCAATGAAAGTCAATTTGATAAATCAAGAATGAAAGCATGTAATTGGATAATTCATCTTAGGTTTCTTGCAATAATCAATATATTATTAGCCCAATGTGCTCAAGTCAGAGAATAAATTTTAGATTTTATTCCTAGAAACTTTTTTTTACTAAAATACTGTCTCATTATGTCTCAGGCACACTATAGTTTTATGAAGTTTTTGTCTTAGGATAATGCCCGGGTCTTTAATAAGACAACATCTTGATCAAAAGTCATAAAGCCCTTCCCAGGTTTTCTCCTCCAAAGCTGGCGTCAGTTAAATTTAAAAGTTACCATTTCTCATCCACTAAAATTAGGTACTGAATTGAAAGAATGATTTATGGGCTATCATCAAATTAGTAAGTCCTGTTAAAATGTATCATATCAGCGGCATCATTTTCAGTATTTCTCAAGAATCAATTTATTTGGTTCAAAGAGGTGCTTTAGCAGACCTATTAATTTACTGACCTTTTTATTTTTAGAGTCGTTCTCATCCTTCTGAAATGTGCACAGCTTAACTGTCTTCTTGTTACCATTTCTACTCATTTCCTTATATTTCTTTGCACTTCAACAATGTGAGAATTTCTCAAAATTAATTCAGTGAATTCCTCTGGGTGTAACTTTGAGGTCCCCGCCCAAAAATTCAATTCCTTTTGTGCCCTAAACAGATAAAAAGGTTAATTATCAGTGGTGAGAGGTAATAATGCCTCACAGAGCTGCAGTCTGTACCTGGTATGCCTCAGTGATCCTGTTTCATTCCATACTCTTCTTTTTCAGAGGGTTAAGCCACTCTTTGAATTATTTTCTGGGGCCAGAAGCTTACTAATTTATGCACATTAAATAGATTGTTATATGTGTTGTAAGTCAATACTTGTTTGTGAGTATCATAGCTCTCGGAGAAAACGTAAAGAACTCTAGTGGATCTTCTGAAATTTCTCTCAACCTTTGCCCACACCAGTGATGGGATTCCCTGCTTCTACCTGTTCTTTTCCTAGTATGCCTTAACCTCTGATGTTCTCTTCCTGTCTGAACAAATTTCTAATTTTTTTTAAATGCTCAGATACATAAGGAAGATTCATTTACATAATAATTAATCTCTGGCTGGAGAGATTGCTGAGCAGTTGAGGTGCTTGCCTGCAAAACCTAAGGACTCGAATTCCACTCTTCAGGTCCCACCTAAGCCAGAAGCACAATGTTATGCAGGTGCACACGGTAGCGCATGCACACAAGATGGCGCACACGTCTGGAGTTTGAACACAGTGGCTGGAGGCCCTGGTGTGCCAATTCCCTTTCCCTTTCTCTTTTTCGGATAAAAAATTAACCTCATGAACTATTTGTCCTGCTGGAGAAAGTATAAAGCCATGGATCTGAAATAAGTCTCATTCTTAAGGGAGCTGGCGTGCCCAGAGCAGAGTGCTGCTTCTGACACCATTTCCTGGGGTGTGGGAGGGAGACGAGAAAACCAGGCATCAAGAAGAAAAGGATGTCTACTTTTGGATTATTGTAAGAAAGCCAAATTGAAGAACGAGGCATCCAAATCTGGAAAAATGTATACACATTAACCATGAAATAAAATAATGATGCTGTAATTAAAAAATGATGCTAGGTTTGTGGTTTGGTCCAGGGAGAGATTAGATCCCAGAAAGATGCCAGACATCCTAGGCCCATGGACCCCAACTTTTGAGTCCTTGTCCAGCTTAGCAAAGAAATGAAAACACAGACCAAGATAAGGATAAATTATGAATTATGAGGTTTATTTTAGGGAGAGTTCGGATCTCTAGGGAAGGCTATCAGGGAAGCTCAAGCTAAAAGAGTTTCTTCCCTTTCTCAGCCTCACTAAGAAGGGGCAGAGAGACAGAGAACATCCTCCTCACATGGGAAAAAGTCTGAACATACACATGTGGACAAGGCCAGAGAGCCCATGAGGAAGAGAGAGTGCACGACTCTAATGTAAAGAGAGATCACACGTGTACCGAAGCAGGGAATACCCAAAACCAAGACACACGCAGAGACCAAGCAGGAACATGTCCGGGCAAAACAAATAGTCCCCTTCCCGGCGAGGCTGGGAAGGGAGAGAGCTCAGGAAGGGGGCCATGAAGCAAGGACCAGGAGATTCAGAGGCCAGCAAAGGGAGAGAGATTCACGCACGTGGTTGAAGAGATGTACATAGAGCAAACATCCAATTAGGATTAGCATTATCATCAGACATAGGACCCGATTGGTCAGTGGACTCTAAAGACACTCACCAGGAGTACCAAGCCAAGAAAGACTTGAAGAATCAGAAGCCCCGCTGGGTTGTTGCTTGCAGCCATCTTGAATGAGACTCCGTCATGTGTAGGTTCTAGTAGAGCCAGTGTAGGCAAAGTGGCATCGAACCGGCAGCTGCTAGGGAATGGCTCACGAAGTCACAGTTTGGGGCTAGAGGTAGGAAAATGATGGGTGAATCTCTTTAGATTTTTGTTTGTTTGTTTGTTTCCTTTTGTTTCTCTGGGCTAATCTTTCCATGTCACAAGGGAGGCAGGCAAAGTTAGGGACCAGTTTTCCCCAGTAGTCGCTCCTCACACTGAGTTCAGGTTCTGCTGCAGACCTAACCACATATGTTTACCTGCCTGTCTTGTTTCTGCCCACCAGTGGGGTGGTTTGTCTCTGCAGTTGTTCATGCATGCACAGAGCAAGCAATGCTGCCTTGCTCATGTGCTTGAAAAGATGAGAGGTATATGATATTAAATCTCAAGACTTCATTCTTAACTGGTGACCATTTTGTATGCCATAAATATTTTATCCCTTTTCATCTTATCCGTGGAGATCAGAAGCTTGGAACTTTGGGGTTCAAGAGTCACCGCTACCACGTTTCATCTCTCTATTACCTGAAGTAGACATTGTTACAGATCTCTGAACTCCAAGGGTTCAGCATGCCAGGCCAGACTATTTGTAGAGTTCAGATTCCCTAAGCCATATGGTACGAACTAAGCCAGCATCCTGGGAGGAGGTTATAAGCATCAATTTCCCAGGCAAAATGCTCTGGTCTTTTAATGGACTTGTCGTGTTTAATTAAATTCCACTTGCTTTTAAATGTAACATCTTTGGCAAGGTCATGGTTGCAGATTTGATTTACTCAATTACACGTTGGTCAGAATAAGGACAGGTTCTGGTTCTTTATATACTAAGAAAACCTGTGGTTAAAGAAAACGCACATGGGCTGGAGAGATGGCTTAGCAGTTAAGCGCTTACCTGTGAAGCCTAAGGACCCCGGTTTGAGGCTCGGTTCCCCAGGTCCCACGTTAGCCAGATGCACAAGGGGGCACACGCGTCTGGAGTTCGTTTGCAGAGGCTGGAAGCCCTGGCACGCCCATTCTCTCTCTCCCTCTTATCTATCTTTCTCTCTGTGTCTGTCACTCTCAAATAAATAAATAAATAAAAATTTAAAAAAAAAAAGAAAACGCACATACTAGCAAGGGCACTTTGTGTATAACTATTGATGTAAGTTGTATTGTAAGCACAAACGGATCAACATATGTTATATTTACAGGATTACTCTTACTTATTTTATGCCAATTTTCTTCTTATAATTGGCTTTAGGAATTTTCCAAGGATATTTTTAATGAATTCTGAAGGATTAATTAAAAGCAGATTTCACTGGAGGAGAGTTTTATTCTAAGTTTTACAAGCATGGCCTGTCAGAACACATAACAAAGACAAAGGAAGTTGGAACAAGATGCTTACAAAACGCCTGATTCAAGCTATGTTGCCATAATTAAAATTGTTTCATTTAGGTCATAAGCCCTTGTTCTATTGATCTTAGCTTAGTGAGCTATCCAGTTTGTTGAAGGTTTCTGCTTCTAATGTGAATGAGCTGTGGAAATCCTGAGTCATCTGAGTGATGTTTACTGTGGTGCTGTTACCTTAGATAAGTATGCTTGTAGCCAACAGCCTGACGCTGACTGCCTCCACCGTGAGCAGCCTTGAAGTGCTTACACTTATTCTTGCATGTCACGCCTCCTGCAGCTGAGTGGGGCTTTGGGGGGGGGGTCTTTAAGCAAACATCAGAGAAAATCAGGAAGTCCATACTGGTGATAAGGCTGGGCAGCTATGTTCACATACCCACCCTAGCCAATAACGCCGCAGCTGGGGACAACACTTATCCTGCAGAGTTCACGACTGTCAGCACAGCAAGCCCGTTCTACAAGCAGGGAACATGTGAGCGAGTCCCAGCCCTTTCAGTTCACCCAGAAAAGCAGGTCAGGAGAGCTGAAGGGCCTCTAATACAGGAATTTGGGTTCCTTGTTTGCCAATGCATAGATAATTTGGGGTGTTCCCGGATCCTTACATATGAATTTGAAGAATGAAATCCACCAACCACAGGTTAAGGTACAGAAAATTTTTATTATATTGTAAAACTTTAGGAGGAAGAAGAGAACAGGGCTTAAGCCTACAGAGTGAGAGAAGGAAGCCAGGTGGAGCTATTGCCCAGGGAGGCAAGAGGGGGGGTGAGAAGCCGAACTCGAGACTCACATCTGGTTTTTCTATGGGTATGGCTAATGAGGAAGACCAGACTTATAGGTTACTATGTGACAAAAACAAGATTTTGCAGCTTTGCCAAAAATCTTGAGTAAGGGTTTATATCATTTTGGAAGGCTGTAAGCTTAGTGATATGTCCTGCTTTTAGTCAAGGAAAAAAATATTTTGCTTTTAGGGCTCTGTTACCCTGACTGCCTAGTCAATTTCTGTCTCTTATCATTTCTTTGCACTGGAATAGCTTTTAATTTAATTATATATATATATATATATATATATATATATATATATATATATATATATATATATGAGAGAGGTCTTTTCTCCCCTCAGCCCTGTTCCCACCACCCTGGGGGACCTCGTCAGTGTTCACCGCGGCATTATGAAGGCCTCAGTCAGTCCCTGTGGGGCACTGAGAAGATCGCGCCTCAGGATATCCCTATCTACTGTGGCTCTTACGAATTTTCCTCCCCTCTTCCACAATGTCCCCTGAGCCATGGAAGGCCTATTGGCTACCTTCTTTAGTATTGAGGTCTCTGTAGCCTCTAATTTCTGTTTTGATAGGTTTTGATTGCTCATCATGTCTGTCCCCATCACTGTGGAGCTGGTGGTCAGGACAGCAGTGAGAGCAGCACCATGCTGTCTCTTCCTCTGCAATTTCTCCTCACCTCAGCCAGTCAGTTTATCGATGGACCTTGGTTCTCCCCCATTTCTTCTGCCCAGTAAAATAAAACAGATTTTCCAGCCAATAGTGTAAGCATCTTGAGTTACAGGAGATCTGCAAAGTTATCTGAGAAACTTTTTGGTGTGCAAGCCCACTCTTCTTATCCAGAGAGCAGTGGGGTGGGGAGCGTCTGTCTAAAGTCTTGGAGTTTACTGACCATGGGACTCTGACTTGGTTTCCAGCATGAGATATGGAGCTCTTGCCCATTGAGCAGGCCTCACGTCCAGTCAGAGAGCAATGGTCACCTGCAGAGGCTGTGTGCCACCATGGCACAAGTGTGTACTTGTTGTCTGGCTGCCTGAGCTCATAGTCTTCAGGCTTCCCTGCGTGGTGACCATTGTCCTCAAGCAGCTTCCACAGGGCTCTCCAGCACTATGAGGGCTAGCCAGGAGGGAGCTGGTTTCCTTTCTGTTCCAGCATGGTATTGTGATGTCCTGTGACCGTAGCCTGTGGTGTCTTCAGCAATAGGGTCTTACCTTTTAGCTCTGGTAGGTAATCAAGTGTTTTGGCAATGGCCTGCATTGTTTTTGGAACCTCATGGGTCTCCTTGGCCAGTATGTCACTGTGGGGGGCAATCCAATTCTGGTCCTTGGATTTACCAACCAGAGTCCATGGCTGTGAGGTTGAACTTTTTCCACCTTCTGTCCAGACTGTCCTCCCTCCCCTTTTATTAGTGGTTATATCTTGTAGAATTCTAGTCAGAATGAGGATTTCTATAGAACTGATTCATGCTATCTTAACTTTTGTGTGATTCACTCCCTACCTTTGCTTCCAAGTTTCTCCTCTCCCCTAACCTGTCAAGTAACTCTTCCTCTCCTCTCCCCCTATTTCTTCTCTCTCCTGATCTCATTCTAGTTGTATGTCCATATTCCTGGTGCTTGCTACCATTTTCACTCATCCAGTTGATTCCACTTAGACACGACAAATGAGAATGGTGCAGAGTTTGCCTTTCTGTGCCTATGTGATCTTGCTTAGAAAGAGTTTTTTCCAACTCCATTCATTTTCCTGCAAATTTCATTATTTTATTTTCCCTTACCACTGAATAGAATTCCATTGTGAGTATGTACCACATCTTCATTATCCATTTGTCAGTTCATGGTCATCTGGGCTGATCCCAGTTCCTAGCTGTTGTGAATAGAGCAGCAGCAAACCTGGCTGAGCCGGTACCTCTGTAGTAGAGGGGAGTCTTTAGGGCGTACACCCAGGAGTGGTATAGCTGGATCAAGTGGTAGATCCATGTTCATCTTTTTCAGGAGTCTCCATTCTGACTTCCAGGATGGTTGTACCAGTTTGTACTCCCACCAGCATTGATTTTTTGCTCAATGGCATCCTGGATGGAGTCAGATAATATCTCAAGTTGTTTTGATTTGTTTTGTTCTAAGGCCTAAAGATGTAGACCATCTCTTTAAGTGTGTAAAGCCCAGTTGTATTTTTTCCTTTGATAATTTTCTCTTCAATTCTCCTATCCAGTTTTGATTGTGTTGTTTTATATTTTATTGTTTAAATTTTTGAGTTATTTGTAGATTCTAGATATTAGACCTTTGTCAGAGATATAGCTGGTGAAAATTTTCTTCAGTTTTGTGGGATGTCTGTTGACTCTGTTGATGGTTTACTTGTCTGTATAATAATAGCTTTTAGTTGCATGAGATCCCAGTGGTTAATTGCTGATCTAATTTCTTGTGCTTTTTTTTTTTTTTTTTTTTGGTGGGGGCGGGGGTCTTATTCAGGAAGCCTTTCCCTATGTTTTCATCATGGATTGCTCCCTCTGTATTTTGGCTACCTGAGGCCTTCTGTATGGCCACGTGAATTCTGAGACTATTTTCTTCTATCTCTGTGAAGAAAATTCCTGGAATTTTTATTGGAATTGCATCGAATCTATACAACATTTTTGGTAAGATGGGTGTTTTCACAATACTAATTCTTCCAAGCTGTGAGCATGGAGGAGGTCTTTCCTATATTCTCTTGTCCTCCTCAAGAACTAGTATCTTTCCTTTTAAAATTGCCCATTATTATACCATCATTTAAATGAAGGGGTGTGCACGTCTCTAAAGTACTCACTCCCTCACCACTGAAATGCGATCACAATAAAGATATTTCACTCATCACAATTAAGTAGGCTGCCTCAAATTTGAGGTAATCCTCCTGCCTCATCCTCCCAAATGCTAAAAGTACAGTGAGAATCACCACACCCGGCTCTTCTGTTAGAGATTTAATAAACAGTACACTTCTCTCCACAACACGAAGCCACACACAGATCTGCAGGATTTTGTATATTTCTCAATATTTTTTGCATCTTTGCATCCTGGGGTAAGGACTGAACCTCTTTGCTAAGTAGGAAACCCCAAAAAAGGGTTACATATGCAAGATATATTTTTAAATTTTATTAGTTTGGGGGCTGGAGAAATGGCTTAGCATGTAAGCACTTGTCTGTGAAGCCTAAGGACCCCAGTTCGAGGCTTGATTCCACATTAGCCAGATGCACAAGGTGGTGCATACATCTGGAGTTAATTTGCAGTGGCTGGAGACCCTGGCATGCCCATTCTCTCCCTCTCCCTCTTTCTCTCTCTCTCTCCCCCCCTCTTTCTCCCTCTCCCCCTCTTTCTCTCTCTGTCACTCTCAAATAAATAAAAATAAACAAAAAATTAAATTTTATTAGTTTGATTAGAGGGTGTGGATTTGAGGAAGGCAGTTTCAGAAACAGCTGCTTGGGACCGTAACATATAAATAAAAGTCTGTACTGAGTGGTTAAAGACAAGATGGAGCTTTGGTTGGGTTCTGAGTGACCAGACTAAAAAAAGCAACAGTAGCAACAAAAAGCTCATCAGTTACTAGGAACTCCTTTTCATAAGCTATGATCTTATGCTAAATATTAATTTTAAAAATCCAATGCTAGGGCCGGGAATGATGGTGCACACCTTTAATCCCAGCACTCAGGAGGCAGATGTAGGAGGATTGCCATGAGTTCGAGGCCACCATGAGACTATATAGTAAATCCCAGGTCAGCCTGGGTTAGAGTGAGGCTCTACCTCAAAAAAAAAAAAAGAAGAAGAAGAAGAAAAGAAAAAAAGAAGAAAATCCAATGCTAGCATTTTTAGAGTTTTATTTCCTCTGAGACAGCAAGAGCTAGGGGACAGGTAAGCACTCCAGGAGATCAGCCGAGACCTTGGAAGGTTGCCTGGGTCACCACCTCCCAGTGCACCTCCTCCTCCAGTCTTGCACATCCGTTTCAGTTTCATGGAGGGTAGTATGACTGCACATACTATTGCCAAGACATGTGTACACCTGCCAGTGTATGAGTGTTTGTTGTGTATTGAGTGTCCAGTGTCTTCTCCAAGCAGGATAGTAAATTTTGTTGCATGTTATATGTCAGTTCACAGAACCTATAAAGTTGTAAAAGACGAAGAACATGAGCCCTTTATAAAATATGAGTTATTAAATTTCAACCTAGTTCAACACCTATAGACTTTGTATTATTTTCAGTTAAACAATGACTCACCTAACAATGGTAAAAATGGGAATTTATACCTTTTATGTTAATTCTCAAATGAGGAAATACATGCAGTCTTGTATAAAATAGATGATGCTAAGCGTGGATTTGTAACATGAAAAATAGTAACTTGGCTATTGGGGAAACTCATTAGAATTATATTATTTCTAATATTTTCAGTACAGTATACAAATATTTTCCTAGACTCTTGGAGATTTTAGTTTAATTTATTTATCAACTTAGTTGACCTTCAGTCAATACTAGTTTGAGCATCTGACAAAATAAATAAGATCAATCTAATTTTACTGATGTACATACCCTAAAATTAAGTCTAAATTTTGCAAGGACTCATATCACCTAAAAAAAAAAATCTAACATAAAGTAGGTACAAAGTGTTGGTACTTTTTTAAATGTCCTCAACCATCCTGAATGATTACCATCCTGTTATTTTCCTCCTTGTCTTTGCCCATATGTTGACAGCTTGTGTTCACTTGCTTCACATCTTTAACTTACCCAGTGCAGCCATCAACTTAACTCATTGATAAACATCTTTCCATTTCCCTTTCAAAAAAGCTTTTGTGAGAGGATATTTTAAAAAAAAAAAAAATAAGACCATACATGGGGGCTGGCATAGCAGTTAAGGCACTTGCCTGCTAAGCCTAAGGACTCATGTTCTACTCTCCAGATCCCACGTTAGCCAGACGCACAGAGGTGAAGCAAGTGCAGGTTGCATATGTCCATGAGGTGACCCAAGTGTTTGGAGTTTGATTTCAGTGGCTGTGGCTCTGGTATGCCAATTCTCTGTATCTCTCTCTCATTCATTTGCTCTCTCTCTCTCTCTCTCTAAAAAAAAAAAAAAAAAAGACTATACTTGGATGCTTTTAGTTCTTTTATTATAATTTTATGTAAGAAATTAATTATTTACTTGACCTAATTACTACTACTAGAATTCAGGTGCCCAGGGTCTCTGGACTCTGCAGAACTTCCAAGCTCTTTCCCCTTCACACTTCTACAGAGGCAATCTTCACCTGATGGCCCACTTGTACCTCCTACTCTTAGCCCTAGAAGAACCCTATTTCTATCCTGTTTTCTTTCAAAGAAAAGAAGTGAATAATTTGGTCACTTTGGTGGTATATTGGTTTGGTCTACTCATCTTGCAACCTGTCCTTATTAACTGTGTTCAAAATAGTAATTCACTCCTCCCATCACTGAAAAAACCAGACCTCAAGGACCCACAAGTCTGACTGAGGTTAGAGAGAAAGGGGACCAATTGTCTCCTTACTATATAACAAGAGTAATTTTTTCTAGTGTTTAGAAACATATGAAGGAAAGCAACTATAAGGAATGGAACAGGGATAGAGACAAGTTACCTTGAATTAAACCTCTGATAAATTCAGTTGCCTTCCACAGTGCTTTTAGAGACAGTCTCACTGGACCTAGAGCTTACCAATTGCACTAGACAAGCTAGGCAGCAAGCCCCAGGGAGCTCCGCACCCCCCTCACCACAAGCATTGGCATCACAGGTCCATGCCACACCTGGCATTCTACGCAGGTGCTGGATGGTCAAACTTGGTTCCTCGGGCTTTCACAGCGAACACTATCCACTGAGCCATCTCCTCAGCCCTAGCAACGTTTTTCAACTGATAAACAAAAACATTATAAAAGGGCAGTATACCCTTATAAAAGTAATCATAAAAGTTTGTTAAGAGGCCTTCTTCCTTAGAGACTAATGTTATTTCATTTGCTTCTTTCCTCAGATGCTCAAGCAAAAAGAATCTAGACTAAATTGATAAATAAATTAAATGAAAGCCTCCAACAGCCTAGTGAAATACCGGTGTTCTGGATTGGTAATGTTAGATGTAAGATAATTCTGATGAATGTCCCCAACACCTGAGTTGCTGGCAGTGACTCCTGACTGTTTTCACACAGAAGGGCACATGGGGCATGCTGCTGTTTGCGCAGAATGCTGGAGTCAGTGAACGAGGCTACCCGAGCATGGCAGGACAGCTCCTCACTCGGGGCTCACTGAATGAGAATCCACAAAGAAACCACACATTCAAAATTGTCAGATACTGGGCTGGAGGGGTGGCTTAGCAGTTAAGGCACTTGCCTGTGAAGCCTAAGATCCCAGGTTCAATTCCCCAGTACCTATGTAAGCCAGATGCACAGGGTGGTGCATGTATCTGGAGTTCATTTGCAGTGACTGGAGGCCCTGGTGCACCCATTCTCTCTCTCTCTCCCTTTCTGTCACTCTCCCTCCCTCTCTCCTTCTCTCCCTCCCTCCCCCTCTCTGTCTTTCTCTCAAATAAATAAATAAATAAATATCAAAAAATGTAACATAGAATGAAGAAATGTCGAAACTACCCACCATTCTTGCTTGCAACATTGACAACATCCAAGGTCACAAGACTGATCTTCCATACTTAGTGTGAATGTCCTCAAATGCCCAGTGAATGAAATGTCTTTTTTCAATTCTGATGTCTTCCTCCATCGCTTCCCTTATAAAGAAAGGGATAAAATGGCTGGAGAGATAGCTTAGCAGTTAAGGCACTTGCATGAAAAGCCAAAGGACCTAGGTTTGTTTAGTCAGGAACCAAGTAAGCCAAATGCACAAGGTGGCCAATGCATCTGGAATTCATTTGCAGTGACTGGAGGCCCTGGCACTCCCACATTCTCTCTCTCTCTCTCTCTCTCTCTCTCTCTCTCTCTCTCTCTCTCTCTCTCTCTCTCTCTCTCTCTCTCTCTCCCTCTCTCTCTCTCTCTTAAATAAATAAATGATAAGTATTATAAAAGGGGAAAACACATCTATTGTCTCATTCCTCCGTATGTCACACTTGTCTTCTGATGACCCATAAGAGAGCCCCACCATGCTGTACTCCACAGAAATACGGCGTGAGCCAGAGTCAAGTCTGATGTCATGATGACCAGCTCAGGACAATCCGTGTACAAAGCATGCGCTCCAAACTGCTTTAAGTGCTGTCATTAGAAAATAAGCATGCCACATTCAGAGGGTTTTTAGTCAAAATACTTCGTCACACACTTCCTCTGCTATCACCAACTGAATGAAGACACTCTTCTGTTTCAGTAATTTAAACATCAGCATTTTTGTACATGCTAAAATAAGCCACTTAAACATGGGATAACAGCAGATACTAACTTTACAAGGGCCTGTGTTTTATTTATTACTGACTAGAACCAAGATCATTCAGAGTCCCACGGGTTCTTTTCCCTGTCCCCAGTGCCACACACTGGACAAGTTAGCAGCAAAAGATGTCATTTAGAGATGTGTTTCAGGTGAAATTTTTCAGAAAGCTTTTCAGGAGCTAGCTACAGCTATCTAACAGGGGGATTGGAGGTAAGAAAGAGACCTAATTTGGGACACTTGCCAATTCTACTCTCCCCACCCCAACTTAAGATCAGCAACTGACAAGTACTTCCTTCCTTCCAGAAATAAATTAAAGGAACAGAACTGGAAGCTGCAGGTAGAATACATTAATTGCCTTGTTGGGTTGTTGGTAATGCCTAAAGTGCTTTGTAAACTAAATGTACTCTATATATCCATCAGCATAACTAGCTTCATCACTGGGAGAAACAAGATTAATAATGATAAAGTGAATTAAGGAAGCCAAGTTGGTCTTTTTTTATTTTTCACACAAAGGGAAACAATGTAGGTTAATGAGTGTTCTATTACTGAATCCTACAATCCACCTCCTCGGATAGACGAGGCTCCTTAGTATGGAGGCTGTCTAGTGACAAATGTCACAATTCCTCTTTCCTGCTCTCCATGCTCCCCTTGAATTTGCAGGGATCACAAGTCCACATGTAATTTTTGTGGTTTGACTGCTGTGGAGTTAAAAATACAGGTCCCAACGTAACTCCCATTAAGGTACTTTTGAGGGTTGTGTCACAGTTACCAACTTTTTCTTACCCTCTGTAATGATCAGTGTAAAATATATTGAGTTCATACCCATGAGAAAGTGCTATCCATACATTTCCTCACTCAATCTTTAAAAGAATCTTGGAAAATAACTACCATTATCATTACTGCTATACCTAGAAAACACTGAGGCTTTGAGGCACAAAATCACTGACCTGGTGCATGAAACCCACAGCTATCTAGTGCTTCAGGCATGCATCCTGAGAAAGTATAGCTGGCCCTCCATAATATGTATTATTTACACTGGATTTAACCAATTACAGGTCAAAAATAGTTGAGAAGGACTAGGGAGATAACACAGTAAGCAGCTGCCACTCAAGCCTGAGTTCCTGAATTTGGAGCCCCAGACCCCAAGTAAAGCCAGAGCTATGGCGAGCTGCTAGAGTTCCTTCTGTGACCTCGGCATGCTGACAGAGGGCTGCCAGGTAGAGATAGGAGACTTCCTAGAAGCTTGCAGGACAATTAAGGTGGCAAACACCAGGATGAACAGCAACTCAACAAGAGGCCCTGGCTCAAAATGAGGTGGAAGGTGAGAACAGACACCTGAAAGTTATCCTGTGACATCCAAACACATATGCCATGGAATGCAAGTGCACTCACACACGTTCATGCACACATTCACATTGTACACACATTTAAAAAGTTAAAAGTAACTGCAAGTGTACTGCATGTATCGACTTTACTCTCATCATTATTCCCTAAGTAATATAACATCTATAAACATAGAATTTATGTTGTATTAGGTAATAAAAGCCACCAAGAGATGGATAAAAGTAGGAGAGATGCATGTGTACCATTTTACAGGAGGCACTTGAATTTCCATAGATTTTAGTATCAACAGAGTGCTGTGGTAGGGTGTCCTTGACCATATCCCAGGGCTGTTGATGGATAACGGCACTGCTATTCATGTGTGTATTTGGAATCATCTAGTAGTGGTGGTAGAATGTCCTTGACCATGTCCCAGGGCTGTTGATGGATAACTGCACTGGTATTCATGTGTGTGTATTTGGAATCATCCAGTAGTGGTGGTAGAATGTCCTTGACCATGTCCTAGGGCTGTTGATGAATAACTGCACTGGTATTCATGTGTGTGTATTTGCAACTACCCAGGGAGGAACAGCCCGGATCAGGAACACACAATGCTACAGTAATGTGGTTTCTTCTATTCTCTTTCCTCCTGGGATTCAACTCTGTCTTGTCTCTCTTTCTCTACCTGCACCTCTCTTTCTTCAACTGCTCCCTTCATTTTCTTTCCCAAAGGCAAATATGCCATGCGAGACCTGGTCCACCGGCTCCCTGGTGGAAACAACAGCAACAGCGCAGTGAGCAAGGCCATGTCCGATGACACCGTGACAGCTGTGTGCTGCACCCTGCACGAAGTAATCACCAAGAACATGGAGAACGCCAAGGCCTTACGGGATGCTGGTGGCATTGAGAAGCTGGTTGGCATCTCCAAAAGCAAAGGAGATAAGTAAGTTTGGTGGTAACTCTGTGTCTGTGTCCTTAGGGCTGTCATTTCCTGGCTATGGATAGCATGGTTGAATGTCACAAGGAAGAATTTTTCTCTGATAATTAAGAGAAAGGAACAGAAAATTATTTCCAGTCTCTACCCCCATTCTGAAAACTGGTTCTACCGGAAGTCTTGATGAGATTAGTAACTGGTGACTTGGAGATAGCTACAGTGTCAGTAAGGTGGGCACCCCCAGCCAGCCTCCATGAGGAGTTCCCTCAGCAAGAAGACAACCAGCTTGGATGCATCAGTTGTCTCCTTGGGGTCGCTCTGTGGTTGCAGGCCCCTATGTTCCTCTGGCTCTGCACCTGCTCATTCTGCATAGCAAATCATGACATAGGAAGAACATGGAGTTGGAGAGGACTCACTGCTTGCCCTCTGCCCTCCCCTTCCAGCCGTAGTAGTTGAGGCGTATTTAACCTAACAAGCTGCAGGCCCATACTTACTGATCTGAAATTGAAGAAGTCGTCCTAATGCCCTTCCTGGAATTATTAGGGATAAAATCTGAAAAGAGGAAGAGAGAGTTTCCAAGCTTCCAGGAGAGTGGTGAAGATGTTGAGCCTCAACAAAGTGGATTGGAAAGAGGAAGACTTGGATCAAAGCCACCACACCACCACAAGTGGGAGTGCCTTCTGGCTGACTCAAGAACCAACGTACCTTCAGCATCCAGGTGTTAGAATATCCATGAGCTGCCAACTTTTATAGCAGCCTCCACTCACCTTAATTAAACTCTCTTTCCAGAAGTCCCTGAATGTAATCAAAGAAGAGTAAAAGGGTAA
This sequence comes from Jaculus jaculus, assembly GCF_020740685.1. Lineage (NCBI taxonomy): Eukaryota > Metazoa > Chordata > Mammalia > Rodentia > Dipodidae > Jaculus > Jaculus jaculus. Next base: position 91,465,033 of record NC_059114.1, read on the forward strand.
ACCTTTTGGTTTTATCAGGGGCCTGTATATTTCTTGACTTTTTGTTCCCTGCCTGTCTTCACCGTACATTAAATACTAAATAACTTTTCCTTTTGCTATTAAAGATGACGAGGAATGTGCTTAGAGATTTTCTGGAAATTTTACCTCATTATCTCACTTATTTCAGGGTATTACTAATGTATTGTGAAGGTTTGGGGGCTTTATTTAAGCACTCTGAGATTGCAAAACAGGTTCAATTAACAATTCAACACTAGAATTTGATTCCTTCCTGAATGGAGGAGGAGCCCCTGTGGTCTCAGGCAGTTGTGCAGTGTAGGTTGTTGGTCGGAACTACGTACATCTTACGATGCTGTGCCTGAGATAAACTGCTTTGCAGTGCAAATGGTAAGCGCTGCGGCTTCTTCATAATGTGTCCGTAGGCCTGAGGGATCTCTCGTTGGAGTGCTCACCTGCTTTGAGCCTTGTGAAGTTAACTTGCCCGTGCTTTTTAAAGACACACATGTAAAGACACCATAAACTCATAGTTGCCAAAAACAATCCATGTGTCTGTATTCATGAGACATTTCAAGATCAAAAGATATTCTATGTATGTAAGGACCAGATACCTCAGCCCATAGTAAGTTCCCTGTGGTGTTTGGGCATCCATACGGCAGCCAGCACCACTCCATGGGCCTTATGGAGAAGAGAGGCTTTGATCAGTCCTATAGCCAAAGAAAGCTGTTTGGTGAAACTACCTTGGAATCATATGAAGAAATCATCTATGAAGTCATATATATCCTAACAGTCAATGCAAAATGTTGCCTTGGTGAGTATGATCCAAAGCTGGTTGTTGCCAATGGGAAGATTTTCTTCCATCTGCAGATGATCTCCTAAGTATTTTTTAATTTGACTAAATATTTCTTTGTGGAATAGTCAGCTATTTCATCAGGCCATTCCTTTATCTTCTCCTTGATTTTTTTTCTATGTGACCATCCTGGGTTGATGAGTTTAATAACAGTGTTAAATTGAATTGAATAAGACATCTTTCCAGAGATAATTCTCATGCTAATTCAGCCTTCCAATCTTCCTTGTGATTTTTGCATGTATATATATGGAATTGGACATGATTCCATAACTAGAAATGGTAAGAATGTCAAGGCATTCTACTTAATTCACAAATAGGTCTACCTTAAATTGCTCTTTAAAACTGGCTTTCAGAAGTAAGTTCAATTCAACCCTGATTGTTATTTGAGACAACATAGGAAAACACAGCTAAAAAGGAAGGAGACAAACATGCCTGGCTGCAATTTACCATTTAAAAATTGTGCATTCGATTTCTAAATAGGTCCAAGCCTGACTATGCCATGGATGCAAAGCATCAGAGTAGTGAGTGGGCCAGCGCAGTGTCTTGGAACTGTAGCACTCATTGTGCCTTGGGTACAATCAGGGGGAATACTGGTATGGGATCCTGCTGCTGGCGTGACTGACCTGTGCAACCAGGAGGCATTGCAGCAACGCACATCTGTAGCCAGCCATGACTGGACAGGTCTGTTGAAGACCAGACATTCTGTAATTGTTATGAACTCTCACAAGAGTCTTATGCTCACCAGTTTTGAGGTCTTGATAACTTCTTCTTTTTGTATCACTTCAAACACACAGGAAGACATTCTGTCAGCTCCATATGTTTCAAGAATACATTTTTTATGGTTGCATAGGAAATAGTGTTGGATGTCATTTTATTTTATCAAAATGCAGAAAAGCTATTCACAGCCTGAAGTATCACTTGTCAGTAAAGGACTGTGTGCTGTGGCTTGGGTTACAGTCACTTGTCACATTAGGAATACTCATTGTTAAGGCTTTCACTCAACAGTTACAGTTTTCCATGCAGACACTTTATGGCAGTAGTCTAGTAGACGGATCAAAGTCAGTGTCTAAGAGGACAGCAATGTCTCTTTGACCTTCACGTGCTCTTCTAACACTGTGCTATGTTGGCATTTTAATTGAGAGGCTAAAATCTTGTATTCACTACACATTCACAGTCTCTTTCTATTTTGTGACTAAACAAGAAGTGGAAACAAAAAAATTACAGTGTCAGAGGAATAATTCCACATTACATGTTTCAACTGCAGCACCACTACTGAGGACTAACATGTGTCCCCAGGGCTGCTGTGTACTGTCACTGACAAATATCTAGCTAGCAGTGATAAAATGCCACAAACCAGAACATTTAATCTTTGTTTTGCATTGATTATGTAAGAATGAAATGTACCTTTGTCTGTGTCCAGGAAAAGATCAAAGTCAAAGGAATTTAAAATTACATTGGTGCATGGTCCCATTATAAATTATAAAATAATTTCACAACCATTCATTTGAGTAGACTCAAATAAATGTTACCTTAATATGGCTAATATTTCATAGAGATAAAGTGAAATTTATACGACCTCAATGTTCTTTTTTCTTTTTAAAAATAGCTTGTGATAATACAGCCAAAGTTAGATTATTTCTCAAAAATAATAAATGAGACCTGGAGAGATGGCTTAGTGGTTAAGGCATTTGCCTACAAAGCCAAAGGATCCTGGTTCAGTTCTCCACGTAAGCCAGATGCACATGGGGTTGCATGCATCTGGAGTTTGTTTGCAGTGGCTGGAGGTCCTAGCATGCCCATTCTCTCTCTCTCCTCTTTCTCTCAAATAAATAAATAAAATATATTTTAAAAAATAATAGGTGATTATAGCCCTTTAGTAAACAGATGAACCTTAAACTTAGAATAAATTACAAACATAAAGGCGCATGGAGAGCTCGTAGCTATGTTATCAGCTGTGTCCTGACATCCCACATATTCACTGAAACATGTGTATCTTCAAAATGGCCATTTACATTAGCTTTCCAATGCAGCCTCACCCAGACACATCTACCGTCTGCTTGCCTTCTATTTCGAAGACCGTTTTATTTCGAAGGCGTCCTTGGTCTCACTGTAGAGGTTGTTTGTAGCAGGTCTGCCATTCATATCCTACTGTCCATGCTGTTCATCACCTGAGAAGCCTCCTCAGGGGCAACACCCTCATCAACATGAGGTGTTGCCACATACATGTGCCACAGGTCTACACACTAAAGCCATAGTCCACAGCACACCCTCTGGGGTTGGTGGTTGTTTCAAATATCGTTGAAGTACAGTCACATCCATTTTTCTAATTATTACGTTTGGGAGTCTTCATGCTACAGGGGAGGTTACTCAATTGGCTGTGATCAACACCAAATAGTTCCCAAATCCAGCACATTTCATTATCTGATCCTTCACAGAAAAGTAAGCTGTCCTTTGAGGTTGACCATAGCATCAGTGGTGGCCACTAGAACTGTGTACTGCTTGTGGGGCTGGCCCATGAGAATTAACAGTCCTCAGGTATTTAATAGCTTCCGTGAGCACTTCCGTGAGTCAACAAAGTGACTTCCCAGAATCTGACTGAATCAAGTCAACATGGATATATTAATCTAGTCTTTGTTTGGGGGTGCAGATTGACCCTGAATCAAGAGATAATGTTGTTGTATCTTCATAATGATCCAAAGACACACTTTGAGAAAAGATGGGGCAGCTATTCACAAGCTCCTAGGTCTTGGCTTCTCCCTGAGTGCCTCAGTCCAGAGGGCAGAACTTGAAGAGCATGCAAGGAGACCTTTACAACTTCTCTCTGTGAATTTTCACCTTCCTGTTGGCATGGGTACACACGCTGGTCTTCACTGCCAAGCTCCTGTGCTTGGCATATGCAGCAAGTGGAGAGTAATGCCCTGTGATCACACAGGTGTATAAGACCACCCCATACATGTCTCAGGATCCAAGGGAAATCATAAGAGTATTCACTTTTGCTCAGATATTCACCCTTCCATGTTGTGGATAGACAACTGCTGTTCTCATTAAATGCCACTGCCTCTGCTCTTGTGCTTGCTTTTTGAAAATTCTTTGTCCAATTATAGTATCTTCCTATCTCCCATCTTCTTTGATGTGTTGAGGAGGATGGGGCTTGGAGAACAACGCTTTGTGCTCTCCAGGCAGAGGGGAGACCAGAAAAGGCCAAAAGAGCGTGAATTTTTATGTTTCCTGAGAAGTTGGGGTGGATCCAAGCCAGGTTCTCACTCACCACCTGCATTTCCTATGTTTTCTTTACCAGACACTCTCCAAAGGTGGTCAAGGCGGCATCTCAGGTCCTAAACAGCATGTGGCAGTACCGAGATCTGAGGAGTCTATATAAAAAGGTAAGATTTACTTTACGTCTTTGGCTCATGTGAAGACGTGAAGCACAAAAACACAATATGTGTCCTCAATGAAAGGCTCAGCTGTGAAGGGTGCTTGTCCAGTGTTACCAGTGGTGGCTGTTTGAACTGTGTGTTCCCAGATTCTTAGCATCTTGTTCAGAGAACTGAAATGAAAATAATTAGTAAAGCAGGAGAGACTTTATTTAAAAGTGAAAGCATAGTGTGGGAAACACTGCGAGGGGCAGTGGGCTCAAGAGATTGCTCAAGACTAGTGGGCCACCTCTCCCAGCTTCTTGTCAAGGGTCCAGGAGGAGGCGTTGGCTGCTGGGCTGGGTGGGGGTGGACGCTTTTCTGTTTGGAGTCACAGACTTGGGTCATGAAAGCCATCATTCACAGCACATGTTCTTTCTCATGATACATCTGATTATAACGACATGTGTGCTTGTACTGTTAACATTAGAGTTATGCACAGGATAAGAAGGAGAGAATTCTCCCTAGATCATTCTGGTGGCACAGTTTTTCTGTACTTGTAACTGGTGCGGGCTGGAGCAGTTCACTGCCTCTACTTCCGGGACATGTTGGACCACTCATCAACCGTTACATGGGAGGCGCTAGGATGGGTTATGTGAGGCTTGGTTTGGAGAAGTGTGGGTGTGTAACAATGCAGGTAGGGTCCTAGGTTGCTGAGCTGTCCTTGAAACAAGAAAATCAATGAGGAAGCAACAATGAGTCAGTAAGCCACTACATATATACCAAGATCTATGAGTCTTCTCAACTAAACAGATCCAAACTCACAGATTCTTATCCTAAATCATCTCTTTGGATTCCCTAAGGGACTGCAATTTTCTTCTTCTTAAGTAACACACAAGAACATAAATGTCTGTATAGTGTGATGTTTCAGTGCCTGTGTCAGTGGTTATGGACCAGGTGAGAAGACTTAGACACCTCACCCGTCATCTCAAACCTTGGACCTTCATTTGTGGTGAAACCACTTGAGCTTCTCTCTTCCAGCTATTTATAATATTCAATATGATATTGTGAGCTCTGCTAGATTGCTTTTTGGAAAAGGAAATTGGTACGTCTCCCTAAGCTGTATATTCTACAAGAGACTAAAAAGTAATTGATTTAGGGATTTTGAAGAAAAAAAAATATTTACAGCCAGTTACAAATCTGAACAGTCAAGAGTCAGAAAAGGAACAAGATCAGCCTCAGTGTGGGGGGCTGGGAAGTGTCAGTGCCCAGGAGTGTTGACTAGCCGACCTGCGGGCCTGGGCCACGCTCCTGGGCCCTGAGAACCTTCGCGCATGGCTGCTCAGGGGAGAAGACGTGCAGACCCGGCCTGGCGGGGTCACTGGAGGCCTAGCCTTCCTTGTGTGTGCTTGCCCAAGGCAGGCAGGGGTCCACGTCCTTCGTGTGACCATCTTCACCCCCAGAGTAGTTCAGAGGTCGAACCCAAAAAGCACCATGCCTAGAGATGTTGGCTCTATAGCCTGGTCCCAAATTCCACTAAAGAAAGGACACACCAGTTTCCATTTGTTTTTGGTAACAGGAAAGAGGTTTTGAACAAAACTTTCCAGTAGCTCCTGTTTTGATGGCCCCAGTGCAGCCAGAGCTGGACTGGAGATTTAAAGCTTAGTTAAGGGTCGGGTGGGAGGGCAACAGGAGCGCTCAAGCACCAGGGTGCAGAAATGGGGCAGGTGGGTGGAGTCTTCCCAACCCTGCCCGCAGACCTCCGATAGCCCTCCCGCGGGACTCAGTGCAGAGCCCACCTCAGCGCCGACCCCATGCCTGGTTTTCAGGCTCAGCACGCAGCCACGTTCATGAACAGGAACTGGAGTAAGTCTCACATTCTAGGGCGTGAGAACCATCTTGCCAGAGGCAAAGTGTGTCTCTTTCCAAGTCAGTAGGGGAAAGTAAATATTTAATACCTGGCTCTACTATATTTTAGTCTATTTCTAGATTTCCCCCAAGGCCTCCCTACTTTTCTTAAGCATTCATTACTTTGCACTTTAAGTTTATAAATTTGAACTTATATATTTCTCTTTCCAAGTTTTCCGTTTCTCCTGGAGATAGTATGCCTAATTTGAAAAAAGAGGATCACAAAATTAAGTATTAAAGAATGTTCTAGGCAGTTTATATCTGTTTGTGTTTTCCATGTTACTATGAACAAATTGTTTTTTTGGTTTTGTTTTTCAATTTTAAGATTCTTTTTGCATGCGTATGTATGTGTGATGAGGGGGCACGCATGCATGTATGTGTGTGTTTGTGTGTTCATATGTGTGCAAGAGCACATGCAAGTCTGTATGCATACATGTGGAAGTCAGAGGTCAATATTGGGTATCTTCCTCAGTCATTCTCAATCTTATTATTGAGACAGGATCTCACTCACCCCAAAACTCATTGATTTGGCTATAAGCAAAGAGCTTCCCTCGAGGATCCACATGACTCCATCTTCCAAGTGCAGGCTGATGGGTGGTCACTAACATGCCCAACATTTACATGGGTGCTGAGGGTCCAAACTCAGATCCTCAAGTTTGTATGGCAGGTACTAATCTGACTGAGCTCTTTCCCAAACCCTCTAGAAAAAACTTGTGAGTTCTATTCCATTTTGCTCAAGTCCAATTCCAGCATTCTTACCTACTTCCTTCTTGTGATATAGGAATTTAGAGTGTCTATATTATAGTGTCCAAGCCTTTCTTGGCTCTCGGGTGGGCAGTAACTTAGAAGCTAAGGTGCTAGACTGTCATAGAGAACTTCCGCTGAGTTCTTGTCTTATGAATTTCGACAAATGAAACAGAAGTCTAGAAGATAAAGTCTAGAAGATTTTATTGTAGAGCTGGGGCTTACGAGAAGGAAACAATGCACAGATCCTGTATGGCAGGAGCGGATTCCAGAGATGGAAACCCACCTAGAGCTCCAGACCAGCAACTTTTATGGGAGTCTACTGCCTAGAGCTTGGACTGACCTGACACCAAGCATCTGGAAGTCCCCAGGTTCTCAGGAAGGGAGTCATCCCTTTAGGGTACTTTCTTTACTAAGGATAAAAGCAGAGGCATGTGTTCACCTCTTCATGTAAGGTATTAGGGGGAAAGAGACACGGGGGAAAAAGATTCTCCTTTATGGGATGAAGGACATTCCTCACTATTACTTTTAGGGGTCCCGTCACCCCTAACATGTCTCACTCATACTCCTCCAGGAGCCAAATGAAGACTCCCATTGGAGAAAGTCCTTCGGCTAAGCAGGCAGACAGATGTAAAGAGCTCTCTACAAAAGCTCTACCGGTTCTGAACCAGGGGCTCCAGAAGCTCCAAGACATGATGCACCTGAGACAATGTCTTTCACTGGATCCTTCTCACTTCCTCCTTGTTGAAATGCACCTGCTCGCACATGTGTGCATGGTAGGGAAACGGCCATGAGAAACCCTACAAGCTATTTGTTGAATAGTGGTTTCCTATTTAGTTTTATGTTTTTCTTGGTAGTAGGGTTCAAAGAATGTAATTGTCTTTCTATTTCCATTAAAACAAAAACATGCTGACAGGAATTTAATAGTGCTAAAACTCATGACCTGGAGATGGTTTCAAACGTGTTTCATGTGTGAAGAGATGCAAAAGAGATAGGCTGGAGAAATCACTGTGACTTTTTAGTTGACCTATGATTTTAAAATGTTGAGAAAGAGCTGTTCATTATAATTTTCAAATTATGCAGTTGTGAAAATAAACAAGGATCCCTGTGCCAGACGTCACAGCGTTCCTAATACAAAGCCTGGCACTAAAAAACGCTTTCCATGGCAAAGTTCTTCTGTAAGGAAGCCAAGTTCATTTATCCTCACCAACAGCTTTTAATCAATAGGGAAATGGATTTCTGCTTCTTTCCTCTGTGACCATTTATATAACACTGAAAAAAGTCTAATCCATATCTTTTCATTATTCACCATCACATCTACTTGTTAAGTACCTATTAGGTGCTAAATAAAAGATGATTTCCAAAGAAAACTTAAGACACAAACGTATCCCCTATGGGTCAAAGTGCAGGTTGGAGCAGTTGTTGGCAGTGTTGTTAGATGCTGAGTGATATACTTTAGAACTTAAAGCCCGAGTTAAGAGCAGGAGGAGTCTAGACCAAACTCTTGAAGAACGTTGGAAATTTGTATAATGAAGAGGCGGACAGAAGGACGGTATGATCAGGTGGAAAACCTGAGGGGATGGAAATTGGAGTGTCTGAGACAGAATTCAGCCACATCCATCACTTCTAGAGCCAGACACTCATATCATTAGCTAGAGACACAGGTAATCAGCTGGGAAACCCTGGCTGCGTATTCTGAGCAAAACAAACCGAGTTTCGTTCATGTTGCATTTGGAGCCCAAGCACTTTTGTGTTGTCTGAACCTTCAACTCGAGAGGGCCTTTCCCTTCTGGATTTATGCCCTTCAGGGCAAAGAAGCTGTTGCAAAGAGTATCATCACATGCAAGCTACACCATGCGGCCCCTCTTCAAAGCAGCCCTTGGGGTAGACGGCCTCACGTGGAACTGTGGAATGTCCTTTTCACTTGTGTTACTTAGTGGATGTTTCATAAAGGAGTGGAGGAGAATGTTGGGGACAGGCCAGAAGCATGGGAGATCAAAAGTTCTTGACTTTCTAGACCCTCTGAGCGTTAAAGCTCATGTTCACTGACAAAATTAAGTGCTGCTTGACCCATGTTTGGGGAGCTTGGGATGGTTGATTTGGCAGAGGGGGATGAGATAAATTTTAAGGGAGGGTATAGAATGTAGAAAAAATAATATATATCTACATATTGGTTCTTTGAAGTAGGGTTTCACTCTGGTCCAGGCTAACCTGGAATTCACTCTGTAGTCTCAGGGTGGCCTCAAACTCACAGTGACCCTCCTACCTGTGCCTCTCGAGTGCTGGGATTAAAAGTGTGTACCACCACACCCAGCATAATTTAGAAAATATTGAAATAACTGTGTAACTATGTAAATTTTTATGTAACACCTTAGTAACCTGAACAAAAATCACTAAGAAATAGTTAAATTGATTTGAATGTGGCCTAGCTGCTCTAACAGAAGAGCCAACACTTCAGAAACGTTTACTAAACAGGCATCTTGTCCTGCCATGGGGCCATACCAGGTCAGGCTGGTAGCCCTGGGGTCCCCCTCCACTCCAACACATAGGGAGAGAGTGGGGAGAAGGACACGTAAAATATCAAACTCCCATTTACACCCACTGTGGATAGCTCAGCCTCATACCCATGAGAGACCAGGAAAGTGAGTGTCATGGCCCTTTCATAAGTACTGTGGCAGAAAAAGTCCATCTTGGCTCCAAGTCATTTATTTCTTTTGTTCAAATATTCTTAATGTCCAATGAAGCATGTTACCCCATCTTCAGGTGCCTGTTTACGTAAAACTTCTTACTTGTGTTTAGCATAAATCACTTTATCTGAACTTCAGGGTCCAATAACTATGCTAAACATGCCTCTTCTGCAGCAGCCTTGCTGTGTGTCTCCAGGAGACTGTGTCCTCTCTAGGATAGACTTGCTGAGTTCCCAACCTCAGTGTGGCCCAGCCTCCATCACCGCTGTACTTGTTTCAGTGGGCACACAAGTCCGTATGCATCTCTGTGTCATGTAGTCTGCCTGCATGGATAGCTATTCCGGGTTTGTACAAAGCAGAGGAGATAGAGGGAGATGGTAGCACTGAGTAGTGAAGTAATGAAGACTGCGGGCAGATCACCCATGACTGAAAGGCCTGTCACACTACTCAGAGACGTAGAAGGGCCATGTGCCTCAGAATCGAATGCCCCAGTGTCCTCAGCACAGCCTTGCCACTTCCAAGCAGCATGACCTTGGACAGGTCATCGGCTAAGACAGCACGCCAACATTGGCTGCACCAGTCTTCACACCAGTTCAAAGAAGTAGTAGGAGGTTTTATATAGATTAGATAGATAGATAGATAGATAGATAGATAGATAGATAGATAGATGATAGATAGATTGATAGATAGATAGATAGATAGATGATAGATATGATAGATAGATAGATAGATAGATATCTAGCTATACAAATAGTAGGTTGTTTTTATCCTGCTTTCTTTGCCTAGGGAGCATCCATGCTAGATGGCATCACCACAGATTAACTAACATCTTCAAATTGCTTATGGCAGGTATTTTACCAGCAGAATCTTCTTTCTAGGCAGCTGGACATGCCCACAGGGCTCAGGATGTCCATGCATGATGCTGTCCTTCTGCCTTGAGTATCAGAATAGTAGCACCCCTCACCCTCCCTGCCCCCCACCTCAAAGCCTTGTCACCACTTCTGATGGACACCACAGGGTGTCTCCCTCAGCCCTCACTGCCCTTGGGTAACCCCACTTCTAGCATAAGAGCCAGGGCAGCTGCCCCAAGGGATGTTCTCACCTCAAGTGGAGCATCAGCAACCAAGAGGTGTGTGTCTCGAAAAGCAATGGGCCCAGGGGAGTCAGTGCTATAAATGCAAAATACTTTACATGCCGTTTGGTGGCCAGTTACCATCCCTGCCATTTGATATGAAGCAGGGGATTTCATTTCTGCCAACTTCTTCACGGCTCCTTTTGTGCTTGGGTCCTCTGCCACCCCTCCCATCGCTCACACCTGTACAGTACCTCCTCGTGCCCACTGTCTTGCCCCTCAGCAGCTCCACCTGCCAACCACCCTGCATTCTAATGAGAGTCTCAACAGAAAGACTTTGCAGGTGAGACTGAGGTAAACCAAGCCAGAGATTTATAACATGATTGTGAAAGTTGCAATTGGTTTCAGCAGTAGTTTGAAGGCTTTAAGACCATTTCAGAGCTGAGTGTGTGTGTGTGCATGTATCTGTTTGTCTGTCTGTCTGTGTGCGTGAGTGGCAGGTCAGCTGTGCTGGGGACTCATATTATACTGAAGGCCATGGTGAGGTCCAAGGAAGGGTGAGACATGAGTTCACGCAAGGCCTTTCCTCCATAAGTATTCACATCGTCATCCCTTCTGTTCCAGTTTGAACATGTTGTGGGAAAAATAGCCCCATGCAAAAAAGCAGTCTTCTCGTAACTTCCATGACATAACCCCCCCACACCCTGTGCTCTTTCTCCATCATTTCGGGGCTCAACTTCCTGTCACCACCTCATCTGAGTGTTCTGAGGACGTGATGCTAGGGACTCTATTGCCTCATGTGCACCTTCTCCCTGGGTCACCAGAGTCCTTCCACTGGGCGCAGTGACCAAACAACATGTAGTTTCTGCAGCTCCTACCCACTGCCTCCGATCGCATGCGGCTGCAGACTAGCAGCTCTCTCCAACTCCCTAGCTCTGTCTTCTCCCCCACGAAGCAGCACCAGAAGATGCTCATGTCTTCCTACAGTTGTTGCCGGGAACAGCTGACACCCGCCTGCTGCGCTGCTGGACCAAGTTCCCCACCTTCAGGCCTGCTCCTCAGCAGTCAGCTCCTCAAAGGACCTCTGGCATAAACTCTCTAAAGGGCAGCTGTTGCTGGGTTTCTCCTTGGAGCCACACCTTTCAGTAGCCCCCGTGGTCCTCAGGATAAAGTCCAGATTATCACAGCTCATGAGTCCCTCCAGGGGAACCTCATGCCTCTGTGTGCCTCACTCTGCTTCCTGCCACCATTTACCACCAACAGCTCCACTAGTGAGCTAGTTCACATGCAAGACTTTCCCGCGAGTCTGCACTCCGTCCCATAAGCCCTTCTCAGCCGTCCACCTCCTGTGAAAATCAGTTTTCTGACTTCTCTTTAATCTGAACTAAGATAACTCCTTATTAACATGATATAGTTATAAAATAGATGAGTTTGAATGGATTATGTAAATTATACTTTGAAAGAATTGCTCTTAATTATTATAAATGAACCTAAACTTATTAGAGAATAGTGGTCCCTTAACATTTAATGACTATAAAAGATGTGTTTGTCTTTCATTAGAAAACCATTCGCTTTCTTTTTAAAAATATTTTATTTATTTATTTAAGAGAGAGAAAGAGAGAATGGGTGTTCCAGGGTCTCCAGCCAGCCAGTCACATGTGCCGCCTTGTGCATCCGGCTTATGTGGATACTAGGGAATTGAACCTGGGTCTTTAGATTTTGCAGGCAAGTGTCTTAACTGCTCAGCCGACTCTTCAAGCCTTCATTTCCTTTCTTGATGTAGATATTTATTGTGGGAGAACTTGCACTGTGAACCTGCTTACACTGCACTTACCCATTATAAACTGAAATGACACGAGTCTCCATCCCACTCTTGGATAATGAATACCCCTTCCTAACTTGTAGCATTGAGTGTAGGAATGTCATAAGTGTTACCAGACAGAATTACGAAACGCAGCCTGAAAGAGACATCGCCCAAGCGTGCTGGAGCTGGTGGTGCAATCGGGAGGAGCAACCTTGGGAGTTTTCTGACAATAATAATGTACAGTCGGTATTGTGTTTGAATTTACTGCATGTGTGGGGTGTGGTTTACGAGCGTGTATGCAGGTTTTGGCCATCCATGTGTGAGTGCATGTGTGTGGGAACAACATGGAGGCCAGAACTCCATGTACCTCCTTTGAGACAAGGCCTGGAGCCTGGAGCCCACCAGTCACACTTCTCTAGCTGGCCAGTAATGCCCAGCTTGCACCATTATGCCTAGCACTTTATGTTTGTGGGCTCTCATGCTGGCGGGACAGCCCTCTACTGACAGTTCTCTCCCCAGCCCCATGCAGATGCTTTTAACTTGTTTTATAAATCATTGGTCTTTGTTGATCTCAACTGCTTTGATTACTCTGTCTCCCCAAATCAAAATTCCACTCTTGAATATGCTAGTGTCTACGGAGAGGAAGTCCACTGCCTACTGACATAGAAGATTGAAGCCCTCCACACCCCTCCCCAGCATGGACCATTGTAGTATGGGGCTTCACGAAGGACCAGGCCATGACTGATGCAGTCAGGTTTGCATTGCTGGCAGAAACCACCCAACCAAGAGCATCTTGTGGGATAAAGAGGTTTATTTTGGTTTACAGGCTCAAGGGGAAGCTCCATGATGGCAAGGGAAAATTATGGAATGAACAGAAGGTAGACATCACCCCCTGTCCAACATAAGATGGACAATAGGAATAGGAGGGTGTGTCAAACACTGGCAAGGGGAAACTGGCTATAACACCCAAAGCCCTCTCCCAACAATACACTGCCTCCAGAAGGTGTTAATTCCCAAATCTCCATTAGCTGGGCATCTAGCATTCAGAACCCCTAAATTTATGGGGGACACCTGAATCAGACCACTACATTCTGCCCCTGGACCCCATAAACTGATATCCCTACATGATATAAAGTACAATGCATTCAGTCCAATTTTAGAAGTTCCCATAGTTTTTAGCAATCCTAATGATATTCAAATATCCCCATAGTCCAAGGTCTTTTAACTGAGCCCAGAATACAAAAAAAAAAAAATCCAAAAATCCCATAATGGCACAAAATACACATTCACACTGCAAAGGATGACATTGGCAGAGCAAAGAAATATTCAACCAATACAAGGTTTAAACAGGGCACACATCACACTCTGTACTTCCAAGTCCAACAACTCTAGCCATTGACAAATTTCCAAGTCTGTTAACTCTAACCAGCAACAAGTTTCTAAAGCTCCAATCCCACCCCTCCAGTCCTGGAAAACTTCATCAGGGCCGGCATGATTTCCTTAGTGGTCATCTGGTGGCCCCGGCATCTCCACTGGGTCTCCATGCAGCCCATGGTTCATCCTCACAGCTCCATGGGGTCTCCAAGCAGGCATCCAGCAAACCTGCTTCACACTGCTCATAGCCATTTCCAAAACACAAGACCATGTTGCAAATTCCATGACTCTCTCTTTCCTGCATTTCTTATAGCCCACAATACCAGGTAGGGTGCCAATTTGTTAATCCAGGAGGGAATAAAGAAGACTTTGAAGAACAGGATACTCCTTGAGCACTCAGGCCCCTTCAAAAGAGTCTACATTCTTCTTGTTGCCCCAGTGCAGGTCAGCTTGCTCAATCTCAAAGGCTGTAATCTCTCAATTGCAGCTTAATGGGCAGCAGTTTTGGCCCAAAGATTTCATTTTTTCTGTGCCATATCCCTCTGCTCACATCAGCCTATTTCTATGCAAAGCAACCCTGCACAACTTCTCAGGACCCAGGCATAACCACAAGCCTCACACAAACTGTTTCTAGCCAAGTCCCAGCAAAGCTCTTTCTCACCCTCATAAACCAAACCTCACAGTCCATAGTCCTTACTGCATTCAGGTCTTGGAACTCTGACCATAATAGTCCATCAAGCTATACTATATAGCACTGCAAGACTTCTCTTAGGCCAAGGTTTCAAATGCTTTCATATTCCTCTTGAAAATCAACTCCAAAAGGTCAAAGCCACACAGTCAAGTGTCTAGCAGCAACCCCACTCCTCTGGTACCAACTTTCATGTTGTAGTCAGGCTCGTATTGTTGGCAGAAATCACCCAACCAAGAGCAGCTTGTTGTGGGGGGGGGGGGTAGGGGAAGGAATTTATTTTGGTTTATAGACTTGAGGGGAAGCTCCATGCTGACAGGGGAAAATGATGACATGAGCAGAGGGTTGACATCACCTATTGGCCAACATCAGGTGGACAACAGGAACAGGAGAGTGTGCCAAACACTGGCAAGGGAAAACTGGCTATAACACCCATATACCCACCCCCCAAAATGCACTGCCTCTAAGAGGTACTAATTCCCAAATCTTTACCATCTGGGATCCTAGTGTTCATAACACCTAAGTTTATGGGGGACACGTGAAGCAAACCCCCACAATGACTAATGTAGTATGCCTTCCTGAACACAAATTCAGTCAACACACTTTGGTTTTAAATTTTACATAGCCCATTTTTCTTTTAAAGAATTATTTACATATCAGTTCCTTAAAATTTAAGATGGCATATCAATAGCATTTGGACTCAGGTTTTTGTTGTTATTTTAGAAAACTTACTGTTCCAAGTTCTTTTTGTCATTGTATTTCTTAGAGCAGTTTTAGTTTCACAGCAAAATTAAGTTTCTCACACTCCCTGTGCTCCCACACGTGCTCTGCGCCCCGGCACCGTCAGCATCCCCAGCACAGCTCTGCATGTTCTCCAACTGACGCACCTACAAGCACACATCGCCGCAGTCTGTGTTAGGGTTCATGTGCCACGCAGATGTGTGGGTCTGGACAAATCTATAATGACAGGGATCTATCATTACAGTGCTATAGAGGTTTCACTGCACTGAAAACGTTATGTCCTTCTTGACTCTGGACTCTTATTTTAACAGAGCTGAGCTTGTAGTTCTTGGAATCTGGGTCAAAAATCATCCTTTCATTATATAACAGTGGTACTCTATTAATTTTAGTTATTGAAAACTCACATAAGAACTTCATATTTTCTCCCTCATTAGGGAAAAAATGGCCTCTTACTAAAGAGTTGCAACCAGTGTGCCTGAAGGTCATTAGGCCGGTGAAACATCTGCCTGGTTGGGACCAACCCTTAGGCTAGTTTGCCAGCAGACAAGAGTTCCATGTCACATCCCATAAAATCTTTATGTGTATGACTCATTCCTCAGTTCTGCAAAACATACCAGCTCAGCTCTGCAGCTGGTTGCCATCCCCTGCCTTCCACCTCAACACTGCAGTTTAGGCTCCAGAACATCAGGGCCACTCTGCTGACATGAACTGCTCTGCCCCACCACGGCCTCTTGGGAGCTAGGGTTATTATTATTATTATTATTACTGATTTTTATAAAAAGGTTGCACGCGTAGGCCCCCTCCCCACCCCAATTCTGCTGAGGGTCTTCTGTGGGGTCACTGGTGTTCACTGTGGGGACCACGAGGCCTCGGTCTCTGCAGCGATGGGCAGCCCGGTGGCACGAGCTCTCCCCACCACCCTGCGGCTCTTACGCTTTCTCTCCTGTGACGCTGAGTCTTGGCAGGCAACACAGGGATCTGATTTAGTGTTGCTTTCTCTGTAGACTCGGGTTCTCTGTTTTTATGAGGTTTGAGTGACCACAGTGTCTGTCACCATTTCCCTTGAACTGGTTTTCAGGCTAGCTATGGGAGCAGTATTCCAGTTACCACTTTGCCTGTAATGACTTCTGGGCTCCAGCAGGTGAGGTGGAGGTGACCCATCTGGTAGACAGCCGGCTCGCTTGTCCTTGTGTACAAATTTGTCCTTGTTCTCTCTGGAATTCTCCTCCATCTGTGAGATAGATGTGTTTGCCCATGCTTCATTCTCTCTGGAACCTACTGGTTTCTTGTTGTAGTGAATCTGACTTGGTTCCCAGGGCCATGTATGAGCCCACCCCCACGGAGCAGGTCTCGTGTCCAGTCAATGAGCTAAGGGTTTACTGCTTTTGTACTAAAAAAAAAAAAAAAAAAAAAAAAAAACACCTAAAAACTGCATCAGATAAATGAGCACCTAACCAGCCTCCCTTGGAATTAAAATCCATAGCTCATAAGTGCAGAAATCGAATCAATGGCAGATCAAACATCAGGATCACATTACTGTTGAAAATCACTGTGACTACAAATCAGATTAATTCTCCCCTCAGTAATATTCCTGGCCAGGTCTTTTTGTAGGACTGCCCCCAGCACACACAGAACATCAGTATCTTGTACAATAAGCTTTGATCTCCAAGAAAGTGAAACTGCCTGTGCTGGAAACAGTAACATCATGTTTCTGGGAACAGTGGGATTGTGTTGGCTGTTGCCATTGTGGTCCAAGAACAAAACAAGCGTGATCTTCAGATGCCCTTCCCTTTATTGTCGGGGGAGATGGGCCCTCCGGTTACACAAACCGTTCAGCAGCTGAATCATGAGTGTTGATAGGAGTAGAAACACGCCCTTCATAGCCCATCTCACACAGAGGTCTCTTTTCTTCCTGCATTGTAGTCATCTCATTGGCTATTGCCACACTGCACTGAGAAAACAAGAAATCAATAAGTAATCATGGATAGTAAAGGAATGCTCTGGATTTCCCGCAGCGCCCAAGCCCTTGGGGCTGACAAAGTAAGCACAGCCCGCGTAGCCTTTCCGGAGCTGTGGGAGAGGGGCCGCTGTGCACAGGTGAGCTGGTCACTCTGGGCTTGCAAACTGAATTCAATGTTCAACATTCCCCTACCACTTCCATCTGCAGGGTATTTAAAGAGCAACAGACACACAGTTCTAATGTAAATTAGAAACCGTTTTTGAGATCCTTCAAGGAAAAACATAGCAAGGTCAAAAATACAAATTTTGAACCCTCAGCTGTGCAATAAAAAGACTGAAAAATTCTTCAATATTTCTCTTAGTCGTATGACACCATTTTCAAAATTAATAGATTTTTACTTTCTGGGTATCTAAGATAGTGATGGAAAGCAGTAAATCCTCTGTAGAAATAAATTAAACTACGAATCGTACCACTGTCACTTTACCAAGGAACATGCTCAGCAGGAATATATTAATCTTTCTACTTTGTTGGAAAGTCTTCACCAAGAAATGAGTGTGGGGCTAGCGGTTAAGGCATTTGCCTGCAAAGCCTGAGGACCCTTGTTTGACTCTCCAGGTCCCATGTAAGCCAGGTGCACAAGGTGACACACGGGCACGAGGTGGCGCATGCTTTGGGAGTTCAAAAGCAGTGGCTAGAGGCCCTCGTGAGCCAATTCTCTCTCTGTCTCCTCTCTCTCTCTTGATCCCTGTCACAAAAAGGGGAGCAGTGTGTTGGGCTTGCCTCAAAAAGATAAAATAAAAAAGAAATGAGTGGGGAAGCATAAGGACTTTAGGCCAGATTCTTAAAACTAAAAGCACCCAGGCTATGTCCGTGAAGTTCTCAACTGCACCTCTTAGTTGTTTTCTCTCTAAATCACTCGATGTCAAGTTAGGGTAGAAAATGAAATGGCTGAGGTTAAGCTCAGCTACGATATGTTCTCCTCCATAAATCTGGGAATTTGCTTGCTGATGTTTGTATTGACCAAGAAGGTCTTTCTTCATGAGGTTCCCTAACCTCTCAGAGACCAATCCCTGACACTCATCATATGATACCTGTCCAAAAACAAATGCACGAATGGGAAACACTGGCAAAAATCAATTGTGCAAAAGTGGAAATCGATGCACACTGTGCAGGCTAAACAAGAAGTGACTAGCTTATAGCTATTGCTCAAACGGATCCTCAAGTGAGGGGAACCCGCACAGCAAACCTAACTAAACATTTCCTGTATAATCCACCCCTGTCACAGAGCTTCTCCCACCATGGATCAGGTCAGAATCGCAGAGATGAAAGGCAGGGAAGGACTGAATGGGGAGCCAGAGCACTCCGTGTGTTTCATGGAAGTTGCCTACACTGTGTTTGCTCATTTTGAACCATTAACTCAAACATAACTTGTTTGTCATTACTGTGACCAAATACCTGACAGGAAGAAATTTAGGGAAAGAAAGGGCTTATTCAGGTTTATGGTTTTGAGGGCTGCACTCCATTTTATCAGGGAAAACATGGCAGCAGGAGCGGGAGACAAAGTTGATCACAATACAGCCTCACTGAGGAAGCAGAGTGATGCATGCTGCTGCTCAGCTCATATTCTTCATTAAAAAAATATTTAGTTATTTGTGGGCTGGAGATATGGCTTGGTGGTTAAGTTCTTGCCTGTGAAGCCTAAGGACCCTGGTTCAAGGCTCAATCCCCAGGAACCACGTAAGGCAGATGCACAAGGTGGTACATGTATATAGAGTTCATTTGCAGTGGCTGAAGGCCCTGGTGTGCCCATTCTCTCCCTCTCCTTCCCTCCCTCTCTCTCTCTCTCTCTCTCTCTCTCTCTCTCTCTCTCTCTCTCCCTCCCTCCCTCCCTCCCTCCCTCCCTCCCTCCCTCTCTCTCTCTCTCTCTCTCTCTCTCTCTCTCTCTCTCTCGTGGGCCAGTGCTTCCCACTGCAGACTCGGGGCACACCTCTCCCACGTGGCCCCAGTGCACTGGATGGCCGCAGCCCGACCTGGCCGTGGTGTTGTCTTCCTCTTGCTGGGTGCCTGTCGTGTGGCTTCTGCAGGTCACATGACGGCGCACAGCAGGACCTGCTGTCCCAGCTGCTTGAGAGGCCGAGGCCGGAGGATTGCAGGCTCAAGAGCTGACTCAAAGCTGGCTTGGGAAATAGTGCATGAAGCAGTGAAATAGTCCTATTTCAAAGCACAAAGCAATAAGAGGGCTGTAGATATGGCTTAGTGGTAGAGCACTTGGTAGTATGCACAAACAAGGCTCAGGGTTCAATTCTCAGGACTATGGGGGGAAAAAGTCAAAACCAAACACTACACAACAAACATGCCACCACATGCAGGACTGGGACATATGGCCCCAGGCGCCTATCCAGGAAGAGAGTGGACTTAGAAGACCAGGCCACGCCATGTCCTCCTTGGTATTTAAAAAAAAGTGTGTGTGTGTGTGTGAGAGAGAAAGAGAGAGAGAGAGAAAGAGAGAGAGAGAGAGAGAGAGAGAGAGAGAATGAGCACACCAGGGCCCCTAGCTACTGCACACCAACTCCAGATACATGCACCACCATGTACATCTGCCTTATGTGGGTTCTGGAGAGTCAAACCTGGGTCCTAGGCTTTGAAGGCAAGTACCCTAGCTGCTACGCCATCTCTCTACCCATGGGCTTTTGTAAAATACATATTTGAGCCAGGGAGGAAGGGAGAAGGGAAAGGCGAGAAAGAGTGTATGGGTGTGCCAGGGTTTCTTGCCACTGCAGACAAATTCCAGATGTACACACCACTGTGTGTGTGTGTGACTAGGGAGTGGAATATGGATTGGCAGGCTTTGTAAGCCAGCATCCTTAATTGGTAAGCGGTCCCTCCAACCCATCTCTTAGCTTTTGATTACAACTTCCCTTACTTTCCTCTCGCCCTGAAAAGTACTCCTCCATCTCTTCTGCAGTCGGCAGGTCTTTTCTGTGCTATCCTTGTTTTGTGTATCATTCAACAAATATAGATGACCTCATCTGCTCCTATTTGAATGCATTGGAACCCCATCCAAATTCACTGTTCTCTGCCCGTCCCTCCCGCACTCAAAGTCTACATTAGCGCCCAGCTCTGCAAGCACCTATGAAGCATCTCTGTGGGTGGCCGGAGCCCTGTGATGGTCCACACGTCACTCTCAATTCACAGTAATGTCGCCAAAGCTGCCCTCCCTTCTCCAGCTCCTGTCACACGGAGCCATCATGCTGTCCTTTCCAAAACTCCTGGAGTTATTCAATTAATCACGCCTTCGTTTTCACCTTTACTTTTTCTAGCACCATACCGTGGAGACTTGTTTGACTCGTAAATCTCTCTCAAGTCCAGCTATGGTTCCCATCTTCCGTTCCACTAGCCACAGTTCTGAGGCAGTTCCTGTCTCCTTGGTTTTGCGAGGCCAGCTCCACCACCTCCGCCCGCTTCCATGAAGCAGCTGCACACTTTGTAAGATCTGAGCTCGCCTGCCAATCTCGAGTGTGCAGTTTCTCTTATGACACCGTGCCACCCTCTTTGCCAAGCTCGCCCTTCCACCTCCTCACAGCTCCTCACTCCAGCCTCTGTAGCCTGTCCCTTCCTGCCCTGGAGGTCTTGCCTACACTGTGACCCCTCAGAGCCTTTGCCCTACCTGCAGGCTGGGTAACTCCCGAGTGTCCCCCATGTTCCCTCCAAGCCTGGCTGTTTCTATCTAGGCTTATCTGACCTTCCAGACTATAACTCACCAAGGTAGAAATCAGTTGTTTTATTATAGTCCACGAGAGAGAATTACGGACTGACATGCAATGGTAGCCAATTGGGAGTCCTTTTTATTAAGCAGGCCACTGAGAAGGGGCTCCCGCCGGAACTTGCTCTCAGCAAAGGAGCTGTTGCAGTCAGGTTCACATTTCTGGCAGAAATCACCTGACCAAGAGCAGCTTGTGGGGAAAAAAGGATTTATTTTGGCTTACAGACTGTGGGAGGGAGCTCCATCATGGCAGGGGAAACAATGGCATGAGCAGAGGGTGGACATCACCCCCTGGCCAACATAAGGTGGACCATAGCAACAGGAGAGTGTGCCAAACACTGGCCAGGGGAAACTGGCTATAACACCCATAAGCCCACCCCCAACAATACACTTCCTCCAGGAGGCATTAATTCCCAAATCTCCACCAGCTGGGAACCTAGCATTCAGAACACCTAAGTTTATGGGGAACACCTGAATCAAACCACCACAGGTGTTTGGGTACAGCTTTTCTAAAGGCAAAAGACCATTAAACAGTGACGTCAGATGTAGGTCTGGGCAACAGTGGGACTGCAGTAGTCCCATGTTTACTGGACTTACCATACTTACACACCTGAGCCATATCTGGGGGCACTGGAAGTCTTGGGAGTGTTATCAATGCAGATGTGGCCCTCTGGGGAGTTAGAGACTATGTAACTGAAATGCACCCTGACAGGCAAAAAGCATCAACTATTTTATTTCCCCAACAAACGGAGCTAGGGTCTAGTTAGCCTTTCCATCTTAAGACAGAATGGCTGGGTCTTAGCTGTTAGTTTTCCGCTGTGGCTTTTCAGAGTTCCGTTTTGAATCGCCAGCCCCTACACCATTTAGCAGGAGCCCTGCCCACCTCTTTCTCTCTCCCACCCGGTAGGATGTCAGGTTTTCTGAATGTCTGCGGATCAGCACACAACTTCTCTGCCTCCCTTTCCCAGCATAGAGCTTGCTGCAGAAGGGGGAACCCGGCGAGCTTCTGCTTTCCTGGCCATTGATGAGCGTGCATGGAGATTACTGTAACGGGGAAATTGGGGTTCTGGGGTGCTTCCCGGACTCCAAGCCCTGAGTTCATATCTGTAAACTAACCAAAGAATTGGCAATTTTAGATTCAAGAGGATGATTTTTTTAAATAGCATATTTTATTCAGATTTTACAAAGGAGTGTGAAAAGGGAAAGGCTGGGAGGTACGAGGAGATAAAGTGGGAGAAGTTTACCATGTGGAGCCCAAAAGCCCACGTGGGCCATGTGGAGCCCAGGAGTCCATGTGACCAGATACGGATCTGGGGGAAAGCATGGAAAGAAAAAAGAAAGCTCAAGGAGCTCCTGCCATTGAGCTAGAGGAGCTAAAGAATCCATGCAGAGAGTAAGGTAGGAGTCCATCCCAGGCCCACTGAGGGAAAAACTCACCCACAGCTAGAAGCCTCCAAGTGATCAGAGAGAGCGCGAGCCTGCCCTCCCTTGCAAAGGTATTCATAGCCTCAGGGAGGTAGGCCGTCTTTTGGCCCAGGTGAAGGGGGGGGGGTGCAGCGGTTGGTTAGGGCCAGGGTCTGTCTCAGGAAGGGATTAGCTCTGGCACTGAGTTCTGGGGGCTGAACTTGACCAACCACAATGCTTAAATCCTATGAAAGACCTCCCTCGAGGAGGGGTCCTGAGTATTTGTGGCAAAACAGTTCTACAGAGCTAGGCAAAAGATAAGAAGTCAGATCGTCTTAGATTTCTAGCAAGTGTAAACTTTCCTGTCCTTTTTACATTCAGGGGTCCAGTCACCCTAACTCTACCCCCATTACCTGACTTCAATGTCAAATATTTGGCTAAAATCAGAAGCGTACCGTTGTTCAGGTCTATCCCAGATTTAGCTTCAGTGTTAAATGGGACACAGGGACATGGTGTGGAGGAGCATTAACGTCAGCTCTTTGAGTCCACGCCTCAGCAGTGACCCCGGGGGAGACGGCACTCTCTGGTCCCTTTGCTTCTGCTGCTGTTGCTGTCACTTAAGTCCTAGCAGTGAACAACGGAACCGCTTTCTTCACCCAAAGTACAGACACTTCTCCAACTTTTCAAATCTTCCTCAGGTTATTGGCTCTTTAGAATGAGGCCAATTGAATTAAATTGAAATCATAAAATGGAGTTATAAGCTTTTTTAAAACATGGTACTGCCAAAGGTCCATGTCCTTATATATACTGTACCTTTCAGTATCCACATCAATTTAATTAAATTTCATTAGAAGTAACAGAGCCGAAACAGTAATGAAAGAAACTGGGATGTCAGGTGGTATTTATTTCTGCATTAAGCTGAAAATACTCCCTTTTGGCCCTTAAAATTTCATTTAAATATTTAACTCTAATGGCTTTTACAATTGTTGATGGAATTAGCTTGAATGAATCTTTAATAAACAGTTTACCTTAAAACAGATGGAAGTTTGTATGACTACAGTAGAAGGTATCTGAAGGGTTCATTGCTATGCAAAATAAGGGTTGGTCTTCAGTCACTTTGTGCACGGAGCCCTCATTCTATGCAATTTTCCTATGCATTCTTTTTATTGAAATAAGGAAATAAGGAGGATATATAACTGCCACTAATTTGGAAAAATTTTTTTCTCTGCTGAGTGGGATTACATTAATGGGTTCATTACACATAGAAATGACACTAAAAGTGGCACTATTTTGAAAAGTCAAGTTTTTTGTATATGAGCATAGCAGCTACCATTTTCACAAGGTAGCCACAAGGTATATTTTAATTTTCATTTGAAAGATCAGTCCCCATTGAAGAAATCTTTTATGCGGATGTGAGCAATGAGCTCTGAATGTCTGAGGTTGATGAGTGGATGAACTTGGGTTGCTAAAAGCCCAAAGGATTTTCACCACACTTTCCTTTATATCTCAAGTCACTCAAAGAAAATTAGAATTGACAGGCTTTACAGGCTGTGAGCCTTCAAGGACAGCAAAGGCGAAAAACTTGTATTTATTACTTCAGCACCACGTAGCTTCTGTATACCCACTGAGAAATCCTTGTTCAGAGGCCAAATAAATCTTACCAGATGAAGGAAGTTCCAGAGCTATTTATAAAACACAGAGAAAAAGGGCCAGAAACCTGCACAGGCTACCTTGTCCTGGTCTTTATGTTGGGTTCCATCAAATAGTCCCGGGAAAATAAACACTACTGGTTAACTATTATAGGGAAACTAGCGTCAGACATGTCCCTTCTGGTAAGGAAAGATTTTGCTGAATCTAACTTAAAAAAAAAAAAAAAAAAAACTAAGTATTTTCACCCAACTCTGACCTGATCTCCAAAACATATCTTCCAGAAGCAGAAGTCAGAGGCCACAATCCAAGTAACTAAAAAACTCTTTCTTCCTACCCTCATATCATTAGTGAGAATTTTCTGTCACCCCTTTTCTTTCTCCCTCATCACCAATTCCTCCAAATGTTCTTCTTAGACGCCATTAAGATATTTACTCTACTTTCCCACATTCTTTGTGGACTTTGATTATGTAACCTGAGCCAAGCTCTTTTGCTAATCCCTTTCATCCTTGAGGTGGTGTGAATAAGGTGTCCCCCATAAACTCATGTGTCTTGAATCTTTAGTTCCCAGTTGAAGGCAGTTTGGGAGGCAGAGACTTGCTGGCGGAGGTGTGCTACTGGGGACAAGCTTAGGCATGCTGCCCCCCCCCCCCCCGTAGCTCACTCTCCTGCCGCTGTGGCAAGGAGGTGATATCCATCCTTTCCTCTTCAGTCTTTCCCCTGCCATTATGGAGTCTCCCCTGGAGCCTGTATGTCAAAATAAACACCTTTCACTGGGTGCTCTGTCCCAGTATGGGGAAGGTGATTACAACACTCCACGTCCTCTGGCTTAGCAGGGGACAGTCGCACAGAGCAGTTCTCTTTCCATCCTGCGTGAATTCTCTCCATCCTTTTGCTGGCATGTTCTGCACACTCTCTGGAATACAACTCTGCCATTACTGCTCCCTGCTCAGTGATGGTCCCACAAGGAAACGCCCCCAGCAAACAGCCCTGCCAGCACAGTAGGCACCTGCTGGCAATAGACATGGGAGGCTGCTCCCAGCTCTGGAAGAAACTGGAGCACATCTAATGAGAAGTGTGATATACCCTCCTGTCTCCCTTTATAGCTTCTGTTTGAGGAGAACTGAGCATCTTGCTGTGGACAGGAGCTTTTGTTTTTTGAACTGCAGTCTGCAAGAAGCAACAGAAATGGAAGGGCTAGGCTATGTACTCTGAAAGATGTGCCCAGAACCAGCCTCAGCCCAGGGGCCACATGTAAAGATACAATGATGCTTCGAAATTATTGTAAGATTAAGTGAAGAGATGGTAAACGTATGGGTTACACTGAAACATGGGCAGATGAGAGACACTACCTTTTACAATGGAGCAGGCAGACTGAAGATCCTCTTTTATTTTAAAGTATTTTAACTAAATTAACACTTCTTTTAGTCCGGCTGCATATATGTCATAAAAGATACATGAAACAATAGCAGAAAAGTATTGGTTTATTTTGTTTTTAAGCCTAAAACAACACAAATTTATTCTACCGTTCTGATAGACAGAAATCCAAAAGCTGTTTAAGTGTCAGAGGCGTGTGTCAGAATCAGGGTTCTGTAATACTCGTTCATTCTGGAGGAAGGGGAGAATTGATTTCCTGTCTGCATTGCTTGGCTTGTGATCCCCTTCTCACATCACGTCACATCACCTTTGTGCTCCCTGCTTCCAGAAACCACACTGATTTTTTTCTTTATCTCCTTAGTGGCATCTCCCTCTTTCTGTCCATCCTTTGACTGCTTCCATATATCCCTTCTGTCTCACAAGGAAGCATTCATGGACCTTGGGATTAGGACTGCGATATCCTTGATGGCCTTTATTCACCTACATAAAATCCTGCCCATGAGTGTCATAGCAGCTTCCTTCAGAACACCTCCAAACTACAAACCCAGACATCCTTTGAACAGTGGTCCGTGGGTGTCGTGGAGTACCTGTTAGCAACTGGAGGGAAGGAACTGTCTCATACAACTTCACATGCATCTGGATTACCTGGAGATAAATATTTAAAAATAATAATAACAATATGAATGCAGTAAGCATGCCCACGTGTCTGTGTCCTGAGCTGTGCTCCTTGCAATGACATTTCTGCTTGAGGACTTGCACTTTTAAGGTTTTTGAAACCCATCACCACACCACTTTTCAGAAAGCCTTGTACAATTAACACAAGCCTGTATGTTTGGGCTGCTTACGTAGTTGCTGTTTTCTATTTTAAAATAGCCTCTAGCTCTTGGCGTTTGTATAAGCATTTCACCTTTCATTCACCTTTCCCAGAAGGGTATAGGGACATGGACACCCAAGTTCACATGGTCATAAGTGGCATGACTGAGAATCACCCCATGTGCTAACCACTGCTCTTTCTAGGATGCTTAGTTATCAGACCACTTGTTAGTTGCAAGGGATGCAACCTTGAGATTAAGAAAAATAGGAGACAGAAGCTGGGTGTGGTGGCGCACACCTTTAATCCCAGCAGTCAGGAAGCAGAGGTAGGAGGATCGCCCTGAGTCCAAGGCCACTCTGAGACTACAGAGTGAATTCCTGGTTAGCCTGAGCTAGAGCAAGATTCTGCCTTGAAAAAAAAAAAAAGGAAGAAAGCAAGGAAGGAAGGAAGGAAGAGAGGGAGGGAGGGAGGGAGGGAGGGAGGGAGGAAGGAAGGGAAAGAAAGGAAGGAAGGGAGGAGACAGGACTGCTGCAGTCTGAATTACGCTGGAACCGTATAAGATCTAGGGTCTTGACACTTCTAGAAAGATTGTTAACTCAAACTGGGCTTTTCCTAGGTCCTTTGCTTCTTTGGAGTTCTGTGGAACTGACTGGAGCCCGAGACTCTGTTCTGTTCTCCCGGAGGGTTTCTGCCTCTGAGGCACCAGGGATGACGGTTCTCAGCTGCTGGTGTGTTGCAGCCCATTGAAGACAAACTCCTCCTGTGGTCATGTTCTTGTTTGTGGGTCAATTGTAAGAATAGGGGAGGCTCACGACAGGCGCTCGTGTGTACACCATGTTAATGGGAGGTGGTGCCTCATTCTTCTCATGAAAATGCCTGGGCTCTCATCCTGCAGTTACTAATCATCTTTATTAAGCACTTCGCAGTGAATCTTGTTGTAACAAAGCGCCTTTTTGGTTGTAGCACTTTCCGATTTCATTTTATGTACTGAATGGAATTCTCTGGGAAAATGGTGTCTTTCTGGTGGTCCTTTGTGTAAGTAGGACCCTATTTCATTTAAAACTTCTTAATTTGATCTATTTACATAATTTCTTAAAGCATATCCAATAACAACTAGATGTTATTGGTAGTTTTGCTAGTACAGAAAAATTTAGATAGCAATTTGTTCTGCTAGCTTTTTTATTAGTTATGGACATCCTCAGAGTGTCAAAGGCACGTGTTGGTACCATCTTCCCTCTCCTCCCTTCTGAAGCGACCCTTCTCTTTGGGAATG
Organism: Jaculus jaculus; assembly: GCF_020740685.1. Classification (NCBI taxonomy): domain Eukaryota; kingdom Metazoa; phylum Chordata; class Mammalia; order Rodentia; family Dipodidae; genus Jaculus; species Jaculus jaculus. Next base: position 91,492,486 of record NC_059114.1, read on the forward strand.
CAGTTATCCCCACGGGGATTGTGGGTCGTGCATTGTGGGCGTAGCCATCAGATACGGGGAAGAGGCAATGTGTCTGTGAGTAATGTCCCAGCTTGTGGCTCTAACAGTCTTTCCTTCCCCTTTTCTATGAATTTCTCTGAGCCATGCTGGGTTCATTTTAGATCTGCTTCAGTGATGAGATCTTGGGAGCCTCTGTGTCTCTGGATATCTGGTTTGGTAGGAGTTGAGTGTTCTCTGTGTCTATCTCCTTCACCCTTAAACTGATATCAGGTTCATCAAGAAAGCAGCACTCTTGCTCATTTCCTCAGTTCCTCTATGGTTTCAGCTGGGTCCCTGGTGAGGTGTGATGGGCTGATTCTCTCCTCATGCCCTGCTTCCATCTAAAAAAGAGAAGCAGATTCTCCAACAGAGAGTGAAGTCATCACCAGTTAAACAGGATAGTCAGTCATTGTTAGTTTAGAGAGAATTTAATGGTTGTAGGCCCTCTTGTAGCACAAGATTGGGGGGAGCTCAGTGTTGGAGAGAAAACTCATTTTTTGGACATGGTTATGAATTGTTTCTCAGCTCCAGCTATGGGTTCCATCCCACTGAGTGGATCTGTTATCCAGCTGAAGAGCAGTTAGTTAGCCACCATGGCTGCATGCCACTATTGCACTTGGGTGAGTATCATGTCAGGTTGTTGGCTGCTGAGTAGCTTAGACTACAAGTTTCTCAGACAGATGTTGGCCATTTTCTCCTGGTAGCTCATATAGCACCTCCTGGCACTAGACAAGCTATCTGGGTGCTGGCTTTCTTCTAGATTCCAGCCAGGTCTCTCCATGTTGTGTACTGACAAAAAGCATATGGTGTCTTCAGCAGTAGGATCTTACCATTAACCTTTGGTGGGTCATCAAGTGCTCTGACAGAAGTCTTTCTTCTTACGGGTCTCTCTGATCAACAGCTCATTGTGGGTGTTAAGCAACTTGTGGTACTGGGAGTTACAGGCCAGAGCCAAGGGAAATGAAGGGAAAAAAGATACTAATATAAAAGACAAAGAGAAAAAAGCAGAGAAAAAAAATAGGAGGAAATTAATATTAGGCTTCATCTTACCCTCTCCAGGTTCCTTTGATTCAGGTGTTCCCTCTAAGGTTATGATGAAGGATCAACCTTTTAGTCTGTCTTCCAGGATATAGATTTTTTTGGTACTATTTCTGTTTGGGTCCGGTTTTGCGTCCGGCCGCACCCTTACCCTGCCCTCCAGTCTGCCCTCCCTCTTGTCAGGTCATTGAGATGCCTGTTAGATCTGTCAGCATCTCAGGCTGATCCAGGCTATGAGCCACAGATGAGTGAGACCATGCGGCAATTGTCTTTCTGTGATTGGGTGAGTTTGCTAAGAATGATCTTTCTAAGTTTGACCATTTTTCTACAAATTTCATTGGATCATTTTTTTCTAACTGCTGAGTAGAATTCCGTCATGTTGATATACCACACCTTGAGAATCCATTCATCCAGTAGGGAACATCTGGGTTGATTCCAGTTCTTAGCTATATGAATAGAGCAGCTATAAGCATTGTTGAGCAGATATCTCTGAACTGAGGCTTGGAGCTTTTAGGGTAAATGCCCAGTAAGGGAACAACTGGGTCTGTTGGTAACTCTACAGTCAAACATTTTAGGAGCCTCCATGTTTCTTTCCATAGTGGTTGTACCAGCTTTCATTCCCAACAACAGTGGATGAGGGTTCCTAGTTCTCCACATCCTCACCAGCATTTGTTTCCATTTGATTTTTTGAATGTTTGCTATCCTTACTGGGGTAAGGTGGAATCTCATAGTTGTTTTAATTTGCATTTTCTTGATGCTTAGGGATGTTGAACATTTTCTTCTTCAGTGTGTCTTTGCCATCTGTATTTCTTCCTCTGAGAACTCTCTGTTCAGTTCTCTGCCCCACTTTATGAGTGGGTTGTTTGATTTTTTTATTGTTTAAGTTTTGTAGTTCTTTTTAGATGCAGAAAAGTATTTTGATGTGGTTCCTCTAAGCTAAAATTGAAAAAAAAGTAATCATCAGGCTCTTATATCTTTATTATAGACCAAGATCTGTGGAGGCTAGCTATCAAACCAGTGTGAGCACTTCATTTTACAGTATGATGCCATTACCTGACAGTCACCTAATACATACTACACAGTTCTGTGCTCAGGTGCTCAGCACATCTCCAGGGCTTCAACAACCAGCAAGAAGGCAGCATCCCTGACTCACAGACTGGATGCCAACAGTTTGTGTGAGGTGAAAGCAGTTCATTAGTAGGAAAATAACTGTGGTGTATTACCACAAGCCCCCATGTCGTAGAGGCGCTGTGCACTTAGCAGTAATGGCTGAGTCAGCCCACACCACCTGCCTTCTGCTTACCAGTCACAAAACTGAGCAAGACAGGTAAGACTGCTCTCACAAAAGGAAGGTGCCGTGCTAGGTCCCTGAGCTGTCTGCTGACAAGTATGCGTGTGTCATATCACATGTCAGAGTCAGCACCACATGCTCAAGGGTGCTGGACACTCAGGTAGAACTAGCACTGAGTGTGAGTATCACACCTCTCTGCCCTGAGATTGTGGCCCATCCCCAGCAGAAAACCTTGAGCATGTTTTGTCTGACATTTCCAAATGCAATAGGGGATTGAAAGGCTTCCTTATGCTCAGCACTTTCAGAGAGAGAGAGGAGAGAGGGAGAGAGTGGTTCCAGTTAGCAGCCAGGGCGGCCCCTCAGCATCTACGGATGGGAGAAGGGCGCCTTTGCAAGAGTGCTGCTCAAGCCCTCCCTAGGGAAAGTCAAACAGGACCTCGGGGGTGCCAGTCAGGCCCTGCGATTTTTTTAAAACTCCTCATACTCATGAATACTGCTGTCCTTAATTTATGGGGGAGAACGAAGTGAAACAGAGTTTACCGGTCATTTTACTGTTGCTGGCTACAGCACAGAGGGGCTGATTCACTGCAGTTTTCTGCCCTACCTTTCAATCTGAAGAGACCTCCTGAGCGAGGGAGAAGGCGTTCCCGACAGTGTTTGGGGCTGGGGCTTACAAGGCCTGTGCTGACCTGGGTGGAATGTCATGCAGTTCAGAGAATAGGAAGCTGTGGCACAAATCCTAGACAATTTGATAGCCACCTCGCCCCTTTATCACATGGGATAAGGAAGTCCCTCCATTAATAGCATAACTTTTGGGGGATAATAAATTTCTTCAAGAAGCACATCAGAAACTTTACCCCAGAAGCCAAAGCTGGTAGAAGGACAGTGAAAGGGCACAATAAAGAAAATCAGATGATTCCTGGTGGCAATTTAAAGTTCATTGACTTTGAACTCCTTCTCTTTGGATTGCCATCTCTATCTACGTGGAACAATTTAACGGCCTCCAGTTTTAAGTTTAATGTGTTAAAAATAAAAACCAATTTGTGGTTCAGATATCATATCACATTTTGACAGCTTGGCTGGGCCTCGCGCTGCAGGGCACATCTGTGGGTCATGCTTCTAGAAGGCTGTAGAGCCAGGGACATTTAAAAAGTTCCTTATCACCACCATTGAGGATTAACAGCCCTCCCGTAGCTACTGCAGTGGCCATCCCTCACCCTCCAGTTTTCTTCCCCCAGCTTTCTTATCTAACCCCAACAAGCCACAGGAATGGTGCAAAGGGGATTCTTGGTTAAGCACCTAGAATAATAGGATTGACCAACATATATATATATGAGTTAAAATTTTAACAAGAGAAAAATAGTGATCAAGGGGGCAAATAATGATTGAAAAGATAGGTGCTGGAGTAGTATGTATTTTTTTATTTTTGGAGCCCTTCTCAAGCCTGTCTGAGTGGCATCAGGAGGTTAATAAGTCATGGAATTGACTGCCAGCTAACTGGGTAACAGACGCACACGTAGCTAATGGGGTAGAAGGAATGCTAGCTTAGCAGTCATTTCTGTAAGAGACTATATCTTCATTTCTCTTCTAACTCAGTGTGTTGAGTGTGATGCTGTGTGTGGTATGCTTGTGCACACATGTGTGTGTGCACGTCCTGTGTGTGCATGTGCAGAGTCCAGAGGCAACTGTTGAGTGTCCCTCTCTGCCACTCATCTGTGTATTTCCTTGAGACAGACACTCTCCGTGAACCCATAGCTGAAGTTTTGTGAGGCCCCATGAATCTTGAGTCACCACTGCCCCCAGTACCGAGACTACAGGCATATGAAGCCACACCTAGCTGTTTACATGGCTGCTGGGGATTGCACTCAGACAATCCCAGACCCTTTCATGTCCTCATGCTTGCATAGCAAGTGCTCTTAACCACTGAGACATCTCCTCAGCCCATAAAACACGATTATTTTTCATTGAATGACCAAAACTTTCATTAATATCAAGATGTGAGAAACTGTGAGTCATGTCCTCAAGGCAATGAATTGTCCCATATGACTGTTTGTCATGAGCTGCCATACATCTATACACTGGAACAGCAATACCCTGCAAATGTGAAGGAAATTTGGAAACGTCCCACCAGAATCAAAAATGTAAAGCCCCTTACAACCACCATGGGGCACAGCATGTTGAAGCTCTGCATCTTGGCTGTTGCCAGTGACTGACAGGGAAGACAGTCACCTCTTGACCCTGCTCCCTCCAGAGCTCCTCAGCTGCAACTCAGGAAACTGCTCTAACAAGAGCCTTAATTGTTTCCCATCTGCCCTCTCCCTGCCCCTTAAGCTTCTCTCTGCCCTCGGCCCATGCCTGCTTGCACTTGCCAGCCTGGGCAGTGGTGTCTGACTCTTACCAGAGTCTTCTCTCATCATCCACATGCCCTGCTGATCCCATAACCTAAAAACAAGTTACCTGGAGGAGGGCTCTTCTGCCTCACATCAGCATACAGGACGTGAGCGGTTTTTCTGCTGTGCCCTTATAAGAGTTTTCTAGCTGCTTCTGCTCTCCTAACGTTTCCAAAGATAAAAATACTTACGCGGGCTCTCTCAGTGTAACTTACGCATCATAAAACCTAAACTGCCAAAGGACACATGCCTCCAGTCATCTGCATGAGAGATGGGTACCAGGTAATCCATTGATGCCCTTCCAACTTCCGCCACATTTGCTTCTAATGACTCCTGAGGTCTTATGGCACATGAGATATTAAACAGCATGGTTATGGTGAAGTGTCTTGCTCACATTTAATGATATACAAAATACCATAACTTTTTCATGACCAAAGGAGTCAAGGTTTTGATTGAAACTGTACTGAACCACAACTTAGAGCCCAATGTGTCCTTCTAAGGCAGTAAAGAAGACAGTCACAAGTGACTTGCATTCATTTGGTGACATTTAGTTGTTTTGTTTTGTTTTGTTTTTAGTTTTTCGAGGTAGGGTCTCACTCTAGCCCAGGCTGACCTGGAATTCACTATGGAGTCTCAGGGTGGCTTTGAACTCATGGCCATCCTCCTAACTCTCCCTCCCAAGTGCTGAGATTAAAGGTGTGCACCACCACATTTAGGCTTTTTGCTATCAACCACATTCTCTTCAAAACAAAGGGACATGGTTTTTTAAATTACTTATACTACACTTTAGAAGTATTTGCTATACTCTGCATGTTTTGGTAAAGACCATTCCTCCTATTATTGTCATCACCCTCAGAGGAGTTAAGAAAAACCCACAGAATACCAGAGCAGACATTTTCTGCTACTATGACCCCCCTCCTCATTGGGAAAGGCTCCCAGCACTTCCTCAGGAGGCACCTGCGCTTGCGTGCACCCCTCCTCATTACCTCAGCTACCACCGGTGACCCTGCTCCTTGGGCGACCGTCCTTACGTGGACACAGCAGTGGCTCTGAGCATGCAACAATCTGATCCTGATGGTCTATTCTTTCTCTTACTTACCCTTCCTTTTCTTTTTTATTGACAACTTCCATGATTGTAAGCAATGCTCCATGGTAATTCCTTCCCTCTCCCCCCTTTGAAACTCCATTTTCCATCATATCTCATCCCCCTCTCAATCAGTCTCTCTTTTGTTTTGATGTCATGATCTTGTCCTCCTCTTATGATGATCTTGTGTAGGTAGTGTCAGGCACTGTGAGGTCATGGAGATCCAGGCCATTTTGTGTCTGGAGGAGCACGTTGTAAGGAGTCCTACCCTTCCTTTGGCTCTCACATTCTTTCCGCCACCTCTTCCACAATGGACCCTGAGCCATGGAAGGTGTGATAGAGATGTTTCAGTGCTGAGCACTCCTCTGTCACTTCTTCTCAGCACCATGGTGCCTTCTGAGTCATCCCAAGGTCACTGCCATCTGAAAAGAGAAGGTTCTCTACCAAAAGTGAGAGTAGCATTAATATATAGGTATGAACATTAAAAGAAGTGCTTACTAAGCAGTTTGGGGAGCATAGTAAATACATTTATCCAGACAGCAGCAGATATTACACCCCAAGTGCTCATGACTGCCCCTGTTGTAGGCTTTCTGTCAGCTGGTCTACATGTAGGAGGATTTCAGCTCAGGTCCAGCAGGATTTCTCAGTGACCTTGCAGCATGTGGAGCCTTCAGCAATAGGGTTTTATCATCTATTCCCAGTGGGAAAACAAGGGCCTCAGCAATGGCCTGTGATGTTTTAGGGCATCAGGGACCTCCCAGGCCAAAACCTAACTGAAAGATATCCCATCCCCGGCGCTGAAAATTTTCTAGTAACAGTCTATGGCTCCTGTGTGTTCAATTGTCCAAAAAAGTGAGTTTCCATCTAACTTATTTATATCCTCTTAGATTTTGGTTAACCCTCCCTCCACCTTTTCTGTACTCAATCTCTTCCCCTGCTCGAGTACAGTCCTTGCATGCATCACTGAGCCTGACTCTTGCTTCTTCACCTTGCTTCAATGATCACTGACCCTGTGAACACCCCACACACCCCCTCAAGTGATGGCTGTTTTGTTTCCCACCTCCTCCCTGACACCATGCCACCAGACCCCAAAGTCAGGTAAGAGCCACCCTTGCTTTCAGGAAGTTTCTACTCTCTCCACCCTCAAGAAAGCCCCACGTCAACACTCTCTGGTCCTTTTGGTATCTCCACCCCTTTGAACCTTCTCACTCTCCAGTCTGCTCCTCAATAGCTCCATTCTTCTCTCTGCCAGCTTAGATTCCATGGGCCTCTGTGGCTTTCCTTTGACTCTGTCCCTCACTTGGCTGCTTGCCTAGCAGCTTTCACCCAGCTTTACCCACTCCACACCTGCCCAGAGCAACTGGAGAAAAGCAAGCTAGCATTTTAAGTGCATTATAGATATATAAGTTGGTGTTCAAGTACTCCATCCAGCTACCAGGATACCTACCTTGACCCCCAACCATGCGGGCATAGCCAACGTGCTCCCCACTTACCTCCAGAAAGAAAATGCTCTCTCCCTCCCAGCTCCTCTTCTACTCTCTGAATTCTACGTCCTCGTTTTTGGGCATGTGACCTCACTTCTCACTTTCATTGAGAAAACATGAAAAAGCGGGAGAGAAACTGCTCCTCACCCTCCTGTCTGAAAATCTCTCCAACTCCCTATATCTCTTGCTGAGCAGTCTGTCTTCCTTGTGTCCCCTAGCTAGCAACTCCTTTGTCCTCTGCACCCGGTTGGCTTTGCTCCCCGGTGATGCTCATCTCTGTCTCCTGCATCACCAGCATCTAGATGTGGAGCCTTTCCCATCAGCATGCAAAATGCCATAGCCGCTTCCAGGGGACCAGCGGAAACATCTCTTCATGCCTCACTCTCTGCTTCACTTGATAATTGGATTTTGCCAAAGGCTGTCTATACTCACTGTCTCCCTTTTGTCATTTCATGTAGTCTTCTGAGTGTGCTTGGATTGGACACTTACCAAGCTGGTCCAAGAAAAGTCCACTGGTCCCCTTCACAGTGGCTTGTGTCTTCCCAGGGTCAGAGTGGGTGCTTGGCCCTAGGGGGTGGTCTTTGTGCGCCGCTCTTCTTGCCTCGCGTGGTGTCACGCCCACCCCACCCTTCCTTCCTCACCTCCTTAGAAGCTCCTTGGACTCCTCGCATGCTCTGGCTCCACCCCGCCTCTGCCTTCTTTGCTTTACTAGCACTCAGTTTTTACATTAAAATTAAGAACTCCTTTCCATCAAAAGACCCCCTTTGTTGCAATTGACTTCTCAGAATTCACAGTAAAGGACATCACAAAAAAGTCTTGCACAGATAACTGTGGCAAATCATTAAGAAGTCATATAGCCCAGCAGAGGAAGGGACGAAAGGCTTAAATAGACACTTCCATATAGAGGATCTCTAAATGGCAATAAGCACAATGAGAAGGTGTTTATTCCAGTGAGACAATAAAAATGCAAATTAAAACAACCAAACTATCATACAAAGAGTTGACAAGAAAATAGCTACTAAGAGTCTTATTCATTGTTAGTGGGGCTCTTAAGGTTCCTGCTACTCCCCTGATATGAATGTCTATATACTGAACTCCAGAATGGTCTCTAGCCTGACCATGCTCCTGAGAACCTGATCTTCAGGTTCTCCTTGAGTGTCAGTCCTTCTCCCATGTCTTGTGGGCATCTCTGCCCCAACAGGTCCCCAAGGCAGTCTTTGTTTCCACTCCTAAATCGCTTTTCAGGCATTGTTCTTCCTCTAGCCTAAGCTCAGAGTAAAGCAGGACTTCTCGTCACACACCTACCCAGCAGCCAAGGAGTCATCAGATCCCCCAGCACACACACGTCTCTCAGTCCCCATCTGACTCCATGTGCAATTTCTCCTCCTCCTCCTCTTTCTCTTCTCTCTCCCTCTCTCTCCCCAAATCCTCCAGCACATTTCCTCTCTTCAGTCCTCATTGGGAACACTGCTCTCTCCCCATCCCTCTCTCCTTCCCTCCCTCTCTCCCTCCCTCCCTTCCTTCTGTTCCATACAGAAATAATCAGAATTTGATAAAGAAACACAAATATTGAATATGAATTTTAAACCTTATTAATTTCTATCATCTATTAACATTTTACAATGATCCTTTATGGAGCTTTAATTCCTTAAAATCCTAGACATTATTCAATTTTTAAGAAGAACTGAGAGTTGGTTAAGCAGGATTGGAAGCTGGCAGGTGATGCTCCTCCTCCTTACTCTGTCAGCGCCACTGGGCACAGCACTTTAGTAGAAAGACAATCAAATTTAAGAAGAAGGACGGGCAAGAAATACATGTTAATAGGAGCTATCAGGGGTGGAGACCTAGAGTCATCAGCTGTTTTAATTTTCTTGTTGTGCTTTCTAAACTTACAAATTGATCTATAATGTCTTTATGTAATCTTCATAATAAAAACAGTATATGTGCTATTTACACGTTAACTAGCTATTTGAAGACTGATGAAGCCTTGGTAGGAAGCATTTTGAAAACACTGTAAATTAGGAAGTGGAATTCCCAAGAGTCTCTGGGGAACGAGATCTCCAGTGTGGGTACCTTGCCCAGCCTAGAAGGCCTAAGGAAGGAGGGCGGGGCTTCTGTGGCCCAGGGAAAGACCAGAAGCAATGGAAGGGGGATAAATGAGATGGTGAGGCCCTGCTCGGGAATCCTGATTACTCACAAACGGGTCCTGAAAAGATGATTTTCTGGCAGTTGAAGAACAGGCAGGCAGAGCTGAAGCCAGGTAAGCAAAGGACAAACCTTTTGAGGGTCATCAGACATTGAGTAAAGACCCTGACCAAAGCAAGTTGACAAAAAAATATATATATATCATTCAATTCATTCAACATTTGGAAAAGGAAACAAACACTAACAGCCCGTCCTCCCACCCAGGCCAGCTTTGAGGATGTGCAGGGCTCCATAAGCTCTTCTGACATCCCGTAGACATGTCTTGCAAATTCAGAGCTCAGAGCCCTGCAGTGGCAGAGGTGGAGGATCGCCCGGCGGGCCTGCCCTGTTTCATGGGGTGTGCTGTCTCTTGCAGGACGGATGGTCACAATACCACTTTGTAGCCTCGTCTTCAACCATCGAGCGGGACCGGCAAAGGCCCTACTCCTCCTCCCGCACCCCCTCCATCTCCCCGGTGCGCGTGTCTCCCAACAACCGCTCAGGTAAGCGGCGCCCAGGGCCACGCCGGGCCTTGGCTTCCCGCCGGACTAAGGCCCTCAGCCGAGCCCCACAGCAGAGACAGCCTCCCGACCCGGACGGCGGCTCGGCTCTGGGAGGGCTCTGCCTTCGCGCTTACGGAGTTACGGGCACAGACCCCAGCATCTCACGCAAGCTTTGCCCGAGTGCCGTGCCCACCAGGCATCCAGTGAGGGGCAAGAGTGAGGGGAGCTGTCCCCGTGGACAGCGCTTGAGACTGAAAGTGTCAGTGGCATTGTCGTTGTCCTAACGGGAGAAGCAGCATGATGGAGACGAGGTGTGCTGTGTCTTCCATTGCTCTGGCATACATTTGAAATAACTATCCCATAACCTCCGTATCAGTTTATCATATTATATTATATTATTAGCTCTAGTGTCACCTATAAATAGTCAATAAGTTCTTATTAAAATCAACTTTAATTTGTAAGTCATCCCATGATTTTTTTCTAACTTTATTACATTCCTATTGCTTAAATTTTGAGCTTAGTTCTTCCATTTGCTTATAAATACTATGTCTCCTTTTCTACGCATTGTAAGTAATGCCAAAGATTATGAGGAAATATGAAAGTTAAGCTATGCAGACATCATTTAGTAGCATGTGTGTTCTACTTTTACTTTTGCTCAAAGTACAAGTTTCAAAAGTTTTCTCTCCATTTCTGCATTTCATTTTTTTTATTCAGAGAAAGAAGGAAGGAGAAATATACCTGTGCATACCCAGTTCTCTAGACATTTACTGATGGCACCCCCTGACCTTCCGCAGCTGGGGAATGTGTTTGCTGGGGTCACATCGTAGAGGGATTGGAGGAAGCACTGCCCCTAGCAGAGTGGCTTCTCTGGCCCTGAAGATGATTGCCCTCAAACTTTATGCTGGATTTATTGTCACAATGATGAGAAAAGTCACAAATGAAAGAGGACTTTTTACTTAAAACAATACAAATTACCCTCTCTCACCTCTGACAAAGCTCTCATAGGTGCAATGTGGCTGAAGACTTCGGTCCAACCCCAAATGAGTGTCACGAGTCCCCTGGGCCTAGGGACACTTCCACCTAACTTGGAAGCACAGAGTGGCCTCCTCCACCTCCCCTTCCATAGTTCTGCAGATGCAGAGAGACTGAGTCTGGAGCACACAGGACACCTGTCTTTTCAAAGGTCTAATTCTAGGAGCTATGGTCAGACAGTCGAGTTAAGAAAGCTGCAGTGGGCTGCTGGATGTGGGAGCAGCCTTCCCCGGGCTGGCAGGATACACACCAGGCCCGCGGCCCTCACTCCCTTACCACGTGCCTTGCCTTCGTATTTCCTAGGAAAGGCACATCAAGACACCTAATAAGTCTTTGTTGGCATGACTTGATCTCTCCCAGAGCTTAATCCTGATTGGCTAGACTCTCAAGACACCATAGTGTGTGCGTCTTGGGAGATAATTACACACTTCATGTGGTTTAATAAATACCACCATCTGTGCAATATTATACTCTAATTCTGAAAGCTTTGGTCGAAAGGTTCTTTGCTGTGACTGCCTGGCTGCGCGGCGGTGACTCCCGAAAGTCCGCACTTTATGCGGGAAGACTCAGACGTGCAGGCACATGGGGGGGCACTGTCCTGGAGGAAGGAGGGGAGGCAGCAGAGAGAGGGCCAGGGGTGGGGGAGGCGAGGCTCCCAGTACGCTAGGGCTGACAGACCCTGTATAGGGTATGAGTGATGCTCTGAAAGGTAAACTGAGGTGTGGTGAGAAGGAGCTTGGTCACTAGAAAACAAGGCCTGATGCTAAAATTCAGAGTTTCTTAACTAACCCTCATCTCCATCAGCCATCGGCAGGTAAAATGTGGATCCTGAGGCCACTTCACTGAAAAATCAAATTCAAAAAGTCCAGGATCAGGGCTGGAGAGATAGATCAGTGGTTAAGGCACTTGCCTGCAAAGCCAAAGGACCCAGGTTAGATTCCCTAGAGCCCACATAAAAACAAATGCAAAAAGTGTGCCTGGGTCTAGAGTTCGTTTACAGTGCCTGGAGGTCCTGGCATGCCATTCTTTCTCTCTCTCTCTGTGTCTCTATGTCTCTTTCTCAAATAAATAATTTTTTTAAAAAGTCCAGGATTGGGTGGGGAATTCCTCCATTCTCAGGCAAATGTTTTAGTTAAACCCAAATGTGGAGCACTTCCCTGCAGCCCCGTAGTGTGGGAAGCACCAAAGCTGGGAGAGGAGAAAGAAGAGCCGTGCTGAGCTTCTCACCCTCAACCCCACAAGACCCTCAGTGGGCAGACCCGGCCCCAGCCCCGAACTCCAGCCACATCGCCGCACTGCTGTGCTGTGGGGTTGCTGCCAACCCCTTCCATCACCAGAAGAAGAAACCTCTCTCTAGGTTCACTTCCTTTCCTCCAAGTTCGGCTTTTCCTTTTTCTGGTACAAGTTTGGTTAAAAAAAAAAAAATCACTAAATTCACCAGGGAGTTCTCCAAGGAATGCAGTCCACCTTTTACAAAATGGGGATGTGAAGGGCCAAAAGACAGTGAGCAGATGAAGTATAAGGGGTGTGTGAGAGATTATTGGGGTGACCAGCACAAGAGCTGGGGCAAGGCTGCTGTCAGGAAAAGGGAATGCTGTTCACACACTGCCCCAGGCCCCCTGTGGAAAGTTCAGCCTCCAGAGTCACCTCACACCGACCACCGCTCCCACCGTCCTGTACGGCAGCTGCTGGGAAACTTAATATTTAAGTCACGTTGCTTTTGTTTTAACCAGGAAGTTTTTCAATATCAGCACAGGTTTATTCAAAATGTTTGCTAACAGAATGGTTTCAGGAGTTTGATTTTTTAAAATCTCCTTTAGTTTGAATTATCTGCACATATACCATATCTTGAGACTAGAAACCAAATCTAAACACAAAATCCATTTATGTTCCACCTATGCCTTGTACATAACCTTTAGGTGATTTTATATAATATTTTAAATATTTAAAGTGCATCAATAGTAACTTGTGGCATGAAGCAAGCTGTATGGAATTTTTCACCTTTGGCAAATGTCAGTGCTCAAAACATGCTGCCAATTTTGGAGCACTTTGATTTAGGATTTTCAGATTAGGGGTGCTCCTTTGAAGCATATCTGATTAAAAATGAAACAGGGAGGGATGGAAGGGAAGGCGGGAGAAAGCAAGACCAATCTCATTCTTAAACTGGCCGTGTAGAAGCTTAGACAGGTCAAGTCAGCTCTGTGATTTCTCTCTAAGGAAGAGGACCCCGGGATGTAATTCTCAACTGCCTGCCTCCAAATGACACTCTGCTCCCGACCAGAAAGCACCAGCTGTCAAAGTCGGAGGCAATAAGAACAAACCCTCCGCAAGTAAGAGGCCATGCACGAGCACTGGCTATGTGGAGACCTGTGCTGGTGAACTAACGATTGTTGTGAAAAGGCACCACACCCTGGAAGGCCTCACGTGAAATTGCCCTTTCTCATCTCTTCCTGTAGCAAGTGCCCCTGCCTCACCTCGGGAAATGATCAGCCTCAAAGAGAGGAAGACGGACTACGAATCCACGGGCAGCAACGCCACTTACCACGGGAGCAAAGGCGAGCACACGTCCCGGAAAGACGCCATGACAGGTGGGCACCGGCCGGGGCTCGGGTCCAGGGGCTTGCCATGCTTGCGCCTCTGGGGGACGGAGCTGCCAGGTAACTTGAGATCTTTCCAGAAGTGGAAATGCGGAAGTTAGGCTGGAGTTGTGAAAATCGACATTTTAATCCTGAAAGGAGCTCAGGGAAGAATGTGCACTGCATGTTTTATCTCAATTTTCCCTTCATAGTTTCCCAGCTCATAAAGTCTCCGCAAATTACAGAGAGGAATTGCCTCACCTCCAGTTTCGTCTTCATGGGCACAAACCACGGTGGGGGAGAATTTGGGGCTGGGTGCACTAGAGCTAGGTGTTGCCCACTAGAACTGGGGGCAGGGAGGAGGACATGGGAGGAAGTGGGTGAGAGAGAAAATGCACGGAACCCACAGATTCCTGTTGAGCGTCCCCTTCTCTTCCACTTTCATGACAGACACCGCGCAGCCTCACTGGACAGGACTTCCGTGTTCTCTCTAGAGGTGGTCATGATTCTGCCCTCCTTGCATCTCAGCCACACCCAGAGTCTTGCCTCTCCCTTACCTGGGGCTCAGGGGAGGCCCCAGCTGGCACGTTTGGTGTCTGCTGGCCACCCCTGCCAGGTTGTACTGGGCATCCTGCCTAGGACCTGGCTTGGCCTTCACTCATTAACTCCTCTGTACTGCTTTCTCATGTTCTCAGAGAATTCGTACAGCTCCCCCAGGATAGAAGCCAGCCTGGGGCTCTAGCTTTAGAGGGGCTTAACCTAAAACTAACCTCCCAGAACCATGAGCTTCTAACAGGAGACCCACATGCCTCTTTGCCATATAGATATGGCATGGTTTTCTCCTGAAAATGGGTTCTGAATGTAGCATGACTTTAAGAGAAGGAGGCCTATCACACCCTCCAAGACTCCAGGGACATTGCAGAACAGGGTGTGGGAAAAAATGTAAGAGTCACATGGTGGGAAGAAGTATTTTGGGGTACTGTCATCCAAAATTGAACCAACTGTTGCATTCATGACCCCCACAAGACCTGCACTGTTCTGAGCCCATCAACATTTTGATGTGGAGGATGGAAGAGGACAAAGGGAATGAGACAACTAAGCGGAGGAAGGACTACCTAGCCAAAAGGGTCTTCAGGAGAATGGGGGGGGGGGGGACAAAGAAGATAATAGGATGGGAATACAATCAAACTACAGTATGCGCATATATTAAAGTTCTCGATTTTAAAAAGAAAAGGAGGTCATGGCCTGAGGAGATGTTTCTGTGGTTAAAGCGCTTGCTGCATAAACAAACCTAAGGACTTGAGCTCAGATTCCTAGAACCCACCTACAGCCAAATGCAGTGCGTGCATTTGTGATCCCAGCTTGTCTGTGGCTAGACAGGAGGCAGAGGGAGACCTCGAGTCCTCAGAAGGGTGGGGGCTGGCTACCCCTGTGTACAGCAGCGGAGAGGAGGAGGAGGACCAGGACCTTGGGGCTGCCCTCTGACGTCCACGCATGTACTCTGGCGTGCACCTGCCTGCACTAACACACACAGAGAGAGAGAGAGACAGAGAGACAGAGACAGAGACAGAGAGAGACCAGATTAGATTTTTCATTAAACGAGGCTGCAGAGGATGTAATTCTAAACGGATGCCAAGACGCTGTCGTCACAGAGATCGTGACATCTTGGAGCTAAGGTCTCTGATACTATTTATGCACAGACCAGCAAGGAAGAAGAATGGACAAATTGAAAGATTTATTAAAATGTCTCCAAAACCCGGGACAGCTAAGATAAATTTTTCTAATAGCAAATGTATTTACCCCAGCGGCACTGTTTCTCATGTTAGTGCTGCACAGCTTCCTGAAGAAAAGTGTAATAAACAGATGCCCCTCTTTTCCAGCCCCTGGTCCACATTTTGTCTCCATGTGCAGACCCAATAAAGGAATATATCACCCCCACTCCCGAAATCTCCCTGTGTGGGAGGACTGCATTCATTCCATGACCACAGCTTCTGCTCTTTCACTGCGCTCTCAGTCCCCATAAGTGCCCTGAGTCGTTGATGAGCACGAACAAGGAAAAGAAAGTCATGAATCTGAAGATGGGCTTCCCAGTGTGGAGACAGTCAGGGGAGAGCCCAACTGTCAGTGATGAGTCTGAGTTAGTAGTGCCAGCTCACCCACGTGACCCCTCATTCTGTGACTCTCGCTGCCCTGGGTCTGCACCCCCAGAGGTCTGGGTGGCCGACTGCGGCAGTTTACAAGAGCAATTGTAAGACCTGTATCACCATCATTTACTCTCGGCGTCGCTCTTCAACTCTCTGGCCCAGCCGAATGCGTTAGAAGATTTTAAGGGTGATGTGTTTACGCTGAGATAGTCCCAACGGTCCATGACTATACCCTGCACACGCAAGAACATGAGCCCTTCGATGCGACATGTTTCTGATACTTCATCTTCCTAAGAAATGGCGGAGATCTTGACATCTCCACTACTGAGGTATATGGGGTTCTTCAGACCCATTCAGAGGCTTAACATCTGTGCTGGGACTCACATAAAAGCTCAATGCGAAACAATTCTACCCATCATGTTGCAAGCCTAAACAAACATAGACCCTTACTGAATTTGCTGATATAAGAACGTCCCTCTTAAGCCGATAAGTGTTATGTGAAGGTTACTTGGAATGGTAGCAGTGACGGTGATGTGGTGTGATGGTGGTAGGGATGAGGGGCTGGAGAGGACGCTGGTGGTGACTGGGTCACTGTGATACCAGCGGGTGTAGAGTAAAGAGTGCAGGGGAAGACGCTGGTGAGGTGCAGAGGCTGGCCGGAGGGGAGGGCAGAGTTTGAGGTGTCAGCGTTGTGGAGGTGAGATGATGAGCATGGAGGTGATAGCAAGGGTCGCAATGTGGGGGTGGAGGTTCTAGAAAAAGTGAGACTTTGGTGATGAGGCTGGTTGTGGTGCGATGGTGAGGCTAGGGGTAAATTTTCCTCCCCTCTTTCAGTAATGTGGAGTCACCGAGCCAGTCATAGCGGAACCACACCTGTCCTCTGAGCCTTTGGGAAGTACCCACCATGACAGCATTGACTACAAAGTCAATTTTCCTATGTCCTCCACATCTGAAACTGGTGTGTGTGTGCCTCATTTAAGATTAAATCGAAGGGACAGAAGGGGTCTATCTACCACCTTTATCACTTCTAAGTCATCAGGGAAATGCCACTGCTCCTCACCAGGGAAAGGCTGTCTGCTGTGGAGAGCTCGCCCCCGGATGAGAGTGCGGGAGCTGCAGGAGGAGGCAGCCTCTCGCCTGTGCTCCCATCTCCTCACTCTCTCCCAGAAATTCCGGTCCTGCGTTTTCATCCCCGACATCCCTTACTCTTCTCTCTGGATTCATTTTCTAGCTTAAGTGATATTCTTGAAAATATCTTCTCTCCTGGAGGTTCTGAGCACCAAGAGATCCCCAGAAAGCAACGTCAGCTGTGCCTTCAGGCATGGAGCCTTGAACAGCCATTTCTCTGCTCGTGGCTGTCTGGGAGTGGAGCGTGCATAGAGGCTTGCTCGGGCAGGTGGCATGATCCCTGAGCACACAGCCTACCTTTTAATCTTTAATCTGGGGACTCCACCCTTTCATCTGAACTGCCCAGATGCAGTTTCATGAGGGGGTACCTACTGTTTTCCAATGTCTCCCCTATGCCTTTCAAAGCCATTGTAATCTTTTCAGTTGGAAATTGGGTGTTTGGGGATGATATAAAAAAAAAAAAAAGAAGGAAAGCATTTCTCTGTAAATCTGCTACTAGCTCAGATGTACCAGGGGTGGAGAATCTTTGAGGACCTCTACTTAATATGCATAAACTTATTTCAGTCTCAATCACCAAGTCTTCTTTACACAGGTAAGGGGCTAAAGCACCGAGTAAGAACCTCCGGCAGAAACCCCTCCAGCCCAGACTCCACAAGTGCAACAGCAAGGGAGTCTGACCATAATAACCCAACTGTTCTTACCGCTCTCCCAGTGAGCTCAGGTCAAAATAACCCCTCTCCCCAGGTCCCATTTCCTGAGGGCCCTCCACAGTGGAGGTATTGGTGTTCAATACAGGAAAATCAGGGCCTCAGTCTCTGAGGCGGGAGGGCTATGCCTCCGGATATTTCTACCTACCCCATGGCTCTTAAAATCTTCTTGCCCTCTGCCACAACAACCCCAGAGTCCTGGCAGGTCTACTAACAGTTTGGTTTAGTGTTGGGTTCTCCGCAGCCTCTATTTCTGCTTCCTTGTGTTCGGGTGTACCACGGTGTCTGTTGACATCTCCCTGGAGCTGGTTGTCAGACTGGCATTTGGGGCAATACCCATGTTGCTGCTGCTTCTTGAATTTCTCCTGAGCCCCAGTCAGTGTGGTGGAGGTGGCACGTCTCATGGTTGGCAGTTGGCTGTCTTTTCTTATGTATCAATGGTTCTTGGACCTCCCCAGTATTCTCTACTCTCTATAAAATAGAACAAATTATCCAATCAAGAGTGAGGGCAGGGCTGGAGAGATTGCTTAGTGGTTAAGGTGTTTTTCTGCAAAGCCAAAGGATCCCAATTTGATTATCTAGGACCCACATAAGCCAGATGCACAAGGGGGCACATGCATCTAGAGTTCATTTGCAGTAGCTGGAGGCCCTGACATGCCCATTCTCTCCCTCTTTCTCTCTGCCTCTTTCTCTGTCTCAAATAAATAAATAAATAAATAAATAAATAAATAAATAAAATATATTTTAAAAAAAAGAAAGAGTGAGGGCAGCTTTGGTCAAGGGGGATATGTGCAGAAATTTGAGAGACATTTTGATGTGTAAGGCTGCTCTACTTATCCAGCGTGAAGCAGGGACTTCTGTCTGGGATCTGTGAGGGTCCTGGCCATAGAATCCTGACTTGGTTCTCAATACCAGTTATGAGCTCTCCGCCACTGAGCAGGCCTCTGTCCATTCAGAGGGCAGCTGGCTGCCCACAGAGGCTGTGTGCCTCTATTGCATGGTGTGTACTTCTTGTCTGAACGGTTGATTGTCGAGCTTTCAGGGCCCCTGCTTGTTCAAGTTGTTGGTGGCCACTGTAGCCCAGTAGCTCCCATAGCACTTTCCAGTGCCACATGGGTTTGTCAGGTGAGGTCTGCCTTTCCTCTCGGTTCCCTCAGGGTCTCTCGCTGTCCTGAGACAGCGGCCTGTGGTGTCTTCAACAATAGAGTCTTACCATTTAGTTCCAGCTGGTAAGCAAGTGTTTTGGCAATGTCCTGCATTGTTTTGGGACTTCACTGGTCTTTCTGGACAATTGTTGCTCACTGTGGAGGGAGTTATTAGCTTGATTCTGATCCTGAGAGTCACCAGCCAGAGCCCATGGTTTTAGGGTTAAGATTCTCCACCATCTATTGGGCACTTCTGTCTGGATTGTCTCCCTTAAATGGGGGTTATATCTTGTATAATATAGCCCAGAAAATGTCTTTTTTAAGTTTTTTGCCTTCATTCATTCATTCAGCAAACATAGCACTTGCTTTGAGTGTCCAGTGAGACCAGGTACCATTCCAGGGATGCATAAGCAGAGGGGACATGGCAGACTTCTGTGTCCGCACGGGGCCTCTGTGGCAGTGCACAGGAGCAGGCAGGGCACAGGGTCAACAACGGAATGAGCTCCTCGACCAGGTGACAGGATGCTGCTGAGGAGGATGAAGCGACTGAAGAGAGTGGTGAGACAGGCTGGGAAGGACTGCCTGACCTGCCACCAGCAGGGAAGACACGTCTAAGCTGATACCTAAACTCTAACCAGGCAGCATCCTGAGTGCCAGAGGAATGATCAGCAGCTGTGATCCCCCAGAAGCCACGCTGGTCTGATGCACTCAACACAGGATGGCATGGACAGTTAGGGCATGGAAACAAGAGAAGAGGGCTGAGGGACAGAGTGGAAGTTAGGCAAGGCCCCAATTATGTAGAACCTTGTTGCAATCAGGTTCGCAATGCTGGTAGAAATCACCCAACCAAGAGCGGCTTGTGGGAAAACAAGGAGGTTTGTGGGTGTCAGAGCATTACAAAGCAGAGGCAGTGACATAACCCGATTTGTGTGACAGACTGACCTAAATTCCAGGTCCATCTGAGCTTCAGAGTGAGTTCTAGCTCAGCCTGGGCCAGAGTGAGACCCTGTCTTAAATGGGCTCTTGCCCTTATTTCCTATGAAATATCTCCCAAGTGTTTCGTTGCACACCTACTATGTCCTTTTAGGCAATAGCTATAGGTGGTATGAGCATCATTCTAGATAGGCTATGCCAACCTGGTCTCCAGTGCCCTTCCCTCTAAGAGAACAGAGGAATTGGTGAGCCTGTTTCAGTATCCCTTAGGGTCTGGAGCAAGGAACAAGCCTTCCTTGTTTCTAGAGTGTTTCGTGGCCTATCACGTCTGCACAAGCAGCTCTTATCCAGAGCTTTCAAAGGCAGTGACTTCTGCCCACTGGGAGGACTGGTGCCCTTGGGCCCTGTGTGCCTGTGTCGAGAACCGCCAGGTCTCCAGGTAAAGAAGTAGGAATCTCTTTGGAAAAGTGGAAGCTTCAAGAAACCAAAGCAGACTGTGTTTCCCTTCACGCACACTCAGACCCAGGGCAAGGGTTTCTGTCTGTGCACCTAATGAGGGGACTGCAAGGCCACAGCCTCCACACGTACCAGGGGCTTCCAAGGTGGAGCTGCCTGCATGGCCTTCAGGCCTTTGCTAAGTCAGCCATCTGAAAGATGACAAGTGCTTTGTAAGCTTGTGAGCATCAGAAAGTCTATTTCTGTCATTCACCGGTAAACACTGAGGCTGATCTAGGTTGCTGCACCTTCAGTGCAGGTGACAAGCTTTTATTACCCTCCAGTTTTCATCACAAAAGATGGCAATAAAACTTGCACCCTGGCCCTCTGTTTGCTGCCCCTGCCCTGACCCTGTCTGTGACGTGAACACAGCTGGGAGAGGCTGGCGGGCTGTGGGGAGCTCTCAGAGCGGCTTTGCTTCTCCCCGAATATGTAGAAGGAGGTTTGGGGCCAAAGCATCTCTTCTGCTTGGAATGGTCCAGGAGAAACCACACAGTCCTCACTTGGAATGTCTTTCTTTTCTGATACTTTTGTTCTCCTTTCAGCTCAAAACACTGGAATTTCAACTTTGTATAGGAATTCATATGGTGCGCCCACCGAGGACATCAAACACAACCAGGTAAAGCAAGAGCAGCTCGTGTTCTGTTTATTTTTCCTATTTTCTTCCATGTGTCTAATTCTCTTAAAAAATTAAATCAACTTCTATCTCATATTCATCAAGAATTGAAAAGAAAAATGTTGTCCATTATTCTCCCATCTGCTCCAGCAAGCCTGCATGGGGGAAGCAGGCTACAGAGTAGCCTCACGGTGCAAAATAATCTTTGACTTCTCTGGCACGTCATGCGTGGTGGGTGGCACTGTGGTTTGAGTGTGGTTTGTGCCCCAAGGATCCATGGTTTGGACACTGGCCATCCAGTGTGGCAACGGTTAGGAAGTGAGACCTTTAAGAAGTGGAACCTGGCCTGGAGATTAGTGGTTAAGGTGCTTGCCTACAAAGCCAAAGTGCCCAAGTTTGATGCCGCAGTACCCACCCACATACAGACAGATGCACAAGGTGACATGTGCATCTGGAGTTCATTTGCAATGGCCAGAGGCCTGATGTGCTCTCCCTACCTCTCTATCTTTCTTTCTCTCTCCCTCCTTACCTCCCTCTTTCTCTCTCAAATAAATAAATAAAATATTTTTAAAAAACAAAAAAAGCAAGAAATGGAATTTAGTAGAAGGTTATTTGAGGTGTTGACCTTGGAAAGCACTAAAGTAGTTCTCACAGGACCACGACAGCAAGTTATTATAAACAGAGCCCACGCCCGTCGCTCTGGCGTTCTGTCCCCACAGGTGAGCCCCTGCATGCACACAGGCTACTGTAGCTGGTTTCATGCACGTGCCCATGAGGTCCTCCTGAGGACAAGTCAGTGCTGGTGCCATGAGCCTGAACCTCCAGAACAACGAGGTCCACGAGCCTCTTTTCTCTAGAACACTCCCCAGCCTCAAGTATAATATGACAGCAATGAGAAACAGACTAGCAATATGGGCTGAAGCTCAAAGAAAGCCCCAAATAAACAAGTATAAGACGCCAGCCAGTGAGTAAACCGTAATTACCTCTTGACAGTGGCTGAGTGCCTTGGGTAACTCAGCCAGCTGTCATTAGGAAGGAGACTTCTTGCTCTTCATGATAGGCACAAAAGCATACAAGCATCAAGTTCAGTATAAAGAACCAAAGAGACTGCACTGAGCACCCTTGATACTCAAGAGTCTAGAAGAGGAAGTCTGTAGTGTGGACCTTAAATGGGAAGTTGTTACAAGTGCGCACTCTTCCCTGGCGTCTGCCACAGACTATCCCGGCTCGTCCCCGACACAGCTGATGACACCCCCAGACCCAGAGCAGCGCTGGCCACACTAGTTCTGGGCACAGCTGGGGCCTGTGGTCATATCTTGAAACCACTGTTATTCCTTGAAGGGAAAGGTGGGCTATCTGGCTATATATCCTGTTCTGATATCAAAGAACTTTTTACACTATCCATCAAAGAGAGATTGTTTGTGGTTGTCTTCATTCCTCTGGAGAATTTCCCAGGAAATCAGTATGACATCCAGTGTCTTTGAGAGAAGGGAATGTGCTTAATATGTCGTCTGTATGTCACAGAGCTGGCACACTCAGAGAGGAGTTAACAGAAAGAAGTCTTCAGTCAGCATGCTAGCAGACAAGATCTTTAGAAGTATCCCTCACAATTTATATTAAAAATTCCACTACTGAGAGAAAAGGCCAGCTGAGGTGAGGTTGTGGGAGCAGGAATTAGATACCAAGCCTACAACAAGACCTAGTGACCCTATATGAGCTGTGGGCTGCACCTCTCTTCCCAGAGAGCTGAGGCCTTAAGGCAAGGTCACCTCAGCCTCAGGGGTTCCAGACTTCTCCAGACCCATGCAGACCATTTAGAAATTTTCACTGCTACATAGGAGCATCATTCTACCACCCACCTAGAAATCTGGTTCATGCAAACTATGTGAATTTTAAAAATACATTTGGCTTAGCTTTTCTATGGGTAGGGTTTATATTTGGGGTCATTTAATTTGCCAAATTTGAAACATTTTTAGATCTTCTCTTGGAGTAAATTATTCACTGGGGCCAATATCCTTCCACCGTGGGTGTGTTTCCCCAGCCAACATTCACTCTGCCAGAGCAATGAGCCAGTTCAGCCCTTCTAAATGTGGAATACCGCTCAACACCTGCTGTTGATATTCTGCACATGCACCCAAAATCTGGGCATTAAGACCTACCAGGGGTTAGTGAGGGATTTCATGAAGAATTCAGACTCAGATAATGAACATATGCCCACCTCCTGTAATCGGAGGGGGTGGGGAGAGTGCGAGCATGACGTCATGACATCCCCCAGGACGTCTCTGACTCCAGCACCACCTCCTGTGTCCCCCCAAGTCAGAGCAAAGAAGATACAGCTCTTCTGCCCCTTGCCTACTGACCTTGCTTATCAGGGCCAGGGATCATCCCAGGGAGGACTTCTCTCCAGGGTCTGGCTCTGCCGGGACTGGGCTGGCAGGACAGCAAGCTTAGGTCAGGCAGGCGTGTGCTTTCCTCCCGGCTCCACAGCCCGTTCACCGAGACGTCTCGGAGCAGTTGCCTATCTGCTCTGAGCTAGCTTCAGTTGCTTTGTCTATCAAATGAGAATTGGCTGGATGACAGATGAAAAGAAGGACGACAGACAAGAAAGTAGAGATAGGCATGACGTACACACATACATGAACACATGTGGCCATTTCAGGGTCATCAAAGAAGAGTTTGTTAAATCCTGAACGTGGTGCCGACAGAAATAGAAACCAAATTCTAGTGTCATCCTCGTAAAAATCGTACAAACCTCCCACCTGGGCCCCTGAGCGCTTTGTGCTTGGAAAGCAGTCCGGGCTAGAGCAACGAGAGTCCACAGGCAGAACGGGCACCTGCTCACGCCCGCCGTCTGGGAGACATGGTCTTAGCAGATGTTGCAGACTAATGCCAAGTGTCTCACTCATGCCCAGCTTCCAAAGCTAGCAAAGGTACGCGTTCTGTGTACACTTGGACTTTCTCAAGTAGAATGAAGCCTCGTTCACACGGCTACCATGACCTAACAGGTGGGGGGGCATCCTGGACAAGTGCTAGGATGAAGTTCTCCACAGGTTCAGAGACCACATCGATTGCTGGTGTAAATCCATTGCATGTAAAAGAGGGATCTTCACTTACTTGAGACCAGAACTATGTGTGGGCTATTAGAAGCATTCATGTACACACAACGAGTTAATTACAAATCACTAGCTATTAACTGAGACCCATTTCTCCAGGATGCTTCCATGCTGAACCTTAATAAAATTAATAGGGAATTAATGAATCTGCTGGACAGTGATCAACCTGTAGTTCTTCCAGGGTGTTTTATAATTCATTGCCAAACCTTCTCGCCAGTTCCTGCACACCACGGGGATGCGTGTACTCCTGTGTGCACTGTTGATTCGTCTCCCTCATCGTTAGGAGGTTCCGCTCTCAGTGAGCGATCACATACTCAGAAACGAACCTCAGAGAGGGAGATTTTCTCAGACCCCCAACACTAAAGCTAATGAATGTATTGTCTCAGGAATGTGTCTCCTTACTCTACTAGAGCCACGCAAATGGAACCAATTCTCAGTTTCGCTCATCCCAATGGTTCCTGTGACTCCTTAAACACATTACACAGTAACCCAGGGCGATCAGTACAGGGGGACTGAGGAGGGCTGGGTCTCCAGACAACACCACAGCCTCCCTCTCTGTTCAGAGCTCCCAGATTCCACTGCATCATTGCTATGGCTGTTTTCTCCTTCTTTTCCTCTTCCCTTGCCTCACTCTCCTGTTCCTCGTCCTCCTCCTCATCCTCCTCCTTTTTCTCCTTTTCCTTACAGTACTGGGATCAAACCCAGGGTGTTATGGATGCTAGGCAAGTACTCCATTATTAAGCAACATCCTCAGCCTTTAAAAAAAAAAAAATGTTTGTTTTGAGAAAAGGTTAAGTTGCCTAGGCTAGTATTGAGCTATGTCACCCAACTGGCCCTGAACGTCCTGCGTCTGCTTTGGTCTCCCATGTTAGATGGAGCTACGGGCATGTTTCT
Source organism: Jaculus jaculus (assembly GCF_020740685.1). Lineage (NCBI taxonomy): Eukaryota > Metazoa > Chordata > Mammalia > Rodentia > Dipodidae > Jaculus > Jaculus jaculus. The sequence continues at coordinate 91,517,282 of NC_059114.1, forward strand.
CTCTTCACAGCTCCCACAGCACTTCAAGTTGAGTCACTTCTTAATTGTGCCAACTTAGGAAACCCTTGGACTTCCAGAAGGTATTTAGAGTGTGTATCTACCCAAGGCCTTGGTCACTTAGGCAGGTGTGCCATGGTGGGGCCCAACCCTGGGAAAGCCTCAGTTTCCCTCGTGCTTAAAGGAACCTGAGATGTATTGATAGCAGGATGTACTAGAGGGGCCATCAATCAACCTTGCACATCTCCAGCCCCCGTGAAATTGCAGCACCAGCAGTACGATACCAAAAAATGCACAAAAGATGAAAACAACCCTCTTATATTCTATAGCCTCTAGTTGCCACCTCTTTAATTGAACCATTAGCTAGTGAAATGGTTACAGCTGCTGTGGCAGTTCTGTGGTTCCTCAAAAGCTTAAATGTGGAATTACCATCTGACTCAAGGTACACACCCACAAGCACCAAAAACAAGGACTCAAACAGATACAGGTCCATTCATGATTCTAGCAGCATAATTCACAGTAGCCAAAGGGTGTATGCATCCCAAGAGCCCAGCAACAGATAATAGATAAAATACAATGTACCTATGCAAGGAGTTTGTATTCCTGAAGAAGAAATTCCAGTACTTAGAACACGTGTGAACCATGAAAGCATTATGCTGAGGGAAAAGGCAAACACACAGCTCAGATACGGTGGGCCTCTGCTTGTGTGAGACTCCTAAACTACGCAAGTTCATAGATTCAAATCACACAAGAGGGACCAGAGCTGGGCAACAGGGAGTTAGATTTAATGGGTACAGACTTTCTGTTTAGAATAATGAGAAAGTTGTGAGCATGGATGTTGATGATGGTTGAATAGCACTCAATACCACTGAGTTCTCCACTGCAAAATGGTTATGTATGTTATGTGTAGTTTACCATGGTTTAATATAGAAAACTTATATAAGTAGACCCACAGATGAATTTGTAGAAGAAAAATTGATATGTACAAAAAATGGAATTCTGGGCTGGAGAGATGGCTTAGCAGTTAAGGCACTTGCCTGCAAAGCCTAAGGACCCATGTTTGACTTCCCAAATCCCACCTAAGCCAGGCGCACTGGGTGACACACGAGTAAGGTTGCATGTATGTGCAAGGTGGCACACACATTTGGAATTTGATTGCTGTGGCACACCAGTTCTCTCCCTGTCTCTCCCTCTCTCCCTTTTGCTCTCTTTCATAAAAAACCGGAATACTGTTCAGCCATAAAAAAGATACAGTATTGTCATTTGTAACACAGTGGGAACTAGAGGACATAGCGTCCAGTGAGATGAACTGGGCGCAGGACAGGCAGAGTTGCGCATTCTCACACGTGAATGCTAAGAAACAGCATTGATTCCACATAGAGCATGGAAGAGTCATCGGCCATGGCTAGGGAGGCTAGAAAGAGGAGGAGGAAGACCAAGGAGGCCATACGAGCTGAAACCCAGTTAGAAAGAAGGGGTAAGCACTGGTGTTCCCAGCATACTAGGGAGATACTGACAACAATGTGTGCGCATTTTTAAAGAGCTAGAGCAGCGCAGATTCCCAACTCAAGGAAGTAACGATCAAGCAGCTGGAAAAGCTACCAGGACCCATGAGCAAACCACCACACTGCACTCCATAGACGTGAAAGGTTAAGAAGTCAGATAAAAAGAAAAGACCACCACAGTCGGCAGTATGTGGAGGGGCCTGGGGCAGGTTCCAGCCAGGCGTGTGCAGAAGGGCCGAGTGGTCTAGAGAGAGTGGACGGTCCAGTTCCCGGCTAACCCCACGTGCCTCTTCCCTCTGACAGGTTTCAGCACAGCCCGTCCCCCAGGAGCCCAGCAGGAAAGATTACGAGACCTATCAACCCTTCCAGAATTCCACGCGAAATTACGACGAGTCCTTCTTCGAGGACCAGGTCCACCACCGCCCCCCAGCCAGCGAGTACACCATGCACCTGGGCCTCAAGTCCACTGGCAACTACGTGGACTTCTACTCTGCTGCCCGACCCTACAGTGAACTGAACTATGAAACGAGCCACTACCCAGCCTCGCCCGACTCCTGGGTGTGAGCAGCCAGGGGGCACGGGGCGCTCCGGGAACGATGCATGTGCATGCATACCACAAGACATTCTGTTTCTTTTCTTTTGTTCTTTCCCCACAAATTTAGTTTGTTAAAGCCTGTTCCATAGGAAGGCTGTGATAACCAGTAAGGAAATACTCAAGAGCTATTTTAGAAAGCTAAACGAATCAAAAAGCTAACTCGGAAATCAATAGAAAGCTAAAAGCGATCCTGAGTACGCGCGCGGGCAGCACCTCTCTGCTCTGAGCTGTAGAGTTTTCAAAGCGCTTTACACTGGACGTGGCGGGAAGGAGAGGAGATGGTCAGGGTGCTGGCTGTGGAGGGTATCGCTAAGCACAAGACAGACTCGTTTACACACTTTACGGGGGACGGCTTCTCATGCTTTGTTTACTCTCTTCATCCGTGTGGCTCTAGGCTTCAAGTTGCACTGGGGTTCCTCTGTACAGCAAGACGCTTCTTGCCTTTTGTTGATGCATTGTTGTAAAGTATTTGATTACATTACAGATTAAAGAAGAGCGAGCGCGTTGTGTATATTACACCAACGCTGCTGCATTTCCTCATCTGTGCTTCTAAATATTGCTTCAATTCCAAACTTTTGAAAGATGTGTGGATTTCCAGTTTTCTTTTCTTTTCTTTCCCCCAGTATGTTTTAACAAAAAGAAAAAAAAAAAAAAACAGGAAAAAAAGGAATATTTAGCAGTATTGTTCGTTCTGATATGTGAATTTGTTTGTGGCAACTAAACAAGGCATTCAGCAGTTTCTGACAGTTAACATACATCATTCCACACTCCTTGTCAACAAAGTGCTTTTTCACTGCCTAAAATTTTAGATGTAGATATTTGAAATAGATTTTTCATTTATACCAGTTTTCTTTATGATGATACAGTGTTAAAAGAAAATAAATTACAATTGATCTGTCATCCATATTTGCTAAGAATGTCTATTTCCAAGGACCTATCTTACAAAATACACATTCTTGTTCGTGTGTCTGTGCGTGTGTGGGTGTGTGTATGTCCACATATGTATAAAAATGACCTGTGTGGGATTTTATTTTGATAGAAGCGATTTCATTTGCTGTTCCCCTTGTACCGCCTTTTTCAGTATCACTGTACATCGGTCTGCTCCTTCTGTACTGTGCCTATTCTTCTGACTATCTAGTGACTCAGGATATTAGGCCAGTTGAGGTGAAGTTATAGGATTTTCACATGTTCACACATTCTTGGATACCAACTCTTTCTACAGGTCAATTTCCTTCCACATTTTATGCCCTGAGAACACAACAAACCATGGCCAACTCAATAGTGTCACTTTGGGGCCAATTACTTGAATTATCCATAGAAAATGTAAACTGCTCGCCTTATTCCCCCCAACCTTTTGTGTTTATGTGGCAGGGAGCAGTAGACAATTATGGGCTAGATAATTAAAACTGGACTTGAAGCTAATGTTAGACTAGTGGATACAGAGCTAGGAGATAAGGCTAATCATTTCAAAGAACATGGGCTGTGGGTAAACCACCTTCGCTCTTCAGAGTCAAGTGACTGAGGCCAATAGGTGCCTAGTAAATGTTAACTGTTCTTGGAAAAATAAAATAAATAACGAAAGAAATTGGCTGACATCTTCCTTTAAAACTTGTTCCCCTTCTCTCCATGTAGTTTAATGCAACTCAACGACTTAACTGCAATGGTTCTTTCCTCAAATTTAACAGTGATCCAAATAGAGTTTATTTATGAATTGTTTGTGAAGCTAAAAGCTAATTACCACAATAAAATAGACAGACAGAAAATGACATGTGTATTTTCCTGCAAATCACATACAAGTAGGACCTTGATGCTTTGTTTACAAGAAAACTCCACATTTCTGAGTTCCCCACCCCTTCAGAAAATGAAATCTACTGTAGCATCGGGAACAATGTACACAGTTCATCTATAACAGAGGACGGAGCGGTCACACGGGGTGCTATGACATGACTTAACCTTCCCCAAGGTTAAAACACATTGTATTTCTCACTCAGAACTTTGCACAAGGAAATCAATGCATGTGCTGTGGAACCCCTGGTTCCAGGAGGAATGTGCCATCTTCTTTATGATTTCAAATGGAACTGCATGATTCACATCAGCAAGTCCTGTAAAGATGGCTTTACAATCTGTGATTCCTAGAGGGGACACCATGCCAGGCTTTGGTTACCTAATTCATGTAGGAGCCTCTGGCATCAGAGACAGGTGAAAATTTAGATTGTATGTATGTATACGTAGAAAGATAGAGGCAGATGTAGACTACAAAAGAGAAAAAAGAAACGGAAGGAAGAGCAGTAGATGGATGAAAGAGAAGTGATAAAAAAAAATTAAAAAGTGGATGCAGGGAGCTTTATTTGCACAGTGAAACGACCTGAAACTCCCACGGCTTCCTTGACAAAGCCCGCCGGTCAGTGGGTGATTTATTATAATGCGGGATGTAGCAGAGGTGGCTGAAAGCCTTCTGCTTTTCCTTTGTGTTGCTGACCAATGGAGGCCTCTTCCCCTGTCGGTCTTCAAAAGCCTCCAGAACCCTCCTCATCCCACTGAGATGAGAGTCATGTTTTCAGAGGACAAGTAACAAACTAAAAACAAATTCTTTTTCTCTTCAGTGTTTAGGGCAGAAAATAAACACACCCAATGCACTTATCAAAGGTAACATTATATATGAAAAACAGAGAATTTTTTTTCACTTGAGAGTATTACTAGCCAGAGACAGACTAAGACCATTTAAATCACACCATTGTGACTCATATTAACATAGAAAATGAAATCTAATACTGATTCAATTGTAATGCCACACCTTAATACTTTGGTTCTTACCAGCAGATAGACAATAAATGATCACATACCAGTAGGGTGATGCAGGATGTCACCCCATACTCAATGCTACTCGAGGTGAAGGTGGGCCACTGATGACCCATTTGCTCTTAAGACACATTATGGAAAGCTGATTTTCGAACATCAATAATAATAATAATAAACAGTGTTTAAACCTGGTAGCAGAACAAGGGGAAAACCTCAATGTGTTTGGTCTGTCTTGTTTCTATTTAGCTCTTCTTCATCATGTGACACTCTCCCTTGTTCCTGGAAATTGTGTCCCCGAGACATGTGGTCTGACATGCGAAGACACTTAGTGCTCTTACACAGGTGTGGGGGAAATAATCCTGCCTGAGAACAGTGGGGTCCACCCTCCTCACCCCCACCCGCCGCCACTATGAAAGCTCCGGTCAGTCCCCCTCAGCAGTGGCAGCAAGACGCTGCGTAGCCACTCTGACCACAGAGAGCTGACCTTGACCGCAGTGTAGCCACTCCGACCACAGAGAGCTGACCTTGACCACAGCCGCACTGGGCCTGCGGGTACGACTCAAGGGCAAATAAGTCAGCCAGTCAGGGAAGCAGGGTGCACGGGCGAGATCTTGCCCATTTCCTTGTACAGCCAGCCAGCCAAATATCTGGGGAAATCAGTGACTTTGAACTCTCTAAAATCCAGAGCGTCGAAAGTCAACAGCTTGCTTGGGAGGCAAAGCGCAGCCTGTGCGGGCTCTAAGGTCCTCATAGTCTCTGCTCACCATGGCTCTGGTGACTACTTGGCTGTTTCTCCCTTGTGCCACATTTAGACACCAGATGCTGCCCGATTACCTGCAAAGAGCCGAATGTTTCTAGGTTTGCTTTGCCCCAGGGTTTTGTACAAGAAGCTAGTTTGTGGGTCCCTTAATAAGAGAACTGGACTTTGGGTTCCCGGGGTGTCATTCAGCTCTTAGAAACAAGCTCTTCTCCTGGTGCCTCTCAGGTCAGACGCTTATTAAGCATGCCTTGGAGAAAGCTCTGCCGAGAGAAGCCTGCATGACTTTGTCCACACAGCAGATCATCTTCAGCTGTAAAACTAAATGGACAATGAAAGATATATGGGGCTGTTTTTGTCCTTACGAAACGAAGACTTTTGTTTGCTCACAAAATTGCAAGAGAAGCACTGCAAGCTATGTACCATTGATAGTCTCTTCCAGACAGAAGTGTCCTAATTCCAGAGCTTCAGACCAACACCCAGCACCAAACTGTCACTCCAGTGTGGAGGAGCTTGCCGGCAGCTGTCACGCACCTTTAAGTCCTTTGTCATGAGGTTAGACAAAGGCATCTGAGGAGGCACCCAGCTCTCTCTTAGGAGGTACCTTCCTGATTCTACTCTGTAGAATCCAGAGCTATGCAGACAACAATCTGAGAGAAAACAGAAACTTCGCATGGTGCTCATGTGTCTTGGGCAATGCACTGATGACGCTGAGGGCAGGAACCCTTGCATGGGACAGGCACAGGATGCTGCTCTACCGAGTGTAAGATGCCCATCCGCATCCCTGACTTCTACCCACTGGGTGCCTGCAGCGTTGTGCCCATGAGCACGATCTCCACATGTTAAATGGTACGCAGTGTCTCCAGAGAGAGGAACTGCTGCTGCCAGGGAGTGCCATGCACGATGTGCTAAGCCCGGGTAGGCAGAAGAAAGGGAAGAGATGCTCTCCTTGGGGTCTCAACTCAGAGGAGACTGATGGGCTAGGACTTAAGAACGGCTAGGCTCCCAGTGACCACTGCTGAAGCACTTGAGGAAAAATAAAGGAGAACGCACAGAGCACGGGAGCGCACAGGGAACAGACGCGGCCATTTTCAAGTTCCACTTTAAATTAGGCACCAGCTGAGGGCAAAGATGAAGAGAAGTCGCCTGGGCACCAAGTTCGAGGCCCTTGAAGTCTTGGGTGGAAATAGTGACAACGTTGTTCAAGTTGGGAGGCGTGTAACCCCGGCACGCATCAGCCACCTGGCGCTCACCACTCTGCTGGCGTGCCTGGGAGGCCCTGGCAGCACAGAGCTGGAACTGGCCAAGAACTTGCATGTCTGTCAAGGTCTCAAGTGGGGCCCATGCTGCACATGTAGGGAGCGCAGCTCCACGGCAGCTGTTCTCCAGGGAGCTAGCCCAGGAGCCTGTGGTGATCGTTCAGAATTCAGAGGAACCCCCACTGCTGCCTTTCTGCATCGAATTTGCATCTTTACAAGATGCTCAAGCGATTCATGGGAACACTAAAGCACAGAAAACACGTCAGGGACTGAGGTTGGAGAATGACAAGTAAACCAAATAAAGGTGACCAGGCCCGGTGGCGCCAGCCTGTTACCTGAGCTACTCAGAGAACTGCAGCAGAGAGTTCACGGATTCAAGGCCAGCCAGGGCAAGTTAGCGAGAACCTATCTGAAAATAAAACATTAAAAGGGGGCTTGGATATTATACCGTGTTAGTGCGCTTGCCTATAGTATGCAGGGCCCTGGGTTCAGTCCCCAGTACAGAAAAACAGAAATTAACGTGAAATATTTTTGGTGTAAATCAGTAGGCCTTGGTTACCACTTAGATGATATAAGTGCCTAGAGATTCCTCAGAGATGTGAGCCTGGGTGTCTAGAAGTCCAGAAATAGAAAATTCACCCTTTGCTTTCTAGCAAAGAAAATCCACTGCATAGCAAATCCAGAGAAGATGCTGTAACCTGCAGTCCAAACTGAGATAGAGTTGAGCATCATCTCTTTCAGCTTGAGATGCGATTAGGACTCTTCCACGCAAAGAAGCCCTGGGCAGGGAGAGAAGCGTGAGTCCCCAGCCTCCACTCTTCCCTCAGCTCTCATGGCCACGTACAGCTGCAAGGGACACGTGTGGACCTTAGCTCCACCAAGTTGAGGGCATGTCTACAAACTCCCTTGGAGAATCTATTCACTCTCCATCCTGCATACCAATGCCTGCCATGTCAGGATTTGTCTTCCAGATTTCCAGCCTTCAAACTCATGCAGCCTATTCTGCTCCAGGCTCCTCCTCAGTTCTTCCATGAGCAGTCTACCCACTCCTGATCCTTGACGGAGGCAACGCTGACTTTTCACTCAAGAGATTCCTGGCTGAGATGTGCACACACGTCCTCCCAGCCTTCTTCAGTCGTTCACTCAGCAGAGAAGCCAGTGTCTGTCTCCCAATGGCTGCGAGGATTCTTTGTGCTCCTGACTGAAAGAAGACGCCCCTCGGCCTATCACAGCTCAATCCCTGAGCCAAGGAAGAACATGGTGAAACTGTACGTAAACAACTGCATTAATACCACTGAATATTTGCACAAAAAAACTATCAGGCCAGACATGGTGGTGCACACCTTTAATCCCCGCACTCAGGAGGCACAGGAAGGAGTATTGCCATGAGTTCGAGGCCACCCAGAAACTACATACTGAATTCCAGGCCAGCTTGGGCTAGAGCGAGACCCTACCTCAAAAAAAACAAACAAAAATCATCAAAGATAGGGTTGAAAAAGCACACACGCATATGCACACACACGCACACACCACACACATGAACACACATGCACACACCACACACATGTGCACACTCACATTAAACTAGACGTACTTTGATGACCTGTTGCTATGGAACAAACTGCTCCACCATTATTTAAGAATTTGCATCTGAGCTGGAGACAGCTCCACTCTGCCGTCTCAGCATCAGCCGTGGAGGAGCCAAGGATGAAAGCTAGAAGCCCTGCATCAGCCTGGCACTCAGCCTGGCACTCACATGCTGGGCACTTGGGTTGCGAAAATCAAGCCACTGAGGCAAAAGGGCAGTAGGAGTTCCGATGCCCCTCCTCCGCCTCCCTCGCGCTGTCTGCACATGGGTGCTTCAGAGGCCAGACTGCCTGCATGTGAGCTGAATGATCCTCAAGTCTACATTCTGAGCAAGACCAAGCATGACAGTCAGGACACACTATCCCACCACAGAATTGTTTCAGGGACAGTGGTGTGAAGCAAATTCCAGGATTTCAGCCTTTTTCTCATGGCTGCGTAAAGTCCAAAGATTCCTTGAAAGACAGTCGTAAATCTTAGGGAAAGGAAAATATGTCAGCAATTCAAGGGAATTTAGGGCTCCCTGAGCATAGAAATGTGAAGGGCCTTGTCATAGGCTGCTCCTACTATTCATATGTTGAAGTCCAAACCTCAGTTAGTTCCTTAGATGGTGATGAGAGAATTAAGTTAGAATGGGCTCTAACTAAACAGAACTGGCGCCGTATAAGAAGAGGAAATTTAGGCACTTAGGCCAGCTGGTATGAGGACAATGACAATGACAATGACAGAGCTGAATAGCAAAGCTCGGGATGTAGCTAAACCCAACATGCCCAGAATCATCAGAAAAAGTACACGTGACATGACGTTCATACACACACGTGAGGTGCTGTCTTTCATGCACCCGTCTGAAGTGTTGTGTTATTCATGCATCTGTCTGAAGCCAAAACTCAGTACTGTGGAGTATTGAAGAGTGTCATTTCTTAATGTTCTATGAAGGGCTTCACTTTGCATACTGAGTTGAGTAACATCCCCTCCCCCACTAACCTTTAGCCGGAAGTCCAGACTACGACCTTACTTTGAAATAGGCCTTTGCAAATAGGTCGCAACCAAGTTAAGAGATGAGGCAACACAGGATAGGGTATGTTCTAAATTCAAGGACAATGTCCACTTAAACAACTAACAAGACATGGGCTGGAGCGATGGCTTAGTGGTTAAGTAAGCGCTTGTCTATGAAGTCCAAAGACCCCAGTTTGAGGCTCGATTCCCCAGTACCCACGTAAGCCAGAGGCACAAGGTGACATATGTGCATGGAGGTCGTTTGCAGTGGCTGGAGGCCCTGTTGCACCCACCCAACTCCACCCCCCGCCTCTTTCTTATCTGTCGCTCTCAAATAAATGAATAAATAAAAAACAAACAACAAAATTAAAAAAAAAAAACAAACTAATGAGACAGACACAGAGAAGACCGCGTGAAGGGGCATCGGCCTCGGTACACGAGTGGCCCGGGCCCGAGTCCCTCTTACTTCTGTGAGGGGCGTGGAGACCACCCACAGGAAGGGCCCGCGGGTGAACAGCCTGGAGACTGGCATCCACGGAAACAAGCAGGGCACGGGAGCTCTTCCTCCAGCGCCTCAGCCTCTGGCTGCATGTGCCCTGGCTTCTTTGGAACTCATCAGAAGGTTCTCCTGGGGTCATCAAGACAAGCTGGCATCGTAAATCGAACACAGATCGCTACGGCCTTGTTCGGGAAAATCGCCATGTTGCTGGCATGACCTCACTTTAGCTTTAACCCGACCTTTACACAGTCTGACGGCATTAACGTAATTAGTGAGCAGGTGATGCCAGAACAATAATAAGAAAAGAAAGAAAGCAAAACCGCCACGAATCTACACCGTAACTGACCACGTGTTGGCATTACTGCTTCTGTTCCAACTTCTGGTGACCATGAGACCCAAACTTGGTATTCACACCCTCAAGCCTTGAGATAGTGGGAAGATGTTTACTTATTCACTATTGGTCAAGCTCTTGACACCCCAAGAAAGTGCTAAAGAAGATGCAGCAGTGTGTGAGTGTGTGTATGTATGTGTGTGTATAGTGCATGCACGTGTGTGTAGCTTTAAACATCCTGCATGCACAGGTGGGGGGCCAGAGGAGAACTTGCCGTGCCCTCCTCTCGCACTCTCTGAAGTTGCTTCCTTGAGAAAGAGCCTCTCCCTCAATGGGGAGCTGCTGTTTTCCAGCCAGACTGGCTGACAGTGCGCCCAGGATATCCCTCTTTCTCCACCGTACAGGATGCGGTTACAGGTATACATGGCCACACCAATGTTTTTACACTGGGTCCTCACGCCTGTACGGCAAGTACTGTTACCCACTGACCCATCTCCGCAGCCTTCAACTATGGTTTTAAGGGTAACCTTTCTAATCTGAGAGCTACCAAAAATATCCAGTACCCATGTCAGGTCAAAGCATCCCTGAAGTCTGAAAGACAGCTGCTCTATGAAGAGGCAGATACTTAGAGAAAACTGTGCTCTCACTGGCTCCATGCATGGAAGAAACAGAAAAGGACTCGCATGATTAGGAATCCACGCGAAGCAATGGCAATAAAGCTATACAGATGTGAGAGCATCGATCTCAAGCACTGTATCCATCACAATTCTTTTGTCACATGTGACTGAAATCTTAAAACAGATTTCAGGAAATAGAAGAGAATCTGACACATGTAAGTGAAATCTAGAAACCATAAGGCTTTGGGATCGGCTGGACTCAGGGACCAGAGTCAACCCAGGCTTATTTTCTATAGTCCTAAGCTTGGTGACCAGCTGTCCTGGTGTGAATCTCTGACTGCAGACACGGTGAGGTCTCCAGAGAGTTTGTACTCTCAACTTTGACTCCATTAAGTAATAAGAAACAGCAAAAGACTCAGTATCTCATTAGTTGTGAGGCCACAGGCTCATCCCTGAATGAGCCCTTATAGATAGCAGAATGAAAAACCCTCAAGACAGTGTCCTTTTCCAAGAAAATCAGCATGGGCCACATACAACACTGGAGGCACAAGGTGGTGCATGCATCTGGAGTTCGTTTGCAGCAGCTGAAGGCCCTGGCGTGACCATTCTCTCTATCTGCCTCTCCCCCTTCTCTAAAAACACAACAAATAATTTTTTTAAATATATTTTTTTAATTCTAAGAAATGTTACCCTTCCAGCCAGGAAGGAGGCTGGGGGTGGAGTTAAACAATGTGGGTCACAGAGTAAATGACTGGAGGGTCCCCATAAAACAGGCAGCTGGATTTCCCAGTTAAGAGGATCTGGGACAGTGTCTCCTCAGCTGACGCTTCCAATTAGCAGTTCCCACTGCAGGCATTTTTTTATACCATGAGGTAAATAACAGTGACTCTTACCTAGGCTTAGGAGTTGGGGAATGAACACCAAACAGTCCAGTCCCTCCCTCTGTTCTCAAGAGCGCAATGTTTGTACTCTTGGGCTGCAAGTATGACTGGGTCTGAGGCAGGGTGAGGTGTCCTTACCACATTCCCAGGGTCAGCGCTCAACAAGGTGTAACAGACATGACAATTGACTAATATAACTTATTACAACTGCCTTTAGAGATGCACACACGTTGTCAGTCCAGCCAATAAAGATCCTTCCCTTTAGCATTCAGCTTGTAGGAAGACCCCATAAGTTCCCTGTTCTGGGGCTGTTGGACGCAGCCTGATCCATTCAGCCAGTTTACTTTTAGTTTATTCAATAAACACATCACACAGCATAAACTTGAACCAACTAAAATCTAGTCTTTTGGTTTGCTTTCCCTTTGGTTTTGACTTTGCAGATATGAATTATTTTCAGGCCCTCTCTTCTTGCATCTAGGCATTGGATCTTTGCAATTGCACTTGAATCTCATCTCTTTCCACCTCTGCCTTTTGCACCACGCTTCTGCATTGGGGCAGCAGAGAGCTGTAAGCCTGTTGCAGAACTTCATGCGAGTCTCAGGTTCAAAAGGAAATTGTCCGTTCAGGGACATGAAAACCCAGAGAGCCTTTCACAGTCAGTTTTATCAGTGAGGAATATTGATCAATTTTCTATGCAGAGCATGAAGGAGCCAAGTGCTCCTTACTGTGTAAAGACCTTCAAGAATTTCCCTAATTGCAATGGCCATACAGTGCAGGTAATAGCATCTCATTCTTAAAATTTTCATAGTGTTCTGTCTTTTGAAGCAGACATTTTTAGTACAATCATAATCAATTTTTATTGCATTATAAGCAAAGTTACAAAAGAAAACCAATATCCAACATTATCTTTCCTCTAGGAGACATGCTACAAATTAACGTAGTCAAGTATCCTAAAAGTTGGGGAAGAAGCCAGGCATCGTGGCCCATGTGTTTAATCCCAGCTCTCTGGAGACTGAGGTAGGATTGCTGTGAGTTCGAGACCAGCCTGAGACTACATAGCAAATTCTAGATCACCCCAAGCCAGAGCAAGACCTTGTCTCAAGAGAAAAAAAAAAAAAATGTTAAGGAAGAACATAAGATTTGGCATGCCTCTGTAGACACAAAGCAAGCATGCTTATAATGTAGGTAATGTGTCTGAGAATTTGCAGGGTAATGACTAAGTCCAGGGAGTGAGAAACAAAGGTAATCGTTTCCCGGGTCCCAGGAGATAAGGGGATCTTTATAACCTTTATGACCCCTGGGAAGCAATGCATTTAGCCACAGCCTTTAGGAGCCAAAGGAAAAGGTGTGTAGCAAAGCGCATTGCAGCAAAAGGGGGGGCAGACGTTTTACTACTAATGATAACCTCGGTGCTTCACCCACACCTGCGGTGGAGGCAGTGAGAAAGGCGCAAACTGCCTACCTTGATTGCAGTAGGGAGCCCGAGACATGCAAATCTCTCTGAGTCAGCTTCACCCCAAAGAATAAGCAAGTAAGGTCAGTAAACAAATATATTCCCTGATGATGGTTGATTCCCGCTCTCAAAATGCAAAGCCGGGAGTGATGGTGCACCCTTTGATCCCAGCACTCCTTGGGAGGCAGAGGTAGGAGGATCAATGTGAGTTCAAGGCCACCTTGAGACTGTATAGTGAATTCTAGGTCAGTCTGAGCTAGAGTGAGACCCTTCCTTGGAAAAACAAAAAAACATAAAACAAACAAACAAAAAAAAAGAAGAGAGAAAAAATAACACAAATCCTGTTAGGAAGTGGTTGTTGTTTTCACTATTTTGCTGTTCTTACTGCTTTTTAAAATTTTTTTAAATATTTTTGTTTGTTTTTATTTATTTATTTGAGTGCAACAGAGAGAGAAAGAGGCAGAAAGAGAGAGAAAGAGAATGGGCATGCCAGGGCCTCCAGCCACTGCAAATGAACTCCAGATGTGTGCACCCCCTTGGGCATCTGGCTAACGTGGGTTATGGGGAATCGAGCCTCGAACCGGGGTCCTTAGGCTTCACAGGCAAGCGCTTAACTGCTATGCCATCTCTCCAGCCCCCTTTGGCGCCTTTGCTAAGTAATCAAGGAAATGAAATATGAGGCAACGTCATCAGCATGAGGCAGTCACGGACGACGTGAATAGCTGTGCTGGTTACTTTCCTGGCAGGTGTGACAAAACACCTGCCAAGGAACAACTGGCCGCAGGTGTTTGCCCGCACCCGGCTCGGGTTGCAGCCGGCGAGAGTGGGCGGTATGGCGGGAGCACCGAGTGCACAGCGCTCAGCTCGCCGCTCCTTTGCAACCAGCCAGTGACCGCTGTCCACCGAGTGGCACTGCCCACATTTAGGGTGGGACTTCCCACCTCAGTAAACCTAATCTAGAAACACGCACAGACACGCCCACATGTTTGTTTCCATGGGGATTCTAAATCCTGCCCGGTTGGCAGTAAGAATCATCACAAGCCTACCCCCTTGTCGCTGTGACCTGCAAACACAGCCCTTGTCCCCTGGCTCACAGCCATGTCATGCAGAATGGAGTCCCCGACATCTGTAACTCTCCCAACACTGTGGAAAAGCCCCACCTCTTCTGAGACTTGAAGCAATTGCTTAACGGACAGTCAGTCCCTTCAAAATTAATTTAAAAGTTACATACTTCTCACATAGAACGGCATAGAATAAATAATCGCATTCCAAAAGGAAGGAATGGGGGCAAAGAAAGAAAGACCCGACCAAAACAAAACCACAGCCCAGCAGGGCTAACACTGCAGCTCCCTCTCTGGCATCTGGGGCGCTTGATGAAAACATCTGGGCTCCAGAGGGCTCAAGTAATGCCACGCCTCCTGCTCTGTCACCTGTAGCACACTTGGCCCCTCTCGGATCACTCCACCCCACACCTGGGTGCTCCTCAGCAGACGTCCCTTTGTTCTGTCCCCCCAATTCCCTGGGGTCCCCACTGCCACTTAGGCTTCACCTTGAGGGCTTTACACAGTGGCCTCTCAGAAGCTCCTTTCGTGGACTCTGACCTTGACCCTCACGAGCCAACCTAGCCAGCTCTGACAAGTGTGGCGAAAGAGTCTGTGGTCCCACCCCTTTGGTGCTCGGTCGTCCATGTCTGCAGAGCACGGATGATGCTGCCAAGTTGAGCTATCGGCTTGAGCTACGCCTGGCCCCTTGGACCACAGTGGCATCGGAGCCTTTGTGCCTTTCGGGCTGACCCCGAGGAAGCGCTTCCATGCGGGCTGCTCAACAGCAGGGACCCCTTTCGCGGCACTCTCCACTTACGCTCTCTTGTTTCAAATGAGTTTGGATTTTCTCCAGGACAGAGCCTCAGATGGGTGTAGTGTTACCCTGGGGATACCTTTCCTATTGCCCACTGTGGAACAGGAGTTTCTTTTTAGCAGGGCTTTTAATAGGGCCTGTGGCGATCGCTCACTTGCGTGTGCTCTCTCTCTCTCTCTCTCTCTCTCTCTCTCTCTCTCTCTCTCTCTCTCTCTCACACACACACACACACACACACACATACACTGGTGACATGCTGGAGCAGGTCAGTAAACGCACCACCTGCCTACCTAGACTTGGCACAGGTGATCCGGGACATGGGCATGCCACAGTGATATTTAGGGTGAATTATAGACCAGATAAGGATATAATTTTGGCATCTGGGCCTTCTGGCACATTTGTGTCACTTGCAGCTCCTAGTGCCTACACTGACCCACGTGTTCATGTGGTGACTACACTGGCCCTGCCTAGGAGATATTGAAATTAGGTAACAGGACAAGCAGGTGCAGCCAATGAAAATGAGAGGCCCAGGCCACAAAAGGGGATGAACAAAGGAAATTTGGAAACTAAATCCCACAAGGCTCTGGAAAGTAGACTGAGAAAAGTGACTCTCAGACAGTTGTGGTTGGACTTACTGGCCTCCAGACTTCATTAGGTGAAATTGAATGGCCATCCTTGGAGGCACTGTTGGCTTTGTGGAATAAATTGTCCTGGACAGTGGAATGCTCCATTGCGCACATCTGTTCCATCATGAGAGGTCAGTCTTGCTTACTTCCTCCTTGATTAGAGTGACGGCCTAGGCATCCAGACCATGGAGAACCTGGGCAACCAGATTAACATTGGATCCACAGAACACCCAAGCTATCACTGAGCTTGTAGACACTGGTGCAGACACCACCCTTAATTTTGGAAATCTTTCCAAATTCAGTGGACCTATGGTCACTATAGAAATAGATGGAAACCAGCAGACAGGGGCAGGAAAGTCCCTTTGACTTTGGGGACAGGACGGCTTGCATCTTGTCACTACACATCCTGGGGTGACTGTTCTGCAAGGCTGCAAGTTACCGCGCTGGGACAGGACTTGCTCCTCTGTGCCAACAATGGTGTGGGGCCTCCACACCATGGCCAGAACAGCCACCACAGGCCTCCCTTGTAGGTACTGTGAAGCAACGTCAGTTTCCGGGAGGACATGCAGAGACTGGGGCTACTATTCTGGAATACTCCCTGATGTGGCCTGTCCAGAAGCCTAAGGTGCCTGGGCAATGACTGTGGTCCATGGAGAACTGAGTAAAGTTATACCGCCTCAGCGTGCAACAGGAGCAAGCATCGTGAACCACTTGACCCATACACTGCAAACGTACCATTATGTCCTAGATTTAGCTAATGCCTTCTTTTCCATGGATGTTGTACCTGAAAGCCGAGATCAATTTGCTTTTTTACTGTACTTTTGTTGTCCTTCCCCAGGGCTACTTACATAGCCTCACAAGGTAATGCCATGGCCTGGTGGACATGACCGGGCAGGAACACCCAACATCGGTTCATGTATGTACTTTTATTGATGACATAATGCTTGTGTGTGAGCCTCTTGCAGGCTGGAAGGTCACAACCTGCCTACGTGATGGTCGAGGCGAGTGGAGGTACACACCAACAAAGTCCAAGAACCTGGATCACCTGTAAGACTCTTGGGTATCATCTGGTAGAGTGAGACAAAGTCATGCCTGAGGCTGTTATAAGCACAGTATAGGCACACCCTTGGCCAGAAACTATGAGGGAATTGCATGCTTTTGGGGGTTTGATTCAGGTGTCCTCCATAAACTCAGGTGTTCTGAATGCTATGTTCCCAGCTGATAGGGATTTGGGAATTAACGCCTCCTTTAGGCAGTATATTGTGGGGGGCGGGCTTATGGGTGTTATAGCCAGTGTCCCCTTGCCAGTGTTTGGCACACTCGCCTGTTCCTGTTGTCCACCTGATGTTGGCCAGAGGGTGATGTCCACCCTCTGCTCATTCCATCATTTCCCCTGCCATCATGGAGCTTTTCCTCAAGCCTATAAGCCAAAATAAACCTCTTTTTTCCACAAGCTGCTCTTGGTTGGGTGATTTCTACCAGCCACGAGAACCTCCTGACTAAAACACCTTCATACCCCATTTAGTCCAATGGTATGGTCATTATACCACCTGACAAAGAAATGGAGAACTTGGGATTGGACCCCAGACACAGAGGCTGCTTTCACAGTGGCCAAATGCCAGGTACAGACCTTAATGACAGTAGACCCACATGTCCCCTTTCAGCTGAGTGTTCACGTCATCCCAGAATGGTATAGTTGGGGACTGTGGCAGGTCCAAGGGAGGAAATGAGTCTTATGGGTTCTGGCCTTCCGCGTGCCAGGAAGCTGAAGAATGACACTCCCTTGTTGAGAAGTAACGGGCTGCAGCCTTGCATGCTGCAGAGCCGTCCTGGGCACAGAGCCAATAGAAGACAGCCTTGCATGCTTCAGAGCTGTCACGGACACAGAGCCGATACATGCAGCCTTGCGTGCTGCAAATGAGGAAGGTGGTGTTACAGAGCAGGATGGCCTTAGATTTGCTTACACTGCCTGAGGAGGGATCTGTGCGCCCCTACATATAGAATGCCATGTGTACAGCTCATATCATGCACGAGATGTTGCAAGGGGTTACAAGAAATGGCTATGAAGGTTGATTCAATTTGGAAACTAACTGAAGGTCCATACCTCTTTTTGGTGGGCATACCTGGGATCCACCCGGCAGTGGACCCTCATAGATTTGGATATAATTGTACTCATCTTAGCACTAGGCTGCTGTACTTATACTTTCGAGTTGTTTTATGGGCATAAGACTTTTTACTCTGGCCAACAAGAATTTCCCTAGTCCCTAAAGCCATGCAATGCAGAGGCATATACTTTTAAAGGGTTTGACTTCAGGGGAAAAAAAAAAAACTAGGAAAGCAAATTATATCATGATTCAGCACTCCTCATGAAGAGGAGATAAATGTATGGAGTGCAACTGCATGATCACAAGTGGCATAAGGAGATCACTGTGCAGAGAATGCCTGCATGTCCGCATGTGATGACATCACTGTGTGGAGTGTCCCTGCATGTCCTCATGTGATGAGATCACTGTGTGGAGTGTCCCTGCATGTCGTCATGTGATGAGATCACTGTGTGGAGTGTGCCTGCATGTCCTCATGTGATGAGATCACTGTGTGGAGTGTGTCTGCATGTCCTCATGTGATGAGATCACTGTGTGGAGTGTGCCTGCATGTCCTCATGTGATGAGATCACTGTGTGGAGTGTGCCTGCATGTCCTCATGTGATGAGATCACTGTGTGGAGTGTGCCTGCATGTCCTCATGTGATGAGATCACTGTGTGGAGTGTCCCTGCATGTCCTCATGTGATGAGATCACTGTGTGGAGTGTGCCTGCATGTCCTCATGTGATGACATCACTGTGTGGAGTGTGTCTACATGTCCTCATGTGATGAGATCACTGTGTGGAGTGTGCCTGCATGTCCTCATGTGATGAGATCACTGTGTGGAGTGTGCCTGCATGTCCTCATGTGATGAGATCACTGTGTGGAGTGTGCCTGCATGTCCTCATGTGATGAGATCACTGTGTGGAGTGTGCCTGCATGTCCTCATGTGATGAGATCACTGTGTGGAGTGTGCCTGCATGTCCGCATGTGATGACATCACTGTGTGGAGTGTGCCTGCATGTCCGCATGTGATGAGATCACTGTGTGGAGTGTGCCTGCATGTCCGCATGTGATGAGATCACTGTGTGGAGTGTGCCTGCATGTCCTCATGTGATGACATCACTGTGTGGAGTGTGCCTGCATGTCCTCATGTGATGAGATCACTGTGTGGAGTGTGCCTGCATGTCCTCATGTGATGACATCACTGTGTGGAGTGTCCCTGCATGTCCTCATGTGATGAGATCACTGTGTGGAGTGTGCCTGCATGTCCGCATGTAATGAGATCACTGTGTGGAGTGTGCCTGCATGTCCGCATGTGATGACATCACTGTGTGGAGTGTGTCTGCATGTCCTCATGTGATGAGATCACTGTGTGGAGTGTGCCTACATGTCCGCATGTGATGAGATCACTGTGTGGAGTGTGCCTGCATGTCCTCATGTGATGAGATCACTGTGTGGAGTGTGCCTGCATGTCCTCATGTGATGAGATCACTATGTGGAGTGTGCCTGCATGTCCTCATGTGATGAGATCACTGTGTGGACTGTCCCTGCATGTCCACATGTGATGAGATCACTGTGTGGAGTGTGTCTGCATGTCCTCATGTGATGAGATCACTGTGTGGAGTGTGCCTGCATGTCCTCATGTGATGAGATCACTGTGTGGAGTGTGCCTGCATGTCCTCATGTGATGAGATCACTGTGTGGAGTGTGCCTGCATGTCCTCATGTGATGAGATCACTATGTGGAGTGTGCCTGCATGTCCGCATGTGATGAGATCACTGTGTGGAGTGTGCCTGCATGTCCTCATGTGATGACATCACTGTGTGGAGTGTGCCTGCATGTCCTCATGTGATGACATCACTGTGTGGAGTGTGCCTGCATGTCCTCATGTGATGAGATCACTGTGTGGAGTGTGCCTGCATGTCCGCATGTGATGAGATCACTGTGGGAGTGTGCCTGCATGTCCGCATGTGATGAGATCACTGTGTGGAGTGTCCCTGCATGTCCTCATGTGATGACATCACTGTGTGGAGTGTGCCTGCATGTCCTCATGTGATGACATCACTGTGTGGAGTGTGCCTGCATGTCCTCATGTGATGAGATCACTGTGTGGAGTGTGCCTGCATGTCCTCATGTGATGAGATCACTGTGTGGAGTGTGCCTGCATGTCCGCATGTGATGAGATCACAGTGTGGAGTGTGCCTGCATGTCCGCATGTGATGAGATCACTGTGTGGAGTGTGCCTGCATGTCCTCATGTGATGAGATCACTGTGTGGAGTGTCCCTGCATGTCCTCATGTGATGAGATCACTGTGTGGAGTGTCCCTGCATGTCCTCATGTGATGAGATCACTGTGTGGAGTGTGCCTGCATGTCCGCATGTGATGAGATCACTGTGTGGAGTGTGCCTGCATGTCCTCATGTGATGAGATCACTGTGTGGAGTGTGTCTGCATGTCCTCATGTGATGAGATCACTGTGTGGAGTGTGCCTGCATGTCCTCATGTGATGAGATCACTGTGTGGAGTGTGCCTGCATGTCCGCATGTGATGAGATCACTGTGTGGAGTGTGCCTGCATGTCCGCATGTGATGAGATCACTGTGTGGAGTGTGCCTGCATGTCCTCATGTGATGAGATCACTGTGTGGAGTGTGCCTGCATGTCCTCATGTGATGAGATCACTGTGTGGAGTGTGCCTGCATGTCCTCATGTGATGACATCACTGTGTGGAGTGTGCCTGCATGTCCGCATGTGATGAGATCACTGTGTGGAGTGTGCCTGCATGTCCTCATGTGATGAGATCACTGTGTGGAGTGTGCCTGCATGTCCTCATGTGATGAGATCACTGTGTGGAGTGTGCCTGCATGTCCTCATGTGATGACATCACTGTGTGGAGTGTCCCTGCATGTCCTCATGTGATGAGATCACTGTGTGGAGTGTGCCTGCATGTCCGCATGTGATGAGATCACTGTGTGGAGTGTGCCTGCATGTCCGCATGTGATGACATCACTGTGTGGAGTGTGTCTGCATGTCCTCATGTGATGAGATCACTGTGTGGAGTGTGCCTGCATGTCCTCATGTGATGAGATCACTGTGTGGAGTGTGCCTGCATGTCCTCATGTGATGAGATCACTGTGTGGAGTGTGCCTGCATGTCCTCATGTGATGAGATCACTATGTGGAGTGTGCCTGCATGTCCGCATGTGATGAGATCACTGTGTGGAGTGTGCCTGCATGTCCTCATGTGATGACATCACTGTGTGGAGTGTGCCTGCATGTCCTCATGTGATGACATCACTGTGTGGAGTGTGCCTGCATGTCCTCATGTGATGAGATCACTGTGTGGAGTGTGCCTGCATGTCCGCATGTGATGAGATCACTGTGGGAGTGTGCCTGCATGTCCGCATGTGATGAGATCACTGTGTGGAGTGTCCCTGCATGTCCTCATGTGATGACATCACTGTGTGGAGTGTGCCTGCATGTCCTCATGTGATGACATCACTGTGTGGAGTGTGCCTGCATGTCCTCATGTGATGAGATCACTGTGTGGAGTGTGCCTGCATGTCCTCATGTGATGAGATCACTGTGTGGAGTGTGCCTGCATGTCCGCATGTGATGAGATCACAGTGTGGAGTGTGCCTGCATGTCCGCATGTGATGAGATCACTGTGTGGAGTGTGCCTGCATGTCCTCATGTGATGAGATCACTGTGTGGAGTGTGCCTGCATGTCCGCATGTGATGAGATCACTGTGTGGAGTGTGCCTGCATGTCCTCATGTGATGAGATCACTGTGTGGAGTGTGTCTGCATGTCCTCATGTGATGAGATCACTGTGTGGAGTGTGCCTGCATGTCCTCATGTGATGAGATCACTGTGTGGAGTGTGCCTGCATGTCCGCATGTGATGAGATCACTGTGTGGAGTGTGCCTGCATGTCCGCATGTGATGAGATCACTGTGTGGAGTGTGCCTGCATGTCCTCATGTGATGAGATCACTGTGTGGAGTGTGCCTGCATGTCCTCATGTGATGAGATCACTGTGTGGAGTGTGCCTGCATGTCCTCATGTGATGAGATCACTGTGTGGAGTGTGCCTGCATGTCCTCATGTGATGACATCACTGTGTGGAGTGTGCCTGCATGTCCGCATGTGATGAGATCACTGTGTGGAGTGTGCCTGCATGTCCTCATGTGATGACATCACTGTGTGGAGTGTGCCTGCATGTCCTCATGTGATGAGATCACTGTGTGGAGTGTGCCTGCATGTCCTCATGTGATGAGATCACTGTGTGGAGTGTGCCTGCATGTCCGCATGTGATGACATCACTGTGTGGAGTGTGTCTGCATGTCCTCATGTGATGAGATCACTGTGTGGAGTGTGCCTGCATGTCCTCATGTGATGACATCACTGTGTGGAGTGTGCCTGCATGTCCGCATGTGATGAGATCACTGTGTGGAGTGTGCCTGCATGTCCTCATGTGATGAGATCACTGTGTGGAGTGTGCCTGCATGTCCTCATGTGATGAGATCACTGTGTGGAGTGTGCCTGCATGTCCTCATGTGATGAGATCACTGTGTGGAGTGTGCCTGCATGTCCTCATGTGATGAGATCACTGTGTGGAGTGTGCCTGAGTCCCTGGATCCTGTGTGGAGTGCCTGCATGTCCTCATGTGATGACATCACTGTGTGGAGCATGCCTACATGTCCTCATGTGATGAGATCACTGTGTGGAGTGTGCCTGCATGTCCTCATGTGATGAGATCACTGTGTGGAGTGTCCCTGCATGTCCTCATGTGATGAGATCACTGTGTGGAGTGTGCCTGCATGTCCTCATGTGATGAGATCACTGTGTGGAGTGTGCCTGCATGTCCTCATGTGATGAGATCACTGTGTGGAGTGTGCCTGCATGTCCTCATGTGATGAGATCACTGTGTGGAGTGTGCCTGCATGTCCTCATGTGATGAGATCACTGTGTGGAGTGTCCCTGCATGTCCTCATGTGATGAGATCACTGTGTGGAGTGTCCCTGCATGTCCTCATGTGATGAGATCACTGTGTGGAGTGTGCCTGCATGTCCGCATGTGATGAGATCACTGTGTGAGTGCTCCCTGCATGTCCTCATGTGATGAGAATCACTGTGTGGAGTGTGCCTGCATGTCCTCATGTGATGAGATCACTGTGTGGAGTGTGCCTGCATGTCCTCATGTGATGAGATCACTGTGTGGAGTGTGCCTGCATGTCTCATGTGATGAGATCACTGTGTGGAGTGTCCCTGCATGTCCTCATGTGATGAGATCACTGTGTGGAGTGTCCTGCATGTCCTCATGTGATGAGATCACTGTGTGGAGTGTGCCTGCATGTCCCTCATGTGATGAGATCACTGTGTGGAGTGTGCCTGCATGTCCGCATGTGATGAGATCACTGTGTGGAGTGTGCCTGCATGTCCTCATGTGATGAGATCACTGTGTGGAGTGTGCCTGCATGTCCTCATGTGATGACATCACTGTGTGGAGTGTGCCTGCATGTCCTCATGTGATGAGCATCACTGTGTGGAGTGTGCCTGCATGTCCTCATGTGATGAGATCACTGTGTGGAGTGTGCCTGCATGTCCTCATGTGATGAGATCACTGTGTGGAGTGTGCCTGCATGTCCGCATGTGATGAGATCACTGTGTGGAGTGTGCCTGCATGTCCTCATGTGATGAGATCACTGTGTGGAGTGTGCCTGCATGTCCTCATGTGATGAGCATCACTGTGTGGAGTGTGCCCTGCATGTCCTCATGTGATGAGATCACTGTGTGGAGTGTGCCTGCATGTCCTCATGTGATGAGATCACTGTGTGGAGTGTGCCTGCATGTCCTCATGTGATGAGATCACTGTGTGGAGCTGTGCCTGCATGTCCGCATGTGATGACATCACTGTGTGGAGTGTGCCTGCATGTCCTCATGTGATGAGCATCACTGTGTGGAGCTGTGCCTGCATGTCCTCATGTGATGACATCACTGTGTGGAGTGTCCCTGCATGTCCTCATGTGATGAGATCACTGTCTGGAGTGTGCCTGCATGTCCTCATGTGATGAGATCACTGTGTGGAGCGTGCCTGCATGTCCGCATGTGATGACATCACTGTGTGGAGCGTGCCTGCATGTCCGCATGTGATGACATCACTGTGTGGAGCGTGCCTGCATGTCCGCATGTGATGACATCACTGTGTGGAGCGTGCCTGCATGTCCGCATGTGATGACATCACTGTGTGGAGCATGCCTACATGTCCTCATGTGATGAGATCACTGTGTGGAGTGTGCCTGCATGTCCTCATGTGATGACATCACTGTGTGGAGCATGCCTACATGTCCTCATGTGATGAGATCACTGTGTGGAGTGTGCCTGCATGTCCTCATGTGATGACATCACTGTGTGGACTGTGCCTGCATGTCCTCATGTGATGACATCACTGTGTGGAGTATCCCTGCATGTCCGCATGTGATGAGATCACTGTGTGGAGTGTGCCTGCATGTCCGCATGTGATGAGATCACTGTGTGGAGTGTGCCTGCATGTCCTCATGTGATGAGATCACTGTGTGGAGTGTGCCTACATGTCCGCATGTGATGAGATCACTGTGTGGAGTGTGCCTGCATGTCCTCATGTGATGACATCACTGTGTGGAGTGTCCCTGCATGTCCGCATGTGATGAGATCACTGTGTGGAGTGTGCCTGCATGTCCGCATGTGATGACATCACTGTGTGGAGTGTGCCTGCATGTCCTCATGTGATGAGATCACTGTGTGGAGTGTGCCTGCATGTCCGCATGTGATGAGATCACTGTGTGGAGTGTCCCTGCATGTCCTCATGTGATGAGATCACTGTGTGGAGTGTGCCTGCATGTCCTCATGTGATGATATCACTGTGTGTAGTGTGCCTGCATGTCGTCATGTGATGACATCACTGTGTGGAGTGTGCCTGCATGTCCGGATGTGATGAGATCACTGTGTGGAGTGTCCCTGCATGTCCCCATGTGATGAGATCACTGTGTGGAGTGTGCCTGCATGTCCTCATGTGATGACTTCACTGTGTGGAGTGTGCCTGCATGTCCGCATGTGATGAGATCACTGTGTGGAGTGTCCCTGCATGTCCTCATGTGATGAGATCACTGTGTGGAGTGTGCCTGCATGTCCTCATGTGATGAGATCACTGTGTGGAGTGTGCCTGCATGTCCGCATGTGATGAGATCACTGTGTGGAGTGTCCCTGCATGTCCTCATGTGATGAGATCACTGTGTGCAGTGTGCCTGCATGTCCTCATGTGATGACATCACTGTATGGAGTGTGCCTGCATGTCCTCATGTGATGACATCACTGTGTGGAGTGTGCCTGCATGTCCTCATGTGATGACATCACTGTGTGGAGTGTGTCTGCATGTCCTCATGTGATGAGATCACTGTGTGGAGTGTCCCTGCATTTCCGCATGTGATGAGATCACTGTGTGGAGTGTGCCTGCATGTCCTCATGTGATGACATCACTGTGTGGAGTGTGCCTGCATGTCCTCATGTGATGAGATCACTGTGTGGAGTGTGCCTGCATGTCCTCATGTGATGAGATCACTGTGTGGAGTGTCCCTGCATGTCCTCATGTGATGACATCACTGTGTGGAGTGTCCCTGCATGTCCGCATGTGATGACATCACTGTGTGGAGCGTGTCTACATGTCCTCATGTGATGAGATCACTGTGTGGAGTGTGCCTGCATGTCCTCATGTGATGAGATCACTGTGTGGAGTGTGCCTGCATGTCCGCATGTGATGAGCATCACTGTGTGGAGTGTGCCTGCATGTCCTCATGTGATGAGATCACTGTGTGGAGTGTGCCTGCATGTCCTCATGTGATGACATCACTGTGTGGAGTGTCCCTGCATGTCCTCATGTGAGGACATCACTGTGTGGAGTGTGCCTGCATGTCCTCATGTGATGACATCACTGTGTGGAGCGTGTCTGCATGTCCTCATGTGATGAGATCACTGTGTGGAGCGTGCCTGCATGTCCTCATGTGATGAGATCACTGTGTGGAGTGTGCCTGCATGTCCACATGTGATGAGATCACTGTGTGGAGTGTCCCTGCATGTCCTCATGTGATGACATCACTGTGTGGAGTGTCCCTGCATGTCCGCATGTGATGAGATCACTGTGTGGAGTGTGCCTGCATGTCCTCATGTGATGAGATCACTGTGTGGAGTGTGCCTGCATGTCCTCATGTGATAAGATCACTGTGTGGAGTGTGTCTGCATGTCCTCATGTGATGAGATCACGGTGTGGAGTGTGTCTGCATGTCCGCATGTGATGAGATCACTGTGTGGAGTGTGCCTGCATGTCCTCATGTGATGAGATCACTGTGTGGAGTGTGTCTGCATGTCCTCATGTGATGAGATCACTGTGTGGAGTGTGCCTGCATGTCCGCATGTGATGAGATCACTGTGTGGAGTGTGCCTGCATGTCCGCATGTGATGAGATCACTGTGTGGAGTGTGCCTGCATGTCCTCATGTGATGAGATCACTGTGTGGAGTGTGCCTGCATGTCCTCATGTGATGAGATCACTGTGTGGAGTGTGCCTGCATGTCCTCATGTGATGAGATCACTGTGTGGAGTGTGCCTGCATGTCCTCATGTGATGACATCACTGTGTGGAGTGTCCCTGCACGTCCTCATGTGATGACATCACTGTGTGGAGTGTGCCTGCATGTCCGCATGGGATGAGATCACTGTGTGGAGTGTCCCTGCATGTCCTCATGTGATGAGATCACTGTGTGGAGTGTGCCTGCATGTCCGCATGTGATGAGATCACTGTGTGGAGTGTGCCTGCATGTCCTCATGTGATGACATCACTGTGTGGAGTGTGCCTGCATGTCCACATGTGATGACATCACTGTGTGGAGTGTGCCTGCATGTCCTCATGTGATGAGATCACTGTGTGGAGTGTCCCTGCATGTCCTCATGTGATGAGATCACTGTGTGGAGTGTGCCTGCATGTCCGCATGTGATGAGATCACTGTGTGGAGTGTGCCTGCATGTCCTCATGTGATGAGATCACTGTGTGGAGTGTGCCTGCATGTCCTCATGTGATGAGATCACTGTGTGGAGTGTGCCTGCATGTCCTCATGTGATGACATCACTGTGTGGAGTGTGCCTGCATGTCCGCATGTGATGACATCACTGTGTGGAGTGTGCCTGCATGTCCTCATGTGATGAGATCACTGTGTGGAGTGTGCCTGCATGTCCTCATGTGAAGAGATCACTGTTTGGAGTGTGCCTGCATGTCCTCATGTGATGAGATCACTGTGTGGAGTGTGTCTGCATGTCCTCATGTGATGAGATCACTGTGTGGAGTGTGTCAGCATGTCCGCATGTGATGAGATCACTGTGTGGAGTGTGCCTGCATGTCCTCATGTGATGAGATCACTGTGTGGAGTGTGTCTGCATGTCCTCATGTGATGAGATCACTGGGTGGATTGTGTCTGCATGTCCGCATGTGATGAGATCATTGTGTGGAGTGTGCCTGCATGTCCGCATGTGATGAGATCACTGTGTGGAGTGTGCCTGCATGTCCTCATGTGATGAGATCACTGTGTGGAGCGTGACTGCATGTCCGCATGTGATGAGATCACTGTGTGGAGCGTGCCTGCATGTCCGCATGTGATGACATCACTGTGTGGAGCGTGCCTGCATGTCCTCATGTGATGACATCACTGTGTGGAGCGTGCCTGCATGTCCTCATGTGATGACATCACTGTGTGGAGTGTCCCTGCATGTCCTCATGTGATGAGATCACTGTCTGGAGTGTGCCTGCATGTCCTCATGTGATGAGATCACTGTGTGGAGCGTGCCTGCATGTCCGCATGTGATGACATCACTGTGTGGAGCGTGCCTGCATGTCCGCATGTGATGACATCACTGTGTGGAGCGTGCCTGCATGTCCGCATGTGATGACATCACTGTGTGGAGCGTGCCTGCATGTCCGCATGTGATGACATCACTGTGTGGAGCGTGCCTGCATGTCCGCATGTGATGACATCACTGTGTGGAGTGTGCCTGCATGTCCTCATGTGATGACATCACTGTGTGGAGTGTGCCTGCATGTCCTCATGTGATGAGATCACTGTGTGGAGTGTGCCTGCATGTCCTCATGTGATGACATCACTGTGTGGAGTGTGCCTGCATGTCCTCATGTGATGACATCACTGTGTGGAGTATCCCTGCATGTCCGCATGTGATGAGATCACTGTGTGGAGTGTGCCTGCATGTCCTCATGTGATGAGATCACTGTGTGGAGTGTGCCTGCATGTCCTCATGTGATGAGATCACTGTGTGGAGTGTGCCTGCATGTCCTCATGTGATGAGATCACTGTGTGGAGTGTGCCTGCATGTCCTCATGTGATGACATCACTGTGTGGAGTGTCCCTGCATGTCCGCATGTGATGAGATCACTGTGTGGAGTGTGCCTGCATGTCCGCATGTGATGACATCACTGTGTGGAGTGTGCCTGCATGTCCTCATGTGATGACATCACTGTGTGGAGTGTGCCTGCATGTCCGCATGTGATGAGATCACTGTGTGGAGTGTCCCTGCATGTCCTCATGTGATGAGATCACTGTGTGGAGTGTGCCTGCATGTCCTCATGTGATGATATCACTGTGTGTAGTGTGCCTGCATGTCGTCATGTGATGACATCACTGTGTGGAGTGTGCCTGCATGTCCGGATGTGATGAGATCACTGTGTGGAGTGTCCCTGCATGTCCCCATGTGATGAGATCACTGTGTGGAGTGTGCCTGCATGTCCTCATGTGATGACTTCACTGTGTGGAGTGTGCCTGCATGTCCGCATGTGATGAGATCACTGTGTGGAGTGTCCCTGCATGTCCTCATGTGATGAGATCACTGTGTGGAGTGTGCCTGCATGTCCGCATGTGATGACATCACTGTGTGGAGTGTGCCTGCATGTCCGCATGTGATGAGATCACTGTGTGGAGTGTCCCTGCATGTCCTCATGTGATGAGATCACTGTGTGCAGTGTGCCTGCATGTCCTCATGTGATGACATCACTGTATGGAGTGTGCCTGCATGTCCTCATGTGATGACATCACTGTGTGGAGTGTGCCTGCATGTCCTCATGTGATGACATCACTGTGTGGAGTGTGTCTGCATGTCCTCATGTGATGAGATCACTGTGTGGAGTGTCCCTGCATTTCCGCATGTGATGAGATCACTGTGTGGAGTGTGCCTGCATGTCCTCATGTGATGACATCACTGTGTGGAGTGTGCCTGCATGTCCTCATGTGATGAGATCACTGTGTGGAGTGTGCCTGCATGTCCTCATGTGATGAGATCACTGTGTGGAGTGTGCCTGCATGTCCTCATGTGATGACATCACTGTGTGGAGTGTCCCTGCATGTCCGCATGTGATGACATCACTGTGTGGAGCGTGTCTACATGTCCTCATGTGATGAGATCACTGTGTGGAGTGTGCCTGCATGTCCTCATGTGATGAGATCACTGTGTGGAGTGTGCCTGCATGTCCGCATGTGATGACATCACTGTGTGGAGTGTGCCTGCATGTCCTCATGTGATGAGATCACTGTGTGGAGTGTGCCTGCATGTCCTCATGTGATGACATCACTGTGTGGAGTGTCCCTGCATGTCCTCATGTGATGACATCACTGTGTGGAGTGTGCCTGCATGTCCTCATGTGATGACATCACTGTGTGGAGCGTGTCTGCATGTCCTCATGTGATGAGATCACTGTGTGGAGCGTGCCTGCATGTCCTCATGTGATGAGATCACTGTGTGGAGTGTGCCTGCATGTCCACATGTGATGAGATCACTGTGTGGAGTGTCCCTGCATGTCCTCATGTGATGACATCACTGTGTGGAGTGTCCCTGCATGTCCGCATGTGATGAGATCACTGTGTGGAGTGTGCCTGCATGTCCTCATGTGATGAGATCACTGTGTGGAGTGTGCCTGCATGTCCTCATGTGATAAGATCACTGTGTGGGAGTGTGTCTGCATGTCCTCATGTGATGAGATCACGGTGTGGAGTGTGTCTGCATGTCCGCATGTGATGAGATCACTGTGTGGAGTGTGCCTGCATGTCCTCATGTGATGAGATCACTGTGTGGAGTGTGTCTGCATGTCCTCATGTGATGAGATCACTGTGTGGAGTGTGCCTACATGTCCGCATGTGATGAGATCACTGTGTGGAGTGTGCCTGCATGTCCGCATGTGATGAGATCACTGTGTGGAGTGTGCCTGCATGTCCTCATGTGATGACATCACTGTGTGGAGTGTGCCTGCATGTCCGCATGTGATGAGATCACTGTGTGGAGTGTGCCTGCATGTCCTCATGTGATGAGATCACTGTGTGGAGTGTGCCTGCATGTCCTCATGTGATGACATCACTGTGTGGAGTGTCCCTGCACGTCCTCATGTGATGACATCACTGTGTGGAGTGTGCCTGCATGTCCGCATGGGATGAGATCACTGTGTGGAGTGTCCCTGCATGTCCTCATGTGATGAGATCACTGTGTGGAGTGTGCCTGCATGTCCTCATGTGATGAGATCACTGTGTGGAGTGTGCCTGCATGTCCTCATGTGATGACATCACTGTGTGGAGTGGTGCCTGCATGTCCACATGTGATGACATCACTGTGTGGAGTGTGCCTGCATGTCCTCATGTGATGAGATCACTGTGTGGAGTGTCCCTGCATGTCCTCATGTGATGACATCACTGTGTGGAGTGTGCCTGCATGTCCGCATGTGATGAGATCACTGTGTGGAGTGTGCCTGCATGTCCTCATGTGATGAGATCACTGTGTGGAGTGTGCCTGCATGTCCTCATGTGATGAGATCACTGTGTGGAGTGTGCCTACATGTCCTCATGTGATGACATCACTGTGTGGAGTGTGCCTGCATGTCCGCATGTGATGACATCACTGTGTGGAGTGTGCCTGCATGTCCGCATGTGATGAGATCACTGTGTGGAGTGTGCCTGCATGTCCTCATGTGATGAGATCACTGTGTGGAGTGTGCCTGCATGTCCTCATGTGATGAGATCACTGTGTGGAGTGTGTCTGCATGTCCTCATGTGATGAGATCACTGTGTGGAGTGTGTCAGCATGTCCGCATGTGATGAGATCACTGTGTGGAGTGTGCCTGCATGTCCTCATGTGATGAGATCACTGTGTGGAGTGTGTCTGCATGTCCTCATGTGATGAGATCACTGTGTGGATTGTGTCTGCATGTCCGCATGTGATGAGATCATTGTGTGGAGTGTGCCTGCATGTCCGCATGTGATGAGATCACTGTGTGGAGTGTGCCTGCATGTCCTCATGTGATGAGATCACTGTGTGGAGTGTGCCTGCATGTCCTCATGTGATGAGATCACTGTGTGGAGTGTGCCTGCATGTCCTCATGTGATGAGATCACTGTGTGGAGTGTGCCTGCATGTCCTCATGTGATGACATCACTGTGTGGGAGTGTGCCTGCATGTCCTCATGTGATGAGATCACTGTGTGGAGTGTGCCTGCATGTCCTCATGTGATGAGATCACTGTGTGGAGCGTCCCTGCATGTCCTCATGTGATGACATCACTGTGTGGAGTGTGCCTGCATGTCCTCATGTGATGAGATCACTGTGTGGAGCGTGCCTGCATGTCCTCATGTGATGAGATCACTGTGTGGGAGCGTCCCTGCATGTCCTCATGTGATGAGATCACTGTGTGGAGTGTGCCTGCATGTCCTCATGTGATGAGATCACTGTGTGGAGTGTGCCTGCCTGTCCTCATGTGATGAGATCACTGTGTGGATTGTCCCTGCATGTCCTCATGTGATGAGATCACTGTGTGGAGTGTCCCTGCATGTCCTCATGTGATGAGATCACTGTGTGGAGTGTCCCTGCATGTCCTCATGTGATGAGATCACTGTGTGGAGTGTGCCTGCATGTCCTCATGTGATGAGATCACTGTGTGGAGTGTGCCTGCATGTCCTCATGTGATGAGATCACTGTGTGGAGTGTGCCTGCATGTCCTCATGTGATGAGATCACTG
The DNA here is from genome assembly GCF_020740685.1 of Jaculus jaculus. NCBI lineage: Eukaryota > Metazoa > Chordata > Mammalia > Rodentia > Dipodidae > Jaculus > Jaculus jaculus. The sequence continues at coordinate 91,549,199 of NC_059114.1, forward strand.
TGTGGAGTGTGCCTGCATGTCCTCATGTGATGACATCACTGTGTGGAGTGTGCCTGCATGTCCGCATGTGATGAGATCACTGTGTGGAGTGTGCCTGCATGTCCTCATGTGATGAGATCACTGTGTGGAGTGTGCCTGCATGTCCTCATGTGATGAGATCACTGTGTGGAGTGTGCCTGCATGTCCTCATGTGATGAGATCACTGTGTGGGAGTGTGTCTGCATGTCCTCATGTGATGAGATCACTGTGTGGAGTGTGTCTGCATGTCCGCATGTGATGAGATCACTGTGTGGAGTGTGCCTGCATGTCCTCATGTGATGAGATCACTGTGTGGAGTGTGTCTGCATGTCCTCATGTGATGAGATCACTGTGTGGATTGTGTCTGCATGTCCGCATGTGATGAGATCACTGTGTGGAGTGTGCCTGCATGTCCGCATGTGATGAGATCACTTGTGTGGAGTGTGCCTGCATGTCCTCCTGTGATGAGATCACTGTGTGGAGTGTGCCTGCATGTCCTCATGTGATGAGATCACTGTGTGGAGTGTGCCTGCATGTCCTCATGTGATGAGATCACTGTGTGGAGTGTGCCTGCATGTCCTCATGTGATGACATCACTGTGTGGAGTGTCCCTGCACGTCCTCATGTGATGACATCACTGTGTGGAGTGTGCATGCATGTCCGCATGGGATGAGATCACTGTGTGGAGTGTCCCTGCATGTCCTCATGTGATGAGATCACTGTGTGGAGTGTGCCTGCATGTCCTCATGTGATGAGATCACTGTGTGGAGTGTGCCTGCATGTCCTCATGTGATGACATCACTGTGTGGAGTGTGCCTGCATGTCCGCATGTGATGAGATCACTGTGTGGAGTGTGCCTACATGTCCTCATGTGATGACATCACTGTGTGGAGTGTGCCTGCATGTCCTCATGTGATGAGATCACTGTGTGGAGTGTGCCTGCATGTCCTCATGTGATGATATCACTGTGTGGAGTGTGCCTGCATGTCCACATGTGATGACATCACTGTGTAGAGTGTGCCTGCATGTCCTCATGTGATGAGATCACTGTGTGGAGTGTCCCTGCATGTCCTCATGTGATGACATCACTGTGTGGAGTGTGCCTGCATGTCCGCATGTGATGAGATCACTGTGTGGAGTGTGCCTGCATGTCCTCATGTGATGACATCACTGTGTGGAGTGTGCCTGCATGTCCTCATGTGATGACATCACTGTGTGGAGTGTGCCTGCATGTCCTCATGTGATGACATCACTGTGTGGAGTGTGCCTGCATGTCCGCATGTGATGAGATCACTGTGTGGAGTGTGCCTGCATGTCCTCATGTGATGAGATCATTGTGTGGAGTGTGCCTGCATGTCCTCATGTGATGAGATCACTGTGTGGAGTGTGCCTGCATGTCCTCATGTGATGAGATCACTGTGTGGAGTGTGTCTGCATGTCCTCATGTGATGAGATCACTGTGTGGAGTGTGTCTGCATGTCCGCATGTGATGAGATCACTGTGTGGAGTGTGCCTGCATGTCCTCATGTGATGAGATCACTGTGTGGAGTGTGTCTGCATGTCCTCATGGGATGAGATCACTGTGTGGATTGTGTCTGCATGTCCGCATGTGATGAGATCACTGTGTGGAGTGTGCCTGCATGTCCTCATGTGATGAGATCACTGTGTGGAGTGTGCCTGCATGTCCTCATGTGATGAGATCACTGTGTGGAGTGTGCCTGCATGTCCTCATGTGATGAGATCACTGTGTGGAGTGTGCCTGCATGTCCTCATGTGATGAGATCACTGTGTGGAGCGTCCCTGCATGTCCTCATGTGATGAGATCACTGTGTGGAGTGTGCCTGCATGTCCTCATGTGATGAGATCACTGTGTGGAGTGTGCCTGCATGTCCTCATGTGATGAGATCACTGTGTGGAGTGTGCCTGCATGTCCTCATGTGATGACATCACTGTGTGGAGTGTGTCTGCATGTCCTCATGTGATGAGATCACTGTGTGGAGTGTGTCTGCATGTCCTCATGTGATGAGATCACTGTGTGGAGTGTGCCTGCATGTCCTCATGTGATGAGATCACTGTGTGGAGTGTGTCTGCATGTCCTCATGTGATGAGATCACTGTGTGGATTGTGTCTGCATGTCCGCATGTGATGATATCACTGTGTGGAGTGTGCCTGCATGTCCTCATGTGATGAGATCACTGTGTGGAGTGTGCCTGCATGTCCTCATGTGATGAGATCACTGTGTGGAGTGTGCCTGCATGTCCTCATGTGATGAGATCACTGTGTGGAGTGTGCCTGCATGTCCTCATGTGATGAGATCACTGTGTGGAGCGTCCCTGCATGTCCTCATGTGATGAGATCACTGTGTGGAGCATGCCTACATGTCCTCATGTGATGAGATCACTGTGTGGAGTGTGCCTGCATGTCCTCATGTGATGAGATCACTGTGTGGAGTGTCCCTGCATGTCCTCATGTGATGAGATCACTGTGTGGAGTGTCCCTGCATGTCCTCATGTGATGAGATCACTGTGTGGAGTGTCCCTGCATGTCCTCATGTGATGAGATCACTGTGTGGAGTGTGCCTGCATGTCCTCATGTGATGAGATCACTGTGTGGAGTGTGCCTGCATGTCCTCATGTGATGACATCACTGTGTGGAGCGTGCCTACATGTCCTCATGTGATGAGATCACTGTGTGGAGTGTGCCTGCATGTCCTCATGTGATGACATCACTGTGTGGAGTGTGCCTGCATGTCCTCATGTGATGAGATCACTGTGTGGAGTGTCCCTGCATGTCCTCATGTGATGACATCACTGTGTGGATTGTGCTTGCATGTCCTCATGTGATGAGATCACTGTGTGGAGTGTGCCTGCATGTCCTCATGTGATGACATCACTGTGTGGACTGTCACTGCATGTCCTCATGTGATGAGATCACTGTGTGGAGTGTGCCTGCATGTCCTCATGTGATGAGATCACTGTGTGGAGTGTGCCTGCATGTCCGCATGTGATGAGATCACTGTGTGGAGTGTGCCTGCATGTCCTCATGTGATGACATCACTGTGTGGAGTGTGCCTGCATGCCCTCATGTGATGACATCACTGTGTGTAGTGTCCCTGCATGTCCTCATGTGATGAGATCACTGTGTGGAGTGTGCCTGCATGTCCTCATGTGATGAGATCACTGTGTGGAGCGTGACTGCATGTCCGCATGTGATGAGATCACTGTGTGGAGCGTGCCTGCATGTCCGCATGTGATGACATCACTGTGTGGAGCGTGCCTGCATGTCCTCATGTGATGACATCACTGTGTGGAGTGTGCCTGCATGTCCTCATGTGATGACATCACTGTGTGGAGTGTCCCTGCATGTCCTCATGTGATGAGATCACTGTCTGGAGTGTGCCTGCATGTCCTCATGTGATGAGATCACTGTGTGGAGCGTGCCTGCATGTCCGCATGTGATGAGATCACTGTGTGGAGCGTGCCTGCATGTCCGCATGTGATGACATCACTGTGTGGAGCGTGCCTGCATGTCCGCATGTGATGACATCACTGTGTGGAGCGTGCCTGCATGTCCGCATGTGATGACATCACTGTGTGGAGCGTGCCTGCATGTCCGCATGTGATGACATCATTGTGTGGAGTGTGCCTGCATGTCCTCATGTGATGACATCACTGTGTGGAGTGTGCCTGCATGTCCTCATGTGATGAGATCACTGTGTGGAGTGTGCCTGCATGTCCTCATGTGATGACATCACTGTGTGGAGTGTGCCTGCATGTCCTCATGTGATGACATCACTGTGTGGAGTGTCCCTGCATGTCCGCATGTGATGAGATCACTGTGTGGAGTGTGCCTGCATGTCCTCATGTGATGAGATCACTGTGTGGAGCGTGCCTGCATGTCCTCATGTGATGAGATCACTGTGTGGAGTGTGCCTGCATGTCCTCATGTGATGAGATCACTGTGTGGAGTGTGCCTGCATGTCCTCATGTGATGACATCACTGTGTGGAGTGTCCCTGCATGTCCGCATGTGATGAGATCACTGTGTGGAGTGTGCCTGCATTTCCGCATGTGATGACATCACTGTGTGGAGTGTGCCTGCATGTCCTCATGTGATGAGATCACTGTGTGGAGTGTGCCTGCATGTCCGCATGTGATGAGATCACTGTGTGGAGTGTCCCTGCATGTCCTCATGTGATGAGATCACTGTGTGGAGTGTCCCTGCATGTCCTCATGTGATGAGATCACTGTGTGTAGTGTGCCTGCATGTCGTCATGTGATGACATCACTGTGTGGAGTGTGCCTGCATGTCCGGATGTGATGAGATCACTGTGTGGAGTGTCCCTGCATGTCCCCATGTGATGAGATCACTGTGTGGAGTGTGCCTGCATGTCCTCATGTGATGACTTCACTGTGTGGAGTGTGCCTGCATGTCCGCATGTGATGAGATCACTGTGTGGAGTGTCCCTGCATGTCCTCATGTGATGAGATCACTGTGTGGAGTGTGCCTGCATGTCCGCATGTGATGACATCACTGTGTGGAGTGTGCCTGCATGTCCGCATGTGATGAGATCACTGTGTGGAGTGTCCCTGCATGTCCTCATGTGATGACATCACTGTGTGGAGTGTGCCTGCATGTCCTCATGTGATGACATCACTGTGTGGAGTGTGTCTGCATGTCCTCATGTGATGAGATCACTGTGTGGAGTGTCCCTGCATTTCCGCATGTGATGAGATCACTGTGTGGAGCATGCCTACATGTCCTCATGTGATGAGATCACTGTGTGGAGTGTGCCTGCATGTCCTCATGTGATGAGATCACTGTGTGGATTGTCCCTGCATGTCCTCATGTGATGAGATCACTGTGTGGAGTGTCCCTGCATGTCCTCATGTGATGACATCACTGTGTGGAGTGTCCCTGCATGTCCGCATGTGATGACATCACTGTGTGGAGCATGCCTACATGTCCTCATGTGATGAGATCACTGTGTGGAGTGTGCCTGCATGTCCTCATGTGATGAGATCACTGTGTGGAGTGTGCCTGCATGTCCGCATGTGATGACATCACTGTGTGGAGTGTGCCTACATGTCCTCATGTGATGAGATCACTGTGTGGAGTGTGCCTGCATGTCCTCATGTGATGACATCACTGTGTGGAGTGTGCCTGCATGTCCTCATGTGATGACATCACTGTGTGGAGTGTGCCTGCATGTCCTCATGTGATGATATCACTGTGTGGAGCGTGTCTGCATGTCCTCATGTGATGAGATCACTGTGTGGAGAGTGCCTGCATGTCCTCATGTGATGAGATCACTGTGTGGAGTGTGCCTGCATGTCCACATGTGATGAGATCACTGTGTGGAGTGTCCCTGCATGTCCTCATGTGATGACATCACTGTGTGGAGTGTCCCTGCATGTCCGCATGTGATGAGATCACTGTGTGGAGTGTGCCTGCATGTCCTCATGTGATGACATCACTGTGTGGAGCATGCCTACATGTCCTCATGTGATGAGATCACTGTGTGGAGTGTGCCTGCATGTCCTCATGTGATGAGATCACTGTGTGGAGTGTGCCTGCATGTCCTCATGTGATGAGATCACTGTGTGGAGTGTGCCTGCATGTCCTCATGTGATGACATCACTGTGTGGAGTGTCCCTGCATGTCCGCATGTGATGAGATCACTGTGTGGAGTGTGCCTGCATGTCCGCATGTGATGAGATCACTGTGTGGAGTGTGCCTGCATGTCCTCATGTGATGACATCACTGTGTGGAGTGTGCCTGCATGTCCGCATGTGATGAGATCACTGTGTGGAGTGTCCCTGCATGTCCTCATGTGATGAGATCACTGTGTGGAGTGTGCCTGCATGTCCTCATGTGATGACATCACTGTGTGGAGTGTGCCTGCATGTCCTCATGTGATGACATCACTGTGTGGAGTGTGCCTGCATGTCCGCATGTGATGAGATCACTGTGTGGAGTGTCCCTGCATGTCCACATGTGATGAGATCACTGTGTGGAGTGTGCCTGCATGTCCTCATGTGATGACATCACTGTGTGGAGTGTGGCTGCATGTCCGCATGTGATGAGATCACTGTGTGGAGTGTCCCTGCATGTCCTCATGTGATGAGATCACTGTGTGGAGTGTGCCTGCATGTCCGCATGTGATGACATCACTGTGTGGAGTGTGCCTGTATGTCCGCATGTGATGACATCACTGTGTGGAGTGCGCCTGCATGTCCTCATGTGATGACATCACTGTGTGGAGTGTGCCTGCATGTCCTCATGTGATGACATCACTGTGTGGAGTGTGTCTGCATGTCCTCATGTGATGAGATCACTGTGTGGAGTGTCCCTGCATTTCCGCATGTGATGAGATCACTGTGTGGAGTGTGCCTGCATGTCCTCATGTGATGACATCACTGTGTGGAGTGTGCCTGCATGTCCTCATGTGATGAGATCACTGTGTGGAGTGTGCCTGCATGTCCTCATGTGATGAGATCACTGTGTGGAGTGTGCCTGCATGTCCTCATGTGATGACATCACTGTGTGGAGTGTGCCTGCATGTCCTCATGTGATGAGATCACTGTGTGGAGTGTGCCTGCATGTCCACATGTGATGAGATCACTGTGTGGAGTGTGCCTGCATGTCCTCATGTGATGAGATCACTGTGTGGAGTGTCCCTGCATGTCCTCATGTGATGAGATCACTGTGTGGAGTGTCCCTGCATGTCCGCATGTGATGACATCACTGTGTGGAGCATGCCTACATGTCCTCATGTGATGAGATCACTGTGTGGAGTGTGCCTGCATGTCCTCATGTGATGAGATCACTGTGTGGAGTGTGCCTGCATGTCCGCATGTGATGACATCACTGTGTGGAGTGTGCCTACATGTCCTCATGTGATGAGATCACTGTGTGGAGTGTGCCTGCATGTCCTCATGTGATGACATCACTGTGTGGAGTGGTCCCTGCATGTCCTCATGTGATGACATCACTGTGTGGAGTGTGCCTGCATGTCCTCATGTGATGACATCACTGTGTGGAGCGTGCCTACATGTCCTCATGTGATGAGATCACTGTGTGGAGTGTGCCTGCATGTCCTCATGTGATGAGATCACTGTGTGGAGTGTCCCTGCATGTCCACATGTGATGAGATCACTGTGTGGAGTGTCCCTGCATGTCCTCATGTGATTACATCACTGTGTGGAGTGTCCCTGCATGTCCGCATGTGATGAGATCACTGTGTGGAGTGTGCCTGCATGTCCTCATGTGATGACATCACTGTGTGGGGCGTGCCTGCATGTCCTCATGTGATGAGATCACTGTGTGGAGTGTGCCTACATGTCCTCATGTGATGAGATCACTGTGTGGAGTGTGCCTGCATGTCCTCATGTGATGACATCACTGTGTGGAGTGTGCCTGCATGTCCTCATGTGATGAGATCACTGTGTGGAGTGTGCCTGCATGTCCTCATGTGATGAGATCACTGTGTGGAGTGTGCCTGCATGTCCTCATGTGATGAGATCACTGTGTGGAGTGTGCCTGCATGTCCTCATGTGATGAGATCACTGTGTGGAGTGTGCCTGCATGTCCGCATGTGATGACATCACTGTGTGGAGTGTGCCTGCATGTCCTCATGTGATGAGATCACTGTGTGGAGTGTCCCTGCATGTCCTCATGTGATGACATCACTGTGTGGATTGTGCTTGCATGTCCTCATGTGATGAGATCACTGTGTGGAGTGTGCCTGCATGTCCTCATGTGATGACATCACTGTGTGGAGTGTGCCTGCATGTCCTCATGTGATGAGATCACTGTGTGGAGTGTCCCTGCATGTCCTCATGTGATGACATCACTGTGTGGAGTGTGCTTGCATGTCCTCATGTGATGAGATCACTGTGTGGAGTGTGCCTGCATGTCCTCATGTGATGACATCACTGTGTGGAGTGTCCTCTGCATGTCCTCATGTGATGAGATCACTGTGTGGAGTGTGCCTGCATGTCCTCATGTGATGACATCACTGTGTGGAGTGTGCCTGCATGTCCGCATGTGATGAGATCACTGTGTGGAGTGTGCCTGCATGTCCGCATGTGATGACATCACTGTGTGGAGTGTGCCTGCATGTCCTCATGTGATGAGATCACTGTGTGGAGTGTCCCTGCATGTCCTCATGTGATGACATCACTGTGTGGATTGTGCTTGCATGTCCTCATGTGATGAGATCACTGTGTGGAGTGTGCCTGCATGTCCTCATGTGATGACATCACTGTGTGGAGTGTGCCTGCATGTCCTCATGTGATGAGATCACTGTGTGGAGTGTCCCTGCATGTCCTCATGTGATGACATCACTGTGTGGATTGTGCTTGCATGTCCTCATGTGATGAGATCACTGTGTGGAGTGTGCCTGCATGTCCTCATTTGATGACATCACTGTGTGGAGTGTCTCTGCATGTCCTCATGTGATGAGATCACTGTGTGGAGTGTGCCTGCATGTCCTCATGTGATGAGATCACTGTGTGGAGTGTGCCTGCATGTCCGCATGTGATGAGATCACTGTGTGGAGTGTGCCTGCATGTCCTCATGTGATGACATCACTGTGTGGAGTGTGCCTGCATGTCCTCATGTGATGACATCACTGTGTGTAGTGTCCCTGCATGTCCTCATGTGATGAGATCACTGTGTGGAGTGTGCCTGCATGTCCTCATGTGATGAGATCACTGTGTGGAGCGTGACTGCATGTCCGCATGTGATGAGATCACTGTGTGGAGCGTGCCTGCATGTCCGCATGTGATGACATCACTGTGTGGAGCGTGCCTGCATGTCCTCATGTGATGACATCACTGTGTGGAGTGTGCCTGCATGTCCTCATGTGATGACATCACTGTGTGTAGTGTCCCTGCATGTCCTCATGTGATGAGATCACTGTCTGGAGTGTGCCTGCATGTCCTCATGTGATGAGATCACTGTGTGGAGCGTGCCTGCATGTCCGCATGTGATGAGATCACTGTGTGGAGCGTGCCTGCATGTCCGCATGTGATGACATCACTGTGTGGAGCGTGCCTGCATGTCCGCATGTGATGACATCACTGTGTGGAGCGTGCCTGCATGTCCGCATGTGATGACATCACTGTGTGGAGCGTGCCTGCATGTCCGCATGTGATGACATCACTGTGTGGAGTGTGCCTGCATGTCCTCATGTGATGACATCACTGTGTGGAGTGTGCCTGCATGTCCTCATGTGATGAGATCACTGTGTGGAGTGTGCCTGCATGTCCTCATGTGATGACATCACTGTGTGGAGTGTGCCTGCATGTCCTCATGTGATGACATCACTGTGTGGAGTGTCCCTGCATGTCCGCATGTGATGAGATCACTGTGTGGAGTGTGCCTGCATGTCCTCATGTGATGAGATCACTGTGTGGAGTGTGCCTGCATGTCCTCATGTGATGAGATCACTGTGTGGAGTGTGCCTGCATGTCCTCATGTGATGAGATCACTGTGTGGAGTGTGCCTGCATGTCCTCATGTGATGACATCACTGTGTGGAGTGTCCCTGCATGTCCGCATGTGATGAGATCACTGTGTGGAGTGTGCCTGCATTTCCGCATGTGATGACATCACTGTGTGGAGTGTGCCTGCATGTCCTCATGTGATGACATCACTGTGTGGAGTGTGCCTGCATGTCCGCATGTGATGAGATCACTGTGTGGAGTGTCCCTGCATGTCCTCATGTGATGAGATCACTGTGTGGAGTGTGCCTGCATGTCCTCATGTGATGACATCACTGTGTGTAGTGTGCCTGCATGTCGTCATGTGATGACATCACTGTGTGGAGTGTGCCTGCATGTCCGGATGTGATGAGATCACTGTGTGGAGTGTCCCTGCATGTCCTCATGTGATGAGATCACTGTGTGGAGTGTGCCTGCATGTCCTCATGTGATGACATCACTGTGTGGAGTGTGCCTGCATGTCCGCATGTGATGAGATCACTGTGTGGAGTGTCCCTGCATGTCCTCATGTGATGAGATCACTGTGTGGAGTGTGCCTGCATGTCCGCATGTGATGACATCACTGTGTGGAGTGTGCCTGCATGTCCTCATGTGATGAGATCACTGTGTGGAGTGTCCCTGCATGTCCTCATGTGATGACATCACTGTGTGGAGTGTGCCTGCATGTCCTCATGTGATGACATCACTGTGTGGAGTGTGTCTGCATGTCCTCATGTGATGAGATCACTGTGTGGAGTGTCCCTGCATTTCCGCATGTGATGAGATCACTGTGTGGAGTGTGCCTGCATGTCCTCATGTGATGACATCACTGTGTGGAGTGTGCCTGCATGTCCTCATGTGATGAGATCACTGTGTGGAGTGTGCCTGCATGTCCTCATGTGATGAGATCACTGTGTGGAGTGTGACTGCATGTCCTCATGTGATGACATCACTGTGTGGAGTGTCCCTGCATGTCCGCATGTGATGACATCACTGTGTGGAGCGTGTCTACATGTCCTCATGTGATGAGATCACTGTGTGGGGTGTGCCTGCATGTCCTCATGTGATGAGATCACTGTGTGGAGTGTGCCTGCATGTCCGCATGTGATGACATCACTGTGTGGAGTGTGCCTGCATGTCCTCATGTGATGAGATCACTGTGTGGAGTGTGCCTGCATGTCCTCATGTGATGACATCACTGTGTGGAGTGTCCCTGCATGTCCTCATGTGATGACATCACTGTGTGGAGTGTGCCTGCATGTCCTCATGTGATGACATCACTGTGTGGAGCGTGTCTGCATGTCCTCATGTGATGAGATCACTGTGTGGAGCGTGCCTGCATGTCCTCATGTGATGAGATCACTGTGTGGAGTGTGCCTGCATGTCCACATGTGATGAGATCACTGTGTGGAGTGTCCCTGCATGTCCTCATGTGATGACATCACTGTGTGGAGTGTCCCTGCATGTCCGCATGTGATGAGATCACTGTGTGGAGTGTGCCTGCATGTCCTCATGTGATGACATCACTGTGTGGAGCATGCCTACATGTCCTCATGTGATGAGATCACTGTGTGGAGTGTGCCTGCATGTCCTCATGTGATGAGATCACTGTGTGGAGTGTGCCTGCATGTCCTCATGTGATGAGATCACTGTGTGGAGTGTCCCTGCATGTCCGCATGTGATGAGATCACTGTGTGGAGTGTGCCTGCATTTCCGCATGTGATGACATCACTGTGTGGAGTGTGCCTGCATGTCCTCATGTGATGAGATCACTGTGTGGAGTGTGCCTGCATGTCCGCATGTGATGAGATCACTGTGTGGAGTGTCCCTGAATGTCCTCATGTGATGAGATCACTGTGTGGAGTGTGCCTGCATGTCCTCATGTGATGACATCACTGTGTGTAGTGTGCCTGCATGTCGTCATGTGATGACATCACTGTGTGGAGTGTGCCTGCATGTCCGGATGTGATGAGATCACTGTGTGGAGTGTCCCTGCATGTCCCCATGTGATGAGATCACTGTGTGGAGTGTCCCTGCATGTCCTCATGTGATGAGATCACTGTGTGGAGTGTGCCTGCATGTCCTCATGTGATGACATCACTGTGTGGAGTGTGCCTGCATGTCCTCATGTGATGACATCACTGTGCGGAGTGTGCCTGCATGTCCTCATGTGATGAGATCACTGTGTGGAGTGTCCCTGCATGTCCTCATGTGATGAGATCACTGTGTGGAGTGTGCCTGCATGTCCTCATGTGATGAGATCACTGTGTGGAGTGTGCCTGCATGTCCGCATGTGATGACATCACTGTGTGGAGTGTGCCTGCATGTCCGCATGTGATGAGATCACTGTGTGGAGTGTCCCTGCATGTCCTCATGTGATGACATCACTGTGTGGAGTGTGCCTGCATGTCCTCATGTGATGAGATCACTGTGTGGAGTGTGCCTGCATGTCCTCATGTGATGAGATCACTGTGTGGAGTGTGCCTGCATTTCCGCATGTGATGAGATCACTGTGTGGAGTGTGCCTGCATGTCCTCATGTGATGACATCACTGTGTGGAGTGTGCCTGCATGTCCTCATGTGATGAGATCACTGTGTGGAGTGTGTCTGCATGTCCTCATGTGATGAGATCACTGTGTGGAGTGTCCCTGCATTTCCGCATGTGATGAGATCACTGTGTGGAGTGTGCCTGCATGTCCTCATGTGATGACATCACTGTGTGGAGTGTGCCTGCATGTCCTCATGTGATGAGATCACTGTGTGGAGTGTGCCTGCATGTCCTCATGTGATGAGATCACTGTGTGGAGTGTGCCTGCATGTCCTCATGTGATGAGATCACTGTGTGGAGTGTCCCTGCATGTCCGCATGTGATGAGATCACTGTGTGGAGCATGCCTACATGTCCTCATGTGATGAGATCACTGTGTGGAGTGTGCCTGCATGTCCTCATGTGATGAGATCACTGTGTGGAGTGTGCCTGCATGTCCGCATGTGATGACATCACTGTGTGGAGTGTGCCTGCATGTCCTCATGTGATGAGATCACTGTGTGGAGTGTGCCTGCATGTCCTCATGTGATGACATCACTGTGTGGAGTGTGCCTGCATGTCCTCATGTGATGACATCACTGTGTGGAGTGTGCCTGCATGTCCTCATGTGATGACATCACTGTGTGGAGTGTGCCTGCATGTCCTCATGTGATGAGATCACTGTGTGGAGCGTGCCTGCATGTCCTCATGTGATGAGATCACTGTGTGGAGTGTGCCTGCATGTCCTCATGTGATGAGATCACTGTGTGGAGTGTCCCTGCATGTCCTCATGTGATGACATCACTGTGTGGAGTGTCCCTGCATGTCCGCATGTGATGAGATCACTGTGTGGAGTGTGCCTGCATGTCCTCATGTGATGACATCACTGTGTGGAGTGTGCCTACATGTCCTCATGTGATGAGATCACTGTGTGGAGCGTGCCTGCATGTCCTCATGTGATGAGATCACTGTGTGGAGTGTGCCTGCATGTCCGCATGTGATGAGATCACTGTGTGGAGTGTGCCTGCATGTCCTCATGTGATGACATCACTGTGTGGAGTGTCCCTGCATGTCCGCATGTGATGAGATCACTGTGTGGAGTGTGCCTGCATGTCCGCATGTGATGACATCACTGTGTGGAGTGTGCCTGCATGTCCTCATGTGATGACATCACTGTGTGGAGTGTGCCTGCATGTCCGCATGTGATGAGATCACTGTGTGGAGTGTGCCTGCATGTCCTCATGTGATGAGATCACTGTGTGGAGTGTGCCTGCATGTCCTCATGTGATGACATCACTGTGTGGAGTGTGCCTGCATGTCCTCATGTGATGACATCACTGTGTGGAGTGTGCCTGCATGTCCGCATGTGATGAGATCACTGTGTGGAGGGTCCCTGCATGTCCTCATGTGATGAGATCACTGTGTGGAGTGTGCCTGCATGTCCTCATGTGATGACATCACTGTGTGGAGTGTGCCTGCATGTCCGCATGTGATGAGATCACTGTGTGGAGTGTGTCTGCATGTCCTCATGTGATGAGATCACTGTGTGGAGTGTCCCTGCATTTCCGCATGTGATGAGATCACTGTGTGGAGTGTGCCTGCATGTCCTCATGTGATGACATCACTGTGTGGAGTGTGCCTGCATGTCCTCATGTGATGAGATCACTGTGTGGAGTGTGCCTGCATGTCCTCATGTGATGAGATCACTGTGTGGAGTGTGCCTGCATGTCCTCATGTGATGACATCACTGTGTGGAGTGTGCCTGCATGTCCTCATGTGATGAGATCACTGTGTGGAGTGTGCCTGCATGTCCACATGTGATGAGATCACTGTGTGGAGTGTGCCTGCATGTCCTCATGTGATGACATCACTGTGTGGAGTGTGCCTGCATGTCCTCATGTGATGACATCACTGTGTGGAGTGTCCCTGCATGTCCTCATGTGATGACATCACTGTGTGGAGCGTGTCTACATGTCCTCATGTGATGAGATCACTGTGTGGAGTGTGCCTGCATGTCCTCATGTGATGAGATCACTGTGTGGAGTGTGCCTGCATGTCCGCATGTGATGACATCACTGTGTGGAGTGTGCCTGCATGTCCTCATGTGATGAGATCACTGTGTGGAGTGTGCCTGCATGTCCTCATGTGATGACATCACTGTGTGGAGTGTCCCTGCATGTCCTCATGTGATGACATCACTGTGTGGAGTGTGCCTGCATGTCCTCATGTGATGACATCACTGTGTGGAGCGTGTCTACATGTCCTCATGTGATGAGATCACTGTGTGGAGTGTGCCTGCATGTCCTCATGTGATGAGATCACTGTGTGGAGTGTGCCTGCATGTCCACATGTGATGAGATCACTGTGTGGAGTGTCCCTGCATGTCCTCATGTGATTACATCACTGTGTGGAGTGTCCCTGCATGTCCGCATGTGATGAGATCACTGTGTGGAGTGTGCCTGCATGTCCTCATGTGATGACATCACTGTGTGTGGGGCTTGCCTGCATGTCCTCATGTGATGAGATCACTGTGTGGAGTGTGCCTGCATGTCCTCATGTGATGAGATCACTGTGTGGAGTGTGCCTGCATGTCCTCATGTGATGACATCACTGTGTGGAGTGTGCCTGCATGTCCTCATGTGATGAGATCACTGTGGTGGAGTGTGCCTGCATGTCCTCATGTGATGAGATCACTGTGTGGAGGGTGCCTGCATGTCCTCATGTGATAGAGATCACTGTGTGGAGTGTGCCTGCATGTCCTCATGTGATGAGATCACTGTGCGGAGTGTGCCTGCATGTCCGCATGTGATGAGATCACTGTGCGGAGTGTGTCCTGCATGTCCTCATGTGATGAGATCACTGTGCGGAGTGTCCCTGCATGTCCTCATGTGATGAGATCACTGTGTGGAGTGTGCCTGCATGTCCGCATGTGATGAGATCACTGTGTGGAGTGTGCCTGCATGTCCTCATGTGATGAGATCACTGTGTGGAGTGTGCCTGCATGTCCTCATGTGATGAGATCACTGTGTGGAGTGTGCCTGCATGTCCTCATGTGATGAGATCACTGTGTGGAGTGTGCCTGCATGTCCGCATGTGATGAGATCACTGTGTGGAGTGTGCCTGCATGTCCGCATGTGATGAGATCACTGTGTGGAGTGTGCCTGCATGTCCTCATGTGATGAGATCACTGTGTGGAGTGTGCCCTGCATGTCCTCATGTGATGAGATCACTGTGTGGAGTGTGCCTGCATGTCCGCATGTGATGAGATCACTGTGTGGAGTGTGCCTGCATGTCCTCATGTGATGACATCACTGTGTGGAGCGTGCCTACATGTCCTCATGTGATGAGATCACTGTGTGGAGTGTGCCTGCATGTCCTCATGTGAGGATTGTAATGTCCTCCTGTGGAGTGTGCCTGCATGTCCTCATGTGATGAGATCACTGTGTGGAGTGTGCCTGCATGTCCGCATGTGATGAGATCACTGTGTGGAGTGTGCCTGCATGTCCGCATGTGATGAGATCACTGTGTGGAGTGTGCCTGCATATCCTCATGTGATGAGATCACTGTGTGGAATGTCCCTGCATGTCCTCATGTGATGAGATCACTGTGTGGAGTGTGCCTGCATGTCCGCATGTTATGACATCACTGTGTGGAGTGTGCCTGCATGTCCTCATGTGATGACATCACTGTGTGGAGTGTGCCTACATGTCCTCATGTGATGAGATTACTGTGTGGAGTGTGCCTGCATGTCCTCATGTGATGACATCACTGTGTGGGGCGTGCCTACATGTCCTCATGTGATGAGATCACTGTGTGGAGTGTGCCTGCATGTCCTCATGTGATGAGATCACTGTGTGGAGTGTGCCTGCATGTCCTCATGTGATGACATCACTGTGTGGAGTGTGCCTGCATGTCCTCATGTGATGAGATCACTGTGTGGAGTGTGCCTGCATGTCCTCATGTGATGAGATCACTGTGTGGAGTGTGCCTGCATGTCCTCATGTGATGAGATCACTGTGTGGAGTGTGCCTGCATGTCCGCATGTGATGAGATCACTGTGTGGAGTGTGCCTGCATGTCCGCATGTGATGAGATCACTGTGCGGAGTGTGCCTGCATGTCCGCATGTGATGAGATCACTGTGTGGAGTGTCCCTGCATGTCCTCATGTGATGAGATCACTGTGTGGAGTGTGCCTGCATGTCCTCATGTGATGACATCACTGTGTGGAGTGTGCCTGCATGTCCGCATGTGATGAGATCACTGTGTGGAGTGTGCCTGCATGTCCTCATGTGATGACATCACTGTGTGGAGCGTGCCTACATGTCCTCATGTGATGAGATCACTGTGTGGAGTGTGCCTGCATGTCCTCATGTGATGAGATCACTGTGTGGAGTGTGCCTGCATGTCCTCATGTGATGAGATCACTGTGTGGAGTGTGCCTGCATGTCCGCATGTGATGAGATCACTGTGTGGAGTGTGCCTGCATGTCCGCATGTGATGAGATCACTGTGTGGAGTGTGCCTGCATGTCCTCATGTGATGAGATCACTGTGTGGAGTGTCCCTGCATGTCCTCATGTGATGAGATCACTGTGTGGAGTGTGCCTGCATGTCCTCATGTGATGAGATCACTGTGTGGAGTGTGCCTGCATGTCCTCATGTGATGAGATCACTGTGTGGAGTGTGCCTGCATGTCCGCATGTGATGAGATCACTGTGTGGAGTGTGCCTGCATGTCCGCATGTGATGAGATCACTGTGTGGAGTGTGCCTGCATGTCCTCATGTGATGAGATCACTGTGTGGAGTGTCCCTGCATGTCCTCATGTGATGAGATCACTGTGTGGAGTGTGCCTGCATGTCCGCATGTGATGACATCACTGTGTGGAGTGTGCCTGCATGTCCTCATGTGATGACATCACTGTGTGGAGTGTGCCTACATGTCCTCATGTGATGAGATCACTGTGTGGAGTGTGCCTGCATGGCCTCATGTGATGAGATCACTGTGTGGAGTGTGCCTGCATGTCCTCATGTGATGAGATCACTGTGTGGAGTGTGCCTGCATGTCCTCATGTGATGAGATCACTGTGTGGAGCGTGCCTACATGTCCTCATGTGATGAGATCACTGTGTGGAGTGTCCCTGCATGTCCGCATGTGATGAGATCACTGTGTGGAGCATGCCTACATGTCCTCATGTGATGAGATCACTGTGTGGAGTGTGCCTGCATGTCCTCATGTGATGAGATCACTGTGTGGAGTGTCCCTGCATGTCCGCATGATGAGATCACTGTGTGGAGTGTGCCTGCATGTCCTCATGTGATGACATCACTGTGTGGAGTGTCCCTGCATGTCCGCATGTGATGAGATCACTGTGTGGAGTGTCCCTGCATGTCCGCATGTGATGAGATCACTGTGTGGAGCATGCCTACATGTCCTCATGTGATGAGATCACTGTGTGGAGTGTCCCTGCATGTCCGCATGTGATGAGATCACTGTGTGGAGTGTCCCTGCATGTCCGCATGTGATGAGATCACTGTGTGGAGTGTGCCTGCATGTCCTCATGTGATGAGATCACTGTGTGGAGTGTGCCTGCATGTCCTCATGTGATGAGATCACTGTGTGGAGTGTGCCTGCATGTCCGCATGTGATGAGATCACTGTGTGGAGTGTGCCTGCATGTCCGCATGTGATGAGATCACTGTGTGGAGTGTGCCTGCATGTCCTCATGTGATGAGATCACTGTGTGGAGTGTCCCTGCATGTCCTCATGTGATGAGATCACTGTGTGGAGTGTGCCTGCATGTCCGCATGTGATGAGATCACTGTGTGGAGCATGCCTACATGTCCTCATGTGATGACATCACTGTGTGGAGCGTGCCTACATGTCCTCATGTGATGAGATCACTGTGTGGAGTGTGCCTGCATGTCCTCATGTGATGAGATCACTGTGTGGAGTGTGCCTGCATGTCCTCATGTGATGAGATCACTGTGTGGAGTGTGCCTGCATGTCCTCATGTGATGAGATCACTGTGTGGAGTGTGCCTGCATGTCCGCATGTGATGAGATCACTGTGTGGAGTGTGCCTGCATGTCCGCATGTGATTAGATCACTGTGTGGAGTGTGCCTGCATGTCCTCATGTGATGAGATCACTGTGTGGAGTGTGCCCTGCATGTCCTCATGTGATGAGATCACTGTGTGGAGTGTGCCTGCATGTCCGCATGTGATGAGATCACTGTGTGGAGTGTGCCTGCATGTCCTCATGTGATGACATCACTGTGTGGAGTGTGCCTACATGTCCTCATGTGATGAGATCACTGTGTGGAGTGTGCCTGCATGTCCTCATGTGATGAGATCACTGTGTGGAGTGTGCCTGCATGTCCTCATGTGATGAGATCACTGTGTGGAGTGTGCCTGCATGTCCTCATGTGATGAGATCACTGTGTGGAGCGTGCCTACATGTCCTCATGTGATGAGATCACTATGTGGAGTGTCCCTGCATGTCCGCATGTGATGAGATCACTGTGTGGAGCATGCCTACATGTCCTCATGTGATGAGATCACTGTGTGGAGTGTGCCTGCATGTCCTCATGTGATGAGATCACTGTGTGGAGTGTCCCTGCATGTCCGCATGTGATGAGATCACTGTGTGGAGTGTGCCTGCACGTCCGCATGTGATGACATCACTGTGTGGAGTGTCCCTGCATGTCCGCATGTGATGAGATCACTGTGTGGAGTGTCCCTGCATGTCCGCATGTGATGAGATCACCTTGTGGAGCGTGCCTACATGTCCTCATGTGATGAGATCACTGTGTGGAGTGTCCCTGCATGTCCGCATGGGATGAGATCACTGTGTGGAGTGTCCCTGCATGTCCGCATGTGATGAGATCACTGTGTGGAGTGTGCCTGCATGTCCTCATGTGATGACATCACTGTGTGGAGTGTCCCTGCATGTCCGCATGTGATGAGATCACTGTGTGGAGTGTCCCTGCATGTCCGCATGTGATGAGATCACTGTGTGGAGCATGCCTACATGTCCTCATGTGATGAGATCACTGTGTGGAGTGTGCCTGCATGTCCTCATGTGATGAGATCACTGTGTGGATTGTCCCTGCATGTCCTCATGTGATGAGATCACTGTGTGGAGTGTGCCTGCATGTCCTCATGTGATGACATCACTGTGTGGAGTGTGCCTGCATGTCCTCATGTGATGAGATCACTGTGTGGAGTGTCCCTGCATGTCCACATGTGATGAGATCACTGTGTGGAGTGTGCCTGCATGTCCTCATGTGATGAGATCACTGTGTGGAGTGTCCCTGCATGTCCTCATGTGATGAGATCACTGTGTGGAGTGTGCCTGCATGTCCACATGTGATGAGATCACTGTGTGGAGTGTGCCTGCATGTCCACATGTGATGAGATCACTGTGTGGAGTGTGCCTGCATGTCCTCATGTGATGAGATCACTGTGTGGAGTGTCCCTGCATGTCCTCATGTGATGAGATCACTGTGTGGAGTGTGCCTGCATGTCCACAAGTGATGAGATCACTGTGTGGAGTGTGCCTGCATGTCCACATGTGATGAGATCACTGTGTGGAGTGTGCCTGCATGTCCTCATGTGATGACATCACTGTGTGGAGTGTCCCTGCATGTCCTCATGTGATGAGATCACTGTGTGGAGTGTGCCTGCATGTCCACATGTGATGAGATCACTGTGTGGAGTGTGCCTGCATGTCCACATGTGATGAGATCACTGTGTGGAGTGTGCCTGCATGTCCTCATGTGATGAGATCACTGTGTGGAGTGTGCCTGCATGTCCACATGTGATGAGATCACTGTGTGGAGTGTGCCTGCATGCCCACACGGGGTGGGATCAAGGTGTTGAGTAAGCATGCTTGTGTACTCCCTAGATAATCCCCCTGTGACTTGAGTAAATAAAGTGTTTGCCCTGCTCTGCCTCACACTGCAATTGGTGTCTGTGAAAATCTCCTCTGTGCCTTTGGCCTGCTGGGCTGACCCCTTATGAATTCCCCTGACGCAGCCCGC
The DNA here is from genome assembly GCF_020740685.1 of Jaculus jaculus. Lineage (NCBI taxonomy): Eukaryota > Metazoa > Chordata > Mammalia > Rodentia > Dipodidae > Jaculus > Jaculus jaculus. The sequence goes on from NC_059114.1 coordinate 91,569,266, forward strand.
TGTTGACTGGCACCCCTTCTCAATACCAGACTTTCTATGATTCACTTTCCAGGTGAGTGTGGCGCAGTAGCTGACAAGACGCAGTTGAAGGGTGTGCAGGTTTGCAGTTTGTGGTTGCAGTCCAGCATGTCGTGGAAGGCGTGGCAGTGGTAGCATGTAGCAGCTACATTGGTCCACTTTATAAAGCAGAGTATTGAATGCTGATGCTCAATTCACTTGCTCCTTTTTGTCCAGTGAGTAATCCCTGCCCATGGAATGGAATCTCCCACAGTTAGGGTGGATTTTCCCTTGTCAGTTAACCTAATCTAAAAACTATGTCATGGTCATGCTCAGATGTTTGTTTTCATAGTGATTCTAAACCCTGTCACCTTAACAATAGTAACTATTACAGTGTCTTTCTACAAGGAAGGGAGATTTAAACTAGCATACTTGTCCTGTCTCCCGGCATCATGCCCTCTTTCCTTTTATAATGCAAGAAGACCCTCACCAGATTCCAAGCAGATACCATCATTGTCCTGCTGAAATTAACAACCTCCAGAATCATGAGCCAAGTAAACTTCTGTTCTTTACAAATTACCCAGCCACAAGTGCTTTGTTATATCTGAAAACAGATTGAAATGGGTGAATTTTGGCATACCTTCTAATTCAACACAGGAATTTGGGAGAGACACAAATATTTGATCCACTGTTTTGCTATAGACTAAGTGGATTGTGCTGATCACTTTCTTATCTGGGCTTCAGTTTTCTCCCACTAGCTCTACAAGGAGTTGAAGGAGCGAGATTTCTAAGGTCCTTTTCAGCAATTATTCTCAGATATCTACTTCTTTGCTCAGTGAAGCTTTCACTTCTTGCGGTTGCGGTTTTAAATTTAGACACTATTTTCTGAAAGACTCAAAATTTCTCACAAGGAGAAGTGACAGTCAGCTCCCTGTGTCCCCTGTGTGTTTACAGCCCATCCATTTATTTGCTTATTGACTTTCTTTTCTCATTCTTCCTCACTCTGCTTTGAAGTTGTCCACAATAAAATAGTTTCTTGCCTATCCATAAAAATCTCACCACGTAATACTTGGTGATGAGAAAAGTGTTCTATTCAGTCATTTGAATACACATTTCTACTCTATGTAAACCCCTCCAGAAACTCCAAGTGATGTGCTTTCTATTACAGGACAAGAATATATTATGTTCTATCAAAAAAAAAAAAATGGAGTGATGGCTTAACAGTTAAGGCACTTGCCTGTAAAGCCAAAAAACCCAGGCTTGATTCCCCAGGACCCACATAAGCCAGATGCACAAAGTGGTGCATCTGATGTGAGTTCATTGCAGTGGTTAGGGGCCCTAGTGAGCATATTCTCTCTCTCATACATAGCTGCCTGTCTCTCTTTCTCATAAGTGAATAAATAAATAAGATAAAAAGCCTGGTGAGATGGCTAAGCTGGTAAAGTGCTTGCCATATACTTGTGAGGACCTGAGTTTGATCGCCCAGCACCCACATAACTCCCGGTTGAGCATGTCAGCCCGCCTGTAATGCCGTCGCTCAGGAGGTAGACAGATAACCCCAGGGCAAGCTCTGCAAGCTCTCCCATGCCAGTGAGAGGCCCCGCCTCAGAAAACATGGTAGAAAGTGATCAAGGATGACACCAGACATGAGCTTTTGGCCTGCACAGTCGCTCACACACATGTACCCACACACCCATGCACACAGTAAGCACACCTACTAATGCCCAAAAAAGACCGTGCTAATAAAAGAGTTCCTGTCTTCCATGCACATGTCTTATCTTGTTGAGCCCCAGGAGCTGCAGCCGCTTCTACCTCCGTGTGCCGCGCCCCCGCGCACATGGTAGAGTCTAGCAGGACTTCCTTTTCCAGACACTGCTTCCCACACGCCTTTTTTATCATTAAAAATGACCCTGGTCTCTGCACTACACCGGCCATGTTCCTATATCATAAACAATGAATTATGCCATGGAGAGATGGCTTAGTGGTTATGCACTTGCCTGTGAAGCCTAAGGACCCCAGTTCGAGGCTCGATTCCCCAGGACCTACATTAGCCAGATGCACAAGGGGGCGCACACATCTGGGGTTCGTTTGCAGTGGCCGGAGACCCTGTAGCGCCCATTCTCTCTCTCTCTCTCTCTCTCTCTCTCTCTCTCTCTCTCTCTCTCTCTGGCTCTCAACTAAATAAATAAAGTAACAAAATTCATGAATCTGGACAATGATTCCAAAGCTCCTATGGCAGAATGCTATTTGTCAACTTAAACCACCCTATTATTTTTATTACAATTGTTGATCATTGACAAAGCCTGGAAACTTATTCAAAAATATGATTTGTATGGTGCCAACACAAGTTATTAAAATATCCAATAGCAATCTAACAGATTTTATTTCAAGTAGACAAATTGGTACAGCTGGTTGGCAATGGGAAGTAATGTATGCTTGCATACTTTTTCTGGTCCTCAGCATGTGTCTGTGACATACGCAGATGACATGTTTGGAAGGACTTTGGTCCACTTGGAAGCAGTTGTTTAAATTTAGTCTTTCTCTGTTTAATAATGTCCTGTTTTCCAGCCCCATCTTTGCTGATAATTTACTGTGCAGTTCAATAATGCCATAACCAAGACAATGGGTCTTTTTAATTAGGCTGTCTGACTCTGAGTGGTCATCAGAAACAAAGTGTCCACAGGACTGTTGAAATAGCCGGTGACACAGAGCGAGGGACATGCTCACAGGCCCAGCCACAAAGCTGTCTCAGTGACAGCCAGGGATGTCACGCTCGCTCGCTCGCTCTCACCTTCCAACGACCAAGACAGGCCACAAGAGGGCGTGTGCCCGCCTCCGGGGTCTGCTCCATGCACTGTCCTCAGGCCTCACTCCCAGACAGGCACAATGGATACACCAGGAAGATCGAGGGCCAAAATGGAGTAGCAGGAGCCAGCTTTTCCTTCTCCCCTTCAACACTTACAAAACTGCACAGAACACATGCATGAGGGTCTGGATACGTATCTGCACAGGGCCGGTGGTCCCTCTGAGGAAGAGGTCCAGGTCCTGTGGTTGCAACAGCACGCTGCCTGTGACTGGGAGAAGGGGCTGACACCCAACCGGTACCGTCTGAGTGGAGGAGAAAGCCCAAGGTTTGGACAGGTGGTTCTGCACATCAAACTGCCGTCTAAAGATCTGTGATTGTGCCCATAGATTAGTGCTGCTCTCAGCTTGTTGGAGGAGCTTTTCCTTGTGGTGGGTGTGGTTGCCACAGAAACCTATAACTAGTCATAATCTTGAGCATGCTGGCTGTGGAGTGCTCAGCTCAAAATGAGACATCACAGCACCCACTCCGAGCTTGGGAGCAGCACGGACAAGGGAATGGAGAAAATGCAGGAGCCATAAGAAGGGCAGGAGTGCTGGGCAATGCTGCTCTCTCGACGTGACATGCACAGGGCGTACATGCACTCACAGCGGCAGCTATCTGCATAAGACCAGCCTGTTCAAATTCCATCCTGGGCTGGGCATGGTGATGCATGCCTTTAATCCCAGTGCCTGGGAGGCAGAGGTAAGAAGATCGCCTTGTGTTCGAGGCCACCCTGAGAGTATATAGTGAATTCCAGGTCAGCCTGGGCTAGGCTGAGACCCTACCTTGAAAAACCAAACTAAAATAAAATCCCATCTTCCATGGGGGACAGGCTCATACAGTCTCACCTCTCCCTGAGGAGTTGACTTAAAGTATTTTGTTTTCATAAATGAAAATGTACATTGCAGGGTTGGAGGGATTGCTTAGTGGTTAAGGTGTTTGCCTGCAAAGCCAACGGACCCAGGTTCAATTCCCCAGGACCCATGTTAGCCAGATGCACAAGGGGGCACATGTCTTGAGTTCGTTTGCAGTGGCTGGAAGCCCTGGTGCAGCCATTCTCTCCCCCCACCCATTTCTCTGTCAAATCAATAAATAAATAAAAATAAAATATTTTTTAAAAAACTGTACATTACACATTTTCAGGGCTTGACAACTGGGCATCTTTTACATGGCAATTATTTGGGCATTCACAGACTTTAAAGTGTTGCATGTCCAGACATCCTGCAGAGGAAAATAGAATAAGGTGCCTTTGCAAAAAATGATTTTCAGATGAGGGTTAACCATCAGGGATCTGGTCCCATTGCTCTAGAGAAGAAATCTTCTTTGTAGTTCCATGGAAGATGCTAGAAGGAGGGAAAGCCCAGGAGAGGTTTCACACTGTTCCCTGGAGAACATGGCAAGTGCCCAATAGCACTGGGGATGTGGAGAAGCGGACGAAAGAAGCAGAAAGAATAGGAAGGGGGGGCTGGGAATAGTTGACAAACGTGCGTGTAGTGGTCTTGGATATGACGGGGGAGTGACGTATGTTTGCTTTATAAAAATACAAGCAGTGAGGAAAAGCATCTTTCAATTTAGATTTGGTCTTTTCACCGTCTGTTAACAATGACCCTGTTCTTTCTGGTAGAATCTCCCATATCTGTGAGTAGTTACTATGGAAAGAAACTTCTCTGGCAACAAGCCTTTTCATATTTCTGAAAGTAATCATTCTTAGGTTGAACAAGAGCACATATTTTGCTTGCAAAATGCCAGAGGAAACAGAAAGAAAAACTAAGGAGTCAATAAAAATATAAATCAACTCGCAGATAGTTACACAATTGGCCACAACCAATTGTTTTGCCTATTGGAACTTTAGTTTATTTCAGTTGTTCTTCAAACATTAAATACGGGCTGGAGAGATGGCTTAGCGGTTAAGCGCTTGCCTGTGAAGCCTAAGGACCCCGGTTCGAGGCTCGGTTCCCTAGGTCCCACGTTAGCCAGATGCACAAGGGGGCGCACGCGTCTGGAGTTCGTTTGCAGAGGCTGGAAGCCCTGGCGCGCCCATTCTCTCTCTCTCCCTCTATCTGTCTTTCCATGTCTGTCGCTCTCAAATAAATAAATAAAAAATTAAAAAAAACATTAAATATGCACTTGAGCTGATGAGACTTTCATAAAGATGCATAGAACGCGCCTGCTCTGAGGCTGCGAGGAAGGCCCGGCCCAAGCTGCTTGCCGCAAGTGCGCCGCAGCCACTTCTCAGGCTGCTCCCGCCTCCTTCTCACAACTCGTCCCCAGTCGAGAGCTTACACTATCAGGCGCAGCCTGTATATTCACTTGATAAATCAAAGCTGTGTAATCATTGCTCTTGCTTTCAGCATTTCAGAAATGACTACAAACAATGACTAACTGTGAAAATTGAAAGGGAAGAAAAGAGAGAAATGGAACAACATGGAACTTGAATGAGGAAAATGAGAAAAATAAGAGCAAAGTCCTTCCAGGTACATCTGAGCCGGCCCTGGTCCCTCTTTCAGCTGGACACCCTATGTCCTAGCAATGCCATGGAAGACTGAATATAGCGTCTCGGAACAGAAGAATGTGTGCCCTTGCATGGCAAAAGGACTTGGCAATTGTGCTCCAGGTAAGGCTGCTGCGATGGAGTGATGGCCTGGGTCGTCCAGCTGGGCCCAGTGTGTTCGTAAGACTTAACGCGGCGGGAGGCAGAGAAAGAGCTGATCGCCGGCGTGTGCTGCAGTTGTCCAGGAACACCGTTGCCCTGTAGAAGACTCAGAAAGGAAGGAGACGGATTTCCCCGAGAGCCTGTAGAAGAACAGAACCCTCGCCCACACACTGCGTCCCGTAAGGCTCCACAAAGCCATGCTGTTTGAGAACACAAAATCAGTGATAACTGTGTAGCAATGAGAACAAAGCCACAGACTTCTGTTAGGGGCCACGTCTATAGCTCGTATGTAGCGAAGTCTCTCTGACTGTGCAGGAGGCGTGGTGTGCGCTCCTGCGCCTGAACCCTCACCGCTGATGATCGCTCCTGCTCTCCAGAGAGGAGCCAGGGCAAGAGGACGCAGCCTGCGTGGAAAAGAAAAGAAGAAGAAACTCATACAGATGTGGCTCTGCCTAGGCCCTCTCCACCTCCATCCTTAGTGCATATGAACTTGGATGAATGATTTACTTGGATAGTATTAAAACACACAAAGTAATAGAGGGAATGGTATTTGTATATTTGTCTTAAATTTTAATTGACTACTCTGAATTAAATGTGAAGCAGAAGTTTTCTGAAATTGATAGATATGTTTTTTATTATGATTATTATTTTTATTTTGGAGAGAATTAACACACCAGGGCCCCAGCCACTGAAATCCAACTCCTGATGCTTGTGCCACCTAGTGGTCATGTGCGACCTTGCACTTGCCTCACCTTTGGTGCCGCTGGTTTATGTGGACCTGGAGAGGTAAACACAGATCCTTCCGCTTCGCTGCCAAGCGCCATAACCTCCAGGCCATCTCCCCGCAAAAGGCCAGTTAAGTTCAGTGCTTAAGGACAACAGAAGCTTTTTAAAAATTTATTTTATTTTTGTTTATTTATTTGAGATGTGTGTATATGTGTGTGTGTGTGTGTGAGAGAGAGAGAGAGAGAGAGAGAGAGAGAGAGAGGGATAGAGAGAAGAGACACTCCGGGGCCTCCAGCCCCTGCAAATGAACTCCAGATGCATGTGGCACTTTCTGCATCTGGCTTACATAGGTCCTGAGGAATCTAACTGTGGTCCTTTGGCTTTGCAGGTAAATGCCTTAACTGCTAAGCCATTTCTCCAGCCCAACCGAATCTTATTTATATTTTATTTATTTATTATGTGAGAGCGGAGGCAGAAAGAAACAGAGATTGACAGAAAGAGAGAGAGAGAGAGAATGGGCACACCAGGGCCTCCAGCCACTGCAAAGGAACTCCAGATGCGTGCGCCTCCTTGTGCATCTGTCTCACATAGGTCATGGGGAGTCAAACCGGGATCCTCTGGCTTTGTAGGCAAATGTCTTAACCACTAAGCCATCTCTCCAGACCCCCAAAAAAGCTTTTTAAACATATATATAACATAAGAAAAAACTTATAACAATTAGTATAATTTCCATAGGGTCATTTCATATTGGAAAAAGACTGACTTACTGACATATTCTTTTAAAAAAAAATTTCTCTGCTTATTTATTTATTTGAAAGTGACAGACAGAGGAAGAGGCAGAGAGAGAGAAAGAATGGGCACGCCAGGGCCTCCAGCCACTGCAAAAGAATTCCAGACACATGTGCCCCCTTGTGCAGCATCTGGCTAACGTGGGTCCTGGGGAATTGAGCCTCGAACCAGGGTCCTTAGGCTTCACAGCCAAGCGCTTAACCACTAAGCCATCTCTCCAGCCCCACTGACATATTCCTATTCCTACAAATCAGCACAACTTTGAATATGACTCCATCATGTTATTTCTTTAGAATTGGAAATGAAGCAGTGAGCTTTCCCTAGCCACTATGTACAGAGCCACCACCCAATGCCCACATATTCCTCAGGGTGTAGACTAAGGGCCTGGCCTCTTAGCAGGCTTCTCTGATGCCATGTTCTCCCGATCCTTGATATGTATATATATATGTATATTATATATATTCTTACATTTCAATCATGTTCTTGTATTCTCTTTTGGGTCTGCTTTGCAGAATTAATGTAAGAGAACATCAACTTGAGGACATCTTGAAGTCTTGATGCCCTTTAGAAATGACTGGTAGGGGCTAGAGAGATGGCTTAGCAGCTAAGACACTTGCCTGAAAAGCCAAAGGACCCAGGTTTGATTCCCCAGGACCCACGTAAGCCAGATGCACAAGGTGCCACATTTGTCTGTAGTTCATTACAGTGGCTGGAGGCCATGGCACACCCATTCTTTCTCTCTCTTTCTCTCTTTCTCATTCTATCTGCCTCTCTCTCTCTCAAATAAATAAAAATATTTATTAAAAATGTGTGGTTTGGGCTGGAGAGATGGCTTAGCGGTTAAGCGCTTGCCTGTGAAGCCTAAGGACCCCGGTTCGAGGCTCGGTTCCCCAGGTCCCACGTTAGCCAGATGCACAAGGGGGCACACGCGTCTGGAGTTTGTTTGCAGAGGCAGGAAGCCCTGGCGCGCCCATTCTCTCTCTCTCCCTCTACCTGTCTTTCTCTCTGTGTCTGTCGCTCTCAAATTAAAAAAAAAAAAAAATGTGTGTTTACAATGAGGGCTCAGTGAATGTGGGGGCATAAAATGTGCTGTGTACTTGACAAAAAGAACATTAACATGGTAATAGAATAGTCACATGTAAACCATGAGATGAGTGTCTGCTCAGCAAGTATGTCACACTCAGAAAGGACAAGCAAATTAAAGAAAACAAAAACAAAGAACGTTATTATTGAAGTATAAGTGAAGTATATAGGATTTTGGGACTAAAATTGATGTTTGAAAGAAAAATTCCTCTACAAGGGACCAGGTGATGACTTTTGTTTCTATAAAGGGGGAGGAATTTAAGTGACTTATGGTTTGAAACAATGACAATGTCATGCTTTGTTTCATTTATTTTACTCTTTCTACGTTTTATTCAGAGCACCTATCAGAAACTGGGAGGTAGCAACAATAGAAAGGGCCTTTAAAACCGGGCATAGTGGCACATGCCTTTAATCCCAGCATTTGGGAGGCAGAGGTAGGAGGACCGCCATGAGTTCAAGGTCACCCTGAGACTACATAGTGAATTCCAGGTCAGGCTGAGCTAGAGCAACAGATGACCTTGAAAAACAAAAACAAAAAAGGGGGGCTTTATTCCATGGAGTGGGGGGTTTTACAGGACTCTATATAATGATTAATAAAGTTCATGCAAAGTTTTATAAAATAAGCCCCAAACACAATCACATCTCTACCATGTCTATATTGGAAGATATAAACCTATGCCTTAAAGGCAGAATGCCTCCTTTTTATAGATCATTGAACATACATTGGTTTATTAGTTTTGGTTTGTAAAGTTCTGTTATCCATAAGTGCTGAGAACAAGTGACTTTGGAGTGCTCCCCACTAAATGAGACCCCCTCCAAGCTCAGGGGACAATTCAGAAGGGCAGGTAGAAAGAATGGAAGAGCCAAAGGGCGGGGAGGAGTGCCGTGGAGTGCAGCTGTCCAGGTATGATGTGACATTGCACTCATGACTTCACAGCCACTGGCATGATTGCTACAAGACCGTCCACACTGAGCCCGTCACCAGCCTGTCACGGATAAAGAAGGAGGACACTAAGCACCGTTCCTCCCTGAGGAACTGTAGGCAGTTCATGGTAGCTAGAGAAGGGAGAGGCATTTCTGCAGAGGTGCAGCCACAGATAGGATCCAGGGCTCGGCTAGATAATGTCCCAGCCACGACCACACCGGTAGCCTTAGTTCAACTCTGCGGGCACAAGAGAAAAAGAGAAACAAGTTGGAAGGAGGGTTTCAATGAAAGAAGGTTGGAAGGGGGTGTAAAGAAGATAATGGGCCCTCCATACAGCAGCCAGGGCCCAGGTGGAAGCACAGAGGAACTGGGCATATGAGCAGGGGCCACGTCCTCAGCCAGCCTGACAACCTGTGCCAGGGTGAAGGAGACAGACACTGAGGAGACTCAGGACACACCACAGCAGACATCCAGACCTGCTGAGATGACGAAACTAAGGTAGATTTAACACAGACACCCACAGAGGCTTAGGGAGGTTTCTGGAAGAGGGAGCAAAACAAATGTAAGAGCCGCAGGGTGGGAAGGAATGCCCAGAGACATTGCCCTCCCCACAATGACAGACGGCTGCTCTCCGAAATCATAACCTGCAGCTACATGCTGAGTGCCAGCAAGCTCACTAAGGGGGTCCTCAGTGGAGTGGGGGCAGGAAGGAGGGAAATGATGGTACCAACACATGATGTGTCCATAAAAATGTCTGCTTAGTAAACAAGAAGACCATGGGGGGATTATGACCAAAATGCATCATTTACATATAAGAAAGTTGTTATGAATTTTAAAATGTCATTATTTCTTCTGCCGTAAGTCAAACATAAGAACCTACCTGAAGTATGATGAGACCAAAATGCCCAGATGCATTGTGGGTACTGACACAGGTTCAGTGCTTTAACTTGCTGCTCATTTAGTGTAGAAAACCTCCTCAGCTGTCTCCCTTCAGGAGCATTCTCCAGACTTCAGTTAGCACCAGGATGTCACAGCCATTTCCTTTATCCACTTGGTGACCTCACAAGGAAGAGTCCATGCATTAAAACACCATTAAGATCACTTTGGTTGTGGGATTCCCACCGGCTCAGCAAATCTGAGACTAATTACTGCTGCCTTTAATGTAAAAAGTGGGTATTCTAAAGTTGCTTACTGGAAAGTCTAGCACGATTAAAAAGAATGAAAATCAACAGTGAAAGTGCAGACAACTGTAACTCAATTAAAAAATAGCTTCTGGTGAAAAAAGCAAAATGAACTCAGGATTGCTGATACTGGAAATATTGAAACACCTGAAGTGGTTAGATAATTAAACAATCAAAACCTTTCAGTGATCCTGTGTCCTTCCTTCATGATTACAGAAAGGCAAGATCCAGGAAGGCAAGAGCAGAGACAGCGGGCAGAGAAAGGCCTGGGGTGGTGTTTATGTAGCACTCCCATTGTTGCCCTGCCCCAAGATGCTGCCTCCCTGCGTGTCTAACTGCGCTGATCCAGAGAATCCCCTGTGGGACCCCTTACACTGCCCCAGGACGGTAGCTTGCAAAGCCATGTGGGCAGGAGGCTGGGCGCTCCTGCATCACTTCTGCAGGAAGGCAGTCCCGAGAAGCACTTCAGGAGCATCCAGAGCCCCCACTGCCGCTAACGCGCTTTGCGGTGCCATCTTGCCAAGACCTGAGGTGGCACCAGAGTGTGGCCCTTCCCTGGACATAACAGGCTGTACCCTGGGCATCTAGGAGCCCAAGCCAGAGCAGAAAAAGAACAGGTGAAGAGTTAAAATCACCTTTGCTGAAAATCCACATATGCATGCGAGAGGCACCTCAAGGGGCTGCTCCTAGAAATAAGTGGTCATATTTGAGGGCTGAGGTTCGACAACTTGAAGAACCTCAAAAGCCATACATCCAGTTAGAAAGGGAGCCACCGCTGAGTCCCTGCTGCCAGGAGGCCAGACCAGAGTTCCTAGATCCAGCCTGTAACTTAGCCACTGGGCTCTGTGACACAGCCCACCTGCCCAGTGCCAACTTCGTAACACTCGATAACACATGCAGAACATCGCTGTTGAGAAGGATCTCCAGAAAGATTCAACACGACCCTAATTGGCTCATGTGCCTGAAGTTATCAGTGGTGTCTGGCATAGAGCATACCGCAGTCCACATTCGCAGAAGGAATAACTAGTGAACAATTAGTTCCCCACACATGGCTTTTTCCCTCTTGTTCCTTTTGCCATAAATTCTCCCTCTCAGACCCCAGCTCTCCCCTAACTCTATCCTTCTCAATGCTTGCAATGAGTTGCTCAGCATTAGTTTAATTCTGTGCTGAGTTCTTATCTCTTCACTAAGCAATGATTATAAACTCCATCCTTACTCAAAAATGACACATGCCTTCACTGAGACAAAGAAAGAGAATAATTGATTTGCTTCCAAGATATGCCCTCTTTTTAAAGCCAAGAGTAAAATGTTCTTTATCACTTCGAAAAAAGCCAAAACTTATGAACAATATGTGCCAAGAAGCCATGAGAATGACAAGGCTCCATTTCCACCCACTAATTAGGTAACGATTAGAACTGCCTTCAAACTACTGATGGAATAATGACTACAGACAAGCTGTGGCTTTGCCTGTTGATGAACGTCTCCATCCTGGCTCTCATCACGAAAAGTTCACCAGAAAGAGATGGGACATAGTTCACTTGGTGAAGTGCTTTCCTCAGAAACTGTGCACCTGTGTTTGAACCACTGAGCTCACACAGGTGCACAGTGTTCGATTCCCCAGTACCCACATAAGGCCAGATGTCCAAAGATGGTGCATGCATCCAGAATTCATTTGCAGTAGCAAAAAGCCCTGAAGTGCCCATTCTCTCTCCCCTCCATCCCTCTCCCGCCTCTCTCCTCACTTTGCTTGCATATATAAAGAAAATATCTTTTAAACATCTCATTCCCAACAATATTATTTGGTGGAGGCTGTTAAGTTTTGGATATGGTTTCACTGAAGATACGCAGTGCTGCAAGTGTCTTCACTGTGGTGAGCTGGTGAGCTGCTGAGACCTTTAAGAGTTGGTGCCTAATGGGAGATAATTAGGTCGCTGTGGCACAACCACTGAAAGACCTTTACCCATGTCTCATGGGAATGGATGAGTTCACACAGGACGGATTGTCACAGAGAGCCTTCCAGCCCTCCAGAATCTATCGTCCACATAAGACACAAGGCTCACCAGAGGGTAGCAGATGCCCTTGGATGTCCAGACCTGCTGGTAAAGAAGTCTCATTTCTTTTACTGCAACAAAAAAAAAGACGTTACATTAGAGAAAAAGATGTTATATTCGGCTGAACAAAAGGCTCATAAAGATGCAATAACAGGGTTGAAAGATAAATAAGATGGCAAGAGGGCCACCACCTCCTTTTCCTGTTTTTAGTTTGGTGAGGTATAGTCTTACTCTAGCCGTAGCTGACCTGGAATTCGTTATGTAGTCTCAGGCTGGCCTTGAATTCACCTCCTGAATGCTGGGATTAAAGGCTTGCACCACCACGCCCAGCTTCCCCTCCTTTCTTTACGTTAACTCCTAAGCCATTCTCTGAGCTAAGGAACCTGTCCCGTGCTGTTCTTAAGAACCTTCAGAAGAGAGTGCGCCCAATCCCCATCCATGGTCTGATAATTGTGGCAGTATCCTTGTATCCAACTCTCTTTGGTTTGGGCACCAGAGGGGACCACGCTCAAAACCCCAGGGCTATCAGATCAGAAACATAAGCTCTTCTGTATTAGAAACATTCATCAAACTGGGTAAACTGAATAATAATATGAACTAGCTGTTCCGAAGCATGTCTGAAAGTTCCAACACAGTCGAGTGCAGGAGTGTTGGAGGCCTCCTCACCTCGCAGCATGCCAGGTCTCAGTGGGGACGCGCAAACGTTAGTGTTCCATCTCAGCATCACCAGTTACCAAAGACTAGAGGGAAGGGAGCGTGCAGTCTGGCGGCTCCTTCGTAAGTCCCCAGGTCAACTGGCAGACTTTAGGTTGCCCCTGAGATAGAAACAACGGGGGCCCACCCCTTCCTTTCCAGGTCTTCATTGACTAATCCAACCACCTCCAATAATGACTATGTAAGACATTTCCAGATGGCTCTGGGAAAGTATTCTCCACTAGTAAAAGTCTGTCGTTAGAAAGAGGGAGGGACAGAGAATGACTAAGGACTGCAAGATCCCACAGTGAACACCCACAAACCCACAGGAGGGCTCTCAGGGACAGGGGATGGGGGTGAGGGGATACAGAGTTTAACCTTTTAGAAAATAAAAATAACTAAACCCTGCCCTCCCCAAAAGAAACAAGGAGCAGTCTTTTGAGTTTCATTTAAGCTCTTATAACTCCACGGAATGATTTATCTGTGGCCTGAAATTGAAGTATCAGTATTTTGTTCTGATGCCCTAGTAGAAAGTACAGATCTTACCTTCAATGCAAAGAGGTAGTCTACTCAGGTGTGTTTTAAAATCAGCATTTGCAATATATAAATGCTTGTTCCTAATAGTCACTTTGGACTTTACTGAGGTTTTTAGTAGTCTTTTTCCAAGCCACTAACTCAGTTTCCCAGCTGACTCCCGACCTCCTGCTTTTGTGTCTTGGACCACACAGAACAGCCACTGCCTGGCTTCCAGTCCTTCTGTGAATGTGCTCAGAATCAGGGAGGAAAGGAAAGAGCTGCCTAAGGCCCTTCACCTCTCTTGCCCCCCTCTCCCTTGTCCCCATGTCTCCAGCTTTATGTCACATGAACTATGACCCCGAGGTTCAGGGCACTGCTTGCCTCTCCTCCTTTACGTATGCTGCAGCTCTTCCCCGTGTGCTCGTTCTTGAGCTCGAAGCCTCAGCTAACCCTCACCTTCTCCACGAATCCATCTTCTAGTGTGGCGCTCCTTCATATTGCTCACGTGGTAACATTCATAGAAATGATAATACTTGAGTGGCACTGAGTAGTGAGTGAGAGGAAGTGGCCACCAGAGTTTTCTCTAGCCAGAGAGGATCTGATCTCACCCACCTAGACCCAGTGTAGGGAAGAGCTGCAGTATCCTTGTACTGAGCCTGGCAAAGAAAGAACTGCCTGTTAGGGCCACCGCAGGGACCCCTGCACCTGCCCATCACGGGCACCCCCGACACCCCTGCACCTGTTCATTGGCTTTCAGGAAGGGTGTGTTTGTCAGCTGCGTCCCTGCACAGACAATTGTGCAGATTCCAAAGAAACTGGTGCCATCCCTGCCCTGAGGCCTATGCTCGGGTGTGTGACTGGGTAAGCATCCCCACAGCCGGCCGCTTTGAGAACTGCTGACCAGCCAAGTAGGCCGCTGCCACTGTGCTGCTGCTGGAGGAGAGGCACAGGTCACTGTGGGATGCACAGAGGGCCTGAGTGGACTGGTGGCAAATCCCCTCCACAGAGAGGTGATCTTGTTCCTCCCTTTATAGTCAACAGACCGAAGTTTTCTACGAGTGGAGAGTCTTCACTAAGTTTCTGGCATGATCTTAATGAAAAATTACCTCCATCCTGAAAGGCAAGCAACCCCAAAGCCCTTCTCGGAACACCCGCTGCCAGCAGCCCCGATCTGGAAGCAACCAGAACCCTGTACACGTGTGGAAACTGAAGCGGGCCCGCATCCTAACCACGGCGGGTCACGCTCTACTATACCTTCATGCACATTCCGTCACAGCCACATGAACTACCCATTTTGTATCCTAACTACCAGCAAGCTAATGCCCCGCCCACATAGCCATCACTTCCCTGGGAATTGTCCCTGAAGAGTTGATCTCACGGCCCCTTCTGTAGCTGCACACAGTCTGAGCACGTCCGAGCAGCGTCCAGAGAAAGAGTCCATCAAAAGCTAAATGTATTCAGGAGACACAGTCCCTGGATTCATTTCCTTTCACTTACCTTGAACCAGATGCTATTTCCAGAGCAGAAATTGCAGACTTGCTTTGCTACAGGCGGTGGTATCAAATGCAAACGAAAGCTTTCCTGGCAGTCCCAAAGCAAGCTTGTGTGACCCCGAGAGTGCTTCCCGCCGTGGACTGTCATCACCACTCTTTTCCCCATAAAGACGTAAATTAGGAAGAAAAAAATAGGCAAGCAAGGCTGTCGAGCATTTCAATTCTTCATTTTTCTGAGCAGAACTTTTTTTCTTGATTTACCAAAAGATAAAATAAAATAAATGGCCACTCATTTGGAGTTTCCCTGTGTTAGGTATTAAGTCTGATCCATTTTTTGCTCTTTATGAAGAATTATTGTCACTTAAAGTCCTATTCTTACTTAAGGTTGATACCTCTGTCTCTCAGTACTGCTTTATTTTGCTCAGACTCCTGTATTTAGTTAAATGAGGCATTTTTATAATGACACCATCATTTACTCGACAGCAGGGACAATACCACAACGAAGAGGTGATGTCAGCATACAGCAGCATTTTGAAGCTTGGGATAGAATCATCAGGTGCCTTTACTGTGGTCATACCTCTAGTACCCAGTGACAGCCAGCCCTCAGTAAATGCGGAATGAATTTAAATACGGACACGCAGGAAGGACACAAAGGGAGCTGTGCTGAGTCCCTGACATGATCGGAATCGTAGCCCCTTGGTGCTGGTCTTGTACAGAGGTGGGCTCGTGATGAAACAAACATGGCCGCCAGTTCACAGATTCATCGAGTGCCAACTTAGACTTATGCTCAGTGTGTACATTTTCCCAGAAGAAAGTTGGCATTTTGTGAAGGGCGATGAACATGCATTAAAAGAACAGTACTAAGACCTGTGTCCCTCGAGACACGCTGGGCAACATAGTCCAGGACGTTCTGCAACAGGATGAAACCATCTGCACACCTAGCTCAGTGAAAGTCGTACATGGACACACACCTCGCCATGCATACTGCAAAAGAGCAGACAAGATGGCCTTCTTGAAATGTTGAAAAATGCTTATAACCATATTAAGTAAAACAGAAAAACATTTTTAAAAAGCAGTGGACCATGGCTGTGGATTAGTTATGTAAAAATATATTTCGCAAAATGTTTTGGAAGTACTTTTAGAATTTTTAAAATTGGTAATCAAAGTAGCAAAAAGAAAAAGGAACTGTTGGAGGAGCTGAAGAGGTGGCTCAGCAGGTACGGCACTTCCTGTGCAAGCATGGGAGCCTGGGGCCACGGCGTTCAGCCCCTTACCCATGGGAGTGGTTGGGTGTAACCCCAGTCCTGCGGAGAGCAGAGGCTGGAGAATCACGGGGGCTCATGAAAATGGCAGGCCCCAGAATCAGGGGGGACTGTGTCAAGGAAACGAGCAATAGAAGGGGACACTTGGTGTTCTCCTCCAGCCTCTGTGTGTGCACACCCATGCGCATACACCGCACACGTACCACACACAGACATCAAATACACACACGTATACACATACCAGAAAAAAGCTGTCAGGGATGTGCAGATGACTCAGTGGCCAAGTGCCCATGCTGGGCAGGTGTGAGGACCTGGGTTTGATCACCAGAGCCCATGTGAGAGGCAAACTAAGGCAGCCATGCCTGTAACACCAGTGCTGAGGGGTCAGAGACAGGAGGATCACGGGGCTTCCTGGCCAGCTGGCCTCAGCAGAAAGCAGTGAGTTCCAGTTCAGTGAGAGACTCTGTCTCACAGAAATAGGCGGAAGACCTCCTATGGACTGTACACATGTGTGCACAGTGGCATGCACATCTGGGCACACACACTTGCAGGTGCTAT
The DNA here is from genome assembly GCF_020740685.1 of Jaculus jaculus. Classification (NCBI taxonomy): domain Eukaryota; kingdom Metazoa; phylum Chordata; class Mammalia; order Rodentia; family Dipodidae; genus Jaculus; species Jaculus jaculus. The sequence goes on from NC_059114.1 coordinate 91,586,038, forward strand.
GAGTGCATGTGCACTCACACACACACGGCGTGTATACAACATATACACACTCTCAAAGTTATGAGATGGTTGGTTTTCTGTTTTTTGGTTTTTGGTTTTTTTGGTTTTTTTTTTTGGTTCCTCAAGGTAGGGTCTCACTCTAGCCCAGGCTAAGCTGGAACTCACTATGTAGTCTCAGGGTGACCTTGAACTCAAGGCGATCCTCCTACCTCTGCCTCCCGAGTGCTGGGATTAAAAGCATGCACCACCACACCCGGTTTATAGTTTTTACTTTATCAACTTTTGAACTTAAGGAAAATGAGTATTTCCTAACTAACTTTTTGATTTTGTTTTTGTACCGCTAGGGATTGAACCAGGGCTACTCACGTGCTCTACCACTGCCCGTGTGCCCAGCACAAGAGTCCCAGGGTAACTTTTGACCTTACAGTCAATGGAGAACATGGCCCCTGTGTGGAACCATCTCTTATCTGGTAAACACTGAGCACACAGGCATGCCTGCGTTCTAAAGATATGCTTTGAAAAGGAGCCTTGCAAGGAGAAAGCACAAACCCTCCTTCCAGCTTTCCCAGAGATGGATTGGCCAGCAATGGTATCATTTTCAGACCCAGCTCTACCTCTCAAAATAAACAAAAATAATCGTTCAAAACAAAAAAGTTATTTTATCAGTGTTTGCACTTTTAGTCTACAGCTGGTCTTAGGGTATCCAGTGTGATGCGAGAGAGAGAAAGGCGTTGTCAAGTGGCATGCTTGCCTAGACAAAGGTGAGCCCTGCTGGCACCAGGACGGGCTGCACGTGGTCCGCGTGGACTGGGCACGCGTTGCTCCTCTAACGTTCTCAGGGGCGGCAGCTCGTTGACAAGCCCGTCTGAACTGAGAAGGAAGGGATGCTGAGCGCCTTAGAGGTGGCACTGAGGAAGATGAGACTTTTCATTTCGTTGCCGTTCCCTCACTTGTTTTCTTTTAATTAGATTCATGCAAGATGTTGCTGGCAAGCTTCCCCGTCAAGCTAAGATGCAAATCCCCAAACATCCATCTTCTTAGGACACAGAAGGCATCCCTAAGTGCACACTGAGTGTCACGTTTTCCCATCTGGGCTAGAAAAATATTTCCCTTGGTGAAGGAAGCCCTTGGGTGGGGACCAGCCCCTGCTACACCAGGGAGAAAGTTCCTTCCAGAAACCTAAGCGCCCCCAGGACTGTGGGTGGAAGTTTGCTCCTCAGCCTTTTTTCTTTTTAATATTTTATTCATTTTTATTTATTTATTTGAGAACAACAGACAGAGAGAGAGAGAGAGAATGGGTGCACCAGGGCTTCCAGCCACTGCAAACGAACTCCAGATGCCTGTGCCCCCTTGTGCATCTGGCTAACTTGGGTCCTGGGGAATCGAGCCTCAAACTGGGGTCCTTAGGCTTCACAGGCAAGTGCTTAATCCCTAAGCCATCTCTCCAGCCCGCTCCTCAGCCTTTCATACCACATAGCAAATAAACCTGCTCCCACATTTCACACAAAAATGTAATGTCATCCCTCCCCACTACCCCTACATGGCCCCAGCTAGGTCAGTATGCAGAAGAGTCCAAAGAGTTGAAAGCAACTGTTCTCCCTAATGAGGGCTTAATTTTAAATGCATGGTTCTCACTAGGCGCAGTAGCACATGCCTATGACCCCCAGCACTCAGGAGGTAGAGGCAAGGAGTTCAAGGAGCTCAAGGCAAGCCTTGGCTACATAGTGAGTTGGAGACAAACCTGAGCTACGTGAGACCTTGTTTCAAAAAAGCAAACAAGACAAAATAGTTCTCAAAATGTGGCTCTCAGATCAACAGGGCTAACCTCATCCAGGAACCTAGCTACAAGACAAATTTTCCAGCCCCATCCCAAATCCACTTCCCCTTCTCTCTTTTCTGTTCTTTCACCCGTTCATCTCCCTTTCCTGGCTTTGATAGATGCAGTTATTGCTCCCACTCACTGATGTGTCCTCCACTCTGGGGAGTTTAGATATACACTGTGTGACCAACCCCCACAGCCAAATCCAGAAGAAAAAAAAGAATGGTCTCGCCGTTTAAAAACCTGACACTTGGGCTGGAGAGGTGGCTCAATGGTTAATGCACTTGCCTTCAAGGCCTAATGACCCAGTTTTGATTCCCCAGTTCCCATGTAAAGCCAGATGCATAAGGTGGCGTGTGAGTCTAGCGTTCCTCTGCAGAGGCTAGAGGCCCTGGCATATGCATCCCCTCTCTCAATATCTCTTCTAAATACAAACCTGTTACCAAACCAGTGATACTCATCTTGGAGTGCATAGCAGAATCACTTGGAGGGAAAAAGAGGAGAAGAAATAGGAGGAATCCTAGCTCGTTGGGAATGTAAAATAGACTAATTGAATGCGATAGATCGAGACAAAATGTCAGTGGCCTGTGGCAGAGCCCACCGCGCCTCAGCCCTGCAGATGCTCCCGGACCCAGCCCCGCACTGGGGCTGTGATTGTGTCCATGGACTAGAAGCAGAAGTGTGGCCCAGTGGACACTATCAGAAGCGGGATGGAGACTCTCCAGCCAGTCCATGCCCACAGTACGGGGCTCACAAGATGGTGCAGAGCAACAATTCCCAGCAAAGTCGTGAGATGCTGGGGCTTTACCATATTACAATAGCAAACCTAAGACCGAGGAAATGAGCTCAGAGGAAGGATGTCTGCCTAATGGAAGGGGACAGGCGAAGCTCACCCTGACTAATGAGTAAGGACTGACAGAGACCGTTATCCAAAGGACCAGTGTAACTAGACCTGGCATTGTGAAAACACACCAAGACTAAAATCCTGTGTGATAGCAAATCATGATTGCCAACTTGGTGGGATCTGAATCACCATGGAAACAAACCTCTGGGCACATTTGGAGGGAGTTTGTAGACTGAGTTATTTGAAGTAGGAATAACCATCCTAACTGTGGACAGCACCATGCCATAGGACAAGGGTCCTGGACTGAACAAAAAGGAAAAAGGGAGTCGGAGGGATACCTCAGCTGTTAAAGGTGTTTACGTGCAAAGCCTTATGACTTGGGTTCAATTCCCCAATACTCATATAAAGCCAAATGCACAAACTGGCACATGCATCTGGAGTCTATTTGCAGTGGCAAGAGGCCCTGGTGTGTCCATTCTTCCTCAGGGTTTTTTCTCTCTCTCGCTCATAGCTCTCTCTCTCTCTTGTTGCTAATAAATGAATTAAAGTTGTTTGTAGGGGAGAAGGACAACTTCCTGACTCTGGAATGCATGTGAGCTCCTGCTTGACGTTCTTGCTGTCACAGCTTCCACACCATGACAGACTTCATCCCTTTGAACTGTTAGTCAAAGTAAAGCCCTTCCATTGATTTTTTCTTTTTGGTCAGGTATTTTGTCCCAGCAACAAGCAAAGAAACTAAAACATTCTGTTCAAATGCCTATAAGGCATCATATTTAAATGGACTCCACTACGTGTAAAAGCTGTCACAGAGGAAAAGACTTCTGTTCAAGTTGTCTGAGGATTAGTCTAAAGATGTGTTCGCAGCCAAAAAGCTGCCAGCTCCTGCGCCAGAGGCTCCTTCCAGCGCTCCCTCTAGGGGCAACACTGCTACCTGGAGGGGACCCTGCAGGACTGCCATCCGCCCCCTCCCCACTTTGCTGTCTAGCATCCGATCTCACAATGGTCTTAACATGTTTTGGGGGTGACTCTTCATTGGCTTTTGAAAGGAGCACTGAACGCCCCACAAGCCCAGCCCAGCACCCATCTCCTGAATTTCCTAATAGCTGCAAGACTGAGAGGCAATGGGAAAATTGACATTATGTGGTTTTCCTTAAATTCTAAACAGTGGAAACAACTGTTGGTTGAAACCTTGATCGATGGCCACAGGGGAATATGTACACTAGCAGATGGCTAGTTATTGTTTGACTTGAACAATCTCCTTAC